>NW_026521812.1:5036666-6295833 GCF_021234435.1 Artibeus jamaicensis | reverse complement strand
CAGCCCAGGCCATTCAGGTCACGTGTTGCACCGGGGCCTGTCGGGTCTTGCCTGTTGCCCACATTGTTCACACTGACACCTCATGGCCAGATTCCACGTCATGTCTCATGATTGTGCTGTGAAAATTCATTTTTACCCGATTCATTTGCCCCTGCACAAGATGAGTACTATTCACTTAAAAGCTGGCAGGGTCAAGAACGGAACACATTTTTCTAGAATATGGGTTCCACATCTTAAGCATTAACAAACAAGTTAAACAAATTTGGTAATAATAAATTATATTTTCCCTATTGGCTTTACTTCTATGACCAAATCAATAAAAACATGAGAATTGAGACAAGTTGTACATCTGCCCAATTTAAAAAAATACCTCATTGATTGCTGGTCTCTCAACATCAGCATTATTAACATCTTGGTCCAGATAATTCTCTGACCTGAGCAGCTGTCCTGTGCATTGCAGGATGTTTAGCAGCATCTCTGGCCCCAGTGAGATACACGCTGGTAGCCAGCCTGCCCTCTAAACCAGAATAATCCAGAATGCCTCCAGACATTGACGAATCTCTCTGAGGGTGCATATTTCCCATCTCCCTATTAGAAACCATTGCTTCAATTTGAATTTTTTCAGGATATTGGTATTTTTTGCCTTCTAACTTTTCAGTTTCCTTGTATGAATGTGACCTTGTTACCAAATAAGAGGTCCGAGGGAGGGGCGGGCAATACAATATTTGGCCCACCTAGGGATGCCCACAACTGCTATACAACAGGGGCCCCTCCCAAAAACAAAATACTAAAATCTACTGGGCCCTTCTGTCTGCCGCCAATTGGAAAGACATCTCTTAATGCCAGAGATTTGTGAAAAGGAAACAAAATGTTTATTTAATGCTATTCAGGCCTAATGCCTCCACTAAAATATCAAAGTCTTTTAGGGTATACACCTACACCCACACAGCACTCCCTTCTCCCACTGTCCCAACTCCGGGTACCGTAAATCAGGAAAAGAGCACACGTCTGTATTGCAGGCTGCTGGCACCGTCAGCTGTGTCACTGTGCAGGATCTCGAGTTAATCCAAAGTACTGTGGTACCCTCTCATGGTCCACTGGCAAGAGTCCTTTGTACCCAGTTCCAGTCAAAGTCTCTGTTGCTTTTCAGGCTCCGCGGCCAAAGGGGGCACCCCAAAGCCGTGTGGGCCTCTTCTACCAAAGCTGCAGGAGTCCGCACTCCACCAAAAGCATGTGGCTGTCTTCTTCACCTGGCTGCAGGGATCTCCATTCTGGCAAAGCTGCGTGGTTCTTCCCTTTCACCTGGGAAAGAGGGGGTCTGCACCCTGCCAAAACCACGTGGCTCCCTCTTTCACCTCACCAAGAGGGGGTCCTCACTCTGCTGAAACCGAGTGGCTCTCCCTCATCTGGCCAAGTGGGGACCCTTCCTGTCTCGGAGCCAGTCCTTTCCAAACTCTCACATAGGCCTTCTCACTCAAGAGTCCCTCGTTACCCTCCTGAGTCCAAACCCTTCTCACTCAGGAGTGCAGACCTTAGTTACATCCTCCTGAGTCCCAGTCCACTCCCTTCTCCCTCACTCAGGAGCGCTGACCCTATTTACATTCTCCTGAGTCCCCGCTAGTTCCATCTTGAGTTCCCTGCTATTCCCTTCTCACTCAGGTGTGCAGCTCCTTAGTTATATCCTGAGTCCAAGCCCTTCTCACTCAGGAGTCCAGCCCCTAGTTCCCATCTTGAGTCCCTGCTACTCCCCTCTCCCTGGCTCCAAACTTGGCCACTGCTATTTAACATATCTATGAAACCAGTTAAAGTTTATAGATATGTTAAATAATCATTCCAGAGGTTAGCTGCAAAACTGTTGCTATGCAAAACAGCTCTCAATGGCCTGACTCCATTCATCCCTTCCCCCTGGGGGGGGGGCGACATCTTATATGTCTCTCCAATATTTCTATACACTTTGAATTCTGGACACCATTCCAGATATTTTTGGGGGCCCCCCGGCTGCACCCTGTATCAACTCTATTTTAAAAAGCAATATGAATTTTGTGACCTATTATTTACTAAAGACGTTTACATTTCAAGCCATCTTGATGCATATAAAATCTCATTGTTCCTCATAAATTAACACACAAGCGATTCATATAGAACTCCATAATGCTTTACAAATTGGCCAACACATAGATGTTTTAGACCTGAAATGAGTCATTTAAACGCAATGTTTTCTGTTTTTTAAAAACATTTTATTGCATTTTTTCTCTATTACCATTTAATGTCCTTATATCCCCTCCCCCCTGCAATCACCACGCTGGGGTCCTTTTTCCTTTTTGCTCAGTCCCTCCACCCCTTTTCTTGACCTTTTAGTGAAGGATAACTTAGTTTCCAAAAGCAGGCTGATTGCTATGGCCTTCACATAAATCTGAATGCTGTTCTTGTGCACATTTTTTAGACTTCTTTTCAAAAATCCTGATATATGACAATGTAATGAGCACATCAGTATCTTTAGATCGGCTCTGCAGCTTTAAACTAGTGCTTTGAAGTAATCTTCTGAATACTACTGTGTAGGAATAGTGTATAATTATAGCACAGTCTACGAGCACCAACGATGTTTGCATGACAAAGTGAATTAGAAACACTAACACAAAGAATTAGATGTAAGTCCATAGGAATACAGACCCATTGGATGGTGTCCATTCCATAAATATGACGAGAAAATTCTATAAGATTATCTAAACAAACACACTTGTTTTAAAGGATATTTAGCACTGCATGTGAAGAGATCATTCACATCTTTTTTTTTTATGAGTGTAGATAGAGACATACAAGCACAAAGTTAGAAATAGAGGAACTAATTATAACAAACACATAGTTATTGCTGTTATTTATTAATTCTACATTTTTATTATTTTCTTGGAGTTTGAAAAGAAAGAGAAGTAGACAGAAGACAGACAAAGGTAATTCATACATTAAGAAATACAATTAGTAAATACACTTTGAATGATGTACAACCGGCTGGCACGCACATGCAAGGTGGGACAAAAGTAAGTTTACAGTTGTTTGTATGGAAAATAACTCAATAATTTTAGCCATGCAGCTTGGGGTTTGGCCTCTTGTCACCCTAATACATGACCCAGTGATCTGTGTTGAAGGAAACAGGTTTTTACTAACAGGGCTCCAGCTTTGGAGCGGCTGAGAGCACTCCTGCTGTGATCCCTTCTCTCCCAGGAGACCCAGCACTTCTCTTGCTCCCCACAAGATTACAAGCCAAGACCATGCCCGGAAGTTCCCCGTTTCCTGATCTGCCCTCTTTGGAGCTTCAGCCATGCAAACAGATCTCCCTCCGCTCTGGAATGTGCACTGTGGGTTTCAGAGTCGCCATCTTGCAGCAGCTCTCTCTTTCAGGACCTGGGTGCACTGCTCCTGGTCTCCGCACAGCAGTCCAGGACCCATGTGCCGTGCTGCACTGGATCACAGTGCCCCAGAGGCTGGAGCCCACAGAGGCACACATCCCAGTGTGGGACCCGGCCTCCAAGAGCAAACTTCCAAGTATGTGAGGCCTAAGGCCCTAATGGGCATGGTTCTGCCTGGTCCCGGGAATGTTCCTGTGTATGTGGGGAACAAGAGCCACAGACCAGGACAGAGGCTTCTCTGTGACTTTGTTTTAAAAAGGGGCTTCCCCAAATCCCAAGCTCACAGGAAGCCACTGGGAGTATCCAGCTTTTCAACCAACGGCCATGTTTGTCTTTTCCCTTTTTCCCAAGCATGGGCAGAGTCTGCAGTCACCCTGAGTGGGGCATCCGCCTCTGGTAGCTCTGCACGTGCAGTTTAGCCTGTGTCACGAGCTAGTTGCTTCAAGGCTTGGGCTATTATTCTCCAGCTCTGGTTTCAGTCCTGGGAGTTCTCTGCCCCTCCTCCTGCCAACTGCATTGTGTTATACTAGCCTTTCGCCTGGGGCAATTCCTCTTTTTCAGGCAGGCCCTCCCTTTGCAGAAGGCAGGCTGCTTTAATCTGCCCCACCCCCTGCCTTTTCACTGGATTTGGGTGGGGGGTTCCCCTGAACCTAGGGTCACCCCTGTTCCCCAGCAACCTCAGGTCTGACCTACCCTGTTACAATACAAGAATAAACTCTGTGATTTGCATACTCACAACTGTAAGTCTACTTGTAAATATATATGGGTATTAAACCAAGGTGACAGTTTTGTGTCTATTAAATCAGAAATAATAATGGTGAATAATGATGACAGCTTCTTCCTAACTGGCATACATTGCTAAAACAGTAATAATTATTTATTTTTAAAAAACAGATTGGGAATTGTTTAAGAGCAGTTTATTTTTATTTTTTAAAGATTTTATGTATTTTTTTTAGAAAGGGGGAAAGGAGAGAGAAAGAGAGGGAGAAAAACATCAATATGTGGTCACCCCCCATGTGCTCCCTACTGGGGATCCGGCCTACAACCCAGGCATGCTCAACGATTGGGAATCAAACCGGCAACCCCCCTCACTTCACAGTCTGGTGTGCAGTCCACTAAGCCACACCAGCCAGGGCTAAGAGCAATTTTTAATATCCATTAATTTTCAAATAAACATATAATTTGACCCAATTGATAGCACTAAATTTTATCTTAGAGACTATGTCCCTATAACTAGAATTTCTGGGTCAAAGATGCTTTCTTAACATTTAAAAGATTGTAAAATTTCTTTATCAATAAATACACCCAGAAATCTATATTGAGAAAATGAAATCTAAGATACAAAAAAAACTATATAATTAATAATATAATTGATAATATAATTATCACTGTTTATTTGTATACTGTCAATGTTTATTTATGAACTATATAACTGATAATAAAAAATATCAACACTTATTTGTAGAGAAAATCTGAAACAAGCCAGGTTTTATGCAATAGGGAAATGTTTATGTAAATTATGGAACTCCACGGGATAAAATATAATACAAGTACTGAAGCATATATGAAGTTCATGTGATATGTAAATATATAAAGTAATTAAACTAAAAATATTTAGAAGCAAGAGAAAGAGGAGAAGTAAAAGTGATAAAATGTTTACCTCCCGACACAAACCCACACACCTGGAGGCTAGATGCAGCACAGGGAGGCATTTCAACTCTTTAGCATCAGGGAGTCTTACTCTGTTAAAAGCAGACTGATCAATTTCTACTTGCTTTGTTGAGAATTTCAAGATTAGGGAAGGAACAAGCAGAATGACTCATTCTCTTGCAGGATATAATGTAATACACAAGGACTTTACCGTTTGCAAAGCAAACTGCTTCACATATATATATTCATAATGTTTCATCTCAATTTTTACTGGTCTTAATAATAATAGATAACTATTTTAGGACATGCAACTGATAGAAATCTCAGCGGTTAGATGACTGTCCCATTTTAGGAGTCACGTGGTCAAAGAAGAGAAAATCAGGGTATAAAATTACATTTTGCCAGACCTTGTAAAAGTTTCTTTCTGAAAGCTCAGAGGGAACTGGAAGGTGAGAGGAGATGAGCAGAGTGAAAAGGAGAAGATGGCTTAAGAGGTTCTACGAAGCTAAATTCTGATGATGCTCAACAGGCAAAGGTGCAGGTGAGGGCATTGAAAAACCAGTGTGACTTCTCAGATGGAGTGGAGGACACAGAAATGATGAAAGAAGAGACCAAGACAGGGATGCGAAAAGGGGGGATGAACGACGGTTCAGCTAGTGGGATTCAATTCTAAAAGGAACTGAGGTCTGCTCTGATACTAAGGATAAAGAAGTATTAAAAACATGGAATGGACAAGGTCACATCTTAGGTCATGGGGGATAATTTTAACCTAAAGCAGTCAGAAAACAGCATCCTCAACTTTGTTTTTTGCTTACATCATCTCTATGAAGAACAGTTTTCAAACTCTAGGAGGTAAGAAAAACACAGTGAGGAAGGAGGTGAAGCATAGATTTGGTGTTACAGTAACAGAGCATCTGATATTTTGCTATGCCCTAGAGACCAACCACACGAGTACTTCCCTGGAAGCTTTTTAGAAGCACAGACTCTCTGCCCAGCTCTGGGCCTCTTAGGATTAGGATCTGCATTTTTAACAAGATCTTCCATGATTTATATTTCTAGAAGCACAGATCTAAATGGAAGGATGGTTTCCAATATTGATGTGTGAAAGGAAAAGGGGCCACAACCTAACCTAACGAGCTCAGGGCAGGCCAGTACGGCAGTCAGCCTTACAAACTCAGAGACCGAAAATAACCACAGAAGGTGGTCTGAAATCAAAAGTTGCTAACTAGAAGCAGTTCATGGAGGTAGTCATGTTCTAGAACACTGTTTCCCCCCTAACAAAGGTCAGTCTTTACCTTAACTGAGCCTGTCTGTTACCTTTTTTAGCATGTATGATAACATACCTTTGGAATATCAAAGTAATTTCCTTCCCCAACCATCACCCCTCAAAGCACAGCTACCACACCAGAGCAGGGACCAGAAATCCCCTCATCGTTATTATCATGTTAATTGTTAAGTGTTTACTGTCCTGTACCCACTGATGTAGAGGTATGTGTTTATTTGTTGCACTTCTTATCCAATTTCAAAGACTCCCCACTTTGCCTTCTCCCGCCTCCCTAATCTCTCACCAGTGGGTTTCATGTAACCCCTTTCACCTCCTCCTTTGATTGTAATGGTTAAAATAAGCTGTAGAACTATCTTTCTCTGGAACATTTTCTTAGTCTGTTGAGATTTTGCTTCTCAGCAGTTGTCCTCAGTTTGGCTCGAATAAACTCGTAAAAATTCTTACAGGTTTGGGCGTTTCTTATGCTGATTGATGCCTCATGGTTTTCCCTTGTTGGATGTTCCCTTTCGATGATACCAGAGGCGTGTTTATCTAGCGAGGTTGAGGAGCAGCTGGGAAAGCTAGGTTAGAGGCTCTGTAATGGAACCAAGATATAAAAACATTGCAAATCAATAGAATAAAGTAAATGATATGGAAACATGTCCTAACACGTAGAAAAATGTTAATGCAAAATTAAGGAAGTGTTGTAAGTCAATTCAGAATGGTTTTGTTAGTCAGTTATGATATTGGAGGAATAAGCTATTTGAAAGAAAATATCAAATTTGATCTTTACTCATACCATACCCTTCCATAAGCTTGAGACAGTTTCAAAGAGTTTGGATTTAAAAATGAAAACTACAGAATGAAGAAAATTGAAGTGACTATCTGCTTTTATAGTTCATAAAACATTTTAAAGTGTTACAAAGAGGTCAATAGATTTATTAACTTAAAAGTTAAAAACCTTGCTTTCATAAACTATCACAAAATTGAAAGGCAAAAATAGTGTGTCGGTGGGGCAGGACGTGTTGTACCTGGTCCAACATGTTGTACATGGTCCAACATGACATGGGCTGCTGTCCTCAATTTACAAAGAATCCTGAGCAAAACACTAAGATCCCAAATACTCAGTCAGCCAAAGACACAAACAGGTGATTCACACGAGAAGCAGGAATGAGTAAGAAAAAGATTCAAACTCACTACACCAAAAGAAATGCACATTAAAATGAGTAACCATGACTTTTCACACACATACAAAAAAGAAAGCATAAAAATACCATCAATTCTGGAAGAGGCAGGGTCAGATAAATTGCCAACAACAAACTCTACCTCTCAAGAATTTGGCTGTGAAAATTGACACTAGTTGAACTTTTCCAAAAAAATGATATGTCAGACTTTAAAACAATCATTTTGTTCCAACAATTCCTCTGACATTAATTTTTCCTAAAAAAATAAGCAGAGATCTGGAAAATACACAAAGATGCTTTCACTTAAAAAAAAATGGAAACCACCCAAAAAATTTATCGATAGGAGAATAGCTAAATATAATGTATCATCCATGAATCTTATTATATCGTGCAGATATTAAATATTCTTCAAAATAAATTTTAATAAATAGGAGAACATGCTTGTTATTACTTAAGAGACTAATATAAAATAAAATTCTACATGTGGTTTTATAATTCCATGTAGCACATTTATAAATGTAAAAATAAAATCAGATTTCTTTTGATTACAGCTTTGATTTTCTTCTTTAGAAATGTCTGTATTTTTCTATAAGAATATCTTCTATGATCAGAAAAAACAGACTAGTAAAACACAAATAACAAAAATAGTAAGTAATATTTATTTAACATTTACTATGTTTCAGACAGTGTGGTGGTTTAAATGAATTTCATTTAGTTCTCAGAACAACACTCTCGAGTACTTACTATAACTCCCCAATATACGTTGGTATTTGATATGGACTAATCTGAATCCTGCTATAAAACTCCATAACATAAAACGATTTTATTTTTATTCAAAGCAAATATTCTGCAAATATTTGCAGCATCTGGAATAGTGTTTAATGAAAGTGTATTAAATAAATATATTTAAGTCAACTATATTCAGTAGAATTACATGTCAGGGCCTCCTCTTGGGTTCAAGAAAACTGATGAAGAACTCACTGATAAAGGCAGGGCAAGAGAAACCTGACTTTGCTTTGCTCCTGTTCTTAACCGCCTCCGGAGCCTCAGAGGCCTGAAGTTCCTGACAGTGGGCCTGCTCTTTGATCCCCTGACTGCAAGGCTGAGGAGTTGAGTTTTCCTTGGAGTGAACGCATGATTCAGTTTCCTGTACCCCTGGAATCACTTTAAAAGCTGTTTTTAAAAAAAATTGGAATGGAAATCTCTTTTATTATCTGCAGTTTCACATTCCAACATCACTGTTAACCTTAAAGCCAAATTCTTTTTTTTTTCCTTTGAATTTTCCATTAAAGGAAGATTTTCTTAGAAGCAGATTGAGAGCTCTTAATTTTTTTCCAGGAACAAGAGAGACAAAAGATGCTCACTGGCTGCCCTCCACAGCTAGTCCTGAAGGTTTAGTCGTCAACAGAAGAGGTGATACTTTCCTCTCAATATCAAAAAAGGGAGGAAATCCTGTTACACACTCCCTGCTGCCTAAAGAGAAGGCACAAGTGTGGCTGTTGGACGTTTCAAGCATAGGTATGTAAGAAATATCATTTCCTCCATTTCCCATAACTCAGCTTCATTTTTGACTGTGAGGCCTGTATTCAAGCTGCAGCAGGATATGAGTCACCTCTCCCCCAACTCAGTGTGTGTGTGAGTTCTAGACAGCCAGTGTGTGCAGCAGCACCAAGGTGTGTGTGGTGTGTCACCCCGTCTGCATGGCCCCATATCTGCAACACCCGTGCTATGCTTCTGATGAGGGCATTTTGGGAAGGCCGATAACCCCCCCCATTGGACCTTCAATCCCAGCGGCCCCATGGTGCTAACTTGCTGCTCGACTGCCCCACCCAGTGCCCACACCTGATGTTCAGGCACCCACCCAGCTCTCTTGCCTTCCCTCTGCTGAGTGAAGGCCTTCTCTGTTTTCAGGCAGCTCTCTTATTTCCCTTCATTTCTTCTAAGCCACTCTGCACCTTTCTCGGAACCTCTTTATCAGGTCTTGACGTAAGTCAAGAAGTATCGCAGACCACATTTTCCTTCTCGCCCTGTCTCAGAGATCCTTTACACAAGAAAGCTAACAGGGTCCCATGTGCCTCAGTCCTGAGGAAGAAGCCCAAAGTTTAGAAGGTGGAAGGAGAGATATTCAGCTACTTGGGAGACAAAGATCGTTGGTATTTGAAGTTGGGGTATATTATTAAGTCCTACATTTTATATGGTATGGTAGATGGGACAGTGACTCTGCCCAGATACCAATTAAATACAAATTAGATACCAATTTAGCAGCAGAGTATTTTAGAGTATGTATGTATCATAATTGATTTACCTGTTGGTAGATATGCAGTATGTTTCCATTTTTTTGCTATGGTAAGCAATGAATCAATAAACATTCTTTTATATGTATTATTACATAGTCTTGCTTTTATTTCTATCATAAATATTTGTGCAAGTGGGTTAGTAGTTATGCACATTTAAATTTTAAAAGTTTTGCAAGAATTATTTTCCTAAAATGCTATGTACGAATTGACAACCTCATTAAATGCACATGAGAACAACAACTTTCCTCACACCCTTGCCAGTTCTAGGCATTATCGATCCTTTTAGCTATTCTGGTGAATAATAAATTACAAGACATGTTTAAAATTTTGTTTCCTCAACTTCTAGTTCATTAAGCATATTCTAATATATATGTTGTTCACATGCAATTATTTTTCTGTGAATTGTCTTGTTTATACTCATTGCCCAGTTTTATCTTTCCTTTCTAAAGAGATTTTCTTGCTTTTTTAAAAAATAAGTGTTTTTTTCTCAGTCTATCTGAATTTGAGTTTTAAGATAACCTTTTGCCAGGTGTCTCACAGCCGTATTGTTCGGTGTGTGAAGTCACACAGCTGTTACAGCCTCTCCGTGCACTGGATGTTTCATGATGAGACCGTATGCCTTTGACCAGCTGAAGGGTAATGGTTGTAAATTAGACTTGAAATGACATTAACATTGCCACTTCTTCTGTTTTGTTTTGCTTTCATGTGCCTGATTTTGCTGCAAATGTTTATCTCTTTAACTTAAAATATTCCTTTTCATTTTATTTTAGATATTAACTTTTGATTTTTAAATTACTCTGAGACTACTTTCCTGGCTGTGTTGTTGAGATGGCTAGGGAAATACAGTAGGATGTAAAAATACCTCCTATTGTGTGAAGGACAGCAGCACTCGGTGAAGGGTAGTTTCCCATGCTACTTTCTTGTTTCCTGTCTCAGGGCTCCATCAAGGGTATGGGTGTGCTTTTAGGAAGACCGAAGTGGACTGAGTTATTGTAAGGAAACTGTAACTGATTAAAGTGCGTTGCAACTGTCCTGTTTGGGGTCATGATAATTAATAGCGATTTCTGTGGAGTATTGGAAGTCTGTAAGAAGGGAGCAGGCTGAGCGAGAATTTGTCAGTGCTTTTCTCTTGGTCTCCAGGATACTGGTGCTTTGTTTATAGACAATTAGTAAGATTCTACAGACGACAGAAGAATCCCTCACGGACATATCTATAAAGCTACACTTGCATACACCCACAACCGTGTCACAAAATTGTATTTTAATAAAAGGAAAAGAAAATTGAAAAATGTAACAAGAAATGCCTTCAGGGAGAGACTAATTGGCTGTTTTATAAGGACATTATATAAAGATTTTGTTGCTTTGTGGTGATGGGTCATATGAATAAAGTCCTTTACAACCCCATTTCTATTTAAAATAAGATACCACAGTGACCAATTCTCAAATTATAGTGCTAATTAATTCATTTTTACTGCAGGATGATAGAATGCAGTGAAAACAATTTGACACTATAAAATCTGCCTGATTAGAATCTGAGTCAGTTCACACAGGAGTAGATTTTCTACCCTATATTTAAGGCAAATTTTTTAAAATATATTTTACAACAGGTGTATTTTATAAAATTATATTCTCACTCTAATACTTTTGCCAGTCATTTGATAAGACAAGTTACTACCCTTGTCTGAAAATTTTCTATAAATCACTTCCTCTTTGGTTTAATTGCTTTACTGAAGCAATTAAACGTTATCTGGGAGATAACGTAATTATTAAGATCAATAACCTCACTTACAAGACAGTCATGAGAGTGGTCTAGGTACACATCTAGTTAAATCCTTTCTTTATGGGGAAGCAGGGGCTCAGAGAGTTCAGAACGTAAATAGGATGTTTCCTTGTGATTCATAAGATAATGAGAGGAAGTACTATGGGAATTGAATGAAATAATACATGTAAAAACAGATATCAGATTACCTAGTACTTACGATGTACCCTGTAAAAGTTATTTGTACTCATATGTATCCCCACTGATTAAAAATTTTGTTAGGAAATATCCTAGACATATTCATAGTTCAGAATAAGAAATAAGGTGCTACCAGTGCTGTTGAAGCCCCTCTATGTAATACTCTAAGATCCCATCCTATTCTCCCCAATTACTTATAATTTGAATATTGAATATTTAGCATATTTCTCTGGTTTTATCCTTTCTTTATGATTTCACATATACATATTAAAAGCATTATATTTTACTGTTTATATGTTTTAAACTTTATGTAAATGCTATAATGCCATATGTCTTGCAAACTCATTTTTTTTTCATTCAAAATTATGTTTAGGGGATTTATTTTTATTGATTTAATTACCTCTAATTTACGCATTCATATACATTGCTGTACAACATTCTGATCTATGGAGAAATCACAATATAAATACTTGGTCTTCTGTTAAATGTCTTTTATAGGAGGTTTCCAGGTTTGTTTGTTTTTTTTGCCATACAAATAATCCTGCTGTAAACATTAATATACGTTTTCTCTTATATATGTGCAAGAATTTCTCCAGGGGATAGTCTTAGGAATATAATTTTGTTGAGTTAAGGGTGTGTGCATGTTCCATTTTACTAGATATTGTCAAACTGTTGTTCAAATTTGGTATGTCATTGCAGAAGAGTTCTTGTTGCTCCACATCCCTGTCAACTCTTGGGATTGTCAGACAAAAATTTTAGCAATATTCAAAGTGTGAGTTTGTATCTTATTGTGGTTTGAATTTGCATTTTCCATGATCATCTTTTCATTGACTATTTGGCTATTTGTGTTTTCTTTTTTTAGTGAATTTCTCATTCATATCTTTAGCTCATTTTTCTGTTGGGTTATGTTTATTTCAAGTTGATTTTTGGACTTCTGTATGTATACATGCATGCATATATACATATACACACATACATGCATGTGTGTATATATACACATAGACTACACACACACACATATATATATATATATGTATGGTCTGATGGTAATTTCTGTGGAGTTTGTGTGTGAAAATATCCTCTCAAATATGGTTTGTCTTTTAACTGTACCTATGGTGTTTTTTTATAAAGAAGTTTTACATTTTATTATTTGCATTTAATCTTTATGTTTGTATATTTTTAAAGATCCCTGCAACTTAAGTTCACAAAGATTCTCTAATACCTATAAATTAAAAAAAAATTTTAATAAATTAAAATTTTTTACCTTTTACATTTAAATCTTTAATCCACTTGGATTCATTCATGTGCATTGTTTGAAATAACAATGCAAGTTACATTCTATTCAGGTATAATCCAATTTTCCCAGGACTATTTTTAAAATCTTTTCCCCTTGCTTTGTAATGTCATATCTATATATGTTCCTGACTTACCAATTACATTTGTTTATCTCTGAATTAATAACACACTGTCATTGTTATGCAGTTGTACAGCTCTATAAATTAACATCTTGGTATCTGGTAGGACTAGCCACCCTCTACTTCTGATTTTACTGTGAATTTTGACTTCCTACTTTCTTGAGAGCAAGTGATTAACTCAAGCAAAAGTTTCAGAGAAGTGTCAGACCTCATGGGAGATTGGCAGACCGCTCATTGGCGTGGGGTGGTAGAGGGGGCGCTGAATACTGAATCACGAGCAGCAAGAAGTGGTGTGATCACAAACTCTCTGGGATCCAGTTCTCTCTTCTTTCCATGAGGCTATTATTGGCTAGTAAAAGTTTCTATTTTGAGGTAGGGAAGGCAGCAAGGCTCATGAAAAAGAGAAAACTGTTTATAGAAAAAGGAAGTAATAAGTTTTAGGGGACATCTGTGCGTAGGTAGCTGAGAGTGGCTGGATGGCCTTCTGGAAAGGACATATGTGGCAGGTTATGTTCAAAGCCATCTGTGGAGATGCAGTTTTCCATTGGGATTCAGATCTCTTTTCTGTAGCTTAAAATGAACAGAATGTCACCCATGGTGGGCCACAGAGTTACTTAGCCATGAAATGAAACAGAAGCACAGGTATAAAAAAAATCTAATGGCTTTAAGGCCAGGTTAAGCTGGATTAAATGTCTATACATTCTTATATTTATGCAACTGATCCTTGAGATTTCCTTCCCCTAGGAAAATAGTCACTGTACCCGACACAGCCAATCTTATGTCATAAAAATCCAACAGGGCGGAGGAGTACCTGCCATGAAAGGGTGATAAGAAGGAGGTCACCTACATATACAATTCAGGGAAGGGAAGCACTTTGATCTGCACATGGCAGAAGGGATCACCAGCAAACGCATCCCCCTGTTTAGAGCTTCCATGGTGAATTTTACTGTGTCTGTAAGTTTTTGGCCACACTGCCTGGTTAACAGCCTTACTGCCTTCCCCAGTTTAGATCTACAGACCCAAGACCAGTAGCAATACTATTAATACCATCACTTTTTACTTTTTAAATTATTCTTGCTTATTCTATTACAGTTGTCCCATTTTTTCCCACCACTTTAACAACCAGCTCCATACCAATTCAGAGTTTCTACTGGTGGGTAGAGAGACATGAGATAAAATTATGGAATTTAACCAGCAAACTGTATTGAAGGCAATTGAAATTAAAACTGAAAGCTGTCCTCATCCTTCTTTGAGAGCCTGTAAAAAGGTGTTGGAATCTGATAAATTAAAAAAGTAAATAAAGTATATGAATTAGCTGTAAAAATGTCTAGCCTTTGTTGACTGATTTGGTACTTCTGGAAAATTTATGAGATGGTTCACATGTCTTCTCCATTTTACAGGTATGAAAACAAAGTGCAGAAGAAGTGCTTGCCTAAGGGACCAAGTGACCAAGGCAGAGCTAGGGTGCAAACCAGAGAGCCTTTCTCTTCCTCCTTCCCCTCCATCACCATGCTTGTGGTTACCTCATGGCCTTGATGTTGGGTGTTCTGACAGAGACTCTAGTCCAGCAGTCTGAATTCACACTCACAGTCAGTGTCTTCTTATAGTGAGACAGTAACCTCAACTTCTTTGATGCTTTTATTCCACATTCTCATAGTGCTCCTAACTTCATCTCATTATGTCAGAACATATACTTCAGAGGAGTTGTGAGTTAATGTTTCTATTCTCCTGCTGCACACTAGGCATTTTGAGAACAAAGACTCTCATTTTCTCATGTGCGTCTCCCCAGGGATTAGCACTGTGCCATGGCAGGCACGTAATGCATTTTGGCTGAATGAGTAAATGAAGAGCGACTCCACTTTAAATGCCTTTAACATTCTTCATTTTACCAGTAATAAAACTGAGGTAAACTTGACTTGGCCAAGACCCACACTCCCTGTATCATAAAGCAGACACAGAACGTTGTGTCCAGAATCTTCGCCCAGGGCTCTCTTCACCGTGGACACCTTAGGTCTATGAATGTGAACAGGAGGAAAGAGGGAAGCTGCCTATAGGTTGAAAAATTCCAGATATTTTCTGTTACCTAGCAACACCACAAGAAACATTCTGTTTCAGTTTCATCACTCATAAAAACAAAGGCTGCTACTGTTAATATGTGACTCACATGAGT
This sequence comes from Artibeus jamaicensis, assembly GCF_021234435.1. Classification (NCBI taxonomy): domain Eukaryota; kingdom Metazoa; phylum Chordata; class Mammalia; order Chiroptera; family Phyllostomidae; genus Artibeus; species Artibeus jamaicensis. The sequence continues at coordinate 6,280,492 of NW_026521812.1, read as the reverse complement.
GCAGGGACAACCTCATTGTCTTAGCACCTGGATGAACCAAGTAGCTTTAGTAAGTGTTCCCACTTCAGAACCAGTAATGAGGCAATTTGTGGAATCAGAATCCTTGTACAAACCCAAATTAGACAAATGAGTCAGTACATTTGAAGATTTAAGGAAAATGGAATTCTCAGTAGACATGGAAATGAGGCTATGCCAGGTATTTGTGACATAGTAAGTTCATCTGAAACAAGCACTATGCCTCCGTCTCACGTGGAAAACTCCGGACACCCTGCCTGTCCACTGTGCGTGGTCACGCACGCACAGGCAGGATGGCTTTATGTGGGAGGACTCTCTCCTCCTTCTAACCTGCTGTGTAACAAGACATGGCCAGAAGTGTTTTCCAAGGAACTATACAATTTTTTTTACTGATTCTTATGCTCTGAGAGAAAGGGCAACAGAAGAAATAATTTTTTAAAAAATCTGAGATGCTCATTGTACTGAAATGTGATATGTACATCTCATTACTCTTACTGTCTCTCCTAGCTTGTCTAAATGACCTCTTCCCACACTCCCTCTTACAAAACTTGTGATGGCTAATTTTGTGTGTCAACTTGACTGGGCAAAGGGATGCCCAGGTTGCTGATAAGTCATTATTTCTGGGTGTGTCTATGGGGATTTTTCAGGAAGAGATTTGTATCAGTAGATTAAGAGCATCAACTTTTCACCAATGTGGGTGGGCACCATTTGACTAGCAGAGGGTCCAAATAAAACTAGGGAGAGGAAGATGAATTTTCTCTCTCTCTTGAGCTGGGATACCCATCTCCTCCTGCCCTCAAAAACTGAAACTCCTGGTTCTTGGACCTTTGGACTGGGACTGAATTAGACCACTGGCCTCTCTGGTTCTCCAACTCGCAGACAACAGACTGAGGTATATCTCTACCTCCATAATCCTGTGAGTCAGTTTCTGTGATAACTCTCCTCATATATATCCTATTGGTTCTGGTTCCTTGGAGAACTCTGACCAATATATAAAACCCTACTCTTGGAAATACTGGCACTTCCGCTCTCAGTCTATACTCAGTCCTGCCTGACTTAGGTCCCTACTTCAGTGACCTTGCCCTTAACTTTCTGCCTTTTACAACTTTGCAGCATCATCACTGAAGACTCCAAACCCTGGATCAAAGCCAGTGAAACTTCTTTGGTCCTATGCCTGAGCAGAGGCACTTGTGGACACTCAGCTTCCAGATGCTCCTCAAAGTACCTAATAAGTGAGTGCTACTGATGACATTGTGACTAGGGAGGGTCCTGTCACATGGGAGAAGCAACATCATGTGCTGCCACACATTCCTTCTTACACGCCTCTATCAGTATTTCAGAGGAACATGCACAATCACTCTGCTCTGTACAGACTTCTGGCCATTTCCGTGATGTCTCAGACTCACCAGGGGCCAGAGCTGGGAAGTGCCAGCTGACTCATCTTTCTGCCTCTGGCTGCCCTGCATCTTGTAAAAACATTTCTGCACAACCAGAAAACAAATAGTCACATTCCCACTTTCTCTTCTTCTTAACTCTGAGAAAACCCCTTGAAGGAGGATTCTAGTCAAGACTGGCTAGCTCCTCAAAACTGGTGAGCTCCAGAAAAGAGCCAGGGACTGCGAGATGGAGTCCCCGTGCCCATGCCTTGGCTTGGCCTCTAATTGAGATAATCAAACTGTTACCTGATGGGGTATTTTTTTGGTCCCTGCTTTTATAAAATATGGAAAATAAAATGGACCCTATCAGACAGATGTGCAGAGTTAGGATAAAATTGATAATATGTGTAAGCCGACTCTGGGATTGCAAAAAGCACAGTGACTAAGGTCACTACTGGGGTAATGATTGTCACTGAAAAGTCAGAAACCTGTTATTTTCCTGAAAGCCAAAATAGTTGATGGATCTTCACAGAGTGACTATAGTCTTTAACATTTGTGAAGAGTTTTACAGATCGCTTTTCTACATATGATGTCACTTAATCCTCATATTGGCATTAAAATATGCATGGTCATTTTTCCATTTTTAAAAAGTGAGGAAACTGAGTTCTAAAGAGATTAATCTACTTTAGAAGGCTCGGCTGGTTCCAAGAGACATGAACTGTGGGCTTCTGACTCTCATTTTATTTTTATGACTCTTTTGTTTCAAGAAAAGGATTACATAAAAAAGTCATATTAAAAAGGTGTTACATGTCATACTTTGTTATTTCTGCAAGACAGAAATGCTCTGTGGGCATATAATATTTTGATTCCTCTCATAAAACCAAATTATCCTAGAAAATTATTAAAAGATTGTACTCCAATTTGTGTGTTATGTGGGTTGATATTTTCTGCAGAGGTTATTAACTGCTACAAAGAACATTTTCACCACTCTCCTAGTTAAATAGGCTTCATTATAGAAATGAAAACAATACATGGAATTAGATGGCAGCTTTAATAATTACAATTAAAGCTAAATGTAAAGACATAGAGGAAATATTGTAAATTATGTCTAAATGAAATCACATTTCAGACAGCTTGTATGAAATATCAGCAGGTTTTCAGTAATAATAGGTTTGCTTGATAATTCTTATATATAGGCTCATCAAGAGTTTTATGATTGATGAATAGAATATAATACAAATACTAGAATAGAACATTGTGTGTACATCACAAAAATACCTTTAAACCTGTTTTTAAAATAAGTATAATTTTTTATTAAGTAAACAAATTTGGTATTTGAATTAATAAGACCAGGGCTGAGGGATCTGTTTTCTCATCACATTAAGAGTGATTATTCATTTATTTGCCATCCCCAGGAGAGAATGAAATATCTGTGAAAATTAAATGGTGCATGGCAGACTGACATTTCTGAAGCCTGGTAACAGACATGGCAGAAGAAATATTCATCAAAGCCCCTCTATGCCATACGAAAGTTGTTCTGATAGGATCTTCCTAGCATTGCTCTTCACACTGCTGTGCTTACAAATTAGATTATGGAATCAGCATTCAGTAAATCTGAGTGTCCTTACCCTTCCAGACCAGCACGTCATCCCTGAGTTTAAGGTGACAAAGGCAATACCTCTCTCTGGCATCTTTGCTGAAACTAGAGAGCTGAGAACTATGTTCAGAAAGTGGGACTGAAATCTTGCCTTTTTTCCTTGAAGCAGAGAGCAAGTCTCCTGAATGTCCTCTTGCGATGACTAGTACAAGGAAAGAAAAAGGGAAGTCAGGACCCGCTTTCTAACTGTAGCTGTTTTTATAAAATGTGGGGCCTTGAGCAAGTCTCCAGATTTCAAAAATATCAAGAGATCTGGAAGAATTGTAATTTGTGAATAAATGCATCAAACTTGATAATCTCCACTTCATTCCAGAGCTAATATTCTATTATTATATCTGCATAACTTTTATCTAAACTACCTATTTTTAAATTAATATTATTCATTTAAGAAAATATGAATGAATTCAGACTCATCATGGGACTATCAAGCCCCTTCGTACAATAGCTCCCAAACCCAAGTGGTCTGCGGTATCATTTGAGGAGCTGTTTGAAGTATATAAAACAAAGTGGAATCAGCCATGTTAACCAAGGCAGCTGCCAGTCAGCCAGGACACTTTGGTTCAAGAGGGAAACTACCTAAGTCATGCCTGGCAGGGCCAAGGGTTCAAGATATCTGCACACGTGACCTGAATAAACACGTCTGTGGAGGCGGAGTACCGCAGGATAAGCCCAGTGGGAAATTTCCTTTAGCCATCAGGGGTGCCAAGACATTTACCAAGAGAGCCAGAGGGGTGGCGCACATGCCCCTCAATAACTGAGGCTGGCTCCAGTCCACTGCTCAGACAGCCGAGCCCCACACACCAAGATGCTGTCCCACGCCACGCTGATCTCCCGACTGCCATGCTGCTGGAGGCTCTGCCCTGCCAGACCAAGAACTTCGTCTGCTGCACTGCTGACCCAGCTCTGGAGATTCTTCCTTGTAAAACCCTGCCCACTGTGCTGTCTCCCAGCCCCACAGACTGAGACTCTGGGACTTGGGCTTGTCAACCCCCAGTTCTCTCCTGTGATGTTATTATTGATTGTTCCTGAGTGATTAGTATTGTAATTATGTTAGTATGGGTTTGGAGTGAACCTGCATCGATAAAAGCTGAGTGAACAGCACAGTCACCTGTGTTGGCTCCCTGTCATTGCTCAGTGCCAGTGTCGCCTGCAGGACTGGCGGTCCTACAGACCGCTCAGGACATTCAGTTCTTAAGTCCCAGATCAGACCACCCGAGCAGGGACCAAAGGCTGGCTTATAGGAAAGACCGTATCATGAAACAGATGCTCATGACACTCAAACAACTGGAAAGTCCAGGGCTAGCGTCAGATTCAGGTACGGTTTGGTCGGGTCCAAACGATGTCCTCCAGATTTGATTTTCTTGGCCTCCACTTCAGCATCCTCTGTGTTGGTTTCATTCTCTACCCCCACATAAAGTTTCATGGAAACAGCCCCTTTCTAAGAAAAAAATCTGTTTTTCAATAGCTAAAAATGGAAAGTTTCTACCCTGAGACCGTGTGCCTGCTACTAAGCAATCAGGCAGGGTTTGTAATATACTGACAGGTTTAGCCTGGATGCAGAGGCAGGGACCAAAAATAACAAATGTCCACTGCAAACCAAACCCCAACCTCGCCTGGCTCCCTATAAATAACAAATTATCTGTGAGAACATTGATGTGTTTTCTTAGTGAGTCCCACGGTGTTCTCTTCATATATTCTTGACTTTAAAAGCTTTTCCTTGGGCTCCAGGGGAAAAAAAAAAACATGTGGTTAACCTTTTGCTGAGGTTGCTACTGAAGTAGCTCACCCCTGCCTGCCTCTGCAGGTCCACACTGGCTCTGCTACAAAGGGCCCTGCTGGCTGATGGGAAGAGCTGGAAGGAGTCTGTCATTCACCATGCTGACACCTCCTCTCTGCCTGAGCACTAACTACCAGCTCCCTGCGGCTCCACCCTGGAGCAGAACTCAGGTTCCTTTCTCCTCCTGGATCCCAGAATCCTGTTTGGGTTTTGGAGTCTTGTAGAGGCTCTGACCAGAGAGAGGCCCTTAGGGTCCTTTAATCTATATGCATCTACCAGAGCAGATGTGGTTACTGCTTCTCACCGGATCTCTTTTGCTGATGGATGTTTATTAAATATCAGGGTTTGGGGTATTAACAATAACATATGTGGAGGCTCTTTCAAACAGAGTTGGGGCTGCCATGCCAGAAGAACTGCCTGTCTTCTGTCTCAAAACTTTGGATGTTAAAACAGGACAAAATAAGCTTTGCACTGGACCTAAGCAACCTTGTGTCCCAAATAACTGTTTACAAAGATAACAAGCAAGCAGTTATTATGAGCGTAAGACTGATGACTACTGAACTAAACATTTAAAATGTTTAGAATTAACATCACTATGTCAGCTTATCTGTGCTAATAGAAATGCCTCCCTTCTATTGATTATTCCCCTTTCTTTTCTCATAAATATCATTGCCTATCTCTCCTAATCAAAACACACTTTGGGTTTCTGTCTGAATCACTGCATCCTGCTATTCTTTGATCTCAGATAAATGCTTCTTGCCTCTCATTTTGAAAGGCTTTTTATTTTTAGGTTAACAGGAGATTGGGTCAGCTAGAAAGGGAATCTCTGCCTTACTCAAACTTCTGTCTCAGACATTTTGCCTAGTCTTTCCAGACGCCAAAGGCACAGACTTTGGAAGGCAAAAGGCGGGAAGAGGCTCAAGGCTCTTTCCCCTGCCCATTTCTCTCCTGAACTAAGAACAACAAGGAAGAGAAAGAAAACACCAGAAGCAATGACCAATATTGCAAAAACATCTTCCCACCACTCTACCCTATATCAAATGCTTACAATGTGCCAGGATGTATACTGGGCACTTTGCACATGTCCTTTATTTTCCACAACTATGTACTGTGTCCCCGCTTCACAGACCAGGAAACTAGTCTCAGAGAGGTGATGTACGTTGCCCACCATCATTAAGTCCATAGTCGCAGGGCCTGTTTGCCCTCCGATGTGTTCAGCCTTTCCCTATTTTGCTCTGTATGGGAAAAAGGAGGCTACCTTTCCTGTCTCCCACATCAGCTGAGGGCCAGCTTGGTTTGGCCAATAGGAGGCTCCGATTGGAGGGCAGGGACGAGGAAGAAGCCAATGCATGTCTTGCCTCACCAGACACAACCTCTCTGGCAGCTGCTGGATCCTCTCCGTGGCTCCAGGCAGGCCATTGGCATTCCAGCTTCTGCAAGTCCCTGTCCTGGGTTAAGGTAATAAAAGTGACCAGTCATTTAAGCTGGCCTGGAGCTGATAGTTCTCTAGGACACAGAGTTTCAACGCTAAAACAGAAAGTTCTGGACAAACTGACCATTGGTCACCCTAGTGGTGACACCACCTTCTCCTGCTGTCTCCTCAGCCTAAGTGGCAGTGCCTGTCTGAGGTCAACTCTGTCCCCGGTGGATTCCCAGCCTCCCTCACTGACTCATCCATTCCCTTCATTAAATCCCTTCTCTTGTGAGGAGTGTTTTCCTGGTTAGAACAGGTTTTTATATTGGTATTTCCTTTCTCATCCTGGCTTTTCAGACCTCGGGGGAAATAGACTGTGAGTCTCATCTGTTCACCAGCTAGTAGCAGAGGTGATATTTTTCAAGTAGCAGAGGTGATATTTTTATCAAAGGCTTTTATCGCTGCCTTGGATTCAAGTGGAGACAGCACTGCAGCTCAGGGGGAGACGGTTCTCCACACCTGCCTGCCCCCACCCAGATAATTTCCCCATCAGGAAGTGCGATTTTATTTTACCTTTGCCTGGAAGGATAAATAAAGTCATGGTAACAAAATTTAAAAATGAGTGATTTTGAGCTCCAGCAAGTGAAACCACAGCTTCTGTCTCTGCTCTTCTGAAGGTGGAAGGAAAGAGGGGAGGTTACTGCTGGCTGGCTGCCTTGTGAGCTCCGCTCAGAGACCAGACGCTTCTGTTTCAAAAGGAAGCAGTGATTACATTTATGGTAATGGCAGAGCCCGCTCCCCTGCCCCAATTGCCAGAGGCTGGGAGCTCTGGTTATTGATTATGGGGACACATTTCTAGATACTTCTCATTTCACTAACAAATTGGCACCCACAGTGCAACACACCTGTAATTCACAACATGTGTGAAGCTATTTCTATAGGAACAAGCAACTGGGACCTTTTTTTTAGGTTTCTTTCTTGAGGACAAATATGCATCCTATACTATATTTGAAAGAAGAAAATTCATAAGTAAGAAATGTGGTCTTAGACATTTGGATATAACATATCACCTTAAGCACATTATAAAATAGTGATGCAGGACATGTGTCAATCAGTTCAAGTTAGGATTTACTGGTTGCGAATTCCACACACTTCAAGGGAAAAGAATGTGCTAAAGAGGCACCGATCTGCTTCTCATTCATATTTGATGTTTTTGCAAAAATTGAAACAGAAGAGTTCGTGCTAAGCTGTAAGCCATAGATTGAATCCAACAGTTTCTAATAGCAAGAGATTTGAGGTGTCCAAGTTCACTCTAACCTTCAGTTAAATGCATCATGGAACAGCCTGAATTCAGGAGAGTACAGTGAGAAATTGCTTTATGTTTTCCTCCAGTTATTTGCCACAAAGGTGCTATAGGGTGACTCCCTGCCTTGCAGGGCCATAACTTTCCTGTCATTTTCAGATGTAAGAAGTCCAGTTTGGTTCATTCAATTCAAAATTATGAATTCAACTTCATGCTCAGCTCCTCAGGCCCAGGAGCCCAGCCAGGACTCCACCTGAGGACCCAGAGTGAGATGGGCCCTTCCAATTTTAACTATTTTGGGCTTGGGGTGGAGGAAGAGGACAGTATAATTCTGGTCCTCTTTGGATTGTTGACAATCCCCATTGTACAGTTCAATGGCCTGAGAGACCTGCTCTTGCCTCTTCCTGCCCTGGCAGCTCACACCTGGGGCTCTTGCTGCAATAGTCTCTTCACCTGGTGACCTTACCTAGGCTATCAGCAAGATGGCTCATGCCTGACTGGCTGCAGTGTGCACTTGAACATCCTTTCATGACTCCCCGCTACCCTGCCCCCCCCCTCTTGATTTTTTTCTCCTGATCCCTGAAGCACAGAGGATAGATCTGCGCAAGGTGAAGTTCTAGTTCTGTGCCTGTGCCCAATTCTGAGCCTCTGTAGTTTACAGCCCACTTTCCTTTGGTGTGGGGGAGGATGACGGAAAGCTGCCTCGCATTCCCCAGGGAAAGGGTGCAGCTGCCCTCCCCTGAGACTGGCAACTCTCCAACTGATGACTCTTCAAATATTTCTTGATTTCTGTTTAAGGGCTGGGCTGATGTAGCAGATCTGGTTTAGCTGTTGTTGAAAAGGTTATGTACTGCTGCGCCTGCGTACTTGCTGTTTCCACATTAGGACTTTCAATGCAAATCCATCATAATAAGAATGGGGCTATTCAACATTCTGTTAGTTAAATCATGAACCCCTGTGATATGCTTTTCCTCTTTCCAGTGTTATGGTATAGCCTAATCAATTAAAAGTATCATGAAAAACCATTTTTCTCATACTCATGCAAATAAACTTGGAAACCTTGATGCAATGAATAATTTTCCAGAAATACATTTATGAAAACTAACTTCATAAGGAACAAGACTCTAAAAAAAAGACTTTTATAAAAGTTATAGAGGAAGTTATGAAGTTGCTGTTCCCACATATATGCCAGGCTTAAATTTATGTAATTTATAAATTTCCTGTCTCCCCCCAAAGAAGCAGCTTTGAATTGGTTTAATGGTCCTGTGTTTTGTTTTGTTTTTAATTTTCAGCTGACATTTTCTCTTTTACTTTTAATAATTTCTTTCTTCTGGTGTACTTATCTTACTTTGTTTTTCTTTTGTTAATGCTTTTAATCAGGTGCTCAATTTCTTTCTTTTTATTCTTTCACTATACAAGACAATAAAATTTCTCCTAATCAGTTCTATTTATATATATATATATATCTTAGGCCTGATACAGTGTTTGCATTTTATTTTTTCTGGGTTCTCTGCAATTTTTTATTTCTTAATTGGAAGAGTTCTTTTCTATGATTTTTGCCACTGATTTGATTTCATTGCATTGTGCTAGAAAAATTTTATTTCTGCTTTTTGGACTGAATCTATTTTTATAATTTGTTTAATATATCTTAATTTCCGAGTCTACCATGGACACGTAAAAAAGGGTATAGACTTTCAGATCTACCTATTAATTGTTTTACTTATTAATTAGTAAATAATAAATTTGTTAGGAAATAATTATTAATTCTGTTATTGTATCTTCCCTATACTTCCCTATACTTACAAAGTTGACTAAGCACAGAATAACAGAAGTGAGTTAAAGTCTCCCGTATTTTTACATTTCATATCTCTTTAAATACTGCCTTGGAGGGTCAGTGCTGTGTGATTTCAGCCTTCCCCGTGAATCGCACATTGTAGCACTGGCTCCGTGAATGCTCTCTGGTCTGAATCCCATATTGTCTGGTACTGAGACTGTGACCTACGTTTCTTTTTTCCCCTCTTCTCTCATTCCTCTTCTTCTTTCCCTATTTTAGTCACTGACATCATCTTGCTTAGTATTTATCTTTGTATTGTTAAATACTTTATACAGCTATGACTTGATTTGGGATTTATTGGGCTTGCGTTTTCCTCACACATATATGTCCCTTTTAAATTTTTCAATCTTTCTGAATTAACTTGTTTTTAGTAACTTCTATTTGTTTAATTATCTCGTATATAGAATGAACTGATATTGCTTGGTGGTTTACTCTGAAAATCCATTTCTTTTAACAAGTGAATGAGGCTTTATTTATTTACATGTAGATATGACAGCTACGAGGGGGGCATCTCCCCCCCGAAACTGAGATTATCTTCTGGATGGAGGGCCCCTTGCAGTACAGGCTTCCCCTGCTAGCTGAGTGTTCTAGGAACCCATCTGTATCAGTGTACCAGCTGGCGCTGTTGTGAGAGGCTTAGATAGGATTCAGTGAATTTTTTTTGAAACCAGAGGGGAGGTGGGAGGAGATAAAGGGGAAAATGGGGGGAGGAGTTTTCAGGAACACACATGAAAGACACGTGGACAACACCAAAGGGGGTAGGATTGAGGGTGGGAGGTGGGGGTGGCTGGGGTGGGGGGAGTGGTGCGGGAAAAATAGAGACAACTGTAGTTGAACAACAATAAAACAATTTTTTAAAGACTTTCAAAATTTTGCCCATTTCGTGATGGGTGATTTAGGAGTGCACCTGCCAACACCATCCTGAGCGTTCAGCAGTTTTTGACCACAAATAGCATGACCCCTGTGCCCCACCCTCCCTTCATCCTGTTCATCCGGTCTTGCCTGGAGTGACTTTCTTATTACCCTGAATGAAGAAAGTCCTCAACAAGAAATGTTTTGCCGATGCAGAAGAGGTCAAACAAAAATGGCAGAAACACTAAGAGGCATCAAAATCGCCGAGTTCAAAAACTGATTTGAGCAGTGGGAAAAATGTCTCAACAGATGTAGTGCATCAGGTGGAGAGTACTCTGAAGGTGACTGAGGTTTGAACATATAAGAATGCACAATTTGTATAAATAAATTCCAGGTTTTGGGGTCCCCCCTGGTGTGTATTGTCTCAGTGTTGTCATTTTTTTTGATTGCTTACACAGTTCCATCAAAGTCTTTCATTATGTGCTCTATTTGCTGCTTGGCTTATATTTAATTTTAAAATATAGTTCTAATATGTTTGAAGGCTTATGTTTTGCTTTTAGGGGTTCCATTTATAATTATAATTTCCTCTGCTGTGTTGGGGCTTTACACAGTTCCTATCAGCTTCCTGCTGTGAGCAGGATTCTCTTCTTCTCCTCTCTCACCCTCTGCTCCTCCACTCTATTTTAGTCCCATTTATCATTTCTCTTAATGTTGAATTTTGAACTCTTAGGTATACTCACACTTCTATTTGATTTGACAACTTTAAAAGATATGTTTCGGCTGAGGAAGAGATTATTTGCATAGCCTTAACGTGTCTCCCCTACAGACTGCTAGTTGCAATGGAGAATAAACAGAACAGTGATTCTGTGGAGGACAAATTGGACAGCATCTTGACCAGATGATCAAAATTGACATCACTTGTGAGGTGCAGATGAGCTTCACACACTTTCAGATGTGGTGTCCTGTGAAGGACACAATGTCACCTGCACAGTATTCTGGCCAGAAATGCATAACCTAAGTCCAAGCATGAGGGAACAGCAAACAAACACAAATAGGAGTGTTCTACTAATAATCAGTGCAAAGGTTGGCAAGGGCGGCATTCTTCAATGCTGATGTCATGTGTGACAAGGCCGAGGAAACACTCCAGATTAAAGGGGACTGAAGAACATGCCAGTTAAATACAGGGCCAGGCAAAAGCTGGGTTACCATGGTTCACATGGAAAATAATAGAATAATTAATAAGTAATAATACAGGAATAAACTCTGTGTTTCATGTGCACACAACTATAATCTGCTCTTGCCCACCCTGTATCATACCTGCCCCTGGCTCCATCTTGTATTAGTGGGGATAATGTACTATCAATGATATTATTGGGTCCACTGACAAAGTCTGGATATAGATGGTAGATTGGGTAATAAATATGTATCAATGTAAATTTATGAAGTTGATCATTGTACTGTAATTATGTAAGAGTATTTTCCTCTTCTTATGAAATATACATTGATCTAATTTAGGGAGAAAGGTTCACAGTGTATGTAACTTGCATAGAAGTGGTTCAGAAAAACATTTATATATGTATGTGTATATGTGTGCACATGTGTGTATATGTGTGTACACACACAGATATATACAGAGAGAGAGAGAAAATTAATAATAAAGCAAGTGGGTGGAATGTTACCAGTAGATGAATTTGGGTAAGGGTGTTCTTTGAATTGTTTTTAGTTTTACAATTTCCTATAAATTTGATATTATTTCCAAATTAAACATTTTTAAAAGGTATCCTTTGAGTTTCTGCTGTAGATAAGGCGGTCAGTGAACTTAAATTCATCTGCTCTTCCCTTCTATTTTATTCCTATACTGTAAATAAACTTTACATTCTGTCCTGATATCTGATTCTCATATTTGCTTTAGATTTAGTATTACAGTGGGATACTTTCAGTGCTCAGCACCAGTCATTTTGCTCGGTTTTCCCAGGCATCTCTTGGTTGATTGATGTTTCTTCTTACTAGATTCCTTAGGAAGGGCTCATAGGAACAATATCCCCAAGTCTTTGAATGCAAAACCCCCTGTTTTTCTGTAGCCTTTATACTTGAAAGACAGCGTGCCTGGAGATAGAATCCTGATGCATAGACTGGAGGAATGACTCCACTGTCCCATGATGATAGTGAGGGCAGCTGAGAAACCTGTGGTCACTTGGGGGTGTTTTTTTCCTCTTAAGAAACGACTTTGGGGGGTGGGCCCACAATGCAATATACAGATTATATAGCATAGAAATGTACGTGGAAATCTATATAATCTTATTAACCAATGTCATCTCAATAAACTTAATTTAAATAAGTTATTTATTTATTTATAGAAAGACTTTGTCTTTTCTATGCTTGTCTAACCAAAGACTTTTTTTGTTATTGTTATTTTAAACTCCAATTACTTTACTAAGATATGTCTTTGTGTTGACTGATTTGGGCCAACTTTCTCTGGAATACAACATACTATTTCAATATACAGATTTAACTTTTTCATTTCAGGGGAATTCTCTTGCATTGTGTTTTTGAATGCTTATTTACTTTATTGTTTTGTTTTTTAAAGATTACAAATATGTACATGTTGGATGTCCTTTGTCTTTCTTGTATATCTATTGTGGGTTGGTACAGAGGCACTTTCTCCTGGATGGCCTCCGTTGGTCCTGACTTTACCTACTTGTTCAGGCAGAAGTCCCTTGTGATAGGTTCTACTCAATAAGCAGGATGTGTATCACACTGTCCTGCCAGAACTGGGCCTCAGTTCTACACTAATGTGTTCCCCTCATTTCCTGTCAGCATCTCCTGTCAGCAGATTAAGCATTTGTCAATTACTGGTCTCTAACTAGAAAGGAAGCGGCATGAGAAGTGGCCCCAATCCTCACTGCTTCCTAAATCCCTAAGAGTCACTGTTTCCATATCTCTCAGAAGAGCAAAAAGGATCCAACAGAAGTTACAGACTCCATTTTGTGGTATTTGTTGATGAGCACCGTGTTATTTTAACATTCAATACACACTAATCACTGTGCATAAAGAAATCTGGACTTCTGTTCTCTCTCTCTAACTCTTGGAACTTCAATTTTATCATCTATAAACAGAGGTGAATAAAATGTGTCGTGCAGAATTTTTGTAAGGATTCACAGAGAGATACAAAGCCTTCCTCCGCCCGGGGTTTGGCCCACTGTGGGTGCTTGACAGCTGGAGAGCCCCTGATCTCCACGTTGTCCTGTGCTCCACTCCTGTTTCCACGTGGACAGTGAAACAAGGTCGATGGCAACACGACTTTTGAAAGTTCAGCTTACCTCCCAGTTAACAGAATTGCAGAAAGGCAGTTTAAAATTATATTTCTCATTTGATTTTTAGCTCAATTTAGAAAATCCAAAGTTTAGTGTACTCTGCTTTTCAAGTTTTTTTAAAAACAGAGCAAGAAAAAGATCTTATTTATGTTTATTATTGTAATAATAAACATTATAATTCTATTCAAGAAATATGAATGGAAAAGTAATTTGAACAATCACTTAAATTTTGAGCCGTAAGATCCAATAAGATGCACTTAAGATAGCACAGGTTTTTCCATCAGAAATGCTAAGTGTGAATCTCAAACCCATCATTTACAAGCCATGTGACTTGGGGTTAAGCTGCACAACCCTTTGAGCTTCAGGTTTCTCATTTGTAGAATGGGATTATTTATCTCTTAGGATGTTAAGAGTAAACAAAGTAAGATATTAAAGTGCTATATAGTTTTAATTGTCACTTGCTGTGCATCCTGAAATATTAGTCTTATGAAAATAACTCTGATTCAACAGTCGGTGTCTGTGAGTCTGGATTGCTACAATCACTATATTCACTGGAGGTAAAGGTGGGAGCTACTTACAGTGGCAGCCAATGATTACCTTTGCCTTGGTGTTATCTAAGCACCTGGGAGCTTCAAAGGGAAATGGAATACCTTAATTCAACATACCTTGCCATAATTTATCGAAAGCTTTTTAATATTCCTTTTGCATGAAGAGTTTCGGTATCTAGGCAGATGACACATTGGTTCCCCATGTGAGCATTAAGGCCTGATAATGAAATGAGATACAGAGCACTGGGGACAAGATTCATTTCCACGTCCATTTCAAGGGCAGTCAGTTAAATCCTTCCTGTTACTGCCGGTGAAATGTCTTTACAAGTCTGATATTTCTTAAGCTCTCTAAGAGCTTTTCATAAGTGGTTCCTGCATTCAACCAGTTTTCTCTCATCTAGAGGCACTTTGAATAAAGGCCTTTCTTTCACAGTTTACATAGGTGTACAATTCTTAAAAGCTCTGTGAAGCCCTTGTCTCTGTAGGGTTCCAGGCGATCTCTAAATGATACAACCATCAGAGGATATATTCACAACAAGGCTTCAGCAAGCAGTTCGTATTCTCTACACATCACATTCAAGGGATATGTGGTATCAAGAGTGCCACCATGTCTGCTGTATCATCAATGACTTCTAAGTACCGTCCGTGCACAGCCATTCTACTGTGAGACACTCCCTTCAAGACAAGCATGTCATGCCCTGGCTGGTGTGGCTCAGTGGATTAAGTGTCAGCCTGTGAACCAAAGAGTTACTGGTTTGATTCCCAGTCAGGGCACATCCCTAGGTTCCAGGCCAGGTCCCCTGCGGGTGCATGAGAGGCAACCACAAATTGATGTTTCTCTCCCTCTTTTTCTCTCTCCCTTCTCCTCTTTCTAAAAATTTTTTAAAAAGCTGTAAGTCATTGTTGATTAAGGTATCCTTAAACTACAACAATCACTTTATTCTGCTTGAGGCTACTCAACTTCTGTCAGGCTTACTTTATTTTATTAATATTTTCTAAAGGCAACTTTTTTGAGAGTCTACAGCTCACACTAGAAAGGAGAATCTACACAGCTGAAATCATTGTCCTTAGGACACTTTTCAGAATGTCGAGTATTCCCTGACTTTCAAGTCTGGGCTGGCTCATTCTGCCAACTGCATGCGCGCATATAAACTCCTGTTTCCTATCACTTATGCTTCCATTTACAGTATTAGAACAGTGCTTAGCAATGACTCGTCTAATGGATCTGAGATATAACTTGCCAATAGCACGAGAGAACATGCCGTCTACAAAATGGAACTCTCCCTAAACAAAAAAGGGTTTGCCATTATCCAGGGATCAGGAAGACACCTCTCCCGACCCCCTTGCTCACCATCATTCTTTGACTGGTCCCTTTAGCATCTGAACTAATCACGTGGGTTATAGCACTTGTTTTGCATGGTTATTATAGAAATGGGAGATACAAACATTTGAATTGAATAAAAGTAGAGAATATATAAAATCCTTGTTTACTAAATTAGTGAATTGAGTATTGGCTATCAATCCAATTTATCCCCTCAGAAGGCTTTTAATACTAAGATGCTGAAAGATGGCACATGTGTAACACAGATTACTCAAGTGGTTACTTCAGAAACATGAGTTGACTTGACAATTGTGCTTTCACAATGAATAACTAGAGCATCTCTAAAAGCAAAGGCCAATGTCCACAATGAGGTGTGCGCAGCCACTGCATTGGCCCATGACAATAGATGGTCCAGATTGTTGAAAAGACCAGATGTAAACACTGCTAGGACCAACCAGGTGTGGCTCACTTATCTGAGACCACAGAAAAGGCAGCTTTTTTGAGACACATAGAAGCAGGACCACCGTGGAGCGCTTTCTGGCCTGTGCCCTGGCCACCTGCAAAAACGCTGTTGAGTTGCAGTGTGCTCTGACCAGGACCCACTGAAACTTGGTCCCCTTCTGGGCAGTGAGAACTGCATTCTCCTGGTCAGATGCAGGCTCTAGACCTACCCACAACACCTTACCACAGGATCGTCAAAGTTGCAGATGATGATGTTTATGCAAGTGACTTTCTAGAAGCATAACTACCCCTCACTAGGCCCAGCTTTACATGCATTAGTCTGGCTTATTTCTGCACACAGCTCAGCAAGATACATTCCAAAGAGCACCACATCCAAGCCAGTACACAGCAACAACCTCAGTGTTAGATAACACACAAAGTGCTGCTCAGGCATGAACAAAAGCCTCAGCTCTCACCTCATTCTCTCCAAGCTGGTGCACTCTGGTGTGGGCACATCCTCCGTGCTTCAGACTGTCTCTCATGTAGCTAATAAATCCCTTAGACTAGATGAGTTTATCCTGAGTGCTGAAAATTCAGGAATATACACTAATAGGTCATACAAAGAGCAAATAGGATCCTGCATTCTCACGCTGGCCTTACAACATAAGTGCCCAGAGAAAGACAATTGTGAGAAAGGCTTCACATTTTAAGAGGCTATACTTGTGGTCTCCATATTAGCTAAAGAGAGTGGTCAGCTGTAGTCAGTCTATGGCATAATGTAAGCCTTAGTGACATTGCATGGGCTTTAGAGTCTTACAGGAATGAGTTTGAGAGCTGGTTTTACAATCATTAAGGCTGGTGCTTGGCCCCTCTGAGCATCGGTTTTCTCCCATCTATCATACTTTAGTGATACTTAACACTGAAGATGAATAGCAGGATTAATGAAATGTATATAAAGCGTCTGGTACAGTTCCTAACATGTGGTAGGTAACCAGTAAGTAGTATCTATTCATTTAATTACAAGAAGGAACTATAAATCATGCAAATAATTGCACTAAGTGCAGTTACAACATTATACACATTTTTATATCTAGTTTGTAACATTGATTTCAGTGACAAAAGTTAATAGGATGCATTCTCCCTTTAGAGAAATAGAACAGTACAGATGAAGGAATTACTTTAATCACTGTATTACCCCCTGTCGTTTCCCCCTTACCCCCTCAGAGGCAATCAGTAACATGAGATTTTTTATTTAAACATAAATGTGTGTAAAAGTATATAAGGTTCCTTGTGTGTTTTTAAATTTTCACATCACTAATTAAATGCTATGACACTATGCACACTATCTTAGCAGGTTGTTGTCTGTGTTACTTAGCATTGTCTTGAGAGCAGGCCATGTGGTTTCACTGAAATCTAGAACCTGTTTTTAAACTGCTGCATTGGGCCCTCCAATCTGTGAACCTACTGCATTTTATTTATCCATCACTGAGTGACACATTTTAAGATTGCTTCTGATGTTACACTATGAAGAATAGTGTTATAAACAAAGAGCACAGGTGTAAAATTCTGTCAAGGGAAATGCCAGAAGCAGAATTCCTGGGTATAAATACTTTACATTTTACTGGGTATCAGCAAATTCCTTTCAAAGTGAACGTGTCAATTTACACCCACCAACAGCTTAAGTGGGCCTGTCTCCCTGAGTCCTCACCAACTTCTGATATTACCTAATATTTAATTTTTTTCCAGACTTGTTAATGAAAAATACATTGTTTTACTTAACCTTCCCACATATGTTCTAGATATGAAACCTTCCTCATATCAGTTGCAAATATATTCTTGTAGTTTGTCACTTATCTTTTAACTTTTTAATCAAGTCTTTTTGGTATAGATGACTTTATAATCTGAGGTGGGAACATTTACAAATGTTTCTTAATTGTTTTTGCTTTTGTGTCTTAAGAAATGCTTTCTTACTCGCTAATTGGAAAGATAGTCTCTACATTTTTGAACAGCGTTAATTTTGCTTTACATTTAAGTCTATAAAACAGATGTGCTGTTCTAAGGACCTAATTTATTTTTTCCCACACATTAAGTCAGGTTTCATGGATCTCCCTGTTGAGCAGTCAGCCCATCCTCTCCTCCCTCCCGTCCTCGCACACGAAGCGTCCACAAGCACATGAGGCTGTTCCCGGGCTCTCTGTTTGGGTCCACTAACCCATTTGCCTATCCCTGCAGCAACACCACACTCCCCACCCTTGCTCGGTGGTGTTGCTGCAAATACTTTGCATTTCATTATCATGTGTTTTCCAGGTAAAAAATTATGTTATCTGTCAATAATCACAGCTTTTCATTTTCTTTCCTAATTATTAGACTTTTCACTTTTTTTGGATACAGCTGAAATATTGCCCAGGACAGCCAGCATTCTCATTTGATTTCTGTTTTCACTTGCAATGTTTCTAATATGTTACCATTAAATATAATCTTTGCTCAATATTTATAGCAAATAACTTTAATCAGGGTAAGAAAATTTTCTTCTATACCTAGTTAGCTATTAGCTGTGTGTGTGTGTGTTTTAATCATGTATGGCTATTAAATTTTGAATTTCTAATTTGTTCTTTATTTTAACTGCTTGTAATGTGTTTCCTGGGTGTAATACTTCCCCTAATCTTTTCAAAAGTTGCATTAGATTCATTTTGCACACCTTGTTCTTAATGCTTTGTTGATTCTGTTTGGGTTTCCCCCTGATATTGGTGTGAATGTGTCTATGTATTTGTTGACTTAAACACATACACAGATGTATATATTTACTTAAATACATCCACATACAAACTTTTATTTTGAGAGTTGGAGCATGTCAGAGTCCAGTGCATGTTCAGCCTGCTGTTTGTAACCAGAGCATCTGACCATTAAATTGGCAGTGTTTGCCTACTGGGGTCTTCTCCTACACTTGAACCTAATGTCTTGTGTAAGTTGGAAGAAGAGCAGCATTTGATCAAACAGGATTTGAGCTCAAAATGGCCTCTGTCTTAATCTAAATATGGGAGTGAGGTGAAGTTGAGCAATTCAAAAGCTATCTGCAAATCATTGGGTTTGGTTCTCATGGGCATCACTAATTTCTCTGTGACCCCAAGTGAGTTATTCAGTATCTCTGAGCCTCAGCTGGGTTGCTGTGAGGTTCAGGTGGAAAAGTGTACATGAAAAGAGTTTATAACTGGTTCAACATTGTGCATGGAAGTGATCATTGTTAGTAGTACCCCATTATCTTTGATTTCTCATCTGCCATACTTAAATTTTCAAGTAGTTCGCATGTTGTCAACACATGTTGCCTAATTACAGAAAAATGTATTGGATGGAAATATTTTCATGTTATTTCAGCAAGATGACAACATATTTTTTTGAATAAACAATTCACATTGACTGAGAGAAAGCGTAGTGCTGTGGACTTTAGGATGGATTTGTGAGTCAGGGAGAGGTGGGCTCTAATCTCCACATCCTCTCTGGCTAAATCCTTTATTGAAACAATCACAGCTCCCTGGCAGTTATATGCAACGCTCGGATTCCTTGACACTCTTTCTGAAATGACTTCAGCTGACTTGAAGGATTAGGAGAACATCTCTGTGCCTCATTAACAGCCTGTGTTTGAAAGGATGGCGCCGTTGATTAAGAATGTCTCAAAGAAGATTATCAGAATATCCTGACAAGAAGAATTTCCTGACTCTCATTGCTCAAAATGTCAATCTTTTATTTTGTCTACCATTCAATCTTGCTAAATTGCTAGTGCAGTTCACATTTCTCCAGCCAGATTTACTAAGAATTTATCAGACAAAAAAAGAATGTTTATTAGATTCCTGTTTTGTATGAACTGATTTTTTTCGGTATTACTTTGTGTTAGTCTTTACTGCAAACTGTAGCACTGAGTCTCGGTCTCTGTTGAGACCACAAGGCCTGGATAAAATGAGGTTCATGCGGTTTGGTTGAAATGACCAAAAAAGCCTTTTCCAGAGCAAGGACATCTCAGACACATTGCCTTCCAATTGCTGTTGCTGTGAAGTGTTGTTTATTTGTTTATTATACTTGGTTTTGAGTATTGGTTTATTTGGCTACACTTCTTAGAAATTTCCAGAAATACAAGTCAGGAAACAATAATTTACCTCTTGCAAACAAGGAAATTGTTAAGATGTCTTGTAAGCTTGAGATAAATGGTTGGACTATATGACCTTCCAGGTTTCTGCTGGTGCTGAAAATCTATAATTCTACAATGAATTAATATAAATCTCACAAACAGGACACCACTTTACTGATTTGAGGGTAATAGATGTTTGAAGAGAAAGGCTGGTGTGTATGATAGAATTTCTTTGTTACTCCTGCAGTGTGTAGACAACAAAGTTAGGAGAAGATTTGGGACCTTGTATTAAATAAATGAAAAATCTATTTATTGAAAATTCAGATTTTTTGTCATTTCCATTGCTCTTCTGTGGATTTGAATTTTTAAAAATTTGTTTTGTTGTCCTCCTACCATATCAAGGTCATTTTCTTATGAATATTAATGACTATCCTAATTGTTAAATCATTAAATACAAGTAGTTCTCAACACATAGAAACCTAGAGCAGCAAATAGCCTCTGTGCTTTATTGCGCACTGCCATCGGCAAATGCATGACCTTCTGACTCCGTTAACAGAATTCATCATTCAAAGAAAAAACCAACAATCTCTGTTATTAATCACTAGACACCTGAGGACCTGAGACCTACAAAATTGAATTTCAATGAATTGGCTTTAAGATATAATGATAAATGATGCATAAATTCAATCTGGAGCTTGAATGGTGCTCAATTGGAAGTTGTGAGGTTCCCTGACTTGTGGCAGGAACGCGGGACTTGGAGAAGTCATACACGCACCAGGCTGTGTAATCTCCCCAAAGGAAACTCAGCTGAACTTGTCCGACAGAGACACAATCTCTCTTAGCAGCTTCATTAGGATTCTCGTTTCAACGAAAAGATAGATGCGAAATCTTTTTGTAAATGACTTACACTTATTTAATATGTACCTCATTATGAGCTTTGAGAATACTTCAAAAAGTATACACCTGTGCAGATATCAGAGCAGGCTGAAACCACCATGAGCATGGAGGACAGTGGAACCGGCAGGCTTTGACTGGCAGGGACTGGGAGAACCCAGCATGGCTCACTGATCACCACCCTGCTTATCTCTCAGCAGAAAGTGTTCTGTACTCCTCCACTGCCATGGTGATGGGGCTTCTGTCTGTCTCGTTTCCACTGTAACTGCCATTTCCCTAGTAGCCCACCGTGTTGCCACTGGTGCTTTGATTCAAATTAGTCACTGCTTCTTCTTACTCAGAAATTATCTGTGCACACCACTAACCCTGTGGCATCTCTTCAGCTTCTACTCCCACTACCAAAGAAACAACAATTTTAGTTCATAGTCAAATGATCAAGAAAGAGAATATGTTTAATGTGTTTCCCCCTCAATGAAGAAAACTGCTTTCTGAATACAATATTCAGCAGGCTCCTAGTCTTGATATAGATGCAGGCAGAAAATTTATCTTGCAATGGTTAAA
Organism: Artibeus jamaicensis; assembly: GCF_021234435.1. Classification (NCBI taxonomy): domain Eukaryota; kingdom Metazoa; phylum Chordata; class Mammalia; order Chiroptera; family Phyllostomidae; genus Artibeus; species Artibeus jamaicensis. The sequence continues at coordinate 6,259,065 of NW_026521812.1, read as the reverse complement.
TAATGCTGCCTTGTTTTCTTCTCTGTCATTAATTGAGCAACCTAGGACAGAGCTTATAAATTTATTTTTGAAGGCACCTAACATGGAGAGAAGCAACCATCTAACTCCTTGGTCTTTATGTTTCTGAGCCTTTTGGTAATTCTTAAGTGTAGCAGGTACCAAGTCACACAAAGCCCTGCCCTCAAAGTGAACACGTTTGGGAAATGTCTGCAATCACAGGCAGAATCTTCAGCTGCCACCACACACCATGACCCGTTGGCATCCACGATGAGATGTGAGCGAGAATCTTGTTTCCCACTTGCTCTAAGGCCACAGGCAAATGTCATACATTCCTCACTCCCTAAGATATTGTGACATCCCACCGAAGGCCTGTTAATCTAGATGCAAAAGCATAGTTCATTCAAGCATTTTCTACTAATAAGGGTTTATAGTAAAGCTATGTGTGGTGATAGCCGAAGGTAAGAGGAAAAGGTAGGACTCCTGGGAACAGAAGCCCCTCTGTGGGCCCCATAGAAGTGAGACTGGAAGTCCCCTCAGCACCCAGGCTTCTCTAGAGACCAAGCTGCAGCAGCTTCAGGGCATGAATCCAACTCCACGCCCGGGGAAAGAGATTTGACAGGGATGCAATAATTATTGTGCTTGATGTTCTCAGAGATGTATAAAAGGGAGCTGAAGACATGCATTCTGAGTTCAGAGAGAGGACTGAGCATGTATTTATTCCCTGATGATGGACTAAGTTGTAGTCACAGTAATGGGTGTAGAGATGGTACACGATGCATTAGGAGTGGTCTTGCCTCTCAAGAAGCTTATAACTTGATCATGTTAGAAAATAATCACCTATTTTCCATGGAAATTCTTGGAAGTGTAAATCTCTTTGAGTTGTGGCAACCAGCTAATTTCCATGGAAGTTTTAAGTGGAATTCTGGTCAGCGAAAGAGAAGGGCCCTGATAAACAAAGGAACCAGCAATAGCACAGACACACAAACTAATAAGGAACCTAATCTAAGAGGATTAGGACCAGCCAGGAAAAGATCTGGCTAGATGCTGTGACATTTCAATGAGTCAATATATTTGTGACTAAGGAAATATGAAGCAAGAAGAAGAGCTTCAAGGTATTGGAGTTTTTTGAGAGACTGAAAGAACAAAAATAGAGAAATCACTGCAAGGAGTTGTTTGGGTTTGGAGGAGTTAAAAGAAAATGCCCTTTTTAGTCACGTTGATGTTGAGAAAGTGGGACATTCAGTGGACTGACTAAGAATGTAGGAGAAAGATCAGAGCAAGACACAGAGTTCTGGGAGGTACTTGTGTACATCTGGTTGTGACGTGCAAGTCACAGAGACCACAATGGTGCCCCTGGAGTTGTGCAGTACCATAGTGCATGTTATAGCTATTTAAGTTATAATTATTTAAATATATTTTCTCAAATAGATTGAACATATGGTCAATTAGTTAAAAATCAAAACAGAACAAGAGACATGGAAATGGAACAGACTGACAGCTGCGAGAGGAAAGGAGGGAGGGGGATGGTGGAGAGAAGGGGAGGGGCCAGTCAGAGAACTTGTATGAATGACCCACAGACATGGACAACGGTGTGGGGATGACTGGGGTGTGGGAGATGAGCAGGACAGAGGAGGGCAAAGCGGAAAATCCTGCAACAACAGTAATAGAATAAATGAGTATTAAAAAAAAGAAATTAGGCAAAAGAAAAAAAAAAGAATTCCTAACCCCTAAAGGGGATTGTACTGGTAGGTGGGCCCTCTGGGAGGTGAGGAGGCCATGAGAGAGGCGCCCTCATGAGTAGGATCAGCACCCTTATAAATGGGACCCCACAGAGCTCCCTGCCCTCTTCCACCATGTGAGGGTACAGCCCCAAGATTGGGACCTGGAAAGGGCCCTTCTCTAGATGGTGCTGGCACCCTAATTTCAAACTTCCAGCCTCCGGAACTGTGAGCAATACATTTCTGCTGATTATAAGGAAAAACATCAATCCGAACCTAGAATCCTATGACTTTACAAAAGATAGTAAAATATGTAAGGATCTCTTATGTGAAAAAGAATCAGGAACAAAGAGGAAAAAACATACTATGGAAGAAATGGAACCAGATGAAGGAAGTAGCTACTTGCACGTGACTACTAACGTGGGAGAATATATGAGTTGATGTACATCACATCAATCTTCCAGGAAACAAAATAGCCCAATATTTTAATTCCATGAGTATGAAGAGTAAGTTGCATAAGAATCATCCCTGACAGGAAAACAATTTAAAAACTCTGAGTATGCAGCTCTTCTGGTGCAACTACCCAAGGCCTTGTGCAATTATATGGTCAATAAAAGCTTTTGACGATAACGCTAGAGGGCATGTATTACGTCTGTTCAACCCACTTAGTTCATAAGCAAGTAGATAACTAAGTGCCTTCATGAGGAGAAAAGAAATGAGAAGATTAAAAATGGGGTGGTTAAGAGAGTCAGGATTTTAAGTACTTGCTGCATATTTATAAACATCTAATCATATGCATGTATATACACATGCACACACACAAATACACATACATTTATGTGATTTAGTTCACTGCTGAATGTTCATCTATGATTTATTAAGTGGGAGAGACTGTCCTTGACCCTCAGAGAAAATTTCTATTATAATGACCAAAAGAAAATAAACTTTATCCTAACCCATTACAGAAAGAGAGACTACAGTTTATTAGAGAGTTAGTTATATGAAGAATCCCAATCAATAATTTCTGTATTGACAATGCTAACAACCTTCAAAAGCAAACTGAAAGATTTTGTGCCAGGCTGTATCCTCTGTTAAACCCAGAATAATTTAAGGTAAATACCTGCATATATCACAAATGCAAAGAAACAAATATTAGTATATTGAAGATATTACAATATATATTAACTAGAAAATATATTGAAGAGAAAATGTTGCTGCAGATGTTGTAGCAATAAATTAGTAGGACCCTATTTACAGAGCTGTAAGTAGGGTTTCCTACTTACATGAAGACTGTGTGTTTCATGAAGTCAGGAACCATACCTGTGCACATTCCACTGAATTACCACACCACATACAACCTGGTAGAAAGAAGCAAATCTATGGATTAACTTAGCACTAATTGTCCTATGAACTATGGCACTACCAAGCAAAATGTTGGTTTGGGGGTTAATTTAAAACTTAATTGTGAGATGAAGACAAATGTACAGATCACATTGAGAAGCCTGTTCATTCATTTATCAGTTGCTCACTCATGCTTCATTTTGAAAAGTATTTCAGTCTTAAAAATAACACATAATATAGGAAAAGATACACGCAGAAATGGGGATTTAGAAAATGGAGGCGGAGTAATAGAATAAAAAGTAGCGGGCAGACTGTTAACGCAAAGTATATGCCATAGAAGTCTGGGCACTTGCCAAACATGCAAATGGGTTCTGGCTGTTGCCAGTGCCAAGAGAAATGTGCCCATGGGGTGCCCAGTAATACCATCATAAGGTGATGTGGGTCATCATCCAGCTTCTGCTCTGATGCATAGGACAAGTACATTAGCTAATATTTAATCTCCTGAACAAATGCACCCCAAAAATGCATTACAGAGACTACTAGGTTGTAATCTTTCAAAGGATAGTCATTAACTAAAATCCTAGTGTTTTCATATAGATCCCTATCTGGTTCTCCAACTGAGGAATAAGTGATGTTTTAAATAAAGCTTAACTTTGCATAGCTTTCAAGGCTGATAACAGAGGAAAGTGTGTAGGGAGGGAGCTTTTAAAATGGCTATATGTTTACCTATGCAGAAAGAAGAGACACTGGCACAATTAACTTGTGAATCTTCTTGGCTAACATGCATTCATATTCTATATATTAAAAAGTCATGTACAGGGTTGGTAATGGTCAAAGTGAAAAGAACTAAACGTGCTAATGAAGGAGAAATGTGGCTTGAGATCGCATAATCTAATACTGCAAGTTAGACTTCAATATGTGCACATCAACAGCCTGCAGAGGAGAGGCAGAGAGGATGAGGGTGAGAGAGACTGAAGCACTTGAGCCTGGCAGAGAAAATGAAAATGGGGAGAGAAAGCTGGGGGACAATGCAGAGACATTCCCCTTCTGGAGGAGCTTTGGGGTTGTGTTCTGTGATCCTCAGCTGGCCCAGATTCCATACCACCCATCTACTAAATTCAGACAAGGGTCTATCATGGGGAAAATGCAAGACAGTCATCGGTTTTTATTTGATCTACAGGATGGCTGGAGTCTGTGTGTATGTCCTGCCATATTTCTGTGTTCTGAAGACAATGAAACAAGTTACTAGGGCCAAATGAAAACGTGAGAGATGAGTTGATCCCCTAGAGATTTAAAAGGGAAACTAACCAATGGAATTCTCACTGAAAGCTAGTCCTGCTTTATCCTCCTTTTTTCTTCTTCCAAACTTAGATTTATTGTGTTCCTTCACATACCATTTAAGATTTGCTCTAGGCTTGACTCCAGGAATCAAGTATCTGTTTTAAATAAACAATCATTTGAAGAACTTAAAACACATTTCTCAGAGTCATCTCTTTCAGCTCTTTGAATTTTTTTTCTGGATAACATATAAAGCTTGAGTTTTAAGAAATTGTATGTTTCTGTAATTTAGCTGGACTTGTGTTTTTCATTTACTACCTGCTTAAATAGCACTATAGAATATACTAACTACATTATAGGGATAATCTCATTTTTCTCCCCACAAAAAATTTCCTATGAGTTTATTACAATTTTACTCATTTATAGAGAGGGAAATGGAAAGGCTATGTCAATTAATAGCTTTTTGCCAAGTTCTCACATTAAGTTATACTATCATAATCTGAACTCAGTCAGCCTCATTGCTCACCCGTGTTTCTAACCACCGAGTTACAATTCTTGCACCACATTTCAATCTTTCTATAATAAACAAAATGCATATCATTGGAAATGAAAAAAACTTATTTTGCACTGATACAGTCAACAGTGACCAAATTTCAATTTAGGAGTCAGGATATATAGTTTCCATCCAGGATGTTAGCTATGTGACCTTAATTAAGGTAGTGCCTCTCTTTCTCCCTCAACTAAACACTGTTGGGTTTCCAAAAACATAGCTGAACTGAGCCGACACTCAGGTCTTTTCTGGCTTTGACATTACTGTGTTCTGACTAGAGGACACTTGGTCCCTGAGACATCTTTGGTCGGAGGCAAGAATGTGATGCTCATCGAAGGAGGTGCAGGGCGGCTGGTGTGGCTCTGGACCCGGTCGCGGGTGGGAACTAGTAAAGAGAACGTGAATGAAGAAGTACAAATTCACTTCTTCTATTAACGTGCTAGTAAGAACCTCAACTTGAAATTCTATGGATTACGTTTTATTTTAAAGCACGTCTTGATGTTACATTCTTTTTTTTTTTTTTTAAAGCTTACTTATGTGGTTTATTTAGTGCCCAGAATAGGGAGCCTGGCCTAGAATTGAGAGTCAGTGACAATTTTTAAGCCAACAAAATGAGGGGGAAAGTCCACTTGACTAGTCCGTGCCCTTTAGAAATTAGAAGCTAATTGCTGAGTGAAACCATTCTCCATGATGTTGTTTGGTCAAGTTTGGTGGAAACTCACCAATAGAGTTCTCACTTGTTATTTCTAGGTGAACAGACAAATAGACAAATCTCATTTGTCTTCCTTCTAAAGATACTTTCCTTGACCTTACACTACTGTCTCAGAGCGCACTGAGCTTCCTCTGTTTTCTCTGTAGGAATGAAAGAGAGACAGAGAGACAAAGAGAGAAAGAGAGATATAACACATAGACACATGTAATAAGGTAGTTTTCTTCCTATTAGGTTGCTCTCCAACTGGACAGAATTCAAAACCATGGCATTTCTGTAGTAAAGCACTATGAATTCAGCATTACAAATAATAAAATATCAGGAACAACTACCATATTATCCACCAGTATTGTTTTCACATACCACTTGGCAGATTTCCTATCCTCATTTTCCTTTGTGACATCTCATTTTTATGAAGCAATTCATAAAAATCAATATTTTGCTGTGGCAAAACACTTATTTTTCCCCCTCAGGCAATATTTTACTCCCTACTGAATTTCTATAAAGAGAAAAGCACAGAGCAGTTGAGGACACTGAGGCAGAGAGGGGTTAAAAGATTGAGGTCACACATTAAGTCAGAGAAAGAGACAAAAATAGAAACCGGGCTCTTCTGAGTCACAGGCCGCCATCCGCGTCAATGACGGATGCAGGGCTAACACACACTCACGTCAGCTTGAAAAATAACCAGGGCACATTTCCCCTGAAGCCAGGCCATGCATTCATGGCTGCACACGTTAAAGTTTTGGCAGCAGGAGCCCCTGGTACATTTTATCTCCAGCATACAAGTGATTAAAACACACAGAAACACATCAACTTTTCCTTCGGGTTAGAGAGCCGGAGCTCTAGGTTAAGCCCTAACAATTTCTTGAGCTACTGAGTAACTTCTAATGAGAACTAAAAACACCAAAATCTTTGTAGTATCAGTAACTTTTTTGTATACGTCGCCCTCCTTCCAGCAACCTCTTCTTTGTATGTAGGAAGAGGTCTGTCCAGAAAGTATCCACACAAATTCTATTAAAAATAGAGACATTTATTGAATAAGCTACAAGATACAGGAAACATTGTACATAGGACAATGATACATCAGTCCCCTTCAAAGTACGCACCTTGGGACCTCACCTAGTTCTCCCAACTGCCTTCAGCTGCCCCGCAGTATTTTCCTGAATTTCATCAACAGTCTGAAATCTCATCCCTTTCAAAGGTGATTTCAATTTTGGGAAAAGTCAGAAGTTGCAGGGTGCCAAATATGGGCTGTAGAGGGGCTGAGTCACCTGGGTGATTTGATGTTTTGCCAAAAAACTCTGCACGACATGTGATGCATGAGTGCATTGTTCTGATGAAGCTGGTGCCGATCTCCAGTTGCCCATAGCTACAGCCTTCTGAATCACTGGAATAGTTTCTGTGGAGGAATGTTCAAGCTTGATGCAAAATTTGATGCAGATTCGTTGCCGTATTCACTCAGTCATTTTGAATGCAGCAGCCTCACAGTACACATGCTCCCTCAATGGCATCTACTGCTCCTACTGACTCGTACAGTGAAGATGTCCTTGTCCACACATGCTCTTTCCAGTCCACTTTCCTTGGTTGCCAGGTTATACCGACATCACGCAAATGTTCCTATTATATTAACAATGGCTGGACTTCTTCTGGACAGAATTTATATACACTCATTCAGCACTGGGAATATTTATTCAGCATATTTAGATGTACATTGTATATAGTGCCATTCTTACTCCGTGGAAGAATTTCAAATATTCTTTAAAGTGTTGTTTGATGCCTCAACCTGCCCCCCCAAAATGGCTCACTCCTTAAGTAAAAGTGTTTGGAAAATTCGGGTTATACTTCTAAGTATAAAGGAAGTATATCAAATGACTCTGTGAGCTCTTTGAAATTCTTAGTGTTTTGTTTTTATGATTGTTCTGTACTCCTTCCTTAGAACCAACTATGGAGTCAGATAGCCTAGTAAACATGAATTGTGCTGAATGAAGAGCTATAGATATTGTCTGATGAACCAATGGGTGAAGATATTTTAAAGGTAGGGACTATGAGTAAACTCTGTACCTGGTCGTAAAGTTTTGCGTAGTGCTGCACACCTCAACAGGTGTCCAATTACACCAGAGTTTAGTAATAGCAGTGTTATTAATTCACTTACTCATTTATTTAACAGCTAGGTGCTTAATCCTTATTCAATAGGAGAAACAGGAGCCTGAAGGTACAGAGGTAAAGTAAATATACTCTGCCTTCAAAGAGCTCACAAGCTACTAGGGGAGAGAGCCAAAAACGCACACATTGTCATCTCAGATGGCCAGAGCTCTGCATGAGAACAGCGCAGCACATTACAGGGACTTCAGGAAGGAACCCCTGGCCGTGGTGATGGTTAGGCAAGTGGGGGAAGAGATTGGGAAGGAAATAGGTGACACTTAAACTTGCTATGAATAAAGAGTAGGAGTGTTTAGGTTAAGAAAAGGAAAATATGCTGCTAAAGGCTGAGCGGGAGACTGCAAGCATCGCGAGGAGGGAGAAAACACAGAGCCTGAAGAGTTCAGGGTGGGTTACTGGTAGGATGTCCAAGCCCCGAGGGGCACCACTCACATCGTAGTCTGTGGGAATGGCACTCTGAATTTGTGTGGCACATCAGCCCGGTGATGAGCTGTGATTGAGAACTGGTGAAGGATAGAGCAGAAGACTAGGCACTTCATCTACTAAGACAAAAGGGGGGAAGAGATCATGCCAATCAGGTTTTTAAAAAATTAATAAGCTTTGTTTTTAGACTACTTTTACATGTACATAAAAACCAGGTGGAAAGTACAGAGTTCTGCACACCCCCTTCCTACATATATCCTCCTTCACCATCAATACCCGCCACCAGCCATTGGTGGTACATTTGTTACAATCAGTGAACCCACAGAGTGACACATCATTATTACCCAAAGTGCAGAGTTGCATTATGGTTCACTCCTTGTGTTGTACCTTCCACTGGTTTGGAAGAGTCTGCAATGACATGAATCTGCCATTATAGTACTACATAGAATAGTTTTATTGCCCTGAAAGTTCTCTGTGCTCCACCTATTCGTCCCTCTCTCTGCTCCCGACCTCTGGCAACCACTGATCTACTTACTGTCTACATAGTTTTGTTCCTTGTATAATGTCTTACAGTACCTAGACCTTTCACGTTGGCTTCTTTCACTTAGCAATAAGCATGTAAGTTTCCTTTAAGTCATTTTGTGGCTTGAGAGCTCACTTATTTTTAACACTGAATAATGTTCCATTGTCTAGATACACAGATTTGGGGGGTAATTTTTCTTGTTTTGTCTTTAAACTTAAAAGAGCAGAAAGGTGAGGGTGTCTGTTCCAGTGCTATGAAGTAGGAGGAATTAATTACCATTGCAATTGTGCTTTCAAACCTGGTAAGTCTACATTATCTGCCATCTCCAAATCTGTGGCAAAACCAGTGATCAAAGTAAACCCTGTGACTCACCTCTGCGTCTGTCTTCAGCTTGACATCAACACTTTTTGCAAACTATCATTCTAACAGATAAGAAGACAGTGTCTGAAGTGGTAAGATTAGATTATATCTTATAAAAAGCATGTGGGGTTTGGGTTCTAGGAAATACATTAAAAAACCAACTGGACAAATACAGCCTGAAAAATATTCCCAACCATAAGTCAACTGGCCTTTCGGTACATGACCATTAAAGGTCATTTTCAAATTATATATCTACTTGGTGAAGGTGTGTCAAACCCAATAAGGGGACATCATCACAGCGAGTAGCCCAGGTTTGGGTGCCTTTCTGTCCCTAAGACTCTTTTGCCTGGTGCAGAGACAGCAGGACAGGCAGGTGAGGGGCCCAGCAGAAGTAACAGCCTGGTAGCATGGTCCATGAAGTATCTTTATCTTGTCAGGTCTGAGCTTCCTGCCCCCCTCTTCAGGAGGAGGTACTAGTGGGGGGATACTGCCCCGCCCTTCCCCCACTGAAAGGCAGCTGGCTGTCCAGCCTAGGGAAATCCCTTCCTCCTGCTTGGACAACACCAGCAGGGGCCAGTGAGAACTCCGTGCCAGCTGATGCACCAAAAAAACCCCAAACAACACCAAAAAAGGTCTAAGTTCAACCAGCCCACAAAAGTAGGCCAAGCCCTGTGTGCTGAGCCTAAACACAGGGACTACTGCTGAAATAAAAGAATAATTCAGAATCTCTTCCCATAATAGAAAACCCGCTTAGGATACAATTGAAAATCACCTGCCATACCAAGCACACACAAAAACCACAACTTGAATGAGAAAATGCAGTCAACTGATACAACACCTAAATAATCAAATGTTGGAATTCTCTGACAAGGAGTTAAAGTAACCATCATGAAAACACTTCAACTATCAATCGCAAGTTCTATTGAAACACATAAGAAAGAAATCTCGGCAGGGAAATAGAAATTATAAAAGAGAATCACATGGAAATTATAGAACTGAAAAATACAATACCAAAATTTTAAAAAATCTTTCTGGATGGGTTCAATTGTAGAGAAGAAATGACAGGTTACAATCAGTAAACTTGAGGACAGAAAAATAGAATTAATCCAATCTGATCACAGAAAGACAATAGACTTAAACGAAAAGAATACAGCTGTAGGACCTAAGGTATAATAATAAACGATTCCACAGACTCCATCAGAGTCCCAGGCAGGGAGGCGGAAGAGAGTGTACAGAAAGACTATTTGAAGAAACAATGGCTGAAAACTCCCCAAAAGATACAAACATATATGTCTAAGAAGGTGAGTAAAACTGCACAAGATAAACATAAAGAAATTCACAAACCTTTGAAAATCAAAGATAAAATGCTGAGGTAAAAATCCAAAGAGAAACAATGTACTACCTATAGAAAAATATCACTTCGACTGAGAGCAGAGGCCAGAACCAAGTGACATACTGATTGTCCAGTGCTGAAAGTAAAGAACTGTCACCTCTGAACTGTGCATCTGGCAAAAATATTGCCCAGGAGTGAGAGGAAAGAGAAGCATTCTTGGATAAAGGAAGAGTAAGAGGATTGGTTTCTAATAGGCACACCCTAAAAATATTCTCAAAGAAAATCCTTCAAATAGACAGGAATTGGTAAAAGAAGGAACCTTAGAACATCAGGGAAGAAGAAAGTACAATGGAAAGGAAAGAAATGTGGATGCATACAGTATGCTATCCCTCACTCGGGAGTTTTATAAAGTGTATTTGATGATTGAAACAAAAATTTTAACACTGTTCGATACTCAAAACAATATTATTTAAGAGTGGAGAAGGTAGAGGAACCTAAATAGAAGTGAGATTTCCACACTTCACTAAAAGGGGTAAATGTTAATTTACCCCTAAAATTTTTTTGGTCGACATAGAGTTGGCCAAACACTGCACCTCTGTAGACCACCATCTTGCCACATCCGGTCCAAAGGCTCAACCTCATGGCAGCTTCAGAGGCCAGTCATTGGGTCTTTAGGGATGTGTTTTCTTCCACATCAAATGTGACCACCTTCATTAACCAGTTGGTATGCAAGTATTCCAAACTCCTGCCTAACCTGAATGGCCTCCTGACTTGTTCTGATTAGCTGAAAACCTTCCTAAGTACAGCACCCAGCGATGGAGAGAGAACTACACAGAGGCTCTGATGCAGCTGGAGAGGCCAGCTATTCCAGAGCTGCTCAGCATCTTTATGTACAGGCCCTCTCCTACCACCCTCTGTATGTGTTTTTGAAAACCCATGGCTGTTGATTGGGATGCTCTCTGAATGCTGTTTGATTCTTTTTCATCACAGTGATTGTATGACCTACGTGTTATTTATTGTTGCCCACCAACCTCCTCAAATCATCTCCCCCTTTAAAATCTCTGGCTGTAAATTCATACCTATATTATTTTAGGATATTTTGAAATCTATATTCCAAAATCAGAAATGCCATCATCTGTATGCTCACAAAACAAATTTGTATTTTCTGAAGACTGTTTATACATATAAAGTCTCTTCCTTAATTATATTAACCCCACAAAAAACATTTCTCCCTAAACATCACAATTGCTTCCACTTCAAAATACAAATATGCCTTTCATAGTTAAAAAAATGAGTTCTGAGTAGGTAGACTTTTAACATTATTATCTATTTAATGGCTCTAATAATCTCATGAAATATTTTTATTATCCCACTTCTATAGGTGAAAATTTGAGGCTTGATGAGATTGAGTAAATAGCCCAAGGGTTAAAACAACCGATAAGCATAAAAGCCAGGAACTTAAACTCAGCTTTTAAAGCCTGAACGCCTTACACTATGCCACTTGTCCTATTCTTTCTTGCTGGTGAGAATTAAATCCACTGTTAATTCCACTCACTGTTTCCTTTATCTTCTGAGACAGTCAGTTGTTATGATGTTCAGCTTTGTGCCAACCAGGATCAGCCTTCCCACAGTTGTCAGGAGAGTCAACCCCCCCCCCCCCATACTTCCTGAGTTTACCTCCGTGCAATTAATCCTGATATGTTCTGAATTGCTTGGAACACAATGGGAATAAATGAGCGCTCAAAACGTACTTTATAAGTGCCCTGTAAGGAAATACAGCCCAAGTTACAAACAATAAATCTTGAAATGAACATTTTCACAACATCAGTCAATCCAGAGCTAGTATCTACCTGTGTAACTTGTACAAACAAATGAATAAGATGACTTATAATAATGGTTTCTCTACATGGCAGAAAATATCTGTTGGCTGTCTCCCAATAGCTATCTTCTCCTTTTTTAAAAACAGAACCCCAATTTTGTTCATGGTGACAATGTGTGACCAGTTAAAAAATTTTTTTCAGCTTGCTTAATAGCTAATGTGTGGTCTGGGAACATACTTTATGGTCAATAAAATGCAATTAGAACTTTCTGGGTGTGGCTTCAGGAAAATCTCCTGAATGGGGACAGACTCACTGAGCATGCACCTTTTGCCCGTTACCATGCTCTGTCTTCTGCTTGGGATGCAGCAGGATGCTAGAGGCAGAGCAACCACCTCACCATTATGAGGCAACACAGTCTTGAAAGCAAAGCCACATGTTAGGAGCACCTGAAGCAGATCCTATACCCTGATGGCATTGTGGAGACAGTGGTCTGCCTAAAAAAACACTTCTTGGTATGTGAAAAGCACTAAAACCTTATTTGCAAACTGGGTTTTTGGTTGCATGCAGCCAAACCCATTTCTAACTGATACTTTGAACAATGCCTGACAAGTATTAGATGTGGTTTTTTGTATTCCCAAAGGGATAAAATTCCATATACAGACCTCGGTCCTTTTGAATCCCTTCACAACACAGTGGAGATTCATTGACAACTCACTGAGGCCCTAAGGTTAGAGTAAGGTGCTGAGATCAAGGAGTCCAGGACCCTTTGCTGGACTGGAAGGCTGGGAGAACAGAAGCTATTTCCACTGTTGTCCACCAGAGCCTGTTACTGACACGCACAGAAAGTTAAATCCTTATCCAATGGATGGATAAAAAAAGTTTATAATCTAGTTGGGGAGATGGACAAGTAAACAGTTGATTCCAGAGGAATAAAGTCTTAGCTAACATAACCTTGTAAGGCTTCCTGGCACAGATTATTTTCAAACTAAGGCGTTAAAATCGAGGGGCCACTAGCAATGTAAAAGGTACAGGGAGGACTGTCTGAGAGAGGGAGTAGCATGTGGCAGAGACCTGCATACAGCTCTGTAGCCCTGTAGTCTAGGAATCCAAGCAGATGTGTTGTGAGATACCGGGTAACAAGCCGCAGTTACATCATCAAGGGCTTGGGTCAGTCTACCACTAAGCAGTCTTCTAGTCTGCTTTACTCTAGTGATGTCTGGGGAACTGACTCCAGAGAATTCTCAGTTTCTCCACCTGCAATCACAAATTAGTCTTTAAAATTTAACAACTCTGTGTCTTGATTGATTATACAAACTTCTTCAACCACGTTTTTGAATTCAACTATTCTTGTTCTTATTTCACAAACCTACAGCATGCACTGTGAGTGCATCTACCTATGGTGTCAGGAAAATCTCTTCCTTTGTTGAAGCAGAACATATTTGAAAGACCCTCCTGTCTTAAAGCTTTAGGTGTTGCCTGAAAGTTCCATCCTCTTCGCTGGAAAACCCATGTAGCCGTGAGTGTCTTCCCTGACCTGTGAGGTTTTCTCACGAGACTGCAGCAGCTGGGGTGGAGCAGTTCCTGCCTCCTGTCTCAGCAGGGCTTTGTGGTGGACTGCCCCAAGGCCCTATGCACACAGTTTCACTTTGCCCCTGGCAGAGCAGGCAAAAATTCAGTGAAAGCCCCAGGTTAGCAGTTGCCCATAAATGGGCGAGAAGGTCAAATAAGGAACTCGGTATTTTTCTCCATCTTTGTCTACCTTTCTCCGCACTCCCCGAACTCACCAACCATCATTCCCATTTGTCCCACACAGCACCCCTGCTAGAGGTTGGGGTCGCTTATTTGTTTAATCTGAAGTACCTCCAACCCCTGGGGAAGCTGGGATGCACAGTGCTAGCCCCGTCTTCCTGTGATCCTCACGGTTCCAACACAAAGCTTAACTGCTCGTGAACTCACTCTTTCCTGGTGTTTCTTAAAAATACATTCTCCTGTGCATATTTATTTATCATGTACTGTATAGACATAAAGCCTGGCACCTTTTGTAAAGGCATGTAGTTTGAGTGATAGGAGAAATGTGAAGATTTTACATTTCAGTTTGCTTTTTCTTTGGCTGTCATACAGCTTTAAGTAAGTTGTGTATTTTTGTAAAAGAAAGTGACAATCTAAAAAATGTAAAAGGTAATAAATGTTTTCAATCTCTGCAGATTTTTCCGTCTCATTTTAGAAGTAAAAGAAGAAAATGATGAAAAGGGAGTCAGTGCAGATGGGAGTGAGAAATTAATTATCTGGTATTTACTAATCAAATTTGACTCTAGTTAACAGCTATTGTAATCGATAGATTTGTGTAAATATTAGCAGTGCCATAGATGGGGCCACAGATTACTTTGTTTTTGTAATGGTGGGTTTTTGCTTCCTATCTGGATGAAAAATTTGCCTTTGACCCTGCTCTGTGGCTTATATTCCAATTTACATATAACAGTATTTACTTTAACATTTTGGTAGTTAATATTTTTCTTAATCTGCAAACTTGAAAGTGTAGAACAAATATTTCCTGTTTTGCCTTTCCACCAATACATTTATGGCTCAGTATGCTTCTGAAAATAATTTATTGGTCTATTTTTCTACTCCTAAATAATGGTTTAACAACTCACATGAAGCCATGTTCTATTTTTTGTTGCCAGTGAGTGTGGAGCACGGCAGGCTTTGTTTCATGCCGTTAATATGCATTATTCAGAAGGCGGTGATTGGACTGACGTTCTGCTAGCGCAGGAAATGGCATTTTATAATCCATGGGCTGCTTTTTTAAAATGTAAAATGGTGAACTTCAAAATATCTGAACTCAGTCTAGCCTCTCTTGATGAAGGTTTAGGATTTTGTCACTGGAAATATTAAATATTTCATTTTCTTATCAGCTAAAAACAGTTATAAAGTATTGCAATAGTACACCATGCCTTCTCACAAGTAAATGGCCTTAAGCCTCTATGAAAATCATAAGAAATTATATGTATAGATGTAGTCCTTTGCTCCTAGTTCCTGACACAGAGATACTATATCCCTTGGAATTTCCTAGGCAATAGGAGTGTTTTTTTCCAATGAGGTGATTCTTGGTGGTCACAAGAAAGACCAAGGCCTGATTAGAAGCTTGGAACCTTTAGCCTCAGCCCCATTCTCAAGAGAGGAGAAGGACTGGGCATGGAGTTAATAACTGATTGTGCCGGCATGATGAAGCCTCCATAAAATTCCTAAAAGCACAGGATTTGGGGGGCTTCTGTGAACACATCTCCTTGCCCGGTGGATGGTGCACTCCAGCTTCATAGGGACAAAAGCTCCCATGCTGAGGACACTTGCAGACCTTACCTTGTGTACCTCTTCACCTGACTATTCTTCATTATCCTTTATCATGTTCTTTATTATATAATAAACTAGTAAATGTAAGTGTTTTGCTGAGTTCTATGAGCTGTTCTAGCAAATACTCAAACCCAGGGAGTGAGTTGTGGGAACCTCCATTCGTAGCCACATCAGACAGAAGTTATGACTAATCTGGGGACCCACTGCTTGCAGTTGGTATCTGACATAAGGGGCAGTCTTGTAGGACTAAACCCTTAACATGCGGAGTCTGCCCTAAGTCTAGGCAGTTAGTGTTAGAGAAGCTTGGCGTGGAAAATTCAAACATCGTGTGGCTAAAAGCAAAGTGTTGAGAGTACAGAAGTATTTGGCGAGTAGAGGAGAAAACAGAGTTTGCCTGGACTCTCTCTTTCTGCTTGACCCTTGGCACTCGGTCTCCCACAGCCCTCAGTAAGTACGTGGTCAACCTGCCCTCTACCAGAGCCTTTCTCTGTCAGCCAGCCACTGGGGTAGGAGTTCTTTTGAGATTCGCTTAAATCCTATGACTCCTATTAATCAAATTTTATGGTGACTTCAACTTGTGTTTTGGACATATGAGTCATTTGTTTACTTATTCCCACAACAGTTATTGTGAACAATTTTAAGTGCTTTCATTTAACAAGTCTTGCCTTTCAGTAAACTTCTGAAAACTTGTTTTGCTCCTGTGTTCCTCCGAAAACTCCTTCTTACTCTGCTCCCTACTTTTTTCCTTCCATGCATTAGAAACTATATCCAGGCTTCCTCCTTTGTCCTCTCTGTAGGCACAGAGAGAATTTAGTCTTTTTTGAAACTAGCAACATCCTTGCCCTCATCCTTCCCAAGTCTTTTTCAAATTACATTAATTTATGTATTTAGGTTTCCTTATACCTTAAATTTTTTGGATATTCAAGGGACCACTGAATTTTTCAAAATTGCTCAGTACAGAGTAATCAACCAATGTTATTGATTCCCCGGTGGAAAGTAGAGATTTGTTATCATTAAGTTACCAATGAAAGATAAAACAGAGTTTTACAAGTAAAGTAATCAACGTTTTTATAGAACAGGCGTATCCACAATAAAACATTATGTGCAGCATGCATGGAATTTTGATTCGATTATGTGTGCTGTGTTCAGTTTTTTTGCATATTGTCCCATTAAAAACTAGTCAAACAACTTGCGTGATATGACAGTGAAATTGTTATTGGCCTTAGAACTCATCAACAAAAACAGATTGGATTTTCTAGTTCAGTTCCAGGAACAAAATACATAGCAATGCCATTGTGACGAAAATAACTGATTACCCTCTGGTGTGGGCTGACTCGGAGTATATAAGAATTGGCTTTATGCCTGTCTACTATATTTATGTAAGTTTGGAGGAGGATGTATGGAGAATAAAGAAAGGACTGAATACATTAATACAATTTTTCTTTATTTTGAACATTTTTCTTGTTTTCCTAAATTGTATTTTAAAAAGCATGGTACCAAATAATTTTTTTCATAGAAGTTCTTAACTTGGAAATATAATCCTTTTCATGATATACAAAATTTAGCAACCCTTTATACTTGGGTAACTAAAGATGTACTTCAAAAACACAATGAAGATTTCATCAGCCAAGAAAGTAGTATGAGTTCAAGTATTCAAAAACACATCTTTAAAAAATATGTATACTATTTACTATAGTTCTAGGCTTGAAAATATAAACCAACCCCTACCTCACAATGAAGTTACTCCATAATGCTTCAATAGAATTAAATGTCTGTAAATGCCTCAAAACATTACAATTCAAGAAATAGAAGGTGATAAAAGGTGTAAATCTCTACCCGAAGTACAGTGTGCCTTAACTTGAAAAATGGTTTATGTTGTAGTGAGACTGAAGAGACATTTAAAAAAAGAAATCAAGCCGAGCAAATTATAATCATCCCTGAAGTTTACCTTGATGTATATCAGGCTTTATTAGATGTCACAAAATGTCTGGGCTTTTATTGGCACACATTATATAATCTATGCTGCTACTGTGATTTGGTTCTTTTAGCTCCACACAGGAAACCAAGATGGTTTCTTCCTAATTGTATAGGATTATAGAAACTATAAATCAAGAAAAGTGTTGAAAAATAATTTGAATAAGATAAATGTATTTAAAGAACAATCGATACTAATTCTTCTCAAACTCTTCCAAAAATAGAAGAGAAGCGAACACTTCCAAACTCATTCTATGGGGTCAGCATTACCCTGGTGCTAAAAATAGACAAGAATGCCAGAAGAAAATTAGAAGCCAATGTCCCTGATGAACACACACGCAAATATCCTCAACAAAATATTAGCTCACCAAACTTCACAAGACATTAATGGAATAATACACCATGATCAAGTGGTATTTATTCCAGGGCTGCAAGGAAGGTTCAAAATGGACAAATCAGTCAAAGCGATATACCACAGTAATGCAAAGAACAACAATTATGCTTATCTCAGTAGATGCAGGTGGTAGGAGATGTACATAGTAGGAGCAAGAGAAAGCATGATTTTCCACAGAAGGTAATGAATCTGAAACATTATTTTATTACATTAAAATATTTGGTGTAAAGGTTTGGAGATAAATGCCCAATCTATCAATGAAAAGACAGGAAAGAGTCCCTGAGGAGCAGGAGTATGTGAGTGGAGATCAAAGAGCTTCTGGGTTTTGTTAACAAGCCTTGTAAGACTGTTTGCCTCTTTAAAACTCTGCATTTATGTCTTGGACATACATTTGAAAGTCAATGTAGAAGACAAATTAAATGAAAAATTCTGTAGCAAAAATAGAAAGATGAGTGAGAAGAACCAAGTTACTCCTAGGTGGAGGAACTGTGCATTTTACCTATTCCCTTGCACGGGTTTGGATATGCCTTTTGGATTAAGTGTGACAGGGATGTGACTTATGTGTCTGGTGCCTGGGTTTGATCACGATGTCTCTGAAGACACTGTCATAGCCACCAATCACCCATTTTAGCTTGAGGAGCACCACACACGCCTATACAGCTTTTTTGTTTGGATATGGTTAGAGGTCCTTAGAATATTATCAATTATCAATGTCTACAAATTATAGTGGAGTCAATTGTGTTTGAGGGGCTCTGTAATATGTATAATCTGATGCTGTTGACAGTGCCCAAATAGTCTGGAAATTATACTTGTCTGATTTCTCCAGACTTCAATACCTGAAATAATGTCCAAACATGGTGTTGACCATTCAATAAAACAGAAACAGGGAAAGCAGCTAATATTTCTCAAGTACCAAACACCATGCTACGGGCTTTGCATGTTTTATCTTATTTAATCTTCACAGCAACACTAATGAATGGGTGTTATTGTCTTATGTTAAAGAGGAGGAAGCTGAGAAATCAATTAAAGTCATGATGCAGTAAAAAAAGGAAAAGGCGAGCTGATGTTGGAGCTCCCCATCACCGACTCACAGAGTGATGTTTCGCTTGGTCCTTTTCTAGCCTCGGGCTCAGGCTGTATGAAGACCTAACTGTAATGTGCATTGACCAGGATGGAGGGCTTCTGGAGGTGGTGCTCGGAGCCTTAAAAGTGAATTTCACTGCACTCGGATTCCTCATAGTTCTTGTGGGGAAATTCTTTGACAGTGAGTAGGAAAATACTGGCTGCATACGGATATTTGTGTTACACCTTGATCATCAGAGATACACCTAGTTGTAAATAGAGATCAACCTTTACCAGAAAACATACCTGTAAACTCCAAAATAAAATTTCAAACCCCACAGAGATCAGGGATTTCTGTGACAAATAAGACTTTGCTAACAGTAATTCCTTGCTGTGAGGTTAATCTCCTGTTCTGAAAGACGCACAGGCCCTGTAGATTTTTAAAAAGAACAATAAAGTCATTCCTCATGTTGATAAAGGTTTTTTTGTTCCACTCAGTTTACATACTTATAAAAAAGCAAGCCTTTGCTTTTATGGTGAAAAGCAAAGTAGCAATCTACATAAGTCCTTTGAAGTGCAAGCTTGTTTCTGATATGGACAAATGGGAAAAATAAAGCCTTGAGCAGCTGAGGAGAGAAAGAGCTTTGAGATCTAGGAATTGCATTTCTTGAAGTTGTGCAGTTCACTGGAGATCAGAAGCACAGATAGGGTCTATCATCAGGGAGAGAGAGCTCAGGGAAAAGTCACAGGCCTCTCAGTATCTATAAAAGTGCTTTAGGAAAGAAGGTGCTTGGGTAGAGCAACCACCTCTCTGTTCCCTTCTTCCCCTCAGACCCACAGCCCACACCCCTCATCACACCATGTCTGAGTCCAGGCAGGGCAACACTTCCTTCACTTCCTTCTCTTCCGCAGCTCTGCAAGCCTCCTTGCAGCCTCAAGTTCGATGCCCTCAGTGCCAAGCAACTTGAAAGCCTTAGGTTGCACTTCATTCTGTGCTTGGACAGCTCTCACTGCTGGCTGCTCTGAGTCAGATTTATTTCTGTGATATCCATTTATTTATCCTATTTGGCAGTTTAAGTGATCTTTCAGATAGCATCCATACTATAAGTATTTGAAGATTCCAGGTGCTTTTCCAGCTACTTTGTGTTATATTTACATACTGATAGAATCTGGTGAGAAATGTCTTTTTGGGCAGAGTCTGAAAAGAATTGGTTGCATCATGACCTAAATTCAGGTAGTCAGTTTCCGTCTAAAATTCAAAATCAACATCTGGCACTGAAAGGTAGAATGTTTAAGTAAAACACTGACCCTTAAAAGGATGCCCCTTTAAAACTGTCATTCATTTGACATTAGCATTTGCTTGATACTAACTAGTGTTTACATTTCTTATAAACCTTTGAACCTACACAATTTATGCAGTCTGATTTTTATGACTAAAACATCTGCTTGTATTTCTAATTCTTTTGATCTCCACATTAAGCCTTTTCAACTATTTCCATCATTCGTCTTCACAGACAATTCACAATCCTGATTGGTCATCTGAAATTGTTTTTTTAGTCACTGAGGGTTAACTTTAATGTGGGTTACTTAATATCAGGGATGAAAAGTAGATTAAACAGGGGCTTAAATTTTCCTATACCAGCTGTTCTAACCATAAGCATGCCTTTGCAATTCTTGGGAAGCTGTGTCAAAACACACTGACTTAGACCAATTTCCTGGGTAGTCTAGCTGTGAAGTGGCCTATATATTTAGAAAAAGATGCCCAGATAATTCTGATATGCACCTCTGGTTGAGAATTATTGTCAAATGTTAATTGTACCCTTTGTAGTTTTATTTATCATGGTGCTGGATTAAGAACAATTTAAGTAACTTTATTTTGGTAGTCAGTCATTTAACATTACAACTTTGGCCCCACCATCTGGTAGCGGATGAGATTTCTAAGGAAGGCAATGTACTAAGAGGAGAGTGGAGAACTGAGAACAGCACTCACAATGAGGCGCCCACATTTCGAGTTAGACAGGAAAAGAGCTCAGAGCAAGAACAGTTGTATGGCTATCTGCCACATTCTCAGACCAGATTCATTGTCTAGTAATGTGCATCTTGGGGATGTGTTCAATGTTTTTATTTGGTCTCTCTTTCTCTGGGGTACAAATTCTTTAATTTTTTTCATCCCACATAGCACTAGAGACATAGGAGTAAGTTCCCTACTTTTTAATACTTTGGTTCATATAACTGGCCCGCACATATTTTAGAAGTCCAAAAATAATCAGCGTGGAGGCCATGAGTGTTTGAGTATTTCCAGGGTATATAGTATTTCAAGCTGATGCACTCACTCATACCCCTTATCCTAATGAAAAGAAGATGCTCATGCATTGGTTTAGGAGGCCCTTTTCTCACAGCGGCTGGCACTGAACCTAACCACAAGAGAAGTTTATTTGGAGGTAGTCTGAATTTAAATAAAAAAATAAATAAATCAAATAAAATTGTGTTTGAGCTGCCAGATATCCAAAGACTGACATGACTAACTCATTGTACTGATTCTTGACTTCAAGACATACAAACAAAGGATGCTGAAGTGCACCTACAAAGACGTATTCCTAACACTTCATGAGTTTGGACTGTAATTGGAGACAAGTTTCTTGCACATGGAGAGCTGCTCTAGCCACAGGTCCTTGTTTCAGGGACATTGCTCTGCCTGAAGGATATAACAGCTGCTACAATTCTGCCTGTACCTCGGGCTTTGTCTGAATTGCTCCCTTGCACACAGCCTATCGAAAATAGGGCATTCTCTTCAATGGCTTACATTCTCTAATATTATAAGGGCTTACCTCTCGATGTTTACTAATTCCTAAATCCTGCTTAAAGGTGGATAGACTGATTATTACCACAATTGCTGTATCTGGAATAGGAAAAGAAAAATTTCTAATCCTTGAAACTAAAACATTCTTTCTGATCAGTATAGATTTACTAGTAGTTCACTTCAAAACAATACATTTTGGAACAAAATGAATTCATGATAATTTCCACTTTTAAAATAATAACACTAATGTCACTTAGGAGATTTTTATATTGTTCTGATGGAGGTATTCATTGGCCAAATATAAAGAGGTAGAGAGGAATTTCAGGCAGAAAAACAATATATGCAAAATAAAGAAGAGTTAAACAGCTTGCCATTAATAGGAAATTAAAAGACATTGGAAATGGATGCTGAAGTATCATAAAATATATACCTAAGAGTCCTGAGAAGGAAAGACAGAGAGGTAAAGCTAGGTCAAATAATTTTTTAAATCTTTTTTTTCTATGTTAGGGACTTTAAATTTTACTCTGAAATTTGTAATAGCTACTGAAAGATTTTATGCAATGGATAACATGATCAAACTTTGAATTTAAAAAAATTAATCTGGCCACTGTGAGAAGGGTGGATTAGGAAGATGAGTGTAATCTTGGGGAGTTAATTAGTTGCTCTGAGCCTTGGTTTCCTCACCTTTGGAGAGCAGCAGAACCTATTTAGCTTGTGGTATGAATGAAATGGCACATGTACACCATGACATGTCTGAGATTTGTGAAGCACTCAGTAAAAGATTGTTATTAATAACAGTATGTGGACAAGATCAGGGCAGACGCTGGAGGTGGAGTAGAGGGGTGAAGCAGGAAGAAAGGAAAAAGATTTATTAGTTATCATCGAAGAAACATTTTTTGAACATCTCCTTTGTATTGGGCACCTTGCAGAACAATGAGGTGGATAAACCATCAGTATGTTAGTCAAGCCTGGTGTCTTAACCAAAAGCTACTAAGCCACCAACTGCAAAGAATCACCAGTATTGAAAATAGCATCTGATTATTACTTTACAGATTTTTTTTCCCATTATATAGTTAGAAATGAAGAAAAACCTCTTTATAAAATCATCTCTTTGTTAATAAATTCCTTAACCCTGTATTCTTTGTTACTTCTTTTATCAGTGATTTTTTTTTACTATATGTACCCACATTTTCTCTTTTGTGAGTGAAAATCAAAGAGAAGCATATGCATAATGGGTGGGAACTCTGACAGGTATAATATCAACTATGTCTTATACTGATTTGGTGTAAGTGAACAATAAAAGTGAAATTTACCTAAATAATAAAAGTGAAATTTACCCTTTTAGGTGAAAATTAGCTCTATATTTTATGTGGACAATTTAATATTGTATTCTTATTTTTCCTAAATCCACAATGTAAACTAATTTTTATGCCATACGCTGTATAGAATTTTATCTTATAAAACTTTTGTTCTAAACAATTAAGATCCAGGATTGAATTAAAAGGTTTTACAATGTTGTATATTATTGTATTATAAAATAAATCTCAAGAAAGTTAAGATTGTATTTGTATGAGCTAAGATGAAATAAATCTATAAAGTTACTATATATTTATAGATGAACTTTATATATGAACTTAGAGGATATTTATAAATTCACAAAAGAGCACAGGTATGTTACCTTCTTTGAGTTCTTACTGTTGTTTTTTAAACAAGGCAATTGAATCTTTCTTGATATTTGAATATGCTAAGAAAAGCTTATCTATTTTTTTGTACAGTGAGATTTATCTCATTAAGTTTGAAGAAAATTCTCCCCATATCAAATGCTACCTCATTAATTTCCTCTAGTACTTTAGAGCAACATAATTGCTACCAAATCAGTCTAGGTAGGATCATGGTTTCCATGCTTCAAGTAATTTTTTTCATGTTCCTCTTTTTTAATAACAGAATTTCCTCTAAAATATATCACTTTTCCCTCAGAGTTATCACTATCTCATTTTTCAAAAACCCATAATGCTAAATGGAATAATTTGGTAAAGAAAAACCACATGACATCAAAACAGAAGTCAGTTTATTTATTATCTCCTTACATCAAGCATAGGAGAGCTGTTATTGAGTAATAACTCACGATGTATAACAATATGCCAGCCATAAGAGCAACCACTAATTCGTATGAGCTAATAATAAATGTTTATGTTTTTAGTGGCTTTAACCAGAACTTACACAAATAAAAACTTTAGGAAAAAATAATGTATCTTCTGGAGAAGAGTGTGTAACCACTTTGAGTCATCTAAAGAAGATGAAAAAAGAGTACTTGAGGGTATAATCTAATGAGATAAAATTCCATTGGCTCAATCTATCTTCCTGTTTCAGACCTGCTTCAAACATTTGAAGAAGATTAATTTTATTTTTACTTAAAATTCATTAAAACATATATTTAATATTCAGAAATGTCTTAGTCATTCTCAGTATTTCTACAAAGGATTAATTCAGAAACACGGCCTGTGTGAGCCTTCCATTGTATTTGCAGGTGACCATGATTAAAAATAGAGGCACCAACTCTTCATAATATATAGAAGAATGCTGCAGTCATCTTGTTCAAAATGCTATTTATAGGTAAAATTTTCAAAGCAGTTTTAAACTCTGGTTTAGTTTTAATTTTCAGTTTGGAAGTTTTTGACAGAAGTTCATACTAGAAGAGAAGTAAGGTTTATAATGTATGAACCTGTTTGGGAAATGTTTTTTAGCTTCATTGTCTAGGGACAGATTTGTAAGCAAAAACGATCAGCCAAGTTTGAACTAAAGAATGGTAAGAATATGATTTAGGAAGAAAAAAAGCATGCCAAGTGTCTCCAGATATGCAAAAGTAATCCTCTTCAGTCAGAAATACCCAGACTGCAGCACCGGTTGCCCCGCCAGCTAATTGTTCCCTTCTTTGAAAATCAGAAGGAACACGTACAAGTATTTCCATAGAATAAATAGCACACGTACTAAAAGTGGCCTAAATTTATGCAGCAAACTGTTCAATTACTTAGAATTCTAAAATAGAGTTGCTCTTTTTTATTTTTAGTAACTCTCAAACAGTGGTATTTAGGAAGCTTAGTCTGAAGAAAGATAACCAAAGAAAAGCATATATGTAGAATAAATATACACACATATGCTTACATACATCTATACAATTATATTTTATATTAAAATTATTTACAATATGTATATACCTTTAAAATCAGCAGAGGGCAGAGCTTGTAGGAAATGGAGAATCTTGGTTTTTCAGGAGAAGAAAATAAAGAAGATCTGAAATACATCAGGGAATAATACATGGGTGGTGAGCTGAGTGGCAGCTCCAGAAAATACACCCAGGTCCTTATTCCTGGGCCTATGAACATGACCTTATTGGACAAAGGTCTTTGCAGATATGATTAATGAAGGAGTTTGTGATGAAGATATCATCCTGAATGATCCAGATGGACTCTAAATCCAGCGACAAGTGTCCTTATAAGAAACACACAAAGAAGACAAACACGGAGAAGACCAAGTGAGGGTGGAGGCAGAGATTAGAGTGATGGAACCACAAGTCAGTGAAGACCAACAGCCCTGAGGAGCTAAAAGAGCCGAGGAATAGAATCTGGGATCCAGAACCTTGGGCACAGGCAACAGTCTTGCCAACAACTTGGGTTAGGATTTGTAGCTTCCAGAACTGTGAGAAAATCAGTGTCCATTGTTTTAAGCCACCCAGTTTGTGGTTTGTTTTAGTAGCAACAGAAAATTAATACAACATGTAGACACATGGAGTGTTTGTGTGTGTATATATATATATACATATATAGACAGATAAATATAAGTATATATCCTATGCATTAAGACACTACTAGTGTATCTACATATGCACCACACCCATGAGATTCCATTAAATGTAAGTGAAATTATCTCTGGAATGTTATGTCTCAAAATCAGATTTGATCTCTGCTATCTGTAGAATACAGTTGCTGTGCCAAGAACTGCGCTGTGGAAGCAACAGTGAGTCTGTCAAACACCATCTCTACTCAGGGAGCATCTGGGGGGACATGCACAAGCAAAGGAACCTTTATATCGAGATGGCACTTGCTCAGCTTGGATGCTGGGAGCCTGAAGAGCTGCCAAAAGATTAATGCAGGAGAGATGAGAGTGGAGACCACAAAAAGGTTTCCAGAGAAAGAAATAATGAATGTGAGTGAAACCTGAAAGATAAATTAGCATGGGGGTGGGGATGGTACAATGGCATGAAGTGAGGGTGGAGTGAGAGATGTTGGGGAAGGGCAGGGAGGAGCAAGGTCTCAGGCTGGAAGAACAAAGTGTAAATGAAAGAGATTCCTTCTATAAGGCTGTAGTGGTAAAGAGACAAGAGATGAGACTGGGGACAGGCAGACACCAGAGCATAAATTGTCTGGTAAATCATTCTAAGAGTTCATACTTAAGGGGAAATTGGAGCCAAGGATGCCTTTTATGAGGATACAGCAGCAGCTCAACCAAGAGATAATGGTGTCCTGGATTAGAGGACTGGTACAGGAATGAACAGGTATGACATAGTGGAGGGAGAAAGGAGGTATAATTGAAAGGGGTTAGCCCTTGGGTAAAAATGGTTTAGAAGGATACAACAATAGAGATATCTGGGTTTCCAGCCTGAGCATTTGAGTGAGTGGTAGAATCATTCCTGGGATCTGGCATGAAGGCCAAGAGCAGATCTTGGGAAAGAAACAACTTCAGAGAGGGTGATTACGGGGGCCATCCCAATAGAGATTGGATCTGTGGGCAAGGCAATTGGATATGTGGGACCGGAGCTCAGATTAGAGAGACCTGGGTTAGGGATACAATCTTGAGACTCATCAACACGGAGGTGACTGTTGAAGCCATGGAAGCAATTGGGAGGTCCAAGGGGCAACAGGAACACAGGATGGAACTCTCAAAAATATCCCATTGCAAAGGTAAACAGAGTGAGGGGAACCCTCAAAGTGACAGAGAAGGAGTAGCCAAAGAAATAGGAGAACCAGGAAAGCATAGTATCATGGAGGTCTAGAGACAAGAGTATCTTCTAGACATGGGAGGGCCCAGCAGTATTCAATGTTCCAGATAGTGTTGTAATAACTCAGAAGTTTCTAGGGCATTTTGTAGTAGACCGCTCTGCCTGATTTTAGGAATTGTATCTCTACCCCTTGTGGCTAAGGGCGAGAGACGACCTTTGGAATGCCAGCTGCAGGAGACAAAGCCTGTCTCTGGTAGCAAACGCTGCCTCAGTTCCTCTCCCTGCCACCAAAGCTTGGTTGGAAGTCAATAATGGGTAAGGCCCCTCACAGCAGGGGGCAACCTAAGCCAGACTCGATCACCTGGGAGGACTTCATGGAAGGACCCAGGGGGCTGCAACAGAGAGCAATGGACTCTTGCCCCCCAGCTTTGTCAAAGCCCGAGTCCCCATGTACTCTGGGAGAAGTGCTTCCTGGCTCTAATCCCCTTAAGCCTGAATACCTGATGGGGAGAGGTGCAACTCCTTGCCTGGCCAGAGCATACCCTGGGGAAAACCTCTGGCACCACAAAGACTTGCTTATAAACCTGTGAAATCTTCTCTGCTAAGAGTGCTTTTGTTCATATGATAAGGGTCCGAGAGGAAATGAGTATGTCTCCCAAAGTTTCTGCAACTCTGTTCCTGACAGACACTGACTCGTAGTAAGCTGTCAGACCTCTTTAAAATGTTATCTACTGTTTGATCCTTGCCGCCCTGTATTCCTGTGTATTATAACCCAATAAAAGGCTATGGAGAAAGGTGCTCGGGGCCTTTTTCTCCCCAGAGAAACTGGCCACAGCCCACACCTCCATCCCCAAGCAGATCTCAACATGTTTCGGCCATATTTATTCACTCACGCGTGTCCGTGGCATTGGGGGGACCTTGCAAAAATGGTTACCCCCACAGCATTTGTCAAAAAAGAGGTGACAGGTGACCTTAGTGAGACCCACTGCTAATAGAATAGTGGAGATTTTAGCAGGTTGAGATATATCGGGTGGAAAGGCAAACCAGTGGAGGTAGAAGCAAGTGTGGTCAACTCTTATTAGTGATTTACCTGTGAAGGGAAGGAAAGAGAAAATGGGGAATCTGAAAATTTGCTTTTTTTTAATGGAAGATGTTTGAGATGTTGATGATCAGATCAATTTCTTTCTTCCTTCCTCCCTTTCTTCTTTATTCCTTCCTTCCTTCCTTCCTCCTTTCTTTCTCTCTTATCTATGTGGCATTTACATAGAACTTAGAATTTTAGAATAATCCTAGCATTGAAAGAAATCTTAAAGGTAAGTTATATTCCTGCCCATTACAAGCATCCTTCCTATAAAGTCCCTCCTAAAAGGCCATCCAGACTCTATGTAGACAATTTCTATAATGAGGAATTGACTACTTCATAAAGGCTCTCTGGTTGCATTGCTGGACAGTTCTGTCATTTAAAAAGAACCATCTTAAAATGACACAAGTATGCCTTGCTGTGATGTAGAGGACCCTTTGCTCCATCCAGTTCTGCCTTCTTGACACCATGTGTGACTGTACTTATTGTGTGTGCTTAGTCCTTCCAATCTGTCAGTGCTCCTCACCACCCAGTTGCTCTCCTCTGATAGAATTCTAATTTATGAATTTCTACTTTGAAAAGTAATGCATTCAATTAAATAATTAAAAGCAACTTTTCCAATGTCACAGTGTCAATGTTGAATATAACAGGACTGTTACCACCTATGAGCTGAGTTTCTGTTAACACAGTATGAGCTTGTTGCCAAATAAAGATGAAAAAAAAAACCCATATGCTTTGCCTCTGGTCCTATGCACCCTCTGGGAAAGCATGGCATTTTGCTCACTGATTCTCCTGCAAAGGGACACTCAGATGACCTAAGGCAGAGAGACCCCCCGGAGAGAGCTGGTAGTCATCCTCACGGTAACCTGAAGCCAAATGCAGTAGCCAAGCTGGCTCTTTACAGCATCCACGTCATGCCCCTAAGGGGTCAACTAGACCAGCCAAATCTTGCTTTCAAAGGACCATGGGCTTGTCTTTGCTATTGGTACCTGCACCCCTTGGTGTGATTTCAAAGGAGGTCAAGGAATTACCTAATCTGTCATTAAGATATAGTACACAGCACTATGATGTAAAGGACAGCATAGAGAATATAGTCAATAATATTGTAGCACTACGTATGGTGCCAGGAGAGTATTTGAAATATCATGGTTAACACTTTGTAAAGTGTATGTTGTACATCTGAAACTAATGCAAAATAATATTGAAAGAACTGCAACTGAAAAGATTAAAATTTAAAAAAATTAAATTAAAAATATGATGCACAGGCAATAAATATTTTTTCAATGTGCTTTTTTTTTATTTAGAGAGAGAGGAAGGGAAGGAGAGAAACATCAATGTGTGGTTGCCTCTTATGTGCCCCCAAGTGGGGACTTGGCCTGCAACCCTGACTGGTAATTGAACCAGCGACACTTTGGTTCGAAGTCCGTGCTCAATCCACTGAGCTACACCAGCCAGGGTCAATGTGCTTTTTTCATTGAGTCTTTGATGACTTTTTTGTAGAGCTAAAATATAGTTTTTCAATACAGTGACCTTCTTAGAATTTCAGTGTTAGTGCCTTTTGAGTTAACTGCCATTTTCCCAGGAAAGCATGATGAGCAGGAAGTGTCTACAATAAAGTCTGTAGAAACTTGTGTGCTTTTCCTGGAGCCCATATCTTTGAATGTGTCCAGTTTTCGCTTCTTTACTCATTCAGCAAATATGGAATGAGTACCTCCTTTGTGAGGCACTGTGCTGGATACCAGGGAGAGAACATTCGACCAAGCCCACAAAATCCTGGTCTTCAGAAGGTATGCACCCTATGAGCAGATGGACAGCAGATCCAAATTAACACGCAAATAGCACTGTATGTAGGAAGAGGGATGGATGTTACGACAGATGGGAACAGGACATCATGAAAAGTAAAACTAGGGCAGGTGATATCTAATTTAATTTGAAGAGTGAGAAAAGTGACAGTAGGCTAAGATCTAAAGGATGCATACATGCTTGGGGTTTTTTCTTGTTTGTTGTGATTTTGTTTTCTGTTTGTTTAATTTTCTTTTCAGAGAAAGAGTAGGGGAGGAACATTCTAGGCAGAAAAAACAAGAACATTCTATACGAGCTTCCTGGAGCTGTTTTAAACCTTATTTTTTCCCTGAGGCATAAAGACATCTGAGACATCATGGTTTGATCTGTGCAAATGTGAGACATGTCTATATATTATGTAGTGAATAAATTTTGCAGGTGTTAAAAGTGGACTCATTGGCATGCAAATCAACCCAGCCTCCCCGATCATATTTTTGAAAGGAGAAAATTTTCTGAAGATGCTAGCTTTCTCAAGGCTGATAAGAGCACTATATCAATATTTTGTCATCTGCCAGAAACTGGCACAATTAATTTTTATTCAAAATTACTTTATCAAACAGTATGAACTGCTCTGAGTTAGAGGTCCCCTGTGAATTAGAGTGGAGATCCTTTATTTTAAAATTGGAGCTTTATTGATGTATAGCTGACAAATAACATTCAAAGATATTTAGAGTGTACATTGTAGTGATTTGACATAGGTATACATTGTGAAAGGATGCCTAGCATGTAGTTAATTAACCCATCCATCACTTGATGTATTTATCTCCGTGTGTGTGTGTGTGTGTGTGTGTGAGAACATCTAAGTTATAGCAAATTTCAGTTGTACGACACAGTCGCCAACTGTAATCATGTCTCACATTAGATCCTCAGGCCTTATCATTAACTAAAACAAGATGTAACAAGTGTTGGAGAAGATGTGGAGAAAGGGAACCCTTTTAAATTATTGATGAGAATATAAATTGGTACAACTCTTATGGAAAGCAGCATGAAGTGTCCTCAAAAAAATTAAACTTAGAACTACTGCGTGATCCAGCAATCCCACTTCTAGCTATATATTCAAGGAAAATGAAAGAATATCAATATGTTATCTGTACAGCCACACTCATTGCAACATTGTTCACAATAGCCAAAGAAGGGAAGCAACTCTGCATCCATCAGTGGATGAATGGATAAACAGATATTTATATATGCATATATTGCACATAATATTATATATGGAATATTCCATATAATATATATTACATATCCCACATAATATTTTATATACATGGAATGTTATTCGGCCCTGAGAAAAAGAAAAAGAAAATCTTGCCATCTGGGACAACATAAATGTAACTTGAGGGCATTTTGCTAAGTGAAATAAAAAAGACAAATACTGCATAGTATCAGTTATATGTGGAATCTTATTTCTAGAATGTTAAATACATAGAAACAGGGTAGAAAAGTGGGGGCTGGGGCTGGGGCATGGAAGACATGGAGAAATTGGTAAAAGGGTAAGTAACAACTTTCAACTATGAGATAGGAGATCCTTAAAAATGCTTTAGACCTTGTGAGCCGTCAAAACTGCAAGAAAAAGTTCCCATCTGTATTTCCATTGCTAATGTCATTCATGGCACCATTCTATTTTGAATAACAGCTGATCACCTTCAGAGAGCAATGGAAGGCCTCATCTCAGGAAAAATTCACTGAGAAAACATTCTCTGGCAAAAGTCTGAAGATTCTGAGATCTGTCTTCAAGACATAGCAATGTAAAATGGTATCACAGTGTTCAGGTGACCTCTCAGGTCAGTTTACCCAGGACTTTTCTGATTTTAGCTTTGAAAGACCTGTGTCCCAGGAAACCCCTCACTCCCAGACAAACTGAGACAACTGGTCATGAGGCTGTAGAAGGGCTGGTTCCTGGGCAACCTGTGTAGCTGCACGCTGCCCTTTGATCATATACGTACAATCATCTGAGTTTGGGCTGTTAATTTGCCGTTGCTGTCTCAAAATTCTTCATGCGCAAACTAAGGGCCCCATATTTTTATTTTTCATGGGGCCTTGTAATTTTTGTACCTGTCTGTATCTAATATTTATTGAGCTTTTACTATATGCCAGGCACTTAACTAATGGTCTTGGATTATTTCAACCAATATTTAGAGAAAACCTTAAAGGGAGTGGCTAATTGCCCAAGGTTACAGATGAAGAAAGTACAGTTTGGAGAGGGTAAGCAGTTTAGTGAGACGGTTCATGTGGCAGAGACAGAAATTCAAATCAACTCAGTGACTCCAAATACTCTTAACTTCCTACCTGGCTGTGTTGGCAAATAGCCCTCTGAGGTTGAGATAAGGACCATTCAGTTCTGTCTTATGAAATGAATGCTTTTGTGGGTCCCAAATGCTCAAGTATTGGGGACTTTTTAGAGTTGAACCTAATGTGGAACCATGTTACAATCACTACGGCTTTGTGCATGAACAAGTCATCCTCCTTGTTGCCTTTGCCTTTGAACAATTTACCTTTTATCTGGCAACTGTCATTACTTTTATAATTTTATTTCTTCCTTTAGATTTCCCCTGAAATGAAGGCCGTGTGTGTGCGAGGTAGGGACTTCACAATCTAACTGAAGAAAATAGGCAAACTCGCAAAGGGTAGGAAATGATTTTGGAGGAATAGTTCTGCCCTCTTGTCATGAGCTAAGTGGGCAAAATGGCCTCCTATGGCTTCTCCCCAAGTCTTCTAGAGTGTTCTGTTCACTCTGGTCCCTGATGACTGTTTGGAAGCAGAATTAGAATTTTACATGGGACTTATGACTGATGCTCTTTGGAAACATTGCCATTCCCCTACTGCTGTCTTCATTGAACAAGGGTAAACGCAGCTTTCTGAAGGATCTCAGAAGCTGGAAGAATGTTTCCCATCTGTATTTTCCCATAAAAACACCACTTTATTTTCAGTATTACCTGACAGCTAACCCTGTAGGAATTTGGACATCAGATCTCTGTTACTGAATCACTGTGTCAGCCTTAGATTCAAGCAGTCACCGTGTCTGTGTGTGTTAGTGTCAGACTCAACCATTAAGTTTTCAAGACCTTTCAGAGATGGTCCACAGAACACACCTCCAATGATCCTCTTTCTCAGGGTTTCTTCCTCTTGTCTGAATCTTGTAGGACCTCTGCCTATGAGTCTCATGACCCTCCTGGAGGTTTTGGTACCTAAATGATGGGATGGGTGGGGTGCAACACAGAATACAGAGGAGAGACGAAGGGTCCCGGGATACGGCCAGGCAAGTGTGAGAAACATTCCTGGAACCTCTTTCCATGTTCTGTAATTTTCAATGGGGTCATGCTAATGAAAATAAAAGGCTCTTTGCCATCATTATGGTGAGGTAGCTGAAAAGAGGCCAAAGTAGACATAATACTCTTTACAGAGAGTAATAACTATTTTAATTATTACCATTAAAGCACATTTTCACTATTTTTGGGGGGAGTAAGTTAACTAAAAGATAATGATCTCACCTTAACAGGAATCTAAACAACAAAACAAACAAGCAAGCAAAATATAACCAAAGACACTGAAATAGAGAACAGGCTGACAAGGACCAGAGGGGAGAGAATTTCAGGGGAAAAAGGGGAAGGATTCACAGGAACAAGTATAAAGGACACATGGAGAAAAACTAAGGGGGGTGGAAATGGGAGGGAGGTGGGGAGCACTGGGGGGTGGGCTTGGATGGGAGTAAAAGACAGAAAACTGTACTTGAACAATAATTAAATAAGAAACAACAACAACTGTCATTCGTGGGCCATAAACAACATAGTATTGTGTGTCCACTTGTGGAGTAAAGTACACCCCCCCCCCAACACACACACACCCTTACCTACCTCCCATGATACACAGCTGTGCTGCCTTGCACCCTAAATCCTGTGGATTTACACTACGGTAAACAAATGGGGAAGTATAATTCACCCTTTCACACTTTTGTGTATGCTTCAAGAAACAAAACTGTGTTTCGTACATTGGTTTTAGCTCTTAATGTTAAGTGTTCATTGTTTCAATGGCCACAAAGCCTGTGGACATACTATATGAATCTGAGTATTGCTAGGTTTTCCTTCCCTACACTCTTGAGTTTTGGTGACTTGTGGGGGATACATCCATATATTACTCTAACCAGTGGCTATGAAACTGTTGCCTTCCATATCCTTCTTATAAAAGATGATTATGATCTAAATTCTACTCCAAGAATGCTCTGGATAACAGCCCATGCCTCTAATGAAGGGGGAAAGAACAGGAGAGGCCAGGGCTGTTCTGAGAGCTCCCTCCTGATCTGTTCACAAA
The DNA here is from genome assembly GCF_021234435.1 of Artibeus jamaicensis. Classification (NCBI taxonomy): domain Eukaryota; kingdom Metazoa; phylum Chordata; class Mammalia; order Chiroptera; family Phyllostomidae; genus Artibeus; species Artibeus jamaicensis. The sequence continues at coordinate 6,225,045 of NW_026521812.1, read as the reverse complement.
GGCAGCGCGCGCTCACCCTGTCAGCTCACATTAACACAGATCTGATCCAGAGTCTGACCTCCTTGCTTGTATTGAGAAGTGGTTGGGAAAAGGTAACGGTGATTAATACAAAAGGTCTGCTAACAGGGGACATTTTAATGGCCTTCCTGAGCTTAAGGGATGGCTGGAAAGGCGTCCCTTTACAAACAAATGACTATGTGATAGGACAAATAGGGCAATGCCAGTCTGGTTTCAGGTACCGCCTTTCAGAGTGAAGCAACATCATTCTAAGAGGGCCATTATCCATGATTCTCAAAATCACATACTCCCTTCTTGATGATGGACCTATTGTGGTTTAGCTGTAGATGGGATCAGCCAGACTGGGGAAGCTTAGAGCTGAGTCTATCGAGATACAAGTGGTCAAACGAAGACAAGTCCATGGGTAAAATATCTGAAGTAGGTCATTCAAAGGACAGGCTGGCAGGGATGAAAAATCATGAGTAGGTCCCAAACTACCCAAAATATTCAGGATGTTAAGGGAGAAATAACACATGGACAAGGTATATAATGTACGAGTTCCTAAGCAAAAGCTAATAGATGAAAAAGTGTTGAAAGCCAGGTGGTTGGCGTCAGAATCCAGGCATGAGGAATCTAGCATTCACTGGCAGGAAATCCAGATAAACACTGTCACTAGGCAACAAGGTTGGAAGTCCATGTCAAAGTAGTAAGGTAAGAGATTAGTTACTAGGAAACCGGTGTACCTAAATCAGAGACTGATCGGATTTTTCGAATGAAACATCGGAAATTAGGTACTCTATCCTCATTTCTATGCTGTATAGACAAGGAAGATGTTTAAACCAAAATCCTTGACATGAAAAGAAAAATGCCAAACCATAAGCCCTGCCCCCCCCAACAAAGTCATTGAGAAAACAAAAATAAATTCATTGGCTTTCCTTAGTTAGTTAATTATATGGGTCAAATATTCAATTGGTATACATTGTAAACTTTCAAAAAGGGTAAGAAATACATTTTTTATTCCTGGGCAGCAGCTGTTTATTATGAAAATGGCTCTACGCTAATTGGTTGTCTGCTGAGATGCAGAGCCCAGTGCTCCACACTTTGATACTGCGTCTGTGCGATCAGTCCTCCTGGTCGTCAAAGCCAAATCCCAGAGATTTACTCCAGCAATCTTAAAGGAATATAAAAGCTGTATAGCACCTAATTGAATATTTTAAGTTTCCTTTTGGATTTTTTCCATATGTGCTCGTTAATCAACTGAAATTTATTCTCAGATTGTAAATACAGAATGAAGAGCAAAAATCAATAGTGGAATGCATGAAAAGCTTATTGTAAATCCATGCTAGGGTGCTGAGTATATACGTACCTTAGATAACAAAAAACTTATGCCCTGGGTGATGTGGCTCAATGGATTGAGTGCTGGCCTGCAAACTAGAGGGTCACTGGTTCAATTCCCAGCATAGCGCACAAGCCTGGGTTTCCAGCCAGGTTCCCAGTAGGGGGCGCATGAGAGGCTACCACACAATGATGTTTCTCTCCCTCTCTCCTACCCTTCCGCTCTGTCTAAAAACAAACAGATAAAATCTTTTAAAATATTTTTTAAAACAAAAAAACAAGGAAACCTAATGTTTACCTTGCACACGATATTTAATTAATTGTTGTCTACAAAAATGAGTACGTATCTCCCAGAAATTTCTGTTCTTGATGGAGTTATTTGCTGTTATTCTATTCACCTAGAATAACATCCTTGTACTTCAAAACTCATACCAGATGCTAGCTTTCCTGAAACCCTACTCAGAATGTATTATTCTTTTCCACAATATTTTTATATCTCCAAAAAAGAATTAGTTTGCTTCTCATTAATTGTTTTAAGATTATCTCATAAAAAGATTTTAATCTCTCCAGAGTTAGAAAATTTTAACATTTTTGTAATTATTTTTGTAAATGTTTAAAATTTTAAACATTTTGTAATTACCAATAAGATACAATACCATATTGATACAGTGTGCAGCCGGAGGGGGGGGGCAAAAAAGATTTGGAATGGTGTCCAGAATTCAAAGTGTATAAGAATATTGGAGAGACATTAGAACCAAGGCCATTGAGAGCTGTTTTGCATAGCAATAGTTTTGCAGCTAACCTCTGGAATGATTGTTTAACATATCTATAACCTTTAACTGGTTTCATAGATATGTTAAATAGCAGTGGCCAAGTTTGGAGGGAGAGAGAGAAGGTAGTGGCTGGGACTCAGAAAACTAGGGGCTGTGCTTCTGAGTGAGGGTGCCTGTGTGAGAACTTGGAAAAGATGGGCTCCAGGACATGAGGTGAGAACTGCCCAGGTGAAAGGGAAAACCAGGAAGCTTTGCCAGAATGGAGATCCCTGCAGCCAGGTGAAGAAGAAAGACACACACTTTTGGTGGAGTGTGAACCCCTGCAGCTTTGGTAGAAGCGGCCCATGTGGCTTTGGGATGCCCCTTTGGCCGCATGGCCTGGAAAAGCAGGAGAGACTTTGACTGGAACTGGGTACAAAGAACTCTTGCCAGTGGACCATGAGAAGATGCCACATGACTGGATTAACTCGAGAGATCCTGCCTACATGGTAATACAGCTGACGGTGCCAGCGGCCTGAAACACAGACGTGTGTTCCTTTCCTGATTTACGGTACCTGGAGTTGGGACAGTGGGAGAAGGGAGCGCTGTGTGGGTGTAGGTGTATACCCTAAAGGACTTTGATATTTTAGTGGAGGCATTAGGCCTGAATAGCATTGAGTAAACATTTTGTTTCCTTTTCACAAATATCTGGCATTGAGAGATGTCTTTCCAATTGGCGGCGGACAGAAGAGCCCAGTAGATATTAGTATTTTGTCCTTGGGAGGGGCCCCTGTTGTGTAGCAGTTTTCAGCATCCCTAGGTGGGCCGAATATTGTATTGCCACTCCCCCAGACCTCTTGTTCGGTAACAATATCAGGATTTAAATTATACAATTTCAATAGGCCCTTGCATATGGAAAATGATTCATTCCTTCTCAAAAAGGCAAAGAGAAGATATTAAGTACGAGTTTGAAATAACCATGACATTTCTTTCTAATTGGTTTCTAGTTAGTTTTTCTAGTTGGAAAAAACTACCTACAATATTTAGGTGATATATTACTTTGAAAGACTTTTCCTAAGGACAAAAAGGACAGTCTGCGGTTATACAACATGAGTCCTGGGGGTGTACATGGACATAGCGATTGTGAGAGGCTTTTCAACCTACTAAATAGGGTGATTGGAGCACCTAAAAATTTTTCCAAGGGCAGTACCTGATCAGACCTCCATTTAGGAGAATAAACTCTGGGAAGATCAATTTCAGAGTGCCTGGCTGAACTGGAGGGGTGCAGAATTCAAGCCACAGGGAGACAGAGAGTCTGTGGTGATGGTAGAGGAGAGGAAGAGAAGAGAGTTGGTTAAGGGGAAGAACTGGCCAGCCTTGCTGATTGATGGACCGGTTGATTGAGAGGGGAGAGAGGTGAATATCTACAATGGTGTCTAGAAGAGAGTTTTATGCCTGTGAATCACAGGCCCTGTGGAGTAGCTCAGTGGGAAAAACACCATGAAACATTAACTTCACCCACCATGGAACCAGCATCATGATCAAATATGGAGGACGACTCATTTGGGGGAGGCCACCGAAGCTATCGGGAAATTACATTGACCTTTTTCACAAATGAGTAGGCTCAAAATTAGATTTTTATACCAACTGACTAGAGAGAAAGCTATTAAACTGTCAAGCAAGAGCTCTTCATGGTTTTTATGAGCTCCCATGATTCATTTTTCCAGGGGAAAGATCTGAGCAAGAATAATTTCCATCACTTCTTAGGAGTTCCTAAAGGCTCACACATGGGAGCATTAGAGCAAGAAGAACAATTCATAATGATAGTATCCAGATTTCATTGAACATATAAATACAGAGTGTGCATCCTTGATATTATCAAGCATGCAGTGTGCTTTTACTAAATCAACTTGATTTTTCTGGTTTGTAAGCTTAAGAATTGTAGAGGTACAGAATATACCTACAAATAAAATCTTTGTATGACAGCCTCATACAGTCACATGTTTTAAGTATTATTAAGGAAATGGAGTTCTTATGTTACATATCACATTTGAGAACTAGCAGGGAAATGGTCATAAAATATAACAAATTTTGTACAGCTTTTTGAACATTTGAATTTGAATATCTTTAGGTAGAGCAAGTACCTTTCAGCCAACAGTAACAAATATTCATAATTTTTCATTTCATCTCAGTTCTCTCATTTATGTTACTGCCTGGTTTCTGAGACAGGAATTCTGAAAGAGAACAACCGGAGTGCTGAAATGGATGTCCTGGAGAGCAGTGGACACAGATCACGGAGCCAATATGAAGGGAAGCAGAAAGATGCGAGACAGTCACATTGCAGTTTAGGGGAATCTCCTTGCCCAGGATGTGCATTACCTGAAACTGTTGACCCCTTGGTCTTCTGGTTCCCTTCAATGGCTCTTAAGAAAAGTTCTGAAATCCCAAAAAAGGCTTACAAAGTCCTGTGTGGTTTGGCTCCTGTCCATGCTTCCAGCCTCTTGTCAATAAATCTCACTTGTTTAACTAAAGATATTCCTGGTGGTCATTGACTGGGAGCCATTGAAAACTCCAAACAGAGGTAGAAGTAAAATGTAGAGAGCAATATAGGAATAGTCAACTGGCCTGTATTAAATATTTGACCTTAAAATATACACATTCATTTCCACATCTTTACTCTTGAACCCAAACCAATCATTTCATAGTGAAATAAGCATTTGGGGAACAAGAAAAATCATAAATCAAATCCAATGGATTTATATTTCTCAAAAGAGAAATGACAGATGACAGAAATTCAGGAGATACAGAGAACAGGACTTCAAGAAACACAATAAAACAATGGCCCTTCAAACAACCGTTTTCATGACCAGGAGCAAGAGTCCTGGTGAAGCATGGTGGCCATGAACGGCAGGCGCAGAGGGGCTGCGGAGCTGCAGGGTGAGCCCAAGGGGTAGGGTAGCCGTGCAGGCATGGAAGTGATGTGCAGGGGATATGCACTGGCATACCTGGGCATCACCCTGCTTCACTGCACATTCCTTTACACACACAGCCTATGTTATCTTCTCCACTGTGAAATGTGTTATTCACTTGTTTAGATTTCATCTAGTTTAACGGTGCATGGACTTCTGTTCAGTTTTTATATATCTTTAAAGTAGGGGTGTCCAACCTTTTGGCATCTCTGGGCCACACCAGAAGAAGAAGGATGCCTTGAGCCACACATTAAATATGTTCTGACACATAATCACAAAAACAATCTCATAATGGTTTAAGTAAATTTACACTTTTGTATAAGGCCGCATTCCTAGCCCAAGATGCGGTGTATGGGCCACAGTTTGGATGCTCCTGTTTTAAAGGAACTGTCATCCAAGTATGACTAAGATTTGTATTCATTTTTCCCTAGAAAATTTCAGAATTACCTATATAAAATATTCTTAGGTAAAGTATTTGCAAAGAAGTAGAAGTCAGTGGGAAATCTGATTTATGCAATAATTGCAGAAAGTGAAAACATGCCCACACATCTCTTTTATGATGTTATATTCAATCTGAGAATGTCAGAGCATTGTAGCAAAGGCATTTCACGCTACAATCAGAGAGACTCATAGGCCAAAAAGGGCCAGGTCCAGCCAAACAAATGCAGCAAGGACTGTGCAACTCTAACTGGTAGTTCCAAATGTAGTTACTTAGTTTTTGTTCTTATAATTCACAAAGGCTGAGTAAAATGTTCAATAAAGACATGTAGTAGGAGGCAATATCATTTGGAGACTAAGAGTACAAACTAAATTCACACAGACTTGGCTTTGAAACCTGACTCTACTGCTTCTCTCTAGGTGACCTTGGGTAAATTACTTGACCTCTCAAAGCCTGTTTTCTCATCAGCAAAATGGAAACACTAATATTATCCATACAACAGAGTTCTTATTGGATTGAGTGCCATGTGGCCTGCAAAATGTTCAGCCCAGAGCCTGGTACCTCCCTGGTGCTATGACTGCTGCTGCGGTTGTCTTGTTAGTAAACTGCGTTCAGCCAAGTTCTGAGATCCTTGCACTGAAATAAAGGGGGCAAAAGGCTCAGACTGTATTAGCTCTGTAGGAAAAAGACTCTATTTCAAAATATATTTAAATATCTTTGAACATTGGGTTTTAAACTCTAATAGAAGAGTTTAATAAATCCAACACTTACTCAACAAACATTTATTGTGTACTTTCTTGCTGTGCATAATATCTGGGCAGGTGAAGAGGTAGAAAAGAGAAAATCATATGAGCTGTGATTTAGGCACAGATGTATTCAAAATTATTACTTAAACATGACTGATTTTTGTAAGTGCGATAATCGACGTCCAATAATGTCATCCCAGTAAAAGGACTCTTTGCTTATGAATACAACACTCTAGAAAGCTTTGTGGAGGAGGTGGTTTTGTAACAGGAGCGGAATTTCTTCAGGCAAAGACTGAAGTTGGGGTGCAGAGGAGCGATCTGGGTAGACAGAGTAATATAAACAAGGGGACAGAGTGGAAAGGTGCAGAGGATGTTGAGGGAGCTGGGTATAGAATGGTGGGGATGCTGGGTTTGTGGTGGATGGAACTCATGAAGTATCCATTGTGGAGGGCCCCTCTGTGCCCTGTTACAGAGTTCAAATCTTGCCCTAGCTCAGGCTGCTGTAATGAAATACCATAGACTGGGGCCCAGGCTTCCCAGGCTTTTATCCCTCACAGTTTTAGAGGCTGGAACTGACATGAGATGATAGTGTCTTTAAAGATATGTAAAGACTTTCGAGCCCTCTTCCTGTGTTGCAGTTAGCCACATTCTTGCTGTATTCTCACAAGGCAGAGAGAGAGGGGGGAGATCCAGTTCTGGTGTCCCTTCTTCTTATAAAAACACTAATTCTATGACCGGGGCCCACCTTCAAGACCTCATCTAAATTTAATCACCTTTCAAGGGCCGCACCTCCAAATGCAGTTGAGCTGGGGGTTAGGGCTTCAGTATATGAATTTTAGGGGGATGCAAACATTCAGTTTATAACAGGTACTAACCTGTACTCAAAGGGGAAGCTATAACATTTTCCGGAAAGGCAAATAGAATTATTAAATTGGTGCTTTAGAAAGGAAATCTGTGAATAGGTGAAGTGAAATTGGAAGGAGATAAAGAGACCATTGCTGCAATAGTTCAACCTAGAGTCCCCATATTTGGGGAAACATACTAAATTTCCATCGTTAGACACTGCATTTTGTATGCAGTGTACAAAACTGAGTTACACTGTCAGAGTTGATAACCACCACTCAGAAACTGAAGATCACCTACCCCAGAGGTACAGTTAGACACTGTACCTCTGTGGAAAACAAAACAAAACAAGACAAAACAAAACCACCATTAAACTATCACATGTTTTCTTATGTAAAATTTTAGTTTTATTTTTCTTGGAAGAATGCTCTTAGAGGTTTTTAGGCATTAATTTTTATTATATATCATTCTTTGTGTATACCTGAAAGGAAAATATTAGCAAAATATATTGGTTAAAGTATTTATAAAACATCTCCCATTCATAGACCATTTCTCCTTTTTTTTTAAATGTTTTTAATTTTTTTATTTAATTATTTTTCAACTACAGTATTCTGTCTTTTACTCCCATCCCAGCTTTTGATTCACTCATTATGGTGTATATTATTGCAGCATTTACCCACACATATATAGACATGATGATAATGTTTAAAATGAAAAAGTGATATTTTATATTCTATTTTGTCACTTTTTAAAACTAATCACCCTGCCGACATCCTTCCACATAATTAACTACAGTTCCATTAGTATTTCAATTCACTCAACAATCTTGAGAATCTGGGCCTCGTGTTAGGAACCAGGGAAACACCAGTGAGCCAAAGGCGGTGGAGCACAACCATCTCATGGAACACAGTCAATTTAAACAATTTCCTGATGATAAACATTTTGCTTATTTACATATTTTGTTTTTATTTTCTATTATAATTAATGGTATGATAAATATCTTTATAGATTCTTTTTCTATAGATCCTTAAATAAAGTTTCTAGAAGTAAAACGTCAGGGCCAAATGACTTGCACACGTCTAAGGACTTTGACGCATGGCGTCCGCGTCCCCTTCAGTAACTTGCACAGATCTACATCGCCATCCGTGTTCTCACCATGCGCCTGTTTTCCCACAACTCACCCACCCTGGGTCTTATCGCTCTTTTTCATCGTGGCTAATCAAAAAATAAACACTGACATTTTGTTCTTGTTTTAAATTTCATATCTTGATTACTGGTGAAGTAGAATATATTTTTATTTGCCATATATAATATTTATAAATACACGCATACCTACATTTTGTTTATATACATAATGGCAAATATGTAGTGATTTTTGCCCTTTGCCCATCTTTTTTTTACTGGTGCATTTGATTCAAATGTTTTTTTAAATAATCAGTCCCCACCTTGAGTTCCAGTACTAGTATTTTAGAAACATACAGAAATTCAAAAACATAGTCTCTACTTGTAATTGGCACTTTATATCAGCATGGTTTCCTATAATACAGTTTGATTTATTAACTTAGATATGAGAAGATTTTTATATGATGTTACAGTTGAAGCAGAATGCTACTATTAGTCTCAACTATTTGAATCTATTTTAATAAATTTAAAGACATCTTACACAAACAGCAAAACAGGATGTTCAGTTTCCATAGAAACAGAAGCTAATATTATTAAAAAAAGATAAGCCACGCTGGAACTGCCCCCTTCAGGGACCTTCATTTACAACCAGTTCCTTGAATAAGTAGTGAATTATGCTGCCTAAAGCTTATTAACATTAGTGATGCCTCATGAAAATTTCACTAGGCATCTGATCATGAGAGAAAGGTTGATGTAGATTGCATAGCTTGCTAATTTAGGTTTTTATTTTAAATTGAAATTTAGAAATAAAACTCATTTCATCTTGATTTCCTAAGGAGAGCTATTTGTTTCCATGCTGAAATTGAAATAAGAACAGTAATGTGGGTGTATGGTTGCAACTTTGAAAATTTGGTTATAAAGCAAACTTTCTCCATTGAATCAAATTTTTTATTTGTTTAGCGTATCTCAGTGGAAAAGATTCCTTAAGAAAAAGGCCTTGAAGAAAATAACTATAATACTCAAAAGTGCCAAAACCCTTTTTAGAAGAATGTGAAATGAGTATATAACTCAGACTGTCAGAGCTGATAATCACCACTCAGAAACTGAAGATCACCTACCCAAAAGAGGGTCTCGTTGGTGTAAATTACCCACAGAACGATGTGTAATATCTGCCGTCTAGCACCAGCACTCAAGGCTATAATTCAGTTTTGAATCTGAAATTCCCCTTTAAGGCCATTACCTCTTCCAGATACTCTAATATGTCTCCCATGCCTGTTAAATGTCTCCATTAGTGCTGGCAGTGACTCGGCATATGTGCTCTGCTTTTATAAGGTAGAAAGAGAATTTACTCCCCTTGCTGTCCAACAGGGGATAGAATACCATAAAAATTCATGTTCATAACCATCTTTCACTTAAAAATTTAATTTAAAGGTATGCATCTTCTCATTTGACCTTGACAAGTATGAGACTGACATTAGCAGGATCACTGCGCAGGTGAGGGAACTAAGTCCTGGCCCATGTCTTACAAGTGGAAGAGCTGGAATTCAAACTCATGTCCTCAGGCTCTAAGTCATGGGAAGTTTCCACAGAGACACACTCGTGAGTACAAAATCCTTAGAGCGGCCTTTAAGAAGGAACAGAGGAGAGCAGCCTGCCCTACAGAGTAGCAACGGCATCATTCGTGTGCAGGCTGAGTCCTCACCGACACTGCGCCTGCGCACATGTTGTCCCGCGCATCCTTGTTCTTGCCACCCTACCTGGTCCGTGGGAGTGCAGACAGTGATGGTGCCATTAAGATCATAGTCTACAAGGTCCCGCTTAATCAGACCTCTGGCTTCATTTCACCCTCCGCTGTGTTCACTTTGCTCCATACAGTGAATCTGTTTCTATTTCTTTCTATCATTTCTATACCAGGAATTAAGGGAAATAATATGAAGAACTCTCTGAAAGTGTTCCCTCCTTCAAGGTTGCACTGTAATGAAGAGGTTGAGCTGTGACACAGATTGCCTGGGCTTGCATCCTGGCTTTGCTACTTACTGGCTGGGTGACCTCAGGCTAAATGAAATTGAGTCAACTGCACACCTCTCTGAACCTCAGTTTCCTCACCTAGAAAATGCTAGTTAGCTCCTACCTCATGGATTCATTATGAAGATTACCTAAGATGGTCTGTGCAAAGCACTTATCTGATGATAGAAAGGATTCTCTGACTGGTTGCTTATAAATATATTACATATTTATTTAGCTTGGTTCCTTATTAGGCCAACTTCCCCTGCTTAAGAATTTATAATTGGTACCCTACTGAAGATACAGCCTACTGAGTTTATTCTCAAATTCTTACCCTAGAATTCAGGGTTTGGTTTTTTTGGGTGGGGTGGGGGGCTGGTCCTACCTTGTCCCTTGTCTTTTTAACCTTATCTCTTATAATCTGCTTGTAAGAAACATCTGTTTTTATCAGTTCAGTGTCTCCCCACCACCCTGTTGGATTCGGACACTCCCCTACTTCAGGACTCCTACTCAGGTGGACTCCCTTTCTGGGGCTTGCCCATCCCTTCCTACATATTTATTAACAGTTAATAAACAGTCAAGTAAAATATTTGACATACCGGTTAGGGTCAAAATTGATCAATAGGGGGAGAATTCAGGGTTTGCTCAGGGAAGGACTTGAGTTCAGCTATAAGAGAAGGGTTGAATTTGCCTTGGCCGAGAGGAAGGGATGGGCAAGCCCCAGAGAGGGGGTCAACCTGAGTAGGAGTCCTGAAGTAGGAGAGTGTCCAAATGCAACAGGGTGGTGGGGAGACACTGGGCTGGTCAAAACAAAAGTGTCTCACAAACAGATAATAAGAGATAGGGTAAAAAGACAAGGTAGGACCAGTGAACCCCCTCACCAACCCCCCCTTGAATTCTAGGGTAAGAATTTGAGAATAAATTCAGTAGGCAGTATCTTCAGTAGGGTGGCAATTATAAATTCTTAAGCAGGGGAAGTTGGCCCAGTAAGAAACCAAGCTTAGTCTTCCTGGGTGTCTTTCAAAGTAAACCAAGGGAGACTAACTAGAATACTCTTACACCAGTCCTTACTTCATGGCAGTCAGTGTGCCAGCAGTTCTCTAAACATGCTCTTATTCCATTTTAAAATTAACCTTGTAGGGTAAATACTGTTTCCACGTCTTCTGAAGACATCTCAGGGAGGTTAAGAACATTTTCAAGGTCATAGGATAAAGAAGCAGCAGAGCCAGGAGCTCACCTTTATCCTTTGTGTCTCTAAAGCCTGTGTTTCTTCTCTTGCCCTCTTCTATTCTGATTAAATGGTTTTTCTTTTGTTTTGTTTTTTAAATGCATGGTAATTGAGAGCAGCAGCAGAAATTAGGAGAAACAGGCAAGGTCACAAAAAAATCACCTTTGCATCACTTAAAGGATCTAAATATCATGGACAGAATCTCCACAGGAACTAGAAAGCAACATTTCTCTGGAAAAGGCCATTGGAGTTGCAGAAACACTTTGAGAGTGTTGGATAGAAAAGTTACTTGAAAATAACAAAATCCACCCTGGCTAAGTTTAGCAGAAAATGACTTTATTAAATTATATGAAGCCAGTCATGGAAGTTTCAAGTGGACCAGAAAACCGAACACCCAGGACCCAACCAGCACCCCTGTGACAGCAAGCACACCACAGCGCTCACTATGCACATGTGACACTTGTGACCGATGCCACAGCAGCCCCACACCTTCACCACCACACCAACTGCATGTGCGGCCCTGTGCAGAAATGCCTTTTCACAGGCCTGTCCTGTAAGAAAATCTAGGTTTGGAATTTAACTTTTTTAATGCTTTGCAGGGTGAGGCGGGGGGAATCCTTTAGTGGATAAAATTCATAACATGAGAAATTTCCAAAACACAGGTGTTGCGGCAGTCACAAGTAACAACTGTCTGGTTCTCCTAGGCTGAGTAGTTCTGGAAAGTTATGGATCCAGCTGTGTGTGTCTGGCAGCCTTCAGGAGCCAGAAGTGCTGACTGAAGTGAGTATTCAGCTCTGCTTGACAGGTTCAGTATTTTATTACAGAAAGGGAAGGGTGACTTACCAAATTTAATGAAAATGTCTAAGAAGGCTATTTGGCTTCTTTGGGTTTGATTCCTATCTATCCAGGAATATTTCGTGGCCATCGAATTTCCCAAGAAAATATATCTACTGGGAGAGATGAACCTACTAACCACCGAGAAGAATATTCTGGTCTATACCACAGTCCTATTTTGTTGTGGGTTGGTAAGTTCATTCATTCAACAATGCCCAGGCATTGAATGAGGCACTGGATAACCAATGATAGTAAAATCCTATCTTTGCCCTTGAGAAGCTCACAACTTGGTGAAGAAAACAAATGTGAATAAACAGTGATGAAATGATGTGAAAATGCAAACCTGGTAAAAATTATAGGGACAGTAAAAAGGGGCACTGATGGACTCCCAGCCTGTCCAAAGTGAGGAGAAATATCATCGGGGAACGGGCCGAATGAAGGCTTCTCAATTAAGGGTCAACCAGACAGAGGTGGGAGATACACCAGACTGAGGAGAGGCATAAAGTGGAGGAACATGACTTAATCCCATTCGTTCAACATGTATTTACCCACTGCCTACTATGTGTACCAAGCACTGAGGCAGCATAGAATGTGGGAGACAAAGTGGGGGGAGACATGCAGAGCTCGGGGCACGGCACAGCAATGCGGCCGAAAGGACAGATGGGACAGACCAAGTGCAATGTGTATGCAGGTTAAGAAGTTTAGAATCTACTCTTGGTGCTTTGTCTTTTTAAACTGACCTCTCTGGAGACAATGTAGAGGATGGGTTCAGCTTCTAAAATGTGTTCTTCCTGAGTCTCAGCAGGTGACTTACTCCTGAGTCATTGCACAGATGTTAGCATCCTGCCTAGTTAATCCACGGGACTCAAGACGGATACCTCGCACTGCATTTCCTTTATATCTTTTGGCATTCAAATTTGGTGTCTCTTGAGAATATAATCATGAAAAAGGCAGGGTCCCTCCTGGTAACTCATTTAATAATAGAAATGATCAAAGATGGGTATTTGAACAAGGTTTCTTGGAGAACAAAAAGTCTCCCGGGAACTTGTGGTGAGACACCTGAATAGCTGCCGTTTGACTTCAGAAAACAGCAGCATGAACAATAATTAAATATTAGCATTTATATAAATGTAATGGGAGCATAAGTGGCAGTAGCAAATTAAATATAAACCCATGTGTTTTGGAGGGAGGGAGAGAGAGGAACATACAGAGACAATAGTGAACCTTAGAAAGAAGAGAAGAACTGACAACTGGTGTACTTTAAACACCGCATTTAGATGCAGCCCGCCATCACGAGAACATCACCTGCTGCTGCACTCAAAGGAGAATCGGATCCCATTACATGATGCCTCATATTTTATATGTCTTGTCTATTGCACAGGCCTCAGAGAGGGTTCTGATTGCTAGGTCTATATTTCTGTGTTAAAACATTATGGCTTTGGCAAGAGGAAGAGACAGAAAAGAAAAGAAAGATACGATAGCAGGAGCATTAAAGTGCAGTACAGACCTGTTGTTTAACTATGACGCAGTAAATAATATCTACAGCTGATAAGGGCAGGACAGCAGGACCTCATATGTGGAATACTTTACACTTGAATGACCCACAAATAGTTGATTTAAACTAAGGGACAAATTTCCCAAGTAAAAGAGTGATTTCAAGTCTACTGGAAGCTGACAGGGAAATGGGGGAAAGAATCAAGGGGCAAGCAAGCAGGCAAGCAGAAGGCTGCCTGGGGTCCTGGAGCATTTCCAGGCCGGATGCTCCATTGTCAGCTGACTGAGGAGTGACCAAGGTTCTCACTGTAAGAACTCACACTAGTTTGGCCTGTAAATCAGGTTGCTAATGGATCGCTCCTCAATGAGGACGGATCATATTAAGCAATGATATCTTGTTCTCTGTGCTGCACAGTTCCTTGCAAGGGTAATTATAGCTGTGAATCCAAGTCAGTTATTATCAGTGGCTTAAAAGGGGTCAGGAGAAAAGCAACTGAATGATCATAGAGCATCAGTTCTCAAAATTTTAATGTCATAACACATATCATGTCTGATTATTATCTGCATAAATCATCTATGATGAGTGTAACCAGAAATCGACACAAAATAGACCTTTAATAAAATTATGTTTAGAAAACAGATTTCCAGCTATCCACTAAAATCTGTTTTCTACAGTCTTCCACAGTAAAATAATTATATCTTGACACATTGCGAAACTACACTTCCCAGACTGCCTTGCTAAGACTGTGGCCATGTGACTGAGTTCCCACCAGGGGAATGTCAGTGGACGTGATATAGGCCTCTTCTGGGCCAGAAAGCAGGCACACCCAAGGCCTTCTCCTCCTTCCTGCTGCCTGGAATCCAAACATGTCTATGACTCAGTCTTTAAAGGCAACTAACACTGTGTGCTGTCTCCTAGGGGAGCTAGAGCCTCAATATGAAGAGAACATGAACCTCTAAATCCCATGATAGAAATGCTCGAAGCTTGAAATGCTCACTTTAGAGTGAAACCTGAGGGAGAAAGAAAAAGTGCTCTCTTTTTTAAACCCTGAAATTGTGGGGTCTGTAAGAAAAACTTGGCATTTCCTCTAACTGCCGAATAATGATCCAAAAAACCAACCTTATAAAGATTTAAAAGCTTACTATTTTTGAAGAAAGCATGAACAAATATGACTACACTAGTACTCCTAATGCGGAACAAACCCGTATGCCGCAGTAACAGAACATTCCTGTCATACTGCCCAGCTCTGCCCAGCTCTGCCCTTCAGCCTTCCCGAGTCTGGGGCCCAAATCTCTGGAGTCATCTTGACACTGCTCATCTCTCTCTCCCAACAGGTATGTCTCTCATCGTGCCCCATGATCTCACACAACCCCTGGGGTGAAGCCACCGTACTCCCTGGTAGCGGTCTCCTAACTGGTCTCCGTGCTTCCACACAGGGCTGCTCCTACACACTGTCCTCCCCACAGCAGCCAGGGGAGTCCATCTAGACACGAGTAGGGTGATGACACTCCTTTCCCAACTGAGATGAATTTTAAATCTAAAGCTCTTCGAAATCATTACAGAGCTTATCAGTGATTGATTACTAGGTATATCAACACTTAAAATAGGAGTTAAAATTTAACTATAAGAAAGAACATGCAATTATAATACATCTCTACTTACATAAGTCTGTGCTTCATACTTGTTCTCCCATACTTTTACCAAATGGCAACTAAACAATTTTCCCTAAATACTCCCCATATCTTATAATGTCCAAATTCTTTAGCCAAAAGATGAAGAGCTTTCTTATCTGGCCACAAACTACCTTTTCTTTCTTGGATTCTTCTATTCCCCACACAAACATTTTACTGTATATTATCATAAGTCTAAAAAGAAGGAAGGAAGGAAGTCAGACATTTAGTCTAGCATAGAAATATTTAAGATGTACTCTTAAATTTAAGGGTCTAGTTGTGGAATAATACATTTAGTATAATACAAAGATATGAAAGTCATATTTCTTTTTTTTTTAAGATTTTATTTATTTATCTTTAGAGGGGAAGGGAAGGAGAGAGGGAGAGAAACATCAATGTATGGTTGCTTTTCATGTGTCCCCTGCTGGGAATTGGCCTGCAGGGAACTGGTCTGCAACCCAGGCATGTGCCCTGACTGGGAATCGAACCGCGATTGTCTGCTTCGCAGGCCCATGCTCAATCCACTGAGCTACACCAGCCAGGGCTGAAAGTCATATTTCATTCTATATGTACATGTATGAATGTTATTGCCTAGCAAAAGAAGGGAATGGAATCACAGAACTGTTCACAATGGTTACCTTTGCAGGGAGGAAGGGGGTTGATGGGGCTGGAATAAAGAAAGTATTTCTCTTTAAGTTCTGTTCTTATTCAACAGATGTTAAGAGACCATCCTTTTTTCAGGCACTGTATTAATTTATATTATAGACATTATAAATTTTTGTGAAAAGGCAGTTATTAAAACAGAAACATTTCCCTCAATAAAGAAAGTCTTTTTAAATGATCAAGTTTGCATAAAATTGGAGGCTCCATACAATATATGTTAAGATTGACTTTCAGATCCCCTCTTAAGCAGATTTTTTAATACTGCAAAATATAATTTAAAAGTTTTTAGCAATTAGTTTATAGTTCTCATACTCTCTCTTGTTTCCTCTCTCCCCTGAGAACATGTTTCTTTAAGAGTGGTGGGTGTTATAATTTACACTGATCAAACTTCTGCTGGGGACAAAAAGAGTCCCTCCCTCCAGTTGCATGGGTCTATTACCACCTGGTCGGAGTCATGCAGCTATTTTCAAAGAATAAGGTTTTAGAAGGAAGGTATTACTGACAGGGATTCAGAAAGAGAAATGCAAAAGGAATTTCATATTGGAAAACATCTGAATAATTCAGCTGCTCAGGAAGCCTAAGCCACTATTTCACTTGTTTTGTTCTTTGTGTTACTGAATCTCCTTCAAGACTTACTTGTCAGCTTGTAACAACCTTCCAAAAGAAAGATGCATCAAATTTAACTTTTCCATCTATAGCAGACTAGTGTCAAATGCTATATATATTTTACAAGATTTGTGTCAGCATTGGCAGCAATTCTGTTTGCTTCAATAGCACCGCATTTTCAGAAATGCTTTGATAGTGGATGGTTACTGAGGTTTTCTTGTTATTTTAAGATGATGCATGATAACCAGAAAACCTTCACTAAACTATCATTTGTTTAAAGTATATTCAAGCCATAACTAGTATGTTTTTCAGAAAGGTTATGTGAAGAAAGCTCCATAAAGTGTTCTTATTATTATCAAACTCAGCTTTAAAGCAAGAGGAAGCAGCCAAACCCTTTCATATCTATGTCAAGGTAAGAAATTGGTGTGAAGTTGACATTTGTTTTCAGAACCTGAGTCATTCAAGAACATGTTTCAAGAAAGAAAGAAAAAGAAAGAAAGAAAGAAAGAAAGAACGAACGAAAGAAAGAAAGAAAGAAAGAAAGAAAGAAAGAAAGAAAGAAAGAAAGAAAGAAAGAAAGGAAGGAAGGAAGGAGGAAGGAAGGAAGGAAGGAAGGAAGGAAGGAAGGAAGGAAGGAAGGAAGGAAGGAAGGAAGGAAGGAAGGAAGGAAGGAAGGAAGGAAGGAAGGAAGAGGGGGAAGGAAGAAAAGAAATCCTATGTAATAAATGTACTTCATTAAAATGACTGACTCACATTTAATTTTTTTCGAAGTGTTAAATGCAGACCACATGCCCAGCACTGTGCTGGTCACTCGAATTCAAAGGGAGCACTCAATTCCCCATCCTCTGAAAGACTGCGATCTATTCTGGAGGCACCACACTCCCACGAACTAGAGAATTACACAGCTTAGAATCAAGTGTCAACACGTGACACCTGCAACCCACCCTACGAAGAGCCAGGAAAGGGACAAAACCTGAGTTAAGGGACCTACTAGCCTACCAATGTTCGCATTAAATAACTTTATTTTTATATTGATATGGGACTAACTACTTGAAAATAAAATCATTGGTGATGTGTTATTGCCCGTCTTTCTGGAAAACAATCTGAGTATCTTTTCTAAGCTTCTGCTGGTGTCAGGTTGTTCCATTCTTTTAAGATGTTTAACGTTTCCTTGCAGAGATGATATGGCTTAAACATCTTCTGTTTGTTTACACATCTATGTCAGAATCACATAATATTTAATTTCTTTACATATAGGCTGAGATATTTCTGTTTATAATAAAGCAATATCATCAATAGTCTATGAGATTTTTAACAAGACAGCAAAATATGTAGTCTGATAGTATCTGATGAAGACCTCTTTGCAGGGCCTTTTGCTCAACTAATACAAGGAATATGCCTTTTAAAAATAACAATGATTGTGATATAAAAAACATAGGCTTTAAATTAAAAAAAACAACAACTTGTGTCTGAATCTTTCTACCCTATCTGACTTTTAGCAAATCACTAAACTTCTCTGATTCTCCACTATTTATTATGAAATGAGGTTAATCACTCCAACCATGCAAGGCTTCTCTGACTGGTAGGTAGAACACACAAAACGCTTAATAAAAAATTGGAGACACAGGGAGAGCAAACATAATTCTTACTTGCTAGCATATAATTTTATATCCCTACTATGCTCATCAGTACAATCCTCAGTGGCTGATGTGTGCATGTATTTTACCTTGAGCAGTTTATTATACCGTGTCAAGAACTCTGAAATCCAAAATCTCTGGGATTATTATGTGTTTTTTATTTCCAATCTTTTGTGGTAAAAGTTAACCTTAATTAATGTATGTTATTTATAACTTTTATTTATCCCATCTAGCAAGAATATTCACGTTTTGCTGCAGAAATACTAAAATGCTTTGTTATGGGACGTCGCCCTAGAACCTGCTCAGGATGAAAGATAACACATGGCATATGCATCACTGTATCTTTCTAAAAACTCCAGGTATCTGAAATGTATCTGCTCCAAGAGTTTCAGATAAAGGACTGTGGCATTCCATTACTTTTCATTAATGTTCTCTTCCTATGATTACATTTTAGCTGATTTTTCTTCATGACATAATTGCATTTATCTTCATTGCAATTTTATGACTAATAGATACTGTGTCAAGTGGCAACCACAGACCAGTGTCCTTCAACCATCTGACTGATTTCTGTCTCTTCATGCAGAGTAGCAGTGAAGTGTCACTCATGGGGCCACAGGTCTGACAAGGACAGAAGGAAGAGCTCCGTGATGTGACTGTAACAGCAGGGGAACTAGCAACGCCTCCTTTCATCCCCTGTCGGGTGATTTTGGTCAAATCATTTAATTACTCGAGGCTTCAATGTCTGCCTCCGTAGATGATGCTGCCTGGCCTCAGCTGGGAAGTTAAACAAATCAAACTATATGAACGTGTTCCATAAAAGATTAACCGGTTGTCAAAGAGGAAAGAATAAATAACACTACAGGTACATTTCTCACAGTTCTTTTTGTTTTTAATTTTGACCTCCTGAAAATAATTTGTAATAGTTATTATTATTGTTGTCATAAGTATTTTAAGTTTAATTTAAAAATTACGAGCATTTAAAAACACAACTTCTATTATTCATGCACTCATTCATCATTCACTCACTCGTTAAATGGTCCTGAATATCTACAGAGGCCCAGAACTCCATCAAGCAGTGAAGGTATGAAGATGCGTTTGGCACTAGGAGTTCATGGGTTAAAAAGGAAGCACTTTGACTCCAGAATGGTGGAATGAGGATCTTAGTAGACTCATTCTCCCTCCAAAACAACATGAGCAGTGGTGTGGGGACAGACATTGGGATCAATGAAACAGAATGGAGAGTCAGGAAAAGTGTTCACAAACTTATGGTTAATTGATTTAACAAGGGTATGCAGTTCATTGTGGAAAGAATAGTTTTCTTCAAAAAATGTTGCTGGGATAATTAGATATTCACATTCAAAAGAATGAATTTGGACCCCTGTCTCACACCATAACAAAAATAACTCAAAATATCACAGACCTAAATGCACGAGTGAAAACCCTCAAATTGCTAGAATGAAACATGGAATTAAATCTTTGTGACCTTGGGTTAGGTAATGGTTTCTTAGGCATGACAACAAAAACACAAATAGCAAAAGGAAAAAAAAAGACACATTGGATTTTGTCAAAAATAAAAGAAATTTGTGCAGTAAAAGACACTATCAGACTAGAATGGGAGAAAATATTTGCAATTCATGTATCTGATAACGGTCTTGTATTCAGAATGTATAACATCTTAAAACTCAACAATAAAAAGACAAATAAATCATTTTTTTGAAAATGAAGTAAAGGATTTGAATAGACATTTCTCCTAAAATATACAATAGCCAATAAGCACATGAAGAGATGCTCAACATCATCAGTCATTTGGAAAATGCAAATCAATACTGTAAGGTACCGCTTTACACTTAGTAGGATGACTAATATATAAAAAAATAAAAGTGCTGACAAAGAAGTGGAGAATCTGGAATACTCAAACATTGCTGGTGGGAATATAAACTGGTACAGTCACTTTGGAAAACAGTTTGGCAGTTCCTCAAAATACTAAACATGGAGTTACCATGTGACTCAGCAATTTCACTGCAGAGTATATACCCCAGAGAAGTGAAAACTTGTCCACACAAAACTTGTACATAAATGTTCATTATGCATAACAGCCAAAAAGTGAAAACAACCTAAACAGCCATTGCCAGATGAATGGATAAGCACAACATGGTCTAATCTTCACAATGAAATAGTATTTGGCAGTTTGAAAAAAATAAGTACTGACACATGACCATGACACGGATGAGCCTTGTAAACATTATGCAAGTAGAAAAGCCAGTTGTACAAAGACCACATATTGTATGATTGCATTTATGTGAAATGTCCAGCAGAGGCAAGTCCCTACAGACAGGGCTTAGATTAGTGGTGGTCACAAGCTGGGGAAGAGAGGGAATTTAGAATGACTAGCAGTGGGTCCGGCCATGCACGAGAGGCACCCGAACGGTGCTTGTCTCTCACAACAGTATTTCTCTCTCTCCCTTCCTCTTTCCCCAAAATCAGTGGAGAATATATCCTCAGGTGAGGATTATGTACATGTGCATGAAAAACTGGAGCGAGTGATAAGGGAGACTGAAGATGATAAAAAGAACTCATTATCTGGGGTCCTTGGTAGCTTGGGCTTTTCACAGATGATCTATATACACTGAAAAGAGAACCTGTCGATCAACAACAGCATCAATAAAAATACTTATTGTTTGCCAAGTTAAAATTACAGTCACCAAAAAACTCCCAAATAGGCTGACAAACATTATGTCCATATGACACCTTGTACCATTTAAAAGTGGCTGGATAATTTCGTGCATGTTTCACTTTTTAACCCAAATATTTGGGATCTTCCCTTGCTTGAGGTTGATTATGTTCATCAATATGCTGTATTACCGCTACCCACCTGGGAAATAAAATGTAATGGGAAGTTTGCAATGAAATGGCACTGCTATTATCTGCCTCATACTGTCCCCCACTCTTTCCTCCTCTACAGAAGTCATTCTGTAATCCTAGTCTTGCCAGAGCAGAGGTTGGGACTTAGTCTTACTAACACAAGAAACAACTCTTGGTCTGAGTCTTAGAGTCATAAATGTAGTCACATAAAAACATCATTTTTAATCATGCTCATCTAAAATGTGCCTTGATCAATAAAACCCCTGTTAACTGATTTTAGTTTCCAGGGGGAAATGACAACATGGACATTAATACCCTTCCCACAAAATTCAAAATAATTTGAGAATTCCATCACTGTGCATTCAAAGATAAGGTAGAAAAATTAAAATGTGTCTTCTGGTCCTCAGAGCACTGAGACACTGATCATTGGTTTGTGGAAAGCCAGAAGACCCTTGTAAAATAACAGTGCATCAGTTTTGAACTGGAAACAGATATTGGTGCCCTAGAGGAGTCATTCTTCACCCCTGTCAGAGGGCCCACTGGTCCTCAGATTAAATTTCAGAACACAAGCAGCAGCATTAGCTTCTGAGGAGAAAATGTCACTGAAATGCCATTCCATATCAGTGACTGTGGTTTCTTCAGAAAATTAAGCTTTATTCCATATCGGCAAGCATGGTAACCAATGACCCACCTCTGCGTTCAGCTTGCCTGCTAATAACCAGAGTGCGTCACTCCAGAATCAAATATAATCACTGCAAAACAAGCTGAGAGGCAGGACCCAGGCACAGCACCTTATAATCAAGGCTCATTATACTTCTAAAAATCTGTTGTGAATATGGGCATAATTTGGTCCTTTAAAGTCTTACAATAGAAAACATCAACTTGGCCAGATACTTTTGAACATGTGATCAGAATTAGCAAGCACTATCAGAAATTTTCATTAATCTTACTTGGACTAATGCCAAACAATATTACTGAGAAAATATTTTTACAAAAAATAGTATGTAAAGTTCACTGCCTTAAATTAGCAAGATAAGTGTGAAGGGACTTAATGAAAAGAAAACACTTCCTGAAAACCTATTCTGAAACGTGGCAGTTCCTCGGCTTCCGAGTGTCGGGCCCAGGGGGCTGGCCTACCATCTGTGCGTTGGTACCCAGCACGCGAGGGCTTCCTAACCCCTCCAGCAGCCCTGACCAGTTATGCCCACAGGACACCTCTGCCTCCCATGCCCTTTCAAATATTAGGGGATTCAGAGATGGATGAAATAATTTGTTGACGTGAGGCGGATTGCAACAATGCCTGCAAGGGAAAGCAGCCGTTCTAGGACTGCCGGAGTTGGTTGGGGGGCCTGCTGTGGACTGAGCCGAAAGGGCTCTGAGAAGTCAAATCTGAATGTAGCCCTGGTGGATGACCCCGCCATGGGCAGGGCCGAACTGCGATGCCATCTTTGACCGCTGTCTCTGACTAGGTAGTGTTTCTAAGTTGGTTCTAGCCTACACACTCGGCCAGCTTTTGGTCGAAACTCTTAGTCAGTCTGAATGAAAGGAATCTTAAAATCCCAGTTCAAAGAACACTTTTCTGTTGCCCTTTTAACATACTTGAATGAAAGGAAGTCTTCCCATCATGGGCAAATTTCCCTATTCACTTTCCGAGGTCGACTTAGAAATTACATCTACACTTAAACTAAAGGTAAGGAGAATGGATTGGCGTCTTTAACAAGAGTGGTTTGCTGGGAAAGTTCTTTTTATTTGTGTTTTCTAAGAAACTGAAACAGATGATAAATAGCTCCTAAGCTGACACCCTGCCATCCAGGACTTGGCAGACTTGGTTGGAAAGCCTCTCTACTCAAGTGAACTTCTGAGTGGAATGAAGGGCATTTCCCCACCACACAAAACCACACACCCTGGACGTGAGTCCTGGACACTAGAGACAGATGTGTGAAAAACCTTTTCTAGAATGCTGAACACACTAACTACATAAGAATTGCCAAAAAAGAAAGAAAAGAAAGAAAGAAAAAAGAAGAAAAAACAAAGGAGAGCAAAGAAGAAAGTAAAATAAAACAATAATCAAGTTTCACAACTAAATGCAACCAAGAGTTAGGCTAAAATGGATATTTTTGAGTCTGAAACTTTTAGACATTTTTTCAGCTTACTGTCTCAGCAAATTGTACAAATTTATAAATATTAAAATTTACTTCAATAAATCAAAAAAGTGCTTTGTAAAATGCACTTGATTTATAAATGTGCAGTGTCTATTTATTAATATTGCAATTTTAAACACATACTTTTGGTACAACTAAACTCACTACAAAAATTTTTGTTATTCAAGAATGTGCTTTTTATAGGGACATCTTAAAATATATTGTTTTAATTAACATTACAAATTAGAATTCTAAATAACACTGGGTACTAGATTCCTGAGTACTGCAATTATTGCTCTACACATATAATTTCATTATGTCTTCTTAGCATAGATAATTAAGCTTTCTATGCTAACACAGTTAAATTCTCTATCTCTGAAGTATAATTATGTTCAAAAATGATAGTGATAAATTCTTAATATAATCAACCACTGATAACAAAACAAAAGCTTGTTTTTAATTGCTTAATAAAATAAAAATCATGAAATAGCATTTTTAACTTTATGTTGCTTTGGTTACATGTACATGTGCTTCTTGCTTTATGGGAATAATAGAATTTAAACACTTGATGACTGCACTTTCCTTCATACATTTAGTATTTGCCTGATTCAGGTGTTCTCTCAGATATAGCAGCTTTCCTTTTTTCTTGGAGAAAGGAATGGAGTGAGAAAGAGAGGGAGAGAAACATCTGTGCAGGAGAGAAAATCCAAGGGTTGCCTCTCAAACATGCCCTGAATGGGGACCAAACCTGCAACCCAGGCATGTGCCTTGACCAGGAATTGAACTGGTGACCTTTCACTTTGCAGAATGAGATCCAAACAAGTGAGCCACACGGGTCAGGGTAGTAGCTTCATTTCTAACACCATAGCTCTTATACCTGATGTCTTTGTTTGATACACTAAAGAACATATTGTTCAAAAAAAGGCCCCCAAAGCACCCAAAAAGTAGATTTAGTCTAATAAGTCTGGCATGAAACTCTGTTACATAAACAAGCCACTTGCCCAAACAAGACAGACTATTTAATTATTTTATTTATTCACACTTTACCTTTATACCCTTTATGGCATTTGTCTGTTGAGTAGGACTGTCTAACTCAAATAGCACTCACAAAATATACTAGAAGTAGTATTTTAAATTGAGGACTTTAAAAACAACACAAAATGGCCATTTGGGGAAAAATACAACTCACATTATAAAATAACTAGTGTCAGTAAATGCAACAAGCAAAAAATATGTATATAAACTACAGATAATAAACAGTGAGTCTGATGCTATGGGTTTTTCAAGAACTAGCGATTCCCCCTTCTAGATTCTCCAGAAAGGGTCCCTGTCTGTGTCCTCCTTTTGCTCCTCCCATCCTGCTGCATCCCTGATCCACATCTACAGGCCACCCACACGAGCCAGCACTCATCCTGGACCAGTTACTCCTTGAGCCATCCTTTACTGCATATTAAATGCAACATGTCCTCAGCCTGCTTTAAAACGCTCCCGTTGTGGTCTCCATCAGACCTGCTCACCAGCTGTGGGTGTTTGGTGGGCAGTGCCCACCGAAGTGCTCAGAGTGAGACACCACTGCGCGTCAGAAAACGTGTCCCCTGAGAACCAGCCAGAAACACTTTCGCTGGCTCTCTGTACTTCTTTATAAATATTGCAAACATTCTTGCCTTTGTGGAGAAGAGATGGAAAGGATTTCCTCATGACAGAGGTCTTAACTTATGCTTCCTGGGCCTCACCATAAAGTTTGCCCACCTTCTCCTCTCCTCTATGCCTGTTGTGTGGTTAAAATCGTCCCTTCAGGGCTGAAATTTTTGTTTCTTGAACTAGACACCAATTGCAAAGGTGTATTCAGTTTGCGAAATTAACCAAGATGCACACTTGTGATTGGTGTACTTTTTCAGCTTAATCTTCAATGAGAAGCTCTTTTTAAAAAGCTGCCTAGTGTTCTGCCAGAATTGTCCTGGCTATCAGCTTCA
This sequence comes from Artibeus jamaicensis, assembly GCF_021234435.1. Taxonomy (NCBI): domain Eukaryota; kingdom Metazoa; phylum Chordata; class Mammalia; order Chiroptera; family Phyllostomidae; genus Artibeus; species Artibeus jamaicensis. Next base: position 6,199,729 of record NW_026521812.1, on the reverse strand, counting down.
CATCTTGTAGCAGAAAAGGATGCTTTTGGGGAAATTAGTATGTTACTTTCCCCAGACATTTGCAGACATAGGTGAGACACACATTTAGTTAAAAAATATATATGTATGTTATTTTCCTTTAACCTGCCATAAACTTACTTTATCAAAATAAATAAATAGCCTTGCCAAATATTTGTATGCGGTATTGGAGAATGCAAAAGCCTCGCCCCATATACTCTGCTCTCACTTGATTGAGGCCTCCTTGCATGGCCGCGTTCATTTCAGCTGGTCTCAGTTCGGGAGCTCAGGCCTTGACGTGTTATGTAACAGCTTCATGGCCATCACGCTCACTGGAGCAAACCACCCCGTTGCCTGGTGACTATTATCCAAGGCAATCAGAGTAAACAGCAAATAGCAGATATTTTTGAACAGCTGTTTGTCGACCCAGATACAATATTTATATGGCTTCCTAGTATCTCAGACAGAATGGGATCCTATCATACCCCAGAACAGAAATTTGCTGCTCCTGAATTACTCGTCACTTATTCTTAGAAATATGTATCTTTTATTTTTAATGAGGAAACCTTAGTAAAGGAGCAATAATAAGTTCCCAAGGAAATTGAACTGTCCCTCAAGGGTCATTTTTTAAAATTCATATTGAGTGGAAATCTTTCCTGCAAAAGAGCTTGTGAACTCCCAATGACTGCCAGCTTTCATAGCCCACCTTGCTCTCTCCTGCAGAATTTACATGTGACACTTATTTAATGGTCACGATTATGAGTCAGAGCAAAAGCAAATTCACGATAGTCTTCTCACATCATTTTGCTGGGGACCAACACCCTGGAAAGGTCGCACTAGGCATTCCTCAAGGCTCGGCCGAGGCTCCCTGCCCTGGGAGGGCTGCCCCTGGACACAGTTCCACTTGCTCCTTTCCATCCGTACCACGTTGCATGGAAACAGAGTGGTGTGAGTAAAGACACCACTCTGTTACAGTTGCTAACACACCGTGTTGCAAGTGTTGGTCGATATCCCTGTTGCCACAAAGACTAAAAGCTACTTGTCAGAGGGATGTGGCCCACTCACTTTTTGAAACTTCTTGACTCGAATATAATATGGGCCAAACAGAATTTCTAGGAATGAAATAAGGCCTTTCACTGTGCTTGAACATGGTCAGATGTCTTTCATTTAATGCTCTAGAAAACTGTTATGGATCGAACATTTGTGTCCTCCCAAAACCCTCATATTGAAGTCCTAACCCTCAGTGTGATGTATTTGGAGAGAGGGCCTTAAGGAGATAATTAGGTTTAGGTGAAGCCATGAAAATGGAGCCCTCGTGATGGGACTGTGGTTATAAGAAGAGGAAAAGCCCAGAGCTTTTTTGCTCTCTGCCATGTGAGGACGCAGCAAGACGACGGCTGTCTGCAAACCCGGAGAGTGCTCCCACGCGCACCTGCCCATGTGGGCTCTCTGGTGTCCGGCTTCCAGCCCCCAGGACTATGAGAAGTAAAGTTCGTCATTTGATCCACTCAGTCTATGGTATTTTGTTAAGGCAGCCTAACCCGACTAAGATAAAAAGCTATATTTAAAGGTTCAGGCTAAATTACTTGTTTAAAAAATGTGATAATTGGGTCATTTTAAAGAATTGGAAAAAAGATGAATAATCCAATATATTGTATTGCACAGATAACTGGTTAGTCATTTTAAGGAAAAATGTGAGTCTCTACCTTACTTTTTGTGTCAAAATTAATTCTGAATGAGACAAATATTTAAATGCTCGAACAAAATAAAAAAAGTGAGGGGAGGAGAGAGAGAGGAAAGGAGGGAGGAAGAAAGGAAAGCAGGCAAACCGTTGGGGACCCAGAGATCAACAGCAAAAAATGTGTGGATGCTTCTGGAGTGGGGTAGGGTTTTGTACATGTGATATAAAACCCAGAAATTGAGTAAAAGGAAGATTTACTCAAATAAATTTTTTAATTGATCCAGAGAATGGCACCATATAAAAAATGTTTTAAAATTACAATTTAATTAAAAGTGGCAACAATTTTGACAAAGGTGTAATTTCTCTAGTGACAAAAACATAAACAAAGGATTTAAAAGTGTATTTTACAGAAAAATGCAAATAGTCAACAGGTATATGGAAAGACATTTAATGTCACTAAAAATTAGGCGAATGCAAACTAACACCATGATATGCTGTTTTTGCCTACCAGTTTAAAAAACGTTAATTGTTAGTAGCCTCGTATGTGTTGGGAAATATACATTTTTTGATAGATTAGTGTAAGCTTTTGGAAGCTATCTGGCATTATACTCCAAACTTTTAAATGTCAGTTTAAAGTTTGACACTTTGACACTGCAATTTCACTTCTCGGAATTTTAATTTTACTTATTTACACGCATAAATATATGTCAATTAAAGGAAGATAGGTTTCCAAGTCATGGTAAAAACATGGGCACATTTATTTTTGTGCAAATAGAGAAGTATTTATGTATATATATATACCTATGTATTTTATACTGTAGATATATATAATTTATTATAGCTACCTCTGATCAATCAGAGTAGAGGAATTTTAGAGTAGACTTATGAAATTTTATATTTTACTTTATATACTTGGGTAACTTTAGCTTTTTAAAAATCCATACATTTGTATTACTTTTATAATTAAAAAAGTTAATTTAAAGTATAAGAAGGATTTATAGGAACTAATATAAAGGACACATGGAGAAAAACTAAGGGGGGTGGAAATGGGAGGGAGGTGGGGAGCACTGGGGGGTGGGCTGGGATAGGAGTAAAAGACAGAAAACTGTACTTGAACAAAAATTAAATAAATTATTAAAAACTATAAGAGAATATTGCCAACCTACAACTCTGTTGAAACTAACATAATTATGCAATCACTAAGGTATACAAAAAGTTAAATCTCAAAATATCAAGAGAATAATTCAAAATAAAATAATTGCAAAGATAAAGAGCTTAAAAGAAAAGCGCTCAGGAAACAAATGGCATGTGTCAGGAAGTTGACCAGACCCATCTACAATGCAGGACCAGAGGCCCAGGAGCCTGGGTCATACCTGTCAATCCACTTCCCTTCCAGTTAAAAAGAAAAAACTCTTGTGTGGGATGTGCACCAGACAAACAAGGGTGCAAATCAAGAGGAAAGAGATGCACTTCCTAAAAGGGGAAGGGGGGAGATTGGGGGAGGGAGATGGCTGGGGGAAGAATCTTTTCTGAGCTTAAATGAAGTTCAACAACCTATCACCTTTTTCAGTAAGGACTTTAAAAAATAGATCCCTCACCTCAGAAAATAATCAAGTCAGCCTTCTACATTTTCTTATTTTAAATTTAGACCCCATAACTAAGCAACAGATGTATTTACACTTGTGTTGTCTGCAAGTATATGATGATCAATTTTTGATGTTGAATTGGACTAAATATCCCAAATGGATCTTTTCACACCCGCTGTAAAACTGTAACATTTCATAAAGCCAAACATATTCTGTTTTCACCTTGGACAGTTTCCTCACAAGTAAAGGTTGTTTATTCCAAGGGGGAAAATGTATTTCATAATGTGTCCCATGAGGAGAAGAGTTGCATTTGGTTCAGTGTTATCTCCACCTTTACAAAGCAAAAGTGCCCTCTAGAGATATCAATTTTTTTTTATCAAAAGCTCCCTCCACATAGCACCTTTCCTGAAAGAGGAGAAATATGAAGTATTATAGCTGTCTTGTTTTTGTAGGCCAGATAAAACAAAACATTGCAGGTGCTGATTGAGGTGAATGAAACTCAGGCTCAGAATGAAGTCCTTTCTTACGAGTGGAAACAATCGAATCAAAGACCTTCTGACTCCTCCTCCTTCTGACATGTTTCCATTCTTTCTCCTTTCCTCCTCATAGCCACTGGCTAGCTCTCCTCTGTATATCACACCGTATGTATTTATACACATATACATACATGCAGTATTTAGTAAAAATGTCCAATTGATGCTTGATTACGGTTTTCCACAATCAACAGCAAGTTATCTGGCAAATGTGTTCCTACTAATAGTTAAAGTAGTGAAATTTCTGGATGATCCACCAGTGGTTTTTGGCATCTGCGGAAAGACTCGTGGGCCTATAGTAGCCATGCTTTCTCTGGCCCTGAAATTCAGCATCATTCAACTTCCTAACTGCCACTCGCAGGGTAGCAAGCCACAGCTTTTGGAACAAAAAAGGAAGGTTCACTTACCACACCTTGGATACACAGTAAGTGCAGATCATCATTCCAGAGTTAAGCATCTTCACTGGGCATCATGACACAGGGCTGTGAAAAGATAAGATTTGTAAGATGCTCACTGTCTGACATTATCCACATGTGAGGTGTGGTGACATGGTAACAGACACGTGCCAGGTCCTGGGATTCTCTATATTATCATAGCAGCTTTACAATGGTCTCCTGCTCTCCCAGGATAGATGTTGGGCTACATACTTTGCATCTGTAGTCACTACAAACTTCCTCAATATGTTTAAAATCATGTTCTTCTTACTGCTGTTATCTGTACGACTTCAATACCAGCTTTCCCATTGAGACCAGCACTCCAAAATCACAAAGTTAAACTAATTTCTTTCAAGCAGGTGGTTCAACTCTGGGGATTCACCCATCCAATCACAGTGGGCTGCTCACCAACACAGCCTGATATGGGATGGGTGAGGTTCAAAGCAAACACAGAGTGTGTGCCCTTGAGCTTGCTACTCACCCTGCAGCACTTTGAACATTCTGCTCTGTGTCTGATACCTGAAAGAATGTTCAGTAGCAGGCAGTATTTAAGTAATTAATAAGTCACTATATTGATGATTAAATAGAAGCTGTTATTCATTCAATCAAAATAACTGTGTGTGACAGTGTGTACACACAAGTAAATATACATGTATTTATAGCAAAAAAAATTAGAAGAAATCAGACTAAAAATGTGGTACCCCTGGGTGATATCTTTGTCTGCTTGGTGGGGGTTGGGGGAGGGTTGAGTGCTTTGAATTTTCTTCAGACATGTTTTACTTGGGCAAGAATAATACCCAATTTGACCACTGAACACTCTTTTAAACATCCTTGTGTTAATTATAGATGCTTCCAAATTTATTTTTGTATTTTCCATCATTAAATAATGGCATTTATTATATTTTCCAAAATATAATACAGAGCTCTATGAGAGGAAAATTTTAGCCTCAATAATTTTCTCCAATTACTTCTTGAGAAAGAATTTGATAATATGCTGTGGACATAGGAAGATACATGAAACTGGAAAGCTCTGGACAGCTTAAAGGTGAGAGTGATAGAAATAAAAGCATTTATCATTAGAAAAAATATAAGAGACTGCAAATTTCTGTAATTATTTATGTTATATTACCAAACAGGCTAAGGGAATTCTCATGTGCCAATGGCATGCATAAAATGAGAAGTTTTTCCTTTAAGGTGAAAAAGAAGCAGCTTAGTAAATATAGTATAGAGAAATCAAAAGAATAAATTATACATATATTGCACTTTATCTCTTGAATCAGTTTGAATATTTGATCATTAGTTAAGTTTTACAGAAAAAAAAGGAAGCCAATTAATTGTTAATTAGAACTCTCTGAAGCGATAGCCACTTTTGTTAGGGGGCTAAGTACTTCTTGGTGACGAAGGCCCTGTGGATCGGACCAGTAGTCTGGCAAACTTGGTGGCCTGTGTGGGCAGCAAAGGGGAAAGGGCGGAGTTTCCCCAACTGCCCAGTGAGTCTGTGTGCATGGAATGGATGAGACGAGAAAGCACAGTCAGAACTGTGCAAAGTCACTTCTACTGAATTAGTGGGAAAATTTTCACAGCCGTGAATTATGTTGATGGTTCCACCAAAAACTGAATTATTTGGAGCCCAGTACCACATGCTTTTGCTTTGTATGGAGTTGTGTTTTCAAATTGTCATCTAATTCTGTCAGGAAACACATTGGGAAGTTGCTTAGAAAGCCCCTAATATTGCTTCTCTCCATCACTGCACTTTGCATAATTAAAAAAAATGATAATACTGAGGCAAAAACAGTAAGTTATAGTCCCCAAACTAGTCCCAGTGGTTGAAACACATTAAAATGTACATCAGAATTCCTGTCTCACAGGCCAGCCTTTATTTGGCTAACTTTTTACTGGGAAATAAAATACCCATACCAAAAAGTGCACAAAGACATGTGTAATACTTTGACTCACACGAGGCAGACACTCTAACTAGCAACGTGGTGGAGAAGTGGTCCCTTCTATGCACTGTTCCCTCTCTCCCACCTGCGGTAACTACTGTCTGATATTTAATTAGTCATTTCCTTCCTCTTTAAAATATGAATTTACCACATAAGCATATATCCCTAAACACTAGTTTAGTTTTGTTCGTCTTTGAGCTTTATGTAACTAGAATCACATACTATGTTTTGTTTTGTGGCCGCATTCTTTTCTTCAACATTTCATTTATGATACATAATTGCAAGGAGCTGTAGCCCTTTCAGTTTTATTGCTTTATAGTATCTTGTCATATGATTATACCACAATCTACTTTTCTATTCAGCTGCTGATGAACTTTATAAGCAATAGCGCTAGGAATAGTCTTGTTGGTATGTGCTGCACACATTGCAAGAAGTGGGATTGCCGGTCCCAGGGTATGCATGTCTTCAACCACAACTCGTTGTGGTGACTGTCTTCCAAAGTGGCTGCTCCCATTTACAGGCCCAGAAACAGCGTATGGGAGTCCCCGCGTCTCCCCATCCTCACCTATGTTTGATAGTACAGTATTTTCAGGTGTTCTTCAAATGTTCTGTTGGTAGGCCAAAGGTAAAAACTTCAAGTGATAAAACAAGTTCTGGGATGTGATGTAGAGCAAAGTGGCTATATGTGACAATGCTCTAGTGCATATTTGCATGAGGGTCCATCTTAAAAGTCCTCATTATAAGAAAAAACATAATTATGTAATGGATGATCACTGAACTTACTCTGGTGTTAATTTTGTAGTGCGTACATATTTTGAATCATTGTGTTGCACACCTTAAACTAATACTTTTATACTTCATTTATACCTCAGTAAAACAGAGAAAATATATTCGAGTCGTAGTCCCTCCTTGTCCCCAGAGGTTATGTCTCGAGATCCCCAGTGGATGTCCGGCAGTGACAGATAGTACTGAGCCTTGTACTATATACTATGGTTTTTTTCATATACATACTTATGATAAAGTTAAGCTTATAAGTCAGGCACAGTAACAGATTACAACAATTACTAATAAAATAAAACAATTATGGCAATACAGTATGATATATGTAACGTCAGTGTGGTCTTTCTCACCAAGCATCTTGCTGGACTACCCCCGCCTGAAGGAAGCACCTCACTGCTCCTCGCACACCCGCAGGGCCAGTCTCACTGCTCTGATGCTCTGGGGCCATTATTATGTAAAATAAGGGTGATACAGTCATTACAACACCTTGACGGCCAATCTCATAGCCCAGAGAGCTACTAAGGGCCTAACTGGTGTAGTGTAAACAGCAGGTATACCCTGGACAAAGGGATGATTCACATCCTGGGCCAGATGGAGAAAGATGGCAAGAGATTTCATCATGTTACTCAGAAGGGTGCAAATTTTAAAACTTAATTGTTTTTTGGGGGGTTTTGTCATTTGCTATTTCACACTGTGGTTGACAACAAGCAACCGAATCCCCAGCAAAGGGAAACGGCAGATAAGGGGGGGCCACTGTATCTACATAGCAAATCCTTATGTCGTACACTTTAAACTCATACAATGTTACATGTCGGTTACATCACAATAAACCTGGGGGTACATTTGCTTTGTTGGCTACTATTCATGTTGCCAGTATACCAACTCTATGCCTTGACTTTTTACTTAATAGTGTCTTTCAGTAACTGAAGATATTAATTTATTGTAGTAAAGGTTATCAATCATTTAATTTACAATTAGTATTTTTTGTGTCTGTCTAAAAAAATCTGCCCAGTGGATTGAGTGCCAGCCTGTGAACCAAAGGGTCACAGGTTCAATTCCCAGTCAGGGCACATGCCTGGGTTGCGGCCCAGGTCCCCAGTGCAGGGCACGTGAGAGGCAACCACACAGTGATGTTTCTCTCCTTCCCCCTCTCTCTAAAAATAGATAAATAAGATCTTTTAAAAAATCTATTCCTACCCTCATATAAGGAAGATTTAGTCACATATTGCCTTCTAGAAGATTTATTATTTGCTTTTCATATTTAGATCTACAGTTCCTAAAACTGATTGCTTGGTATAGTTTGAAATAGGGTCAAGTCCCTCTTTTCCTCGGGGATGTAAATTTACCCCAGCACATTTATTGACAGATTGTCCTCTCCCCACTCCTCCACAGCACCACCTGCATCTGTTCCCTTTCTCAGCAGAGAAAGGGATGACACAGACTGCATACGAGGCCATTGGCATTCCCATTCATGCCACAGACTCACAGCTTTGAGAAAGGAATGGGAGAGCGCAGGTTTGAAAAAGGAAGTGAATTTGTGTGTGTGTCCATCCCCACGTTTCTAAGTATACACTTCGCGAGCATTTGCAGAGAGATCTATCGTCCTGGTATTTCTGTAACAGGGTCCACCCCTACTAAGTGTCAAGTGTGTTCACTGCAGGGCAGTGAATGAAATCTCCTGTCGTCAGAGACTCTGAGCACAGCTGAATTCGACTTGCCTAGCAACAGGGTTCTAATGCGACTTTTTTATTTCATAAAATTTAGGCCTTCAGACGCGTCGTGACATTTGGAAATCTTGTGTCTCTCTCACTGTGCACCATATGATCAACACCGTATGCCGACAGATGAGAATAGAAGCCGTTATGAATCGAAATATATTGAATCTAGGGCAAAACTGGTACAGAATATAAAGTGTTCATTTTATACTTTCTCAGGTATATAATAATTTGAGTAATGTTTGTCCTTAGAAGAGTGGAAGACTATAAATGTTTTGGTGTGCTCAAGATAAAAGAGGCAGAAATAGGAATAAACAGAGACAGCTCATTATAAAAGGCTTGAAATAATCTTTCTTTCTTCGAACTTCGCCTGCATGACCTTCTAAAGCTTCTCCGACTCAGCACATTTACTCTGGTTTGTGTTACTTGTTTTTCATTCAGCTTTAATCCTGTAAACAAATCCAAGGAAGGCTTTTTGGTGTGCATTTATTCCCTCTCATGCTTCTAGCTCTTATTTCTGGTGTGATTAATTTAGAGACTTAATAGCCTTTAGGTATTTGCCTTTTCAAAATTCAAAATTCTTATTCTTTTTCCTCATCAGCATTTCTAGGCTCTTTTGAAATGCTTTTTATTTCTAGAAATCAAAACATAATACTTTTCCATCAGTTAGCTGAAATTAATGCTTCCAAAATAATTCTATATTCTATGGAAAACTATCATTCATTTATAGGAACCCACTTAATTTTCAGCTAAGGCAAAACTCAGCAGGAAAAGTTGAACTGGGAAGAAAGAGCATTTTGCAATTAACTTGGGACCGGGCGATGCAAGTGTGCCACCAAGTTGTACCCAAATTCTAGGCTCTGTCACTAAATATTCTGAATAGGCTCCTGATATTAATTTTGCATTTGTATGTACACAGGGCCCGGCACAAATGCCACTTTTTTATTGCAAACTCTTTTATTACAAAAATTACAAGCATGCAATTCTGTAACACAATATCACACTCAAGCATGCGGTATGCCATTTAAGGTAAGATGTTCAAATCAAAACTGTACATTATTACACCCATATTGTGACCCTCCAACCACACTCATGTGGGTGTCACGCCTGCCGGACCCTGAGCATGTGTGTCCATATGCACAAATATTACTAATCATGTAACTGTTTGGTATATAAAAGTGTGTTGCCTGTAATTTTGAGTAAGATAACATATTATCACTTACATTAGGTACATGTTTTATAATATTAACAAGATTTAAAGACCTCTAGTTTTTGAAATAAAACCCCTTAACTTTTTATTTTTTAAATATATTTTATTGATTATGCTATTACACTTGTCCCATTCCTCCCCCCTTAACTTTTTAATTCTATACCCATTGACAATACACAGTTAGATCTAAGGCACATTCTATTTTTCTTGATCACCGCCTTTCAGTGAAAAACTATGAATTTGCTAATCAGCCTCAGAGTCCACAGATAAATGCAAGTTTAATAAACTATTCAGTGGCACAGCATTTTTTATGTTAGAACTGTAAAAATATATATCATCTTTGAGTCCTGCAGTGGTGTAAGGTGCAGTATTCGTATAGATCTGTAACAGGGTAAATGTGGAGTCAGTGCACTCACACCATCCGTGAGCAGGCACTTACACACTCACACATCACCCGAGGGCTCCAGAGCATGTGAGCAGACCGCAGGTTCAAGTGTCTTTACCAGAAAAACTTCACGAGCCACCATACGAGCTGCCACTCTTGAACCGCCCAACCTATGCCAGACACCTTGCACATATTATTTCTATCCTTATATAAAATTTAAAAACCTATCTCTCTTAAGTATGATGAAACCATCTTAGATATTTTACAATTGGCTTAGTAAGTTCAAGAAGCAGTTTATCTGGCCCCAAAGCCTGTTCTAGCCACTGAGTGTAGTTCTATGCACCATACTCCAATTTAGTTGGGGGGAAAAACAAAGAAAGAAAGAGGTGAGCATAAATGATCCTAACACAAGGTAGAAGGGATACTTTTTTTCATATCTGAGTCAGGTTTCAGGGAAGTTTCATGTGTTACTAATTACCCAACGTTGAGGCTAATCTAATTCATTAATACAGATTTATGCTTCTCACAGCACAACACAACCATGGTTCAAATAATGTAGGTTCTACATTGACTGTATGGTTTCAAACCTTAATTCCGCCACTTAACTAGATGTGCCGACTTGGGCGAGTTGCACTACGTCTCCCATCTGACTCTCCTCACCGGTGAAGCAGAGATATTCGTGCGCACACTACGCAAACCGGCTGCGCTTAACTAAAAGGCATGCACCGCGGTCACGGCTGCCTGGTGGGCTCTCCACCAGGGGCAGGTATTTTTCTAAGGTCACATTTTCAAATGTGGTTTTTTTTGGCAAACATTTGTTGAATTGAAGGAGTAGAGACAAACACCAGCACACATATTCATAACTTTTGCAGTTATTGTCAGAAGAAAATGCATTATGGCAGTTACTGGAGACTGTCAGTGAGACTGTCATTGATTTTGCCCTGTCCTGGGATTTCATCCTCAGCAAGTCTGTGGGATGAGAAGGTTTTTGATGGCCATTTGTTTTTCTAGCCTCGTTTACTCCACCTCTCGATCCGGGGGAAGAGCAGGAGGCCAGTACAGCTGCAGCCAACTCCTGCTTTGCACCTCACTAAACTAAGTGGGGTGTCTTATTTGCGAATAAGTCCTACGGTTAATTATTTAAATGATCACATGCTTTGTCCTAAATGGCATTGATCTCAGTGAATCCTTTTAAAAGACAGACTCATTTATCTGCTTATCTCAAAGGTACTGGTGAGGTCATCATTATTAGGCCCATAAGCCCAGATAATTCTTTTGGTTCACCAGAGCTTGACCACTCAGCCTCCCTTGGGACCTCTTGTACTTGTACAATGGGATGAAAATATTTGACCATATTGAAGCTGTACCCACCTCTGCCCACTATAACCCTAGCCCATTTGCCACTCGCAGTCTTTCCCCTCTTTCATTTTCTGACAAGGGTACTCCTACCCCAGCAAATAAAAGGATTTGGAGTTTTAGTAATGAAAGAACAGGAGGTAAATGTGGGGGGAAAAAGGGATGGGGAACAGGTAAAATGTGGAATTTATTGCTGGAGGAGATTTCAGCACAGGAGAGGGCAGGTATCGAGAGAAAGGCATAGGAAACATAAAAGAAACTGTGATTAAATTACACATTTTTAAGAAATATTTTTGGGTTTGCTTATTCCTTCAACACATTCAAGAAAACCAAGTGAAAGACTAACTATTTTGGAATTATTTGTTACGGCACGGACTGTGCTTTTTAGCCTATGACACCATTGTGTCATTTAACCACGTGGATCATAGATTTATAGGCGTTAAACTTGCTAGTCCCATTGCTGATAGCCATCAAAAACACTGTGTAACTAAAGTTTACAAAAACCAGCTGTTGTACCTTTCACTTGCCTCTTCAGATCTATGCTTCTCTCTTCCGCCCTCTGTACTCTTACCCATGGAGACAGAGGAATGCAAACTATATCAACAGATTCCCATACTTTCTGCCAATGGGAAACGTGAGCAGGAAATTCCAGGAAGGGAGAAGAATGAGGCCAACACGTTCAGGATCACCTGGGGCTGGTAGTATCCCTTGGGGGAAGGTCACTATTCTCCTCCAGGGGCCTACTCTATGTGACCCTCACCCTTCTGGTTTCTGGTGACCACTCTGCCCCCTCGTCCCTTCAAGCCTAGATGTCGTTAACAGTTTTATTATCCCAGCCCCAGGTAATTTCACTGTCCCTGTGGTTCCCTATACCCTACCCATAACTTTGTAATTAGTCTCTTCAATTAATTAATTTATTTGTTTATTATGTTCAATTAAATTTATTAGGGTGACATTGGTTATAAAATCATATAGGTACATTTCTATGACACATGGTCAGTCTATTATTTGTGTGCCCACCACTCAAAGTCAAATCATCTTTCATCACCATATATCTTCCCTCTTTTACCCTAAGCGGTAGTAAAGAGTAAAGTATAATTAGTCTCTTTATTAAATTGTCTCAAATAATCTTATTTTAGGTATGCCATATATATATAGCTTTCTTGTAGAACCCAGATCAACAAATCAGCCACTCAAATTTATTCTATGATCTTATATCAAAATTACTAGAAAACTCACTTGATGAGGTAGACATGAGTGGCAAGCTAAAGGGTCTTGTTAGTTATTATCTTTAAATCTTTAGAAGCTGGAATTATCTAATCTAGGGACATGGGATCTGTTTGGGAAAAGCCAAGGCACTCAATTCAATCCAGCTTCTCTGCGGCTCATGTGGCTTTCTCATTACCACCTCGGGTTCCCACTGCTTCTATTTCAGTAACCGTTGAGGAGATAAGGTCTGCTGGTCTGTTCTGCTGTATCAGTCTAAACTGGGGTTTCTGCTGAGATCATAAACTCTATATTTAAAATCCACGGGGGTATGAGAAGTCATTGGATGGAGTAGGTGGGTAATTTTAAGCAGAAGGGAGCTCCTGTTTTTGATTGGCTCTATGCTCTTACAGAAGCTCCAGCCTTCAGGAATGGCATAACGCATGGATGGCATTGACATGCTTCTGCATTTGTAACTGTTTTGTAAGAAAACAGCTCTCTGAAGATGGTCACAATGCACTACACCACACTGAGAAACTGATCTTGGATATTATGGCAGAAGACATCTTGGCTAGGGCATATGCTGGGCATGGGCCACCGAGCTTACCTCTTCCCAATGTCGGCTGGTTTTGCTTCTGAATGAATTCAAGGCCAGGGACAGTGTGTCAGTCATCTTTGAATTTTGAGGACCTAGAACCATACTTGGCACACAGTTGGGACTAAATATTTCATTGGCTAAAGGATTTGGTGAATGAATGAACAATTAAATGAATACTTGTGTAGTAAGTGAGTACTGTGGCCCTCCTCCTGACTTTCTCCTTCTCTGGAGGCCAGGAGCAATGTTGTGTTTTGCTCTGTACTTCAAAGCCTTTCCCTGTGTCTCATAAGAACAAATCAGCTTTCTACGTGAGCCTTTTCATACTCATATTTTGTCTGATGTATAAGCAAGAGACCTCTTTATTTTCTTTATTGCATTTTTTCACAATGTGTATGTGCTTTCAATGACCTTTCTCTACTAACCAAAACTAGAGATTTGTTACTTGGCCACATTGGATAAATAGCATTGCCTGAAAACTTCTGAGATGTTGGTTCTCGTTTTTCTCTCAGGATAGCATCACCATCACTAGCTCCAATGCAGCTCTCTGAAAATAGGCAGGGGTGAATCACAAGAGCCTTGAATATCACGCACTGGCTTTAACATGTGCCTACTTATTAGTAGCTGAATATAATGAGCATCTCAATTTGAGATTTTAGGCATATGATTAATAATAAGAGATCACATGAACCTGGTGTTTGGCACTGTTCTAAGCTCCATATACGTTCAAAGTCATTTAAGTTTTACAATAATGCTATATGGTGAACAGAAACTGAGGTGGTAAGTGACATATTGAAAGTCTGACAGCAAAAAAGCAAGCCTTGAACACACGTGCTCTCGGCCCCGTGAGCTGTCCCTGGAATCCTCACATTGTACTGTGCGGCACAGAAAAAGCAGCTCCCCTTTGTTCTATCAAACTAATGATCTCCAAACCCAGAGACCCACCTCCAGACACAAATATCTTAAATGGAGACTCAACCACTAAGACTCTTGAAAGAATACTAAAGCAGTGAGCTTAGAGGTCAGGATTTAACAAATGCAACAAATTTTAAAAGCAATAAAAACTAAAGACCTTTGTCTAAGAGAAGTCCCCAGTGGCTCTTGGACCCCTCCCTTGCGCACTAACCCAGTCCTCCAGGAGTCCTATTTCTAGGCTCTAAACTGTGGCAGACCTTTACGGGTAGGGAAAGCCACAGAAAAGGAATCGCTTTCTCTGGGCCCCCGAGAACACACGGTGTGCTCACAGGAGGGTCTGTAGAGGTCACACAGGGAGCGGTCTGGAGGGTTGAAGGGAATGAATAACCCCAAACTCTCAAAAATGGTAAATAAAGAGTGAAAACACAGTTTCCTTCCCTGTGGATGTCTCTAGATGTCCTTTCCTCTTCTTATCAGGACCCTACTGATTGGATTTAGGACTCAATCTAATCCAGTATGACCTCATTATAATTTAATGAGTTTGATCTGCAAAGATCCTACTTCCAAATAAGATCACACTCTGAGGTTTCAGGACAATGTGAATTTTAGGGGGATACTATTCAATCCACTACAGGCATCAACAGTAGCTATCCTCCATTTGCCACAGACAACTAACTGAATTTTATATTGGAAAATCAAAATACAAATGTATGATTCATCTTCAATAGGAGAGTGTCATGTGGACCATGTTGTGGTGACTTGTGAATTATCAATTGTCCTTGAGATTTTAAAAGAAAAGGTAAAAGTTCTATAGTGTCCGTCTTTTGGTTTCTAGCAAAATCACATGTTAGACAGGCAGCTCAGTGGTCACCTAACTTTAGCTATATTGAGAATAAATGCTGCACCAGCTTAGCATGCATTGGAACACATCTGGGGCATCTAGACTCAGCCCTATAATGATTCAAGGCTCTAACTTTGCTCTCCTGATAGCGAGGACGTTACCGTATTCTACTTTTCTTGGTTTATTAAAAAGTGCCTTTAGATTCTTTATATAGTGACCTGGTTGGTTTCTGTAGGTCAAAACCAATTTACTCAGATAAACTGGATTATCAGAGAGGCAAAAGCTCATCTAATTAGCTGGCATAATAAATCAAACACAAGTAATTTGGTTGCTCTCAATGCCACAGAACTTTTTTAAGGTCACTGCCAAGGTGTATGCAATTAGCAGCTTTTCTCCCCAAAGGAATAGTCTTGACCAAACTAAATTGTTCCTGTGGTGGGAAAAGTAATTTGACAACAACCTGCTGGGCAGTTATAATAAACAGCATAGCTTTTATCCTCCCTTTTTTTGGGCTGCTTATATTATTTTCTCTCTCTCTTCTGTATTTTTTGTTCTTAAACCAGTTTTTTTATGCAAAGTGTCTTTTTATTGCATTTACTTAAAATATTTGAAACACCAGTAAGCGTAATGTCTTGAAACATTTTAAAAGTACAGATTATTTAGATTGTAGCTTCATGTTTATTTTCTTTTTCTACCATGAGAATTCTTATAGATAAGCTGGTTTCTGGAAAAATCTAATTTAAACAAAAATCTATCTAGTGGTTCATGATGCCTTTTGTCTTAAATCAAGACAATAATACAGGGTGGGGCAAAAGTAGGTTTATAATTGTTTGTATAGAAAGTAATACAGCCCTGGCTGGTGTAGCTCAGTGGATTGAGCATGGGCCTGTGAACCAAAAGATCTCGGTTTAATTCCCCATCAGGGCACATGCCTGGGTTGCAGGCCAGTTCCCAACAGGGCCCAGTTCCCAGCAGGGGATGTACCAGAGGCAACCATACATTGATATTTCTCTCCTTCTCTCCTTCCCTTCCCTTCCCTTCTAAAGATAAATAAATAAAATAAAATAAAGTAATACAATAAGTAATCAAAAACAATGCAAGAAGAAACTCTGTGCTTGTGTCCTCACAACAATAGACCTATTTGCCCTGCCCTGTATTTAACACTTTGAAGGCAGAGACGATCCTGAAACATTCTTCTGCCATTCCATACCCTCTCCCTGGTTCTTCTTTCACTGACTGGCCTTGACCTCTTTCATAAACTTTCTCCAGCTCCTGGTCTTCACTCCCTTTACCAGGTTCCATCCTCAGTCTTCTCACAGTCTCTCTATGCCTGCTTCCCCGAGGGACATCTTCCGACACCAGGGCATCAACCACCACTGGTTTACTGATGACTCACGAATCAGCTCTGAAACCTGACATCTCTCCTGTATCCATCTATCCACTACATACAAGAAACAGCAAGAGACCAAGTGTGAAAAAGATATCATTAAATGCTAACATGTAATTAATGGAAAGTGCCTGCTCAAAGTACTCAGAAAAGGAAAAAGTTCTTTGTGGTTAGTTATTGGGAAAAGTCAAAATAAGGTGTTAATACAGGTTTAATGAGCTGATGTGATTTTTGTAGGCAGAATAGAAGACCATAAAAATGGCATGGACAATGCAGGAGAATAGAAATAATAGGGACCCTGTGTAAGTGAGTATGGAGACCATCCCAGCTGGTAGAAAGAGATAGAATCAGGAGTCAGGAGGTAAAACTGGAGAGGCAAAGGAGACCGGACAATACAGGGGACTGAATGCCAGAGTGGAGAGTTTAAGTATCCCTGTGCAATGTCCTGGAAGTCCTGGTGTGGAATGATGAGTGTGGTATATGAGGCACGTCAGCCTGGTGTTAGGGTATATGCTGAATTGCACTGTGAGAAAATAGTTAGAGGGCAAGTGTGGCAATTAAGGCACGAACTAGAAAGATATGGCAGGGAATGAAGAGACAATAAACCTAAGAGAAAATTCCAAAGAAGAATCAACAGGTCCCCATGGCCGATTTACTGTGGGAGATACACTAGTCAGTCAGAGAAAAGATAGTGCTGCATGTGATGACGAAGAAAGAAAGTGCAGAAACCAGGGTGAATTCATTACCAGACCTGTCCATGAGCAGCTGTTAGAACTTGAATAAATACCTGCGCCTTCCTGAGCATCCATAAAATGAGGAAATTAGACTGTACAACTTCTAAGATATCTTTCCACACTAACCTTAAAGTTCGGTGGCACCCGAGAGCAGGCTTGTCATTATTATGGACTTTTCTGCACCTCTGCTCATTTACTCTAAACAGTAATATTTTCTCGATTGGGGTACAAAGAAGATTTGTTAAATTTGAAATGAAGTACTAGGTATGGGATTTATTTTAAAAAACATAGCCATAATTATTTTCCTGAGCTCCATTTTCCTCTTATTCAGCAACTTAGGCATTTTAATGGTGAGTCAGGAAAGAACAAGAGGGGAACATATTCTCTAAATAGATGTTTGATGGCTGATCTGCTTTGCAGGCAAATTCTTAAACATAAATCTTCAGGATTCCTGTGTATATCAAAAGTGGTTAAGGAGAAGGGGGGAGAAGGTACAGAAAATAAGTAGCATAGACGGTAGATAGAAAATAGATGGGGGGAGGTCAAGAATAGTAGGGGAAATATAGAATCTAAAGAACTTGAGACGTGGTCATAAACTAAAGGGGGGAATGGTGGGAGTAGAGGGGTGTGCAGGGTGGAGGGAATGAAGGGGGCAAATAGAACAACTGTAATGGCACAATCAATAAAATATATTTTTAAAAAAGTGGCTAAAAGATAATGATTACAATGTTAAGTGTCATAATCTAAATATCTAAATACGTGGTGTCCTGAAGAGCCTATACTCAAGGTCCAGATTCTGTATAATAAAACATAAAGGCTCTTGCAAAATGAGCCTTGAAAATGGTCTCCTCTTTAGCTCACCTGGAATAGAGAGAAGGCAGGAGCCCTCTCCCTTTCATTCCTGGGCATGGCATTGTGAGAAGGGGAAGAAATTAACCCTTACCTTATGCTCATTATTTTTGCAATGAAGTTCAGGTCCCTTAGAAAGAAGTTGTATTCCTTTTCTGTGGCTGCTGTAACTCATTTCCACAAGCAGAGTGGTTAAAATCAGGGTACTGGTGGAGCCACTTTTTTTCTTTCTGAGGGTTCTAGGGAAGAATCCATTTCCCTGCCTTCCCAGCTTCCAGAGATGACCCCCTTTCTCCACCTTCAAAGCCATTGCTCTAACCATTCTTCCCTATCAACTTCTCCCTCTGACTGCAGTTGGAGAAGATTTTCCACTTTCAAGGACTGATGAGATTCCATTGGGCTCACCTGGGACTAATCTTCCCAACTCAGTCTAATTTAATCTTTCCACTTAGTTTAGTCACATCAGCAAGGTTCTCTTTATCATGTAAGATAACATATTCACACATTCCATGGGTTAGAAAGTGGAAATCTTTGAGGGGCCATTATTCTGCCTACCATAAAGGTGTAAAAAATACAACTGTTAGCCATTGGCCACAGTCATGCATTCATCTTGAAGTTTACATGGCAAAACCACGCAGTAGTCAAAAGAAAAACAGGAACAGCCCAATGAGATGATTTATCAGTAAAAGTCACTAAGACCTGCAGGCACAAACTGACATGTTTGCTATAATGAGCTCTGTCAACAACAGAGATCAGTGAGAGCTACTCAAAATATAAACCATTGATGCTTATGCTTTTTGTTGTTTTATTTGTAAGAGCCAAGCATTCTTACTTGTTTTAGTGGGTTTTTTTCAATTTTATTGAGATATGAATTTCAGCTATACAGCATAATGACTTGACTTATACATATTATGAAATGATTACCACAATAAGTTTAGTTAAGTTGTTTAGAAAAACAGGGCTTATTTAAAAGAGCTTACTATAATTAATGAGAAATCCTTGGTAAAGGAAAATGTACTCTTTTTCTCTTTAGAATTCCCAACACATTTCTATTTTGCTGATTTTGGATGTTATTTTGAAACTCCTAGGAATTCCAAAATTGTGTTTTAATCTCCAGATTTAAACAAAATCTCAAAGTGACATTCTTAATATTTTTACTATTCTTTTTTATTTATTTTTAAATTTTTAGGGGTGATATTGGTTAATAAGATCACACAGATTTCAAGTGTACATTTCTGTGATCCATGATCTGTACATTGCATTGTGTGCCCACCACCCGAAGTCAAATCATCTTCCCTCACCACACATTGGGCCCCCTTTCCTCTTTACTCTACCCATCCCTTCTTGGAACCTCCATACTATCGTCTGTGTGTATGAGTTGTGGTTTTATATCCCACATATGAGTGAAGTAATATGGTTCTCAGCTTTTTCTGACTAACTTATTTCACTCAGCATAATATTCTCAAGGTGCATCCGTGTTGTTACAAATGGCAGTATTCCATCTTTTCTTATGGATGAATAGTATTCCGTAGTATGTATGTACCACACTTAAAAACTTACTAAACAACAAAAAAATTTAAGAAATATTTTAAGGTATTAGCATGCACTATAACAAATAATTTCTGAAATATCATCCTGAAACAGACAGAGGCTTGATTTCTGCCAGAGTTGGCCATTTGGGTGTTTGGAGATAGATCAGGGAGGGAGAATAGGAAAATGTATTCCTATGAAGCCTGTGAGGATAGAGATGAAAAATCCAATCCTTTCTTTTGACTCCTAAAGTTTGTTGATTAACAAAGCTCTCTTATTACCCAAACATCCTTTTCTTTTTTACTTTCCAATTTCTTTCAACTTGCAAAATGACATAAAATTATAGAATTTTATTTCTTTCCATTTACAATTTGATTGCGTATATTTTCTCTGTAGTTATAAGTGAAACTGTTTGATAATTCAATTGCACTGCATAATGTACCGACTTCCGCTAAATGCCTTGGTGCAGAGCTTTCAAAAACATGTTATGTTCAAACTAATCATCATTTAACTCACATTAAAATTGCTTTGGAGCCTTGGCTGGTGTAGCTCAGTGGATTGAGAGTGGGCCTGTGAGCCAGACAATTGCGGTTCAATTCCCGTCAAGGCACATGCCTGTGTTGCAGACCGGTTCCCTGCAGGCCAGTTCCCAGAAGGGGACACACGAAAGGCAACCATACATTGATGTTTCTCTCCCTCTCTCCTTCCCTTCCCCTATAAAGATAAATAAATAAAATATTTTTAAAAATTGCTTTGGAGTGCATGAAACGATATACCTTTTTTGTTTTTAATTTCTATTGAATTTTATTGGGGTGATGGTCATTAATAAAATTATATAGGTTTCAAGTGTAGAATGCTATAATACATCATCTGTATATTGTATTGTGTCCACCACCCCAAGTACACATGCCTTTTCTTTTTTCAATAAACTGGAAAGTTGGATAAATATTCATAAGGTGGTCGAGATAAGAGACTGAAAAAAAAGAGGTATGTCTCAAGTTCAAGTTGTTGACACTGCTGAGTTGTAAACCCTTTTTGTGTTCTTGAAATTATCAGCAAAATCTGTTACTGAAAAGACTTTTGGAGAGCAAAGGGTTTATTTTATTTGTTTATTATGGAAATTGTGAATTTTACCTGTTACATGAGATGCGTTACAGGCAGCAGATGAGCTGAGCTCTTTCTTTCAGTAGAAGCTTGAGCTCCAAATGGGACGTGACTACAAAACGGTGGTCAAGACTAACACAAGGGACAGATGGATGAGGGTTTTAACTGCTGTTATGTAGGATTTGATAGACAGCGGACCCAAGCTGACATCTGCGTTAGAGAACAAATCAAAATATTTCTCTGGCTTAGCCTCTCACGGTCTTGCAAAGACATTTTCAATTCCGAGAACTTTTTTAAGTCAAAATATACTCATTACATAAAAGCTAAATATATAGTTATGTGTTTGCTTATCTTTCCTATGAAAAGAATACCATAAAAATATTCTGTATACAGAAAATGTCCATACAAGGCTGACACTTTCTTAGCAATTTATTTTTAATCTCTACCACTAAAGTTGGGGAATCAAAAGTAGAACTTTAAATATCTCTCCTATGGTTTTATACATGATATATTTCTCTCATCTCTTATTTCTGTTACATACCCCTTGACCTGCAGAATGCTTCTTCCACTCTGATGTAATGTGTTTTCCTCTGACATCATGTCAATCATTCTGATATTGCTCTCCACTCTGTGGTCCATGACATCCTAGATCAGCTCATGTCTCCTCTCTCATTTTCTTTTAAACTCTCTTCACCTAATAAGGCCTTTGACTGAAATATTTTTAAATCTTGTGACTAGCATCAACTTCATAAATAGCCTACACTTCTAGTGCTCACAGTGGCTTATAATGGCTTTTAGTAAAGGGGCTTTTGTATTTTCTTTGCCTACTCCTATTTTTCTCATCATTAGTGTTTAAAAACTCTTGGCAAATGAACTTTTAATGATTTTGTCCATTAACTCTTTTTATGTGCAACTACCTATATTTAGGTGATCCCAACCGTCTGTTACCTATTGATTTTTGTGAGATGCAACCTGGATCTTATTCATCCACTCTACTGTTGATTCCCTATAAACTGTTCTTTATTTTGATTAATGTATCCTTCATTTCTGACTGGATCTTCTTTATGACATTGAAGTCCTCACTAAGTTCCTTGAGCATCCCTATAACCAGTGATTCAAACTCTGCATCTTATAGATTGCTTATCTCCATTTTGTTTAGTTCTTTTTCTACAGTTTTTATCTGTTCTTTCATTTGGGCCATGTTTCTTTGTCTCCTCATTTTGGCAGCCTCCCTGTGTTTATTTCTATGTATAGGCAGAGCTGCTTTGACTCTGTGTCTTGGTAGTGTGGCCTAATGTAGTAGGTGTCCTATAGGGTCCAGTGGCACGGTTTGCCCAATTACCCAAGCTGGGTACTCAAGGTGTACTCCTCATGTGGGCTGAGCTTGTTATTATGTGGGCTGTTCTTGTTCTCTTAACAAGAACCCTCATCTTGTTATTGAACCTTGATTTTTGTTGACAGATAAATGGAGTGATTTACATAGGCCAGTTAACGGCAAGGATTGGCTGTTACCACTGACCACCATCCTCCACCCTGTGTGGAGGATCAGCCGGGCAGAGACATATTGGTGGTGCTCCAACGTAGTCTGCAGCTGTCCATTGGGTGTCCTGGCCATGGGGTTTCCTGGGTGGTGCAGGCCAAGGTTAGTCCCACCTCTGTTTTGCCCAGGGCCACCCTGTCCGAGCTATAAAGCAATCTGAGATGGTTAATACTTGTGCTGGGCCTGGAAATTTCCAGGTGAAGCCAAGCTGAAGATTTAGGCTGACTGCTGTGAATGTTGGACCTGAGGCCATTTAGCAAGAGGTGTGGCGCATGGTGGTTCACTGAGGCTGGATGTTGCTTGTCTGAGAGTATTTAGAAAGTTGTGAAGCATGAGCCAAGACCAGACATTCACATGGAAAAGAAGCTTGGGTGGGCCTAAAGTTGGGGATGACAAAGTCTCTGGGGATCTCCGGGGAAGACCAAACAGTGTTAGCCATGTTGATGGAGTCTCAGGTATGTATGGTACCAGCCTGCTTGCTCTGTGGCTCTGTTACGGGAAAAATTTAGAAGAGGGACGATGGCATCTGCCTGCCTTTCTGTCTGGGAGAAAGCTGCCCCTAGGCTCTCACCTTGGTGCCAGACACTTCAGTTTCTTCCTGCATGCCATGGATGCCTTTCTAGCACCTACCTCACTGGTGAAGCTCAGTGGGAATGAGAACTCCATGTGTGGGTTAAGAGGAACTGCTTGGGACTCCAGATGTTTCTTCTGCTGACTAAATCTCTGCTGGCTTTTGCAGCTTGAAGTTAGGGATTTATCTTCCTGGCACTGGAACCCTGGGCTGGAGGACCTGATGTGGGGCTGGGATTCCTCACTCCCGCATTTCCCCTCCGAAAATTTTATCCACCACATGTGTGTGTGTGAGACCAGCCCATTTTGCATTTCCACCCTGCCTACCAGTGTAAATGGATGTGGTTTCATTTCTGTAGTTGTCAGACTTCCATCCAACTCAATTTCTGACAGTTAAGAGTAATGGTTGTTTTATATTTTTCCTTTTTTTGATTTATTATTTTTATTGCTTTTCAAGTATAGGTGTCTGTTTTTCCCCCACCAGACCCCCCATCCGCCCATCCCCACCTCCTACTCTCAATCCTACCCCCCTTTGGCTTTGTCCATGCGTCATTTATACATGTTTCTTGACAAACCTTCCCCCTTTTCCTCTCATTATCCCCTCCCACCTCCCCTCTGATTACTGTCAATTTGTTCTTAATTTTAATGTTTGGTTATATTTTGCTTGCTTGTTTGTTTCGTTCATTAGTTTTCACTTATAGATATGATCATATGGTATTTGTCTTTAACCACTTGGCTTATTTCACTTAGCATAATACTTTCCAGATCTATCCATACTGGCTCCTTCTTTTTTTCTGCTACATAGTATTCCATCATGTAAATGTACCATAGTTTTTAACCCACTCAGTTACCAATGGGCATATAGGGTGCTTCCAAAACTTGGCTATTGTGAATTGTGCTGCTGTGAACATTGGGGTACATAGGTTCTTTTGAACTGGTGATTCAGGATTCTTAGGATATAATCCTAGTAGTGGAATTGCCAGTCAAAAGGCAGTTCAATTTTTAGTTTTTTGAGGAAATTCCATTCTGTTTTCCATAGTGGTTGCACCAGCCTGCGTTCCCACCAACAGTGCACTAGGATTCTCTTTTCTCCACAACCTCACTAGCACTTCTTGTTTGTTGATTTGTTTATGATGGCCATTCTGACCAGTGTGAACTGGTATCTCACTGTTATTTTAATTTGCATCTCTGTGATGGCTAGTGATGCTGAGCATTCTTTCATATGTCTCTGGGCCCATTGTATGTCCTTCTTGGAGAAGTGTCTGTGCACATCCTTTGCCTGTTTTTTTAATCGGGTTGTTTGTCTTCCCAGAGTGGAGTCATGTTGAGTTCTTTATATATTTTGGTACTCAAACCGTTGTCCAAGGGATCATTTGCAAACATATTTTCCCATATGGTTGATTCCTTTTTCATTTTGCTGATGTTTTCTTTAACCATGTAGAAGCTTTTTATTTTGATTAAGTCCCTTTTATTTACTCTTTCTTTTATGTTCCTTACTCTAGGAGACATATTGGTGAAAATATTGCTGCCTGAAATGTCTGAGATTTCTTCCCTATGCTCTCTTCTAGAACTTTTGTGGTGTTGCAACTTATATTTAAGTCTTTTATCCATCTTGAGTTTATTTTTGTATATGATGTAAGTTGGCGGTCAAGTTTCATTTTTTTTGCATGTAGCTGTCCAGATCTCCCAACAGCATTTGTTGAAGAGGTTATTTTTACTCCATTTTATGTTTTGCCCCCTTTGTTGAATATTAATTGACCATACAGATTTGGGTTTATTTCTGTGTCATTGGACTTTGTGTTTGTTCTTATGCCAGTTCTAGACTGTTTTGATGACCATGGCCTTGTAATACAGTTTGGTATCAGGTGTTGTGATCCCTCCTACTTTGTTCTTCTTTCTCAAAATTCCTGCAGCTTTTTGGGGTAGTTTATGATTCCATATAAATTTATGAAACATTTGTTCTATATCTGTGAAATATGTCATTGGTATTTTAATAGGGATTGCATTGAATCTATAGTGCTGTGGGTAGTATGGACATTTTGATGATCTTAATGCTTCCAGTCCACACATGTGGTATATGCTTCTACTTATTTATATTTTAGTTGTAATTCTGATGTGGTTGTATGAAGAGGCAAGCCATGTTTACCTATGCTGCCATCTTGACCAAAAGTCTGAGGAAGACATTAAATGGAGAGAAAACCATGAGCAGAGACCATAAGTGGAAAATGAAGATATTTTGGGCAGAACAAATAGTTCAGTTTGGCTGAGTATCAGCTATGTGAGAAGAAATAGAAAAGTAAATCTCAGAAGGTAATTCAGGGCTTGAAGAACTAAAATCTGAACACTGATTATCAGCTGATGAAAATCCAAGCAACACTACCAGATGTTAAAATAGTGAAATCTTCTGTATCAGTTGGGAAATAATATGATATTAACTAGTAATAAGTGGTGTTCAATGACAATAAAAATCCCAATATGGATTCATTGGTTCCAACTAATTGTTGAGGGCTATCACAACAACCACTTATAAATGAATTTCCTGTCTTAGGAACATCTGAGAATATCCTTAACACTGTCTACCTGTCCAGCCAAGGTCATGCAAGAGGGCTTTCAGGTACAATGCAATGAGTGCAGTGAAAGTGAAAGTGTAGCATAAATGCTTCAGTGATGGTCAAGAGTCTATTGAAAGTGACCCACATTCTAGAAAGCCTGCAACAAGCAGGCACTTGAGAATGTTGAACGTGTACAGGCTGCAATCAACAAAGTTCAGTGACTGACAGTGTGAGAACTGGAAGCTGATCTGAGGATTCCAAAAACTACTGTGTCCAAGATTTTTTAAAAATATTTTTATTGATTTTATTTTTAGAGAGAGGGGAAGGGAAGGAGAAAGAGTGGGAGAGAAAATTTCGGGGAGTTGTTCATGATTTTGATGCAGGATCTTGGCATGAAAAATGTTGTGGCCAAATTTGTTCTGAGGCTTCTGCTATCAGAGCAGAAGCAACATCATGCTGCAGTTGCTAATGACTCAATTCAAACTGTTACCAATGAATCAAATTTCCTCTGGAAGGTTGTAACTGGAGATGAATCATGGGTATACAGCTATGGTCTAGGAACAAAGGCCCAGTCATCCCAATGGAAGTGGCCTGGTTCTCTATACCAGAAGAAGGCAAGACAAAGTCACAGCAAGATCAAGACCATATTAACTGTGTTTTTTGATTGGGAAGGTGTTGTCCATCACAAGCACACCCCTCTGTCAGCTGAGAGAAGCAATATGATGAAAATGGCCACAGGTAGGGACAACGGGTGATAGGCAGCTTCATCATGACAATGCGCCCACTTAAGCTTCACATTTCATTAAGTTTGGTGAAACATCAAATCACCAGGTGACTCAGCCCCCCTACAACCCAGATTTGGCACCCTGTGACTTCTGGCTTTTCCCAAAATTAAAATCACCTTTCAAAAGGAAGAGATTTCAGACCATGGATGGAATTTAGAAAAATGCAATGAGGCAGCTGATGGCAATTCCAACAAGGGATTTTGCAGAGTGTTTTAAATAGTGAAGGAGACATGAGAGAATAGTGTGGGGCCCCAAGGTACCTACCTTGAAGGGAACTGAGGTGCCATTGTCCTATATACAATGTTTCTTGTATTTTGTATCTTCTTCAATAAATGTCTCTATTTTTCATATTATGTGGCTTGATACTTTCTGGGCAAACCTTGTATATCTATATATAGATGGTATATAGATAGACAGATGAGTAGTTGTAGATAAATATTTTGCAAATACAGGCTTTTAAAATATTTAAATATCACCAGCCTCATCTTCTATGTAGCATGACAGTGAAAAGTGTATGGATGGGTGTGAATTAAAATAGACTTGGGTGTGATCCTTTCTGCCAGTCATTCATTAGCTCTGTGACCTTAGCAAGTTATGTGTTAGGGGCTAAGGGAAATAGTCTTAAGAAAACTAAGTTGTTTGTTCAACCTTAGCTGCTTGCTCAAGCTTGGGTGGGGGGACTGCACCCCCACCCCTGGGGCAAATGTTCCAGGAAGTTAAGCAGATAGCTTCTTGGAACATCCATCCGTTAGGGGGGGGGATATTTTTACCCCTAGCATGAGCCCCTAGGCCAATGGCTAACCTGAGCACGAGCTGTTCATGAGCCCTGCCAGCCAATCATCAGCAAGATCACGAGCCCTAGCATAAGCCCCTGAGCCAGTAGCTAACTGCCACCTTTTGCTTCTGGAAGTTGCTTGCTTGCTCGCCTCTATAAGAACCCTAGCCTGTAAGCGTTAGGCGCGACTCTCATTTGCAGCCATTTTGGCACTCGTGTGTCTCCGGAGGCACCGGAGAGTTCGCCCCTGTGCAGGTAAAACTTTGAAACTTTGGCCAATAAAACGCCTCTGACTACCCAGCAGTCTCCGACCCTTCTTGCTCGCAAGGACGGGATGTAACATTATGTAACCTTCCTAAGCTGATTTCCTTACTTTAGGGAAGGCGAATAGCAATGACTATTTCATAAGGTCCTTGGAAACATTTATGCAATAGTGCACAAAGATTGTGTTCAATGAACATTAACAGTGTTCCTCCTCCTCCTCCCCAGGAAACCCACACTGAGTATCCTGGCCAGGCTGATACTGGCTTCTGACTCCATGAGTATTTTCTTCTACTACATGCTGTGTTTTTTTAAATTCTGAAGGAACAGTCAAAATTATAACCTTGAATAAGTGTGTTTGAAAAGTGAATAGCACCTGCTAGAAGTTTTGTTTTTTCCTAAAGCCATCTTGGTTGGTATAAATATCCACTTATTGAATATAAGGTCCATGGAGTTACTCCCACCTATCTTATTCACCACTTATCCTCAAGGCTGGGAGTAGCTCCTGGTACATAAGCATAGTTCAATACATTCTATGATTGATTAATTAACTAATTAACTAATCAATCCTAGTGGAAAAAGAAAAACATTTAGTTAGTGGAAAGAGAATGTCTGAGAGATCAGGGGGTCATAAAATTTTACTCACACTACAAACTAGTTGTATTGTAAATATCAGTTTTCTCCCCTCATACTTATTTGAATATTGTCTCTCAGTCTCCACATAATAATTAGTGGAGGGAGAAAGTGAGCTAAATGGGAAGTGTAAATGATAGCTTAAAGCAAGCCAAAGTTTAAATTACTGCTTTCAAACTAAGGGGAATGACTATTAATTGGCCATGATATTTAGTTCAGTGGGTCATCACCATCACTGATTTAAAAAAACAGTGAAAGAAAATAAAAGAATATCAAAATGATGCAGGCTCAGTATTGCTCAGTGAAATGTATTGTACATGCACATGCATGAGTGTGCCTGTGCATTGGTTCTAAGAACAAAATCTATTCCTTACTGTAAATCACTGAAAGAGTTGAAAATACAGTAATTCAACAAACTGTTTGGTTGTTTCTGGTCTCTCTTGGGTGAAAATGCCCCATCGCTGTCCCCCTATTCTCTGCTCTTTTCCCTAAGGTGGCTGCAGGGTGAGGTGCAGAGGGAACCTGCGGGGGGGGGGGGGGGGGCTGGGCTTAGCTGTGGGCGTACTAAGTGGAGAACGAAAAGAGCCTGCACGGTCCCTTCTCTCTGAACAATACCTGCCTCTCCAGCTTCCTTCTTTGCTGCAGAATTCTAAGAATCTGAATGTTATCCCAGTTTTCTTCCTTGTATTTCTACTGTAAAGATGTGAATCTCCCTTATGTCCTCTTCCCTCTATCCTAGGAAGAAGGGCATAAAGGCACTTTAATAATTTCCTAAATGTTACCCTGTCAATACGAGCCCAGAGCATAGTCAGGAAGCATCTGACTAAAGCTTTTTAAAACTACACAAACCACCCTGTAGCTGAGATATTCTGCAAT
The DNA here is from genome assembly GCF_021234435.1 of Artibeus jamaicensis. NCBI lineage: Eukaryota > Metazoa > Chordata > Mammalia > Chiroptera > Phyllostomidae > Artibeus > Artibeus jamaicensis. The sequence goes on along the minus strand of NW_026521812.1, from coordinate 6,170,956 downwards.
CAGAGAAGGAGAGAGAGCAAGTTGAAATCTGACACTGTCCTTCCACCAGCTTGAGAGCAAACTAGTTTCTAGTTTATTTGAGTCCTTAAACTGGCTTTTCTGCTGGGAAGAGACAATTTACATAGTAAATTAACAAATAAAAATCACTTGTTTTAATTTTGTTGTATTAGCCATTTTTTTCTCGGATCTAATCGTCTCTGCAGAGTTAGAAGAACAGAAATCTGACAGGCACTAAGCTTCAGGACTTTATCATCCTCTGGGAGAGTGAGTATACAAACTGACAATGGCCAGACCACATATAAAAATTCAACTCTGACCAGAACCTACAGCAACCAACCCCCCCCCCGCCCCGCCCTTGCTTTACAGGAACCAGCCCAAGAAGCCAGCTGGCTAGAAATCATACTCGGAGGAAGTTACCGCTATCTCTAGCAATAATCCAGGAAGATAAACAACAACCTCAGTAACAACAGGCCCCACATCCCCAGGACTTGATTTATAACTGTTAGCTTCCCTAATTTCTGTCTGTCTCCAATTTAGGACCAGCCAGAGGAAACCAACCATGTAACCCAACCCAATCAGAGAGGGCGCCTCCTGTCCAGTTAACCCACCTACAGCCTCCCGGGGCCAACATCCTGTGGTCAGAGCACACCTGCAGACCTCCCTCTTCCCACTGTAAATGTCTCCATTCCTCTCCCTGCCTTGGAGTCTCTGCCAAAAGCAAGTGATGGTGATTGACTCCCATGTTACAGCGAGCTCTGAATGAATAAACATCTTCTGCTTTTCTCATCGGTTGGTCTCCATTTACGTCCACACCTCAATCCAAAATCATCTTAACTATTTTTATACATCATTAATAATTTTTATCTTTGTCTTCTAGTATTTATTTTTGGAAGGGCATTTGGTTTTGTACTTGGATTTTATAACAGTTCATCAAATAGGTTGGATTAGGTCTTAAATTAAGACTCGTTCATCTATTTTTTCTGAAAGATCCTTAGGTAGAATCCTGAAGCCATCACAGAAGAGAAGCATTTCCCCACAACTGAAGTCCCATAGAGGAATCAGTTTGTGGTGTATCATTTTGCAATCCTTTTATAAATAGCCTACCCTTCAGCCCTTTGTACAGCCGAGATTATAGCTTAGAACCGCTACTCAGTGAAACCTTATGACAGAGCTTCCTATATTGTTTTTTGTTTTGATGCATTACATTTCTAAAACAATTTGGCTCTCTCATGTATAGTGCTACATACTGATTAACTTGGAGTTGACATATTTAGATATAAGTATTATTTAGGTTAGCATATAATATTTATTTTTTAAAAAAGCACCCTCAACTTGTAAATAGTGATAGATTTGCACAGGTGGGAAGTAATTACAATGTAACTCTAATACGGGCTGTTAGTGTTACAGAATTAAATAATAATGAAATTAATTGGCCTTTTTATAGTTGAAGCCTTTTAGATTTACACTTGAATAAATGTGTTGCATTTCAAAATGTTCAAGGTTATTATTATTATTTCCTCCTTTTAGGTACCTGGAATATTTATTATGTTTGTTTTTAGATACCTCTTACATATATTGATTTGCAGGATATTAAAATAAAAGTAACAAGGGTTTCTGAATCAAAGAACTAATGTGCTAGAACTAATGTGTCCAAGGGCAATAAGAGCAGAAAAGATTAAAGGAATTAATAATTACTGTGTTAAAGGAAGAAAAGGGGAACAACTACACACCAGATAATATTGTCCAAAAGCAGGCCGCCCCACTGCAGGCTGGTCCTCAGAACAGTGCTATTATATCCTGCCTCCATTGCAAGGGTTTTGTTAGCTGATGGAGGAAATAGGTCAAATAATCATAAAACAACTGATAAGTTGATGAGATCATTATAAGAATAAATTTAGAAACTCAGTGAAAGAGCTATACACTCGGCTAGCACCCAGGTCAGTGGTCAATCAAACATTCATATAGCATTACTGCCAGAAATTTATCCTGGGAAATATTTTAAAGTATATATAGTTCAACCCCCAGCTTGGCTTAAAAAAAAAGGAGTAGGGAGTGGGGAGAGAAGAAAGAAACAGTATAAGGTCTTGGAAGAATGTTTAACCTTGAACAATGTAGAAATACTTTTGCTCACTGGAGTCTTAGAAATATACCTTGAGCCTACATTGGAAGGCATTATAAGAAATGATTTTATGAGCTTTAGGCCTGCCTTACTATAAAGATTCTGTTGAGGGCATCATCCCTAGAAGCAGTGAATTTCCTCTTTGTGCAGACCCATGAGAGAAATCCTTCTTTGTTCTCAGCACTGTAACTGCACTGCTCCTGAAAAACTGGCTGGTCTGGTCGGATGGACACTAAGTGTTGCAGTAGACTCCATCTCTCTCTTTCTGGTTTGGTACTAACAGGCTTAGATCCAAATGTATGGTCTTCCTCTGGAAAGTGGACAGAATCATACACCATGAGTTCTGTGTACATACTAAACTCATCTTATTTTTCCTACCCTTAATTTTCCTCCATCCTAATTTACTCACTCATTTATTTTTCCATTTTGGTTTATCTTATTTTAGCATATGCATTTTATAAATGACCTTAAATTCTTTCTTGAATATACTGGTATATAAATGACTACCTAGGTAACTGAATATAACTAATTAATGTTGAATAGATAATTGCTTGTCACCATTTCATCATTTTTCATGTACACATACTGCTTCTTTTTCTGGAAAACCTTTCTACCAGTCCACCTGTAAAATACTTATTCTCTTGCGTCCAGATGAAAGGGAGACTATTCTGTGGAGACTTTGCTGACCACCACACCATCAAGGAAGAAATGATCACTTGCTCCTTTGCATCCCACAAAATTGTTGGTACTTCTTTGTGTGTCTTTCCCTAAGTATTACCATTCTTGACGGGAGAGACTTGTTACACTCATCTCTGTAGTCTCAGTGCCAAGCAAGCACACTAGTTCACGTTGGAAGGAAGGGAGATGGGGAGGGAGTGAAGGTGGGAAGAAAAGCCAATGAAGAACTGGAGAAAAAAATAATTCAACTCAAAAAGAGGAATGTGGCTCTACTTTCATTTATAATCAAAGATCAGAGAATATTCTAAAAAAATCATTTTTATTGCCTCCTTTGTTTTCATTCAGTCAGTCAGTTGTTTCTTGTTTGCCCTCCGCTTTTCTTCTACTGCCCACAAATACCAAGTGTGACTGAACCATTCTGGAAAAGCCATCTGAAATGTAATAGGAGAGGTGTTTTGAAGGAGAACACTGTGCCTTCACAGAGAAGATGAGATAACTGTTTCTCTCATTTCTGTCTGCCTCCAAGGTTCCCACTGGCGAGGTGCTACTGAAGAGAGCTGGGTGGGACGCTGTCCCTCATTTCACCTTCTCTACCCCAAGGGACACCACGATGCAGGAGTTTGGTTTGGTGCTTCCTAATCAACAAAACAATGCCTGAGAAATGAGGAAGATGGGCTAGGAAAAAAGCACCTCTGGTCAGAGGCCTCAAAATCCATGGTCAGAAATTGTAGTTTTTAACTGAGAGAAACTCAGGAGTCTTCCCAGACTTTTGAGAAGGCAAGGGACTTTAGTTAAAAGCAATGTTTTGATGAGGATGCTTTTGATGACTGTGTGACATCACCTGGAGCCATGGAGGCTGGGAGCAGGTGAACAGAAAATCACAATTCTCCCTGCATAGACCCAGTCTCTGAGTTATTAAGACTGTGAGAATTCCTTCAATGCACTGTTTCTGTGTTAAAACAAAGTTATCTCGCCCGAGGTCAGGAAGATCTTTACCTTTTCTCAACTAGGTAAACCGTGACAGCTGAGACTTGCTGTTAGCCCAGTTCCGGAAAGTCGCTCCATGAAATCTGAAAGACAGCTCATCACTCTTTCTGAGCCATCCTTGTGTGAGACTGTAGAGCAGCACCGCGGGGAACGTGAGGGATGTGGGGCAGGCAACCTAGTGGGGCAGCCCGGGGAACAGCCAGCAGAACAGCTTTGAAGTAGCTCGTTTCTCCCTCCCCTTTCTGATCCATTTCCTCTCTACCCTATTGTTAGCTCCTGCCAAAAAAATGCCCTCAACAAGTTTTGATTTCCTGAATTTCTTTTTCTTGTGTTTTGTTTTTACAACTTGAATGAGTATTGATCTCTAAAACCTTATTTTAAACCCTACGGACTAAATACAGTTATGTAAAAATCTAGTATATCGGAAATACATTATTTTTCATATTTGTTTTCATCATTTTTTCAATTACGGTTTACATTCATTATTATTCTGTGTTAGTTTCAGACATATAGCGCAGTGGTTAGAAGATCACGGACCTTACCCTCCTCTGCCTGTACGGTCTTGGTGTCTTTTTCTGCAGTAAACAGAATTCCAAGATGCCCCTGCAAGAACCACTGTAGCAGCCCTTAATATGAGTGGGGTTGTAAATATAATGAATTTAGCTTCCATAATTAGGTTTCATTGTATTTTTAAAAAATAAAGTTCCCCAAAATGTTGACTTTGAGTTAAGCAAAAGGGCGATTATCCTGGGTGGGTCTGACCTATAGGTGGGTCCTGAAAAGGGATGGAGCTGATACAGGGTGCAGACAGGGGGGCCCCCCAAAAAGATTTAGAAAAGTGTCCAGAATTCAAAGTGTATAGGAATATTGGAGAGACATATAAGATGTCCTCACCCCCCCCCCACAGGGGGAAGAAAGAATGGAGCCAGGCCATTGAGAGCTATTTTGCATAGCAACAGTTTTGGAGCTAACCTCCAGAGGAATGGTTATTTAACATATCTATAACCTTTAACTGGTTTCATAGATATGGTAAATAGCAGTGGCCAAGTTTGGAGCAGAAGGGAGAAGGGAGAAGGAACTAGCGAGGGACTCAGGATGGAACTGGGAGGTCTCAAGATGGAACTAGGAGCTGCTCTCCTGAGTGAGAAGGGCTTGGACTCAGAATGAAACTAGGGGCTGCGCTCCTGAGTGAGAGCGCCTAGGTGAGAGCTTGGAAAAGACTGGCTCCAAGACACGAAGGGTCCCCGCTTGGCCAGATGAGAGAGAGCCACGCGGTTTCAGCAGAGTGAGGACCCCTGTTGGTGGGGTGAAAGAGGGAGCCACAGGCTCCTTCTGAAAAGTGAGATTAGGAGGGAAAGAATTTACCTGCTGCTATTGAAGAGACAAACTGCCAAATATTAGGGAGGGCCACAGAGCAGAAATCACAGGGTGGCTCCGGTGGCTGAGAACTGCCCCTGGCTGATGGCCAGCGAGGAAAGAGGGACTTCAGCCTTACCACCACGACTTATTATACGCTGCCAGCAACCGCAGAGCCTCTGATGAGAACACAGACGCTCTGACACCTTGATTTCAGTCTCGTGGGTCCCTAAGCCAGGAACCTAGCTGTGGCATGCCTGGACTTACGGTCTACAGAACGGTGAGATGACAGATAGGTGTCATTGAAAATCATCTAGTTCGTGGTAATTTTTTATATAGCGACATAAAAAACACACCATCCCCTGCCTTCTGTCACTGAATAACTCCTCTCCATCCTCTGGCATTCTGCTGGAGAGTCACCTCATCCATGAGCCGGTCTCTCACCTCTCCCCTCCCAGCACCCCAGTCCTTCCCCAACCAGGCCAGGCTTCTCATTTGTTCTGCTAAAGCAACAGTTCTCAAAGACTCCAAAGAAATTTTATGGGGTCCAGAAGGACAAAAATATTTTTATACTAATGCAATGCTGTTATCTGCTTTTTCACCGTGTTGACGTTTGTACTCGAAATCCAAAGCAGCGGTGAGTGAACCTGCTGGTGGACAACATGAATTGAAGCGGTGACACCAACATGAACCAACAGTCATGTAGTCTTCACCGCTCTGCACTCACAGGGAAACACTGATTTCGTTACATCTCAGCCCTGAAGTACAATGTGTCAATTCTGAATGACGGGGCAAATGTACACTTGAAGCACTGCAGCTGCTCATGGAGGCTGGACGGTTGTCTCGGAGATTTGCATGATGTCTGAGATGCAAGTTGAACTAGCTAGATGCTGTTCACGGAGCACCATTTTTACTTGAAAGAATACCAAACAAAATATAGTTACTCAGACTTGGATACTTGGCAGACAGTTTCTTAAAAATGAACCACGTAAGCCTGTTATACAATGAGAACAATGGACAGTGTTTGTTACCAATGACAACTTAATCTTTCTAGTGAAAATGAGAATTTTGGTAAACATGTATTTGCCACCATGCCTTTGACAGCTTTCCAATCTTTAAGAACATTTCTAATCACTGATTGTATTGGATCAGTGTTAATATTAATGACTTTTACATATTATGTAAAATGTGTCAACATTTTGAAAGTCTGCATAACTCAGTGAAACAGTATTTTCCATACAACCAATAGAGCACGTCACAAAATCATACCTAGGAAAATGACTAATCAAAATGCAAAATAGACCAAAAGATTTCAATGCAAAACTGTACAAAAAGGCACTGTTAGACTTCACATTTCAACTAAACTTCAAGAAATTACTACTTGTCCAATTTTGATGTATTATCAAAGAATATACATGGTTATCCAAAAAGGCTTTTAAATACTCCTCTATCTTCCCATTTTATATCTGTAAAAATTTCTTCATGTATTTCAAACAAAGCAACGTACTGTAGTACAGTGAACACGTGCATAGTTATGGGAATCTAGCTGTCTTCTATTAGTACAAATATCAGAGATTTCCACAAGTGTGAAATAACACCACATTTACCACTGCTTATTTTTGTTTTGGAAAATACAATTATTTTTCATAAAATATGTTTCTAATGTTAATAAGCAAAAGGTCTGTAATTTTGAAATTAATTAATATTTTTTAATTTCTCAGTTTTAATGTCTACTTTGTAGATTTGTAGATATAACTCATATGAACCACAGCTCTGTGGAGTCCACATTGATTTTTAAGAGTCCACAGTAGTCATGAGACCAACAGTTTCAAGAACGGCTGTCCTCTTCCCCCATTTTTGGATCCGTGTTATACCGAGATTAGCTTTCTGAGTTGTATTTCTTACTGGACCGTGGGTGTGTACTGTAACAACTGTTGTGTCATCGTATCCCAAGTGCCATGCCCAGAATTTGGTACAAAATAGTTGTTCAAAAGACATTTTCTGTGGAGCTTCAAGGTCACTGCAGTATAGCCCCATCCCCAGAGAACTAATGACATCACCGGAGAGCTGGGAAGTGTACCCAGCGCTGGAGGGTGAGCATCCTGCTTTTTACTGAAGTGCCAGGTGACTCACAAAGACAGAGATAAAAACATTTAGAAATTTGTGAAGATAAAGCAAGCAAAAATGCCTTTATATTTTAAAATCCTCATAAAATGAACAGATTTGAAAATTCTATGAGGCTATACAAGTATTTTAAGAAATAGTTACAACAAAGTTCCAGTGATAAAGAATTCAGAGAGTCTTGCCTGTGTCTACACTCATACAGATGGTCTCCCACTTACGATGATTTGGCTGAAGATTTTTTTTACTTCACAATGGTGCAAAGTGATATGCATTCAGCAGAAATCATACTGTGAGTTGTGCATTTCGATCTCTTCCCTGCCTAGCAAGGTGCACTGTGACACCGTGGTGTGGCCAGGCAGCAGCTGGGAGCCGCGGGGTCCAGTCGGCACACAGACACCGGGGGAAGCAACCGGTGCACTTACGCCCACTCAGTTTTTCACTTTCAGTGCCGTGTTCAATAAATTACATGAGATGTCCAGCGCTTTATTATAAAATAGGTTTTGTGTTAGATGATTTTGCCCAGCTATAGGCTAATGTAAATATTCTGAGCAGTTTCAAGATAGGCTAGCTTAAGCTATCATGTTTTGTAAATTAGGTGTATCAAATATATTTTGCCTTAAAATCTTTTCAACTAAATAATGGATTTATTGGGACATAACATCGTCATAGGTTGAGGAAGCTCTGTGATACAAAATCATATGTGATTTTAAATAAAGAGGACCAGAACTCTACTGCCATGAAAAGTATCTGGGAGACTAAAAATACCTAGCCCTGATAAAATGAAAGGTAAAAGTGTTGTTAAAGGTGAAACGCATCAATGTAAGGGAGAAAATGGGTCATAATTTGAAGTTACCTGTAAATACTGAGCTTGAAATGGCAAAGTGGGAGTGTTGCTAAGAGATAAGTAAAAACAATCATCTGTTTTTATAGTCAAAGCATTTTATCCACTTAATGTGTGTTCTTTCACTTATGTGATTACTTTAAAAGACATTCTGCCATATTAGAGGCCTGGCGTGGGATCTGCGTCTGAACAGAAGAATCCTTTGTAGGGAGGAGGGAGTTTTGCTAAAAGATACCAGGTACAGGAGCCATTCTTTGGCCAAGGTGAGTTATTTTTTATTGCTAATAACTTCTGGGCCCTCCGCTTGCAGCAGCCTAAACTGGTCCATGGACCCAAATAACTACATACAACAGGTGTTTCCCAGGCCGGCCCAGAGCCGCAGCAGGGGCACACTCAGAAATAAGAGAACAGCAGTTTGTGACTTGGCTCCACCAGCTGGCTCCCTGGAATGTGGCACCTCCAAATCCCTTCCTCTAGTTCAGAGAAAATACCTAGGTTGTCCAGCACCTGCTGTTTTTCCCAGCTGCTGGCTCTTGGCTCCCAGTTCACTTATCCACACCCAGAGAACCCTGGAGCTGCCGGTGCCGCCCTGCACCCATTGCCACCTCCTGAGGAGGCCATATGGTTCCACTTAAAATGCTTCTCTCTTGTTCACTCTGTTTTTATTCATTGTTTCAAGGTTGAAAGAAGAAAGTAGCTTTGCCTGGGTGCCCACTATCACAATAAGTCCATATATACTTTTTTTCTTGCTGCTTATTGATCTTTACTGTTGTTTTGCTTTTTGTTGCTGTTGTTTAAATAGCTCTCTTCTCCTAAGGATTCGGGCACTTGTCCACAGAGAACCAGGCCCCCAAATAGCCCAGCAACACAGCACGGTGCTCTTGAACAAGGAGTGGGGTTCCCAGTTTACACTGGTGGGCTCCTGAAAAGCTCCACTGTTGTGGATTTAACCATGTCCTTCCAAAATCAACAGGTTGAAGCCCTGACCCCCAATGTGATTGTATTTGCATTCATAACTTTTAAGGAAGTAATTAAGGTTAAATGAGGTCATGGGTGTGGAGTCCTAATCTAATAGGACCAGTGGCCTTGCAAGAAGAGAAGGAGACGCCAGGGACTCATGTGCACAGATATATGAATACATGGGAAGAAGGTGGCCATCTTTAAACCAAGGACAAACGCCTCAACAGCAACCCAGCCAGCACCTTGATCTTGGACTCCCAGTCTCTAGAAACGTGAGAAAACAAACTTCTGTTGTTCAAGCCGCCCAGTCTGTGCTATTCTACTATGGCAACCCTAACAAACTAATGCACTCACTGAAATAGCTAGGAAAAGGAAAGCCAAGAGAACAGAAGTGGGCTATTACAATGGAACACAGAATTTAGCATATTTCTGGAAGATTGAAAATGGCTAAAGCATATTAATAGAAAAAAACAGCCAGAGAGAGCCATAGCCCAAACAATTATGAGGAAGCTGCAGCTGAGATGAGTAGAAAGCTGCTGATCCTGCCCTTGGAGGGTAAAAGTGAAAAGCAAATTTTCATTATCTTTCCTCATTCTTCTACCCAAAGCAAAGTCAGTCAGCATTCGTCCTAAAGGGCTGACCAGAACATTAGAGGAGAGCTGAGCCCTCCAGCTTAGTGGTTGCTGGTGACCCAGAATTAAAGCTTCTCACATATGAGCGTCTCTGGTCCAACTGGTTTTTTTCCCCTTGTGTCCAAGTCCTGTACTGTTGAGCACAATTTTTTATGCTCTTAGTCAACAGTTTCATTATACTCTGTAGAGTCTCTAGGCACAATTCTTACTCCTAAGAGAGAATTTGAAGTAGAAAATATTAAACAAGAGCAGCAAAAAATTAAACATATTTAGTTAGTCCTTCTGACTTAAAACAAGTGGTCAACCACAGGTCACCAAGCACTGAACCAGCAGCATGAAAGAAAGTCAATGCATTAAATAAAAGTTATCACCAGAGGAAATAGAGATAATTCAGAAAAAGAAGAAAACTTTTTAAAAAATACTCAAATGTATATATTTAAGAAAAATGAGTAATAAAACAAGAACAGAATCCTCTTTTAGTTATCTGTTGCTTCATAACAAATTACCACAACTTTAGCATCTTAAAATGACACAAATATATTATCTAACAGTTTCTGTGGGAAAGGAATTTGGCCACAGCTCAGCTGGATCTTCTGTTTAGGGTCTGGTAAGGCTGCAATTGAGGTATCAGTTGAGCCTGATACTCATCTGGAAGCTAATCTGGGGAGTAATCACTTCCTAATTCACTTAGATTGCCAGCAGAATTCATTTCCTTTTGGTTGTAGGACTGCAGGCCCTGGCTTTTTGCTAGCTGTCAACTAGGGTCACCCTCAGGTCCTAGAGGTTGCTCATAGTTGCTAGGGGCTCTCTGAAGTTCTTTGCAAAAAAGGCTTTTCCAGCATGGCTACTTACTTTATCAAGCTAGTAAGGAGAGTCTACAGAGCTGTTAGCCAGCAAGATGGAATATGGAACACAGTGTAATTAGGAGGCTTTTAATCTATTGTTTAGAAGCAAATTACAGGTCCTGCCCACACTCAGCAAGACACTGGGGAGCAAGATCCCGGGATGACCACCCTAGAATCTGTCTGCCAAACCTCCGAAAGATCAAAAGTCTTATTAATTATATTTTCATAATTTAATGAAAATGTTATTAAATATAATTATTGCAAATAATTTTTAAACTTCCAGAATGAAGAGCAAAAGATATAACATATAAGAGAAAGGCAAGAGAAGAGAAGGTTCAACCTCTGAGGAAAAAAGATGTGGAAACACTGAGTGTGCTTTAGGGGGGAACGAGAGGGGAGAAAGTGGTGTGGGAAGAGGAAAGGCACGATAATCTTAGTTAAAATTAAATTTTTTTGCTTTGCCTTTATGTGTTGTGAGAGCCTGGAATATGGCCATTTACCAGTCGTGTGACCCTAAACAAGTTACTTTTCCTCTAAGAGCCCCAATAAACTTAAGTATAAGTGAAGATAATAATACCCTCCTGTCACGTTGCTTGTAGGGATGAAGGGAACTGGTGCAGGTAAAGCTCTCAGTGCAGGGCCTGGTACAGAGTGAACTCAACCAACCTTATACTGAATGCAGTGTTTTTGTACATCATGCACTCGATGGAGGCTTCAGTAAATGCCCAAAGATTGTTTCCATATCACCCCTTTACATTTTCTCACATCAGACTGAGTACTGCACCTCCTCCCAAATTCCTGGGATGCAAGGGCCACTCCCATTCTGAGGAGTTAGCCTGACCACTGCTATGAAAGTAAGAACGCAGATTTGGAATGTTTCAAAATGTGACCTTTGCCATTACTAAGCGATCTGCATATGTGAAGAAATGAGCGGAGCATCCACCAGCCAGGCCTCTGCACCTTAGTTCTTAATACCGCAGTTTCAACATCAGCTCAAGACCCTCACCCCGCCACGCCCCTCATATACAGAAAAATCTATCTGGAGATTGTTTGTGGAGTAAGGGTCTCCCTAAAAGCAAGGGAGACCCTTGTGCCCATCTGTAAAAACATATCTTATGTACATTTGAACAGTGATTTAAGCATACATCTTGAAAATTAGGGCAGTAAGAATAAACAAAGGTAAATTATACATCTGAAAGGAGACATATATTTGAACAGAAATTGCATCTGTATTTTTGTTGGTTGTGACTTTAACTATCAGACCAACCTGACATACATTCCTTTGAATATGGAGGTGCTGATTTCCCTCATCGCTTTCAGCATGTGCACCCTTCCATTTTTTCATTTTCACTTTATCACCAAGTTCTTCATTCACTCAGAAAATTGGTTCCCGGGTGGTAGTTCCTGGCTGTAGCTCTGCCATGACTGCAGACTTGTCTGACCAGCACATACAGGCTGTGGCCCTGCCCTGTAGACCCCTTGAGACACTGTGTTCCAGGGTTTTCAAAAGACAAGATTGCAGTTCTCAAGTTTCAATCCTTTACCTGAGTATTGTACATTTTTAACTTGTTTTTTAAGATATACATGTATTTTTTAATAGTTCAAAAGAACAAAATAATCTCCCCTCTCCTTAAAGGTTGAAATCACTGCAATCAATTACTGGTGTACCCTGAAAAAAATTTGCATCTGTATTGCATCTTTTGTTAGCATAAGATGAATAGGGATGAGACACCACATGATTATACCATTCTGACATTTATTAAGACAAAAACTGCCACTGAATTATAGAATTTTTATCTGAAATCTCTAATGCTGAATACATAAGGTGTGGCAGATTTTCATGCATGACTCTTAAATCTTGTTTTGCACCAGCTAGCCTGAAACTGAAAGTATCTTGATGAATGGATTTGAGAAAACACGAGCCATTTTTTTGGGGGGGTTAGAAAAATCCAAATAAAACTTCCTGGTAATTTAAGAAATTCTGGCAATGAGACATCACTCAAACAGCTGAATATTATTTGAGATGTCAAAAACCCTGAGGAACTATTTCCTGAAGTCATCCATGGCAGGATATAAATAGCCCTATAGTAAAATAATAACAATTACAGCAACAGGATACAAAGGCATTGAGTCAGAGTGTTGAAATTCATCCCTATTATTCCAGGAGGTTGAAGAAATATTTTGATATACATGTAATCTTGTGTAGACTTAGATATTTTTATTGTAAATAAAATTAGTAATACCTATCCTATTTATATTATATAGTTATTATAGGATTAAATAAAGTATTGTGTTTAAAAATTATTTCAAGCAAAAATCATTCTTATTGTTGTTTTCATTATTATTACATTTTAAACTCTAACAGCTTATTTTCATTTCCTCAACTGAATTTTTTCTCAAGAAAGAGAAAAATTTTGGTATACATGCTTATTAAATAATACTATCCCAAGACAGACCCCCAAAAGCCTACAAATATCATTTGTTTTTCCCAACCTCTAGCTGATAAATGTTTATGCACAATCAATCAGGTCAACTGCATATAAGCATCTTACTTTAGTGACTGTCTGTAATGCTCAGTTGTTTTTATAAAACCTATGTACCTGATACTCACCCAATGGTACCTGACAGTTATCAAAATAATACACTAATTCTTAATCAATAGCATGTTTTAAATTGATATTTTTAATAGTGAATCAGCATTTAGTCCATCAATTCACACTCACCATGTTTCACAGGAACAGATCGCACCAGTGCGAATAGAAACAAGGTAAGGTGATCCAGTAAAGCAGCTTTTGCACTCTCCACCTCGTCAAATGATAAAATCATGTCTAAAACAAAGGTTTCTAATGCTAAAGTCTGGTGATTTGTTTCTTTTGTCCTAAGTAATAAAGCAGCACATGCTGTTGTTCAAATTCTGAATCATAAGCTGAATAGCTTGCAGTGACATCACAGAATTCTCGTGAATAGTCAGATTCTCCAGCCTCACTCTTTCTTCACTGCACAGAGATTTACCCTACAAAAGTCTATCAGGTGATAAACAGCACAGCCCCGGAAGTATACTTCCAGAAAGGAAATGTAATCTCATTTGAAATGATGTACAGTCAATTCTCAGTTTCTCTGCCTCTGGGAAAATAATATGATACATCATGTGTGTAGAAAGCACTATAATTTCAAAACATCATAGTAAAAAAATAAGTTTATTACCTCCACCATCTTATTTGTTAAAAAAAAGATAAAAGAATTTTAACAAGTAGTTTGGCTTTTCTAGGTTCTACATAGAGCTATAACGAAAAATGTCTTTGCCTCTAGAATTAGCCAAGAGAATCAGTTCTGGTTAATATTCCTCTATCCCATTCCTTTGAAAAAGTGTTAAAGCGGTTGACATGTTAGACGATGAGGAAAAATGAACGAATCAACCAGATTAGTATTGCCATGATCAAGGAAGCCAAGAGAAGGGCTAAAATCCAAGTGTCTTTGTTCCCTCAAAACCTGTCAAAACAAAACCCTGAGAATATACCCTCGACTTTGAGCCTAACTGGATGTTAAGGGGAGACTTAGATTCTTTGGAAAGAAAGTATGGGAGAAGAAAATGTTAAAGCCATGGCGTAAGTGTGAGAATTGGAGATGGGGGATGAGATTTTCCAAGTCCTTTCCCCTTACACACACATACACAACTCCCCAATCTCACATCCAAGGTTGCATGTTGTGGAATACAAAACAGGACCCCAATATAGGAGCCCTTCTCATGGCACAGTGTATCATCTTGTGCCTTTGTTTCTGTCCCATAAACATATAACCCCAGAGGCTGGAGTTTCCGACTAAATCGGAATTAGCCCGACTAATTGCGGGTTAATCCAGCTGTGTACTGCCACATGCCTGGGAGAGAGGAAACTCTGTCTTGGGGGACGCGTGCAAGTAGAAATGTGGGAGGAAAGAGAGGGAAAAAGCAACACAATTTTGATAGCCTCCCATCCCATCAAATGAACAGGGACTTCGGTCTCTTCTAACACATTTTGAGACATGAAATTATAAGAAGACATACTTTTTGCAGAATAAAAATTCTGCGCATGAGAGAAGAGCTGACCCCACAATTGCCAAAGAGGAAAGTTAGGGGAGCAGAACCTGCGGAGATACTTCACTTCCCGGCAAAGCATCTTTTCCTTTTCTCTCATTCTCTGTAGCTGATGAAGACGCTTGGGGCTAAAGCAAGTTTCTCGCTCAGACCTAGCATCCACATAGGGTCTTCTTAGGAAAAAACAGACGTGAATTCATTACCCTCTTTCTCCTGCTGGGCCCATGCAAGTGTCAAACAAACTGACAGAAGGGGTGACAAGGGAGAAATTCAGTACTTGGGCTCCTCATCATACAGCACTGCCTTCTCACAAGCACAGTCTCAGAGAAGAGGCTGGAGCTTGGCCAAGTGCCAAGTCAGCCTAAGGAAGGGAGAACTTCATGACCAGACTATCTATCTGCCTGGTTAAGGGTTTAAATTTGAAAGAGCTGGGGAAGAAGAAGAAAACAAAATAGATTCAAAACTAACCAGAATGAGAGGAAGGAGAAACACATACCTGACACTCTTTTCTCTTTTTGTGACCCAGCACAAAATGACAACTATTTCCCTAGGGTTGAGAAGGCTGTGTGTGTGTGTGTGTGTGTGTGTGTGTGTGTGTGTGTGTGTGTACACCACACAACCGCCATGGCCAAACAAGAATGTGCAAGCCTGCTGAAATAAATCAATGTGTGGGCCTCCTCCAGAGACCACATGAACAAATGAATTCTGAAAAATATTATTAAAACTCATAGCCCCGAGAAGTTGTAATTTTGTGTTGGTGAAAATAATTACAGAACTAATTCTATTGTGTCATTGGAAATGCCCTCGGCTCGATAACCTGTTGACATGGCAAGACTGCCACCAGTGAAAACAAAAGCAAGCTTCCTGTTTTCTTTAATTTAGTTTGGTCAAAAGCCTCCCTTCCTTTGTTAAATCACAGCATTCTGTCTCCAGTGGTCAGTATAATAAGGAAGACACGGGCTGTGTTATATCTGTACTTGGAATCTATGTAACAGAGTCACACAGTCTGATGGAGACAAATAAACAGACACAGTTGGTCGGAGAACACCTGTGATCACTGGGTCCTGAGCTGTGCATCACCTAAGGGGCTTTTTGAAACTACAGGTGTCCCTTCTCCACCCCCAGATGTCCTGATTCAATTTATCTGCCTAGGACCAAGGTATTTCAGATTTATTCAATCTGATAAATTTTTTTCATTCAATAGCTATTTACTGAAAGCTGATGATTAGTCAAGTTTGTCAGCATATAACAGTGAATTAAAAAATACAAACAGTAACCTCAGCTTTTATGGAATGTGCATCTTTTGAAGGAGAAACAAAATAAATAAGTAAAATATACAGCATGTTAGAAAGTAGTAAGTACTAAGGAGAACATTAAACAGAAGAGAACAGGAAGTTTGAGAGGGGGTACAATTTTAAATAGGGTAGTCCAGACGGTAACATTTTAGTAAAGTAAAGGAAGGTAGATAGTACGCCAAGCAGAAATCCGAGGGGAAAGCATCAAAAATACACAAAATAGCTCGTGCTAAATTAGCTCTTACTCTTGGAAGGTTTGAGCAGAGGAATGAACTGATCTGTATCCAGTATCCAGACGGTACCACTCTGGCTGCTGTATTGAAAATAGACTGAAAGAGAGTTAAAGGGAAGCAAGGAGACCCCTTGGAAAGTGGCTTGGATGAGGAGTGGCAGCCTTGGGGGTGACAGATCATGGGAAGAATTTGGATATATTTTTAAGGCAGAGACAATAGAACTGCTGATCAATTGGATGTAAAGGTGTGAGGAAAATCATGATTGACCTGAGTCATCCATGTCTTCAAGGTCTTTACTCCGAGGCACCAACACAAATGAAATTGTCTTTGCTAGTTTCAGACATAGTCTCTGAGCTGCTTATTAACATCTGAGTTGAAATGTTGCACAGCTGGTTGGGATAGAATTCAGGGACACTTATATGTGCTGCAAACATGAATTTTGGCTTCATAAACATATGGACGGTATTAAGCCATGAGTCTGGATGGCATCTCCATGGGACTGAGTTAGCTGGAGAGAAGAGGTCCAAGGACCAAGCCTGGGTTGCTCTACTTGGTGGTCAAGCCTCTGCTGGTAATGTTGTATAACTAGGTTTCAGCAACACATCTGTTAGTCTCCCATTAAAAAAAGGCTGGGATAGCTGACTTCACTAGTGACACCACTGGATTCAAAATGGCAACAAAAATTATTATCATGCTATTCTGTGGAAGGGGATAATTCTTGGAACATCTTAAGGTATGTCTCTGATCCTTCCCTCTTAGCACTTTACCACCACTGTGTATAAAACTATGAAGTTTACATCCAATCCCTCTTTTCCTAACTGACTGAACATTGATTAAACTCAGGAGTCCGCCCCTTCCTCCCACAGCCACATGCCTCAGGTGAGCTACATGGTTGGTCCCGGCTGGCCTGACTCTGTCAATGAGAAATGAGAGGTTCACCAGGAAGCTCCTAAGAAAAGCCTCCTGGCTCTTAAGAGGCAGTCATGGGAAGAGATACCTTGCTCGCTCCTCCCCTGGGTTTCTGAACACCAGGGACTGTGTCCTGTGACCGCCCTGCACAAATGTCTATGAGAATTTAATAATAATCCCCATGAGACACAAATCTGAAAGGTCAGTGCAGATCTGAGGAGTTCAGAGTTCAGAGCAAGTGAAGGTCAGGGTCTGGCGGCTGGTCCACTGACCCCCAGGCCAGTGCTCTGCATCCCATGGCATCCTCAGGCCAGCTTCCGTCCAGCCCTTACCCTGCACCATTCGGGCAGGCCCATCGCTCTCCTGAGAACTCCTAATTAGTGTTTCCCCCATCTGCTGTGAAACGTGGCCTTCAACGAGCAGCCAGAAGGTTTTGATAGAATGTTACATGGAGTCTTATCTATCAGTAGAAAAGACCAAAAGCTCTCGTGGATGCAGATAGAATACAAGTGGCATATTTGTCTTCTAAAGCATTCAAACACTTCATGAATTTTCAAGGAAATTAAGAACTAGACTGTGCCCTCCGTCTGTGCATGTTATTTTTGTTTATATCACCAGAAGCTGTTTATCCATACCAATCAGTAGATTCAAACCAACAAACATAACCACGGGAAAGACCAAAACATGTGGAGGTGGGGGAAAAGTTGCAAAACATGCTCTATTGTACTCAGATAGATTGGAAAGTTGCGTGGAAATAGAAAGAGATGAGACAGATCTAAGAGGGGACGGTGCCTGAAAGGAGTGAGACAGGAAGGGAGGCTGGTGGCAGTAAACAGTGCACATTTTTTAATTGTATGCAAACTCTGTGGGTGAGTAGGGAAGAAGCACTTGGATTACCATATGCAAAACTTTCATCCCCCATAAGAATAATGAACACTTACATTAGGCTTAATATGTGCCAGACTACATTCAGATGATCTTATCCAGTAATTTAAGGTACTTTTGTCAGTATACACACACACATGCACACATATCCAAATATAGATACGGTGACTTCTTGTTAATTCCATTTTAAAGAGATACAGAGCCCTGGCTGGTGTAGCTCAGTGGATTGATCAGGGGGAGGTACATGATGTTTCTCTCCCTCTCTCTGTCCCTTCCCCTCTAAAGATAAATAAATAAAATAAAAATAAAATTAAAAAAAAAAAAGAGATACAGAGAGGTTAAGTAACTTTCCCAGGGTCACCCAGCTGGTGAGATGCACAGCTGGCTTTAAAATCCATGGTCCCAATTATTTTGGCAGTCTTCCATATTCCTCACCATGGCACACAAAAAAGACCTTCCCTAAACTGGCTCAGCTGCCCAGTTTATCCTCACCTCCTGAGCTTCCCACATAGCACACTGCACTGAACGTTACCTGGCCCTGACACACGGGGCCTTTCAAAACTCTACATGCTCTGACTTGTTGTTCCCTGAGATAAATATCTTCCCCATCTCAGCCTGGCCAATTCCAGTTGATCTTTTAGGACCGAACTCAAGTCTCCTTCTCTGGGAAGCCTCTCCCAGCTCCTCCAGACTCTCGGGCCTCTTGAGCTTCCGCTTGGATTCCCACACCCCATCCCTTCTTCTAGGATAGCCCTTATCTTGGAGTACTGATTTCTCTGTTACTTCTGTCTCTTCTACTTGACTCTGAGTTCTTTGATGAAAAAGCAACACCCCACACATCTCTGTATTCCCCATACCTAGTAAAGAAACCAAAATGCAGTAGGTGCCTCATGCTATTCGATGGATGTATGACTGAATAAATAATGGAAATATATTTAATAGTTCTATGGAATTCTTCACCAAGTGACTAGACCTCATATTCTATCCTATAAGAGGAGCAATTTTAAATATACTTTGGAAGTAGGTAAGTTATAAATTATAATCCTTCCAATACCACATATAGAGTTGAACACATTGGACAGACTACTAGTAAAAAAATAAAAAGCCACCACGCAGCTAGTCTATGCGTGGCATGCTAGGGACATGGGCACAATCATATTTCAGACCTGGGGCAAACCCAGCAGCCCTCCCTGGCTTCCATCCTCACCCCTAAAGGCAGCACCTGCCTATAGGAAACTATTGGTCAAGACAGATAAACCCTAAAGGCTCCGTTCACTGGGGCTGCAATAAAGAGGACCCTGTAGTTCAGTTGCCTTAGTGGCTAATACTGTCTCATACCTGATGGGCAATGGAAAAGTAACTTAGTTTTCTAAGGAAGAAAATAACAATTTTGCAGTTTTTTCCTGCTATAAGTTACTCTGGTTTAGATGAGTTCTGAAATTCCATTTTGAGTTTGAAAAAAATTGTCTCTTACATTTAAATAATTTATAGTTTTCAGACGAAACATCGACAGTATAAATCACTTTGACATATTTAACAGAGCAAGAATAACCTAGGTTCTCCTAACAAGGTATTACAGGTTATACATGAACATCAGTGAACATATGTGAAAATTAAATGGCTAAGTAGCTTAATATCCCTTCATTTGCTAAGCCACTTAATTCCTCTTTATTTCCTGAGAATTTAGCAACTGGTATGTCTTGAAATTCACCTAGCATTTTTATCTATACAACTGGTACGTGCTCCTTAAACACTTCACAGTTTTAACTATAGATTCTTGCTGGCCAGGCTGTTTGAGCACGTGACTGCTGAAGACAGATGTTAACCACACAGATGAATTAACAGCAAGTAAACTTCTTCCTCCTGAAGTCCTTCACTCTAAAATGATCACCTTTTTATTTAAACTAATATGTATGTTTTTCTTTAGTCCAAGGGTTCTACACAGAATGATATTTTTTTAGGTCTGATGATACAAGGCACTCAATCAGAAATAGACACTAAAACAAACTCCAAAACAAACAAAATGTAATACTCCAGCCAGGAGTTACAAATCACTGAGAAAAACCCAATTTGTTTGAATGGCTATGGGATGAAATTTTACATTTTATGCAAGAAAGTTTTCCAATGGAAACATTTTTCTTCTGTGGGTGCTATGAGGCGGCTGTTTGTGTGCCTTGAAGGCTGTTTGGAAGAGTGATGTGATGTTGTAGTTAAGACTCATCTGCTGTTTCATTGTTTCTGAGTATTAAACACAATTTGTGTTATTGACATCAAGGTTTTGACATCAATTGCCTTCAAGGTTTTTTTTTTTGTCAGAATGCAAGCCCACTCTTTCTCTACATTGTCTTTTTATCTTTTTCCAACCAGTCTCAACTTGGATTAAAAAGGGGAAAAAAATTCACCTTCACAGACTGATAAGGAAATCAATGATTATTGATAAAATGATGCTCTGATGTTCAAGCAATTGCTTAATATATTTGAGAGAAAAAATTAAATTGGAGCCCCGCCTTGTGCCATAATTATAACTACATTTCAGATGGGTCAGAACCACTTTTCCCAAAGTGAGCTCTGAGAAATTGTCATCTTACTAAGTGTTCAGGAAAACAAACAAACAATGTGTTAAAGACACGTGTCTGAAATACCCTTCCTCTGCCTGCCCTGTAAAGGGGAGTGATCAACTGTAGCTTGTTAAATGCCCAGACAAGTCCTGAAGGTTTTTTTAAATCAACTTACTGTATAACTTCGTGTTTCCAAACTTTTTTTACCATAAAAAACTTTTGCCTCTCATCTGTTATCACTACACAGAACTATTGTTGCTGAAGACACCATTGGGGAAAGCCAAATCAAAATATTCAGTA
Source organism: Artibeus jamaicensis (assembly GCF_021234435.1). Taxonomy (NCBI): domain Eukaryota; kingdom Metazoa; phylum Chordata; class Mammalia; order Chiroptera; family Phyllostomidae; genus Artibeus; species Artibeus jamaicensis. Next base: position 6,150,162 of record NW_026521812.1, on the reverse strand, counting down.
GAAAAAAAAATCATAAAAATTAAAAAATATAGGTAAATAGTCTGTAGATATTTTATGTAGAATTTCTGACAGATTTTTAAAAACCACAAAGAAAAAAACCGCTTATATTTAACTTCATAAATTAACATTCCCATGCATCAGAACATTTTGTAAACAAAAATAAATAATTAACTAGACATAAGTATTTGTCAAACTTTGGCGATAGGTCAATATCCTTCATATAGAAAGAGCATTAAAAATTAATAAGGTTCATATACTAGAAAAATTTGAAAAGAGCCTCAACCAAAGTTCCTAGAACAAGACATACAAATGGCCAATAAGCATGAGAGAAGGCTTACTCTTACTAATATTTCAACAAATGCAGCCTAAACAATAAGATGCCATTGTTCTCTTACCAAATTGGCAACAACTTTTTAAAATATTATGCTTTGTATTGACATGCAGACCTTCTTTCTCTCTCTTCACAGAGCACATACAGAACAGCTTCTCTGAAAGGTCATGTCTTATCTTTTACACACACATTGGTTCCATTTCTGGATCATAGTAAATAGATTTACATCCACTCTATTTATCATATACATTGTAATACAAAAGTGTAAAAAGTTAAATGTATGGCATAGAAAAATTATTAAGTAAGATAATATAACTAATATAGTGAAAAATATTCCACACTGTGCTGAAAAGTTTCACATAAAATAATATGGAAAGAAATTTCCATAATATAACACTCAGTGGAAAAGCAGACTTGTGTTCATTATATTAACTTTATTTCAGTCCCAACTTTAATAATTAATACATATATATATTTTTAAAAGATTCAAAATGCATCTGTTAATACCAAAATAATAGTTCTCTCTGTATGGCACGTCATGTGATTTTTCTATGCCGTCTTCAGTAAGAAGAAAGAATGGTTAGTGATGCCAAGTAAAGAGCTGACTTGATCTTTCTTAATAATGTAAGAATTACTTCCAGTTAGCACGTTGTTTAATGATAAACAGGTGCTAGAAAAGTTGTTTTAGAGATCCTTTCAAATAGTTATAACTTGTTAATTCTATTTATATTCTAAACTGCCCTATACTTCTATGAAAGTCTTTTTTTCATATTTTGGATGAAGATAAAGTACACACTAGCACATGTAATCCTAAAGATTGATTAATACTGATTAGCTATTAGCTTTACTGTGGTTCTTTGCTGAGAAAAAAATTTGAAATTGAAAAACAGACAATTCAACTCCCAATTAATATACCTTCTTTCAAATGACTTGGAAAAAATACTGTGAAAGTTTTCTAGGCTTTGCTGTTCTGAGACATACAAAGGGAAGATAACTGTCACTTCATAGAATCATTTCAAAGAAGACCTAGAAAAAATGCAGTTGTTGGGAAGCCCCCTACTTACGTCACGTCACTAACATTTCCCAATGCTCTGATTTAGCAGCTCAGTACTGAATTACATTCACAACTAGCAGAACTGAGGGCTGTCACAACCATATTACAAAGACAGGTATTGATCCACTAGAAATATATAGTAAGATTAGGGCCCATCCTCATTTCAAGCACAAAAATTTATATTCTTATTTCATCATTGCTTTTCTAAAATAATTTTTCTAAAAGATAGATGCAGTTTTTCTTTCTGGGCCTTTAAGATAACATACAATGTAACCCTACTGCTGACTATGTACTTTCCACACCTATGATTAACCTTAAAATCAAATGAAAATTGTGATTTACAAGCGATTCTTATTACAACCAAGCCATTTTGGGGCTAATCATTCACTCTAATATTATAATACAGGTTTATCCCTCTTTAAATTTAGATCTTGTCAATGCATAAAATAAAGGATTGTTATCTACCTTAGAAAAGTCCTTCTCTTTATCAAAAGGCTCATTGCAAAAAGATTCCTTTAAAGGTTGAGCTCTTCTATTACACTGAAAATATTTTAGTTTAGAACAGTTTAATCTGCCTGAAGTTTTTCCATACTGAAGATGAAACATCAGTATATTGTGCAGGTCCGTTACAGTGACAGAATTTTCCAGAGCAAAGAGCTGCTCAGTTGTGACCCAATAAGTCAGGGAAAGAGGAGGAGGCCCAGACAAAGAAAAGCCTGGAAAAGAATGAGCAGGAAGGACGGAATAAGTCGACAAGCATATAGGTGAAGGCTCCAAAAAATGTTTCAAATATCTGATGGAAGAGTAAAATATTAGAGCAACTCCATGGCTTGTTCATATGACACATACATGTAATTAATCTCCCCAGAAAGGTTTTTGAGGTCAGAGCTTCTGACTAGTTGTCGGTCCCTACCTAGAGATGAGACCCAAACATAATATGCCTTAATAAATATTTGTTGAATGAAACTAATTAGCAAATGGCAGCAAACACCACATTTGGTTAACTTCTCCTGAACTGACCATACGACCTCTGGGAATGTGGTAATGGTTAAGGGATATCATAGGGATTAAAGTTGGTCTTTGTTCAACCTCTAACACAAACAAAACAAAACAAAACACCAAATCACAGCTATTGGCAAGGTGATTATTCTTCTGCAAATAATTATCTGTGCCCAAAAGTAGTTAGCATCTATGACTAACAATAAATCTTAAGTAACAGATTCCATTCAAATCCCTTCCTCAGAAGTCATGCTAGCAGGTATATTTCAACTCCTTCCCTGTACTCCACTCCATATCCCACAACTAGGCCAGGACAAAAAAAAACTTTCCTCAAGTGAGAGGGTCCCCTCTGCTCACCTGTCTTCCCTCCCTGCAGACAGACAGCACCCCCAGCAGTGTGGTTCATGACCCTCCCTTCCATCACTTAACCTGTGTGCCTCTCAAAGATGCAAAAGCACTATGAAGCATTAGGCAGCCTCTTTCAGTTCAGTCTTCTGTCGTTCGACCCGGGCAGAAGCTGTAGTTAATGCAGAGAAGCTGGGAAGAGATCAAAAGAAATTTGTGTTCTCAAATCCAAACATCACTGTCCTACTCTGTAAGTATGGAAGCTGATTACAAAGGTATGTGGCATCCACATCTTCTGACTCCATAGCCAAATCTCCATTATTTTTTGGTAATGTAGGACAAGCAGTAAGTAGATAATAAAAAGCCACACATAGTCCCAAACCCGAATTTAGCCATTAGTTACTACCTCGTTCCTTCCAAGTCTTTGGTCACAGCAACTCAGCAAGAAGCCAAATTTCAGAGCTGCATAACTTAAATGTCAGCATACCTTTATTCTCGCAACAAACCTGCCAACCTTGTATTTTCTCCTGCCATTCACTCCATAACCAGGTCAGTTTCTCAGTGTAGGCATTAGTTAGGCAAAACAGTGGAATTCATGTGTCCAAGGAAAGAGATAGGGAACAGGACCTTTAAAAATGTCCTAAAAGTGGAGTATTCTCTTTGCCCTTTAGACATCTAGCACATCGGGCTTCCTGACTTGATTTAGGTCTCTTCACAGTTTCCTCTGGTGTGCTGCAGAAACAGCACAAATTGCTTAGCTGGCTAAAAGGTAGGACCCCGTGTGTGGCTCACAGCCTCCAAGGTGGCCTCCAGTGATTCCCGCTGGCCCTCCACCTGGCCAGCAAACAACAACAAAAGAACTGAAAGGAACATTGACCAATCTGTGATGTTAACTGCTGGAAAGAGTCCAAAATCTTTAAGAGAAAGTGGCTAGTTTTCTCTCATGGCATAATGGCAAAGCAAAAACTATGCCGTGGCTAGTTTTTGCTTTGTTTTTTGCCTCAAGAGGATAATTAGCACCAACAATATGTCTATTTATTATCTCTAAAGTTAGGGCTTGCTCCAACCATTTGGTGTGGTAACCGAGAAGCACTCAGTACTGTCACCAGCCAACTCTGTTAGGGAGATGATGAATTGTTTCCTTGGCTCTGTCCCCATGCCAGTTGTCAGGTCTCTTCATTCTGTGGTGTTGTGTCATGTTGTATTGTGTTGCGTTGTGTCGTGTCTCATCCTCCATCTCCACATTCACAGCCGCCAGTTCAGTCTGAAACCTTATTACCCCTCTGCTGGTCTCCACAGCTTTCTACCGAATTCGCATGTTTCTTTCCCTGTGACTAGTTCCCCCAAATCCCGTCAGCCCCTTGTTTAAAAGCTGCAATGCTAAAATGATGGAAATGACTTCAGCAATTTTGAAAAAAAAATAATGTTCTGATTTGATTTTAATTGGAAAATAAAGCCTGAGCAGGTGCCGAAGTCTCTGCCTTGGATCCAAGTGCCGCCTGTCACCCCCACTTTGAAGTAGCCCAGACCAGGACACCATGACAATGTCGAACATTTTTTCCTGTGCTCCCTGCGTGTTCTACAAAGAACACACATGAATTTGGTAATCAGAGTGAATAACAGGCATTATTTTTAAACCACTTCACACTGAATGAATATCAACGACTTCAGTCTGACATTTCGACTCCCCTAAAACCCGGACTTCACTCTCGTATTTCCCTTGGTGAACACTTAGAGTCTCTCCAGAAGCACTTCAGAGTTGGCTGCCTCTGGAAAGGATGGAGCCCAGCAACACAGGAACAGGCTGTCTGTGATGAGTGCCATCCCAGGAAGAAAACATCTCAGAGAAATCTGCCTGACAGCCCAAATCTGAGTGTCCTCGGCCTGTGCTGTAGATGTGAAAAGCCTGGAAGACCAGGATGCAGGGAGTAAGGACTCTGATGGGAGTTCCTGGCCCAAATGCTGGTGCTGCTGAGCCTTTAAAGATGTGGTTTCCATTTAGCATTTGGAAACAAGTATAGTGAGTGAGCTTCATCTTTTTTTCCCCAGTGATGACCATGTAGTAATAAGTATTATTATTTCTTAAATGGATTACAGGTCTCACATATGGGAGGCTTTTTCTTCATAAAGAGCCAAACTCGTGGAAGCAAATGTATTTCCACTGGATTGAAGAGGCGTTCATAACTGCAGCACAGGGGTGTGATGGAGCCAGGTTCTGGAGACCGACTGCAAGGTTCCTGTCCCAGCCACGCCACTCACTGCTGTGTGGCTTTGTACAAGTTATTCATCTTCCACAGGGCCAACTTCCTTATGTGTGAAATTACAATAACTATTATAACTCTAGTGTTGTGACAATTTATATAATGCCTATGCAAAGTAGAAAATAATAAGCCCCATACACTAATCCTATAATATATGTAGTTCAGTGCCCTGACACATAATAAGCATAAAATAAGTGTTGGCTATTACCGCCATTTCTAGTCTAATTAACAAACAGTCTATTAGAAACTCACAGCACATGAGAAGCACAGAATGCCAAGGTTAAAGGGGTTTAAGAGATCTGTCTAGTTTAATACCCATTTCCTCCACCACCCACTCCCCTTTACAAAGGAAGAAAATGAGTAAGTTAATTCAAAGCCCATTTTCCTCAGGAAATGACTGTTTGTCTTCTGGTTTCTCTTTGGACACCTTAGGGACTGCTTCCCTCCAGCCCAGATCTCCACGCTGTGCTGGCTCTTACTTTTTGGTGCCACCAAGTGGCTGAGTTTCATGGCTCAGCGAGGCTTCCCATCTGGCACCCCAATTTTGTACATCGCACGAGCTCTGTCTTAGATAGTCTTCAACAGCTCGTCAATGCTTATCAAATTAATGTGTAGCACTTGGGGTTGAACAAAGAGGCCAAGATAACCACAAGCTCTGTAGGACACTGGTAAAAAGAAACCAGTGAGAAGGGGAGAGGGAGAAGGGTGGTGTCGGCCAACTTCAGCTGTTTCTTGGCTGCCCGCGAAGCACTTCATTTATTTCTAAGTTTTAAGCAATTCATTCCTGGCCTTTCTGGCCGTTTTTATGATAGAGGAGCACGTGATACACATTTTGTGTGAAGGTTGAATAGCCAAGTGCTAATAACAGTATTTGGATGGAAATTAAGACCAATGCTGAATATAGCTCTCAAAGAAAGAAACTCTAAAATATGAGTGTAAATATGGAATTTCAGGTCCAAGATTGCAATTTTATTGCTAACATTTTTAGTAGTCAAATTTGAAAGGGCAGGAACACAATTTCACATTATTTTCCCTCGTCAGCAATCTGTGCGACATAATTGCAGCACCGAAGTGAATAGTCGCTTTCAACTGGTCCATCTAATAATATTTTTAACCTTTTTATGCACAACAGAATATAATTCAGGAAAATTATTTTTGAAACATTTCTGTAAGTAGCTTTTTACTTTTGTATTCTTAGATTTGAAAAACCTTACAAAACCTTCCATTTCAATTACTAAAAACAGTGGGCAGGCGAAGTTCCAGAGCAATCAATTCACCAATCTTTTCTTTAAATTTCTAGTCACTGAACAATGAGATTGTAAAAAAGTGTCTCCTTAAAGCGTTTTTTGTTGAAATCCGTTTTAAGGCTTAGTGAGCGAGAATCTGTTTGAAGCGCCTCATTCTTCTGTAACACTTTCTTCTTTCCTTCACACTCTTTAAATACTTCACTCTGTCTAGACTGAGACTGATTCATCTTAGATATTGCTGTACTCGATTTGTTTTTCTTCCTTTTTGTAAAATTTTCAGGTGACAATATTGACATTCTGCTTTTTAAAGTTTCTCTTCTCCAAATGAAAAAAATACAGAGAGCTTTTTCTTAAAAGGCCCAAAGCTTAAATAGAATTAAATGACTAAAAGATCTGATATAGTTGCTGAAGCTTGTACTTGTAAAATATGAATGAAAGCACACCAGACAAATCATTGAAGGGCAGAATTATGATATAATCTCATTTTTTTATTCCATCTTGTGTTCTTATTTAAAATTTTGTAATTACTTTTTGACTCAAAAAATAAATATGATTTTTTTAATCTAGCTAAAATATCGAATTAATTTATATTACATGTCATTCTATTCACTATTTATTAGGCAATTTAAAAGTTTATAGTTTTCTGCTACACAAAGCTAACAACTCTAACACTTATTTGAAGTATTTCACTCTTGCAGTAATAAATATTTCAATCAACTGACAGCATTTAAACAAAAGGCTGGTGAGGAAATTTTCACTCTAAGTTACGTTTGGAATGCTTACCCTGTGTGACTGCGAACATTCAGTTATTGACAGAAAATCCAAATGACAAGCCTGGCTCACTCTACTAATGTTGAAATATTAGTTAGATGTAATGAAAACTATATAATGACAATTCATTGATCAAAAATGTAAGGTTGCCACAAATGACACTGACAAAGCATTTAGCTACTTGCCCTTCCAAAGGTCAAAGCCAAAGCAGACTTGAATCACAAGTTTGGGCCAAATCTGAGACCGAAGCTCAATTTGGTGTAACCCTCATCATCTGTAGTCTGAGAATATGCAACAGGGGAGATGCCCAGGCAATGCAGTCATTTAGACTGACGATTCCAATCTTTGTCTCTTACTCTTTCTACCTGCTTCGCCTTGGGCAAGTTATTGAATACACACACTCTCAGGCCTTGTTTTCTCAGGAGTAAACAAGAAACAACAAAACCAGAAGATTTAAACAAACCTCTGCAGATGAAGCACTTGGTATAGGCTCTGTCCTGTAGTATATGTAAAGTCTACTTTATTTATTGTAACTATCATTATAAACACCACTAATATTAGAATCTTTTTACCTATTGACACTTGGAGAGCTGTGAGGATTAGAGGCTACCTATATGTAGCACCTGAAGCATTTTGTGCTCATTTTGTGTGGTAGCTGATATCACCTAAGTACCTTTAGAACTTTTAGAAATGCTATAAGTGATACCTGAATTGTAAATTCAGAGAAAATACAACTAATAGCTATCTACTCAGCTGAAATGGACACATCCTTGCCTTTTAATGACCCAGTGTCCTCACATGCTTCCCATGTGTCGGGAATTCTGCACACCTTAAAAGTCCTGGGAAAGACAGGGCCTCTCTTATTACAGAACTGAAAGCACTAGAAAGCTTTTGCAGCTCCCCTGAAGCTAAACCTAATAAGCTTGGCCAATCAGATGCACACACCTGAGACTTTTGCATCCAGAGATAGTGATGCAATGACACAGGAACAGGAGATCAAGCTGAGGCACATGGAAGAAGCACCCACATCCACTTCACAGACACAGCAGTGACGTAGCTACAGGATGTGATATCCAGTGTTCAGTGACAGTGGCTTCAGTGGTTCTTGCCAGTGTGAGCCTGTGACAACAATTTGCTGTGGCTCTGATGTGCAGCCAAACCTGGTACTCCAGCTTTCCCAGCAATTCTGTGAGCTACTCAGTACCCTCTCAATAGACTGCTGTTCTGCTTAAGTTAACCAGGGCCATTTCTGTTTATTAAAGCTTAGACTGACACAGAAGCTGGCGATAGGCAGTGGGGTCCTGGAGGCAGTAACCCCTCCAGTGTGCACGGGCTGAGCAGCGGAACGGGGGTGCCACCATTCCTTGCAGCTGCAGTGCATAGCCATGCATTAAAGACAGATGAAAACTGAATGTCGTCCTCCAGAGCTGTGCTTGTAGACAGATTCTCAACTGGGAAGTAGTGACATTTGTTAATGTGTCACCTAATACTTGGTTAGGCTATTGCATATTGTGTCTTGGAACATGAACTACGTATCTATAAAGACTGTAGTATTAGGAAAAAATCAGATTGTTGGACTGTGTTAGCTGCTTATAATGTTCGGGAAAAAATTAAAGAAGCAAGTTTAAGTCGAAAGTGGCTATTTCAAAAGCAGGAAAAAAGGATGCTTGGTTTTGCTATTGAAAGCTCTATCTGCTGCCCTGACCAGTGGGTTTCAGTGGGTTGCTTGGGCACTATCATCCTGCAAAGCAAAAGGTCACCAGTTTGATTAGTCCCAGTCAGCCACAAGCCTACAGGTTGTGGGTTTGGTGCCCAGTTGGGGTATGTACAAGAGGCATCCAGTCAGCATTTTTCTCCCTTTCTTTCTTTCTTTCTTTCTCCCTCCCTGCCCTGTCTAAAAACCCAAACAAATAAAACAGCCTGTGAATTCCATAATTTTATGAGATTAAATTAAATTTGCCAGACTGCAAAATTGAAATTCTCTATTCTAAACTGAAGTTTTCCAACAAAAGCAGAAACTAAGGAGAGTAAACAAGGGAAAAGACTAGAGCAAAAGGCAGGCCCGATCACATAGGCAGCTGCCTGTGTACCTCCAGTAAGCCTTATCGTTGGGACTAAGAATTAAATATCTTAATTTAAATTCAGAGAAATTCAAAGTACAACTAACAGCTATATACTCAGCTGAAATGGACATGTCCTTGCATCATAGGGTCAAAGCTCACTGTGATGACGCAGCTGGAATGGAAGCAGCCTGGCATTACAGATTAGTTATTGCCTTGAAATACCATAATGCAATGAACTTGATATTGGGGACTAGAGTGGGAATGGGCAAAGTACAGGGGAAACAGAAAACAGACAGAAGGTCCAAGAGACAAAAGCAATCTCTGAGTCAGATCTCCATCTGTGTGTGTGTTATGATCTATGGAATTAACCAGAAGTAAGTAAACAAAATGCCTATTAACTTTTTAGAGCCTCTTGCTATATTACCAAAAATGTCTTAATTCCAGTCAATGACATCCTGTAATACAGTTCAACCCTTAAAGCAATCACAAGGTGTCCGAATTTGTAGCTAAAAAAATTAACTGCTAAAGCTGCAGTTCCCAGAAAAGGCATCCCTCTTCTTAATGTCCATCTCAGATGTGCCCATAGAGAACAATGGGCAGAACACGCTCCTGTAATGCAGAGTGTAATCTGTAATTACACTCTGAATTTGTAGCTAAAAAACAGATTACATTTTTTATGAAATGGATTACACGCTTCTGTAATCCAGAGTGTCAGAAAGGTGCCCCAGGCATAGAACATGCACTCATATTGTCCAACAGGGCAGGACATGTGCTTTGAACCAATGACGAAAGGGTGCTACTTCCATTCTCCTCTCTTCCTAAATGAGTATTTCCTGATGTTTTCATTTCCACTATGGAATATGAGCCAATGTCAGGGAGGGCAGTGAGTGACTTAACTTTTAAGTGGTGATTTCTGGATCAAGAGAAGGATATTACTTGGATATATCGAACTTGGAGCAGCTTCTAAATGAGGCTTTGAATTTGCTCCAGTTGGAATGGGGTAAGTGCACTTCATGTAGACATTTACACACCTACGCTCACACAAAGAAGGGTGTTGGTAAATGTAAAGTGCCCAAAGGAGTGTGGGGGAACCTGTTATTTGCCTGCTTGGCATATAATTCCCCCATGTCATTTCCTATTAGAGCCCCGATTTTGTCCATGTATTTAGTCTTCCTCCAAACAGCCTGAGCATATTTGAATCAGTCTTAGCAAACCCATATCAAACCTGTCAATGGTTAGTCCAGGAACTCAAAGCACAGTGTTTCCTTGGCAAATGTTGTTCTTGGTTCTGCAGTGGGCAAATGTCCTGAGTAGATCCAAAGAACTAAAGGGTAGATCTTTATAACCCACAGTGTAGGAGAGGTTTTTTCTCCTTCCCATCTATTCACACACAGCTGCTTCACTCCACCATATACCTTCAGTTAGAAAATATCTTGTAACCCTGAGAGAAGCCCACTTTGAACACATGGAGAAAGGCAAAATGAAGAAAGGAATAGGGAAATGGAACCAGAGTCATGATGAAACTTTACCTGAGCCTCCATTAATTCTGGACTTCCTGTTACTTGAGATAATAAATTTCCTTGTTGTTTAAGACAGTTGCTACTAGTTTCTGATATGCCAAGTAAAAAGTTTAAGTTTTCAGTTGTCACTTTTCTGCTCAAAGCATAGGATGAGGAAGGGTTAAACCAACACAAAAGACGTCAGGCTGCTAAAGCAGAGGAGTTGTCCAGGGGCCAGCTGAAGCCCCCCATTGGTTAGTTCATTGACAAACAGGTCTTAGGGCAATCATTTTGTATTTCTCCTATAGTTACTTTACATGTGGAAAATGGTATTGCTTCTCTATGCACAGTACTCCTATAAAGTTCATTTTTTAAAATGAATGTGCTCATGTAAACACAAATCACCTTAAAGTTTTATCTAAATAATAACACAAGTTGTGTAAGTCTTCATAACAAAGCACCACCAGCTAGCAGCTGGGTGCATTATAATAATACAACAGAAATGTATTCTTTCACAGTTCTTGAGGCAAAAAGTCCAAGATCGACTTGTCAGCAGGGCCATGCTCCCTCTGAAGACTCTAGAGGAGGATGTTTTCTTGCCTCCTCTAGCTTCTGGTTGTTGCCAGAATCCTTGTAAATTCTTGGTTTTGTAGATGCATCACTCCAATCTCCACCTCAGTCTTCACGGGGCTTCCTCTCTCTGTGTCTCCCTGCAAATTGCCACCTCATTAAAAGGATATCAATCTTCAGGTCAGGGCTCATCCTAATCCAGTACAACTTTGTCTTCATTTGGTTACATCTGCAAAAACCCCCTTTCCAAATAAGGTCACATTCACAGTTATCAGAAGTTAGGACTTCAGTGTACCTTTTAGGGGACATAATTCAACCCACAAAGCAGTGATAGGGCAAAGTCATAGTCATGAAAGTGACATGGATATTTGGAAACTCTAAGGATAATACTGCAATAGAAGCAAAGATGCAAAAGAGACAAAGACATGAGTTCAGTTACTCTGGGCCAATGAGCTTCAAGTTGGCCAATGAATTGTAATTTCTTGAAATGTGCCCAACATTTGATAAGATTCCTGTAGAACCCTAACCTTAGCAAGCCATATCTGAAAACTGTGCAGTCATCCACACAGACTGGCCAAAATATTGATGCTATTGAAAAATAACCCAAAGCTCACTTACAGTCTGTGATGTTATCACATAGAGGTCACACATGTTTGGCAGCGTTTCTCTGAATGTCCAGCCCCAGTCTAACTGTTGATGTTTTCAGTTGGAACTTAACTCCATTGATTCTAGCTAAAATTGTCCATCCTTGTACTCTGACAAGCCTTCCATTTATCTGGACATGATTTCCCAGTACCTGCCATTAGCCTGATTTCTTTAGTCCTCAAGTATCCCTCCTCACAGGAAAATAAAGGGCTTATAATTTGAGACTTAAATCAACTATAGAAAGGAATAATTACATACTGTAACTCAAAGAGCTTGCCTTGCAGTTTGTTACATAACAAATAAGGAGAGGTGGGTTTTAGGAAGGCCACAGTTGGAATGGTTATAGTTTAACATTAAGCGAGAAACTCTGGGAGAAAAAAATAACTCTTTTAAATGGCTTCATGAAATCCTGAGAAGCTTTACATGTTATAGAAGGTTTCCTTATCCCATTTGTGAAAGTAATAAAGTGTGAAGAAATAGTAAATCTGGTTTGCCACGCTTGTCTGGCATTAATTTATAGTCTAAAAGAAAAAATATATATAAAACCTCAATCACTGTTGTTTCCTATGTTTAATCAGTTTTTTAAATCCTTCAAGGCTGTTCAGAGAAGAGTGGTATTCAGGTGTTCTGAAAAATCATTCAGGAACCCACGAGCTAGTTGACCAAGGCAAATGCATTTTTTTAAGTATTGTCAAAAGCCTCTTCCTCTTAATAATGTAAGTTCAGATGACTTTGGCAGTTCCACAGCCAAATGAACCACCTGGTGTTCACAGACCAATGTGGGAATGCAGAAAGCTGTTTCCATGGTGATGAGGTTCCCTCTGGCAACCACCGCTCTCCTACCTCCCATCTTTCTCTGCTATCAGGAGTGTAGATAGGATTTCAGTGGCGGAAAGGTGATACAGCAAGCATTTTGTGGGTTTTCCAAGGACAGCTATCCTATATGTCTATAAGTAATGAGGAAATCTCCCTGCCACCATGCAGAGATGGTCACAGACCAGAATCCAACCAAAATCTTCTCGTGTTTGAAATAACTCCATTGATAGCATTTTATTTAACACCCTAGTGTATGAACAGATACTTCCCTGAGCCAGGAGTTGGCAACTACACCCTGAAGGCCCAATCACCTGCCACATGTGTTTGTAAGTGCTCATAAGAGAACTTCATTGAAATAAAGTTTTATTGGAAGACAGCCACCCTTACTCATTTGAGTATGGTGTATGGCTGCTTTCTCGTTCCAATGGCAGAACTGAGTAGTTGACTGGAGGGACAGGGACAGCATGGCCCGTAAGCCTAAAAGGCATTTTCTATCAGTCCATTTACATAAGACATTTGTTAACTACTTTCTCAGATGATGTGGAGCCAAAATCTGGCAAGAAAGACTACAAAGTACAGAAGTATAGGCAATGTGCTATAGGAAATAAAGAAAACAAAATGAATGCTAGCAAGAACTACTACTGAGGACCAGAGTGGCCTGAGAAGGATCCTTAGAAAAGGTGAAACTGAAAAGGCAGAAAGCCTTGGAATATAGAAATCTGGGCTGATGGGAGAGAGACCGTCTAAATAAGGAGTAGGAGCAAGCAGAGGATGGTGAAGAAAATGCTATTCAGTGCCCCGACATGTGAAAAACCCATTAACCCAGGAAAGGACCGTGAAAACTGTCAGCTGCCGCTCTCACTGTGAGCACAAGTTCACAATGGCCGGAGGACAGAGTTTGTGAATAGCAGAGGTGATATACAGGCTCTTGAAAGTCAGGTGAAGGAAATGATCTTATTCTACAGGGAACGAAAACTCACTAAACTAGAAACTGATCTGATAAAAGTTTTGTTAAAAGCAAATTCAATAAAACCAGATGAAGGATGAAATACAAAGAATGGAAGTAGAGAGAGAAGGAGCCCACTTAATACATATCATCTCTGTCATTCTTATTACATGCCAGCTACTTCACATGTATATTAACTTACTCCTCCTAAAAACCCTACAAGGTAAACACTATCATAATTGCCACTCAACAGACAAGAAGAAATTGATGGCTAAGAGAGGTACACTAAGTTACTCAAAGTCCTGTAGATGGAAATTTGCAAAGTCACGTAATCCAGCTCCAGAGTCCATCATCAGTTACTGCATTTTAAAGACCATAAGATGCACCTAGGTTTTAGAGGAGGAAAATAGGGAAAAATTTTTGAAGCAAAAACTGTGGTAAAATATTTAATAACATAAATAACATAATATTTCACCAATGTAAATGTAAACAGAACTCAACAGCAGCATTAACAACCATTCTTCCTCCCAAATTTGTGTGGGGGTGTGTCATACAGTCCAAAAAATATAGCACTTCTTCCATCATCAGTCACCAGACCGTTAGAACAGTGTAGAGTGAGATGGTAAGAATCCCATTAGACTAGTTGCAATGGCACACACACACACAAAATACTCCATAAATATACTTCATGAGTAAATGATGAATGAAAGAAAAGAAGAAAAAGGAAATAATGGGGGCGAAGAGCATGGTAGGGGGAGGGGAGGGATTACTAGCATTCAGAGCCTACTCTAAAAGATTCCAAGGGGAAGGAGACATGAAAGGTAATTCTAAGAGTTCTCTTTAGGATAACTGGAAAGTACTGGGGAAAATCACCTGTGTGGAGAAGGTGGTAATTTCAACTGGAGATAAAACATGATGAACTTGACGAGAGGGCAGAGTATCCCAGGGAAACATCAGAGAGCCCCTGGAGACGTGCGGCCGGAAGCCAGGAGGGGCCAAGTCCCAACAACAGAGTGGGTGGCCGGGCTGCACAGAAGAAACTGAGGGGACAGGCCGCCTCTCTCATGCTGACGGGCAGGGGCGTGGGGGGGTGTGAAGTGATCTTCACTCATGACACACTCAATTTATAAAACAAAGAAACCCATTAAATAGTGAAGAGTACAAAACTGGTCCAATGAAAAGAACACGGGGCTGGCCCTGCAGGTAATTGGGAAACAGAGGAGAATATCCATTAGTGTAGCTCCTGTTCTGTGCCAGGGTTCGGACACTACACTCATTGATCATAGTGAGGCTGAAACAAGGTGGCCTCTCTCCCCCGGAGAGCAGAGAAAACAGAATTAGAGAGGGTAAATGACTTACAGAAGGAGTCAAGGCAGAAAGTCATGGAACCCGGATTCAAGGCCAGGTCTGCCTTTACAGCCCACGTTCGAACTATTAGCGCCTGCCCAGTATCCTCCCATGTGCTTCCCAGGGTTTCCTCTGCCCCTCAGCACCAGCAGACAAGCACTCTGCCTGGTTCTCACAGCTCTTCCAAGGCCCTTGCATCACATGAGAGGATGAATCACCAGTAAGTGCTTGAAGAGTTACCCCGCCATAGGGTGCTATCAACTAAAACGCAAACCTCAGACCTTGACCAGCTGTTGGGAGGGAAGTCTGGAGAAATGTGCTAAAGCAGTCCCAGTCCTTTGAAACGCAACACAATGGCTTCTTTCTAGTGGTTCTCATTTCTAGTTTCTGCAAGGGCGGCCCCTTTTGAGGTGTGGTGGCTAAGAGTGAGGACAAGACCCAGAGCTTTGTCCCTGGAAAACTGAGTCTCCCAGACATCCACCTCTCTGAACCCTTAGTGTTTAATATAAAGATGTATAACAATTTATTTGGAATAAAAAGATACAATAAGTTAACTTGCTTTTAAATATAAATAAAAGAACACTACCTACAATAAACACTAAAAAACTGAGCTGTCTCTCCACTGACACTGTCTCTTTATTGGCCTTGTTTACATCCAGTTTGTGTTCAAATCACATAGTAAATATACTTTGTAGTTCTGTGAATTCTCTATGTGTATTCATTCTAATTCTTTTTTCTCCGATCAGACACCCAATCTCACAGATTTCCTTGGAACAAATTTCTTTCTGTGATAACTCTTTTCCTTTCTGTAGTAGTGTCCCATTGACTCATTATGTACCTCAAATGCATTTCTTCCCACAAATACGGTGGACAAAGCAAAGGAAAACCTACCCAGAAATAGGGACTAAAAGCCTGAATGCCTAGCAATAAACAAGTAGAAGTACTGTGTCTATGGACACTCATATTAATGATAATATTATGTAGGTCATTCCTTCTAAAAGCAAATGCATCCAGGGATTGGGAAGTATCATAACAAGCAGCTCAATGCTTTAGATTGCAGAGCAGGTCTCCAATTTCTCTTAAAAGCTCAGACCTTTTGCATGCTGTGGGCACAAGGATTCATCTATGCAAAATGCAAAAAGCATCTCGCTTGACATTTCTTGAACCTAATTACCCTCCATGAGAAAAAGATCTAGCAGAAAGCAAAAGCCTTTTACAGCCCCACATTAGGAGATATGATTCTGGTATATGAGTATACAAAATATGACTATTGGCCAGAGTGTTAGAGGCCTCTCAGTACCACACTTAAGGATTGTAATACATTTCTTATGAGTCGCTAAAGCCCTTGTTCAATGGCAACTGCACAGAATGAAGTAAGTAAATGAAGACTGAGGAAGGGGCAACAGACTGAGTAGGAACATCATGGAAACAGCGATGATTCTATGGGGTAAGTCACACATCTCTATAATAAACTCACCTGGCAATATTCAGGGCTTCAGATCTATGCTGATTCAAGAATACATACATACTAAAGTTTCTAGGCTTGTCTCCCCCTTTGAAATGGGGGATAGTAATTTTGTGAAACACGGGTGCCCTCTTTCTTGCCCTAATAGTTGTTTCAGGTCCTAATCCCAACATCCAGCCCGTGTACTTTTTATCTTCACTTGAGAAAATTTAATATCCCCTCCTTGAGTGACCTTTCCTGACACCCCCATATAGAGTTGCACCGTATGTTCACCTAAGTTCCTGTAGCCGTAAATAATCTCCTACTCGCTCACTGTTCTAACAGCATTTGTTAACCTGCCTTCACTTCTAGACTGTGAGCTCCTTAGGGCAGGCGCCTCTACCCTCATTACCCAGCACAGTGCACAGGTAGTAGACCCTTGCTCAGGCATTCTCCAGCCCTGCGACCAACCACCATTTTCCTTTCTTATAGGGGATTGAACAGTGTGCTCCCCCCACCAATTTTATGTACCACTGCACCTCAGAATATGCCCTTATTTGGGCATAGTGTCTTTGTAGATGCACTTATGGTACAAACTGAGATGAGACCATTGTGGGTTAGGGTAGGCCCTAAATCCAGTGACAGTGTCCTCAAGAGAAACAGAAAAGGATAAGCAGAAGAACACCCAGGGAAGACAGAGGCAGAGACTGGAGTGACGCTGTCACAAGACAATATCAGGAGCCACGAGCAGCTGGAAGAGAGAAGAAAGCATTGTCGCCTGGAGCCATCAGAGGGAGCATGCATGGCTCTGCTGACCCCTTGACTTTGAACTTCAGGTCTCCAGAACTGTGACAGAATAAATTTTTGTTGTCTTAATACACCAAGTTTGTAGCAATTTGTTATGGCAACCCTAGGAAATGAATACATTTTCTTTTTCTGGAAACTGGCTTCCCACCATCCACAAGGTTTCAGATTCTGGTCAGTCATGTTGGGGCCACAGGAATGCTCCCTCACCTCACTCCCAGGCTCCTCACAGAGCTGGCCAAGAATCTAAGCCTGTCCAGCAATATTCCTTCCCTGGGAGTTTAGGGGATACTGAGAGAAAAATGCCCATGTCCCATTCTTTTACTCCATTCAAGTTCTGTCCAAAGGTCATCACTCCATAGACACATTCCTGACATTCTATTATTTCCACTACTCTAGATTGCTCTCTAGATTTTTCTCATAACCCTAGAGCTTGTACTCATGTCGTAGCCCTCTTGTTTACCTTATATCAGTTATGTTCTTCTTCATTCTTTTTTTTCCTCTGACTTTTCTCATTACAGTGTAGCCTCCATTAGGGCAGGGACAGGATCTGCCTGGTTTGCTACTGTATTTCCAGCCCTAGGACTCAGCTGTGCATACAGCGGCTCTGCAGTGAGACAGATGAGGCTGATCTGAAGAGAGAAATCGAGGTGAGAGATGAAGGATGGAGGTTTCCTATCAGAGTCAACTTTCCCTGTTTCCTTTTTTCCTAAGGCCTAGCCCTATTTCTGTCTTTGGCTTCTGGAGAAAACCCTGATGAAATGTGCTCTTCTAAACTTAAACAAGTTGGTTTATGTTTCTTATACCCACACAAGAAGCCAAAAGAGATCCAGCTAATACACTATGACACTTAGTAAAACTCCAGCATCTTGGAGGAGTAAATCGCAGAATGAAAACTGAATGAATAACTGTATAAATCAACTACTTAATCCAATTTGACTTCTGACAAGGTTAGTCTTACAAGTAATGAAAGTGATTGAAAACTATAGCATGCGTTTGCAACCTTCCATATTTATCTTACCACCAACTCGAGTATCTGAAATTCCATCACTACATATTTTAGAACCACTCCATTCAAATATACTTATTCCTGGAAAAAAAATTTGGCCCTTTAAAAATTTTGCTAGATCCTAGAGAGCTAGGCTCTCCTGAATAATGTATAAACTAACCACCTTATTGAAAGAAAAAGGAAGGGATCACAGCACAGCAGAAATCAATTTCAACCACTTTTCTAACTTGGAACTGGTCTTGTACTCCTGGGAAATTTTGGACTTGATATCCATGGAAGACTGATTGCATTGAGGCCCAATGAATGGCCTCTCTGAATCATGCTTTTACAAAGTGGTTCAGCAACTTCCTCCTACCAAGAAGTTGAGTCTGTTTTCTCATTGCTTGAATCTGGATTGTCTTGTGACTTACTTTGGCCAAGAGAATTGCACAAGTAACACTGTATCCACATCTCAAAAGGTCTTTCTGTTTCCACTGTTTCTTAGAAAGCTGCACAGCTGTGAAAACAAGCCCAGCTCACTGTACTGGAGAATGAGACATGTGACTCCGTGCCCCCCACCCCCTTCTTGGTTGCAGCCCACCAGCAGACATGTAAGTGAAGCCATCATAGACCAGTCAACCCCCAGACGACCTGCCATCTATTCACAGACCCATAATGAGGTCCAGCCAAGCCAAGGCCAAGCTGACCATACTCATGAGTAAACAAATGTTTATTGTTCTAGTCCACTGAGTTCTGGAATAGCTTGTTACATACCAATAGCTACATGACAAAACACCAGTCTACTCTGGAAATCTCAAATCTGAAAATTTTCTGTTTTCCAAAACCATCTGGAAGTCTTGGATTCTGATACCATCTTTCTTGAGAGAATTTATACTTGGAGGTTGGGTTTTCCAGGTTGGCCTCTTAACCTCTACTTATGCTTCAACAGCACAATACCATCAGGTGTGACAGTCTTTCTAAGGAATCTTCATTCTGTTTCACATGAAGAGATCAGAAACACATCTTCCTGTCCAGCCTCACATTTGGGGATCTCACCTTCTTCAACCCCTGCTACTCACATGGACACTGACTCTCGGACCTGAGACAGGGAAGTCAGCTGGGGAACAAGTGTTCTCAGAGCAAAGGTGTAAGGATCTGCAAATGGGGACAGAAGGCAGTGAGCAATTGACACAGGGAGCTGGCATTGGACCCAAAGTGGGTCTAGAGACGGGGTATAATGAGGATTCTCAGAAAATGGCAGAAAAAGGAATGACGTTGGGCTAGTGAGGAGTGAGTGATAGCAATGAGGTAGCAATTGTCTCCCCCTTTTCTCATTTCTTTCACTCCCATGTCTAAAAAAAAGAAAAGGAGAAACACTGGGAAAAACAACATATCTTCTTTCCCCCCATTTTCCACTTTCCTGTGCCTACTGTGCTGGGAAGAATGAGAAGCTGGGAAAGAGGCTGTGTTTGTCTGCAAGACTATAGTTGCTTCTGCCCCCAGCTTCCACCCTTTGTCCTGTTCTGCCCGCCTCCTAATTAGCACTATCATTGCTTATGGTCAGAGGTAAACACAGGGATTGTTTGGGCATGGCAGGAGGGATTCTTTTAGACAGTTTGGCGACCAGCTATCAGTCATGGATGAAAGTCAAGCTTTTGTGGCAGGATGGAGAGACTCTCAACCTTCCTCACCAATGAGGACCATTATTTCCTGGAAACCTAGCGTGTGTGTGACAGAGAAAACAGAACAGTGCTCCATGTGGTGAATGAAAGAGTCTTTTTCTTTTCAAGGAAAGAAAAGAATCTACAATCATTATCAGTGGCCTATTCTAATAAACCTCCTAACAGAATAATTTTAATGTCAATTTTGTATGGTTTTATGATAAAATTCTGTGTTTTTCTCCCTGTATTTCATATTGATCCCTTTTGCAGGGCAGAAGGGCAAGTTTATATTATGTTATATAATATAATATAAAGCACATGTTGCTTATAAAGACATTTATTGTTTTCCTAAAGATTCAGCCATTAAAATATAATCTTCTTGGGGATCCTGGAAAGAAAGGGAAAACAAAATATGAGGGGAAAAAGAAAAAAGAGGAAAAGGAACAGAGAGAAAAGGGAGTGAGTGAGAGAGAGAAAAAAATGGATCAAAGTCACCATATCCAGTGACCAGCCTATGCTGTCTACCACCACTCTTGGAAGGGGAAAGACCCTACAGTGGATGCTATAGGGTGCAAGCAGAAATGGTGTGCCTTAGGAAGATGTGGTCCCAGCCCCAGCAAAGATTCCCACATTGCCTGTGTAGAAAACCAGAGGTGAAATTTGCAGAACCAGTAAGAACCCTGACAGGGAATATGCCAACAGAAGTCATGCTGTGCTAGAATTCATCAAGCCCCATGAATTCTGTTGAGATCTAGGGAGGAGAAGCAGCCCTGCCCAGTACTGTTGGAGGAGATAAGGTGGAGATTCTGATGTGGACGTATTAAATGAAGATTAAGAAATTGCTTTGTTTCTTTTATAGGAAAGAACTGACTTTGTCATGCACGCCCCAGTTGAATGGTGGTTTATACCACTTTATTGGAGATGTACCATGACTACTATGCTTACTAACATTGCACGTAAGAGTGAGCTTCTAACCCTGTTTTCTTAGGTCCTTTTGAATGAAAACAAACTTTTCAGCCTCCTATTTCATAAACCTTTCAGACAAATATCCTGCCACTGTAGTCCTTTTACATAGCAGAGGTTTAGTATAGGGGTTGACTCAGAGCCTGCCCCTTTCTATCATCAGTAGGAAACGAGATAACATGCATGCAAAACAACAATAACAACAGCACAATGAATGAATACATTCAGTACGTTGAGTTTTTGAGTGTATGGGATTGACAGATTGTCTTCATGACATCTCAGGACTCTGTATGACACTCGAAATCATTGGTTGCTTTTACTAAAAAAAAATTTGCCCTAGTATATATTAGATGCCCTTTTGAAGGATGTATATTTCTTCTCCCTTTTTTACCTCCTAATAAAATTAGTGAAATAATATAATACATTCAAAGAACCTAGCACAATGCTTGCCACAGGATAGGAGCTCAGTAAATTATGTTATTGCTGCTTTTATAACACAGAATCTCATGCATCGAAGTTCTGGTGTCTTGAGGATGAAATCAGTATAGAAGAAAATTGCAGCCCACCCCACGCGAACCCTTGCCCTAAGCTCATTATAGGAGCTGATTAGCAGCCCACTTCCTAGGCAGTCAGTTGTTAGGTAGCAAAGCACAAAGGCTTGGACACAGAGAAAAGAAGCCAAAAGAAAAAAGGCATTTTCTCAACTCCATGGAAACTAAGGGCTTATATAAATTTCATTACACAATTTGCCATTGCTACAGACTCATATACTATTTTCAACTTTATTTTGCTTTTGCTAAAAAAAAAAGCTATCTTCCAGCTGCCAAAATCTGAATTGGGACACCCATTCACCTGTCACCTTCACCAGAGCTCATGCACCCCAGAAAATCTGTCACCATTCCCCAGACTAGCAATCCTTCTCCAGAGCACGTGACTCACATGTCTGCAGGAGGTCAGTGTGATGGGACCCTTTCTTGTGGACCTGATTTCGATGAGAGCATTAAACATGGAAAACCATCATTCATCTGTCATTGACTTTTCAGGGGAGGGTGAGAATGTGACAGCTGTAATGATGAGAGTGAAATTTCTTTTAATTCCCAGATTTATGAATAGAAGCAGCAGTTGTATCTATATCTTGAAAAAAAATCAAAGGTGAAAGGGGAAGTAACATATTTGTGCCCTGAATTTGGCTACTAGAAATTTTAGACTACAACTGACCCTGTACACTGATCCCCAAATATTATATAACACAAGTCTGGCAATCTTTTTTCTTTAGGTCTCTACATCTAACTCTTTATGTAGGTCAGTATGCCCTTTATGTTTTGGGGTGGGTTTTCAGCAGTGGTGTGTTGGAGTTGGTGCACAGAGTGAACGGTATGAATCTCTTCCCAACTCTGCATTTTGTGTTGGCACATTGGTAGGTTCAACTCAGCCATGCAGGGACTATTTACACCACAAAAGGGCCTTTTTTTTTTTTTTTTAACACAGCTGGTCGTTAACACTTACATCACAGCACTGGTTTTAAGGAAGGTGAGAGGGAACAATCATTAGGGTATCAGGAGCGTAAGCAGAAAGAGGAATTGATGGTGCTGGAGATGGGGGAGATGGCAGGAAAGAGGTAAGTTGAAGGAAGAGTTCTCAAGAAAAAGAATACTATCTCTTAGTTCACAGTTTTTCTTGAACTACCTGGTAATGCTCCACCCCAGAATTCAGAGTCCTCTCTGTTCCACAGTTACCTGGCACACCCTTTCACATGCGCTCATCTTACACTTGAAATTTCTTATCAACCATCTCCAAAGACATTCATAAAAGCCATAGATTTTACTCTCCAAACTGTTCCTGTATAAAATGTATATACCACAAATCTAATAATCTTTTCAGAGTCTAACACCACATACTTGCAAACTGATTTGAAATCTTGATATACAAAAAAATCTTTACAAAGATATATCAGTGGTTTAACTTTACTTGTTTCCTATAAAATGTAAGGAAACTATTCCTCTTGTGTGGAGCTGCTGGTTTTCAAGTAGAAACTAAATGCCTGCCTATATTTCATTTTGGTGCTGCATTAAATTCTTGAGATAGTGAAAAGGAATAAAATTTTGATAAGAAATCAGTATTTCATACTATTCACTACTTTTATAGTGAAGGGCAACCTAATCTACTCTTGAGATTACAGGTCTGACTTCTAAATTATTTATTTTCTTTCCTTTGCTTACGATAAAGAAAAAGCTTTCATGACACTGGAAAAAGTAGAAAGTGAACAATGCAGGAAATTATATATCTTACATATTAATATTGGTGCAAAGTTAGGCTCTCAGTCATTCCTTGTTCATAGAACTAAAATAGCCAGACAAACTATACAGTACCCACTTATTCTAAAAATCTTTGGGTGAGATTTCAATTAGGTTACGGGGAGTCAGGAGCAGATTAAATTAACTATTGGACTAATGAAATGTTGATTTGGTGACTAAGAGCAAGCACAATCAATTTGGTATAAAATTACTTCCTTTGATGGATGTTTTTATAGGATGATGGTGAAAGTGAAGACTCTTAAAGAGAAGATGTTTAATAATAACTAAATTTAGCTATATTTCACCTCTATAATTCTCAATATAATGTGGTAGATTGCACCAATGGCTCCAATTCTTCATTCCTTTGCACAGCTATCCCCTTTGGCATG
This sequence comes from Artibeus jamaicensis, assembly GCF_021234435.1. NCBI lineage: Eukaryota > Metazoa > Chordata > Mammalia > Chiroptera > Phyllostomidae > Artibeus > Artibeus jamaicensis. The sequence goes on along the minus strand of NW_026521812.1, from coordinate 6,126,725 downwards.
AGATCGAAATTCTACAATAATGTATATTTTCCAGCCCCTTGATCCCAAGTTCAGACATGTGACTTGCCAGTATATAGAGCATGCCAAAGGTCTCATTGTTTTTACTTGCTCTCTTGAGTTTCTGTCATCACTGAGAAAGGGACTGTCTAGGCTAACCCATATTCTCAGTAGGAGGATAAAGGACACATGAAATAGAGCTTCTCCAGGTTAGATGCTACAGCCAAGCCCATCTTGGAACAGAGCCATCAGCCAACACCCACAGATACATAAGCAGACCCAGCCAAGATCAGCCAAGCCCAGTCAACTCACAAGCATGTAAGCTACAACAATACATGATTATTATAAGCCACTGTATTTTAAGATGGTTGGTTACACAAGATAATTAAGCCATTCATACATAATGTTACTTCCTCTCACACTTTCCTCTTGAAAACTGAAGAGGTTCACATACACAAAGGATTTCCTGATCAACACAGAAGTAATTTTCATAATCAGCCAGCATTTATGTTGTATAACTACAACCATTGAACAATTTCTTTAAGCATTAACAGTATCATATTACATTGATCAAGTCCCTGGCTTAGTTCAATACAAGAAATATTGACCAAGCCACCAACATTATTATCTGCCAGGGCCTGGGAATATTGATGAACAGTTCTGCACTATATTCGTAATTTATCAAGGGCCTGGAAATACCAAGACAAAGAGCCAGGGTGTCAGCCAAGTTCCCATCATCTTCCTTATTATATCCACATAAATTTGTGGAGAGTCTTCTAGCAAAAACCCCAAAACTACATGCTGAGTTAACAGTTTTCTCCACTCCTAATCTACTCCTGAATCCAGATGTGATTAGTTCTGATTTCTTATATTGGAAACACTCTCTACATTTCTTTGTAAAGCACTTCCACATTTAAAAAAAAAAAACAAGTTTTACATGGGGCTTCAAAGATTCTGATACTACTCAATATTCAAATATTTTAGACAAATACAAAAATGAATTAAAAAGCAGGGATCCCTTAAATCCTAGAAGGAAACTCAGGGGAAGAAATCAGTGTACTTTTATATTAAAAGTGTTCAGATTGGACTTTTTTTTTCAGCTAACAATAAATTTGGACTAAGTGTCTACTTTCTTCATAATTGCTGGGAGTTTCTCCGTCCTAATTTCCCCTGAGGGCCATGAGTTTGATATGTAACAAGAGAGGAACTGATGTTACTCTGGAGGCTGTGCAGTGATTTGAGTGAACTAATATGAAAAATAACTTTTTTTAAAAGTCTTCTCTGCTCATTTTCTGCACATAATGTGTAAATATGCTTTTTATACTCAGAATCCATAGTAATTGCATCAGTGAGGCACTGCAGTCTGATCACTCCTTAATCGTCCCTCACAGAGAAGCCTTGCAAATATTTTTTTCTGGTAAGATGTTCTTTATCCAGCTGAATCTACACAAATCCAAGAGTTTTTTTTGACAGTTTTTATGAGTTTTTACTTATATTATTTTGTCTCCTTAAGAGAAAAGGTATGGGTGATTATTTTGAAAGGGAAATATAAATAAAATAATGATAAGTGGTTTTATGTACTTAACATGTTTAAACTCATTTATATAGGGGAGATAAATGGTAATGGAAGGATACTTGACTTAGGGTGGTAAACACACAATACAATATACAGATGATGTGTTATAGAATTATACGCCTGAAACTATATAATTTTATCAACCAACGTCACCCCAATAAATTCAATAATAAAAAGGATTAAAAGCATAAACTCACTCATTTCTCATACCTTTATAACATAGGTGCTTTATTACCCTCACTTTATAGAAAAGGAGAATGGTTCAGCAAGTTGCCCAAGGTCACAAAGGTCCTTTGTGGCAGAACCAGAATTTACAAGCAAGAAATTTGCCTCTAGAGTTTTTGCTTAAAAAACTAGGCTAAACCCTGCCCCTCTCTCGCCCCAAAAAAGGCTGCCTGAGCCCTTCCCTACTATACACCTTTTTTTGTACTCAGATCGACTCACTAACGCATAACAAAAAACGTGGGGGCAAGGCCAGGAAGTGCCTTTTATGTGCCAAGCACTGTTGGCTGGGCACCAGACATGCTCTGTAAACAAGGCAGAGTATTTGCCTTCCTTGGGCTTATTGTCTAGTGAAAAAAGAAACTCGGCAAGTACATAGTAAAGATAAAGTGTAAAGAATATGAAGTTGTCTAAGGATTAGAAAATTTTAAAAAATTAGGAAGTAACACTGAAAATGAGATCTGAAAGGGGAAGAGAAAAAGCTAAAAACTATAGGAAACATCATTGCAAAGGCCAGCAATAAGAGAACCAGACGAGTGGGCGTTCTGGGCATTACTGCCATGTATGGGGAGACAGCAAAAGGACAAGAAGTGAGCTCAATGGGTCAGAATTTATATTGAGGGTGACAAAATTATGAAAGAGTCTAAGGGATTCACATGCTTAATTTACATTTTTAAACATAAGAGTGAGAGACACACCTGGGGCACGTGTGCCTGGGGCCTGTATTCACCAGGTCAGAAGAATCCTTATCGTCTCCCTCCTCACAGCCACTGGAACGTGTGAAGAGTCTTCCAGCAACACCCTCAAACTCTCCGTAATGGTTTTGTCTGCTCTTGTCCCTCACTTCTTACAAACTTCCTGCCTTGAGGAAGGCCCCCAGGCTCCACCCCCTTTCCCTGCTCCCTTTCACCCTTCATTCTACTCCAGTGGGCTTCGGGCCCTTCCCGCCACCAAAACCACTCTTGTCAAAGGCAGTGGTAGTCTCAGTGCCACCAATCCAAGGGTCACTTCTCCATGGTCATCAACCAATTTCCTCAGCAAAAGCCCACACTTGGGACAACACCCTTCCCTGGAAACACTTCATTCTTTTGGCTTCTGTGGCTGCTCCAGCCGCGCATTTTCACTCCTACTCCACCAGCTTCTCCTTCGGGCCACCCTCTGCTGGCTTCCCCTCTTGGCTAGGCTCAAACTCCGATTGTTGGCGTGCCCAGGACTCTGCTGGATTCTTTTCTCGTCTCCATCGATACCTCTATCAGGCTGATCTCATTATAGACGAGCAGCTAGAAATGTCATCTAGTTGTAGGTGACGTCCAACTGGACATCTCCAAGCCTGACATACCCCAAATTGTCATTTACACTGAGTACAGGACTGCTGAACTCATACATGACAGTGGGAATAAAAAATCTATAGTGTTGCATTGTGCCTATATCTGCAACTTTCCCAGAGAAGCCTACGTTAATTTTACAGATCCTTTCTTTTACAGATTAACAGGGAGATAGAGACCAAGGAAAAGTCTATTGTACTAAAATAGCATTGGGAATTCCAAAACAGTCACATAATTCTGGATGCTCTTTTAAACTTTAGAATTTTATCACAATGCATAACTATTCTTATCAGAAGATAGAAGGCAGATAAATTGACTAGTGATACTGACTTGATTTTTTTCCTATTATTTGCTTCTTGGTTCTAATGAATGCTTTCCACATTCATTTCTTAATTTGTCCTTCATTAAAATGAATGAGAAGGATTTCTTCTATTTTGAAATACAATAAAGACTTTAGGTTTCATGCCCCTAATTTCTCAGAGGTCTTCTGCAGCCTTAGTTTTGAGTCTAAGAACTGTGGCATGCCATTAAAGCCACGACTGACCACTACCAGCCCTCGCCAAGCTTCCTTGCTAATTTCACACTCTTCTCTACCTAGTATAAAGTTAAATGTTAGAAATTCTGGCTTTTAATAACAGATTTTGCTTTGGGATTGTGATTTTCTTCTGTTCTTACACTGACTGTGATGATTCAATAATATCCCTTTTCTTATTGCCACCTTTTTAATAGCCATGCTATTATTATCTCCCTCTGTCATGTGGCCTTGGACTACAGATCAACCAAAGAGGCTGGAGTTAGAGAGAGACTTAATTTGTAATCTTGGCTGTGCTGCCAACCAGCTCTGTGAGCTTAGGGTACAGAATTATGCATATTTTTAAAGTAAAGAAACTGAGATCTTTGGGGTTAAATGCCTTGACTGATTAGAAAACACTAAAGGAACAATATAAATCGAACACACTTTCATCCTATTCCATAAACCAATCCACTGTGGCTTTTACTTGCATATTTATTAAGAAATAAAATCTGCTGGATTCCAAAATGCAGGCAAAATCTCATTCTCCAAATTTAACAAATGAGTGAGTTCCGAACTCCTCTACTACTTCTTGGCCTTGAAACACAAATCTCCTCTCCTGAGATCTCCTTCACTGCAACCCTGGAGACTAGTCTGAGAGTTTAAGGGGGCTGCACACTTGCTAATGAAGAACCCCTTTTTTGCCCATAGGTCATCTAAGCAAATAAGAGTTCCTGGACAACTCATTTCACTCGAATGCTGCTCAAGATTAAAGGTGCTGATCACTTGGGCACATGATCAAGCAAGTGTGATTGAGTGCCATGGACACACCTTCAACTTCTAGCACAAACGTCCCCTGCCTCAGCACGTGTTATAGTTCCCCGGTAAAGTAGCCTCCATTCCCTCCTGCTCCGACCTCACTTCTTCAGATTCTGAAGGAAAATTGACACTGTCTTTGAGAGACAGGCAGACATTAATAGCACAATATTTGGCCTATAAGGAGTAAGGCTGCCACTGAACAATTCCTCCCAGCCCCCTGTCCTCCCCTGTCCCTGCTCCTTCTTCCTTCCCAGAGCAAAACCCTCCCTCCCCATCTTCTGAAGCCCAGCCAGGGTTATGCTGCATCTGGCTGTCCTTGGACCTTCCCGCCAATTACATCTAATTGTCATTCTTTCTACACTCCCCACCGATGAAAACTCATAATTAAATCCTCTGAATCTCAGCTAGATGGTAGAAGGAAAGTAATTTAATTATACTGACCCATACCATTCATTCATTCAGTCATTCATTCAACTTGCATTTCTTGCATTTAAATTGTTATTGAATGGTACAATGATACAAAGATGAGTGTAAATGATATCTGCAAACTAAAGATATATAAGTATATATCTTTTAGATATATATCTTTTAAATATATTATCTTTTAGATATATATCTTTTAGATATATTTTTAGATATATATTTATTATATCTAAATATATATAACTTTTAGATATAACTTTTAGGTATAACTTTTAAAGTTACCCAACTCTCAAAAGTTTTGTCAACCCAAATGATGTTCAGTTGGCAAAAGTTTACAGTATGGTGTGTAGTGGCAATGGAAGGAGGAACAAATCTAATGGTGAAAAAGACAAATTTACCTAAATCCTACCCTTTAGGCTACTCTTCCAATGCCTATAAAGACTCAGGGAGAATGGAAAAAAATGTGTTCATAAATCAATTCCCTTTTCCAACAGGGATTAGAGTTTCATTAAATTCTATTCAACCCATTATGTATTTTGCTGATGTAACTCAGGGGACATCCCTAGAATCAATGATAGGGAGTAAGGCAGCCTACACAGGTGGTTTAGAGGAAACGAATTCTTTGTATGGTAGGAACTGGATTATTCTCATCCCTGTGTTCCCAGCAAAGCCTAACAGACAGCACTGTGTAAAATTAATCATGGATAATTGTTTCTCTACTGGAAGAACCAGTTAGTAAAAATCAGTTATAAAATAGTCCTTTCTGACCTCCATAGCACAAGCTACAATGGGCCCAACCACAATGCTTTTGCTCCCAATTACAGTGAGGCAACTGTCATTATCGTGGGACAGGGACCATGCTGCCTTATGGTCTTTTGGTTCTTCCTTGTGTCAGCTACCAACAGCCTAATCAAAAACATACAGTCCATGGCACCTGGGGCCTGGAGCAAGTTCAGCCTCTCCCCAGGTTCCCCTCCCATGTATTCAGCAGCCCCCACATAAATCTGGGTTTGTCCTGTAAAAACGATTGCTACTGGTATGGAAGTTTCTTGCAGCTCAGTCATGACTGTGAACATGATACATTTTACTGTAAGTTATATTTGATTACAACACTCAACGCCTTCCATGTTTTCTCAGTCAAGTGATGTATTGATTATCCATCACTATTTTTTTAATTTCAAGGTGATGTTTGTTAAAGCTAACTTAGAATGTCATATCTCCTTTTTTTAGAGAATAATCTATAAAGCAGCAATAATGACTTTTCAAAGGTAGAAACTGTCATAAAAGAATTGTTTTTAGAAGACAAAACAGAAATAAGTGTGCTATTTAAGAACAAATGTTATGGTGATGTCTAAACGTTTGGATCAGCACTTGACACCATCCATCAACAAATGAACGTATCTAAAAAATTTGAACAGAGGCTAAGAAAATGCAATTGCGATGATGCCAAATATAGTTACTCTTATATTTTTAGACAATACTGCTTTAAATTGCACTTATGTGTGTCTACATTTACTCATGAGCTGCCAGATTCCATTACAATAGCAATCAACTGAGAAACAGGATTTCTGTATCATAATAAGCAAAATAAGGTATTAACCTTTTCCTCTTATGTCTTTTTTTTCGTAATGACCTTTTACTTTTGAATAGAAAATGGCCTAACAAAAAGCATCCCTTTAGTCAAAGTAAAAGGTTCACACATCAAGTTATTTTGGTAATGCTGGAGAGGAAATGCATTCCTAAAATATAATACATATTCTGATTGCAGATTTTGAGTCTGAACTTTTGAACAGGTAGTACTGCCTGAGTGACAGACTGTCAAATTCAAGAGGAGTAGCTCCTGGGAGCAGGGAAGAGGCTGGAGCAGTTTCTGACAGCTTTCAGAGTGATAGAGATACCCAAGTGGTTACAACAGAGCCCCGAATCACCAGGGCCTGGTTGGGTGGTTTCCAGGTCCCTTTTTCTATCTTTTTAAAAATGTTTATTTGTTTGTTTATTTTCCATCACCATTTACCCCCACCCTTTCCCACCTCTCCCCCTCCCCACGATTATCACACTGTTGTTCATGTCCATGAGCTCTCTCTTTTTTTCAGGATTTTGCTCAATCCCTTCACCCCTCAACCATCCCCAGAGCTTTCCAACTCCTTTTTCCTTTGCGGCATGTTGATAAACCAAAATATTCTGAACTTCAGAACCTGCAGTCGGAACTCACCATCTCAAATGACTGAGACAGGGAGGTCACGTGTCAAACCACCTACTGCAGTGATCAGGAAGGGAAGGTTTGCGGTGGGTTTCCTTCCAGTGACCTGGCTTTCCTAGGTGTGCACTTTTGTAAAGTGGATTAAAAACCTACCGATTACAACAGAATTTCAAGATTTTGTAATCAAAAGAGAGATGAGAGTAAGGTTTATAACCTGTTACTTTTAGGAATAAATTAAATCTTATCAATATTTTGAAGATCCTTCTCTCCCCTCTAACCAGTATTAACTATTACAGCTCAGAATAACTCAGGAGGAAATGTTGCTTGAGATACATGGCGTGCCAACTACAGAAAAGACGAGGCTGGGTAAAGCATGTCCATGACAAATGACAACAATCAATCAATCAGCAAAAGACTGTTCAACTAAATACTCTGCCTGGTGGTGCTATAAAGCTGTTCACTACTAAATACACTTCAAAACTAATAAGCCCTCCAGGGGATGTGCATTCCATATGGATGATCAGAGAACCAACTTACAAGATAAACTGAGAAAACAGAGAAGCTCTGTAATGCTTATTTAGTTTCACCAGACCCAGATATCTGACCCAAAGAATACAGGTTTTAATGCCTATTCTGTGGGATTATTGAGAAAATCATGTCAGATGAATATCTATAAAGCCCTAGCACAGTATCTGGCACTTAAATGCAATTGCGGCTGATGTCTGGTGTCGATATCCCTGCTGCGGGAGTTGTTCATGCAGAGACTGCAACGGAACAAACAAGAAAGTTCTGTTTTATACGTGACTGGATTTGACAGACAGATTATACTTGAAGTCTAAGAAAATGGGAATAAACTCTGGTGTGTTCTAAGGTCCTACTTGAAAAGAGAGCAGGGGCAGGAAGAGCTGAGGAAATGCTACTCTGACTTCCTTCCAGGGCTGCCCTCTGGAGAGGGCACGGGCCCGGGGCTGAGGGGGATTAATCAGGGATTCGGGGCAGAAGGAGCTGCTTATGAAATCTCTCTTCACAATGACATATTTCTACCTGTTATCTCAGAAAATGAAAGGACTAAAAGAAGAAAAACAAGACAGATGTATTCCTAACCTGTACCTCCCAAAACCCAACTCTTCCACATTTCCCTCGAGTTAAGCCCAAAACAAGCAGGTGGGGAAGCAGGCTGAGCCTCTGTTCTTTCCAGTATCTCTCCCTTCACATCCTTTTCCATTGCCCCGTTTCACCCAGAAAATCCCCCTTCTCCCCTTACTCTAATTCCCGGGTCTTTGAACTCAAAACTGGCTCATCATTGTCTCAGTCCCTGTTATCAGATGCCTCAGAAAGGGGAAAATGTGGGGTGCAGGTTTTCAATTACACAAGGAAAAAATAAAACTTTTACCTCTACCCTCTTAGGTTCTTTACCTGGGGCCCTGAAAATTAGACCGATGAAAGACAGAGCATCAGAAGAAAAGGCACATATATTTCATTTGATGTTAATTTTACAGGATTTGGGGACCTACCTAGGAAAGACGTGAAGCCCCAAAGAAGCAATAGGCCTGATCCTACATACCATTTTTAACAAAGAGCAATAGATACTGGGGGTGTGACAAGACAAAGAAAAAGTGTTTTTTAGGCTTTCAGGGCCTCAAATTATGGAGAGTTAAATGAATATAGGGAAAACTAATGGAGGTAAGGGCGACAGTAGCGAAGTTTGCTTGTGCCGATCCGCTGGTGCCCACTTTCCCTCTGCTTCGTGGCCGTGACACAGCCCCGGAGGAGGGCCCATGGCAGTTCTTGCTTCTCAGGAGTTTCTGCTTTTAGTTAGATTAGGGTATCTCCAGGGAAGGCTTCTTTTCGCATCTGTTGAATCTCAAATGTTTTCAGCTCAAAATAATCCTTATACCAAAGTGGCATATTTTGGGGTTGCATATTCTGAGCCCCTTCAATTACAATGATATATATACAAGACCAAACATTGAAACTTTTAAACTTAACTGCCTGGTCCAAGCTCACCAGGCTGGTACTCCATATCCCATAGGAAAAGAATAGTAAGATTGTCACAAAGGTACTATTTTTACTGTTGAGTGGTCATTTAATAGTCTCTGGGGGCATAACTTTACAAGGAGCTTCTACCTGACACCTCTACTACTGAAATCTGAACTAGAGAGGGCACATAACCACTCTAGACTGACTGTGAACGGTGCCAAGCACTTCGGCTTTGTGTGCCTATAACCACATTGGTGTGTGGCATGAAAGTAAGTTGTGCTGAGATTTTGGAGAACTGGAATGTGTCATATTTATTAATCTGATTTTATTTGTCAAGATAATAACCTAATTTCTTTTTTTTTCATGATCTTAAATACACCTGTAATTCCAAATTTATCTCTTCAAGGATATTCCTAAAACACAAATAATAATGATCATTTTTGGCATCAAATATAACCTTAGGAAATTATCTCTCATGCTTAACTTCTCACAGAAAATATCGTTTTTTTATGATACAAAAGGCCACATATAAATTCTCAGTAATTTTGGGTTCAAGTGATAGTACTGCATTTTCAAAACAAAATGCCGTTTGCTTTTTGAAATGCTTATTGTAAGTTTCCTGTCAAGGTTACTGCATGTCAACGGCAGTCTACGTGTCTTTCTGCATTCCGATACCACCACCATTTCCCTAGTATTCTGTCACTTTAACACTCTGGGTTAAATTCAAACTGCAAGTTACTATGACAACAGAGATGACTGTGGCTGCTTACACCAGTATGCTCCTCTGTAAATCACGCTTTGAAGGGTAATTTTTCTAACAAAGCATTGTTAAAATTGCTTCAAAGTTACAGCAATTATTTTTAAATTATAAACATCAGAGTAGAGAGAAAAGCAAACTTAGTAACTCTAGACCAGGATTACAATAATGATACCTGCAGACAGATCCAGCTTTAATGGGTAGTGCTAGTCACACTCCCCACACGTTGCTGCTGGTTCTGGGCAGGGCAATGCAGGCACCTCATTTAAACCGGGTTTACAGAATGGAAAAGCTGTCGCACTGCTTTTGCCTTCCATTTACACTTATGTTCATACTGTGATTTTTAATGTGCTGCCATGAAAGTGGCCTCTTTGATAGAACTAAGATGGATATATCTTATTTTCTCCTATTAATTCAATTTCATTTATTAAAATGGGATAGTCCTTACATTGCCACATATGCCAACCCCCCCCCCCAGCCCCCCATTTCACATATGTATGTATCTGGTGGTCTTTCCTGAGACTGCCACCAGGCGGGGCTGCGGTCATCTTGCAGTTCAAGGGGGGCTAGAAGATCTTCCGAATCTCACACCTGTCATTGTGGAGGGGCCTCAGTCATTCATAAGTTGTTGGCCAGTGGCCACTTCAGTTCCTCCCCAGTGGGCTTCCCGGCAAGACAGCTCATATTGTGGAAGCTGACTTCCCAAGAGCAAGTGTTCCAAAGGGAGCGGTGGGGTGGGGAGAGCATTGCACCAAGACAGAAATCTCCATCTTTTTATTATCTGAACTTAGTAACAGTTCATCACTCTTCCACATTCTATTCAATTAAGTTCTACTTTTTGAAAGCAGGAGTATCAAAGACTTTGTGGACATATTTTTAAAACCACACAGCAGATCTATGTAAAGTGTTAACCAGTATTACTCTTCTGATGTTTTTACCAAATCTACTGTGGCTAGAGAATACATGAGGACTTTAATTTGGTTTTGTCGTTCTCTTGTATGCTCCTTTTTCTCTTTCCACTATTTAGCTGCTTGGCAACTCTTTGCCTCTGGAAATGGATGTGGCTTAAACAAAGCAGAACTGGCCTACAAGGCTTCCTGGCTTTTCCTTTGCAAAAGCCCATTCCCTCAGAACAATGAAGTATCTATAGACACTAAAAAGGGGAGAGTTACATGTGGGTACAAACAAAATATTTAGGGGGAGAGTATAAGAGGGAGAAATGAAAAAAAAAGGAAGGAGACATTTCTCTAAGAAATAAAGAAAAAAAGGAGACATTTCCTCTAGGAAATGTTGGGACTCATACCAGCCTCTCTGACCCACCTTGGAGGCCATGAGATGTCAGAGACAGGTGTGCCTCTGGTTCACCTGGGAGATGAAACACAGATTGTCTCACAGGAGATCCCCACAGCGCTGGTGAGACTGAGGAAGCTGAAAGAGACGCCCGATCCAAAGAGCCAAGCAGACCGGTGCAGTGACACGCATGAAAAATGACCAAGTTCACTCCCCCAAGGACTGCCACTGCTAGTCCCTGTTCAGGAGTCCCCCCTTATCCTTGGGGGATACATTTCAAGACATCTGAAAACTGTGGGTGGTAGCAAACCCTATCTACACTGTGTTTTTCCTATACATACATACCTATGATTAAGTTTAATTTATAAATCAGGCACAGTAAGAGATAAACAACAAACTAGAACAATTAAAATACAGTAATACACTGTAATAAAAGTTGTGTGATGGTAGTCTCTCTCAAAATAGCTTTTGGTGCTATACTCACCCTCTTCTGGGATGTTGTGAGATGATGCAATGGCCACACGGTGAGATGAAGCGAGGTGAGTGGTGCAGGCCTCGTGACATAGTGCGCGGCTGCAGTTGACCTTCTGACCATGTGTAACGAGCACTTTTCGGCCTTTCTTTGGCATATCCAAATTGCCAGCAACACTACTCTTGCACTTTGGGGCCCTCGTTGAGTAAAATAAGAGTTACTTGAACACAAGCAGAGCGATACAACCACAGCAGATGGATCTGTAACAAAGATGGCGGCTGCTACGTGACTGATGGGCGGGGAGTGCATATTGGGTGGATACGCTGCATAAAGGGATGATTCACCTCCCCAGCAGGACAGAGCGGACTTCAGGGGATTTTGTTACGCTACTCACAACAGCAAGCAATTTAAAACTTAGGAATTGTTTATTTCTGCAATTTCCCTCAATGTTTTTTAACCATGGTTGATCACAAGAAACTAAGCGGTGGAAAGCAAAACCATTCAATAAGATTTAAAACACACAGCTTGGGGGGTGGCCCAGGGAAGTGGATGCCGACAGTCAAAAAGTGAGTTATAGCCCTGATTGGTGTAGTTCAGTGGATTGAGCGCGGGCCTGCAAACCAAAGTATTGTGGTTCGATTCCTAGTCAGGGCACATGCCTGGGTTGTAGGCCAGTTCTCAGCAGGGGACACACGAGAGGCAACCATACATTGATATTTCTCTCCCTATCTTCTTCCCTTCCCCTCTAAAGATAAATAAATAAAATCTTTTTTAAAAAGTGAGTTGTAGAAATTTAAAAAATGCTAATTCCTGCCCTGGCTGGTGTGGCTCAGTGGACTGACTGCTGACCTGCAAACCAAAGGGTCAACAGCTCAATCCCCAGTCTAGGGTACAGGCCTGGGTTGCAGACCAGGTCCCCAGTAGAGGGCACTTGAGTGACAACTGTACTTGGATGTTTTTCTCCCTCTTTTTCTGTCTCCCTTCCTCTCTCTAAAAATAAATAAATAAAACCTTTAAAAAATGTTAATTCCTTCACATGTGAGTTGTCACTAAGACCCAGTGGATATGCTCCTGCAGTGCTGAGCCCTGGCCAAGTCTGGTGCCAGGAACTTCATGTGAATGGTCTCAGCTGATCTTCATTGTAACCACCAACCAGATTCTAAGACTCAGCCCAACCTCATACAGCTGGTAAGAGGCAGCACCGGGATTCAACTCTGTCCTCCATTCCAAGAACCACACCTTAACATAAAATCAGACAGAGACTAGGCACATAATAAATGCTCGTTAAATATGTAGCATTCACCCGCTGGGACTTCTGAAAGCCATGGGGACGTCCAGTAAAAGTGACCTTGCCCAAACATAGAGGGAGACGGGCTCTTGCTTCTGAACTGTTTCATTCTGGCTTAGAGCAGTGAGCAGATGTGTGACAATGTGTGAGTGTCCATCAGTCTCCCCATCAGACTGATGCACTCAGGAGGAGAGCCCGGATGCTGTCTAACTCTCCTTTTGGCAACCGGCATAGTTGGAGGTAGGTGCTCAAAACAATTCGTTGCTATTACCTTCCAGTATTATCACTTTTTATTCCTCAAATGTCCTATTGTGCCTTTGAAGAGCAGAGGAAAAGAGGCAAAATAGTAATGTGTGTTTATGTATAGAGGTTTACTATCTCTGAGTCATTGCTCATCAACATATGACCACAAACCATAAAAATACATTGTTTTCTAGCATTTTGTCACTGGAAATTGCTATTACCTCTTTTAATTCTGGTAATTGACTTCCTAGAACCCATCTTACTAGACAGGTTTTGGTAAAATAGGAATTAACCACAACCCGACTTTAGTTACACATTTTTATTGTTATGGCCTTATTTTATTTCAAAGAAGAAAATCTCAATCTTTCTCATACACACACATCTAATTACACGCCCACACACACACAGCCTGCAAAGATCTTTTTTTCAGTTTTCTCTGATTACAAAAGTAAATGTAAGGGTCAGAATTTTTTTAAGTTTAGAAAAGTCAAGAAAGAGGAAAACTTTATATAGTCATCCAGAGAGAGATGCTTCTACTGTCACCAAACAGACTGGAGCCCGTCCACGTGTTACCATGGTGTATGACCTGGCAATCAATGCCTAAGGAGCAGGTCTTTATTTACAACATTCCAACTTGGGGAGAGCTTAGAGCACCTCAGCTTGGAGTCTTCCTTTCCCATGAGACCCAGCACTTCCCATGCTCTCCACCTGGCTACTAGCCAAAAATATCCCCCAAAGTTTCCCGTGTTCTTTTTGGGTCATAATCCTGCAGCACTGGGATACATGGCCCTCAGCCTCCGTATAATAGTCCAGAAAAGCATGTGCAATGTTACTCTGGATCATGGTGAAACTCAGGAAAGGCACAGGTCTTAAAAGTCCAGGTAAAATCCAGGTGCACAGGACAAGATCTTGCAAGGAAGTTCTTGGCAGGTCTGAAGTCAGCTAGCGCAGGCACGATCACAGCAGCTGCATCTTTTTTCTTATTAGTCCGGGCCTTGTGGCCTCCTTCCTCACTGTAAACTACATAAATGCTTGCTTCTCCTTTCTCACTGCTCTCTTTCAAACTCCATAGTCAACTCCCCTTCTCCTTTCCAAATCTTGTGACAGAGACAAAGAGTGGGAGACAGAGCTTCATGGCTGCTACACCATCCCTCCCTCATGGCTCTTCTACTCCCTTCTAAGCCGCATGGCACACACCCCTTACTACAGACAGCACACGTCCTCTCTCTCAGTACTACTCCCCTCAAGGCCAAGAGAGCCAAGGGTTGCCAGGCCTAGTTTAAATCTTGGCCCAGAGCTTCCAGCACAATCCCATTGCCAACTCCTCCCACGGTGGGCTACAGCAGCTCGTTCCCCATACCCTCCGTCCTTCTCTGGCTGCCATTGTTAGTCCAGGCAGGCGTAGTAGCCCCAGGATGCAGTGTGAAGCACCTCCATGCTCTCTGCTCAGGCACAGGAAGCCCCTGGCTACACCTGGGTTAAAGTCACACCTATCTCCCTTGCTGCACAGCCTCTTAACATAACTATTAAGCGAGTCAACTATCAACAGATATGCAAAATCTCTCAATCTCCATGCTCCCTTCTCCCATTCCCTAAACCAGGCTGGCAGGGATTTTCCCCTTTGAACCCTGTTACCCTGCTTTTCTCCTAAGCTAGTTAAAATGATACAGTGTATACAATTCTGTATCCTAATTAGCATCACAACGTATGTTTACTTCCTTCATTAAAATCTCTTCATATATAAGTTAGCAAATCAAGGAGGTTAATGAGGCTTGAAACAAACAAAATAATTTCTTGACTTATACGTGTTTAGCCAGGAAACAAAATAAACATGAATACTCTTATTCCCAGAGCATGCAGGGACATTTTTATATGCAGTCAATTGCATTTGGTTCTTTTTAACTGAATAAGTGTTTACTAAATGCCTATTATATGAGAGGTAATAAGAAAAACAGTTTGTAAGATGCTGCTCCTAACCTTGAGGAGCTGAAAATTTAGTTGAAAAGGCAAAATTTTAATACACCAAACACCAAAATAATAACACAAAGCAACATATAATGGGGAATCCAGGGGAGTCGTGCACATTACAGTGGCCATGAGACTTCAGGGGTAAAGGATTTAACAAGGTTTGAGTGGAGGGCAGATGTGCGTGGCTCTCATCCCACAAATGTGTAATTACAGGCATAATCACAAACCAGCTTCTTAGGCTCTGTGTCCGCCTAGGACCATTCTGCAGAGCTTCTGGTTCCTTTATGCAGACTGCAGGCGGTAGGGGCAAAGGAATCAGCACTGCCCCGCAGCAGATGACAACTTCAGGGATGGCTGCGGTAGCAGATTAGCATTTAATTTCATCGTACTTCTCTCCCCTACATTAATTGTCACAGGCAAATTACACATGCAAAGCTGGATTGTAATAAACAAACAGTAAAACCATGCCTTCGTGATTGAAAATACACAAAAAGATAAGCAGCTGTTATGGATTCCATGTATAGCCATTGACTAATCCCAAGGTTTAACTACTAATTTAAACATGTGGTGAATTCTGAGCTCACAATGATTTTAGGTCTTTTTTTTAAACATGGAAAACACATTTCCAATGTGTTTAAAATAGTAAAAAAATGTTTTTAAAATTCAAAAATCAATGTAGATGCTTTAAACTAAGAGATGAATATTTTAGGATGAGAACTGAAAAAATCTGGCTTGACCAATCACTGTAACTGACTGTTAACTGTGATAGTTATTGTCACATTAAACTGAAACCACATCACACAGAAGCAGAAGCAACATACACTCATGAGTTATCGTTTTGTCTTCAGCCCCCGTGAAATGTCGGAGTCAGATGTCGGGCGTAGGACACAATAAGAACTAGCCGCAGTGTTTATAACCCCTGTTTAATGTGCATAAGACTTTCCTTGCTTCACATGTTTACAAACTGCAGTTTCCATGATGTTAAAAGTATTTTACACTGTGACCTTTATCATCAAGTCTCAGCCTTTGCAAATGAAAAATTATGCCATTTTGTAACATCTAAAACTGCAACATGAACATAATAGTAATGAATCTTGTTTCAAATCATTGAGTAAGTATCACAGATTTCCTTTACACAGTCTTGTCACCGAAAAGACACAGCACCGGAATACCAAGATCGCCCGGAGACACAGTGGCCCAAGAGCCAACTGTAAGTTAGATTTCATTGATGGCATTTATCTATTTTTAATGATGTAAATGTTCGGTCTTTTTATCTGAGAAGGACTAATGGAATAGACATCTGAATGGTTAGGGAAAGTGACTCTCAGTACTTGATTAGGTCATTAGTTCCGACATGAGCAACACCGCCATGAAACCCAGGGTGCTGTCCCCTAGCTTCCGTCCACATCTGATCGGAAGTTGCAACTCCTTGATGCAACAGGACATAAAGCAGGGAAAACAAATTATTTTATTACAGAAAATCCTATTCTTATAAAACTCGAGAGTACAGCATGGCTTTAGGGAACATATTCACCCATACCATAAAATATTTATTGTTTTATTTCTATTTTACAGTTATAATTTTATAGAGTATAAGACACTCTACAGAATAAACCACCTGGTGCCCAACTAGGTATAATAAAACAGGAAGAAGCAGAGAGGTGACATACTAGGACTGCTTCGTCATGCTGCGTATGTCATAAGAGAGCAAGGACAGCTTTAATTACTACTCATTTGAATTTCTGATAGATATTATGGAAAAATTTAAATCTTGTTAATTTACTTTGGCAGCTTGACAATGGGCTCATTTGCAATCCTTTGAGGGAATTGCAAATTTCCCCTGCTTTGACTTGGAGTGAGGTGGTGTTATTCATATAAGATTATGTGCTGGAATTCAGGGCTGAACATGAGTCAAAATATATTTTTAACCCATCAGAAGCCTAAGTCATGATTTTTAATATTTGAAATAAATAGTACAGGGGAAAAATCAGTAATTTGCTTATAAAAATTCAAACTAAATCTTTTTAAATCTAAATCTTATCTCCGGAACAGTTTCATGAAACTGTAAGATAAATGCTCCTATACGGACTCGTTCCAAATATCTAACATTCCTTTGACTAATGTTTTGAGTGGTGTAGTTTTTTAAACAAACAAAAAAACTAAGCTTTTTCAGTCTTAGAGTGTAAACTCCACAAACATGGGAAATTTTTCTTTCTTTGCTTTACCTCCGTCCAATTTCTCAGTTCAGTGCCAAGAGCAATGCATTGCCGGCTGAACTGTTTCTCAGAAGTAGGTGAGAGGTGGGGTCTGCACCAAGTTAAAGGAGAAAAAGGGTGAAAAATTCAAAGATGTATTTTGTGGATGCTCTGAGAACAGTGAAGCCTTGTCATGCATAGAAGAGATTTAAAACTTCCAAGTTGTGTTTTAGAATTTTCACGGACCACAATAGCAAAAGAGCCTTGATCGAATATTTATAAAGTGTGGATCTTAATCTTAAGGGAAAAATATTAAAAGGAAATGATGTTTTAGAGTTTTTCTTTTCCAAAAATGCAAATTTACCTTTTCCTGGCTTCTATGACTATGAATGGTCCTTTGCATTTCAACACCCAATTCTTTTCTCAAAAGTCAACAAAGCATAATTTCATAAGATGATAAAAGTGGTTAGTAAATTTAGGATGATCATGTTCCCACCTTGAGGTTGTGGGAGCCTAAGGAAATCAGCCCATTAAACCCAAGACCAGTGGAAGAATAAGCTTGACGCTTAAATACATGTTGGAACAAGATATTCATTTTAACTTCATCACCACCCACCCTAGTTTCTAGACACATCCCGATGTAGTTAACTGTCTGCATATGCTGCCGGCATTCAGGAGGAAATATGTATTGGTTCATTACTTCTGTTTATTTCCTCTTCAGAATCTCTTTCTCGGAGGACTTTCAGCTCACATGGGAAGGCAAAGCTAAGAAAGTGCTGACCTCTCTCTTCTCAATAAATAACTGAAAAGCAAGCACAGATGAAATTAAAAATGTTTTCATTATTCAGACGTTAATATTCTCCCTCATGATTATTTTAAAATATGCAAAGTTTAAATTCAATCCGCCAGCTTGGAAATTTGTTGTAGATTTAATGTACTATATTTTATTTTACTTTGGTGTTCGGGGGTTTTAATGTAGCAGAAGTAGTTATCTAACTGCCACCTCGTTTCTTTGATGTGGTAGATACTGTGCCCTGAAAATTTGGCCCTCCTCATCTCTCTAACTCCTGACACTGGCAATGTCCTTGTTATAAGGCATCCTTTCTTCTTCTCACTGGATGGCAGTCTCAGTTGAAGACTTCATCGCTGTGGAATAAGAGTCGATTATTTGATATTTGTATGGACACTCATTCCTCAGCAACCCAGACCCACAAAATGGTTTCTCCAATATCCAGTCGCAGCTGAGAGCCAAGGGAAGCGTTCATCCTCTCTAATGAGGGTATTTCCTCTCTGATGTGGATCTGTGGTAAAACAAAAACAGAAACCCAAAGACCACGGTGCCCCTACGGGAACGCAAACACAGCAGTAATAAAATTGAGTTACTATTTATTAAACCAACCATTGCTCTAACCCCTTTGCTGGAGTGAAACATTGTAATCCACACAGCATAACAAAGAACCTATTCTTATTTCCATTCCGTGTGTGAGGAGAGCAAGGGACTGAACAGTTAGGTAATCTGTTTGAGCCCACACAGCTAATAAGAGAGCATTAGGTTTTGCCTCCAACCCCGTGCTCTGAACCACTGTGTACGCTACTGCTGGGGGAACTTGAGAGTTGGAAAATTTTAGTTTTAGGTAACAGTTAATAAGCTTAGTAGTTAATGCATGTAAAGAGCTATTGTTTCAGGAACTGAATGTAAGGCCCACTCTGAATCCAGAAGACCATAAGCAGTCCGACCTTTGTGCTCCAGAAGAGATCATAAGCAATCAAGATGGCATCCGAGTCATTGTGTTCCAGGGAGAGACACTCTGCTGCCCAGGACACCTATAAGGAAAATCCCAGGACACAGGACCCAGGACCCAGATAGAAAGTCATGGGTCAACAAATGAAAGATCGTACGGAAATTGCCGGATGGCAGCCCTTATGAGTTAACCTCTTTCCTGAATTCCAAATCTCTTACCTATACTTTTTTTACCCCTTGAATTCCAAACCCCGTACCTACACATTCTCCTCCTTATAAAAAAGTCTGGCTTGAAAGGAAATGTAACAGTCTGTTAGGGTACATAACCCTCTGTCTTCTCAGATCGCTGGCCATCTGAAAAAAGCACCCAGAAAAATTCAATTCCCGTCTCTGCTTATTGGATCTGGTAGTGACCAGCAGGACAAACACCAGCTTTTCTGGTTTTAGTACTTTTCTAAGACTGGCCTGTACAAAGATTTTTTTAAAATATAAGTCATATATTGTTCATGTTTCCCAAATCCCAAAGAGGACACATGCCTGGTTAAGTGATTTTTCTTGATTTCTGGATTTGCTTGAATAAAAATTAGTTTACTTATACATTTAAAACCATAAACATTAAGTCGTTTAGCTATATGATTAATGAATCATCTTAACTTGAAAAGAATCAAGTCACATGAAAAGTTAGAATGTTTGGTTGCCAGAGTCACAATGAAGGCCTAAATTTGTAAATTAAAATGAATGGCAGCAACATAGCCCTGTATTTTCTTCACCGATGACTTTCTTCTTTTTTTCTGAAAAAAAAAATAAGCCAAGCATGTTATCAGTGGGCATGTGTACGTTTAGATCAGCTCCACCCATGAATACCCTTTCCACTGGGCTCCATCAAGTGTTAGCCTCTTCAATGCCAGTCATTTACTTTGCTCTTGGTTGTCCCTTACCACTAAGGGACAATTCTCAGTCCCTGCAGGGTGGGTGACAGAACCACTTTGAGATAAAGGGTACGAAGGGCTCAGGTGGCACCGGCCTATACAAAGCTGCAGTTATCATCAATGTTGTCATTTTCATTATTAGTAATGCTTCTCTCTAGAGGAACTGTTGGCTCTGTTTGCCCCCTCTGTCTCTGTCCTTGCTTCTCCTGGTGTGTGTGCCTCCCACTCCCTTTCTCTGAGGGGTTGTTCTCAGCTCCTCCAGGGGCTCGGCGAGCTGTCAGCCACAGGGCCTATCAGTGCTGGCTACAATGATGGACCATGCCTCATGATAATCAGAGACTTACCTGGAATCCCAGACTGAAAGTGAAGCAAAGTTCTTCTTTTACTTAGAATTAAAAGCTGTAAGAATGCAACCTCAGATCCGTCTAGGGTCACATTCATGGGAGACTCCTGTGAAGGACCCAGAAGAGCTTTGAAGCCATTCACAGGCAGCTAAGCAAAGGAAAAATATACCCGAGTCCAGCTCGCCTCTTATCCTTCCAGGCCCAGTAATCATGAATGCCCTATTGACATGCAGTTTTCAGAAACTTGCAACTGAAAAACTCCCAAGGGAATATGTTATTCCTTTATTCACTCCTTCTTCCATGCATTATTCATCAGCGGTCTACCATTTGTTAGATTTACAAGGGAATTGGACATCCTGTTCTCAATATTTATGAGAAACTGATCAGTTATGTTTCGGAGGAGACTTGCAATTCTAGGTCTGTTTGAATTTTTTTAAGGGGTGGTTGATGACCCTCTGAAGCAGGGCTCTGAGCCTTGGCTCCACACTGAAGACAGAACACTGGGGGCCTGGCTGCCTCATCCCTCAGTTCTTAAATGTCTGGGTCCAAAAGTAATTCGTATCATTTTTTAGAATACAGGAAGTACAGGAAAGCACAAATAAAGAAATAAAAACCACCCGTAGACCAACTGTCAAGAAGTAACCTTTGTTAAAATATTGGCCTATTTCCAGTAAGACTTCATTTCATGAACAAATTCATGGGTCTGTATGTCAAAATTAATTTGACCCATCAAGACACCCTTACTCATTTTTTCCCCTTCTGTCACAAGTAAATTAGAGAGCTGTTTATGGGTATAATAAAGATGCATCTTCTAGATAATCAGAGCAGCATTTAGCTGTGCTTTCTCATTAGGGGCACAAACTCTGCCTCACTGACAACTGTCCATGGTCAATCGATTGTGTGCAGCAGGAGATCATTAGGAA
This sequence comes from Artibeus jamaicensis, assembly GCF_021234435.1. Lineage (NCBI taxonomy): Eukaryota > Metazoa > Chordata > Mammalia > Chiroptera > Phyllostomidae > Artibeus > Artibeus jamaicensis. Next base: position 6,105,522 of record NW_026521812.1, on the reverse strand, counting down.
AGCTGCCTGCAGCTGCCACTCGAGTGGTTAATCACAAAGTAGAAGACACGTGTGAGAAACTTTCCAACCTCGTAGGCCAGAGAGGAGCAGCAGAAATCTGGAACATCTAAGTTTGGAAGCTTAACAAGAGTTCCGACCTCTTCTCCCACATGCAGAGAACACCGACGGATCCTTGAGTTTGCTCATAAATGAATTCTATCACAAACTGATCCATTCATTCTCTCGTAGAATTTAAGGGCACCCAGTTCTGTCTAGATGCTTTGGTAAACTCCACAATTTATTGCAGGGAAAAGAAAAAACAATGTGAGTTTTTCTTCCGGCTTTGGGGTGGGGTGGATTCTGAGAAAACACATTCACGTCTTCCCTCCTCAGGAGAGGCCTCGTTCTTCCAGAAGCAACAGGGCAGGTGTAACTAGTTCATTTCAGGTCTGGGTTGATTAGCCAACAGCAGAGTGCACATCTTCTTTCACATGGCATCCTCAGTCCTTACGTTCTCATCCCAAGGAGTATCCCCTGACAGTGAAATTGTTACACAGATATGGGTACCACAGAAGGGTTCAAATCCCTGAAGCTACTATTAGTTGGGTAAACTCTCTGTTTTGTAAATATTAAATAGCTAATATGTTAAAGCTTTCATAATAGTACCTGGCACATAATAAGTGTTCAAGCAATGTTAGCTGTTCTCATTATCTACTTATCCAGCCACTGTCAGCATGGTACTTTCATGTTCAAAAGTATCTATTACAAATAGCTAAATGTTTAAAACTAAGGAAATATAAAACTAACCAGAAATATATAGAATTCTCCACCCTAGGAACCTAGTAGTCTTGAAGTATTAGACTTGAGGTTATAAAAACCCCATGATCGATCTAGTCATACCCACTAGCTCCGGAACACAAAGTGAATAAATAGTTGCTTCTTTTTTGCATGCCTCTAAGAAAGATTTTTGGCAACAGCAGTATAACAAAGAAGTGTTGTATTCTGGACTTCTGATTCTCTGATGAGTGAGATATTGGACTGAGAAATAGTAAAATGCGATGATATGGATAAACCCCAGGAAAATAAATTAGTATTCAGCTGAACTCAGATAACTTGATTCTCTATAATACTTGAAGACCTCTTTGTTGAAAATAAATTAAAGTTTTCAACTTTGACAGACAGCTACTTTCAATTACAGTAGTTTTTAAAGCTCAATAACTAAAATTACCATTTGGATTTATATAATGGCATTTTTCGATAAAGCAGTAGAAGCATAAATCTGGCTATCAGAAGGAAAATGCAACTTGATGGAAAGATTGTGGCAAAGCTGGAGCATCTGATCTGGGAGACAGAAAGCCTCCAGGTCTCCCGAGGGGCAGCAGACACTCCTGTCCACCCCTCAGAGTGGCATCCTGCAAGGCAAGCTGCAAGCCACTGCCATTATCACTGAGAAGAATGAATCCATTCCATCTCCAGACTCATGGGTCATTTTTTTCAAGGTTGAAACTTCCAGAGACAGTACCCACCAGATCAAACTAAGTCACATGCAGTTCCTTAGTGGTGAGATGCAGGGAGGTGGAAAAACTGACTCCTTAACTTTCAAAGGAGAAAGGCATTTCCACCTAGACTGTGTACAACTGGGGACTTCACACAATGGAGAGTGATGGGCAAGCTGGGAGGAGTAATAAATATTGAACAGTGAAAAAAATTACAAATATCCCCTACCCATTTAGGTCCACAAATTTTTTCCTGCCTAACACAAACCAATTATCCCTAACAGAACTAAGAACACTCTCACTCTGCCCAAAAGGAAACACCTAAATTAAGTAGTAACTGCATACTATCTCTTACTCCAACATTTCCAGTTCATGTACACTTTTCCCCATAGTTGCAACATGTGGCCTAAGTATAAATATAACCACAAATAATTTACCCTATAAAGAATGTGAGAGGAGAAAAAAAGCAATATTAGTTAAAATATATATCTATACTCAATAGAGTAGAAAGTCAAATACAGTTGAAATTATAGTCCTTATTTTTGCAAATAATTAAAAAGCTATTGCTGATATTTAATGTTCAGTGTTGGAACCTTTCACCGGAAGGAAGGACCCATGTGTGCAGGTAGAACAGGTGGTAACCACGCTTTCCTTCCATCGTGCACGACAATGACGATTTTCAGAGGACTCTCCCACTCCTCTGCCTCCTCCACTTGTGGTGGCAACATCTCCAGCTTCCCCTGTTGCCATTTCTTGTGTAGGGTTAACTTGTGCTTTAGATGTGCCAGTGCCGAGGGATGTCTGTCTAAGTAGGTCTCTGGCCTCGCCAGCTTCATCGGCAACTTTAGGGCATTTTGCACTTGGGGGCTCCATGTCCACAAGTCCTATAGGACTCAGTGGCCTGTTTTGGCCTGGAATACCACAAGCTAGTGTGCCCCCAAAGGATGTATCGTCCTTTATAGTGTCTAGAAACACTTGGTCTGCTTGGTTGAAAGTTAGGTAAGGGTTTTTACCTTCTTTCAATAGTTTGTCATATGCAATGTCTCATACTCTGGCTGCCTGATCTGCTTTATTGATCAGGTTGCCCTTATCGAGACTGTTAAAAGGACCAAGATACATATAGCCAGGGATGACAAAGCCTCTTGCAGAGTCTTTAACTCCTCCTCCTGTTGGTTGGCTTTAGGGGCTGGGGCTCCAGGTTTAAGATTATACCAAGTGGCTGCTGCTTTTTCATACCAATCTTCAAAGGCACCTATAAAACTGGCTATAATATAAGCTATAATTATAGTTTATTATTTAAAATCACCATCATCAGGATTATCAAATTCAGTAGGTCCTAAAGGATAATAATCATGCCATTCAAATCTATGATGTGCATACACGTTTAATACTCCCATAGATCTCTGTTAGATTCCACTTTAGGAACACTCAATCTTTGTGTCCACAATTGTCATCGAATTCATGAGCTTGAACAGGGCTTACCAAGGCAGGAAGAAAACAGTCCAGCAGAGCTGGGGGCATGAGAGCAATGTCTCCGTCCTCAACCTCCTCTGGAATGTTTTCGCTAACTTCTACTGGGTCATTTGCATGTTCTTCATCACTAAAGATAGCTCCATCGTTAACTGGGCTAGGGGGTGGGGCCCAGGAGTTTGGGACTCTGCATATCTATATCTGGAGGATAACACACTGGGGACTTTCTGACTTTATTTTTAGCTGAGGGAGGGCGATTCATGATGGAGTCAGGAATAATGTGTTCATTTGTGCCAGTGGGTACCTCAAATACAGGAGTGATAGGAATGGGACAGTCATGTCCCCACTGAAAACATTCCATAATTTCCCATTTAGATATCTTTCCAAAATCATGCTCCAATTTTATATTAAACCTAAACAGAAACATTCTCTCCTCAAGAGGCTGCTTGTGCCCAGAAGTGGTGCTATTGCTATCTCCTACTAAACCCATAGTATTTCTTGTTATGGTTACAGGCGTGGTTTCTGTTTGTACAGATACCTTATATTTTTGATCAACCTGGATGGCAGACCCTCCCAATATGGCTTTCACAGACTCCACAACTTTATTAGTCATCTTACCCTCCTCCTACCAAATTACCATTTGGTCCACACAGTCGTTAAAGAAAAGTCTCCATTAGTCCAGTTAACACAGGCACAGAAAGGCCTCACATGGGCAGTAGCCTCTGTAATGTTGGTCTTCCCCGTTTGTTGAACTCTTGATGTGCCCACTGCACCAAAGTATGCACAGCCATCAGAGGACTGTATCTGCTCACTGCAAGCAGCTGAAACACTTTGTTTTAGGTGATGCCCCCACCCCCCCCACACACACAGCGGCTTTCTGATGACTTGGTCAGAAGCATTTCTGCACGGCCTTCTCCAGTGCCACCTTCACCTGCCAGGATGTAGTTTTCAGTGGCTCTGTTGAGAATTACAGGAGCCTTAAGGTCAGAGACAGAGGGCTGCACAGTGAGGTCTTTGTGGCAGTCCTGTGTGACAGCAGTCGTCCAGTCAGCATTTGAAGCCAGGGGCTAAATGTTGGGTTGTTGGTCCAGGCCCAGTGGGCCTCAGGCTCTTTCTTCCCCAGCTCATGAAACACCAAATATGGCACATCAACAGATTTACTTAAACCACCTGGCTTAGTTTTAGTGGCAGTTAACCAGTCTGGAATTTGAGGACAGATGCCTGCATAGATGTCTCTCTTGATAGGCTGTTTTATTGGCTTCAGGTGACAGTGGGAAACAAAAGACCTCCCAACCCCAGGTCCCAACAATGAAGATGAAGTTCTCACTGCCTTCCTCCAGTTGATACAAAGGCAGAGCTCCTTGGCCAGCCAGCTGGCCCCAGTTCTGCAGCACCACATGGCAGATTACACCCACCAATGCTGTCACCTGGAGATTCACTGCTTGGGTGTCCCAAACAGCTTCCTCGGGCAGTGGCATAAGGACAGTAGCATCCAGCCATTGCAGTGAGTGGTCATAAATACTTTCTAAATGTTGCTCCGTGTCAGACAAATGACCACTTCATAAAATTGTCTACACAGCTCCTCAGCCATGGCAGCTCCATATTTAAAAATGTGGCCAACTATGTGATTATAGTCTTCCCTCCTGGTCAGACACCTCCCATCAGTCATGCCCATACATACCCCACAGATATTTTCCCATAAAATCAACAAAGCCCTGAATTTTTATGATGGGTAAACCTTTTTATCCAAGGAGTGACTTTGTAATTTGTGCTCAAGTTCCATTGAGATTTAAACTCATTATTTTTCTGAGCAAAGCAAAGTGTAAAGCAGGTAGGGAGTTTAAAGAATAGATGTCTTCTTTCAAGACCTTTTTCCTCAGGCAAAAGAATAAAAGAGTCTTGAAGCAAGAGAACAATCTTGTCAGAGCAAGGAGGGGAGATGGTTCCTTGGGGAAATAAAAAAACTGTGTTTCAGGTGAGGATTTCGGTGACTCAGATATGCGTCCTTTTTTGGACCTCATCCCACCGCCCAGGGGCCTACTCCGGTCTGACCAGTGACTGCATTTCCATGGAAGTGACGCATAGTGCAAAATTTATTCCATGGATGTAATTTGGCACCGTGTAGGATCAAAGTCTGCTTCGGAGTTTAAGCTGTTGCAGCCTTAGAGTTTCAAGATAATAAATTCTTTCATCATGTTTATAGAACATCCTTGAATTTCATTCCACAGCTTAAACTGAAAAATGGAAATTTGAGTTTTGTTATTCTCAGGCTTTACACGATTCAGTCTTATCAGAAGCAGCCACCCATCAATTTTTCATTCCTTTCATGCTATTTTTATGATGGTAACAACATGGTCTGCCAGAACCTTGTCCTCAATGGATCCTCAATCACAGATATCCATAGGCAGTCATTTCATTCACTGCCTTATCACTGCAGGCCATGGAGCATTAGATTACCATCCCAGGAAAATAACAGGGTGTTCAATCCTACACTATCTCAGACTGAGAACCAATCTTCAATTCCCTCATGTTTTCCCGAAGGTCTGTTACCTAAATCTTCACTCCCTGGCACAAATTTCTGAATAGTTTGTTAAGATACTGGTAGATTAAAATCCTGGCTCCGCTATTTATCAGCTATGTGAATCTGAGCAACCTCACTGCACTCCAGTTTTCTTCCACTGGAAATCAGGACAGCAGTGCCTACCCCAGTGGCCGTCCTGAGGATGAGGAAGTTAATACACGAAACACTTAGAACAGCGCTTGGCACATTGAATGTGTTCAATAGTTGTTAGCTTTTAGTTTTGAAAACAGTAGTAATTGTTATTGCTATTATAATTGTAATCAGCCAAAATTTTAACATATAAGTGAAAGACATCAGATCTGGAAGTCACAGAAAAAAAGAGAATTTTTTTTTTTGGAATATGTAATGTCACAGAACGGATGGGAGGTAGGAAGACCAGACTTGGGAAACACAAAGGGGTAGGAGAGGTCCTGGTGGCTGGGTTCCTGTGGTCCCAACACAGACTGGGCAGCAGGACATCTGGTCCACCCACCGCCATCACTGCTACTGTGAAAGATAGTAACCAACCAACCAACCAACCAACCAACTCCACGTCCTTCTGTCAAGATCGAAGTTCCTGGAGAAAGCACACAACTGCTAAACCTGAATAAGCAGAAACTGAGTGGACTTGGATGCCTTTTCCAGGGTGACCAACTGTTTCAGTTTGCTTGAGACTGTGGAGTTCCCAGGATTTTGGATTTTCAATGTAAAACTAGGAGAGGCCTGAACAAGCCAGGGTGAGTTGGTCAGCCAGTCTCAGAAACCTGGTCACAGACAGAAAGGAACTTCTACTGGAGCTGCTGGTGCTTCCAATGCAGTGATGCAACGGCAGCCCCTGGTGTACAACACAGGACTGTGCACGTTTTCATGCACCGCACAAGATCTGGAAGTTCTTGTACAATAAATACGTGGAGGAGAAGGGAGCTGACGTTTGGTTTATGCTGGACAGTTTTGCTAAACTTGGAAGGTGGAGACTTTCAGTTGAATTAGAAAGATCAAGAAATTCTTGAATAACCAGTGGTGTAGAAAAGTTCCTGTCTCTTCAAATAATAACATTAACAACTATTTTTTGAGCATTTGGTATATGTTAATCACAATACTAGATATTCACATGCATTACTGCAATTAATTCTCACAACAACCTTATGGGAAAATACTGTAAGTATCATAATTTATAGGTGAAGAAATTGAGGTTCAGAAAAGCTATGGAATTTGCTCAGATCTACACTGCCAGATGCAAGTGATGGCCTCTGAGTCCAAGTTGACTCTTAATTATTCGCTAAAGTGTACTTCCTTATTTATAGAATAAAACAGATGTTGACAGTTACAAAATTTGTGGCAAATATACACAAGAGGGTTTTTTGTCTTTCATTTCTAGTAATGTTCTTAATTCACTGTGTTCATCATTATTAAACATATTTAATGAGAGAAAACACCTGCAGTCTTGCAGAATAACTGCTGACATCAAGAAGGTGAATTCACTTATTGGGACTTCTTATCTGTGGCATAAACAGTTTTTCTTCCTCAGAAATTTAACGTCAATACACAGCAAAAGAATAACAATTCAGAAGCAACTTGAAGATGGTTACAGTTACATTCTAAAGTTGTTGTTTTTTTTATTTTAACCTTTGTATTATCTTCCTACCTTAGAAGTTTTAGATCTCCCAAGGATGGGTCCTATCCAACTCTCAGTAATGCCCTCTCCACATAAACAGGGCTGAGTCATGCAAGAGAGGGCACAGAAGTTGAGAACACGACAGAAAAAATAAGGCACCAGACCAAACAGCCTTAGCCAATAAACCAGGCGATCTCTGCCTAAATCCCCATGACAAGGACTGGTGTTTAAGGCAGCCACGGAGATGCAGTACTCACATCCTCTCTGCAAGAATCTGCTGCGGGGAGCGCACTGACTGACGGCCTCTAGCCGCCGCCTCTTCCAATCGCCCAGTGCCCCAACTACTACTGAGCGCGGTTGGAGTACTAGAGCCAGGCCACTCCCGCACAATGTGGGACTCGCCCAAAGGCCCACCTTTGCCCAGGGACTCCCCATCCGCCCGGCCCGAACAGTCTAAGAGCTGCTTAGTCGACTCTTCCTCCCAAGTCCTCCTTCCTTTGTCTTTTCACAAGTGTGAGACCCACATTGTGTCTGAAACAAAACTGTTCATTAGAAATATGATGTGAGCCATAGATGTAATTTCAAATTTGAAAATAGTCATATGAAATAAGTAAAAAGAAAGTTGGAATACACTCTAATGATATGCATATACATTTAATGATATGTTTATTCCCAAATATTATTTCGATATATGGTCAATATTTTCAAAATTGTTAAGAAGGGATCTTACATTCTGATATGTGAGAGGGAGGAGTTTTTTGGGTTTGGTTTTTTGTTTGTTTGTTTCCTGATACCGTTTAGAAGTCTGGGGAGCATTTTACATAACCCACCCCAACTTAGCCCCAGTGCAGATTCAGTAGTGCCCTGTGGCTGGCGGCCACCCTACTGAACAAGAGTCCGAGGCGCTTCTTGCCTAGTCCTGCTCCTCCATATTCCGCAGACACTGTCCTCCAAAACCCTTTGCATGCCCAGCCCTATCTGAGTGTCTGCCTCTCAGAGGGCCTGAAATGACAGTCTGTGTAACTGTCTCTGGTCCAAATACAGTTATCAGAGGAAGATTCTTAAAAAAATATCGTCATTACATAACTCTCCTGTTCAGAATCCTTCAGTGGCCACCTTCATTTAAGTGAAAACCTCTCCACTTGATTTCCAGTGGCCCCCACAACATCACTACCCTTTACCGAGTCGGTTGTACTAGGATCCCTCCCACGCCCACCTCCCTCTAACCCCATCAGGCTCCCCACTGTCCTTCAAACCAACCAACCTCTTTCATGCCTTCAATGGCTTACATTGTTCCCACCTCTTTGAATGCTGTTTCTTTCTATTGAACTTATCTGAGACTAATTTTAAAGAATCAGTACTAATATTACCTATCTGCCTATCCATACATTTAATATTTAAAAATTATATCTGGATACCACTAGCGTAGTCACTTATAAAGTAATATCTGTAATTTTCAGAAGATAAACTAAAGTAATATTTACTTTAATATTTATTTAACTTTGGACATATTTACTCAATAGACAATAAACACTGAGGCAAACACAAAGAAGTAGAATCTATAATTTCTGTTTTCAAAGTGTCATGGTCAATTTTATGTGTCAATTGGCTGAGCCAATGATACCCAATTATTTGGTCAAACCTTAGTCTAGATGTTGCTATTAAAATATTTTGAGATGTGATTAAAATTTATAATCGGTTAACTTTACATAAAGCAGCTTACCCTCCAGAATGTGAGTGACCCTCTTGCTATCAGTTCCAGGCTATAAGAACAGTAATGGAAAGTATTCTGCTTCGAGGTTTCAGTGCAGAAATTCTGCCTGCACTTCCAGCCTGTTGGTCTGCCCTCCGGATTTCAGACCCAAGGCTCCATCAACTCTCGCCTGCATTTCCGGCCACCCAGTCCGCCCCACAGACTTCAGGCTTGCCAACTCCCACAGCGCTCTCCAAACCAATTCCTTAAAACAGATCTCTATTTGTTTGTACACAAACTTTTCTGTTTCTCTGGAGAGCCTAAGCTGATACACAAGGGGTTTTCTTTCTGTTGTGAACACAGAAACTTGAAAAGTTAAATGACATTGCAAGACAGCAGTATGTTGCCAAAATAAATCATTAATTCGTAACTGTCAAGTTTATGCTACGGAAACTACATGTCCAGGAGTTTGGAAAAGAAGATAAATCACGAGGAAATAGTGTTATTATGAAAGCCCAATCACTCAAGCACTTTGGTGTTAAAACTTTAAATTATCTAAAATTATAAAACAAATTTGTCAACATCCCAAACCCACCCTTTAAAAAAGCCCATCCCACATTTGCTTGGTTTTGGCTTTTCATAAAGTATGTTTCTGATGAGATAGAAAAGAAAGCATGACCTAGTTAAACTCAGGCAAAACTAATTTTACAGGTTGATCAAAATACTGCTTTGCAAAAATTCTCTCTCTAAAATGCTTTGGGAATACCCTAGTTGGAGTTTAAAAGATCCCAATATAAATCAGAACAGAATACTGTGGCTTTTCCAACTCATTAAAAAAAAAGAACTGTGTCATTTGCTTCATTAGAGAGGCAGTTTTATTTTGACATGGCATTTTTAAAAGGCTAAATTGTTTCATTTTTCCTGTTTTACCCTACTTTTTTGCCACACCCACACCCTCTTACACAAAACAGTTCTAAATTAGGCAAACTCAACTTTACCTCCCTTGTCACCACAGCTGACATTGTTGAGGTTTTGATTGCTAAATCATAATCAATGGATGGAATACACAACCCAGAAGAAAGATTAATAATAAAGCAAATGTTTCACGTAAAAAGCTTTAATGTCTGAAAAAGAACTGTCACCCAAATTATACAAAGAACTCCTAAAACTCAACAATAAGAAAACAAACAACCCAATTGAAAAATGCACAAAAAGCTGAACTGAAACTCAACAGAGAAGATACACAGATGGCAAATGAGCACATGGAAAGATGCTTCCCATCATTTGTCATTAGGGAAATGCAAATAGAAACAACGAGCTACCAATACACACCCAGTACAATGGCCAAAATGCAGCACATTAATAATGCCACATACTGGCAAGGATATGGAGCATCAGGAGCTGCCATTCATTGTTGCTGGGAATGCAAATCGATATAGCCCCTTTGAAAGACATTTTGGTAGTGTCTTGCAAAACTAACATATTCTTATCATTCAGCCCATCAACCATGCTCTTTGGTATCTACCCAAATTAACTGAAAATATATGCCCTCACAAAAACCTACACGCAGATGTTTACAGCACCTTTACTCACAATTGCCAAAACTTGGAAGCAACCAAGGTGCCCTTCATTATGTGAATGGGAAAATGGTGGTACATCCAGACCATGCATATTATTAAGTGATTAAAAAAATGAATATAAAGCCATTAAAAGACATGAAGGAAACCAATGCACGAAGTGTAGGAAACCAACCTGAAAACGCTGTATACTGTATGATTCCATCTACATGACATCTGGAGAAGGCAGAACTATGGAGACCATACAAAGGTTAATAATGGTCAGGAGGTGTTATTGGGGAGGGAGAGATGAACAGGCAGAGCACAGAGATTTTCAGGATAGTGAGGCCATTCTGTATGGCACTATGATGTGAATATATGTCCTTAAACATTTATAGTATGTGTCCAAGGACACTCTCACAGAATTGTCAGAATAATGTTGGACCACATATACATGGGCACCTTTTGGCTCAGCCAGTTTGACACATAAAATTAACCACTACATCTCCTTCTAACCCAGGTCTCGAACAATTGCATCCCTTTCTTTCATTGATATTCCCCTCCACTCAGTGCTGTCCTGCAAGGTTTTGGGGGCATTCACACCTTCCTGAGAATAAGAATGACAGCATCTCTGCTGTCATGGAAACTATTCCTTTTGCCATTAAGAAAAAAATGTAATGGAGCTATAAGGGCAAATGTTTATTGGTTGAATGGCATATTTAGCATTCAAAGGCTTTCCACCTGATGAAACAACAGGCTCTGTTTTGGTAGGAATTCGCAGAGCAAGGCCCTTCTCCTGTATCCTGAGCTCTGAAAGCAAACGCCACCTTGTAATCAACTTTTCCACCAGAATATCCTTTAAAGAAGACTTTAGATTTGAGGAGTAAATTGGCTAATGCAATGCAATTAAAAAATAGCAGTTTATCTTGAGATTAGAGTGACCATTATCTTCCAAACCATCAGGCTTTGAGAGCCAAGAGTGTTTTTAAAATAATTAAGAGGTGTTAATTGGTCCATAGGCTTCAAAAAGGGAATGAGGAAATATAATTTAACCCAAGGTTTAGGTGCCAATGCTGTTTGAAATGTTGGGTGACATAGAGCTGTATATTTGAAAGAAATGCTGGGTGTTTAGTGCCTGCCTATATAGCCTGGCCCCTGAACTCCTGGTGTCTGTGAGAGTTAGACTACAGCTGGCTGGCCCTATGAAAGAGGGAGCTGATGCCTTTCTCTATGGAACAGCCTTAGGCAGCAGGATACAAGTTCATTTGGTGATTCTATCACTACATCTGCTTAGGCTTGCTCATAGGAGTGCCTTCTCCCCCTACTCTTGCAAGAAATAAGCCAGTTTCCTTAATATCTGAAGGCTTTGAGAAGTATTCTCCTCAAGCTTCTCCATCATCAGTGTGCACCAAAACTTGTTTAGAATGGTGAGAAAATATAACCTTATATTTTCTTCTTTACCCAGGAATCCTTTTTTCTTTCCGACTGAAAATCAGAAAAACAAGAGGCAGTAGAGGAGGTATCAACGCTTTACCTATATTTTTTGAGTCCCTCTCTTTATGTAAATACATTTCTCATTTAGAGAGAGAAGAATCTGCTTCTGGGGCCCACTTAGCCTTTGAAAAAATCAACCAGATGGAATTCATATATAAAATGTAAAATTATCAGCTTATTTTAAAACTACAACTATGCAAATACATCCATTCATTCAGTAGACATTTGTTGGGCACCAATGTTCCACAAAATGTTGTAACTGGCACTTCGAAAGTGAAAGAAAACTGGATCACGAATACCAAGGAGTAGAACATTCCAGGAAGAGGAAACAACTGGACAAAAGAATGACTATCCTATCTTAAATCAACAGGAGTCAGAGTGGCCAGGAGAAGGAGAGAGAACTGAGTGGTTTACAAGATTCTCTGTCAATAATCTGGAGTTGAAGCCTAAGACAAACTAAGACTGGGAGTCATATAAGCAAAATAATTAACTATCCAACATGCTTTGCTCTTTTAGATCTATCTTAGGACTGTTAGACCACCAGAGAGCATAGCCCCAGAATCACACTATCTCAGCTTCTCATTTGTGGCTATCACCAACTCTACAACAAATTCAAAGACATCCCATCCCGTATGACCATTTTCTCAGTCTTGTCATGTCATGTGGACATAGCAATATCTCCAGAGGTGGAAATCACAAAGAAAGCAAAAATATTAATTCTAGGACATCAGAATATATTAGAGGATTAAATATTATTACTGCTAATTAAGTAATATCAAAAAAGTCCCTGCCTGCCCCCCACAAAAAACCCTCAGTACATGCCCCTGTGAGCTCTGGGGTAGAAAGAAGTAGAAAATGAGAGAAGAAAAGATCCTCTAGAGGACCAGCATCAATTCCTGCACAAGTATTGGGTTCTTAACTAAGGAAATGGTGTCATTTAGAAAGCAAGAGGGGAAGAGGACAAAGCTGGTTGGTTCACTGTCTGTTTGCCTTGGGTCAGTCTTTCCACTGTAGGTGAAGCGACCTGAGTGTTAAATACAAGCTGTTGCTGGAGGCACATTGCTAAAGACATTAAAGCTGACTCTGGGTCTCACCCAACTCACTGAGCTAGAGAAGCTGGGAAGCTCTTTTTACATGTTCATTTGTTGCTTAGCATTCTCTAACAACCAAGCAAATTTTAAGATGAGAAATTATTGACCCCATAATTCTACCATTTTAATAAAGTTTAATTCAATAATTTTTTCTGTCTTTATTTCTAGTCTTTTTGCATATGCTTGCTTGTATATAGAATCATTGTAATAATTTTATAGGTACAATTTCGTATTTTGATAAAGTTTTTGGAGAGAAGGAGAAAGTTGAAGCAGGCTAGACTATTTGGATACTATACAATTCTGGCTTTAAGATGTTCACAACAGGATGATAACTCTGCCTTCTGCACATCTGGGCTCCGAGCATATGGTTCACTTTTATCAGCAATGCAGACTTCATGCAGATCAAGTACTTATCAGGGAAATGGCCCGAATCCAAAAGCTCCCCCATACGCATCATGACAAAGTCAAATGGACAAGCAAACCACCTATTTTTTTAGGTTTCCCAGACTCTACCATGAGATTGTTAGATCGACAGAAAGTGCAATTCCAGAATGACACTATCTCAGCTTTTCAATTTCACACTGTATTCTTTGTAGAGTGTTGATACTGGAAGATTTCATGCAAGGAGCATCCTTGTTCACATTTCACTGTGAACCACATTTACCTATGAAAAAGCACTCGTACTGTCAATATATTATCAGGTTTCATTTCAGGAAAATGCTGCTTTCTGCAGAGCCTTTTCATATTCTTCCTTTATGTAAAAATTAAATTATATAGTGAGGATGTTGTAACCCAGGGTTCCTTGCACTTTGGCTCATCTGCCTGGAAAGTCAGACTCCTTTGTGACCCATTATAGCAAACATTTCACCTCGGATTATCTGTTACCATCTCTTCCTGTTCTTTTAAATAGTCTTCATTTTCATCACTAATTTCCCACTGTGTTTGCTTTTACAAACCATATTAGATTCTCTATAACACATATAATATGTATCAAAAAAAAGTGGTACATATTCATAGGAGTAGTTCAGGGAGTCAGGACAATTCTGCGGACCGAAGGGGCAAAGCCTTCAGGGACTTCACTATAACTTTCTGATTAGAGAAAAGAGGATATTTCTTCAGGAGTATTGCTTAAACAAATATGGTGAAGAAATCCTCTCTCTAGCAGTGAATTCATGCCTGACCACAGTAAAGGATGATAGGTTGGGGAGATAGTGGAGCATGAAGCTGGAAAGGCATTAGGGTCAATCTGTAGAGTGCTTTGAACATCAAGTTCATGAGTTTAATTCCCATTCTGTAAGTAAGTTTTGAACAGGAACGACGCTGATAAAATTGCCTCAATAATTATGACCAAGATGGCACCATCAATAAACCCACATCCCTCTGGAGGATACATCATTTGTTGCATGGGACAGTGAGAGCTTGCTTTAGACATTAAATTTTAAATCGCAGCAGGATGTCTTGGTAAAAATGCCCAATCAATTGTGAGATAGGCATCTGGAGCTTGATATCAATGTCAGAGAGACAGATTTGGAAATTATCCGCATAGGGGAGCACTGGAGAAGCAATGAGAGGAGATAAGTGTTCTGGGCTCATTCTCCTTTAACAGATATTTAAAATAACCCCAGAGAGCTGTAACATCCAAAAAGAAAAAGATTACAACCTGCTGGTTTAGAGGGCGCAGGGGACAATGGGGCACTTGGATGTCCTCAAAATTAAGCTTCCTCTCAGTCCAACAAATGGAGTAAATTTGGAGTAGTGTTAGTTGCTTCATTACTAGGATTAGAGAGATCATGAATTTTTTTGTCAAGGTGATATTAAATAATGAATCTGAGACACTGAAAAACGAAGAAAATGTATGCTATCTATAGACTGAGAAAACAAATTCTGTAGGGAAAAACAGAAAAGAGCAGTACTGCCAACTCAGCTGGAAAAAAATGAATAGGAGGCAGTGCCTCAAGGTTGTTCCGTGACACCCTTGTATTGTACATATTACCCAATGTCAAGAGAAATAAGCTCACACTGTAAGAAAGCACAGCCCCTCTGTTAAATCACTAGAGAAAATGGGAGGAAAGGGGAAAATAAAGGTAATACTGACACCTTTATAGCAAAGGTAAGACCTTTGGGATACAGGACTCAGACACATTATAAATGAGCAATGTAAGTTGAATTTAAAAATAGCCTGGTGTTAATGGCATCATGTCAGGACTGGTTAGCCTGAAATTGGCGGGTGTAAAAAAGAACATTGCAGAATGGGAAGTTCAATGTGACCTATGGGGAGATGAATATTAGAATGTAGGGATGAAGCTATAAAAAGTAGAACTGGAAATTCAGGGCCAAGGAGTTTGGGCTCCACCTGGAAGGTAATGGAATTTATCAGAAATTCATAAGGAAAGAGAACAACAGATTCCTACTTGTGTTGGAAAAAGGGACTCCAGCTCAGGAGCACGCAACTGCTGGGTGTGGGTCGGAGACTTGAAGAGCGAGGCCAGTGACAGGCTTCCTCAGTAAGGTCAAGTGCTACTGAGGGCCTGGGCTAAGGAAGCTGCTGGGGAGGATGGGTGGTGAGGGAAGGAGGATATTGACCGTTGGTTTTCAGAAGAGTCAGGAACTTTATAAAGCAATTCTGTATGTAACATGCCACATTTTAACCACCATCCCTCTTCTTTCCTTATGGCTTTTTATAAATCAGTCTATCAGGCAATACAGCTTTCTTAGGTAAGGAATAATAAGCAATACCACCTCAGTTAGCAAATTAAAATATAGACTCTGCAGGGTTTGTTTTACAGCTCAGGGAATGGTGCTAAGGCATGGACTCCTGATGCTGTCCATTTCTTCTTCCCTTTGAGAGTTTCTCTTTTGATTGTCATGTTCCCCGCACGTAGGTCTCAGAGGATGTGGAGAGTACCTTTAAACTCTGATTAAACCCGAACAAAGCTGTTTCCATGCTTCCTTCTAGCACAGCCAAGATGGTTCTGACAATTGAGATTCAAACAAGAAAGCTTGAGGGAGACACCTGATCTTCTAAGCCCCCCCCCCCCGTAGCAAAATTTCAGGTCTCACTACAAATGTGTGGGAAAACTTGAGCATTTGTGAACATATACAGACCTCAGTTAAGTTCAAATCCTAACTGCCCTAAAGAGTTGCATAGCCTTAGCCAGGTCCTCAGAGGCCCTTCTAAGTCAGTACTATCCAACTCAAAGGGGAATGCAGACAATTTAGACATAACATTTGAAACCCAACTGACTTATATGTGCGGTCACGCATATCAGTTAGTAATTTAATTTGGCTGTTAGCAAACACACACTAAGGCTTATTCTTCTACAGAAAAGAAGTCTGGGGTAGGCAGTCCAAGGCTTATACGTCACCTCCAGAAGTGTTCAGGAACCCAAAGCCTCCTATTTTCAATCCTCAAAGTCACTACATAGTCAAGATGGCTGCTGGGAAAAGTGAAGGAAGAATATCTCTCTCCCTTCTAGGGACCCTTCCAGAAGTAAGTTACATTTTCATCTCAATGATCAGAACTTAGTCACAGAACCTTACCTAACTGTGAAGTACACTTGAAAAATCTAGTTTTTCTGTTGGGTGCACTGCCCTGGGTTCTTGTACAAAATAAACAAACAAACAAACAAAAGTGGAGGTAGAGGAATTGACAGCTGGTAAGTAATTAACACAGTCTGCTACAATTTTTATTAAATTTTAGTCCTCTCTCTTTCAATGTAAAAAACATTCCACATAGAATATATTATACTGTTTTTATTGATCAGTGACATAATAAATGGCCATGAAGAATATTTCTGAATCTCTTAAGATATTATTGATAGATATTTCATCCAAAATGTTCAATGTTCCCTGGCTTCAGCAATAAATTTGTGCCAGGACAAAAATCCATCTGTCCTAATTCAAAGAGATTTGGTTTGTTTTTGCCTCTATTAGATGAGAGCTCTATTTTTTATTTTGTCATATTTTGCTTTGGTTTGCCATTTTACACTCAATTTTAGCACAAACCTCCATCTAAACTCCAGATATAATCATCTCTAATCATTTTCTTAATTGGCTCTTTTACTTGTACTCTTATTTTAATGATTCTTACAGCATTTGCACTTCAAATTCTTTTGAAAGTTTAAAGAGGCTGAAATAAATAAATCTGAAGATTGAGTGCTTGTTCAAAATATTTCTTTGATTATTCTTCAGCTCCAGTGCTTAAATAATTAATGGAGAAGTTGAAAAACTTAGCTTCCAAGGCACTGAATAAAAAGAATTACCATTAAACTAAAGTCAGTGATGCCTTAATATATGGTAACACAGTACAATTTTTTATTTGTTTCAGATATGATGCTACTGAGCAGCCAACAAAATATACTGAAACCCATTCTAAAGCACATTAAAGCCTTACAGAAATTTCCAAAACTGGAATTGATTGTGGCCAAATGCTTTTAAGGAACTAAATCTCATATGACAAGAAACAGGAATCGCAACATGACTGCATTTAGTAAAATGGCCGTTTAGAGAGGAAAAAGATCACAGGGGAAGTGGAAAAACTCTCAGGATAGAAAGCAGAATGTGGCCTGTGATGCTATTTAGAGGACAAAATTACTGAAAAGTTGACAGATAAAGATTAGTCAGTGCTTGAAAAAAAAGTAGATTTGTAAAATTCATCTAGTTAGGACAAGTGAAGACATTTTGTTCTTTCTTTCTTTTTTTTCTTAGCTGCCCACTGTCAGAGAGAATGTATTAGGAGGTGGAGAAATTAGCTGAGGCCAAAGAATGAGTTCTGATCATCTTCAAGTGGAGAGAAAGGCAACTTTTAACATGAGCCTGCTGTCCTTTCTTTTCACCTTACATATCTAATCTGATTATCCAGGAGACACTCCAGCTCCCTGTCATCTTGGGACCAACACTTGTGTCCTCACCGACCTCCAGCTGAGTCGTTCATGTCTTCAATGTGCGTACATACCCTGGCTTTCATGTCTTCCCTCATCACCTTCCTTCCCCAGGAAGTCTTCATGTAGCTATGTATCGACCGTCCTTTAAAGAGCAGCTAGATCTCTGCATCTTTTCTTGTTACTGCTCTCATTATAATCCTTCCCCTTAATTCTCCTGTACTCAGGCTCTGGCGTACAGCATTGCACATGTACAGACCAATAGCTTTGGAGGCTCTTTTGCATATTTTGGCCTTAGACCTAGAGGAGAGGTCACCTGGGACAGAAAGTACATTCCATGTCGGGTGACCTAATTGTGCCTGATGCAAAGTTAGCTCAGATAGTGGTAGATATAGACAGGACAGAATAGAACCCAATACCTGTATGGGTGCTTCCCCCCTCTTCTCTTTGCATGTCGTTTAACACATGCAATTACTAACTCTCTCCCAAGAACAGTCTACCATAGGTACCTGGCCATCTTTTTGTTTTCTTGGTTCTCCTCCTTGAGGAGCAAAGCAGAAGGGAAAGGAGAGGAGTGGAAGCACTTGAATTTCAAAGATTGAATTGGTTTTGCTGAAAAGGACTTTGCCCTTGACACCTCAAAAATGTCTTCTGCCTCATTCTGTTACAATCACATTTTATTTGGCATTTATTTATTCACATTTATTTGGCCATTTTATTTGGTATTTTCTAGGAAGTCTAGGGATTCACTGCATTTTATGCCCTTTCTTTCCTTCTATCACTCAACAAATATTAAGCATCTACCATACCTCCTAGGAATTATCCTACATACTCGGAATACAGCATTGATTAACACAGGCAAGCCCTGATAGTGAATTGAATAGTGGCCTTTCAAAAGATTTGTCGATCTGGAACCTTATCAGGGTCCAGCAGAATTAAGGTCTGCTTGAGTATGGTTGGTATGGTAATAATATGAACGTAATAATTTATAGTTTTAATTTGAACATTTTACCTAAAATGTCATATGGTGTGCTTAAGTGTGATATTGTTATGTTACAGAATTACATGCTTATGATTTTTTAATAAAAGGTTTTGTAATTAAAGGGGGCATTATTTGTGGCAGGCCTTATACATTCGATCTTATTTGGAAAAGGGGTCTTTGCAGAGGTAATCAGGTGCGGGTCCCCTAGATAAGATCATCCTGAACTAGGATGCGACCTACATCCAGCGCTAAGTCTTTAGACGAGAAGGGGAAAGAGAAACACTGACACAGGGAAGAAACACAGGGGGAAAGGCCATACACAGACGGAGATCAGAACGATGCACATACGGGCCACGCAGGCACAGGATCACAGGCAGTCCCCAGAATCCGCAGGAGACAGGATTGCCCGCGGGGCTTTCAGGGGGAGCTCGTGCTGCCTGCCCCCTGAGTTCAGACTTTCCTCGTAATGGATGGAGAGGCATCAAGAATAAGGCTCTTCCCTCACGTTCATATTGCCTCAGTTCCTTCACGGTTCAAGTTTACTGTGATTCCTAACTTAATTATCACAGATACTGGCTTTTGCCTACAGAAGGTTTATCACTTTATTTCCACACAACGGCCACGTGTATCTTCCTCCCTCCCCCCACTGCTGCTCACACACAATCTAGGAAAACCGCACATCAGGGGACAGAAGGGCTTGCCAGAACTCTGACAGAAAAATGGCACTAACACATTTATTAAGGGTGAAGGCATAAAGCCCATTCATAAATCAAAGGGAGCTCATTTTAAAATGTCACCCTGGGAAGGAGGGAGAGCCAAGATGAAGGGCCGTTCAGCAGACACGGGGTTGGGGTGGCCTCAGCGCCCAGCCAGAGGCCCGTGTGTTTTGGCACTGTCCGCAGGAGACGGGAAACGAGCTCAGGGAGCACGTTTCACTTTTGAACAGGACAATGAGATAAAAATGAAACTGAACCATTAAGGGAAAAGAGGGCAATTTCTCTTTATTTTGAAAAACAATTCAGCAGCACAGCCTGACCAGAAAACAAGGTGGCCCAGAATGTTTTCCAACCCAGTCAGCCTTTGAAAGTGCTCGTCAGTGTTGCTGAGAGGCGGGGCTGCCCTGCTGGCCCGGAGCGGGGCCACTGGGCAAGGAGAAACCTTTCACAAGTGCTAGCACCCACCTTGGGCCAGAAACCTTTCATGCAGTTTTCATCTTCAAAGAAAATAAAGATCTCTAGTTTCTGTAACAACATGATTGCAAGACAGCGAATTCCTGAGTCAGAGAAGGATTCACAGCAGGGGACCTCCTGCAGCCAACAGTCACCCAGGTGTCCTGCATGTGACACTTCCTTCACACCTACACAGCCTACCTTTCCAAACAGGCTTAACAGTCTTAGGATAGCACGTTTTGCATCCACTTATTAAAAAATGAGTCCTGAGGATATAATGTACAGCACAGTGGCTGTAGTTAATAATATTGTATTGGATATTTGAAAGTTGCTATGAGAGATCTTTAAATTCTCATCACGAGAAGTTCGTAACTGTGTATGGTGATAGATGTTAACTAGACTTATCGCGGTGAGCCTTTTGCAAAAAAATGTCAAATCATGCACACCTGCAACTAATGTTATAGGTGGTATGTCAATTATATTTGAAAATGTTTTTTAAAGAAGATACTACTTTTTAAATGTTTTAAGTAGGTCCCTATAAATGTTCACCCCTTTGGGAAAAGGGGAAGCTGTGCTCCACTTTTATCTGAACTATTACCCCTGTAACTGTGAACAATACGAAATGGATCAATTCCCGTAAATACAGAGGCTTTGAAACAAAAGGTCCTGGCGGTTGTCTTAGACAATGCCATCATTTTACTGAGGAAACGGAGATGGCTAGACTGAGTACGTAACATAGTTCCCCATCTCTGTCAACTGGTTGGTGTTTTTGAGAGAGGAACTTTGAAGCTTTTAAGGAAGTCAAAGTGCTAGCTAGAAACCCTGCTTAACTCGTTTCTGCTCATGTTAAAATCGGTTCAGTTCCAACCAGGGACAGTCGCTACCCAGCTCCAGGAGGCTTCATTCATCTTGCAGCCCAGAGCACCGCTCCTCCCAGAGGCATGCGGTGCAGAGTCTGGGCAGAGGCACTCACTGGTCCTTTCCCATGTTCCTTTAGTGATCAGTCTAGCGTTAGGTAAAAGGCATGCACTGACTTCCAGGGTAGGTTTTAAAATGACGTGCTTTGGCTTCGTTCTTTCAGAAGCTCGTTACGTGCAAAGTTAGACTGAGACCAAGTCCAAAGAGCTGTTCAAAAGACATTGCCTTTGTAGGAGAGAGAAAAACTCTACCTTTCTAGGTTCTCGAGCTGGGGCCTTGGAAATTAAACGGACAAAAAGGCACTAACAGAGAAAAACCGTTTATTCACACATGCAGCACACGTACATACAGGAGAAACTCGGGAGTAACTCACAGGGGTGGTTAGAACCTGGGGCTTTTGCAGTGCTGACAAAAAAACAGGGAATTTGTCGAGAAGTGTCATGACAAATCAAATGAAGTTTAGGCTTTCAGTGTCAGGAAACTGGAAAGGTAGGTGTTTGGAGGAAAACTAATGGAAGATAAGAGTTATTTTGGTAAGGTTCATTATGTAGAGTCCTCTTCCTTCTTTCCTGGGCAGACAAGTGTCTAGAGTTGTCTACCAAGATTAAGAATCCAAGAGTTGTCCTGTTTCTGGCATGAGACAGTGAGACAACTTCGCAAATGCAAATCAATGTCTGGCTTTTAGGCAAATGAGAGAAAGGAAAGGGCTTTATTTTTAATCTGCTGTTTCTCAATTGTCTTCAGTTCAAAATAATTTATGCCAAGTGGTATATGTGGAGTGGCATCCTCTGATCTCTTCATCATTTTCCAGCTGAACCGCTGACAACCATGGTGAAGAGGAGATCATGGTATCCATGGTACAAACACTCTCCTTGGTTCCTTCCACAATCCCAGTTCTAGCTGTCGCTGGCTACACCTGCGGCAGTTGGCTCTACATCATACACAGCTACTTCGCCAGCCTCCCACTCTGGCTCCCTTTTCCTTGCTTTTCCCGTTTTACTAACACTAAATTGCAGTCACCTGTAATCACCTTCTTGTTTGCGCCCCATGACTTTGTTCATATTGTTTCCTCTGTTTAGAACACTCTTCACCTCATTCATTGCCTGGCCAATTTGCAGGTGTCTCTTGGGACAAAGATTAGATCTGATCTTTCAGAAAATCTTCTCAATCATCTTCTTTTCAATCTACTGGCTATGAGAAGTGACCCTCACTTAAGTAAAAACTACTCTGTGCATTAAAATTTCTTGTTTCCTTCTATTAAATTGTAAGTTTCTTCAAACCATAGTTATAAGAGTTGGGGAGATCAGTAAACACATGACTTTATATCCTGCTCCTGGTCTAGCTTCTCTGCCCAAGCAATTGGGGAGTTATTCCTCAGATAACATTCACCATTGGCTATAGACACTGACATTCCAGAATTGCAGTTGTTACTACTCAGAACATTTCCAGAAGGTTATTACATCATCTGATCATTGCTTATAGGCATTGAATTACATATCATGACTCATTTCCTGACATCCTAAAAGCTATAGGCCTAAGACTCTGTGGCCATTCACACAATCCATTTTGGCAAGTGAGTAAGCTAAATATTTAACGTATCTGGGAATAAAGTTAGCCTTGCTTATGTGTATGGTCAGCCATTGCTTGCCTACCTTGGATGATTGCAATGTGATAATGACGTTGAATCCTAAACAACCACCTCAGAGATAAATACTTGACAGTTAAAGTGTTTATTTATATTTTTAATATATTTTATGAATTATGCTATTACAGTTATCCCAATTTTCCCCCTTTGCCCCACTCTACCCTGTAACCCCTCTTCCCTCCAGCATCACCCTCCACTTAGCTCATATCCATGGGTCATACATGTAAGTTCTTTGGCTACTCATTTTCTGTACTGTTCTTAACATTCCCCTGTCTATTCTGTACATACCAATTTGTACTTCTTAATCCCTGTACCTTTATCCTGAGTCTCCCCCTTCTGTCTCCTGACACATAACTGTCCAAATGATCTCCATATCTATGATTCTGTTTCTGTTATGCTTGTTTGATTAGTTTTTTAGATTCAGCTGTTGCTAGTTGTGAATTTATCGCCATTTTAATGTTCATAGCTTGATCTTTTTAAAAAATAGGTCCCTTTAACTTTTCATATAATAATGACTTGGTGATAATGGACTTCTTTAGCTTTACTTTATCTGGGGAGCACTTTATCTGCCCTTCCATTCTAAATGATAGCTTTGTTGGATAGAATAATCTTGGTTGTATGTTCTTGCTTTTCATCACTTTGAAAACTTCTTGCCAGTCCGTTCTAGCCTGCAGAAGTGCTTTTGAGAAATCACAGGACAGTCTTATGGGAACTCCTTTGTAGGTAACTGTCTACTTTTCTCTTTCTGCTTTTAAGATTCTCTCTTTAACCATCAGCGTTTAATTATGTTGTGTCTTAGAGTGGATCTGTTTGCATCATCTTATTTGGGATTCTCTGTGCTTCCTGGACTTGGTCTATTTCCTTCACCAAATTAGGAAAGTTTTCTTTCATTATTTCCTCAAGTTATAGTTTTCATTTCCTTGCTTTTTCTCTTCTCCTTCTAGCATCCCTATGGTTCAAATGTTGGTATGTTTGAAGTTATCCCAAAGGCTCCTTAACTTATCCTTTGTTTTTTGGATATGTTTTCCTTCTTGCTCTTCTAATTGAATGTTTTCTTTTTCTTTCTTATGTTCCAAATAATTGATTTGATTCTCAGCTTCATCTGCTCCCATCTTAGTTCCCTATAAAGTTTTCATTTCATTTAGTGTTACCTTCATTTCTGCATAGGTATTTTTATGCTGTTGGTATACCCAAGGAGTTCCTCAAGCATCCTAATAACCAGTGTTTTGAACTCTGCTAGATTACTTATCTCCATTTGTTTAGTTCTTTTTCTCGGGCTTTGTTCTGTTACTTCATTTAGATCCTATTTCTTTGTTTCCTCATTTTGGCAGCCTACCTGTGTTTATGTGTATTTGGTAGAGATGGGTCTGTTGTGGGCCCTTAAAGGGGAGACTCCTGGGAATTTTGTAGTTTCTGCTGCTGCCCCACCCCCCATTGGGTTTTACAGCCAGAAGTTATGAGGACTTATCTTCCTGGCACTGGAATCCTAGGCTGGGTTGTTCGGTGTGGGGCCGGGGATCCCTTGCTCCCAAGGTATCACTCCCAATTTTTATCCACCACACATGGATGGGGATGGCCTGTTCCGTGTCTCCACATCTCCATCCATCCCCATGCATTTCTGCATCTTTGTCCCTTCTACTCATATGGATGAAGGTGACTTCTTGAATTCCTTGGTTTTCTGATGATTCTGGGTGATAGTTGTTTTGTAGTTTAGTTGTAATTTTTGCTGTGATTGTGTGGGAAGGCAAACCATGTTCACCTGTGCCTCCATCTTGAACAGTTTGACAATTAAAGTATTTAAATCATCAAGAATCAACGTACAAGCCCTGGCTGGTGTAGCTCAGTGGATTGAGCATGGGCCTGTGAACCAGAGTATCTCGGTTCGATTCCCAGTCAGGGCACATGTCTGGGTTGCAGGCCAGTTCCCACCAGGGGACACACAAGAGGCAACCATACATTGATATTTCTCTTCCTCTCTCCTTCCCTTCCCATCTAAAGATAAATAAATAAAATCTTTAAAAAAAAAAGAATCAAACTGCAACCTTTCAGTTTATGGGACAATACTCCAACCAACCGAGCCACACCAGCCACAGAGAATTAGATGGCCTTAACAGTTTCTTCAAGAGCATGTGACCCTAGGCATAGCTTCCAAGTTAACCATGAACACATTATTTACATTTCTTGTTCTATTTGTAATTGTGATGGCTCCTTTATCCTTTACAACATCCCTTCAGAAAATGCTATATGCCTGCTTACAGATGATTTTTCATTGGGGACACTTAAGGTGAGCTGTTTACATAGAGTATCTAGAGAATTGCAATTTTCTCTTCAGTGAATTGAATTTAGACATCATGGCCTCCAAGGAGTTAATCTTGTCCAGTAGATACAGATGCATGGAAACTTTGACCAACTCAGATAGCACTTACTGACTCAAAGACTGATCCTTTCTTATTTTATAATTATTATGTTTCAAATTTGTTCCATTAAACAAGCATTTCTTCAGGACTGATGGTGTACTAGGCATTGTGCAAGGCACCATACCCTTGGTCCACAGCCTGTATTTGGTTTGCATCATATTTGCAAAATATAAATGTGAATTGACTTCCTGAATATAAATAAAGATCCAGGTAGTCAGAGAAACTAAGCTTTAAAATGCTTTTTGTCAGATATATAATTATCATGGAATAGCCTCAAGAGCTTAAGAGTCCAACAATCTGAGATCAATACTCAGGTCACAGTGGACCATAAGCTTTCTGCAACATTCCCTAATCTACCAGGATCACCAACCATGACACCTCCGTTCCCTACACATTACTAGAACTGTGTGCTAGACAAGGTATGTGTACCTGAAAGAATCTCAAAACACAGTCCTGGCCTTCCTGGATTCATGACATTGTGAAGAATTCTTTGTCTAGTCAAACCTTGGCTCTGCTGAAGGTCAGCAAGCCATGCAACATGACAGAAGTAAGACCCACATGACTGTGGTCTTCAGAGAGAAGACGTATGACCACTATGAAGAACACCTTGGAAGGAGACAGGAGAGAAACTGGCAAGCAAGCTTGGAATACTGATGATTCTGCAACAACAAAAGGTCAAAATGCTTCAAATAAATATCTGCTTAGGGGATCCCCAGTGCCTTTACCACGGTCAGTCTATATTCTAGGAGTGGTAAATGTTTGCACTTGAACAGGATGTGTCCAGACACCACAAATTATTATAGAGGAGCTGGTGCTATATTAACTTAATTCCATCTAAAACAGAAAGTGACTAATTCCTACTACTCTTTCAGGAAGAAAACATTTGTACACTCAAATTTGTAATATCGATATTTAATGCCTCATTTTAAAACAATTATATCAGGAAAAACTCACGTTACTTATTTAGTATACTGTTGACAAAGAAAACAAGAGGGAGAAACCATACTGGGGGAGGTTAAAGAAAATTGACAAAAAGAAAAATGTGTGAAACATTTAAAAACAGCATACCAGCAGTTTTTCCATAAAAATGTCCAGCTCTGGCCATTACAAAGCCACACGACAGCGGTTACAGTTGTGTAGCTGTCAAATCTCATTAGTCTGGACTTCGGCAAGTAGAAGAAATCAAATCAATTTTCAGCACTGGTGTGAATAACACAGTATGTAATTTTATCTGCACTGTAACAAAGAACCTAATAAGCTGTTCTTCAGCCAGGAAACCTTTAAGGAAGACAAGTTGTTAGTGAGGAGAATTAAATTATGCTGTTGTTTGCTCTCTTCCTATTGACAAACCATGATCATTATTCATTAATCTCTTTCTGGTCGTGGCCCCTGATGCTATAGTTATAAAAGCAGAGAGTTTTGCATATATGCCATGAAGACATTCTATATTTTTTCCTTTTGGCTGTGAAATGGTTTTGGCTTTGAAGAAGGCATTATTGAACTCATCAAATGTATGAAACTAAGATGGGTTTTGCCTCAAAAGAAACACAAGTTTTTCTAAAGAAACTGCATATAGGAATATAAGTAATAACTTTCAGTGTGAGGGAGAATGAGAAAAGGTGAGAAAGAAATGAAAAGGAAAAAAAGAAGGGGAAAATATAGTCTCATGTTAAAGTTTAGATTATTAAGATGTAAGCACATTTTTTCTCTTTGATTTTAATATATCAACCTTTCTAATTCACTTCACTCATGTTAATGGTTGTCTTGAATTGCCAAATTCAACTGGAGACACATTAAGGAAAAATCAGAAGGCACTAAGTAATTAGTAGTAGCCTTACAGGTGCTGTTCCCCACCTACATTTGGGGGAGGGGAGACTTTTCCGGAACCATGGAGTTTAATGGGGCAGCAGCTAACATACGAAAGAGTAGGGAGATTTAATTGCTATTCCTGAATCTATTCCTAACAGCCTGTTGGATCTTTACCTTGCACTGATCCCTGTTTTTACATTTATATAATTGAACTTCTTAGACAGCCTTGACTTCTAGACCCCTTAGACTAGCCTCTCCAGTCCCAACCCTTTCTCTGCTCACAGTCATCAGCGAGCCGCTGCCAGAGTTATCTCTCCATAACACGCATCTACCCGTGCTGCTGCCGTGATTAAAACATCTGCTGCCTCCTCCAAACAGAGAAGATAAGATCCAGCTCCCTGGCAGGCCCGGCAAACCCTGGGCTAGCCAACACAACCAACCTTTCCATCCCCGCCCGCCCTCCCACCACCCTGTGTGCTCATTTTCCCTGAACATGCCACACTCCGGATGTCACATGCCATTTCCGCCACCTGGACCCCCATTTTCTCCTCTCCCACATCCCCACTGTAACATCACAGTAACCTCGAGGTCCATTCAAGCCCTGGATTTCCTTGGAAAAGCCTTCTTCGGGCTTTCGGACCAATGTAGCTTCTTGTTTTAATACGTAGGTTTTCCTATTTCATTCATTCCGGCGAAAGACCCAAAGCATCTGGAGGGGATCACATTGAAAAAACAGGCTGTTATTCACAGTTTCCCAGAGGAGGAGACAGGTCAGGTCACACGGGCAGCACCAGGGTCAGCCTGGAAGCAGACGGAGTGAGAGGAAAACGGGGCAAGAGCCTTTATTGCCGCTCCTGCAGGCCAAGCAAGACAAGGCAATGTAAGCAGAGCTGGGATTGGTCAGTCTGAATAATTTCAGCAGGCTCTGGGGCCTGGGGACTCTCTCGTTGTCTGGCACTAGCCCTGGATAGATTAGGGCGGAGGAATATCTGCTTGAGTGTGAACAGCCAGTAGAAGAGGTGGTGGGTATGTGGGCTCCGGACTGGTTCGTTTACCACTGAAGGTGTGCTCCCTGGTGGGCAGGCGGTTTACTGTCTCCAGGACCTGGCTGCTCTGGGAAGAGCAGTCCTTCCAGAGCAGCAAGGCCTCAGGATGTCAGAGCCCCAGAATTGCAGAAAATAAAAAGACATTAGCACAGTCCTCCCTACCATAGTTTGTGCAAAACCATGGTAACATTTTGTATTTAAATTGTTTGCTTCTCATGAACACAGATCTCACCTTGGAGCCTGGATGCACAAAGATCTAAATGTAAAAAAGAAAAGAGAAAAATAAAGGCATATTGTCCTGGACCAAGAACGAGGGGTGAGTATTTTACATAATCTCCTAACATTGAATTTCCCATATCACACAGTTTAAAGTGATGACTTTGCTCTTGGAGTATTTGTATTCAGGGTTCACACAGTCAGCCGCTAGAGGGCCAATGCAGCCCCTACAGTACCTGCCAAGTTCCCAGATAAGCACTTCTCTGGCCTACAGGCCAGGCCCTCCATCACCTGTGTGAGACGAGCAGCACCTTATTCTAGTTCTTCAGTACAGATGAAAACCATCACAACAGCAGACATAATGTTCTTCCCTTACATCGTTTACTTTCCCTCTTGGATGTGTATCTGTTTGCCCACACTCAGTTTGAACAAGAACAACAAGCCAGGGGAGAGGATGAGACAGACTCTTATTTTTCTGTGAAGATATTTCCCCTTTAAAAAACAAAAGGAAAAATATACAAAAATAATTGCAGAATAGATGTATCTTAATACCCTTGATGGTAGCCGGTTAACGAAGAGCCCCAGAGAGCAGCCTGCGCCTCTGATGAGGCCCCTCTGGAGGAGAGCACTGTACAAGAAATGAGGTGTGAGGGCTCAGGCACACAGCAGGCCACCGACGCCGGTGTTAACCAGAAATAAAGAAGGAAGGGGCAAAGGAGATGAAGAGAAGCAGCAGGGGGAAAACAAAACAGAACCAGGACCAGTAGGTGGAAACACAAAGGAGCACATGTGCTAATGAATGAGGTCATTCATTTCATAGCAACATTCATTCACTGTGATTTTCAACTAGAAAAACCACACTCAAGCCTGAGTGAAACCCACTACCTCCATCCAGCAAAATCTGTAACAGAGACATTCGCTGACTCCTTTCTGCCTATTACAACACCCTCCTCTTTTTTTATTTATTGATTTTTTCTTAGAAAGAAGCATCAACTTTTTTGTTTTACTTATTTACTCATTCATTAGCACAACATCCTCCTCTTTAGATCAAATGGAATCATTTAAGGATTGTTTTACACGAGACGATGTAGGTGAAGCATCTAACATGCTGAAGAGCGATGGAGCTATTCAGTAAATGTCAGGGTTTCATTTCCTGCCCTGCACACCCTTCGAGAAGCGGCTCCAAACTAATCTAGTACGTGGTCGCTGGGTAAGCAATACACTTATCCCGCCCAAATTAAATTTCATGGTTGGTGAGAAATTGTAGATCACAGAGTAATTAGTTCACAAAGGGACTCAGTGTGTGGTCCTTTCTTACCCTGGTGCTTTCTGGCTTTGTCCAGGACTCTTTTCCTCACTGACAGCTGACAGACTCTGCCTTTCTCTTTGTGGCCAGAAGCTAAGCTGGGGGCATGTTCATCCATTTGGCAAATGTGATGTTTCCTTTGTGTCTTGGCCAACCCAAACATGCCATTAACGGAAGACATCAGCCAAAAATTTTCACTTCCCTGGCTCCTGTCCCAAAGGTCCCCTTACTCCTGCCTTAATATGTGGGTTATAGAAAGGAAACATCATTTTCCTCATTTTCTATTTTTTATTTTCTTTGAGCTTTTTTCCCCCACCAGAGTAACCATGCAGCTGAGATTTACATGACTATAGAGAAGTCCTTCTTAACTTTTCTCTCCAACATAGTTTCATAATTAGTGCTCATGTGTCTCAGACTCAGTGGAGGATATTTTAAGTCTTTTGACCTCCAGGAAATATGCCAAATTGTACAGAAACAAACAACTCTCCTGTAAGTCAAGAGGTTATCATGGAGCCACTCTGTCGGGCTGCGCAGAGGTGCTCTGTACAGGTAGGTCTCCTGCCTCGTGAGGAGAGTGGGGTTATAATCCAGCCCTTGCTCTGTTCGCCAAGCAATTCTCAAAGGAGGTGTGGTGCCTAATTTGTGCAAAGGCACCATATCTGATGGAGTGACCCTGCTCATGTCGACATTAATGTAAATACAAAGAATCGAGTAAACATATGAAGCTAGGTGTTATTTGGCCAAGTAGATTATGCCAGTAATAATATCAATTCATGTTTGCATTTTCTTCCATATTATCCCCTATGGAAATTCATTTTACATTCAATTTATTTCTTCCTTTATTTGAAAAATAATCTGATCCAATAAAGATTTCTGGATTTAAAAGCTGAAATGATATAAATAGCAAGATTCATCAAAATCAAACAGTTTTATTTTTGAAGTATAAATGCCTAAAGGTAGACAGACACTACCAAATTCTTCTCCCTAAAGGAAAAAATCAATTAGGAAAAATAATTAGAGATGCGAAATGAGTTCAAGTATCACTGCAAATAATATAATGCAAACTCTGGGTTTCTATCCCTAGCCCACCCAGCTGACTCATGGAGACTCTGAAAACATACTTTAACATCATACAGTTTTAATTGAACAGGAAACATTTTTGTCCACAGAACATTTTCAAGCATTAAGCTCCAAAATGATTTGCCCAAATATAGTAACTATTAAGTGCAAATACTCTACTCGGTAATAGGAAAGACAAGAAGATACTAAAGAAACAAGGCCCCACCCTCCAAGGACTAAAATTTCACGTTGAAACACAGTTGAAAATGCTGATAATGCTGTCATAGAGGTACACGTGTTGCAAGGGGAATGGGTAGGAAGGAAAAAGGATGGTTCCTAAGGTGTCAAAGAAAGGTTTCATGACGTGTGAGCTGGATCTGAAGATGAGACTGGGGATTAACTTCTTAAACTCCAATTTCTGCAGTCCCAACATGCTCAGGAAATGATGGCCTTTGTGTGGCAAGCTGGGGTAAACTGGGGACGCTGACTCCTGCTTGGGCGAGGGCTCCCACTGGGACCGGCCATCCAAAGGGATAAAGTGGTCTGTGACTCACTCAGTGTGTCTGTAAGACATTTTTTTCATCATACCAGAGTGCCATGGAACACATATTGGCAAGTTCTATAGAGTGTTGAGAGTGAACTGGTAATTCTTAACCTCTGCAACACATTATAATCACCTGAGAGCTTTTCAAAAAATATAGATGCCATTTATTTATTTTTAATCATTTTTTATCTTTCAGTTACAGTTGACATACAATATTATATTAGTTTTAGGTGTACACCCCAGTGACTAGACATAACTTACTAAGTAATCATACCAATAAACCTCATACCCAATTGGCACCATACATATCAGAACATTATTGACTCTATTCCCTATGCTGTACTTTATACCCCCATGACTGTTCTATTTAAGTCAGAACCTCTGGGAAAGCAGCCTGAACATGGGTATGTTTTAGGAGCTCTCAAATAAGCCTAATGTTGAGATAGATTAAGAACCACTGGTCAAAACTCTCGTTCTCTTATCACAACAAAACTGACTGAACCACATAGCAAGTTTCAGAAACTAATAATAATAACAGCAATAAACTGGTATATAATTGAATACTGAATAATATCTATCTCTGTTTCTAGCCATGAAGGAGTAAAAGGGTCCTGAATTACTTTCCAACTGTAAATAAACAATGGGAAAACTCAATAAAATATAAAACAAAATTATTTCAGTCATTAGACTGTGATCCTTAGGAGTAGGGTAGAAATTAAGGCAAGTCCTACCATTACTCAAGATTTCTGCCAGACAACCTCCAGACAGCAGGACAGAGAAGGATAATCCAAACAGAAGCTGAGAATCATGCTGAGTTTAGGATTCAGAAGCTGGAGATTGAGGAGGACTAGGAAGCTAGAATTGTCAGGGCAGAGTCCCCAAAAGAAGGAAGCAAAGTAGGAAAATGGTTCCAAAACTCTGCTTAGGGCCACCTTGAGTCTTTTGCCAAATACAAATCTGTGTATGCAAGATTGAAACCCTTAGAAACTACACAGAATAATTTCCAAGGAAAGAAGAATTTCCTACTCATATGAGTTATTCAGCATTGAACTAGAGATCCTAGCCAGTTCAATAAGGTAAGAAAAAGAAATACCCAACATGCAAACTAGAAAGAAAAGAGCAAAACTCTCTTCATGTGCACATTAATTATAAAAACCCCTAAAAAATTTACCAAAAATTTCTTTAAAAAACTTATAAGCAAGTTTAGAGACCTCTGCAGATACAGGGTCAACACACAAAAACTAATTTTATTTCTATCTACTAGCAAGATGCAATTGGAAATGAAAAATTTTTTTAATTCCATTTACAGCAGCATCAAAACCATGACATACTTAGAAATAAATTAAATAATATATGTACTTATATTCTGAAACAAATGTGTACAAACTTGTGCTATGAAAACTGCAAAAAATTACTGAGAACATTACAAATGTCTGAAGAAATGGAAATGTTGACCACACTTACCCAATATTATTAAGGTATTTATCACCTTTACTTTGATCTGTAGATTCAGTGCAGTCCAAATCAAAATCCCACCAGGCTGTTTTAAAACCGAGTCAGTTAAATTACTTGGAAAAGAAAGGGACTTGGAAGAGCCAAATAAGCCAAAGTTGGATGACCACACTTCCTGATTCCAAGACTTACTATAAAGCTACAGTAATCAAGAAAATGTGATATTGGCAGGAAGATAGAAGTACCAATCAATGAAACATAACAGAGAATTCAGAAATAACCCCACCCATACATGGTCAATTGATTTTCAATAAAAATTAAAATGCCAATTTAATTCAACAGGGAAAGGAAACTCTTTTCAACAAATGCATCAGCATAGTGGGAAGGAACCTTGACTCTTACCTCAGGCAATAAAAATTACAACTTAAAATGGATCACAGACCTAAATGCAATATATGAAATTATTAAACTTCTAGGGAAAAAAAGAGCAAATCTTCATGATCTTGGAGTAGGTAAAGACTTCTTC
Organism: Artibeus jamaicensis; assembly: GCF_021234435.1. NCBI lineage: Eukaryota > Metazoa > Chordata > Mammalia > Chiroptera > Phyllostomidae > Artibeus > Artibeus jamaicensis. Next base: position 6,072,599 of record NW_026521812.1, on the reverse strand, counting down.
AGTGAACATGAAAGTTGTGAACCATGAAAGGAAAAAATAAATGGGACTTTATTAACAATTTAAAACATAAGCTTCCTGGAAGACATTATTAAGAAAATTAAAAGATAAACCACAGAATAGGAGAAATTATTTGCAATACACATATCTGATAAAGGACGTGGAACTCTATAAGAAGCCAACCCAATTACAAAAATAGGCAGAAAAATTAAACACTTTATAAAAGTAGGCACATGAATGGCCAAGGAGAAAATGCTAACATTGTTAGTCATCAGATGCATTAATGATGCCCATTTTTTCTACATGTTGGGTGCTTTCACATGTTGGGTTCTTGCTAACCCTTATGGCAGCCATCCCCTGACCTATTCACCTTGCCGCACCTGCATAATAATAAAACCTATATTTTAAAACACAGGGAATTCAAACTAAAAGCACAACTAAACACCACTACATACCCACTAACAAGGGTAAAATTTCTAAAAGATGACCACACCAGGTGTTGGCAAGAATGTAGAACAACTGGAACATTCCTCATGCATTGACGGTGAGATTGTCAAACAGTATAATTATTCTGAAAGGTTGTTTGATAGTTTTCTTAAAAGTTAAACATACATTTACCACGAAGCCCTGACAATTCTATACCTAAGCATTTACTCAAGAGAAATGAAAACATATGTACACAAAAAGACTTCTACACAAATCTACTCATAGTAGATAAAAACAATAAATCAAATGTCTATCAACAGGCGACTAGATAAACAAATTATGGCATATCTATTCGAAGTGGATGTGGAATGCAACACTACTCACCAACAAAGAGGAATTAATTACTGAAAAATGCAACAGCATGGATGAGTTGTGCTAAGAAAAAAGTCAGACACAAAAGCATACATATAGTAAGATTTCATTTCTATGAAACTCTAGAAAAGGTCAATTTAATCTACACGGACAGAAAAAATACCAGAGGTTGCCCGGTGCGGGGGGTGGGAAAGGTTCGGGAGGGGTATAAAACAATCAGGGAGGGGTGCTGACAGTATCCTTGAAATAAAACAAAAATTTATGTCAGTCTTATTTATTATTCCTTACTGATAATGAGGCAATATATCTGCTTATTCTGAAAACAGGATGAAAAGAAAAAAAAATACTTGGAAGCAATTACTGAGGCCAGATGGTTTTAGGAATTAAGACAATATAAACATTATTATTTTATATGTCTGTAAAGAACCTTATCTCTGTGTACTTTGTAGTATTATGTATCTACAAAAGTACTACTTTATAGCAGTTGCTGTACTTTTTACATAGTTTAACTGTTACAGCTGACATATAGGCTCTGTTACATATCCATCCCAACTCTGAAATCAGGAGCCTTTTCCTCACCAGCTCCAACACAAAAACTGAGCCAGTTCAGGAATCCAGTATCTGGGAGGATGTCTGCCGTGTTCCCCACGAGGAGGGCTGGAACTCTGAGCAGCTGGACGGATGCCCATGAAAAGAATGTTCCCCTCTCTGCCTCTTGGTCGGGGCAGTGGGGGAAGATAAAATAAGACTGCCAGATGGCTATGGCTCATTACTGCCTGGCAGCATTCAGGGTGAAATGAGAGTAAATTAATCAGCATTCAGGAGGAATGAATGGCAAGGGGCGATGTGCATTGATGCTATTTTAGCACAAGTCAAATTAAACCTGCAGAACTGACAACATGCATTTATCTCCCTGTTGCCTCCAGCAGCCGTGCAAATGATCTCCTGGTTTCTTTATACAAACAGCTGTTATTTTCCTGTTACTACTTTGGCAAAAAGTTCTAGAAATGTCCTGGTAAAGAGGTTACCTCGAGTGATTAATACAGACTTGCACATTATACTGACTTCCCTAATGAAAGAACTTAACGTATATTTTAGCAGTGAGTCTCTAAGTCACCGCTTGTGGACAGAACGCAGCATTCCTGCAAAGCAGTCATCAGATTCGTCAGTTACTGAAAACACTCAGGCTTAAATGAGCACGATGGGCTTGCTCTTCGGATGTTGTAAAAATCACAAGGGTTTTGTTTGTTTGTTTGTTTGTTTGTTTGTTTTTCCAGAAGGGAAATGGAAATAAAAGAGTGGTTATTTTAAAAGAGGTCTGATATATATATTTCCAAGGTCAGCTATAAGTCTGTATAATGGTGTTACACTGAATTATCTCCCCCGTGACCTGTATTTAGGAATAATACTATGTTGCAATGGAAGGTTGATTCCCACGTTAAAACAGTGAAATCCATTGATGATACCTGGTTTATGTTCCATTCCTGCTTAGCGACAGCTCATCCCTGACCTGCTGCATAGTCTGTGGTATCACTTTCACCCTGCCCTTTACTACTGAACGTGGCCATCCGGTGGGTGCCCTCCTGTGGGGGGGGGGGTCATTAAATTAGAAATGCCTCCCAGGGCCCCCAAACAGCCAGAGAGGCTGATGAGAGAAGGGTCAGTATCCTCCTGAAATTGTGGCCAGAAGCAGCAATTGGAGAGTTTAGAAACCGAAGAGGGGTCTGTAAGCCTGTCTGGGACTCTTCCCAGGCTCTGTGCTTCTTTAAATTTCTGCTCTTACTCATCAGCAGACCCGGGTTTTGTACGTCTGAAACTCATACAGTTGGGTGGGCAGGAGGGGCCCCACTTCAGAGAGAAGAATACAAAATTGCAAACACAAAATTCTGAATGAAGGTCAATACTTGGATAGGCTGAGAAAAATTATTAACAAATTTAAAAGCTCACAAACTAAGTCCCGCACATGCTGGAGCTTCTGTCAATCCTTCTTGTTTTTAATTTTGGCCTCCCCTGGGAAATTTCCTTCTCATCATCTCTGAATCTGTGTGTAATCAATAACTTTGAAAACACAAAACTAATTTGAAATTAGGACATTCCAAGAGGAATGAAATGCATTTTTAAAATGCCATTGTATTACACTGCACTAAACAACCACTTAGTGAGGTTTCTCTTGTTCTACTTCTACCGCAGCCCTCTCTGCACCCGTCTCACCGCCCCCAAGCAATGTTTGATAAAGGCAGTGGACGCAGGGTGTCACAGACCTCGCTGCGGGCACATGTCTCTGGCCTGAGGTCAGTGTCCTCAGGTTCCTAGATCGATGTGTCTCAGAACTGTGCTTTCACATTTTCATTTCACTCTCCCCTTTTCTCAGTATGCCCTAGCTATAATAGATCTCTTTACATATCTTCCGTCATGCCAAAAAATATTCCCATTTCAGGAATTTAGTCCTTTCTGTTCCCTCTGCCTAGAACTCTGTTCCTCGAAATAAGCACACAGCTCCTCTTTCACTTCACTGAAGTCTCTGCTCAGAAAAATCATGTGTCGTCGTGGCCTAAATTGTGCCCCCCACCCCCGTCCAGAATCATATGTCGAGTCTCTAACCCCCAGTGTGACTGGCTGTATTTGAGATGGGTCCTGTAAAACAGTAATTATAATTAAGGCTAAAAGAGGTCATAGGGTGGCACCCTAACCCCAGACAGTTGGTATTTTCACAGGAAGAGGAGGAGATACCAGGAGTGTCTTCTCACAGAGTGGTGGCCTTGTGAGGGCACAGCAAGAAGACACCATCTACAAGCCAAGGAGAGGCGTCTCAACAGACACCAGCACTCCCAGCACCTTCTTCTGGGGTTTTGGGACACCAGACGGTGAGGACATACATCTCTGTGGTTCTAGCGCCCGGTCTTCGGTGTTTTGTCACCGCGGCCCTCACAGGCCTGTACCCTCCCTGACCGCCACACCTCAAACTAGCATTATCGACTGTGCTCTTCGTTTTTCTGCAGAGCAGCTGCCACTGCTCAACATGGAACGTGTGTATCTCTAGATGGTGGAGAGGCAGTGAGTCGAGTGTAACGGAAGAGGGTCCGGGCTCCGTGTTCACACCCCGGATCTGCCGCAATGTGGTCCTTGGTGAGTCTGAAAGCACCATGAAATTTTTCTTGTAAAGTGGTGATGATGGGAATGGTGCTTACTTCAAAGGTGTTGACATGAGCCTGGAGTGAGACAGGACTTGAGCCTACCTGGCAGAACTCAGACACCTACCTGGCACAGTGCATGCCTGCTGTAAGTGTTATCTACTGTTGCACATTGTCTGTCTGCTCCTGGTGTGCAATTTCATCAAGTCAGGGACTTTGTCTCATCTGTGGATATGCCCATAGCCCACAGATCGGTGTCTCCCGGCATGTGTTAAGCCCTCAATAACGATTCTTACCTACAGATAGGAAAAATGAAAGCTGGTGGACCATTTCTCAAAGGTTACAGAGAATTCACATTTTTTAGCGTCACTTCCGTGATCATATTTTTTACCGAATGAGCACCTACCTTATAAACCACCACTGTCACATGATTTCAGAGTCCTTATTTCTGTGCTGACTGTAGTACTGGTGCCAAGTGATGCCACTTTAGTTGACATGCACTAGTGAGCTGAGTTCAGTGGGATGGTTGACGAGAGGCAGAAGACCATGGGCTTTCCTACTCCAAAGGCTCCCACTGGAGTAAGTCAGGGCCACACTGACGTTGTGAGTGATGCTGCATTTCAGCAAAACACCAACAGCCTCGTGAAGTCAACGTACTTTATTTGAAACCTGTCAGTTTCGTTTGCCTTTAATTTCTTATCCTGGCTTTGTAGCTGTGTGTGTTCTGATAGGGCAGGTATCAGTCAATGGCACTTCGGCACTTTTCCACTGACAGACTGCAGGACGTCCACAGTTCTGTGTCCTGTCGTTATAATGAGTCATACTTCATGGCTCAGTCAGATGAATGTGGAATCCAAACCAGAGGCCCAATGGGTTCAGTAGCATCGAAACCTCCAATAGGTCACAACTGTCTAAGGAAGGCTTTCGCCCAGCTGTCATTAGGAATATTCAATGGGTGGTCTAAGGGTAAGACTCAAGGAATTTCACTCCCAAATATTAACATCCACAATCACTTGTGCCTTAAATCATTATGCAAATCAATAAAGGGAGCATTCATTATTAAGGAAATCAATCAACAGGGCAGTTTAATCCCTAATGCAATATGTCTGTCTATTTTCATGGGTGTATATTTTCCAATGTATTAATGATAATTCCCACACGTGGTAGAGAGCCAGGCGAAGAAGTTGCTGTCTTTGTGGTAGCAAATGGCACATTCTCTGTGGAACCCCACCCTGAAATTCGGGAAATCAGATGTATCACCGGGGTTCTAACACTCATCTTTATACAGTTTCTGTGCCTACAGAGCAGAACCCCAAGCGCCCAGTTTGGATTGGGATAAGGGCCTTTACTGATCGAAGTTCTCAAGCTCTGGAGCATGTTTAATAAATTCTGATATTTAATCTTTTAGAAGTTCCCAGCAATGTAGCATTTTTTATAAAGAAAAACTCTAATACCAGTATGACTTCTACTTATCTCTGTATAATTATTCACGAAGGACTGTTCATGTCATCTCAACAGAATGCCTGTGCCCTTCTTCCCCTGCCATCCCCTTTCTCGATGCTTCGTATCTTGCTATCATGCTGAAACAACCTATTCTGATCTTTTTTCTCCTCAGTCCATTTTCTCGAGCACTAAGTGCTCATGAACCAGGTCAGATCATGCACTTCCATGATCAAAGACCATTGACTGGTCTTCCTTGTCCAAACAGTGGAGTCCTTAGTAAAACATTCACAGAGCATTCACAAGTCTACACGCTTTGAGGCTACTCTACTTCCACCTCTTAAGATGCCCTCTGGCCTGAACCCCATCTCATTTAGTCACTCTCAGTTCTTCCCTGTCCCTTCAAAACCACATCCAACCCTACTGCCTGCCACACACCAGTTTAAGGAGGGCATCCCTCAGCTCCTCATGCCCAGGCTCAGCTCACGTCCTATTTTTCACAGCTTCAGCCCAATTTCATAACTGGAACTAATTAGTCTCCCATTGCATTCATTGCTATGTCAGTCTTGGAGTTCGCATTACTATCATGTCTATATTTGCTGGTTCCCCTCACTTCCTTTGTCTGGGCTTACTGACTGGAATGAAACAGAAAGAAAGAACATGACAAACAGCCTGCCTAACAGCTGCCTGAGTCTCCCTGGTAATGTCACCTGGTCATGGAAGTTTCTTGTGGATTGCCACTTTACAAATTAGCATCATGTTCAAACTGGAAAAGCCCCGGAGAGGTCGCTCATTGGAGGGCACACAGGAGATATCACAGCACACCACCCTCATCTCGGTTACTCCAGATGCCATCCTCGAATTAAGATGTCTCTTTCCTGAGAGGAAGCTGTCTACTAGCTTCTGCTCAGAAATGCCAGCCAAGCATCTCTAAGACCCTGCCCACCCTTATTATTTTATAATTAGGGGCCCACTTCACAGCTGAGACTGAGTCTGCATGGCCATGCAAAATCCTTCCTGAAAGGACTCAGGAGGCCCTGCCAGCAGCAAGTTCATGTTGGACTGTCCGCCACTCGCCAAAGCCACTGCCCGGTGGGGACAGGAGAGGGGCTTAGAACATAAGAGGCATGAACCAAAGAGGGTAGCTGCCAATGTCCCTCCCCCCACAAATGGTACAATTTTTCCCAGAAATCCTTTTAATTCTTGCAGTTGGTTTTAGCTTAATAGATTAGCATCTTTGAAATTTTTCTGCTGAAGCAGTCAGTGAGAATGTAACTTACTCAACAAGTTAACATAGTTTATTACCCCTTCTTTTCCCAGAAACTTTACAGTTCCCACACAGCCCACATCGTTCCCAGTTAGGGCCCACCTTCTGATGCAGATAGATGGTGGGCCCCAGGAGTGTGTAAGCAGAAGTGAGCTGAGAACACAACTCCCAATGCGGGAAGCGAACTCTCGTGCATCAAGGGGAGGAGGAGGGGCCCCGTTACCATCCATCCTGTCGTTATCACGTGTGGCCATTGGCTCCGTGCGGTTCTCCTCTCAGAGCGCAGGACGATGACTTCCTCTCCTCTGCATGCCCAGCCTCTAGTCAAGAGGTTGTGTTCTAGTAGAATTACATGTCTGCTGAATAAGGGAATACACCAGTGCACCTCTCAGAAAAGCATTCAGAGCAAGACATTCTAAGAAGAGCTCTTACATATGGAAAAAACATTGTTTTTCTTTACTTGAGATTAGTTGTATCAACGAAGTATGAAGAAAAATTCACTTTCTCTAGACAAAGAACATTTCACTCACTGGTGTGTTAACACGGCTACTAAGTCCTTTTAAGTCCAAAATTTAAAAAATGCAGAAAAAAATTCTTCCTACTTCAAGGGTTATGTGAATGTATATATATAAAATGGTGAAGTTTGCTTGAAGTCAGGTAATTTTCACTCTAGATAAACTGAATACAAAGAAATCTAGGCCTCTGGTGTCATCTCCAACCTAGCCAGATAAATACTCTCCAGAATGAAGTGGAAGAATCACCTTTGAATTCCTCAACACTGAGTTACAGAGTAACCTGCCAGCAATCCTCTCAGAGTCCATGGGACTGTTTAAATAGAGCAAAGTCCACGAAAAGTGCCACTGAGATGGACTGAGCAAAGGCCAGGTCCCCAGAAGAAAACAGGAGCGGACTGAGCAACCCTGGTCCCCAGTGCACGCCTCACTGCTCCGGGCGGGCTGCGGGGCTGGCCATGAGCCCTGTGCTGTCCTCATTCCTGAGGGAGCTGCCAGGCTGGTTCCTGCTCTCCGGAGTCTTCCTGCCGGTGGCTTTGCTGCTGCTCCTTCTCATTGCCTACTTCAGGATCAAACTGATGGAGGGTAAGTACGCCACACAAGGCAGGGGTTGGATGTCCTTTCCCACAGCACAATTTTGCAACAAGCCAACGGGAGGGCAGTGTTTTCTGGGAGGCCTGGAGCAACACATCTTTTTGATTTGTATGTTCTTAAGAAAAACTCTCTAAAGATATCATCATCGGTGAATGGGGCAAAGTTTAATCCTTTCCAGGGTGTGATCAGGGCTAGGCTCTTAAAGGCCTCCCGGGGCGGGGTTGGGGGGACCCTTAATGGCAGCCTCTCACAGTCAGACTACCAATCAGCAGTTTCAGTGTATGGTTTGCTTGTCTCTGTCTCTCAGGGAGATAGACTCCCAAACGTTAAAAGGTTTTTCACGTTCTGCTTTCTCCCTGTGAGATGAGTGTGTGCCTGTGAGTGTGTGCACACACTTCTTTCTCAGCCACTGAACTTCTAATGAAACCCGCCTAACACTGCAATGTCTGGCAACATGCCAGGCCCTAATAGGGACCTGATGCTTGGTGTAAACTTTCCATGAGGCTGTAGACTCAAGGGGGGGGAGGAAAAACCCAAAACCAATCAACCAAACAAACAAAAAAAACCTCAGGAAACTTACAGTGATTTAGACGTGGGCAGTTGGGTCCTAAATTGAAACTGTTTGTTCTGCTGTAACATTGAAAGTAATAAAACAGGACTGTAACTTGAGAGACTGTCTGTTAATAGTGTGCCCAGCAAAAAATGGATTAATGTCATAGACATTAATAGTATCTTAGCAAGATCAACAAAACAGTAATATTTCTTAAGTTAGAGGGTATCATATTAAGGTACTAAATAAAACACGTTTAAAAACCCTTTCTCTCCCACGAACACTTAGCAAGTCCAAGCAATGCCTTCATGGATAGTATTACATAAACAGATGTTCAGAATTCTGAATGTGATCACATATGCTCTAAAATCGAAGAGAAGTACAAATGGGGATATCCATTTTTATGAGATTTAGAACATACAAAATCCTGGAGGACAGAGAGTGCATTGTGGAATCATTAAGTTTTCGATCATCATGTGCTCAAATATCCCCCAGACTTTCATTTTTCGTGTCTCATTTTTATGAACGGCTCGTATTGAGTGCTGCCCAGCCGTGGCCCGCCTTGCTCCACAGCACTTGCGTGATAAATCGTTTTCTTTATTAAGTCAGTTTATCCTCCGCTGCCCCAGGACCAGTTGGCAGGATGCTCAGCCGCTCAGCCACTCACTACCACCGAGCCCTGGAAAAGAGCCTCTGAAAAAGGAAAAGGAAAAATCCCCCAACTCCCAATAACAGGGCCCCTTCAGAGTTCTCTGAGCAGGTTTAATTCCTACCCGCTGCAAACGTGTCCATTTTGAAGGTCTTTTAAAGCTGTTAAAATGGTCATTGTTAGTCGCAAGCACGCCAGGCTCCCACTGCCACGGGGCACCAGTGGAGCCGTGCTGGGGTGCTGACATCGCGGTCGGGGACTTGCATAGCTCGCGTCACTGCCAAGTGTCATCTCTAACTGCCGCTTCAGTGAGATAAAATTTTAGTGTATCAGAAATTTTATGTATCAAAATTGATACACTAAAATTTTAGTGTATCAAAAATGTACCAAGCAGTAAATGAGGCAAACAACAGGCCGAGATAACCTCCCGAGTCCCCGCCTTTAACTGGCCTCTACTTATTAGTTATCGTAGGTCACACCATTCAGTGGGACATCTGGTATTTGGGACAAACTACAAAAAAAAAAGCATGAATCTTGGTTTTATAGCTCTATCCCTATGCTCCAGGGGAAATCATCTATAGTGTGCAAAATGTACATGGGTCTATGGGATTTTAGTCTTTTAGATAATTCTGAGGTATAAGCATATCAATCACATTCCTTCAGAATGCCCTGGAAAAGTGAACTTGCCCTTGAGAGTGTGCCCAGCATCCCAGGGCTGATGCTGGAGAAAATGCAGGCAGGGCACTGCTCCCAGGCTCAGGCCCAGCGTTGTCCGGTGTGTTCGTCCCCGTGATCACCGCATGGTGACACCCTTCCACCTTCAACAACACATCCTTGCTGTGTCAGTTGTCTAGAATCAGGTCTCAGACAAAAAGGATCACCTTCAGTTTGTAGCTCAATCCAATCGGAACTCCTTCTGAAGCATGTGCATGAAGGAAGCAGAGGGCCTCACCGACCTGCTCTGTCTTCACATTTCCTTCACTCCTCTTTTTCTAAATTCTTATAGGTGACTGAGCTTTTCTTGACTTCTGCACTTGCTGAATTACAGGTCTGGCCTACCCATCTCAAAGCCTCCATTTTTTGCAATATAGCATCTAACCCAAGAAGGTCAGCCTCACGGGATGAGGGCAAAAGCTCTCTAGGTGGGACCCTTTCACCAACTTTGAAGCTAGCTCCAAATCTGCATTAGACTTCTGGATAGGAAGAGTTCTCGCTCCTTCATTCATTCAACAAATATTTAAGAATCCATTGCACCATAAACCAGGGATTGTCTTAGATAGTGGGATAGATTTTTTTCCTTTGGGCTTGTAGAACTGAATGAAAGAAAACAACTCAGTTCTCGAAAACCACAAAAGGCATCTGGCGAAATCACTAGATGCTGAAGGAGAAATGCTGCAGATCCACATGCTTCTGGCTCTGGCCTCGTTGGACGTCTGGTCAAAGGGCTGTAAGAACGACCTGCCCTTTCTCCTTATTGTCTCACAGTTAGAGTTGCACACTCCCACCAGAGGTAGGATCTTCTAAACAGCTAAGGCATGCCCCCCATTCTGTGGTTCTTCTCCACTGGCTCTCAATGAAGTGTGCCCTGGCCTTCCATACACCAGGTAAGAAGTACGGGGGAGTGAGTGCGGGCGTGAAAGGAGCTCACAACAATCTGTGCAGCAGCCACGTGCTGTACTGGGGGCCCCCTCGGAAGTTTATTGCCGGGAAGAACCCTGATGACTCCTAGCACTCCATCACTAGTGGCCTGCCCACAAACCTCCTGTGGAGGCTCCCGAGACAGGACTGCCCAGCTGACTGGACTGACAGTCTTCCTTGCTGTCAGTGTTCAGCCTGTCGAGACTGGTTCCCAAGCGTGGCAGGGTGGAGAGATTGGAGTCCTGGGCGCTCTTCCTTACAGTTACCCGGCCAGGGGGCAGTTGAGGGGTAGGCCACACTATGTTACCATCTGAGGAATTCACTATTCAAACACCCTTTGCTTATTTTCCACCTGCCAACCCGCCCCAAGTGGGATCTGGGCAACCTTTTTTTGCAGCAGTTCTTGATTAAGTTTTATAGCATTAGCAAATAACCTTGGACTCAGCAAGCTTTCACTTTTGTGTAGATCTAGTCCCTTTTAATTCCAAATTCTCCTGTCTTCTTAAAGCTCTAAAAACATACAGCATTTAAATATATAGTTCTTTTTGTACTCACTTTCCTAAAGGAATGTAGCAATACCTTCTCTCCAGTTTGAGGACAAATGAGATCTCTTGGCCCCAAATAAAATATCACCAGTGTGTGTCTCTATTTAGCAGCTCCCATTTAAAAACTGTAAACAGATGGTCTAATGTCATATCATTAATCTTCCAACCAGGATTATGGCAAGTGTAATCATTCCTAGTTTGTTCCTGTAAAGAAAGGGACGTTGACAGATTAACTGGTGTGTTCCCTGAACCCCAGAGTCCTGCGTTCTAAAATAGAGAATTGGTCTGCCTGGCTCCAGTCCATCAGACAGGAGAGGCATATGAAGATGTGATGGAAAGCATGTGGAGGTATTGTAATTATTCAACATTAATCCCTACACTGCCAACCTTTGGAGGTAATGGTGCACGTAAATTTAATTAGTATGTAGAGAACATCAATTTTCTCAAAAAGGAAGAAAATTATCTAACATCCTGTACCATTCAGTCTGTCAATGGCCTTGAGGAGTAGCTCTTGAGGTGGGGGTCTGAGTCTTGAACTTTCCATTGCCAGACGCTTCCTCGACCTTGAGTGGACATTCCGTGTCTGGCAGGGTAGGACTTTTGATTGCCTTACCTCCCCAAATACCGAGATTCCTAAACATCTGTTTTTAAGTGCCACTCTTTGTCCCCAAAATACTATAATTCTGAGCAAGAACAAATTGCTCTAGAAAATAACCAACATTGCCAAAACTATTCTTATTTTTAAAAATGTGTCTATTGAATGCCTGAAAGCTTTTGGATGGCATTAGGTCCAAAATAAGGTCAGGTAAGTGACCAGGTTCTGGCCTTCCGCAGCTAACATTCTCGGACAGACACCCAAGTATTGAAAATGTCCAGTGTGGCCAGACCTCCCTCACTGAACTTCATATAGACACACTTAGTAGTCAGCAATCACAGTATTGGAAAAAATCAGAATAATTACGGGTTGGCAGAGTGAAGTTGTTAACAGCTCAGACTATGAGTCAGACCAAATGGGGTTTGCACTCCAGATCTCTAACAGTGTCCGCTCAGCCTCTTGAGGTTTGCTTCTTCATCTGTAAGATAGGAACAGCAGCAGGGTGTAGCTACGGGGCTGCTGTGGGCAGATGGGAGGCGACACCTCTGAGGTTCTTCATGGTGCCTGCTCTGAACAATTTTCAGCCATTATTACCCCTGCTGGTTTATCAATTCCAAGAACGAAGTGTTTGTGTCATGATAATAATGTATCATTACAATTATCTTGCAATAATTAAGCAAATTTCCCAAGGTCACTCACCTAAAAAATGGTAGAGTCAGGATTTAAACCCTGGGTAGTTGATCCTCTCACCCAATGCACCACCCTGAGGGTATTGAACATGGAGTAGGGGTTCCATAGATGTCTGCTGAATGAATGAATCCTTCTGACCCAGACCAACAAACTCGCCACCAATATGAGAGACAACTGGGGGTGGGGGACGGGGGATGGGGGACGGGGAAGAACTTACAGACACAGACAACAATGTCATAATTGTGGGGGTGTGGGGAGGGGTAAAGGTCGAAGAGGTATAGAAGGGATAAATGGTGATGGAGAATACATAAATAAATAAATCCAAAAAAAGGGCAGCTAGGACAATTTGAAACAAGATAATAATTTTACAAAAGCTTTAAGAGGATTGATCCATCTCGTTCTATAACATCTAGTTCTAATTACTGATGGTAGTGATTCTTTGGTATAATGACAATGCCCTGGGTCAGGAAGATCATATTTTTCCCCAAAAGGGAAAATGGTTATTCATAGAATTTTCCACAGTAACAAACAGGGGGTCACCTGCCTACTCTCACATGTCTAACCTCTCTCTGTACCAGTGTAGATGCAGTGAAATAAAATCATAACCACGTTGCAAGCTCTCTCAGAAGGATAAATTTTCCTCCCGCTTTCTGCATTGTGCCTAGCACAAACTGTTTGCTGGAGAGAGAACTCATCGTCAATTGACGAGCTTCCTCTTGGACTCTCCGTTTTATTCTCCGCTCTTAGGGTTCTCTTCTTTCGATTTCAGTGTTCAGGTTGGCCATTTTCAGCTTGACAGTTTGCATCTAGTTCCTTATTCAAAGCGCTGGTCACTCAGTTTAGCTTTTAAAATTAAAAGTAAAAGGAAAGAAATTACTCATATTCCAACAAGCTTATATAATCTAGGCCAGGGGTGTCGGACTCATTTTCACCGGGGGCCACATCAGCTTTGCGGTTGCCTTCAAAGGGCCAAATGTAATTTAGGACCGTGTAAATGTAACTACTCTTTAATAGTTAAGCGGGAGCTCAGTGCTGCCACTACTGGGGAGAACAGGTGCCAGGCCAGATAAAACAAGGTGGAAGGCTGGATTTGGCCCGCCGGCCTTGTGTTTGCCACCTGTGACCTAAGCCATGGGCTGTCTCAAGCAACACTTCTGGATTAGCAATGCTCTGTGTGGAAGGGCAGTGTAACTGAGCGGTGGACGGTGTGAGCTGTGGAGTCACACTGTCTGGGATGGAATCCTGAATCCGCCAGTTTCTGTGATCCTGAGTCAACTGCTCCCCCTTGATTTCTCTCTGCCTCCGTTTGTCATCTGTAACATGTAACAATGGTGACTACAGCAAAATGTCATTGCAAGAATTAACTACGGAATGCAAGGGGCTTCATGCAGAGTCTGGCACACAATAACTGCTCAACAAATATTAGCTATTAGACCCCGAGGCTCACATAGCCCAGAGTTTGTCACCACTGATGCATGGGTACCTTCTCCAGACAAAGATGACAATTGGTGAAGGCCTGGAAAACTCCCTGTCCTGGGGCACCTGGCATGTGCAGGGCCTGGCAGGGACAAATTGCTTGGATTTGACATGGGAGCCAAAAGGAACATTTTCAGGTTCAATTGTATAAATATGTGTTATCTTGCATGAGATTGCAAACCCCTGGTCTCTGGCTTGAATAATTTGTGAGTTATAAGTCTGAAAATAAACCTTTTAAGAATAAAAAAGCAGGTTTACTTGTGGTGGTGGGGGGGTTGTTTGTTTTGATACATTAGATCTCAAGGGATGCTTGCAGGGATCTCAAGAAACATCCCAGAGCTAAAAATCAAATCTGCTGTTGCCAAGAGGTAGCAGTTCATCCCACAGAACAGAGAACTCAGGAAGATGGACACAGTAAAAGCACAGGGAGAAAAGTGACTGGGACATGGCGGGGAGACATGTCAAATGCTACAGAGGAAGAAAACCAGAGACTGAAAAGTGCCACTAGATTTAGTATAATTAGAATATAATTGGCAAGTTTTTAAGATTTTAGTGAGAGCAGCTTTCACTGAAGTTACATTTTAAGCAGTTAAGTATGTGTGTTCATGGTAAAAATTTGAAACTGTCAGTTTTCAGTAAAAAATGCAGAAAGGTAAAGGAAGAATAATTTGACATATCTAAGGACTGCAAAGGCCCAGACGCATTTGGGGTGAGGGGAGGAACAGGGACAGAAAACCGATCTTACTCATTTCTATTTCCCCAGCTCCTGGCCTAGAGACCCGCCTAATAAATGCTTATTGAATATGAGGACCTTAATAAATTTAATCCACACTTAATCTACTACAAATAAAACATACTTAGCATGTAACAACTTTTTATTACAGTGCTTATCTGTCCACTCCACCCAGCACCATTCTTTACAAAGTGTTCACATGTCTTTGGAAATGGTTGAGGAGGTCAGCAGAGTTCCTGCACTAGGACTTGCTCGGAAGACCTGGAGTTCTGTGCCCTGCTGGGGCCACGAGTATAGAAATGCCGGACAGTAACCACTGTGACACTCAGCTGTTTCCAAAGTACTAACTGATGTTCTTCCTTTCAGTCAAAGAAGAACTGTCCCAGATTCCTGATCACCGACACAATCGCGAGGCCAGCTCCTCCCTGTACCACCGTAGGAAACGAAGGTGACCCGTGGGGACCGATCATCGGCTCGAGTGCACTGAACCTCTGCTCAGAGAGTGATGGTCATCCACTTATTCTGCAACAGTTCATAAACAAGAGCCACAGCAAGATGCTCGTTCTGAACCATATCTTAAAGTGGCGACTATTATCTAAGACTTCTTTGAGACTCAGCTTAAATAGCAGTTCTTCAGAGAGCCCCAAGATTGCAAGGTTTTCTTGGATGTGCTCTATGGAGTGGACACATTGTAACTTTCTAACTTTTATAGGACTAGGTCCACTCTGAAGGGCATACTTTAAAAATAAAATCCCTAAACATCAATATCACCTAATCCTGTGGAAGCCCACATTATTTTAGAAGGAACTGGTAGAAATCAATCAACGGGCAGAAGGTGAATGGCCCAAGCCCCGCGCGTTTCCCAGGAGAGCACTGACACCTCCTCCTCCTGCACTTGCACAGCTCTTGACACTTTCGTAAGCGTCGTTCTGGCCCTGCCTTTGCTCCTCTGCTTCTCTCCTTCTCCCAGTTGCTTTCACAGCCACATTGTCAAGTCACCGAATGAGTGCCGTCTCTGGACGGTATGGTGCACCCACGCATGAGGCTTTCAGCATGACGTGACTTGGAAATTCTGGCAGTTCGGCGTTGGCAAAAGGAGAGCAGAATATTCATCTAACTCATGAGAGAATAATTCAAGACTTTGCCTTTAAAGCCAAAACATCAGGGAGCCATTTCTAAATGAGGAAGGAATTCAACATTTCCCTGGCAGAATTCTCTCTCAGGGAGAGCCCCAAACAGCTAACACAGAAAACTTAAATATTTAATTCAAGGTGGTAGTTAAAATAGTGATTACTATTTTCCTAGTTAACATAAACAAAAGATGCTTAATATGGCCTAAGTGTTAGTCTGCTTTTATCCCAATATTTGTATATGAGTCTAACAGGCTACTCGAGTGATGAACTTTATAAAACATAATGAATTTGTTCACCTGTAAGAATAGACCAATTTCCATAGTGACATACAATCATATAAAAGATCATATGGATAATAAAAAAAGAGCAGGAATCCACCACCAATGCTGGGTATTTTCTGCTTCTTCCCCCGACCCTCAAATTCTTCATATGCATCCCAGGAGCTATTGGTCTCTCTTTGCACTTCCTGAAAAATACAAAACATCACCCTCTGACTGAAGACACCCAGCTCCATGTTTTAGTGCATTTGATCACAATGAAGATGTGTGCTGGAGCTTTTAGACTGGGGTAATTTAGAATAGCAGTATTCATGCCATATGGAAGAACAGTATTCTTTCAGTTCTGGGAGGGATCTCTTTTTAGCCTCTGGTGGAAATCAGCTTGTGTAAGAATGTTCTTTGGAACAGAAGGCGTGAAAGGATGCATCGTACTCCCAGCTGCCAGCCAAATCCACGGTTCGGTCACAGCGTTTGTTCACCTTCTGCAGACGAGCACTTGGGAAGCCTGACTTTTGGCTTCGTGGATGCCCTCCCACCACCTCAGCCTTTCCAGCTGTGGTGGAAATACATGAGCTCTAAGCATCCATGTTATCGGTGATAAGCATAACCAACTAACTTAAAGTAAGACCTATCCCTTTTGCTGCTGTTGAATGGAATGAGAGCGAGGGATTTCCAGTGAAATCATGAATAGAGCTGTGAATGTTTTTCTGTGTAGAGAGGAACAGAAATATGTGAGTTGTCCCATGGAGCGACCAAGTCCAAGGGCTTCACTGTGATCTGCTTGCAGGCACTGCTACTCTTTGACAGCGCTCCACAGAGCACAGCCATGCGGCCGCAGGGCCCTGCCTTCACTCTGCGGTGCTCACAGTCCAGTTAATGAAGGATGGGGTCCAGCCTGGACTGCTTCAGATCTTCATCATGGCTGCCCCCTTGACCAGGCCAACAGTCTTCCTACCTTATCTTACATTACCCTTAATTTTAAGCAGGGGCCAAAAATGCTCTCACAACCCTAAATGGCCTTTCATTTCCTAATCTTACTTCCTAACAGTTCCTGACCTTATTTCTAATGTGAGACTTTCAATAAAACACATTTTGTTATGTTGTCATTTAGTCAATGAGAATTTAGCACAGAATTTTTTGAAACAGAGCTAACCTAAAGTTGCAAATATCATCTTCCCATCTCTCCCATTAACAGCGTTGGAAATTGGGAAATTTGATCCCAGGAAACTGCAAATCCACGACCTCCCCTTCACAATCCTGATCTGTAGAAGCAGGTAAAAAAGATGAGGAAGGGCACACACTATGTTCCCTGAAATATTATTTGTAACCCTTTAAAAAAATAAAAATAGGCCCTGGCTGGTGTGGCTCAGTGGATTGAGCATGGGCCTGCAAAGCAAGGGATCACTGGTTCGATCCCCAGTCAGGGCACATGCCTGGGTTGCAGGCTGGGTCCCTAATAGGGGGCACAGGAGAGGCAACTCCACATTGCCATTTCTCTCCCTTTCTCCCTCCCTTCCCCTCTAGAAAGATAAATAAATAGAATCTTAAAAAATATATAAAAATAAAGACTTAGAATTAATTTAACCAGGGAACAGACTCTACCAGTGTTTAGATGGCACTTAGTAGCAACTGGGAAATCGAGAACAGATAAACACTTTTGTACACCAAGTACATTTTCTTGGAGTTTTGAGTTCTTTGGCAAAACTGTCTCTCAGAAACCACAGTTCAATCTTCTGGTTTGTTTTCTGAACCAAATGCCCTTGCAATCCTTGCTTTCTAACTTTGCAGTCAGCGTGGCACTCAGAAGAGGCCTCTGAGAGTATCAGAGTTTGCACAGTGGCATTCACACAGGCAAATGAGTGCTAGAAAGTAAACAAGAAACGTGTATCCAAGACACTCACATCACCCCCCAGATGGGGAATCTTAAAATATGTTCTACTTTTTATACATTGTGAATCCACATTCCAGACCCAGATTATGAGCAGAGGTTCTTAACCTTTAATTAATAAATACCTTTACAAAAGGCAATAAAACATCTTTTACCTCTAGGAAAAATGCATATAATCATAAATTTGGAAGTACTAGGGAAAAGCTTAGCCCCTTGAAATCCATTCAGGAGTCTCTGGTTAGGAAGTCTGCAGCCAGAGTCTTAAGAAAAGGTTTGGCTTGTACACCAGCCTCCTTAGCTGCCTCCACCCCTGACACTGCAGGGCTCCGCAAGGTCAGTCCTTCCTAACAGGCTTCCCCAGTGACCTCCGAACAGTGCAGAATTTTATCATGGGATTATCTCCTGTGACCTTGCCCTTGGTGGATTAACTCATGCACAGTATTATTACTCATAATGACTACCATTTTGCTGGGAGCATTTTTGGAGTGATGGTGGAAAATGCATCGCCATTTGCTGCATTCCATGCAGGACCGCCATGAGAACCAAGTAAAACAACACACATTTGTAAAACCCCATGAAACCGAAGGGGATCCTTGTGCATCACCCCCAAACTGTCTTGCTTTTGACGTACGATACAAAACTAGCACCTGACGTCGCGCTTCAGTGACCTTGTTGACCCCCTTTCTCATTCTATCATTTGGGGTTTTGAAAGCTCGGTTTATAAAGATTATAACATCCCGAGAAGTATTTTGTTAGAAATACTTCTAACTTCTAAATGCAAAATATACCAAATAAGCCAACCTTGGTGCCGTAATAACAGGTGACATTATCCACACTGTCCCCCACAGGTGTTCCTGACGTTGCTGGGACCCCTGCCCTTGCTGTCTGAGCTGAATCAGGCTGGGCCCCAAGTGAACACTGCATCTCCTTGCCTACTGGCGCTGCCCTGGACACACCTCCTATCACTGCAATCGTCTTTAGAAGCGTGGAAGGATATGTTCTCAAAAATCCCTGGCAAGATCAACCTCGGCTTTAAAAATGAATGTTATATACATAAGCTTTCTGATGAAAAATATATTTACAGAGCCACATTTGGTTCCATACTATTTCTAAGTCCTGGCTTGCTGAAATAGGCTTCTTCAGAAAGGAGAGTTTTGTAACCATTCTAGAGAGTGAGCAAGACCTTTCGAAGGTGAGAGAATTCAGGGGAAACAGATTCCAAAGGCAGCAGTCATGCACATTATATCTAAGACCTCACTTTAAATGACATGGGACAGGGATTCTCCAGAACATTTTCAGTGGAATATTCTCGTTGGTCATTTGCTGTGTAATGTTTTTAATGTTTAAAGGAAAATTCAGCACTTAATCTGGTGGGTCTCAGCCAAAGCCCTCGGCACAGCCCATTCTGCCTAACACCTTAAGGCCCCTGGAAAGCAAAGCAAAATGTGAAACAGAGAAGCTTCAGGTGATACAGCTAAGTATTTCCTAAATCAAAACAAAAAATACACCAAAAAACCCCCCAAAACAAAACACCCAAGTGAAATTATCCCTTGGAGGATTTGTAAAAGCTGTGGGTGACTATGAAGCAAAGCCAGAGGAGTCTGCCACTCCAGACATTAGATTTACAGACTTCCAGCACTGCCCTGGCTGTGTGAAATCGGTGGTGTTCACAGCAGCATCAAATCACTAAAGAGCTGAATGACAGATTTTACGAATGTCACATCCCACAAGGTAACAGGACTTCTGACTGAAAATATCACTTGAATTTATTTTTTAAACCTTTATAAAAAGAGAAATGACAAGGTTAGAGAATAAACCAACTTTATTTTATAACAGTATTACAGAAAGCAAAATATCATTTAATACAACTTGAAGCTGCTATAACCTAATCTGGCGTCATAACTATACATAGGGTCAAAAGCAAAGGACAACATGTTCAATACCATTAATACGTCCCTATCAGGTCTCCGGTGTCAGCTTTAATTGGTCTTTCTTTTAAGCGTCAGAACACCGCCACAGTCCCCACCTATTCCCCTCCCCAGTGTCCTCAAACCTGCGTGGACCGTCAAACGCTCTGAAAGACACAGACCTGCTCAGTGACAAAGGTCAGTCTTACATGTAGACAAGGAGGTTTAATACAGAGCAAGTGTTCTACCCAAACGTTCCGACAGTGGAAAGTATTGGAATATGGGTGTGTTAGGGAAGAAAGCACTAAGGTTTTAAGCTGCCTGAATATTTTAGTAGAAGGGAAGACATCGCCTTCTCTGTCCCCCCTCCTGGTCCTGGAATGCTGCCGGAGAGCACGCGTCCGGGGAGCGCGGGCCCTGTGGGGCGGCGGGTCTCTGAGCACAGTGCGTGGTCGGCGGCTGCCTCCCAATTCTCCAGTCAGGAGAGTCTCCGACTTTCTACTAACAGTAAAAAGTCGCAGGACTGGAAGTCAAAAAGGGTGCAATATAAAAAATATCCCCAGTAAATTTCTCAAACATTAGAAAATTTTCAAGATGTAAGAAATGCTTTTAATCTGTATTAATATGTTCTCATACAGTATATTTACTGCAATCTGAAAACTGTCAATATTTTCGGGAGTTCAGCGGGAAGAAGCTGGAAGAAGGAGAGCCACTACCTAAATTAGTCACAGAGTTTCCTTTCCGCACAACAGCACCTGTTCAAGCGAACAGCACCTGGCCAGCTGGGGCTGGCTTTGTTCACTATCATTGGATCAAAAATGAGTCATAAAAAGCAGGTAGTTGTACACAAAGTAAACAGGAGACAACAAAACTCTCTAATTAAAAAAAAAAAAGAAAAGGAAAAGAACCAAGCCATATTTAGAAGTGGTTATAAAACAAAAGAATATATTAAAATGCGAGGGAACGGTGCAGACCAGAGCTGTTAAGGTAAGGTTTGGTGCTGGCGTTTTAATTCTTCAGGCTTCTGGTCGTCGTTACCAGTCATAGTGTAAATTCGCTGGAGTAAGTGGTGTGGCGTTTGATTTGAAATGGTCAAAACTCTTCAGGTTCACAAAGTCGAATGTTGTTTGATAAATGACTTTCTAGAAGGAAAAAAAGAGACAAGGCTTAAATATTCCAAAGTCAGAGGCTTGAAAGAAAAATGTAAGTAACATTCATCAAATTCCAAACCAAACAACAGTTACTGACTAGTTCTATAGAACTGAAAAAATACTGCGTTCACCTGAAGATGCCGAAGGGCCCCAGCTCCACCCTCCAGACGGAGCATGTCTTGAGAACTGACAAGCACACTAGAAACAATCGGCAAGTAAGAAACCAAAACACAGAAAACAATAAAGACAGAGGTCCATTCACATAGTAAAAAAAGGGAAACAAATAGGTTTTAAAAGTAGAGTCAAGGGAGGAAGAAAAACAAAGTCAGTGCTGACTTCCGTGAAACGAACAGAAAGGGCACTTCAGGGGAGGAGCAGAGAGTGAGGCAAGAGGCCGGGAAGTGGGACCGCGCGTGGTGTGAAGACGGGCGCACAGAGGCACGCGCAGCGCTGAATGGGACGGGCAGGATGGAGAAGAAACGATGTCACCGGAGCCAAGTCACGGCATGCTGAGTACCTGAAGGTAAGGTAAAAAGTGAGGTCTATTGTTTAACATCAGACTGAGAAGTATGATCTTGATCTGATGGATGAAGAATGAATTCAGAAAGAACATTAGATAAAAAGACCAAATGTCAGTTCACTGCAATGATCCAGAGGAGCAGGTGAGAGGCAGCACTGACAGGTCCGAGGGCTGGGGGGTGGCGGGTTCACGAGGGGCATGTTCACGTGGGGCGTGGCCAGCCCGGGAGAAGAGGAGGCGGGGCTCACTCTCCTGTGGCTCTCAGCAAGTTCCAACACGGGCTGGGATTTTCAACATCGTGGCCTGACGTTTCGACATCACTGTGGCTTCAGTGTGATGAACGGGCTAAAGGCGGAGAGCGGGGAAGTCGGAACACCAGTCTGGGGGGCAGTGCAGCAGGGCAGGCTGCACGAGGAAGGTGACAGAGGTCAGGCATGACTGCTAGATGGCGAAAACCCAGATGGGAGTCGTTGCTGAAGGCACCGGGTGGAAGAGGGGATTTCGAGAGACACCACTGAAGGAGAGGACTCCGAGGCGGTGCATAGGGAAGGGCCCCAGAGAGCACCATGGGGTCTGCAGTCTGGAACCTCCAAACCAGAGGCCGGGGGGCAGCACACAGCCCCGAGCTGTCTCAGGGCCCGAGACAGAGATGTGCCTCACGTAAGTGTGACAGAAAATGAAAGACGTGAGTCTTGGGGGCCCATGATCAAAGGTAAGAAGGTCAGAGAAGGACTAAAATCGGAGTGGACTGGGAGGCGGACAAAATAAGGATGGTGAGTTGTCTCTGAATGAGAAAGGATTTAAGAAGATAACTGTTTCCTTTTGTATTTCAGCTGGATTGGAAGTTTTGGCAAAAGGTAGGTGATTATAGAGGATGGTAGAGAGTGCTAATTAAGGTCCTTTCTAAGGCCCACAGGTCCCAAATTAAGTCTTGTTTTAATGAAAAAAACCTCCTCGCCACGTATATTTATCACAGATATTATTATAACCTCGATTATTTAGGACAGATTGATTAATCAAATTCATTTTTCCCCACCCTGTTGTCTGCTTTAGGCTATTTCATTACTCATTAGTACTTCTGCTCGATTCTCGGCGGGGGAGAAAAATGAATGGAGAAAACACAAAGTCGTCTTTTTCTAAGTTGGTAATTACAAAAAGAAATGTGGGGGTGGTGAGGAGGGAATGGACCAAACTACCAATGGAACTGGACTCGGAAGTTATCTGTGGCCTCCAGTCACACTACCTAGCGATCTATTCTTTTTCTTCACCAGCTGTTAGCTCTGTGCTCTTTGCTTAGCAAACACACATTGTTTGCTGAACACAATGTCTAGCTTACACTATGGAAAATGAATCTCTGATATTAAGGTGCCAGGAGGCCTACAGACTGGACGAGGTTCGAGTCTCCATTGCCTTGGGGCTCCTTGTCACTTTATTTCATGGAATCTGTTTTCACTCAAAATTAAAATTTCAATTACTAAAATAAAGGTAAAATTAAGTCTGTTTAAAAGTCATTAGCAGACAAGCAGGAATCTAGCAGTGTGTTGGAATTGAATGAAAGACCTTGACCTCAAAGAGCTTCAACACTGACTGAAATACATTCCGAGAAAAAGACATAGTCATCCACATACATCCCAATATCATTTACTTTCATTTATTCACAATCAAACCACTAGAAAGTAAATAAATGCTTTCTGATAATAAGTATTGCAACTGATGTGTTCTTTGTATTCCAGATAAGGTTTCAGAATCAAAGAAAATTTCACTTATTGTAATTTTAATGTTAAATGCATTTTTTCTTGTTCTCTAAAAAACAGTAAATCAAATATAACTCTGAGTTAATGAGATATTCAGTGTTTCGGAACAGCCAGTTCCTTACTGTTCCAGATGAATAAAGAGTAACTTATCCTATGAAGTTTTTTATTTATACATCCACCTAGCTTTTTTTTTTTACTGCTTTTTACAGTTGAACACATATAAAAAACATATTCCCTAGTAGCAAGTATCTGACTTTTGAGCTGGGAAGGAGCAAAGATAAGGCTGAAATAGCACTAGCCATCTTTTTTTTCTTTTTCTAATTTTAATTGTTTTTCAATGATAGTTGTCTGTCTTTTACTCCCGTCCCAGCCCATCCACTCAGCCCTCCCCCTCCCTCCCATTTCCACCCCCCCCCCCGGTTTTTGTTCAGGTGTCTTTTATACTTGTTTCTGTAAACCCTTAGCACTAGCCATCTTAATTTGTGTTGTTTTGTCATGTATCTATGAGAAAAAAAAATAATCTGGCCATTCTAGACAGACTACAGTTTGGGTCTAAATGATTTATCATGTATCCCAATCCCAGTGAAAGCAAGGCACTCGCTCTTCACGTCCGAGCTGCACAGGTTTGGGAACTCGTTTTTTTTTTTAAAGCCTGAATGTTACCTCACATTCACAGAAATCTTGATATACACTGACAGGCATTAATTACTGGTATTAACTCAACTTGCTTCTACTTTTGACAACATCGTAACATTCACACCTGGAGTTCGGATAAGATCACGGCTATTAAGTACATGGATTATACACTCTCTGTATGTTAAAATTTAGTCAAACAAAATCCCAAAGCACTGTTTCCATGCTTCAGTGTCCCAGCCTTGGACTATACAATGTCAGTGAACATTTCTAACTACTACAGCGGCATTCCATAGCCTGTGTCCCCCTCTGCTGGCCAGTGTGAGAATAGGTTTGACACACTTGTGATTAAAAGGCTGTTTCATCAGATCGCAGGTCTCATCCTATGTCCAAACTCTTCAAGGATACATGCCAGTTACCTGCTTTGCTTTATGCCCTCGCTGTGGGTCCAGAGTGTTCTCAAAGTTACCTTTCTCAGGGTGCCATAATGAGCAATGGGGAACCAGTCAAGTTCAAGCACTGAAACCTCACCTGAAAAGCACAACCTTGGTCTCCAGAGAAAAGGGGCCCGCCCACATCGTGGTCTCAATCCTGAGTGTGCTCTACTCTAGAAATTGACTCAGTAAGTTGCAAATGTGCCCTTTTAAGAAAGTGTTTAACACAAACCACTCGAAACATTTCATTGCCTTTCAGCAGTAAAGAAAGATTCCCACAGGAGAGTCTCAGTAAAAAAATGGCAGACTGTGGTTTTTACACAAAATAATTAAAACAATGCAAGAAAATATAGCATTTCTTCAGATTAATGAAGATTCAATTACTAAAGGGCTGCAATATAAGCAGAGATTACAAGAATACGAATGAGACATTTAGGTAAGGCGCAACGCAACTAATTCTTAAATAAAAATCAGGCCCATGCACTTCAATGTAAGTTCAGTTTTAAATATAGTAGTTTATGAATTTCAGGTATTTCTAATGCTAACCTTTTATTCTTTCTTGGTTTTCAATCTGCATATATGGTTTCAATTTTGAAACAGAATTTCCATTGTAAAGCTATAAGAATCCTAGAACCAAAAATGCAAGTATGATAAATTTCCATTTGGTCAGTCTGGGAAATAGACAATTCTTACAATGGTGGTGTTACCACTATAATGAAGACCCACGAAGTTCTCAAAGTGCGGTCAGTAGTCCTTGGAAGTGGCGAAGACTGTTTCTGGCAATCATGAAGTCAAAACCACTTCATAATCACGCTAAGGCATCGTCCTTTTCAGGGTGTTGACACTTTCACCGACGGCATAAGGATGGTGAGCAAACCCGTTGGCATCTTAGCACATGTCAAGGCACCAAAACAAACTGTCTTTACCCTCTAGGCTCTTGCAGTGAAATAGAAAGAAAGAAAGCCAGTCTTACTTACTAAGGATGCTGTTCTTAGTCTCACGGCCCGTGGCTGTGCCTTACCCTTCTGTGTGGTGAAGTGTGAAACACCCATAAAACAGGGCGGTGCCCACGGAGGAGCAGTGGGTGTCCAGACGACGCCCATCTGTGCGAATGTTAGAACTGTGAGTTAAAGAAGCCACTTTTCCCATAAAATACCTTTTTACCTGAGAGAACTATTGACAAACTGTGCTGTTTAATTTGGGTATTTGGCAGGCATTTTCCTGAAAATGAAGTGAGACTGTCACTTCAGGGAAAACAGTAAACAGTGACTCGTTGCCAATGATTAAACTCAAGTTTTCAGATAAAAATCAGAATTTTGGAAAACTGTGCTTTGGCCACCGTGAGCTTCCTATAGCCCCCCAATATTTAAAATCTCTTCTGATGAGACCAGTAGCAACCACTGATCTTTCTACCATCAATTCATTTGCCTTTTCCAGGATGTCATATAGTTGAAATCATACAGTATTGTAGCCTCTTCAAGACAGGCTTCTTTCACTAAGTGAGTATGTTTAGTTTAACACATATTTTAAAAACTGATTTATAATATGGTAAATTTCAGTTTCTGACATACAATGTGGTGAATCCTAAAGGATGCAGCTCACACAAAAGAAGCTCTTTGGGCTCAGTCATTTGTAAGAATGTAAAGTGGTCCCCAGACCACACATCTCGAGTACTGTTTATGTCGAATCTGCTGATCGCCAACCTATTGCTGTTTCCTTCTCTCACAGATATTTATGTGTGTCGGCTACACACAGAAGGGAAAATCGAATCTTGTGTTTTTTCCCGTTTCGTACACACGACACTCACCATCTATAGGACAAATAATCGGCAAAGTGGGTTTGCCTGAACGTACGAATGCTGCTTTGGCGCCACTCCCCCCTCCCCAGGCTCTCCTGTGGGCCCTCTGAGACCCCGACTTAGAGCTCGGTCTTTCAGGACAGGCTGGGATCCCTGCTCTCCGCCCCCTCTGAATGCCAACTACACTGTGCATGACAACATACACACCAACACCATTTCACGTCAAAGACAAAAACTCAGTTCAAAGTTTGCTAGAATAACAAGTCACTTAAGTATTTCTGCTTTGGGGAAAGTCTATGTTGAGATGCTTTCCCAAATTTTCCACTTTTTAAAAAAATGCACCTTTGCACCGCTGAGGTTGCTTCCCATTCTGAGGGGGTTCCAGGAAGAACCACACCCTTGCTGTTCACCCCGTGATGGTCTGAGCTCTCTTTGTGTGTTAAAGCCAATTAAAATGCCTTTCCTGTGAGAAAAGGGTGAGCTACCAGTGATTTCTTCAGAACAATTAAATGGGTTTTCTTTAAAGCTATCAGGAATTTTTCTATAGAATCTTTATGTCTGACACATCCAAATCACTCTGCTTAAAGAATAACTACCATGTAGCAATTTTAGAATACCCTGTCCATTTTACCTCATTTTGAAACATGACTATTTTATAAAATATGGTTTGACCCATTCACTTAGCTTTATATCATAGCTGTAACCTCAAAAACATTTTGTACACATTAAATGTTTCTAAAATGAGTCGTGTTTCAAGTACATGGTTGGGAGTTTGTTATGTGAAAGATTCCAATCATGGATTCTTGTGCAAAACAATACTTAACATGGATTCAAACTGACTGAGGGTCAGTCTGGCAGTGCCAGTCACCACCTGTGTGACCTGGGCAAGAGACAGATCTCTCTAGGCCTCAGTGTCTTCACTGATGTCACAGATGATGGTAAAAACTAATTCAGATAATAAATGGCCAAGTTCTCAAATAATGCTGGGCACAGAGTGGGCACTCACTCAAAAAATGTTAGCTAATATTCTTTTAATAGATTCCTATACATGATTTCACTCTTGGTTTTGCTTTCAAATGAAATTCAATTCAACTCTAAATGATAGAGATGTCCAGTTCAGTTTCCCCATGAATAATGCCTGAGTCTGTATAATGGCTCCATCTCATCTGGCATCGTTTCAATCAATCCTGCATTACCACTGATGAATACATCTTACTGAAGGACAGCGCTCTTCCCAGGCTCAAACACCCTATGCAGAAGAGCTGCAGAGCAAAGCCTAAACCAAGGTATTACTAACCTGGAGTGTAATACCCTCTGCAATTTGCTTTTGACAAATCGTTCCAGGTCTGCTGGGCATCTGACACTAAGCTACAGTGTAGGGGTTGCTCTTCCTGATATCCGTTCCATTGTTTTTCTACCTGTGCTTCCCTGTCTACCCATTATTCACACCCTCTCCGGCGCTCAGCATGGAAGAGCTTCCCAGCCATCATTTATCAGAGCTCCTCCCTGATCTGCCAGAGACAGTGTCTCCTGTTCACTTTCATAGCCTTTCATCCAGGTTTCTCTTGAAAAATACTATCTTTCACCCTGTATACCATTTGTACACGTGTTCTTGTTCATTTGCCTTTTTATACCAACCATAACAGTCCCTTGAACATGCAGGTCCACAAAATATATTAATGAATCCATGAATTAAAGTAGTAGCGACCAATCTTCAAGACAAGACAAGACAAAAACAGAGGCTTGGGGAGGGAAAAAACAGAACTGCATTATGTTTCTAGGAAGAAAGTACTACTGCCCATCTTCAACCATTACTTTCATCTCCCAATTTAAGTGGAAAAACTTGTGTTCTTTTTCCCCCTGTTCTCTTTTCTTGAATAACTACACCAATGAAAAAGTCCCAAAAGGACTCTTACTTCTTAAGGGAAAAAAAAAGTTTTTCCCTAATGTCTGAAGCTTTGACAAAGACTTCTAAGAGAAGTTATTACTTGGCCGGAAAGCTACAGTCAGGTGTTCTAGGTTCAAATCTTGTGGGAACTTGCTAGGAAAGCAATTCCACAATTCCACAAACTCTTAACACTCCTTTTAAATGAGAAATGCACTACGGTTAAGATTGTACTTCATATACTGTATTCTAGCTTAACCTTTATAAATCCCAGGTTCACAAGATAAGTGGAGTTGAGAAGACATTCTTCTGTACCATCAAATAAAAGTTGCACTTAAAAAACAGTAACAAAATCTTCACCTTTTAGAAAACCATCTTTGAAGCATTTATAAACAGAACTTGCTAAGTTTTCATTTAAAATTTTCCTTGTAGAAAGGCAGTAACAATCGAAAGAATTCATCTCTAGACTCAACTCTGACATAGCAGTTTACCTTGTTTTCTTACATCTTCACAACCCAGTGTGCTGTTTTGATGCTTGAAGTGCATCCCCACTTGGCACAGGCACATTTCCAATTCCCAACAGCCACACTGGGTCCTGGCTACCAACACTGAACAGAACGGGTCTCGATTACCACTTGCTCTAATGCTAACAACTATTTTGACACGTGAGTTAAATAAACATAGTGCTAATGTGTCCTTGGAATATAATCCTCAGGAGTTATCTTAAAAATACACACGTACATAAACACACAAACTTATTAACTAGTTGCCATAGCAAAATTCCCTCCTACGGCCACACAAAAATGTGTATGTTCAAAAAATAGCACCTGGGACACTAACAGTAGAGAAGTTCTTGAGACAAATGGAATTATACTGGGCTCCAGGTATTTTGTGATTCTCGAGTATAACCGACTATGTCAAATTCTTTTTCCTCATTAAAAAGGGTGGAGTGAGAGAAGATGCTCTATCTGTACTTTGAAATTAAATATTCTTTTAAATGTCCTTACTCTTAAATATGCCCTAGACTAGGATGTAATAAGGTAATAAACCACTACCTCATCCACCTGAGAGACCGGAGGGTAACAAGTGAGCTGGGAGACCGGGTGCCAAGGACCTCAACGTAAAAAAGACTGGTGACCGGGAGGCCCTCCCTGCGTGAGGGCGGCAGCCCCTGCCCGGCGCCCGCAGCCCCGAGAGAAAGCAGGCTCAGCGGTGGCAGAGCTCCCGACGTCGCCAAAGTGACTGGGTATATTCCCGTTAATTAATTCAAATTCTAAAAAATACTGCTTTGGCTAAAAAAGAAAACTCTAGATATGACCTGCATGCATGCCTTTGATTTGTAGATTTTGTCTTGCCATCTTTCCCCTTACTGGTGACATTTTTAACCATCAACATGAATAAAAAACTGGGGAAAATACACAGCAGTTGTAGGGGATTAATCACCTTAAACCTGCAAGAGATAAATGATAACACACACCTGAATAGAAAAACAGACACAGGACATGAACTGGCCATTCAAAGATGTACGGGTTATGTGTTTCTGTGTGTGTGTATTTCAGCCGCACTAGCAATGAACAAAATACAATAAAAAAATGCTCCTTCCTCGCAATTTAGAAATGAAGGGGAAATGCTCTTTCCACATGAAATTGGGAAAGATTTTTTTTAATTATAGAATCTTCAGCACTGGCAGGGGCTCAGGGGAACAGGGCTACTCAAACTGCCAGTGGGAATCTGACTTTGAGAACCTTTAAGAAAGACATTTAGCAATACGTCAAAATCCTTGGTGGCACACCAAAGCTGATTGTAGACAATATTTGCTCTAGAGAAACGATAAAATTAATATACAAAAATGTAAATATAAGTATAATTTGTGAAAACTGAGTAATAATCTAAATAGGGGTTAAGGAACCATCATACATCCATTCAAATGCTGTTGAAAAATGATGGGGTAATGATAAAGAAAGGTATCTACAATGTACTGTTAAGTGGAGAAAAAGAGCAAGCCGAACAACAGAATCCAGTCTCAGCCTATATAAACTGAGGTGTGTGTGTGTTCATATATAATTGCACAGTGAAAAGAAATGATCTCTACAAGCAAGGGAATTATGGGTCACCTTTGCTTTTTATGGTCTTTTCCTTTAAAAAAATAAAACTTCTGTTTTCTTATTACTGGAAAAAAATAAAGATAGGTTGGTAATGATTTTATCTGAGGGCAAACCCTGGGGATTTTGTGAGTAGCAGGCACTAACATCTCCACTAAAGCAGTGACACCAGCACCTCTTTCAATGCAGGTAGTTCAAATACACTGCAACTAACTCACTGACGACAGCTGCCAGATTTATAAATATTAAAACTGAACATTCCACAGCATTCCAGAGTAAAAACTGGCTATGCTTAAAACTCACTAAATCCAAAATGGCTTTTGATTTCTATGGACAAGGAGTCTTCATTTTAGGTTTGATTATACCAAAAACTAAGTTGTAATAAAACGCTCACTTTAGGAATGGAACACACCTGCAGATCTGAACCGAAAACAGTCCCCAAGAGGCACCAGGCTTGTGCTCCTCTTCTGAGGACAGGGTGGTGCCCACCAGGGCCCCTGTGTGAACGAGTAGCTTACCATTAGCTAGAGCTCGGCTAGGACAACAGGATTTTCTCCTGTCAAGTCAGTTAGATAGCTGATGCTAATTTCCTATTCGGCTTGTGAGTTCATCTTGAAGCTCCGAACATCACCCTGACTTTGAAATGTTGGTTTGAACACATTATTATCTTTAAAAACTGGTGTTCATAAATGCACAGTAGCACAGAAAGCAATGCCACTAATTTAGTCACGTATTTACTGTGGCTTGGGGACTGGGACTCGGTGTGTCTAACAGGGTCTGAGGAACGAAGGATTTGCCAGGTTTCCAGTGATTACAGCACCAGCTTTGGGGGCTCTGCGAAGCCTACAGCGATGCTCTCCATCTTCTGAGATGCAGGCAGGCAGAGCGGAGAGAAAAGCCGAAGGCCCTGTCACTGTTTTCCAGCTTCTTGAAAGCACTCGCCATGGAAAATCCCTGTTGCCTCAACCTGTTACAGGGCTTTGTTGCTGCTTCTTGACTGAAGTAGCTCTGACAAAGCCCCCAGGTGGTTCCAACAGTTTCAGAGGACACAGGCACTGATTTCTTTGCCATGTTCAGCACTCAATTACTCTCTCCTCGAAGTCATCCTCTCTCACCGTTTTCCTGACACCCTCCTCCTCTTCTGTGTCCTTCCGCTGCTCACCAGGTCTCAACACTCTGACCTGGTCTTGGGCGACACCACTGAAACCAAAGGCTTCATCGGCAGATGACATATTCAGATGACCTTCAACTCTCCGCCTCCCCATCCAAGCCTGTACTGCTCTCTCTCCCTCAACTCTTGGCTGCCTCCTGTACCTCATCATGTAAGACATTTCTCAAAGTCACATCTTTGGGATAGAGACTTTGTTTTTATTTAACTCTTAAGACCAAAAACATTCATGGCTGACTATATGTTACAAAAAGTTCTTACAACCTGGGTTGAAACAGACCCCTCTGTAAATTCTATTATCACCTACAGTTTACGGGTGGCAGAACCAAGGTGGAGAAGGGAGCCAGGCCCTACAACCTGAGAGTAGATCTGAACCCTGCAAATCTGCTATGCTCCACTTTATGCTCCACTATCTGGTAACTTTCCAGTTACCCAAGTATTGTGTGTGCAAAAGACAGGGCCTTATAGATTACCTTTCAAGCTTCCTCCTTAATTCCTATGATAGTCAGTTTCTCCTATAAATTACCACAGAACAAAAAATACACTTTGGTTTTAAGGCAGGATAGAGGACTGGCGATAATGCACATGGCATGAAAAATAAAGCACACATTCTGTGACAAATGACAGGAACCACTATCGATTCATTTGCTCAACCTACAAACCTGGGCGTTATCTGCAACTCCCCCCTGCTCATCTACATACTCAGTTTACTAACGTGCATACCGTCATGCAGTCACCCAGTCACAAACCTTCACCCACTTACCGTCTCTCAAGTACATGAGGAGTACCCTCCTCGGCTTTTCAGGATAAAGTTTAGCCTCTTCAACTAGGCTTACAAGACCTACGATGGGGCCCCTGAGTCCCTACTCCCCTCATGTCCCATCGCTCTTCTACAAGTGGTTCTGCAATCCTGCTACACCTGATTTTGCACTGCTCCTAGAGTGTCAAGTTCATAGCACCATATCCTGCCTGGAATGCCCCCTTGCACACCTTTCTTCAGAGCGAACTCCTACTCACCTTGACACTCAAGAGAGACACCCCATTCTGATTATTAGAGGCCTTGCTTTTTTTTTCCACTAAGCTCAGTTGAGAACATATCGTAAAATGTGAAACTACCCTGGTACCGCTGATCTACTGTCTGTGTGTGACCCTTCTTGATTTGAAATCTCCATAGTAAAACAGTAAAAGGTATCTAATGGGCACCCCATTTAGAGCTGTATAATGAGCAAATCAATGAACAAAGTGAGTGAATGGCTGAGGGGCTGCTCACTGCTTCCAGATGAAAAGGAGGTGGTGTTCGCTGCTTTACCCCGCATCAGTGAGCGCTCCTGGAGCCGGAGAGCTCGAAGAGACACTGAAGCAGAGTCACGAGCTCCCCCTGCTGGGGCTCACTCTTTCCGAGGCTGCACAGACCACACCACCAGCCTGCACACCTGTCCCTCCTGATCAGCACTGCCTGGAACACCATCCCAGCGGTGACAGGTCGGAGACACTTGGTGTCCATTTGAGGGCTCATAAATATGCATTTATGACGAGTGGACAAGACAGAATAGTCCAAAGGGGACAAAAAGAAAAGGTTACGAAGATTTAGTGAAGCGCTCCTCTGAAGTCTGTGTTTTCTGCTTCATGGTATCTGAATTTAGCTCCTCTGCCCCACCGCTGGCCAGCACCCAGCTGACACCACAGACGTGGGAGGCTCGGTCCACTGCAGACTGTCCTTAGACCATCTCCCTGTCTGCTCCACCCCCACCGCCACCCCCAACTTTCAATGCTTCATCAGGGCTCAAACTACTCCAAAGGGGGAGGTGAGGTCAGGAGCAGAGCTTTCTGCATCTGAAAAGGGGAGCCGGGTCAGGCACACGGCTGTTTACTCTTTTCTGACATTCGGACACTGTCCTGGTGCCGCTCTCTGCCTGGCCCCCCTGCTGCCCCTGTGCGACCTGGCAGGCAGCCAGAGGGCAGCTGAAGCAGTAGAATCGCACTCTTCTCACCCCTGACCAGAACCAGCAAAGGAAATTGTTCGAAAACAGGCTGCAACTGGTAAGGGGTGGGTTATCGGATGGAGATGCTCAAAGGACTTGTGACACTGAGCTAACTCCTATTCCTTCTTGAGATTTCAACACAAACTTTCTTTCTCAAGTAATAGGTTAAATAACAGTTCAAGTATGTATTTTGTTTCTTCTACCAGTTTTGACAACTTGCATCCTCAATGCCCAGCCCTTCTATAGCACATTTTGGCACTCAAATATTTTTTGAATGAATGAATTTTTCCAAATTAATCTAGTTTGCTCACCTTACATGTGAATGTATACTTTAGCTTCCCAAATATGTTTAACAAGGTTGCTTATAAGAGATGACCTCACAGACAGGCAATGGCCTCAAAGGCCATGTGTATGTGTGTGTGTGTCCCCACGGCAAAAATGCACGTAAGATGCCAGGGATAACTGGTACAACAAACTCACTTTAAAACGTATGAAAATGCTACAAATGAAGGTGGGGTGTTGGTAATATTCACAGTGGTCACTGCTGATTCATAGAATTCAGAGGAGAAATACACAGTGTTTCTTAATTTCTCACTCATTATCTTATTCTGCCCTCATAGTAAGTCCTATGAGTTAAGAAAGGTAGATTGAACCATTCCCACTGATTTGCCCAATGTCACATAGTTTGAGATCTGGCAAGAGTAAAACATCGTGATTTTTGACAGATTCAAATCTATCGAACTGGCAAAATGAAAAAGCCAGAGAGAAGGCTGTGCAATGGCTGGACCCCCCACTTCCTGTGCTGAAAAAGCACTTGGCCTTGCCACGAGGTGCGTGATGTGTGTTTTGTGACCAGCCACCCCTGTGGGGCATTTATCTACTACTGATCAATGCATGGGTCATTTTAAAAACAAGAAAGCAATCTTAATATACGTCCTGTGTGATAAAATCTGATTTTTAAAATTTGAATACATATGTCATCATGGACATTTACAATCTCATTAAGAATTCTTCAGCACAACTTTCAATAGCTGTACTTAGTCATCACATAACAACGGCAGCATAAGGTGCAAGCAACCCCTACAGTTAGTACGGATAAACATGTGGTACAGATGTTTACAGGTAAATCTTTGTACACATCTCTGTGTATTTAAGTTCTCAAAAGTGGTGTAAATGGTAGGCATGTTTAATGTAGATTTTTGCCAAATTGTGCTCCAGAAAATATTACTAATTTATACAGCAGCATATGAATATATTTTTCCCCCTTCAACCTCCCCAACACTGGCTAAAAACAAACTTTGCCAGATTGACAAGTGAAAACTTGCGCACTGAATTCTTAACTGACACTGGTTTATGCGACAGTGCGTAAAGCCGTGTTTTTGTTAATGTTCACTCGGCTTCTGTGTGGTTTACTTGCTTGGTCCTCGGCCCGTTTTTCTACTTAAGTGTTTAAATTTTTTGATGACATATAAGCATTCTTACTATGTTCGGGCTATTAACCCCCTCCTCTCCTGGGCATATTCAATGTTGTCATTTACCTTTTACTTTTGGTTTTGTTGATTTGATTAAAGTTTTACATTTTATATATATAGGCAAAGAAATCATTTCCTTCTATGGTTCATTCTCTGATAGATCATTATTAATGCCTACATTACAAGGATTTAACTCATCTTTCCCTTTGTGACCCCTGCAATAAAATCCCCCATCTAAATGAAGGCAGTAGCACCTTCCTCAAAGGGTCATCATGACCATTAATTAGGGTAATGGTACTAGTGTGCTTTTAAGTAGTAAAGCACCCCGCAAAGTCAATTACTGGCAGCTACCAATACATGGCAGTCATTCACACCACACGCCCGTCGGTGGAGACTTTATGACTCCATGCAGGTAATCTGAGCAGATGTACTTGGGGATACCACCGTCTAAGAATTCAAATGGGACTACAGGAGACAGACATTGTGACGTGGAAGTCCACTCCACATCCCTCAGCTTCAGAGCATGGAATAGTCACAAGAAAGGCTCTGGACAACATGGGAGCTCTTACCTTGACTTAGTCTTCCCCTTCCTCCAGCTCGGTCTCTTTGTGCACCACCACTCTTGTGACCGACATGTCGGGGTGCTGCTCTCTGGCCTCCCTGATGGCCTGGGCCAGCGCCTGCCAAGGTCAGGAGAGAGCACTGTCAGTGGAGGAATAGGCTCCTTCTCAGGATGCAAACCACAAGCATACTGATCACTTGGGATTCCACGTTGAGCTATGAGAGTCTTACTGCTTTCCTTTGAGGAAGCAGGAAGATCTGAATGGGCTCACTGTTCACCTCTGAGAATGCTTCTCATTTCCCCCAAGTCCCCACTTCTCCAGTTTATTTTTAGATAATAACGAGGAAGAAACACACTGGCTCTGAATCCCTGCTGTGCCCTCACCACGAGACTTGGGGAGAATGGATCTCCCCTGAGTATTCGTACCTGTAACTTGAGCCTCATGTGCAGGTTGCACAGGTCATGTTAAGGCTTGTTTTAAGGGTGGAAGGGGTGATGTACAGCAGCCAGCCCAGTGCCTGCCCTGTGTACTCAAGTCACACTTGCTGCTGCCCCACTGCCTGAAACCCTCGGGTACAGACAAAGCCTCACTCACCCCTACCCTCTTGGGCTCTCAAGTAACTATCTGAGTAACATGTTCACTGAACTAAAATGTTGCGGTAAAAATATCTATAAACATTGAAAGCAAAGAACAACTAAAACTGCAGCAATGACGATGACACACAATTGGTAAAACTTAAGACCAGAGACAGGCTAATCTTTAGGTTAGAAAGTATAGATCACTATTTTACGGCTGAGCACTGAAGGCACAGGTCCACGGGTCTTTCCCAAGGCCATCCTGCTGAGGGGCTGCAGGGCAGCAGTGGGACCCCAGATTTCCTTCCCCTGCTGCTTCTGTCTGGGACCAGGCTGTGAAAAGCCACAAGGTCTCTCCACATTCTATCAGAAAGTGCACGGTATGTGAGCACTGCGGAAAAGTGGAAAGATCCTATTTTTCAGAGGGGAAAGATGTTTAACAAGGCCTTGGAAAAAGTAAAAGAAACACCATAGAACAACACTCAAAATCTAGGATGTACCTCTAAGACAAAAAAGGAATTGTACTGGGCCAGAGAGCACCCTAACTCATAAGGAAAATATGCATCTCAAAAAAGTAGCACAATTTTTTCCTGATGTTGTCACCTGCCTAAGAGGACATCTGCACTTCTTGTTTGGAATATAGTTTCTGTCAGCTGCAAGGTTACTGAGCAAAACTCTGAGCTTCATTCCACACGCACAAAAAGGTAAAACCACAAAAAGAAATTTTTACGCCAAAAATCTTTTGCAACAGAAGCTTGGAAAACACCTGGTGGGTGCTCAGATTTGTACTAGGGAACCAGTGTCAGGACAAGAGTGAAGCCAGGCGAGGGAACAGCCTCCAATTTGAGGAAGAGCACGGCCGTTTGTCAGGTGGGGAGAGCAGGAAGACTGGAGGGCAAGAATGCACCGTGGAGAAGAGCAGGGACCCTATCTCAGAGAAGGGCAGGAAGTGCTCCTGTATATGGGCTACAGTGGAACAGGATGTGTGTGGAGGAAGGAGGGAGACTGGAGTGATTAACACTGTCTACCCCACGTGGGTCTGTGGAATCCAAATCGGGAAGGACAAGCTCTGACAGGAGCCAAATGTAGCTACAGGCAACTTATCAGATCCTTTTGAGTTTACGTTCACTCCGAAGATCTAGCTACATGAAAGCAGTGTAACTGTTAAAGCAAAAACATAAATGATCCTCATGGGAAAGTAACACATGTGGAACACACTTTAATTAGAAAAGCAGAGAACCCCCCAAATTGCTATAATCATCTATGAACGTAGTTGAAATCAGTTTGCCATTAGTTCCTCTCATTCTGTGACATCAGTACGTAAAATGAAATAACTTAAATGTTAACTTAAGATTACAGGAGACTGTGAGAAAATACATCATATTGCCCAACTGAGAAGTTATCTGATTAGAACTGGGTTTTGCTCGGTGCCCTTCAGCTGACAGCTGTCCAAGGAGCAAGGGCCCGCTGTCACCAACTCCCAGGGAACTGATGCCAGCATCGGCCCAGGGTGAAGAAGCGCGAAGCAAGCTCCGTGAGAGCTCAGTGCGTGAACTGGCCAGCACCAAACAGGCTCCGTTTTTTCCCTGTCTTGCTCAGATGAGGGAATTCCTTCCAAGCTTCAGGTTCTTTTAATTGTAGGCAAGGAGCTAAAGAAAGTGTCAGTGATATTACGACACTACCTGATCAACATCAGTTTTGGGCAGAGAAGTGATTTCCCTCCTTTAGTTTTAAATAGTTTCATCATCTCGTTACAGGTTTTAAAGGGCAAGTGAACTCATCATGAGCTTCTTTCTAGTGATAAGCATACCAAAAGCCACAATCAAATTTATTTTTTTTTTAAAGTTTATGCCATCTTATAATTAGACGTAGGAAGGTTACGTAAAAGGTACGCCTCTGTTCTTGTCCCCCGATGTCTGACCGAGGTGCTGATGTGGGCTGAAGCACGCCATCACACAACGGGATGAGTGTCTTTGCGACAACAGTGAGGAACAGGTGCTACTTGTGCACTTAGATTTCAGACTGTTTTTACCACTGGTCTTTCAGAAGCAGTATGGCCCGAATTTGATTTTTCAGTCAAAAACAGGCCAAAATGCAAAAGAATGCACATAGAATAAAACCTGAGGGTAATCATAAGGGGGAAATTGGCATTTGAAAGCTGGGAAGGGCCTTGGTTCGGAGAAGAGAGAGGGTAAAGGAGACAGCGACTGTGAGAAGCCCCCAAATTTCATTTCCACCAGGTCAGAGGAACTCGGGCTCCCGCCTAGCACACTGCAGGAATTCAACCAACGCTCGTCGAGCGAGAGTCCTACGGCAAAAAAGCAAAAATGCCTTTGCTCTGATTTCGGGTCATAAGAAGTCAAGACTGCACCAGTGAACAGAAGCAGAAAAATCCTCCACATGGGAAACTGGAGGCTTGGTTTTCAAGTAGGCAATTCACTTTCCAGTGATAAAAGAGGCACGGGTACCGGTCATTCACTAGGAATCTGTGCCCTCAGGTCAAAATACAGAGTCGGAGTAACCCTTTAACCTCTAATGACCCAAGGAAATAAAGCAGTACATATGAAACACAGAAGTAAAATCAAGCTTAGGGGGATTTAAAAATACAGTCATTTTTCTTGAAGGCACAGTATTTCTATTTTGCTCATACACAGTGCATCCTTTGTAAATGAGAAATTCTGTTCTCTAAAATTCTCTTGCCCAAATTTAATACTGTGCTCAAAGCCGGGTAACGAACATTTGTCCCTGCCTCCAGCTGCGGCGGACAGCTGAACATTTCCTTTCCTTTTCTTTGAGATTTCCTTTCCTTTCATAAAGGAAAAACAGTTTGGCCCCCCTTTAAAGTTGAGTTAAAATCACTTAAGAAAATAAAACAAAAACTTATCACGTGGGACTGCCGTCCAAAATTAAAACTGCTCTCCACGTCTCCAGCCGTTCCATTCATCGCCTGCTTTTAAAGGTGCGCATTTATGCTCAACTCCTTCAAAGTTTTTTCTGAATACAGCTGAATTTTCATTCTGAGACACCACAGACTACCTTTCCCTACCCACAATAACAGCAATAATTAATGGTAAATAGCCCAACTTTTCTAATGCTCTAAAATTTTTTTAAGCTCCTAAAAATTGGCATAAGTCAAAATTAGTGGCTTTCCTTAGTTTTTGAAGTCATTATCATTAAACCGCCATTCACTTTTTAGTAACTGGAGACCTTCCTCAGACCAGGCCCACGTGAATACCCAGGAATCCTCCCCAGAGGGTTTCCCACTGGCCTTCTGCGCACTTTCTTGACCCAAAGTGCACAGAAAGCCAGTGGGAAATAAGAAACAATTTGTATTTTATGCTGATTCAGCATCAGGAAGGCTGGAAGAACAGCTTGCGTCCAGACTTTGAAGTGCCTTCATGCCATGCCTAGGAAGGAAAGAGAGTCAATCCAGAGGCTCTGGAAGAAGGGGTGGGATATAGTTTGTGTGGCAGATGACAGGTGCAAAACTTAGAAAATAAACAGTCAACTTCAGAACGAGAACCTCAGGTCTTTACCTGGTCATGATCAATATCTGCATCTCCTGTGATCACGATGCGTTTCTCAATCCTTGTTTCAGATATTCCACCTTTTATAGTCTGAAGGTCATAAAGGAAAGAGGAGGGGAACAGTAATCACTACAGCATGTTCACACATACTCAGAGAAGACAGAGATGGAGCACACCTACATCTTCTGATCACTGCAAGGTGGTGCACATTGAGTGGGGAAAACTGAGGTTCTGGAAGCTTTCCTTGTTTTTAAGCTCAATGGGGAATCCTGTGGTTAAAGTTGTAGTATCCGTTTAAGTATTTTTCAACTGAAAGCAACCTTAAAACTAATTTATCAAGATGCAGGTGACATTAAAAAGAAATAGCTGCCATTGAATCCACATGGTTCCACCAGTGGGACATTCTGTTACACCTTCCTGAGTTTCTTCATTCCCATTTTTAAAAGAAGAAAGAAGAAATAACGGTTTGGTTTATGTAAAGTTACAAGGAATTCTAACAATTTTAGTATCTTCTTTAGGCTTGGCAAACTTTGATGTTATCATTTTGTGTGCTTAATTCTTGATACGGAAAATAAGGCTGGATTAGAAATCTGATGACTGTAGCCAAGAGAATCACTGAGAGCGCTTGTTAAAACACATGCAGGGTTTCAGCTGGTCCGGAGTGGGGCCTCGGTCTTCACACTTCCAGACTGAAGACCACACCTTCGGAACCAGTGGTCATCGGGTGTTAAACGCTTAGACAATGACCTGGAAATACACCCCAAGTCAACACACTAGAATCTTAAATCCTTGAGGGAAAATTTACATTATTTTAAGACCTTGTTGAAATTTTTAAATAATTGTCATTCACTTTGTACTTACTAAACCTGTGCTTCCAGTTTTATTAAATTCTTTCTTTCCCTGTAGCTGTCTTAAATACGGTTATTCATAAGACATTTTTACCCCGTTGTACTTAACAGAAAATTGCAATTTCATTTAAATCATTTGTCAATGGAGCCAGATATCTTCAATACTTAAAATGTCCACATTTTTATCCCACTGGCGCTGTCTGTGCGTAACTTGAAGTGTGTACAGGAACAGTTCAGAAGAGATCCTGCTTGCAACGCACCATCCTCTCCCTGGGACTCCCCCTGGATTGCTTTACCTTGGTGATGTGCGTGGTGGTGGTGGTCGACATGGAGTCTGATGTGATGGTCTGGGCGGTCAGTAACGTGCCCGAGTCACCAGCAGCCCCGCCATCAACCTTTGGATAGTTGGGGAAAATACAAAGCGATGCTTAACTTCCATTATGTTGTCTTAGAAGACCCCTCCCCATTGAATATGCACCATTTAGCATCTTTGTAGCTGGCAGAAGATGCTGTCTGCCTTTTTGTGTTTACAGTGGTAACTTACTGACCAGGAGAATGGCTAGCATTTAAACAGAGTAAAAGCAAAGGCTAAACACAGATACAGAGGCAAACCCCAGACGTGGGAGGGAGAAAAAAGAGGAGAAGTAGGAGGTGGGACTGAAAGCTATCAGGAGGTCAAGAGAGAATTTGACTGAAGCCATTTGTAGAAGCTTGAAAAAGAAGGTAGAAACCCAGGCAGAGAAGTTTCCAGTGACAGTGACCGGAGGTTCTGGCCTTGTTGTTTACGCACAGGTGGGTAAAAATAGAATGTTTTCTCAGATTACTAAGCAACAGAACCTAACTAGGATAGGTTAAACTGGTACAGTTTGCTTGTCTCTAATACATTTTTAAATGATATTTTTCTGTAATAGTTTGTGTTGTGAATATATGTATACATACATATAAAGATACATATTTCAATGTGTACCTTTTGATTTAGATGCAAGTATGTGTGCATGTGCTATTTCTATCCTGTGCAGTTATCTAAATAGGCTTTAACGTGTTTGCTTTGATACTAGAGAATGTAGAATTCTAGAATTTGACCAAATAAAGCTGATTAATAGTTTTAGTTTACATTAAAATCACAAACTAAATGTTAGTTTATGTTAAGATCACCATATATCTATTTGCTTCCTGTTTCCTAACACAAGAAAATAACTAGAAAGTCCAGAGCCTTTATTACTGCAAGTTAAGAGTAAATCTCAGGCGTGGTTCACGCAATGTATTTTTCTTCCTTTTTTAATCCTCACCCAAGGATATATATTTATTGACTTTAGAGAGGGAGGAAGGGAGAGAGAGGAAAAACAGAAACATTGATGTGAAAGAGAAACATAGATCAGTTGCCTCCTGTGTGTACTCCGACTGGGGGATCAAACCCACAACCTAGGCGTGTGCCCTGACCGGAAATTGAACCTCCGACCTTTTGGTATATGGGATGAGGCTCCAACCAACAGAGCCACTCAGCAGGGCTGCAGTGTATTTCCTTACGAGGGCATTCATCACCATAGAAACAGACGAGTACACGGTCTCCCACCACCATTCATCACAAACCTGTCTGTGCGCATGTGGGAGTCATGCACATTGAAGACAGCACATCTAAAACAGTTCTGAGGAATGTTTCACACATACACACATGAATTTTTTTAAAGATAGTCTGTTCCTTTTTTTACTTAATTTATTTTTTAGAGAGAGGGAAAGGGAAGGAGAAAGAGTGGGAG
Source organism: Artibeus jamaicensis (assembly GCF_021234435.1). NCBI lineage: Eukaryota > Metazoa > Chordata > Mammalia > Chiroptera > Phyllostomidae > Artibeus > Artibeus jamaicensis. The sequence continues at coordinate 6,030,609 of NW_026521812.1, read as the reverse complement.
AGAAACATCAATGTGTGGTTGCCTCTCATGTGTCCCCTACTGGGGACCTGGCCTGCAACCCAGGCATGTGCCCTGACTGGGAATTGAACCAGCGACCCTTTGCTTCACAGGCTCATGCTCAATCCACTGAGCTACACCAGCCAGGTGGGTTAATTGTTTTAAAAAATATTTTAAGAGGATAATAATCTGCCATCCCTCACCATGGACAATTTTACCAGAAACATTAAATTTCTCAGTTGAGAAAATAGTTGTACAAATTTCTAAACAGTTCCATTTTGAAATCGTAACTACTTTTTTTTCTTCCGTTACCCTTAAGGTTAGATATCCTAATGCTTATTTCAAATCTTTTCAGAATCAGTGTCTGAATACCTAAAACCAAACACACAAGTTTGATTACTTAGACACGTAGTACCCCATTTACATAAGAATGAGGATGCATGTTGTTTCTGAAGGAGAAGCACAAATGTGTGTGTGCACATGTGTGTACCGGCAGCAAGAGCGGGATCTGTCTGCAGGGGGCGGGGAGAGGGACTGCCTAACTCCTACTGGTCCACGTGTGACATCATATCCAATCAACTCCAAGATGATCTGCTTCCCAGATGCACATCAACACTCCAGGATACGTCAAGTCAGAAATGGCTTTTGATAACATGAACAAGACTGGGAGTGCCTGTCCTCAGTAATCGTGTGTATGTTCTCCCTATAATCACTGGGTCACCGATACGATTACAGTTCTCTGTCTCAATCTAAGAAGTATAACAAGTTATACTGTTGGAGGACAATTATGAAATGGAGATATAAAAAGCTGTATCAAAGTCAGAAACATGTAAACTAGGAGAAGACAGAATGGGAAGAGAAACAAAGTGATAACTCAGTCTGAATCTGGAGCTTCTTTACCTGTGGAGACTCGTAGGTGATGGTTTTGGTCTCGGTTTGGACGATAGGGACTTCCTTGGTGGAGATCTCTGTCCTTTGTGAGGCATCGGAAATTGTTACCATCTCTGTCTTCACCACGGGTGGCTGAGGTGAGAAGGAAAGAAAAATGAGCTCTAGAGGTAATGAAGTAAATGCATCTAATGGAACCTTCAAAAGTAATTGGAATAAATATGTATATCCAAACATACACTCATACACAAAAGAAGAGAGTAAAAATTTAACAAAGATACCAAAGAAAAGCACTTTCCTTCAAACATCACATATATATGAAAAGAATAAGCTAACCTAATGGCTCCATAAATTAAGGTACGCTTCAAATTATGATGGTCTCAAATTACATATCAAGCCTGGTATATATTGATAAAATGCAAAACAAAACAAAACTTTAGCTTTGGGCAACTGATGATAAAAACAGAATGAAATGTGTGAAGTGGCCTGCCTTGATTTTCCCCGCAGTTTGAAGAACCACATGGTTTGTGTGAAGGCTCATGGCCTTTACTCAGTACACCATCCAGGTTAAGCTAAGTTCTGCTCTTCTTGCTCTGCTGACAAGGAGACCTTATTTTCAGAAGGATTATCTTCAAGTATAACTGTTTTCAATTATACTTGTCTAAACCTTTGCAGTGTTTCCTCTGTGCTACATTAGTCAAACTGTTCTATCTAGAATTAGTCCACTAATATTGCATTGCAGCTTTGAACAATTAAAAAACATTAGATAGTTTCACAGCCTGTTAATATTGCAGTCAGCGAGCACGGATGTTTAATACAGCATCAGACTAATTACCACTACCAAAATACTACAGCACTTTGAGAAAAAATTCCCAAGTGTAATGTATGGTAAATGTGGAAAATAATAGTTCAGAGTGTTGCAAGGCTTTTGCAAATGTGTTCTCTGCAGAGAAGCAGGAAGTTTAAAGTAACATAATAAAAATCCATTTAACTATTTTAAGACAAAGTCACTTCAAGATTCTCCAGCTCATCAAAGGGAGCAAATACGGATAACTCCTACCTTATGGGCACCTGATTTTAGAATCAAGGCATATTTGGAAGTAAGCCCTCCCTCAACAAAACTTGAACCTCCAGTTCAGAGACTCTGCACCTAGAGACCAAGACTTAATCTAAGGGGAGTGAGGAAAGTTCTCCTTCCTGAAGAGAAAAAAGAAAAGACTGAGATCCAATGTAGATACAATCCAAATATATAATCAAGTTGTAAATAATCCGGAACCGAGGATGGGGCGGAATGAGAAGAGTACTCTCCTATTGAGCACCCTAGCTTCTGGCTAAAAGGAAAGAAAAGTCTTCAACCAAACCATACAATCCTTGGAATCTAAAAACAGAAATCGCAGTGGCATTCAGGAAACACTGTTTTTATCACTGCTGGATGTTGAGTTCAGAGCGCCATGGTAATCAGAGCCCACTGCCATTTCCAAAATTCTCAAGTTGAAGAGACAATGAGCCAAGCAGTCAAACCCAGTCACAGCAGCAGCAGCACACGCACTCATACCGACCGTTTTTCAGCAACACACACATACAACGTTCTAATTAAACCAGTGAAAAAGGTATGAAGTATTGAGGAAGCAGTACAACTCAAGATAAAAAGTTGAAAGCATCCAAAACATGCAAAGAAAAATTCAGATGTGAAATAAGAATGAAGAATGATTTGGTGTTGCAGGCAAGTTTACTAGATCAGGTGACTCAGTTGCAGTAAAGAAGCTAGCAACCTTGACCCGAACTGGCAGAAAATCTACAAAGCAGTGCCTTCCCCTTCCTCCCGTGAGAGATCAAAACCAGAGTCTTGCTGAGAAAAGCTGAGGGAAGAACTGGGAGGACAGGAGAAGAAAGGCAGGTGTTCTCCACCCGAGAAATAGCTCCAGAGTTTAGCTCCCGCTTGAGTCTCCCATTTACCTCTGAACAACAAATAATTTGTGGCATAACATCAATGTCAACATGAGACAACTCTCCGTTAACTTTATGCTGCTCGTCCTCTGTGTCTTCGCTCACGTCTTGCTTAAGGGCGCCTTCATGTACACTCTTCTCTGCAGACACCTTGGGGGCAACTACATTCTCCTGGGCCACTGTCTCTACTGTGCTTACACTGGCACCTGCTTGTTTGCCTGGGCTGGCTTCTGGCACTGGTTGCTCCCTCTCTACTACCTTGGCTGCTCGGCCGGCCTCTTCCTCCACCTCTTCTTCGTACTCCTCCTGCTCTTCCTGTATGGTGCCCTCGGTCACTCGGTGGTGGGGCCGGTACTCTCCCCCATCTTCCTCCTCGCTCTCGCTGCTGCTGCTGCTCTCAGAAGACAGGGAGGTGGAGTCTTTCTGTGTCAGAGGCTCCACCTTACGGCTCTCCCCAGGACCACTCCCAGGTGATATCTCTTTACCGTTCATTTCTTCTGTGATTACTCTTTCGTCTTTCCCAACCTCTGCCTGCTTCTTCTCCTCCACTACATTCAGAGTCTCATGTGAACTCTGCACAGAAAAGAAGTGGATGAGGGAAAACAAAAATACATGAATAAATAAAAAACGACGGACACCCAAATTAACTGATGGTATGTTCATGTCATGGAGGAAAACAAAGATGGTTATGATGGCTGACTGAAAGGGAAGCGGGGAGAACGTGAGGGGTCAGAGCGTCAGGCAGTGGTGTTAACATGGAGAAGGGGAGAACCTTAGCAGCGTCACTGGCTCCAGTGCAGGGCCCTTCTGACTCGGGAGCGCGTTTCTGTGAAACAAAAAGCAACCGAGGACACAAAATCAATAACGTTTTACCTCGACACCCACCAAAGCACACATCTGACACTGCGAAGACAGAACAGCAAGAATCAACATCTACAAAAACCTTTGCTCAAGGTCACATAAAAGCCAATCGAGACAAATGCAAAAAGCTTACAAAAGGAAACAAAAAAGCAAAACAGCCAGCATCGTCCCAAAGAAATGAATTGCTTTTATTATTATAGTTATTCCTATAATCTCGACTTCTACAGTTGAAAAGATAGGTAAAAAACTGGAATTATACCAAAGCTTACTGATTACTTTGAAGTATAAATTTTAAAACTTCTAAAACCTATTTCATAAATAATTTTGATCTTAATTTGACTATAAAACCTGCCTGAAACCCTGATTCCTAGATGAAAATAGTATTAATAAATGGAACCTTTGTTTAATGCTAGCTCATTTAAAAAAAAAAACACCCACTGGAAAAATTATAGTTGGTCTCAGACTAACTACTAATATAAAAATATTGTTGTTCCAGGCTGTGGCTGGTGTAGCTCAGTGGATTGAGTGAAGGCCTGCAAACCAAAGGATGGCAGTTTGATTCCCAGTCAGGACACATGCCTGGGTTGCAGGCCAGTTCCCAGCAGAGAACGAACGCATGAAAGGCAACCATACATCGATATTTCTCTCCCTCTCTCCTTCCCTTCCCCTCTAAAGACAAATAAATAAAATCCTAAATAAACAAACACATAAATAAATAACATTGTTCTTTTAAAAAATGGCTACTGACAGGTTAAGCTATATAAAAGATTAGTGAAAAGGGTACTATTTCATTTGGATATATGTCAGTGACGACCTCAAGTGCTTCCTTTAGAATTTAGCTCCTCCACTAGCATCTTTTGAAAACGAACCGACTTTGTGATTTACGATGCCACCCTGCCACCCCGCCCCTGCAGACATCTACTTGTTGGGAGCAAACTCACTCCAGTTAAGCAGTACACTACCTAACTGTCCATTATGATGACAGGGCAGTGGACTCTTATTATTACTTAACTTCAAATTGTCGAATGGGTTCTGCTCAAGCTCAGGGAATTCCTTAGGTTTATTTAAAAAAAATAAAGACAACTATTTCACTGAGTATGGCAGGTATCACAAAATTTTTTCATTTTTTAAATAATAAGCCATCAAAAGATGCCCCAAAGACATTAAGGCTTTGAATACTTTTAATTCTGCAAAGCATCCTTAGCTTCTATACTTGGTAGAGGGTTTCCCTTCACATAATACCTCCAAAACTGGGCTTAAATGCTTCTCTGCATTTAGAAAGGTTTTTTTTTCTTTTGTGGGGGGCATGGGGTGGGGGGCAGAACACCTAAAAGAAGCAGGAGAACATCCAACTTGTATGCTTTCCTTTGTTCAAATTCAGTCATTATTTCATGAATGTTTCTCCCAGGAAGAATGAATTTCACCAATGTAAGCGCTTATGAGAAAGGTTTCTGAATATTTTAAAAATAAAAATCACTCTTCATGTGGCTTTTAGAAACAGGGGAAACAAAGTAAAATGCACCTCAGGCAACTGTGAGGAGGACGAGGAAGAAAGCATTTCAGAAGGTGCATTAGAGTTCACAAGAGAGCCCTCTGCTGTCCAAGTGGTGGCTGAAGTGAAGGTGGCTTTCGTGCTATGGGAAAAGCCCTTTGCACTAAACAAAATTGATGTTATCTCCTCTTCTAGGCTCTAGAGAGGTCAGAAAAGGAAGAGCAAAAGGGTTAACAATAGGTTGGAACAGACAGCGGTGACCTAGTGAAAGAAAGGAATGGTTACGCAAGAAAGAATCGCAGAACAGCATAAACTGAAAGAAAGGTGAGGATTCTGCAGCAGGCGCATGTGGCAGTTTGCCCGAATGCCAGCTTTCCACCCTGCTTGAGAACCTTTGATAGCTCTACCTAGGAAAACCAGATAAAACTCCTTGATTGGTCACTGAAGCTTTAATCACGAGCCGAGCATGACCTCCCTGCCCATCGACACCGTTTTGTATATTCTTGACGCGGCGCTTCAGCGTGAGCCTCTTCCCGCACTGAACGGCCTCTTCAGTGGGCCCTACACTTGAAACACTTACTCCTGTGTCACAGCTTGGGTGACCCTATCCTCCTGTCTCCAGTGCCCTTCCCAGTGTTCTCATCTCTCCGAGGTACACCTGATATTTTACATTTTGTGCGTGCCCTCCCCCAACCATTCCAGCTCCGATGATCTCTTCCCTTTTCCACATTACTTCGCACACAAGTGATCTGACACCAGCCCACAGGGATGCCCTCAGACATGCTAAATATGCCGTGGAATGAGGAAACAGTACTTATCTTCAGTGAAAGACAGGTCAAGAAAAAGGAAGACACACTCAAGAGCGAAAACCCAGTGACCAATGTTAAAGTCATCTGTCCCTGAAAAACCATTATGGCAAATTTAACCTTCACATTTCTGGCCCTTAAGCAGTGGTCCCTAACCTGCCTGAGGGCACGACAGGATAACTGAGGACTGTCTCAGGTACCTGAAAGGCCAAGAGCAAAGAGTCACCATGAAGCACCCCCTCATGTCAGAAGTATACAGAAAACCTTCCTAATAAACCCCACTGTTGTTTGAGCTTAATGATAGATGAGTGAATGAATGAATGAATGAATGAGTGAGTGAATGCCATTTGGGGATGCCCCCTTTTGACACAGCGCACTAGGAGGAGAAAGGAAGACTGGACACATAAGCATTTGCAATATTCATGAAGGAAAAAATGCTTCTGGACTAATTCATTTTAATTATAATCCCCATACTTCCACCATCCCTAGGGGTTCAGTGGACAGGGTGTCCCTCCCAGTGAGAGATAACTAGGGAGTTTACATAAGTGCCATGAATTTAATTATTCCACAAAATATCTTCAAAAGTACTTTAAAACTGTAGTCTACATAATCTCTACTGGACTCATGAGAGAATATTTTATATAAGTTTAAGTATATCATAATTCTCACAATACATAAGAGGATACACAACAGTAATTAGCCTATTGAAGACTAAATGATTTGGCCTTCAATTTTCTGCTCTACTCTTCCAATTGTTCATATTCAAACTGAAGTCATTTTGAACATTCAATGTATTAACTTTAAGAAACTATTACTTTTAAAAATCTATAAGAACACATATTACTGAAACATGTAAAATTGGATCAAAGTACACTCATGCATAATTTTTTTTTACATTTCACTAAGGATTACAATTTAAAGGTAATCAAAAACCTGCCAAATCACTAACAAATGAAGATGCAATGAAGGAATCTGTAAGACACCCTGTTACCAGCCAAAACACTGCAGCAGACTGAACTGCTCACACACCTTCAACTAATAATATTGAAAAGGTTTTTTGGGAAAAAAGATACATTGCAAGCAATAAATCAATGTTTGTTGTGAGAATGAATGAATGGATAATTGCAGTTACAACAGTCTATATATATTGTTGGAGAGGAAGAGAACAAGAAAATAGCAGTAACTTCAAGCACAGATAAACCATAAACTTAATAGTGGGTAAATTCCAAGTTTAAACTCCATGTAATATCACTTTCATGTAATGGTAACTTCTACAACATCATATTTTACATTGTACCTTCCTAAACCATGACATCCAGAAAAATAATAATTTTAAACATCTTATATCTTCAACAAAATCCCAAAGTTTCCTACTGCAAAAACTACATGGGCATTACTTTAAGTTGAACAAATCTATCATTTGACTTGCTTCTAGAGGTTAAACTTTCAAAAGTACACAGTATTTTAAATCATGTGATATTAAAGTCAACATTTTACAGAATTGGCTTTAGACTTCACACTAACATTTAAGGACAGAAATACGCCACTTGGTCTAGGTCTCTCACTCGCAGTATTCTAGAAGTACTTCACCTCAACTCCACCTCCAATTCCTTTAGGACGAGACTCCACCTTCCATTTGTTTTGCCTCCTTCTCCACCCTGCTGTACGCTACGATGCTACTCTCTGCTCATTTACAAGGTCAGAGTCCTGAGGGAGAAAAGCACATCACTGACTTGCTCTCGTTCGCATCCTGTATGTTCCATTCCTCGTCCTGAAGCAGAGGGATCCTGTCAGCCCAGCTGAAAACGCCCCAGTGGCTCCCCGTGGCTCCTGTCACCAAATGCCAAAATGTCACCCTGGTCTTTTTGAGACCTGACAGGATCTCAGGTCTGACCTCCATGGTTTTTCCTAAGCCCTTGTCATCTGGTCTCTCAGTTCCTTAAACTAGTTCCTGCCTCGAGCTGTCACATTTGCTCTTCCCTATCCATGGAAAAATCTTCAAGGCTACCTCCTTCTCATGCAGGTCTCCACTTAAATGCCAGCTCTTCCTGGCCACGACGGGAAAACAGCCCGGGAAGGTGTGAGAAAACCACCTTCTCGCACAACAGTCTATTGCATCTTTAGCACCAACTTCTTCGGTACCCCACATTTTCTAATTACTAATTCATGTGTCTACCGTCTTTTTCCTCCAACAGATTCGAAGCTCTGTAATCCCGGGAATTAACTGGATGACCAGCTGGCTAAGCAAAACCAGGAGAAGCAGAAGAATAAGAATGCAAAAGCAACAGGAAGCTAACTTCTCAGCGGTGCCAGATACTTCACATATGCAGAAGCACAGAGAGAGATCCAGAGGGCTGCGATGGTGCACCAAAATCTCTTTTTCCTATTAAAGAATCTTAAAAATAAAAATCCAAAAGGTTTCCAAATATAATTAGTAAACTAGTAACTCCAATTGCACATAATTTGTTATTGTAACACCACCACAGCGTGCACAGTGTTGTACAAACAGTGCATTTTCACACGAAACCATGGTTTCCGAACTGCCAGCCACAGGTATCAAAATGGAGGGAGGGGTCACTTATTAATTCAGTTGATATGCCTGCATTTCAAATTGTGAATTTTCAAATGAAGTTCTTCTGTAGTATCTCACCTAATGATCCTCTGTTTCTATACTTGGAGAGTTAACATTTGAAATGCTCAAGAAGTATTTTTGTTAAAGTTTAGATTGATTCATAAGAAAAAAAAATATCTTAAGGCTGTGAAGAGAAATAAAAGGAAAAGAGGAAAAAGCAAGAGTAGATCCAAGGATGCGAGGTGAACACCTTGTCTGCCTCCTGGGCTTTTTCTTCAACTGTCCGTGTTGCCGCCACCTGATGCTTCTCCTTCATGGATAAAATATCCTTGAAAAGATGGTCTCCTTTTCTCTATTGTTTTAAACAATAGACATAATCAACAAATAAGACAAGTACATCACATCGACAGCAACACAAACATAAAACTGCGTGGTGAGCGGAACACACCGGATGAGGCGGACACATAGGGGCCAAAACCAGACACTGTTTCTCCAGAACCTAACACTCTAGAGCCAACTGCTGAGACACTGACGTCAGTGCCTTCCGAAAGTCTAAAAACAAGAACTTAAGTTGTATCCACCTTTGTAAGACCCTACCACGGCGTTCTAAATGTTGGTATATTCAGAAGTTGTTGTTTCAGTTCAGCAAGTACTTTGCTCATCTGTTCTTGAAGAGCTACTTTTCTTTCGCTGACACAAACTTAGAAATTTAAAGTGACTAACAGCTTTGCTTTTTAAGAAAAGGTTAATAAAATAGCATGAGACTATCTAAATCGAATGTGTACTACTTGGCAACACTCAAGCCAGTCTGGATGATGAACTTAAGGAGAAGTGAGAGTTAAGGAAAGGGGAAAAGATGAAATGGTAGGTTAACACCTTCATACACTTTTTAAACTATATTAAAAAAGGCATAATCACTGTCTCCTCCAGTGTGATAAATGAACCAGTGGAAGTTCTTGGTTGATAACAGAGATGTTGAGGGCGTTAGAAAAGAACAAATATAGATGGGAATAAATGGAGACATACTTTGAAAACATATTCTAAAGGCGAAAAATGTATATTGGTGGGAAGAAGTAATTAATCATGAAAAGAAAAAGAATGTTCTGGTTGACAATGTTTTTCTACATTTCATTACTAGGAAGTTCCAGTATTAAGTTGTATGATACAACATTTTGCAAGTTTTCAACAGGGCTCATCAGTCTTCAAAGTAAAGTTTAACGCATTTTCCTCATAATAATTACCTTAAACCATTCTAAATATGGTCTACATTAATTATTTAATTGCTAAGTAAACTTTCTTATTTCAGAAGTCAGGATCTGAAAAGCTTATTAAAACCACATAATGTCAGTTTCCATATCATCTTCTATAAAAATTCATTGCCACTTATTTACATGAGTTAAATAGTTATTCTGAAACTATTTCAAAAATATTTTGAAACTCATACAATTTACTTAAGAACTAGGTCAATATGTATTACACTGTTATTAAATATTTAGTATTTTAAAAAATTGTTAGCAATTACATTTTTAAAAAACTGGGAACATTTTGTAGCTTCTGGGAATCAACATCAGAGATTAGCAACCTGAGTTTTACTGAAAAGCTGGATACATATAGCCAACAAACAGCTAGTGACATACCCCTTGTGTCTGTAGGGACAGAGGTGTGATACGTCGTTTTTCCCATTCATTAGGGCGCGGCTCAGGTGTGGATTCCATAAAATTGCGCTTGAGTTCACTAATGCTAGCCTGGTGTTTCAGTATGTCCTCCTGGGCCTTATCCAGGTCCTAGCAATGCGTAACGTAATAGACGGGGGGAGGGATCCAAAAGAAAAAATCCAGTAGGACAAAAATAAAATCAAAAAGTAAAACCAAAAAATAAGACAAAGCAAACTTATGATTAAAAATGACATAGTAAAGCAAGAAAAATGCCAAGTCTCAAAAGCCATATTATCACCTACGAATAACCTTAATGATTCCTCAAAATTTGAAAATAAAGCCAATGAGCAATTGTTTTCATCATTCACATTTTAAAGGGTTCTAATGTCTTGTCTGTTTAGAATTTAAGGAATTACTTTTTACTAGAAGGAAGTCATAGAACTAATATTCAAAATGGTTAATAACCCTTCTTTCCCACAGTTGGATTTGAAATGTGGCCTACACCTTTGTTCTTGTAGATTCACCTTTCTGATCAGGGCTACTACTAAAGTTGCCCTCTGCGAACATATTAAATCAAATAAAAAGAGAGAAAGGTAGACAGAGACCCACATTAGGCCTGACGGGAAAGCCCATCCAGTACCATCCACCAAAAAAAGGGTCTGGGGCAGGTATTGACTTTTTCAGGAAATTCCAGCGGTGGCTTCCATAGGCTGCTTGTATTGACCTCTCTACAAAATTAGTGAACCTCATACTGGTTTCCCATACTTCCCAGGCACAAATGTGGGGCCCAGCACTCCACCTAGCAAATGGTCCTTATACAGACAAAAACACAAGAAAAATTACCATGTTGATTTTCACTGGAGTAGGCTCTGATGAATGGTATTCGTGGGATTTGTACATTGGCCCTGATAACTAGCGTTTGTGGGAATTACAGCTAATTATTGTTCCGGAAATGGTTTTGACTGAATTTTAAATATATTCTTACATTTAAAAAATCATAAGGGCCACCTGTTGATTGTAGCTGTCATCCCACTGCCAGAGGAACAGGTCATGCATCTGATGAAATTAGATATTCCACATTCATGCACAAGCTTAGTTGCTCATCTAGGAGCTTCTACAGCCATTTGCAAAAACTCATGAAAATCTAAAAATCTTTGCATGGCACGGAAAAATGACTGTGGCTTGAGATCAGGCACATTTCTTGTATTTGTTCAAAGCAATGTTATATTTTACACTTTAGAGCAGTTTAGTAAGTTATGCAAAAAATACATTTCCAACAATTATCAAAGCTGCCAAAAGCAACCAACATGATTAGTCAGATTACTCAGAATTGCAGTTCGCCACTAAATAGATTGCCATGTACTACCCTAAAATAAGGAGGAAAAAAGTTCTCGTGTGACACGGGGAATATAATTTACATGCCTAATTGGGTGGCTAGGTTTTCTTTTTTTCCCCCTCCTTTCTTTCATTTATATTTTTCTTCTTAATCAAAACAATTCCATTAATTAGAATACTTTCGAACAGAGTACTTTAAGTGGACCACATTCCTAATTGCATGGATTTTAGTGCTGCCAAAACCCTGCCAAAAAAATGTTGTGGACAGAAATCAAGAGTGAGACGATTTCATGCCAGATCAACAAGTATCTATTCTGGTTAATGTATATAAAGGATGGGGTCACATTACTTCAGATTCCATGCCCTGGAGATAGCCCATTAAGGAGAGAATTAGTTTACTTATTAGAACTTCAGGTTAATGGATAAAAACTTTATTCATTGGCTGAAATAGAATTTTTTCCCAGTTGTCACTTTGAGAACTTCCAGTCAATATAGTCCTACCTAAGCCACTTTAAAAGAACAAAGTTGGACTGGTAACATGCACTCCCGACTTGAATTCTCCCCATGCATCTCATGCGCTGTGCTTGAAAAAAGTGGCCGGCCAGCCTGTGAGTGACCTCCCGTCCACAGCAGCCTGGCAGCCATCAGGACAGTTGTTTTTTTAATTTATACAAACCTCCAACATTAAATTGCTATGTCTGACATAAATATTATCCCCTTCTACTCTCAAGGAATTTTTCTGTGAAATTAAATCACACACAGAGGGGGAAAAAGCAAATAAACATAAGTGTATGAATCAGCAAGCACCAGAAACAACCCTGACTTGGACAGTCTAAGACATTAAAAGTAATAAAAATCTTAAGAACCTAAAGCCACAACAAGCAAAACTCACAAATAAACCCTGAAAGTGCATCACCCCCCATACAACACGAGTGGCAGGCGGCAGCCACTAGGTTTAACTTGGCAGAAAAAATATCCACCTCCTCCAGCTGCGTTTCCTCTTCTTCCATCTTCACCTGAAAAGTCACACAGCCAATGGCCAGAACGCAGAAGTATTAGTGGGAACTGTAGCATCGGTGCAAAGAAGCTGCATCTGAACTTCAGTGGGGAACCAGCATTACCAACCTTATCACGTGGCCCTCAGAAGATGCAGACTCTTAAGCCACTTTGGTCTCTCTTCACCTACAGTGTTGTATGGATGATGGAAATGATCCTTTGCAAAGGTGGAATGGAGAATGAAAGCTTCACTCTTTCTCAGCCCCTAGATTTTATGCACTGCTTTTGAATATATATATATTTTTTTCCACTCAGGAATGAAAATAGGAGAGTGTAAAAATGGCATGATTCAATCTATTCTCATTTGAAATGTCTAAATGAACTAATGATGAGGGCAAAGTATAATGATGTAAATTTTGGCTTTCACTTTATGTCAGGGACAAATGTTCATTGTATTATTCAGTTGTTTAACATTTCTTTCCTTAGGGGAAATCGGTCTACTTTGCTACATTCATGTTAAAATGCTATAGGTATTTAAAAACACTCATTGAAATATAGCCACTTTTTTTTTCATAAAATTCTTTAAACAGGAATCATTTTCCATAGTTGGACAATCCCAAGCATCTAACATCTGAAAAGAATAAATTTGTAAATTTAAAGCTAAATAGTGATGACTAGACTCAAGGATAGGAATGGCAAGAGAGAAAAATCCTGATTCTGATACTAAGGGAAAATAGTTTAACCTTTACACGTTAATGGATAGCAGGACCATGGATCATATTTTTTTCCTTTACAAAAATGATAGTGTTGAATCAGAGAGTTCAAAATGCTCTTTAAAAAAAAAACCTTTTTGAGCATTTTTGAGAAATTAGCAAGAAGCCCACAGTACTGTTTTATCAAAAATGAGACACAGCCAACTCAATAATCTGTTAAGTATTATCTTGCAATTCTTTAGTCAACAGAGAATTCTCTAAAATGTCCACCTTTGACATGTGCAGGTAACCTTAAGAATCATGGTTTCTCCCACAAGGCCTAAACATACCGAACATTCTCTTCACACTTTTCTTTTGGTTTGCTCTAAGTTTTGTGACTTACTCTTTGTATTGATAGCAACCGCAGGATACTGAAAAACACTAAGTCACCAGACCATATTTAGCAGAACAATCAGAAACATAATACATGTTAGCACTGACTGACTAGTAGTACAGCAATAGCCCTATAAAGAGGTAAAAATCGTCCAGCCAGGCATCTAATTTTAAATAAAAGAACACTTAGAGGCCCAGCCATAGGGCTATATATTCTAAATTTTCAAAAAGCCTCCTTTCATTTTTCATGTACATTTGGTAAAGAAAAAAATAACAGAATAGTATCTTCCTTACAAAAGTTACCTGATGGTAACTCTGTCATACAGTTACATGATTTAGAGTTTAAAAAAAATACTACCTGAAATTCATCTTGTCTCCAAATGCTACAATAATAGGGAGACAAGGAATTTCTGAGATTAGACCTACATGTCAGAAGTAAAAGTATAAAGATGCATCCTCATAAATTAAAAAAAAAACAAGTTTGGCTTTCTAACAAAAGAAATAATAATAAGGAGTTCTAATAATATACCTCAATTACAGTGATGTCTACTGCGTTCTAAGTTCTTTATTTAGACCCAGCAAGGTCTACAGATATTTATAAAATAACCCTATAACTTTGCTTTCAACTTAGAATGTGTACACCTGATCGATGGGTATCAATGAAAGGGAAGTTGCTTATGCTTGCTTCTCATGCACTGAAATGCTGTATGTGTGAACATGTCCAGCTAAGAGTATATGGAGGGTAATCAGTGGTGAAGTTTATGCACATGTTTACACTCGTTAGGAAGGGTATAAGATGAAGCGTAGTTTTGTTGACTGCACAAATTGAAGCTTATGTAGGAGTACCAACAACTGCTTCCTCTTCCTCTGTTCTGTCATTCAAGTTACAGTCATAAGACACATTAAAAGAAGTGGCTTTAGCCTCCAGATAGCAGAGGCACAGAGCCAGAGGAAGGGAAAAGGTGAGGGAAAAGGGCACTGACTGAGAAGCAGAGAGAAGTAGCCCGAAGATGAGGACAAGGGAGGGAAGAAATGAGGGGGAGGTGATGGGAACATAGTGCCGGAGGTCGGCGGGGAGGAAGGAGACCCAGACCTTGGGGAGGCTGGGGAAGGCAAGATACCCATCGTCATCGAGGAGGGAGGGGAAGCCGGATGGCAAGCACTTGCAGAAACTGAAGGAAAAGTGCCCAAACTCATCATCCTTGAGGTCGGCCTCTTTTAGAGGCTTCTCGTGGGTGGGAGGGCAGTCAATCTGAGAAGGGGCTGTAACAGGATCCAAGGCAGAATCAAGGCCAGCGACTTCCCAGTCCCCCTGCTCTGATGCTTCCCCTGTGGAAAGGATCTCTAAACTGTCTAGTGTGACTTGGTCGGCCTCCCCAAGGGGGTCTTCCTCCGAAATGTCTGAAAGCAAGTCCAGTTCAGGGACTGGCAACAAGTTTGGGGAAAGAAATGAAACGTGGCGGATGAATGGCGACGGTGGGCATATGAAAACAGGCTGCTCTCGGCACTATCCGTGATTGAATGCGAAATTACACAACAGATGCATTCAAAGGAGAAATGAAGGCAAAGGAGAGAAAAGAGAGAAGAAGTGGGTAGTTAGTGAACAGTTTTACTCAGAAGTAGAGATTGTATTAATACAGTGTGGTTAGAAAATGAATTGAATGATCATTTTGAAAGAGGAAAACTACTTTTATCACATAAATTGTATAGGTAATATATTAATTTAATTATTGTTTTCTGACTGGTTGCAAATAGAGCCAATGAAACTCAAATAGCATTACTACTTTTAAACCAGGTTGCTGACAGACATTCAAAGCATTAGCAAAAAGGCCAACACACTCAGTCTTTTGCTGAAGATAAGCAGAATTTCCTTTGGAACTTAAAAGAACTTTTAACAAATAACTGGATGTCTGAAATTAACCAGAAGAGCTGGAGCAGAGACTCTGAATTGCTGGGCTCTCCCGTTTCAGACATCAGCGGTCACTCTCCTGGGTGCCTCGTCAGCACAATGGTAAAGTAAAAGATTCAGACGACTCTTCAGCAGTTAAAGGATACCTTGTTGGACATGATTTCTGTTATTTTTAACTCAATTTTTGACCACATAATTTTAAAAATATAATACTCGTCCATTCTTAAACGAAGGCGTGCAGGTGATTTGATAGCGTGGGTCCCCAGGGCCCCCACAGCCTCTGTTAGGCTGAGTTTTAGAGGCTATCGACCTCCTGAGGAACTGACAGCTACTTCACCCAGCAGGTTCTCTGGGAATTAATTCATGGGGTACTCTTTGGAATTTTCAAAGTTAAAATTCAGAAATTATAAATTTATAGAATGATTTCATTTTGGGGAGGTTTCTCTGTGGATATATAAAAAAGATATATGAAGAACGCAAAGCCTCTTCAGATCAATCTCTAAGTGACTTTACTTGTCCGAGGTAACACAAAATAACAGTGACGAACTTGAAAACACAGTGCAGGGTCTTCTCCATTCACTACGGGATGTGCACCAAATAAGGCCAAAAGCAACCCGCCTTCTTCTCACTGTTGACAAAACAGTTACCCTTTGCCCAACAATTTCTTCTTCATCTGTCACAGATTGTTAGTGAAAATAATATTTTTCACAAAGAACATCTTTATTTATTCCAAAAAATTTAAGTCATCATAATTAAAATAATGAAACAGTATACCCTGAACTTTACTTGTAAAAAACAAACTTAAATTTCCAAACATCATACCTTTCATCATTTAGGAATTTAAATGAAACGATTATAAAAAGAGTAAAAAAGGCCAATAAATTACTTACTTGAATTAATATAATTTTCGTTGAAATATTTTGCTTTGAACACCAACCAGATAAAGGTTAGAGACCCTGTGCAAACCAGCAAGGGCCTACACATATCTGAGAACTGGAAAGTTATATCAACAGAGAACACACACTGACTGATTTTTAAATAATATTTGAGTTCTGAAATAACGAATGGAGCAGGTGGCCTCTAGTCTAAGCACAGATTTGGAGACACACATTCCACTAATTTACCTTTCCTTCAATGAGCTGCACGTGCGGGGCCGCGGCGGGGCCCCGGGCGTCCCTCCTGCCATCCCCATCCTGCACCGCGGCAGTGCTGACAGCTCCACGGCCGAACGCTGACACCTCCCCAGCAGGGCCAGGAAACTCCTTCCTAAGACTTTGGTCGGCGTCACCAATTAGAGCTAGTGAAGAACCATCATTTGGGTTACGTTAGGACGTTCACGTGGTCAAACGTTACAAAACTTTCCCCCTTTACACAGATGAACAGGCAGCATGTAGACGACAGGAACGCTGTTCGAGCTCTGAAAATGCGAAGTATCCAATAAACTCTTTTTTAAACTCTTCCCAAACTCTAAAAGGATTGTGCATTTTAACCCCCCAAACGATGCCAGGCTTTCAAGGCAGATTTTTAAGGAATATACACACTGATCATGGAATTAGCCAGTAGAAGGAGCTCTAAGACCGGTTGAAACAGGAGAGTCAAAGCAGTGAGTCAGAACTACAATGTGAGTACTATTTTAATTCTCTGGGGTTTCTTTGATATGGCCTGAGCTTATTTCTGAATCAGTTTCTGAAACAAATAATTATCTATTTATTAAAATGATTCACTTCTATAAGTTTAAAGAATTCTACCATAGATGAATCTTTAATCTGAATGCCATTTAAAATTGTGACAAGACAGTACAGGTAGATTTTAGGGAATTAACTTCTATATTTATGTTTAATAGTTGTCATTTTTCTAACCTCCCTCCTGAATGCCTCATCATGACCCATCAGTAAATCTCATACACAGACACCCTCCCACTCAGGAAACGTGGCCTTCATGTGATCCCTTCATCTCTCCCACAGAAGGGCAGAAACTGAGTTGGAATTTGCGTCATATGGCAGATGGACCCACATGGCCTCAGATCTCAACAAGGTAAAGTGAGTAGCAGCCGGCAAAGCCTCTGTCTATCTATAGTTTCTCCCTCCAACCACAGGAACAACCACGGAGATCATTTCACTTGAGTGAAAGGTGCTTGACTGGTTCCACGCCCCCCGGGAAGCCCAGAAACCACAAAGGCCACTACGCTGCAAGCTCTTGGGGGGGGGGAGGGAGACTGTGTGTGATCCACCATACTGAACTTGGAGGCATCAAGCACCTCTCATCCACGTTTTACAAGTAACCCGTTATTCACGCCCCTTACGTGCCCTGACTAAAACGTCCCTCTTCTCCAGTCTTACCTTTTTTGGCCTCCCTCATATTTGCACCACTTACTCAAGCCAGAAACCTCAAAGTCTCTTCCTTCGCCCCTCAACACCAGCAAGCCAGTTGAGTGCTGGGATCTACATCTCACTGTGCTCAGTTCTTCCATCTCTACTTTAGCAATCCGGTCCTCTGAAGCCTTTCACATGCGTGAGGTACGCGTACTTTTGTAAACTCACTGAATGCCATATAATGAACTCACATCTTACATCAAGTATAATTATTTTTCAGGGTTTTTTTTAAAACTTTTGAGAAGATTTTCATAATTGTCCCTTGGAAAGTATATACAGTTCTGAGTAACTCTTTTAAGCACCCTTACACATACTCAGAAGTTAATGCCAAATGGGGAAAAAAACTGACCTAGAAATGGTTTCAGATAGAATGTCAAAATTTTAAAGAATTTCAAATTTAAAGTTACACAATGCTGTTGACAAAATGTTGACTTTGCATACTTCTAAACGCTTATTAATTTCAGTGTGCAGGATTTTTTAATTTAATTTTTGCATTTTGAAGGAAATAATTCTTTTCAAGTCTTAAACGCTCACAGAACCCTGAAAAGTTTGTTTGCCCCAGGCACTGAACTTACGGAGTTGAATGGCTCAAACACCTACCATATCCCCCAACGCAAGACCACTCCTCTCAACTGAACTATTCCCAACCAGTCTGCCCGACTCCTCTCTTGTCCTTCCTAATCATTTTCAACATTGCAAAGTTATTTTTTAAAAAGATAACACTGTGTACTTATGTGCTTGCACAAGTGTGCACATATACACACACGCAAACTTTCAGCAGTTTCCTACCTAAAATAAAAACCACACCCCTGACCATGGCCCACAAGGCCCTGCATGACCTGCCCCCAGCCTACCGCTCCCCTCCACTCACTAAGCTCCAACTACATGCACCTTCTTTCCGTTCTGGAATGTATCGAGATCTCCTTCGTCTTACCCTTCAGACCGGCTCCTCCTTCTGCCTGCGACGTTTTATCGCCTACTCTACTCATGGCTGCCTCCTTCTGGTCTTTCAGATCTCAGCTGAAATGGTTCTTGCTCGGACAGGTCTCCGTTGCCAGATGACCCAGTCTAACTAGCTTCTCTGCTTGTTGTATCTTCCACTGTCACGAAATCATTGCTTCCCCTGCTCTCAAATGCATCTCGGTTATTTAAATGACTGATCTGCCTCCTTTTTGGTCTGATTTTGCAATATTGGAATCTCACTCTTCCAAAACAGCTATTCTAGATTTACTTTTATTTTGATATTTGATTTTAGACAGCATATTGGTTTTTACGTTCTATATAATCACTAGGAGATTTAATTTGTTAAACCTTAAAGTGAGGACTATTTATACATATACCTACATTAATCTAGCCTAACTAAACATGAAAAATAAAATAGAACACATGTCCACAACAACAAAAAATTGGTATATTAATGTGGAGTGGTGGCAAAAAATAAAGCTCAGTACCAGGCTGTAGCCCAGCTTTGCTTCAAGGAGGGAAAAAAAGGAGAATATAAGCTCTAACCAAATAGTTCACTAGCTGTCTGGTCCCACATTGGCATGAAAAGCCTTCTATTTTCCTCTATAACACAATAATCCTTTTGATGACTTGCCCATCTGATGAATTACAGTGTCCAAAACACAAAAGGAAAAATAATGGATTACTGTGCCATGTTTGTTGCTTTTACTTGTAAAAATCATTGTTTTCAGATACAAACCTATTATAACCCTCTGCACTGGCTGCCCATATAAGATGGTGGGTTTCCTTGAGCATAGTTGATGTGCCTCATAGAAATCGCAGTAGCTTACTTTTTGTTATAAAACTCTAGAATCCACAATATAAATTATAAAGTCTCATAGCTTAAAACAAAGGCTGAAATAGACAGTGCTCCAGGAGGAGGAATGACTTCTCCCAGGGCATTAAACAACACTGGCCGCTTTTATTTGGCACTTCCATAAATTCTTGTTAACAAGGGGCAGAGCTTGTGAAATATTCACACAGGTGGGCACACTTTTCACATTCACTTGAAAAATGTTCAGTCGCCAAATCAGCTAAAAGTTACCCTGACAGCTATCTTACATTAATAATTCACTTAGTTTAAATCACAACGTTTGGAAATGTGGACACTCATTTGAATAAGTTTATGATTGCCTTGTACATTTTTGGGGTGGTCTCATAAAACTATACTGAGGATTCTCCAGAAGCAGGATTTATTAACTGTATGCATCAAAATGCCCACCAACAAATCCTGAGAAATATCTCCAAGTGGGTATGCCTGGATCTCTTTTCCAAGTTTATTCTAGGAAATACAGATCAAGGCCAGGGATGTCAAACCTTCACAAATGAGAGAACATTTTTATCTATTAACATATCCAGTCTGTTTTAGCTAATTATTTAAAATACAAGTTGTTCAAATTCATATTTAAAAAAGATATCAGTAATAACAAACCACCAAAACAGGTTTTTGCTGATGATACTAGTAAAATAGAATTTTCAAATTTTATATTATTGTTTTTGTATATCTTTTGAGATTAATCAACAAAAATCTTAAACTAATTCTTCTGGTAGAAAGTCATCCACACCAATTACCTTCTTTTAGGTAGAAAAAATTAATTCCTTCATAAAGTATTCTAATATAAAATTAACCTTAGTTCTAGAAAACCTGCTACTAAATGAAAATTAGGGCAATAAGATACACACATGAAAGGAGGCAACATCAATTTATTTCCATGTATAACTTACATAAAACTACAAATATGTAGCTAATTAGAATTCCAATAAGAAAAATACTTAAATTTATATATATCTCGCCTTGGCCGAAGGAACAAACTAATATATTTCCTTTCTTTTTGTTAAAACTCTGTGTTTAAACTAACCCTTTGAAGCTACGAATGGTTTCTCAT
The DNA here is from genome assembly GCF_021234435.1 of Artibeus jamaicensis. Taxonomy (NCBI): domain Eukaryota; kingdom Metazoa; phylum Chordata; class Mammalia; order Chiroptera; family Phyllostomidae; genus Artibeus; species Artibeus jamaicensis. The sequence continues at coordinate 6,009,806 of NW_026521812.1, read as the reverse complement.
ATGTTGGAACGTCTGGTAAGCTTCTGTCAGTGTCTCTAAACTCGTAAAAATTTGAATGTTTTAAGTTCCTTTGAATAAAAGTTCAGATGTTACCACAACAAAAACCCTTGGAATTACACTTTTGTCCAAAAAATTAAGCCACATAAAATACATCATAATTAAGTCAGACCAATAAAAACATGTTTATCCAACATTTTATCAATGAGAACTTAGTTAATATTTGTGTCTACTGATAATACCCCCCCCCCAAAGAAGCCTTAAGTTTCAGAATGACAACTTCCAAACACTACTGAATTTTCTTGTGAGTAACAGAAATAGAACTTTATGTACTCAGAAAAATGGCTATCCCTCTAGGGTATTGCTGGGGCCCTTATCAACTAGATGGACATTTTCCGATCTCCCTGGATTAGAAAGATTAATGAAATCCAAAGCCATCATAAATGTGTTTACCTCCATCTAGAATCTTGGAGACCCGCTTACTAGATGTGCGCTCAAAGTGCGGCGCGGGCCTGTCAATGAGGGTGCTTGCCTGGCGCGTCTGGGCTTGGGTGCGGCCGCTGTAGCGGAACTTGGACCCCAAGGTCAGGAATTTGGCCTTTGGTGGTTGCTCTGGAGACACAAGCCTACAGTGGGGAGAAAAAGGAACAAAATTAGAATTTACAGATTCTTTATTCATTTTCAAATTATCTGAGTTTATTAAGCATGAGTATTCAATCTAAATAAAAAGGATGAGTAAACTAATGAAAAAGAACATTACTTAATACATAAGAGCCGATGATAGTGATAGATAAATCCACATTCATGAATATATGAATAATATGTTTTCCTCAACCTGAGCAACAGTGCAGCTGTTCTCAGCGTGCATCAAAGGTTATTTATTTGTATTAACTTAAATTGTTTAGATAAACACATATGTCTGAATTCTTGCTCCTAGCTGCAAAGTGCCAAGTGGCAATCCATTACCATCAGCAATTCTTAATATTTATGCCTATTTCTCCTGGGAAAGAACATCTAACTCCGGAAGCTATTCCATCGAGTGACACTTTCCCATGAAAAGCGCAGCACAGTTCTACCAGTTAAACCTACGTTCATAATGAATAAAGTTAAACTTAATGTAAAATACTTCCATGTATGCAAAAACATATTTTTAGTAAATGAGCAATTTTAACTGGAATACAATGGAAATTTCCTCACTTTCATCATTGGACCAAGAGCTGGCAAAACATCTTAACAACAACAAGAAAAATCTCAGAGCTCTTGTGGTTTATTAAACAGGAAGGCTTTAGATGACAATTCCAACAATATGGAAAACACTACCCAAATCTTTCCTAGCATTTTCCAAATAAGAGTGATTTCTTCAAGAATTCGTTACCATTTCAAGTATTTCTAGATATTTTGCCCAACCTTTTAGAAACCTTATTCTGCTTAATGAGCAATGAAAAAAGAGTAGAGCTCTTTTTTTCAAGCTCTTTACAAGGTAAAGCTACATGTAATAATACAAGAGGTGATCCTCCATTTATTAAGGATTTTCAGGAGTATTAACTGTCTGCAAAAAAAAAAGTGTTAAAATTAAACTAAAGGAAGAAGAACTAAAACACTCTGGCTCTCTTGGCTTTAATCTATTCCTGTAGGGTCGTAGAAGTGTTTCTTAAAACCTGCCATTTTCTGCCAACAGAATTTGAAAATATATATGTCACCATGCAAAGAATCCATCATTAACCAGAGCATTTTAATTTCACTTCAAATTGAGATAAAATACTCGCTTGCCTGACTGGCACTGGTGACCACATATACAAAGTATTAACTTACAGATTAATTTTCTGATGACAAAAAGAAATCCTTAAGTAATTACACTTCAATTAAAATAGCAAACATCAAAACAAAAATAAAGGATGACTTGACCACAGACATTTATTACAGCTAAAAAAATTTTGGGGGGTGATTTAAGTCAATGGTAACATAAATAAATTTTCTAAGAAAATGTAAATCAATCAACAAAATATTTTAATACTATCACTTCAAGATCACTTTATTTTCTTTTGGTATTATTTTCATTTTCCACATCAGACCCTATCTTCATATGAATAATATCAAAACCACTAGAAGGCATCTATCATTTCACTTTTGCATATTTAAAAGCTATGATAAGGGACTAATCATCAGTGTTAAAAGCCTGAAGCAAGATGTGTTACAAAGAAATTCATTCAACTTTTACATATTTTGCCACTTAAAAAGTATATGAGCATTTTAATTTAATAAAAATCCTGTAATTACAAATGTTATTAATGTTCATCTATGGAAAATGAACATTTTAAGAAAACCCACATATTAATTACTAAATCAATCGTACATTTAACAAGTGCCACGCGTTTCCAGTAAAGCTCTCCTCAAAGTGGCTGATGACACTGGTCGACTCAGGATCGCCCTGGACTTACAGTGCCAGGTTTACATGGTAGTTTATTGTCAAGCTAGATAACCTCATGTTAATCTTGTTTACACACCATCAAGAACCTCTCCTCCTCCCCAAAAGCACTGAGAAAATACCAGAAAGCACATTAGCTGCAAATTCGGTCAGAAGTCTAGCACAGCAGACACACTTCTGGGTGCTTGGAGCCACACGACCTGGGTCTAAATTCCACCACCACTTGTTAACCATCTAAAGGACGAAGGGCATATTCCTCAACCTCTCCGATCCTCAGTTTCTCCATATGTAAAGTGAAGATATTGTACCTGCCCTATGAGATGTGTTATGAGGACTGACAAAATTATCATGTATAGCACTTAGGATGGTGAGGGACTCTATTAAATGCTCAAGCAAGCTTTAATAGCAACTTTATTATGTTCTTGTTCCACTAATATTAATCTAGCTAAGTGGTTGTCAATCAAAACAAAGATCTGCTTAGAGCTTCTATCTGAAAACTATTTTATTTTCTAATCTTTTGCACCTTTTGTGATAAACTAAAACAGAACAAAATCCACTGACTTCTGTCAAATCCAATGCTTTGGTCAAAGCATTCTGCAGACAAATTATGATTTGCCCTTTCTGTGTTACATACATGTTTGATACCATTTGTGAGCAAAGTTATACAAGATTTAAAAATACACAATGTTTTTATTAATCATTACCCCAAGAGTTTATAGGAGGAAACTGATATAAAATGATGGCAGGACCTGAAACTCTGCAGAGCTCCCAGACATCTCAAAAATGCCTAGAAGAATACAAGAGGGAGGACAGTGCAGGGGTGAAGAGAGCTTTAGAATCCAAACGCCAGGTCTCCACCTCTGCTTGGTGCCACTCTCTGTACTCTGCAGAGGGCACCGGGCTCTGAGGGGCAGCTTCCACATGGGGGTGAGGAATAAATGAGAGGGGGTTATGCAAAGCAATTACTTCTGTGTCTGAGAACAGTACGTGCTTAATAAATGGTAGCACTTGTCATTTCTAAAATGATTATTGCTTTTACCACTTCTTGGCCTTTTGGCTAAGATGAAGTGTCAAATGGTTATTGCTTTTATTATTGCTGTTGAACAGGGAAGCTGGCTGTCTGTGCTTCCTGGACCTGTGTCGTTTCCCTCATAAATGTCACCTCCTAGCTGTATGTGAGGCAGGCTCATGTCGTCTTAGGAGAAAGTTTCCATGGCTACCGACAGAAACTGCAAACGTTTCAAAGATTTATATGATCAGGGTAATCAAGTCAGATGGATTCAGGTATATTTTATCAGCTGCACTTTCCCTCTGAAATGAGTACATTAGGGCAGTCTTGGAAGCAGATAAAAAACACACAGTGGTACCAAACTAAGAATTATGAGAATAATGATGACAGTGATGATGACACACAGTATTATATACCAGACGTTCTAAGTTTATTTCACGTGTGTTATCTCATTTGCTTTTTAAAACAACCCAGTAAAGTAGACGATTGTTACTACCATCACATGAAGGATGAAAGTGAGACTCGGAAGGGAGGAGTAACTTACCCACAGTCACACACCTGGTATGTGGAGGAACAGGGTGAGACCCTAACAGTCCAGAGCAAAAGCCTTAAAGGTGAAGGGTCTACATGCACAGCCATACATAGCACAGTGATAGGAAGCTGAGGAACGAGAGATAATGAAGGCCAGCAAAGTACTCTTTGCCAAGAATAGTAATGTAAGAAATCTACCTTTGAACAAAAATACGAAAAGAGACAGAAAATAGGGTAAAGAAAGCTAGAAGGTTTAAGGAGATCTTCTCTTCTAATGGTTTTCAAAGGAGCAAGACATACACATGTTTATTGGCCAAAGAGGAAGCCAAAGGCATCCACTGGAAAGAAAGCAGGAATTTTACAAAGCACAGTCCTATGCGAGACATGAAATGAGGGCAAAGGTAGAGGACCGACTTTTTCCCTGAGACAGGAGAAAGAAAAAAATGAATGGAGTGGGGAGACAGCTGCTTAATTACAGTCAGAGAGGGGAAGAGGAGAAGGTGCATGTTGGAACCAACAGTGCTCCCAACCCCCAGCTCAGTGTATCTCACACAGTGGAGGGCATCTGAGCAGAAAGGCAGGGATACTGAGGGGCCCGAGACAGCTGTGACTATCTGGAATGTGAAAGAAAACTAAAGGATCAATTACCTTGTAGCACTAAGGACCTGGCTGATATAACTGATGTATCTGGAATAGCACGAACCCACAGAGTCGTGATTTTCTCTGATACAGAATGTGTGTGTATGTGTAAAAAAAAGAACGAGCGTGTGTATCAGGACAGCTGTGCTATTTAAGGTAGCACTTGACAGCACAGGTACAGAAAGGGTGAGGTCAGGACACAGGACAAATCTAGGACCAACAGACTGGCAGGTGGACGTGCAAAAAGGGCAGGGTCTTGAAGAGGTCAGAACACTCCTGATAAAGCAGCAGAGGGACAGACCAAAGGGATCAGCTGGTTTAGGAACGAAGCTAAGCAGGAGGGCAGCGATAAGAACTGCTAACTGAAACCTAAGATGAGCAACAGTGGAAAGAACAGCAGCAGCTGGGTTAGGACAGGGCGGCGAAGGAGGAGGGAAAGGTGGCGGTAGTCAGAAAGTGGAGTTTTGGAGCCCTGTGGAGGCAGATAGTTCGGAGTGATGACAAGCCACGGCCCAGGCAACAGAAATAGGCGTGAGGGTGGACTTTGCAGGCGAAGCACATCTGACACTGAGTTGAGCAGAGTGCTGTAACAGAGGGCATTGCTGCATCTGCTGCGCTCTCAACTACCACCTCCCAGTATGGAGAGGGTACCAAGAGCTATTGTAATTCATTTTAAGCTGCGTTCTTTCAGTTACCTGTAAAAAGTATGATGCTCCACGCACACTTTCCATAGCCTTTTTGCAGCCCGGTGGTTCGGCAGTTTGAATCCAATGGTGCTCTCGAACTGTTCCAGCTAGAATAAATCCATAAAGTAAATCAGCATATTTCCTTAAGAGTCATTAGAAGCTACTAAACAACATGGATTCTGATTTTCTCTAAGAAGTAATTCTTCTTGAAAAAATGAGTATACCTAATTATACAACATGAATAGTTCATGGACTTCAACACTAGTTTCTATGAGAAGTACGTATATAATCACTGACATAGAGCAACTATCCTTCAGTGTCTGCTAAAACTCATTTTAACACCTTTCCGTTGATCTCTACCACACAGTTGATTCAAAAATAAAAACAAAACAAAGCAAAACAAAACAAGAGCCCCCACAATGTGCAGGCACTTACTACTTTTCCTGTTCTGTGAAAGTGTGGCTGTTGCTTGTTTTTTAGCAACAAGAATATATGTATATGCTGGTTTATCACTGAGAACCCTGACCTTTTTTCACCATGAAGCAATATAGAATAGTTCATTTTCTTAGACCCAGTGAAAAAGAATTCAGTTAGCTCATAGCCATAAAGGAGAACACTACCAAAACCTGATCAGAGAGGCCAATGGCTTGTAACATGCTTACCTCTGCTGGCCTAACTTTAATGTAGAAGTTACTGCGCTTATAGGAAATTTTCAAGATTTTTGGCCAAGCAAAACGATTGATTCTCAGTCTGTCTTTGTAAATGAGGAGCCCATTAGCACACACGCCCAGCTTGATGTCCACGCCTTCTGAGTCCTGCCAAGCATAAGCCATTTGACCAAAGTTAGAGTTGTAAAGGTTGTTATACAGATGCAAAGCTCATTTGGCCCTCAAAACCACGACCAGGAATACCAATTTAACAGGTCTGTAGTTAAAGTTCAGTGACAGTACACAAGCTAATAAAAACACACAACACGTTGTAAATCTACAGTCATCTGCAGGGATCGGATTTGTTTGCCAAAGATGACAAAACATGACGACAGGGTACCACATTCTTCTAAACACATAATTCACGTTCTCAGCCTTGGCTCTAACAGCTCACGGGGAAGAAGGACACACAACACAGTTTAGGTATCCTGAAAATAGGAGAGATAAAATGTTTTCCAAGAGGCTATTCCAGCCCCACAGGGACAGTGTGTTGGCCTGAAGTACGTTCAGCTTTTTACGTTAGGCAAATTTATATCAGATGGATTATTCTAACTAATAGCTAAAGTTATGCCTGTATTTTGCAAAACACCAATCCCTTACAGGAAATTTCTCTTCTAGGCTGATAATGTTAAAATCTTTGGATTCTTTCAAGCAGTTCTTCACTAACCCAGAGTGCTGACATCCAGTTCTCACATAGCATTCCTTTGGCTGGTGTAATTCAAAGACCTGCAGGCTCTTCTTGAACTTATTAATGTTGTTTTCCTTTCCCAGCATTTTAATTTAGAATAGATGACAACTTAGAATGATCACCAACCTGAAAGATTTTAAACTATCCAATATGTTTACAGACAAAAGTAAAAAATTGGCTCCTCACATTTTTTAAGTAGTGTTGAAAATATAATATATGCAATATTCAAAAATATACAAATTACTGTTTATCTTTAAGGAACAAGCTGAATCTCATTCAAAATACATAAAATTGAAGAATATTATTAGAGATACTAACATTTTCAGAAATCTTTAACAGAACAAATTACCAAAAGAACATGCCAAAACAAACACTACAAAAGTCTATGTCTCAATTCAATAAAAGTGTAACATTTCAACTGCCTTGTTATTGAGAACAATTTAACACGATTTGTATTCGTTTTTTAAAAATAAAAGCACAGTGCTAGGTAACTGATGCCAATTGCTTTAGGTGCTTATATGTGAGCAATTCATATATACAAATAAAATTATATTAGATAATCTGAGAAGGTTTAAAAATCTAATCAATAAGGTACTTTATTCAGTATCCTGGCAGCGACGATTCTCTCTAGGAACAGAGTAAATGGCTGGAGTGAATCAGGCACAGGTGCCCAAGAACTTGGCACCAAACACAAATGGTGTGTTTGCCAAAAACATCACTGGCCACGGCCACAGGAAGCTGGCCGGAAGATTTCCCAAGACAGCATGTTCTCACCACAAGTAAGGAGGCAACCCTCATTTGAAACACCGAACAAAGCCATCTCTAGTCTGAAGCAATCTTTAGACAGGACACTGAAGCTGTTTTATCTGACTTAACAAGAAACAAATCTGGATCCAAGTAAATCAGTTGATTTTCAGTTGTTCCACACATTGTTTTAAAATTATCAGTATTTGTATGACTAGAAATTACAGATAAAGGATAAGAACTGAAAGGGAAAAAATATGCCTTAGTTCTCCACATTTGACTTCTGACATTCAACAACAAAGTCAGGAAACAAACTAACAAAAGGAGAGCATCTTTTCTGCCTTGCTCACTGCCTCAGGAAGCTGCCCCACATGGGTATCAACAGGATCCCATGCCCACTGATAACCGAAGGGTTCAGCCTATGGGAAGTTCTCAAAATCAGAGAGAGGAAAGAGAGAAGGCTGGGGGCGGGGAGCAATCGAGGTGTTTAATACCCAGATTCCCTCCCTGTATGGTTGCCATCTGGCTGGCTGTGTCCTTGACAATGACAGCTCCTCTCAAGACAGCCCTCTGCACAGTTTGGCAATCACTCTGTGCCCATGCCCTTCGGATCCAGAAGGGGCTGCTGTCATACTGCTTCAGAAGTATCACTATTTTTGTGGTTTCCCTGTACCCTTGTCAAGAGACCTTTTATTCAACACCCTCCAATTTGGCCTAATGTGTGTGTGCCATTAAGAACTCTTCTGATAATAAAATATTAATTTAAACAAATGGAAATATGATTGAGACAAAGAAAATGTATCAAGGCACAAAAACCTACATAAATTTTTTAATTGCTACACATATTCTTTCAAATGAGCTACAAATATCTCACTTATCAAATATCAGAGTCCATCAGATGATAGAAGAAATGAATGAATAAACATTACTTTGAATTTTTGACCACAGAGCAAGAACTTTAATTATATTTATAACAGAATTGGCACCTTTTTTACTTTTCTAAGACTCAATTATAAAATCAAGAATCTTGAAACCTTCCAGTATTGCCACTGAAGGATGGGTTTCTAACTAGTGACCAACCAAGGGCCAGATGCAGGATTTCCCTGTGGCAGAAGCATCGGTCTGGAGGAGGGGGATGTGCTCCACACCTGGCCTCTCCTCTCCCCTTCACCTGTTTCTCAGCCAGCCCAGCCTGCCTCCACCACACAGAGAAAGGCGCAGAAAGGCCCTCAAGTGTTCGGAACATGTTTTACCTCCTAGTGACTTAGCACAAGACATCGGGCGGATGGAACACAGCTTTACACTATGTGGCTTGAGGCAAGTCACTTGCTGCACTGTTTCATGTAGTTCCATAAAATAAAAACACTCAAATCTTAAATGAGATGGTATATGTGAAAATACTTTTAAAAATTAAAGGCATACAGCACTTACCAGTTAAAATATGCTCCAGCCAGAGACCATTTGCTAACATGGAAAGTGTTTATAAAAGCAAGTTAAAAAAAAAAAAAAACCTCATAAAATGTAGCATAATCCCATTTTTAAAATGCATGAAGATTCAATTGCTCAAAAGATTGTTTTTGAAACAAGAAAATGTATCAAAATATTAACAGTGAATGTTTCACATAGAGAGATCAGTGGTTGGTATTTTGTTCTGTTTGCCTCTATCTTCTATGATGAACATGTATTACTTTTGTCATGATGAAAAATATTTACAGAATAAAGGAAGCTGCTGAAGAACAAAGAGCACTTTGCAAATGTGAAGTACTACTAACACAAAAGCAAGAAGCATGAATCCGAGGCCTAGGGAGCAAAGATGTCTTTGGGTGGGGGGCTTTCCTGGAGCTGTCACAGATCATTCAGTCTGGCTCCCTATGGGTACATCTGGCTACATCCAGGGACTGGCAAGTGCTCTTACGAGCAGACTATAACACATTCCCTCAGCACGTCAAGATGATTCTGGACGTGTTCCTCAGAACTAAATCCACCTTACCTTTCGTCCTCCTTGACTCTCCCCACTAAGTGATCATCCAAACGAGGATCATGAAGAAGGTGATGTTTCTTACTAACATCCTCCCAACCCAATCACCTATCTTCTTTTGGTTCATTTTCTTCCCACCTCTCCAATCAGACTGAAGGTGCTGCGTCACCTGGAGCCTGGGCCAGCCTACTTTACCGTGTAAGAGGAATAAAACAGACCAACAGAAGAAACACAAATAGAGATCTCCTTCACAACCCGGGAGCTTTCTGGACAGTGGTCGATGACCATGGGGCTTTTTCCTGTCCTTGTGGCTAAGAGCTGCCCTCTGTTCCCAAGACAGAGGCAGGAAAGGGAGCTGGAGCAGAGGCAGCACCAGGCAAAGCGAAAGCTGGGACACAGAATAAACCAAGATGAAGGATCAAGAAGGCTCATTTAGTGAGTCCTAGAGTAAATACATATAAAAGGATATTAATTAAAAATATTGGGGAAAGAAGAAAAAGTAGGGGGTAGGATAATTGGACCCTCCCACAACCATAAATACAACTAGCCACAAAGAAATATTACAGAGGCCCTCAGATGGGGGTGAGAAGCCTTGGCTAAAGGTGACCAGGCTATTCTGACACTGGACACCTCTCCAAACGTCAGTCAGGAAACTGGAAAGAGGCTGCTTCCCCATTACATTGCCTTACCTTGGCATGATGTAGGTCAACACCATACATGGAAAGTCTCTTTGCATTTTCTAAGAACTGAGAATCAGCTTGTGCTGGAGATAAGCCCCTAAGAATTAAAAGAAACAATGTTATCTTGCTGGTGGAGGTAAAGAAAATGTGTGCAAGATGGAGAAAGGTGTGTATAAGCTTGGAGAGTTTGCATAACAAACTTGAAGACGAGTAAGAAAAAGGTAAGAAGGTTCAACTCTCAATCTCTTGAGATCCTCTCATACAAACTTGTTTATAACAAGATGCACATCTGCCCTACCCGTTTTATCTCAAAAAGTTGCTTTCAATTTTTAAAAAAATTATTTTATTCTTGTTCAAGTACAGTTGTCTGCATTTACTCCCCACCACTCCCCTGACACCCCAGACCCCGTCTCCTCCCTCCCTTGCTTCCACGGTCTCCCTTGGTTTTGTCCATGTGTCCTTTATAGTTGTTTTCGAAAACCCCCCTTTCCCTCCATTATCCCCTCCCACCTCCCATCTGGTTACTATCAGTTTGTTCTTTATTTCAATGTCTCTGGTTATATTTTGCTTATTTGTTTTGTTGATTAGGTTCTGCTTAAACCTGAAATCATATGGTATTTGTCTTTCACCACCTGGATTATTTCACTAGCATAATGTTCTTCAGTTCCATCCATGCTGTCAAGAAGGGTAGGAGCTCCTTCTTCCCTTCTGCTATGTAGTATTCCATTGTGTAAATGTACCAGTTTTTTGATCCATTCATTTACTGATGGGCACTTAGGTTGCTTCCAGCACTTGGCTATTGTAAACTGTGCTGCTATGAACATTGGGGTGCGTAGGTTCTTCTGGATTGGTATTTCAGGATTCTTAGCATATAATCCTAACAGTGGTATTGCTGGGTCAAAAGGCAGTTCCATATCTAGATTTCTGAGGAAATTCCATACTGTTTTCCACAGTGGCTGTACCAGGCTGCATTCCCACCAAATGTGTACTAGGTTCCCCTTTTCTCCACAACCTCTCCAACATTTGTGGTTTGTCGATTAGTTTATAATGGCCATCTGACTGGTGCGGTTTCTCATTGTGGTTTTAATTTGCACCTTTCTGATGGCTAGTGATGCTGAGCATTTTTCCATATATCTCTGGACCCTCTGTACGTCCTCTTTGGAGAAGTGTCTGTTCAGGTCCTTTGCCCATTTTTTCTTTAAATGGGCAAAGGACAATGGGCAAAGGACCTGAACAGACACTTCTCAATTTTTTCCAATAGGGAAAAAAGCCCTAGCAATAATACGTACAACATAAGTTACAACAACAAAAAATAATGATAAAATGAAAAATATTTTTAAAGATTTTATCTTTCTGAAACAAATTCTTAGTGCCTAATTTTATTTCACTCGGACTGATCATAATAAAGATAAGTATTTGCATTTGATTTTTACATCTGTGGCAGAGGATACACATCACATTCCATCCATACTGCAATTATCTCCTTTCCCATCTATACTCCCAACTAAACAAATTTTAAGGTCCTATAAAGCAAGACCATATCCGATGAATCAAGTCACATATTGTCCAAGGCACTTCAGAACCCGATATTTCAAATTTAAATTATAGTATATATCTATACTATAATTTGTATAAAAATACAAAGGTATTTGACTTTAAATAAAAAAAATTAAATATGCCATTTATCAAATTAAAAATACTTAAATACTTAAAGTCAAATACTGTAATTGTTTTTTATTCTTTACTTATTTTACTGAATTAATTGGGGTGACTTTGGTTAATAAAATTATATAGGTTTCACGTTTACGATTCTACAACACATCATTTGTATATGGTACCATGTGTTCACCACCCCAAGTTGTTTCCTTCTATCACCATTTACACCCCAAACCCTCTTTTACCTCCCACCCCCACTTTTCCTCTGTTAATCACCATACTGTTGTTTGTTCTGCCTATGAGTTCTATTTAATTTTGGGCTTTGCTTAATCCATTCACCTTTTTCACCCAGCTCCCCAGTCTTCCCCCTTTCTAACAGCTGTCAGAATATATACCCTCTATTCCCACATTGCTAAGAGTTTTTATCATAAATGGGTTCTGGATTTTATCAAATGCTTTTTCTGCATCTATGGATATGATCATATAATTTTTATCATTTTGCTTATGTGGTATATCACATTTATTGATTGTAAGATATTGTACCAAACTTGGATCCCAAGAATTAAGTCGCACTTGATCACAGTGTATGATCTTTTTAAAGTATCGCTGAATCGGTTGGCTATTATTTTATTGAAGATTTTAGCATTTATCTTCATCAGGAATATTGGCCTATAACTTTCTTTCTAGTGTCTTTATCTGGTTTTGGAATTAGAACAATTCCTTGTAAAATGAGCTTGGGAATCTTCTCTCCTCTTGAAATTTCTGGATAGTTTGAGAAGGAGAGGGGTTAGCTCCTCTTTGAAGGTTTGGTAAAATTTACCTGTGAAGCAATCTAGTCCAGGGATTTTTTGTTTTTTGGAAGTTTTCTGATTACTGCTTTAATTTCACTAGTTGTAATCTGTATATTCAGATTCTCTGATTCTTCCTGATTCAGTTTTGGAAGATTACGTGTTTTTCAGAATTTACCCATTTTGTCCAGACTGTGCAATATGTTGGCATATAGTTGTTCCTAATATTTTATTACGATCCTTTGTACTTCATGTGTCAGTTGTTACTTCTCTGATTTCATTTCTGATTTTATTTATTTGGGTCTTCTCTCCTTTTTTCTTGATGAGGCTGGTTAAAAGTCTGTCAATCTTGTTTAGCCTTTCAAAGAACCAGCCCCTCATTTTATTAATCTTTTGTGTTATTTTTAAGACTATATTTCATTTATTTTTGCTCTGGTCTTTATTATTTCCTTCCTTCTAATCACTTCAGGCTTGATTTGTTGTTTCTTTTCAAGTTCCTTTAAGAGTAAAGTTAAATTGTTTATTTGAGCTTTTTCTTGTTTCTTGAAATAGGCCTATAATACTAGGACTATCCTTCTTAGGACTGCCTTGCCTCTCTCCCATAGATTTTGGGTTGTTGTGCTACCATTTTCATTTGTTTTAACATAGCTTTTAATTTCTTCCTTTGTCTCATTGTTAACCCATTCTTATTTGGTAACATGTTATTTAGCCTTCATGTCTTTGTGTGTTTCATACCATTGTGGTCAGAGGAGACTGCATTTTTTTTAAAGAAACATAAATGAACGTGATTTGTCTAAAAATTTCTAATCTCTAAAGTTCCTATCAAATCATTTTCATCAAAATTTTTTAGAACTTTAATTCTGCATTAGGAACAAACTATAATTTTGTAGCTAGAGTTTTTAAAACGTATGCTGAAAGAAGCATTTTGTTATCACACAGATATAAAAATTCTCAAAGTGTAAGATCCTCAGCTACACCAAAGGTCATCTTCTGTGAACAGAGAAACCCCCCATATATTTCAGCTATTTTTCCTATGTCCATCACCTTCCACATTTCCGATTTAAATCCTGATGCCTCATCATCTCCCTGGTTTTCTTATTATAGATGGTAATAAAAACAAGTACGTGGTTATTTTTGTTTTGTTTTGTGAGTGTGTGTATCAGGGATAGGACTGAGAGTAGAAAGAAGATGTTAGAAAAGCAAATTTTTCCAATAAATGAAAACACTGAGCCTCGTGAACACGGTTCCTCATATTACAGTCACAAAGATCCTGACAGAGTATCTCAAGGGCTACAGGGTGTCTTGGTTAGTACTACGTGAGGTTCCTAAAGGGAAAACTGGATAATCCCATCAACTATGCTCTAATGTCTAGCAAGTTTTATAGGAAAAGCTATGTCAATCCATCATGACTATTCTCTCTCCAGCAAACAAGTCAACAGACCTGTGGGTTTTATGCAGCTCTACCACCTTCTCTTCCAGCTCCTTGGTCTGGGAGGGGGCAAACTGGAAGTCACTGAGGTCATGACTGGCATGCTCTTCTGGGTCATAGTCTCCAAGTTCAGCCTGTAGTGTGTAAGATCCCAGGAGGGCGTGAGTCACAAAAGAGCAGGGCAGGCGGCCAGAGGCAATGTCCTGTCGGAGCTGAAGGCACAGGAAGTATCTGAGAAACAGGACAAAAGGGGAGGGAAGAACAATTAGTTAAGATTGCAACACTCATGATCCCATATTTGATTTGAAAGCAAATATGCAATATAGGCAATATTCACATCTCTAACAAAAAAGTTTTCTCTAGTAAGAAGCCCACCTTGCTCCCTGGACACCCGACCTTGTAGCTTATATACAGAAACTGATTCTAGTGATCGAAGCAATAGAATGGAAATTCAGAACTCCTATTGCAGTAATAGCTTATTATGACTATGATAATTATAACAAATAATTTTGTGACTGAAGGTAAAAACTCCAATTAGACTTTCCCCTTGGATTTAAAACTAATCAAAATTAGCATGACCTTCAAAGCTATAAAGATTAATAAAATCTTAAAAATAGCTGCCACTCTTAACCACTAGCAAGAAAAGCTAAAGTAACCTTACCCTTTACTTGCTCTACCTTTTCATACTAATTTTTTACTTTTCTGAGATGGTTTTAAGAGCAATTATAAATTAAGTCTCTACTCTGAAGCCCTTACTTGGCCATGTGCCTGATCTGAAGAGGCTGCTAGTTCAGTTTATAGTAGAAACAGTTTGGGCTTCAGAGTTGAGCAAAATGACACCATGTAACTTTGATGGAGTTAATCTGCTTGCAGAAAGCTAACATGTCACCTGTAAAATGGGAGACAAACTCCAACTCCCTTTGAAGCTGAAGGTAGAAAAATTAGAGAATACAGATAAAACACGTGGCCTGGTACCTGGGAATCAATATTTGGTAGCCACAATCACAATAATGCTATGGTTATTATTAGTTATAACAATTATGATTCAATGTCCCAGGTAGCTTACTACAGTTATAAAAGATTTTTTAACTAAATAACATGAAGAAACATGTTATTTACATCCCACACGGAGTTTTGGGTTTTTTTTGCACCCTAACAAACTCCTTTTGGTGACATTTTAAAACCTGATTGTTACTCTCAAATTTAAAACCAATTGCTAAGGCTACCAACAACCACTGCAAACTAAATGGCAGTGCCCTTGCTTTGGAAGATTTGTCAGTGACTGCCATTCCTACTGGAAGCCAGTGACCATCCTCCTGTGGATACTTCTGCCTAGCACGGATTTGGGGGCCCCGTCCTCCTCTTGCCCTGCACCTAACACATTCAAACAGGTGTGCTGCCTCTGGCCCAGGCCTCACTGTTGTGGAGTCAGAGAACATGACCCGACACCTGCTATCAGCCATCACACAGTTCAGTCAAACCGGGATTCCTGCATGAACCTGTCAGAGAGGGCAGGGCTCCCCACCACAGTCCCAGTCAGCAAAGCACTTGCCACAGGGCGAGTACTCAATAATTTACCGAGAATGAAAGTTCTTCGACCTCTATAGTCTTAGTGCTTTTATGCATTGCGGAAGTTCTCTTTCTAAAGAGGTTTATGTATTCCTTGACTCCATCAATATCACTGTAATTATTTGAGAAAACTAAATTTTAAACAATGATTCAGGTTATCCTCAAATTCTCTAAGACTAATCAAGAATAGTGCTAGTTCTCCATATTTTAAGACCTAGCCACAAAGATTCCATCATTTACTAAAATCTTGTTGCTCCCTTTTATATTATTGTCTCTACTTTTCACAGTGGTCCTGTCCTCTGTTTTCAAAGATTAAGTCTAAGTCCAAAGATCTCAAAATAAAAACTATAACAGCTCCCTGATTTTCCCAACCCAGCAAATTTATGCCACAGGCAAGAGCATTCTTTAAACACTATTCTCAACAGTGTTCTTGCTCTCCTCAAAAGCCTAAGTCGCCTTCTAAATGTTCACTCAGGTCATGGTGAGGATTTCAATCATGACAAACAGGCTACTAGGTTCCACATACAGGCAGGTGGTTGGTCTCAGGCTGCACTCTGCTAAGGCCTGAGTTAGCTCACTAGGCTCCACCATTCCACCCACCACACACAGGGAGACTGTTAAAGCCCCATTTCAAAGGAAAAGCAAAGCACTCAACTGGGGTTGTAAGTTGCAGTCACCAAAGGACTATCATTTCCCAAACAAAGCACTGCAAGGAGGAGTGTGTATACAGAGAAGATGCTGAGTCCCAAAGCCCCAGTTACTTGCACTGGTTCAAGGTCCTCCTGCAACAAGGCTCTTAGCTTACACCCACAAACCTGCAAGTTTTAAGCTCCAAGCATCTACTGTGCAGTTACAGAAACTACTATTTATTATTTACTCATTGAGGCTAATTTGCAGTACATATCCCTATTCAGGGGAAAAAAGAAAAAAGAAAAACCTGTCCTGGAAAAAATCTCCATCATTCCTATTTCACATGGGTATCATTCACCCATAAGCACCCATGGAACTTGGTATCATAAAACAATACTAGCCTGGCAGAAAGCACCAAGGCACACTAAGCATCAGAATCAAAAGCAGAGGCTTCTAATAAGACCCCCTAATTTCCAATTTCTAAAAGCATACACACACACACATAACAATTTTCTTTGGCCATATAAATAACCTTTTAAAAAATATGCAAATCACCCTACTGACCTTCTCTTACCAAAGCTAAGACATCCTACCACTGGGACCCAGTTTAATAAGGCTATGATATGAAGGCACTAATAGATACAGAATGTTCCTTGGTTACCATTCAAACACTGTTTCTCTCAGAATCAGGAAATGCTCTCTTGCACCTA
Source organism: Artibeus jamaicensis (assembly GCF_021234435.1). NCBI lineage: Eukaryota > Metazoa > Chordata > Mammalia > Chiroptera > Phyllostomidae > Artibeus > Artibeus jamaicensis. Next base: position 5,992,940 of record NW_026521812.1, on the reverse strand, counting down.
AATGGAATCTTTGATTTGCAATTCAGGCATATGTTTGTATATGCCAGACAATCTCAGAAGAGATGAAATGAAATGAGATGAGATGAGATGAAATGAGATGAAATGAAATGAAATGAAATGGAGAAAGCCTACCTTACTCTTTGTTTGGAAGGGGGGACAACAAAAATATTACAGTTCAATTGACTTTTAAAAATAGGTTCATTCTTCTACGCTTGTAACATGATGTAACATACATCATCTTGTAACATGAGACTAGTGACAGGCACACACGGGTTGTTTAATAAAAACCACCTGAGTAATAAAATCTGATATATTAAATATCAATGATTTTTGAAAGTAGAACATAGGAAACAAAGTTGCCAGCAACTGGTTTAAAAAATACTTCATCACTCAAATATAAATGGATAAATTAAAGAAAAGTAAATAAAATTTTTGAAGCTGGCAACATTTCAAACTTTCTTGGAACTTCCAAAGACACTTCTAAAACTCAACTTAAGAAAAAATGTTATCATTTGAGTAATGAAACTACCACTATTATCCCAGGGCCCAGACATAAATGCGAGCTGTAAGTAAAGGTTTATTTCTGATGTAATTATAAAGTACCTGGTGATATCTTCAGTCAGCTGAGAAGGATCAGGAGGATAAAACTTCACATTAAAAGTGAACAGCCAGGGAAGATCTGTAAATTTTAAACACCATGGTTATTTATCCAACCAACAGAATGACCATTAATTTTGGTAAAACATACAGATCCACATTAAAATACTATATACTAGTCCTTATATAAATCAGCCTAGAGAACTTGATTTTCTAATTTAAAGAGAATATCATTAAAAAATAAAAATAAAAGTCAATTACATAAATAACACACCATTAAAGAAAAATAGGATCTCATTTTTTATAAATGGTCACTGGTGCTTCAACAGTGCTTTGTAGGTGATCTATTACACAAATATTTTAATATAACCTCCATGCAATAGTTCTGAGATAAGAGTTGTTCTAACCACAGAATGTCTATATGCTAAGTATTCTCCACCCTTTTAATAAAAGCATTTTAGAATTTCTACATTATTAGGGGAAGAAGGGTAATCATCAAGTGATCACTACAGCTACTCAGGAAAGTATCAATGGGTTATTTGAAGGAAGTGTTAATACAAATACTAAGGAAAGGAGAGAGAGGCAAAATGTCATAATACTTTAAGATAATAAAATTATTTTCCAGGTTTTCTAAAAAACCTGGCATATGGCATATATACTTTGCTGTACTGTGTCAAAAAGAATAACTATATCAAACAATTATGCCATAAATGACATTAAAAGTTAAACATCTACATACATTAACATTTAATGTTCTATATAACAGGCTTTGAATGGCTTTAAAAACAAACAAAAACGCACACAATTCTGGACAGAAGGAATTATTTTCCTAATGGCATCCAAATAATTCCAATGCCCTGAATTTAGAGTTGTGCTCAAAGTCTATAGAGTTTCCCAATTAAAACAAAAAAGTGTGCATGTGTTTTCATTTCATACATATCTGAAGGCCTCACAATCGCTCCAGTTTATAAACATGAAGAACAATGTCTTGAACCCCAGTTCCCGTTCAGTGTGTCACTGTGTCCTGTCTCACCTTCAGCACGGGGACTTCTACTCAAAGCCAACAAACAGTCAATGAATGGCCACTGTGAACACACGAGCACTTACACTGGATTTTTGTTCAAAACATCATTATTCTACTAATAAAGTCAATTCTTTTGAATTTAAAAAACATTTCGCTTTACACATTTAAAACTTCGTAACGGGATACAGGATTTTCCTGAATATGGGGAGACAAGCTGCTTCTTGGCCTGTATCTCCCTGCTGGCTGAGATGCAAATGCACTTCTTATACCACTAATGCATAATTATGCAAGGTCATCACAGGACTGTCAGTTTGTAATGGATCCCTATTTGTTTTCTAGCACATGCTTACCTGAAGGTGACTACATGGATAAATATCTAATGGAACAAGTATTTAAGGGTATATTTCCAATTCTAGCATTGATAAAATGCACCAAAAATGCTAGACTTTTAATTTAATTTCACATTATTGTTATAATTTTTACCTACCTATATATAAAATCCACCCGTCTATGGATTATTTATATATTAATCATAGACGAACCTTAGATGGATAGTCTTATTTGTATACATTTGAAATCTAAAGATTTTAAGGTGCATTTTACACAGGAACCAATAGGTTGTTGGTTGTCAAAGTAACTAAAAAAAAAAAAAAAGATTAACTTTTACCTTTGCTAGTTGCCAATTAACTGAATAACAACAAATCAAAGCAGAAGTTAAGATAAGACAAACGGTTCTTTTGTCCATTCTAACACCAGCAGAAAGGAAGGTAAAAATACAACAGCAAAACTTTATTTCCTCAGCCTACTTTCATGATTGGGACAGTACAGGACTCCAATAGAGAAGAGCCCCAGTGGTCTGAAACAGTCAAATCCTATTTGTTACTATTATGCTTCTTGCCAAACCACAAGGTTAAAGTCCTGAAATAATTCTTAAAAACTTCACAAATAATCAAAACATAAGACTGTGACTCATGATCAGTAAGAGTCTTGCCTTCCAAAAGTCAGAAAAATCTGCATGACTCTGAAATGAGCGGCACTCAAAAGTCATCAACCAAAAGCCAAAACAAAACCATAGGAAACAACTCAATGGAACATCAATCATGTTTCAGCCGTTACCCTGCTCTCTCCTGTTGAGGTCACGTGTCAGGTCTGGATTCAGAGAAAGTGAAAGAAACACGCATCTGTGCCTTTCTGAATTCACACACTTTGTTAAAATGTGGTAACTGTCGAAGGGACAGGGGAAAAGGCTTCAAAGCTTTCTGGTGCAGTTTCTTCTACAATGTCAGTGTGATGTACCTGTGACCATTTTGCTCCTTTTCTTCTCCCCTTGTCCATCATGAAACAGACATACACAGATGAAACACCAAGATTAAGTGCAGGGGGACTGGGAGGGTGTGAGGAATGGAGGGAGGGGGTGCAGGAAAGCCAGGAAAGACAGGGTGACCAGCCATTCTGGCTTGCCTAGGATGGTGACAGTGTCAGCAGTGAGAGTTCCATATCCTGAGAACCCCTCAGTTTTCAGGCCTGGGCAAATCAGAAAGACCATTCTAATAAAATATTTAAATAAAAGAAAGATGAGTCTATAAGGAAAGGAAGGAAAAAATATGATATAGATCGATACACAGATATCTATATATACACTGAAAATAAAAAAGAAGAGCAGAAGATACACATATCTATATAAATGCTGAGATTAAAAAAGAGTACAAAAAGAAATGACAGAAAAGCTATGGAAAGGATTAATAATTTGACAAAGAAAGGAAACGCAATGAAAAAAAACAAATGTGGAGAACCTGAAGTGGGACGGAAGGGAAAGCGTAGGTTTGCTCCAGTGTTTTGATATCAGCACCATGAGGAGGAAATGAAACCAACAGTGCAAAGGTCACTCTGCAGCTGGCACCCAGGGACATGGTTTCACCCTGGACAAGCTTGTGGCCCACAGGCCAGGAGGGCTGGTAAAAATTCACTGTCCTAGACATTCCAGCTGTCAGCAGCTTGCTAAGTGATCTGCTTCAGCCATTCACAGTCCCCGCAGTCAGTTCTGTACCCAGGCCCCTGGGAGAGACGTTCCTGTGGTGAGAATGTTTCCCAGCACAGATATCACAACATCACCACCAGGCAAATTAACCTGCAGAGACAGAACCTATGGAGGGAACTGACGCCAGTTGGGACAGGACACTCCAAGTCACTTTGGGAGTCTACAGTGAGAACACGTAGAGAAAGGGGAGAAAGGGCCAGGCAGGACTAAGGACAAAGCCAGCCTCAGCGCGTTAAGCAGCCTTGGACTGTGAGACAAAGGTGTAGAGAATGTAATGATCTCACACCAAAATCACTTTGAAGTAGACTATAATTTAAATTTGAAAAAGAAAACCAGAACAATAGAGGGGAAATATATTTGTAAATAAAGTCCAGAGCAGGAAAAAAAGGCAGCTATGACCTCAGAGGACTGCAAAGAGTGTTTTGCACATTTTCTCCCCCATAGTCCTCACTCCAGTTCATCTAGAAACACTGTATCCATAAAACTTCAGGACCAGAGATATGCTTATTAAACAAACTTATGTCCAAGATGAAGCAGACAAAGTACTATTAATACAGTAAAGTTTACCTAAAAAGTAAAAGTTACAGAAAAGCAACTTCCCATTCTTTCCTTCAGAGAAAAAGGTCAGATACACTTTGGGGTGGTAGACCTTGTGAAAAAACGTGGAGGACTGTGACTCTAGAACCTCTGGACCTCATGCACAAAATAAAGTCATGATTCCAGAACAGTATCATTAGTATCCCTCACTTCCTAGAAGATATAAATGCAAAAATAGAGCTGATAATTCCATCACTATCTTATTCTTCTACTCTACATTCCTATGCATTTTATTGAAGATAGATGTGAAGATTACCTTAATAACTTCAAAGTATGATTATTTAAATACTCACTTCGCAGTTGTCTCTTTATTTGTTTTGCAGGATCTAGCCAGTTCTGCAGAGGAGGAAAAAAAGAGGTTAATTGACACACAAGAAATATCTCAGAGTCCAAAACAACACTTTGCAGTTCATATTTTTATTTAAATGTAAACATATTCTAACAAAGTCCTATTAGAAGTAGCCTCCACCTATTAGCATTCCACAGGGCTAGTACTGATTTGCTTTTGAATGTGCTGTAAATAAACTATTACAACACTTTTGAGGTGAGTCTCTTGGGCCTTATTTTATGGGATAGAAAATCAAACACTATCAAAATGATGAGACATAATGTATCTACATATAGTCTTTTTATTTTATCTTTCTTTTTAAAATATTTTTAATTGAATTATTGTTCAAGTACAGTTTTCAGTCTTTTACTCCCATCCCAGCCCACCCCCCCAGGGACCCCCCTCCCATTTCCACCCATTAGTTTTTGTCCATGTGTCCTTTATACTTGTTCCTTTTATTTTATCTTTCAATTACAGTTTCCATTCAATATTATTTTGTATTAATTTCAGTACAGTGTACAGTATAGTGGCTTAGACATACACATGGCCTTTATTCTAGAGATCTGCCAGGAAAAAGCCCCTGCGGATGCTGAAACAAGAGCTAAATGACTGGCTCCAACTCATAAAGGGTAAAATGTGAATTAGAAACTGTCCGTTGAAAGTATATGTACCCCAATCAAACACAATTGTTTCAGCTCCTACAGCCAAATCCTCCTCTTCCTTAAACTTTCTTCTCCCTTATACTGTGCAACGCTACGAAGAAGTGCTGTCAGACTGGAGCAGAAATTCTCCTTTCTGGTCTTCATGTAACATCCTGTTTCAACTTCCTTCCAACTTGGAAATCACAAAGAACTCTGTTTCACTTTTCACTACATCTCCCCTTTGAGAAAGTTAACATAAAAAAATTCTACGGAACTATTAGAATATCCTAAAGCAAAAAGACCAAACTTGAACTACTAAGTTCAAGTCATCTAAGGACATTAAATATGTGTCTGTCAAAGCTACATACAAAAGACCCAACTAAAATTTTCTTTTATATATTTTTCATTTTTCATCTTTTTTAAAAAAGATAACTTCTCCTACCTTATTCACAAGCCATTATTAGTCTACTTTAATTTATTTTCATTAACACAGGAGAACAAGTACATCTTTGAGATACGATAAACTGATTCAAATAACTGGCTTTATAATAATTAAGTTTAATTCACTCTATAAGCATCCCAAATAATATAACATCTGTATTTAAACAATTTCATTTGGATACATAAAGCAAATGATTAAAATGTTCATTAGAGGATAATAGCTTACTGTCTCAACAAGATACTGGATTAGTAGAACAGAACATGAACTTCCACTACTAAAAAGTGCACCAGGATGTTTTGAAAGCAAAGCTGCACAGACCCCTGTGGGTTTTACTACACCTGTCAGCTGGCACTCGGGCAGCAAGGAGTCAAGGTGTGCACGGCTCTGTTCTAACAGTGGTTATATGCAAGCCCCTTGATAAAAAACTACCAGAGCTTCTTCTAGTTTCACGCCACTGGTGTCCCCGCTACATGGCCCAGTGATGTGAAGGGCCAGTGGAACCTTCTAATGGTACCCCCAGTACAAGGTTAAGGAAGTGCTGTAACTCTCCCCGTAGGAAAGGGCCTGGCATTCAGCTTCCTGGCCTTGCAGCTGCTGTCCCACACAACAGCTGGCTCACAAATGGCCAGCTCCGATGAGCGAACACAAATGAGAAAAACACACCCTTCAGTCTCCAGTCAAACAGAGGAAAGGCTGGGTGAGAGGTGGAGGAGCAAATGTGTTATGTGGCATTTCACCCAAGGAAGTAACCACCACAGCAAGAAAAAATTAATCAGGGTCACCTGGTGCCAAACTGAAAAGGGGGAAAAAACCCTCCTGTTAACATGGAGAAAAAAAGAGAGTGGAGGGGAAACTACCTACCAGTTAAAGGCCTAGCCAAAAAACAAACAAACTCTCTTTTCAAGGAGGGAAATGACAGAAGCAACATCATCTTCTGTGACCCCCGCCCCAGGAATAACCAGTGTGCACACCGTTCAGTACCTTCCCTTCTCACCTGAAGCACCAAGCCCTGTGTCAGTGACCTAACAGTTCTGCACAGCACGGAGAGAGAGTCCAGGGAGCTCTCAGACTCAAGACTATGAGTGACAAGTTTCTGTGCATCAGCCAGCCACATTCAGACTCGGTGTCATTCTCAGGCCACTTTCCACAACATTGCCAGCCACAGTATTAAAAGATTGAAGTAGCTCTTTTTTTTTAATTTAATTTTTAAAAATTTAATGATTTTTCAAGTACAGTATTGTCTTTTACTCCCATCCCAGCCCACCCCCCCCATGCTCTCCACCTCCCTCCCATTTCCACCCCCCTTAGTTCTCGTCCATGTGTCCTTTATACTTGTTCCTATAAATCCTTCCCCTTTTCCCCCTGAAATCCCCTCCCCTCTCCCCTCTGGTCGCTGTCCCCGTTCTCTATTTCAGTGTCTTTGTTTTTATTTTGCTTGCTTGTTTGTTTTGTTGCTTAGCTTCCTGTTAAAGGTGAGAGCATATGGTATTTGTCTTTCACCACCTGGCCTATTTCACTCAGCATAATGCTTTCCAGTTCCATCCCTGCTGTTGCAAAGGGTAGGAGCTCCTTCTTTCTTTCTGCTGCATAGAATTCCATTGTGTCTATGTACCATAGTTTTTGGATCCATTCATTTACTGATGGGCATCTAGGTTGCTTCCAGCTCTTGGCTATTGTAAATTGTGCTGCTATGAACATTGGGGTGCATAGGTTCTTTTGGATTGGTGTTTTAGGGTTTTTAGGATATAATCCCAGCAGTGGAATTGCTGGGTCAAAAAGCAGGTCCATTTTTAGTTTTCTGAGAAAATTCCATACTGTTTTCCATAATGGTTGTACTAGTCTTTTTTCTTTATTTTACATCCCTATCCAAATACTGAGTAGGCTGAGTTTACCTGACACGATCCAATAGCAGCAGCAGAAGTGACTCCTTCCATGCTCTTCCCTTTACTAAGCACACTCACTTCCACACTGTGAACTCCATTCCCACCATTGAGTGAGATCTTCTCCCTCCCCGGCACAACTTAGCAAGGGCAAGGATGGGCCCTACTACGTGTATCCTCCACAGTGCTGGGCAGTTTTAGGCAACCAGTAGGTACTAAACACTCGTTGACTAATATCTGCCCATTGCTTGCCTCCTACCTCCTGAAGTTGTCTGTGTCATCTAAAAAGACCACATTCTATTATTCTATTAGATTTATTTTTGTTTAAATAATGAACTCCAATGAGTACTTAAATCATGAGTGAGATATAGTTCATGGCCAAGGAACAAAACTAATGAGTGAAAAAACAAGACTGACTTCGTATGACTTTTAAAAGACACAGAAGTCTATTATCTGCATTATCAATTACAAATAAATTAATAGACATAAAATTCTTTAACAACTAAAAAATAAACTTCTTAGTTTTGATACTTAAGAAGGAGCGCTGGATAACCCAACAAGCAGACATAAAAGGGTGAACGAATGTGAACGACATAAATGTACACATGCATTATGATAAATTATGGTTCGTCACCATTTTTTTAAGATTTGGCTGCCACATTTATAGACTTTGGAATCAGAAACACATGAAGTCAAATTATGGCTTTCTACCAATTCTTGTGTGAACCTGGGCACAGTCCTTGGCTTCTTTGAGCTTCAATTTCCTCAAGTATAAGATGAGAATGATAACATCTAAGTCATAGGGTAGTTCTTTCAATCAATCATCCACTCAGTGCTTCCTGAAGAGTAAGTACTTTACCCAACGTCCTTAACAGATGGGTTTTTGGCTTATCATTGGTGTGTGTGTATATTCTATAAGTATATGTATGTATACTAAAAAAGGGAGATACATATACTTCTCCCTTCCTCACATTTTATATTTCCAAAGGTGATATGTTACATATATTAAAGAAGTTAGTATTTATAGAAATATTTCTACCCACAAAAAGTTAATCCAGACTCTGAGTTCACAAAATACGATCACTATATCCATGGGCCAGATAAAGTAAAAATAAGACCCCTTTCTTCAGAGAAAACTGTCTGATAATACCAGCCCTTTCTGCAAAGCTGCCCCACTGTAGTGAGACTCTTCCTGGAAATGAGGACAATGCAAAAACAGCACAATCCCTTCTCATGAAAAGAATCACCAGTATGACAAGTCCAAGTGTTTTTATGCTCGTGTTCAAGTATTATTTAGGTAAGTTTTCATGAGAGCAAGCTAATACTGCCTGATGATGAGGAGCCACCTGGCAAATCTGTTAAACAGACAGCTTCACCTGTCACCCACCTGAAACACACGGAAACGTTCTCTGGGTCAGGGACCCATGAATCTCTAAGTGACGGCTCCATGCAACTCATGATCAGGCGAGACGAGAATTTTCTCCATGTTTCCCCAACTTTAAGATATACGCAACAACACAAAACTAAAAAGAGCTAAATCCTTGCTGGATTTCAGTGGAATTTATTTTGGATTACTGGAAGTAAAAGTCAAGTATTTTGCCCTCTACTATAGAGCAGAGACATTCATTCACTCAGTGTGGTATCCTTCTCCCCACTTTCCCTTCCTCTCCCCACGCTCTTCCCCAGTGAATATTTACCTTCTGAATGAATAGCAGGTAAAATAAGAAATGAATGAAAGTTACCAGGAATCCTATCACAGGCTTCCAACAAAGTAAACTAAAATGAAAATGTGGTCCTAGAATGTCAGTGTTATTAAATCACCTTTAAAGCACAAAATCCTGAGTTTATGAATCACATGGAGGGGTGACCCTACACGGTTACTCTCACTAGTCTCTAACTGAAATTTAGCATCACCACCAGTTACGAACGCAGGAGAAGAAAGCCTGGGTAGTATCAGCAGCACCTTCAGCTTTGTCGCTCCCAGAAATCAAAAATACTTCCGTTATCATATTACAGTAGTTGCAGATCTATCATACCACTTATGCTAATCGATATTTTAAAATCACAGTAGGAATGATCATATTCTTGCTGTGTATAATGCTCACTTTTTGCCCAAGTTTTTGGGGGAAAAATAAGCATGCACATTAGACATCAGTAGTGCCAGAAACAAACACAAGCAGTGCTTGGTATCCGTTCTCGTGTTTTATAATTATTTGTTACATAAAATTTCTTGTACCATATGTTCAAAAACAGATGCTAAAGTTCCTTTATAATACAAAAAACAAGTATCTAAATATAAATAAATAAATAAATAATTGAATTAAAAATTTAAAAGATTTTTTTCCCTGGCAAAATACATGGGTGCCATTGTACATGGGAATATTATACATGGCAAAATATGGTAGATTTGATACTAATGATGACTTTATCCCAAATTCTTTAATATTTTGAGAATGTTGTCTGTCTTTGGCTTCCTTTGTAGGCCTGTGTACTTTATAATTATACCTTCAAACCACTTTTGAGAAGCAGCCCCTAGAATTCAACAGACTGCTAAAGCACACACACATGAAAAAGGCTTAAAAAAAACTCTATCTTACAAGCTTTCAGAAATTTTTTTACTAAGCAGAAAGCAAAGAGCTGTACAACTGCTTTTTACACTCAAGTCCTTCTGTCAGTTCATCCTCCTTAATCCTGTTCTTCATCTATTACAAATCTGAGGGTGAAAGAGTCTTGGTTACCAAGTCTTCTGGCATTTCCCTACAACATTTTCAATGATGGTTCTCAGAAAAGGTGTGAGTGGAAAATGATTCTCAATTATTCTCTAATAACAGAATCATCTAGAAAAACATAAGAGCTTGCTTATGAATCATTATATTTATATTCCTAGGATGCCAGTGTTTAAAAAACACCTCAGAGATTTATGGTCCAAATTTCTATGCAGAATGAAATAGGGACAACTAACTAATAGCCCAACTCCTACCTAAGTAGCTATGGTAGTATAACACATGTGGAACCGTGAGCTACTGTGGGTTATTAGGGCTCCCTACTCCCTTGGCTTTAGTGAAATTCTAAAACCCTATAAGTCTCTCTGCCACCTCAAAAGAATATTTTATCCCATAGATCAGTGCTTCTCAAACTGTAAAGTTTTACAGTCAGGGGTGTCCAACCCACAGCCTGTGGGCCATAATGTGGCCCAGGATGGCTATGAATGTGGTCCAACGGAAAATCCTAAATTTAGTCAAAACCTTTGTTTTTTACTTATTAGCTTTCATTAGTGTTTGTGTATTTAATGTGTGGCCCAAGACAACTCTTCTTCTTCCAGCATGGCCCAGAGACGCCAGAAGGTTGGCCAACCCTGGAGACTTTACATGAACAGATTATGACTGAGTAAGTCTAGGGCAAGGACCTGAATTCTTCATTTCCAGCAAGCTTCTAGGTGGTGCCTCTGCCCACGGGCCCTGGACTACCCCTTAATAAATCTAATATAGCCCTAGACTTCTTTTTATGTAGAAATTCCGGTCTTTTTTCCCCGAGAGTTAAGTGTAGAGAGGCATTTTTCAAGTCCTTGATCTACCTCGTAGATGCCCGGCTTTTTCTGGCTCCGTGTTCTAATTGTTGACAGCTCACTGCAGGAAGCTCTAGCACATCCGTGCGTCCGTGTTCCCGTATCTAAGCACTTCTCGGAACTCCTCCCTATCAGCATCCCATCAGTGGTGTGAGTGGGCAGCTGCCCGTCGAGGGCCACTCACCACACCAGACCTAGATAACACTTCCAAGAAACCTCCTATCTATCTTGCCTAATTCCCCTTCAGACTGCACGCCAGGCCCCATTTGGGAGTTTTACAAAATGCCAGGTGGGCCCTGTCCCCTCACTCGCCTTGGGTGGTGGTCAGTTTGGTGAGGTGAGAGAAATTAAATTCAACCCAGCCCACACTGTATTACCAAATGTTAGAAGTATAAGAGTCATTTTGCCTAAAATTTCATCTTCCCTTGATTATTTATAGCACTAAAGCAGATTCCCTTTAGTACACCTTTGCCTAAATTAGGTCTAATAGAGCATTACATAATACTGGTGGGAAGCTGAGAGGTAGAGAGGTACAGGCTTTCTATATAACAGTGACTACACATCTGGAGAGAGTGAGTCAACTCCTGTCTGTGGTATTATAAGGTGTAACTGGATTGAATATAGAATTTTATTACAGAATAGTTTATATATGACAAGAAAGGTTAATATTTGAGTTTTTACTTACAGTTTCTGGGGGGAATGGCCTGGCTTTAATCAATTTTCATGAAGTTAGCTGTGGATATCAACTACACTTCTAATAAGCTCCTCTTTCATATTGCTTAAGCAAAATATTATAATCTGGGGGCCAGATGCCAAACTCTAACATCAAAAATTCAAGACAATGTTTTTTTCCCTTTAAAGAAGGTCCGAAATTCTTTTTTTTTTAAGGTTTTATTTATTTTATCTTTAGAGAGGAAGGGAAGAAAAGAAGGAGAGAAACATCAATGTGTGGTTGCCTCTCGTGAGTCCCCTGCTGGGAACTGGCCTGCAACCCAGGCACGTGCCCTGACTGGGAATTGAACTGCGATTGTGTGGTTCGCAGGCCCGCAATCAATCCACTGAGCTATGCCAGCCAGAGCTCCAAAATTCTTAATGATAGTTCCACGTAGACATGAATGCAAGAGCTTCATGGACTCGGAATTTCATATACAAAAAGTAACAAAAGTGCCTGATTCCACATATTTTTAATATTTTCCATAATAAAGTTTACACAAGAGTTTTCAACAGACATGAAAAAGTTTTAACACAAATAATGACAGGTTTTCATACTCAGAGTGAATCGAAACGCTTTCAACTCGAGGTCCCAAATATGATGGGTACAACACAATACTATACTAAAATCAAAGGAAAGTTTAGATTTTTCTCTCCATGGAAAATTTCCATACAATACCCATGGCTTTCCCCTCAACTTTACTGTACAAAAGTAAAGTGATAAGTGACTGAAACTTCTATAAATACAGATAATGTTCAGGATGCAAAAGAAAGCAGCCTACATTTCTGTATCCGGTGCTACTCTATTGTTGAAACTGCATGTGGGTCAAACAGAACAGAAATGATTAAGCTGGTACAATAGTAATAATTTTCTGTGGAAAAAATAGGACATGATACAAATCTATATTTGAAAAATAAGAGTTCTTTTGCCTAGATGCCTTAAGGACTACCTTCTGTCTGCACAAGAAAAAATTTTTTAAATTATATAAAAGTTATAAAAACAAATAGGTTATATATGAATAATTAAATATATTACCAGTTACAGTGGAACATTCATTTTTCAAAAAAGTGAAGATTTCGAAAAGGAAACCCCGCTGTTTATTCCCCCAATGCTCTATAGTTAAAACCTACGTAACAAAATGTACGCCTGCATTCTGGGGAGGTAGAGAAGATGAATCACACCTTGAAGAAAAATAAAGCCAAGCTGTGCCAAGAAACTCATCTCCATTGGGATCGAGCTTTACCTACTTCCCTGCTCAGGATGAGGGTAGCTCCTGGAAGTGGGATTCGGTCAAGTCCTTATAAAATCGTGTATGGGTGACCATTTCAGGCTGTGACTGGGGTGGGAAATACATTTACAGATCAAGAAGTGGAGGTAAAGAACTATGTGCAGCATTTGAGTCAGATCTTAGCTGTAATTAATGATCAGGTTTGCTACATTTCTTTGAGCCTGGAGATGAGGTGCTACTCAAGACTTAGAAGACAGCATCTCCAGAAAGCCCACTAGAACAAAAGTGGACTGAAGCTTGGGATGTATTCCTTACCACCCCCACCATGGTGAAGTTGGTGGGAATAAGAACCTAGATTCATCACATCAGAGTAAAGAAAGCACTGGAAGAACAATGGACCACCGAACCTCAAGAAGACTTGGAAGGCATTTTTCAAAAACAATGACTCATATTCTTTTCATTACTTTTGTTTAACCTCATGTTATGAAGGACTTGTTACTTTCAAATGAGATAAAAATATTTGGGTATATTTAGCAAAAATGTTCTAAGCATCTCTTAATTTTGTCTTGCAGGAGGAACTTATGTTGAACTTTCACTACTTATAGGTGTTTGTCCTCTCCTGGAAAGACTTCGAAATTTTGTTTCAGCATATCAGTAGGAAAATAACCTACTTGGATATTTATAATCAGGGACCTGTGGTAACGCTAAAAGACAAGAAAATGTTTTCCTTAAAAGTCACTAATGTAGCCCCAGCTGTTGAGTGTGCAACTTTTGTCAACTGTGCTAAAAACTGTTTTGTGCTTCATCATAGCTTGTTGCATACAATGTGCCCCCTTATATGGATCAGCCATCAAACATATTCCTAAGCCCCTCATGAGACGGTCTAATGCAAAGATGCATGCTCAACAACCAAATGAGTACTTCCATATGAAACTGATCTCATAGGAATAAGATAGTTTAAACTAACAGTAGAGAAATGATGGAGTCAAATGTTGGAAAATTTTTAGTTTTGGGTAACAGCTAACAAGTTTAGTAATCGATATATGTAAAAAAGCTACTGTTGCAGGAGGTGAAGGTATGACCCACCCTGACTCCAGGAGACCATAAGCAGTTCTGCCTTTGTGCCTCAGTAGGACTGCAAGGATCAGACAGTATCTGATCCACTGTGTTCCGGGGTGAGATGCCACTGCCCAGGACACAGATGAAAGAACACTGCAGCATTTCATCTGATTAACTTTTTCCCTGAATTCCAAACTCCTTACCTACCCTTTTCTTCTTCTTATAAAAAAGGTCAGTTTAAAATGGAATTTGAGACAGTTTGTTAAGGTACAAACCCACCATCTTCTCAGATCACTGACCATCTGAATAAAACACCCATAAAGATAAAAAAAAAAACCACAAAGCATATGCCTACATGTGCAAGCATTTTCACTTGGCTTTTCATAAGAGAAACTACAAAGTAAACAAGGAATTACAAGATCCATATTCAGCATTAGCATTTTTTTGTTAATGAGAATCCTATGGGGAACTCCTCCAAACCTACCCTGACCTTAACATTCCCTGCCTTAAAGACCTAACCCTGTCCTTGGCCTCAGCTACCCCTTTTCATGACTAACACGTGGTCTTCTCATCACACAGAGTTCTCCATTTCATGAGACTTCATCCTCCATTCTCAGATGCAATTATCTCCTCTCCTTCTAAGTTTTCTGTTTATTCCCACTGTACCTGTTCTTTAACTTTGAACTTTCTTCCTTTGGCCCTAGCCTTTTCCCCTAGCCTGTCAGCCCATTGCAGCTTCAGCTATGTTCGTTCCTGTGATCACTATCTCGTCAGCATCTCCGGTTTTCCGAATCTTTTGTCCTACCATAACCACCGTGAACTAGCCAACTGGGGACCCTCTTTCAAACTCCATTTCCCCACCATCATACCCAGGTTGCAGATTGCAATTAGAGGCAAACAAACAGCAATATATTCTTCTGCCATCACAACTGCATGATCTCCAGTTCTTACCCTAAGTTTCCCAGAGATTTTAGGCTGCACTTTGCTTAACTCAGATTTGTTTACAATTGCACCACTCCTTATCTTCTTGCCAACTCTGCGTATGAGGTCACCCTCTTTATTCGAGGCTTATCCTCTTCTTCCATCATCCTTACTCTCCTCTCTTCAAAGTCACCCTTTTCTTAGGCTTTCCCAGAGCCAAAGTCAAAAGTTATTTCTATCCAAGCAAACATGTCAACTGAACAACCCCTGGTAAACATTCTGCACTGTTATATATAATAGCCATCAATTTAAATTTGTACAAGTAAATAAAATTTAACTTCACTTCCTCAGTCACACTTGCCATACTGATCAATAGCCGTATGTGACTAGCAGCTACCACACCAGACAGAGCATGTCCAGAACACGTCATCATCATGACAAGTTCCCGCAGACAGCGCCAGCCTGCATCCACTAGTATTGCTCTCCCATCTGTCCTCTTTGTGGTCAGGCTTCTTTAAATAACAGTATACACCCACTCCCAAATGCTTTATTGTTAATTTACCTCAGTCCTCACTTACACTCTGATTTTCACACTAAACTTTGTCCAACCAACAGTGTACAAACGTTTCCAGCTCAGAGAAATGAAAAGTAGATTCCATCTCAGCCCCTAACCCCAAAGTGCTGCTCCTCCTCCTAGTTCCCTGTGTGAGTCTCCAAGGAGCTCTCTAGCTACCCAAGAGTGAAACTCGAGACTCATCCTCAACCCCTCCTCACCCTCATACCTCAGAGGTGATCAGTCACAAAGTCCTGCAGACATGGCCTACTCAGTATCTCTTCATCTTCACTCCCAATGTCACTGCCCTAGCTCCCATTGCCTCCGGACTAAGACTTCTGACCTTCCTGCCTCCAGTCTCAGTCCCCTCCACTCTCCCTCCATGCCACGAACAGGTCACTCTTTCTGAGATGCAAATCTGACCGTGTCATTTCCTATTTTAAACCCTTTACATTAGGACAAAAATCTAGACTCCTTAGTATAAGACACAAGGCCTTCCCCAAAATGGCCTTTGCCTAGCTTTCTCATATCTCCACCATTACTACCAGAACAATTGGCTATCAATACTCATGTCTATTTCATCTTGGAATATGTAAAAGACACCTCAGATTCTTTTAAAAAGTAAGTTATAAATAAGTATGCCTGACTAAAAGCCTCAATATAAATATCAGGAAATTTTAAAAAAACACCCCACTGTGCTCTGAATGGCTGAGATAGGTCCCACCTGGGGTATTTACACTGTGCTGGCTTCCATTCTTTAAGGCATATCCCAAATTAAATTTACTGATTTCCTTGTTCTTCCAAAAGCCATCTGACCTAACACTTAACATGCCTGAAACTTCATTCATGATATATGCCGCGATCTCCCGGATGGGTCCTCCCCCTTGTCTCTGAATGGCACTTCCATCCATCCAGAAACCCAGGCCTACTTCTTGGTGTTTGTCAGCGCTCACACCCAATCAATCAATCATCAGATTGCTTCTCCCTCCTTCATAAATCTCTCTTAAATCGTCTGCTTATCCACTTTCACTACCACAACCTCAAATCTGAGGCCACCTGCATGCTTTGGGAGAGCAGTCCTGCTCAACTTCCCTCTCATCCCAGTCCCTCTAACAGCCAACTGACCTTCGGAAAGGCAAAGCTGGTTGTCTCACATCACTGTTTCAGCCCATCAGTGACTTACCATTATTCTTAGAAAAAAGGAAGTCTCCCAAGCCTAAATATATAGTCTAGATGGCCCTGCATGATCTGACCCCCACCAACGCCTGGCCTCTCCCCCCAGCCTCACCGCCCCATCTCCTCACTAACCACACCAGACCGCTTTCCAATTCTCAGGGCCCTAAGGATGTGCTTCCCGTGCCCCTTCACCCTGCCGAAGCCAACTACACTTTAGGTCTCTGCTTAAGCATCATTCTCTCCTATGAAGTCCATCAGTACCCTGAATCTTTCCTGTAGAGCAGTCTTAAAATTTAGTAACTGTGTAAAATTCAGTTCTTTACTCTGTCTTCTTCACTAGAACATAAGTGGGGACATTAATGAAGGCAGGGTCTATGTCCAGACTGCTTACCCCTACATGTATAGTGATATACTGGTTTGCACACAGGTATATTTTTTTAAATTGTAGCAAAATATGCAAAATTTAACAACTTAACCATTTTTCTTACTGTACATCAGCAGAGCTAACTCTATTCATGTTGCTGTGAAATAGATTCTAGAACTTCTTCATCTTGCAAAACTTTACATACCCATTGAACCACAACTCTCCGTGTCCCCTCTCTCAGTCCCTAGACACCACCACTGTACTTTCTGTTTCCATGAGTTTGATTGCGATACCTCATAGACATGGAATCATACAGCACTTGTCTTTTTGTGACTGGCTTATTTCGCTGGATGTAATGTCATCTAGGTTCATCCATGTTATAACGTGGCTGCCTTTTTTAAGGCTCAGTAATATTCCATGAATAACATTTTGTTTTATGCAATTCATCCAACAATGAACATTTGGGTTGCTTCTATTTCATGGCTATTGTTAACGCTACAATGAACATGGGTGTGCAACTATCTCCTCCAGAATCCTGCTTTCAATTTTTGGAATATATATGCTACACATAGGATTGCTAATTCATATGGCAATTCTATTTATAATTTTTTGAGTAACCCTGTACTGTTTTCTATAATGGCTGCACCATTACACTTTTACCATCAGTGCACAAGGGTTCCAATTTCCTTACACCCTCATCAATGTTGCTATTTTTTTATACTTGCCATCCTCATGGATGTGAGATGATGGTACACAGGTAGAATTTAATATTTTTAATGTCTAGATACACTGAGGCTACACAGATGAACAGGTATGGTCTCTACGCTCTAGAAGTTCCTAGAGGAACGGGGAGAAAGGCTGACACACATAAAAAGTTTGTGCTACCCAGCTAAGTGACAGACGAAGGGAACTATCAACTCTCCTTAAGGTGGAGGCAGGAGGGGCAGTGTGAAGCGGTCAAGGAAACCTCAGAGTGGGCTACTGGAGGTGGACCTTAAGGAAAAGTAGGCATTCAAATATAAAAATGTGAAGTACATTTCAAATGTAAGGAGTGATATGCTCAAGTATATATTGTATGTACCAGTAAGAACCCTTTTAGGAAGGAAACTAGTGTGGATTAAATATAGACTGTATGTGAGAGAACACAGAGAAATGAAGCTTTAAAAAAAAAAAAAAAAGAGACTGAAGTCACATGACCCAGAGCCTGCTGAGCTACACTAAGAGGGTTAGCAACAGTGTGAAGAATGATCATAGGGACCGGGGACTAAGCAGTTAGCACAGTTAGGAGACACATAAAACAGTCAAAGTAAGAGATGACAGGGGCCTAAACCAAAGCAAAAACTATGAACAAAGAGAACCAAGAGAAGCAAGTTAGCAGGTAGAAACGACAGAGCTGGTTGACTAAAGAGCAAAGAAAAGAGGTATAAGAAGCAAAAGAAATATATACCTACTCTTCAGGGGACAGATGAAATTTAAAGGGAAAATGACCAATTTGCTTTTAGGCAACTGAATGTAGTGTCCAGTAGTCAGGTAAGTATTGTATATAAGTCTGAGAGTCAGGTGAAAGATGAATTGGATGCATATATTGGGAGTCATCAAAATAAATAACAGTGTGTTCTGCTAAACACCACTCCTCCTTAGGTAAATCTAGTGTTCCAAAAATAGCAGATTTCTCACTGGAGCATATCCTATTTCTACTAACAGAACATGTTATTCTACAGATTTTACAACACACTGCACCGTCTCCCTTTTTCACAAACACTAAATGCTGCTATGACTCCACCAATATGTAATCTCAAAAAAGTGGATAATGATAGCCCAATTCCCACCACTCTCTCTTTTGCAGCCTTGAGGGCCATTATACGGAAAACACTATTAAGACTACCTTATAATTTAAAGTCTAAAAAGAGCTCCTAGTTTATTTAGTCAAATGTCTAATATGTTATTACTTCTGAGAAAAGTACTCTAAGTAGAGTTCTAATAAAAATACCCACATACTTACTATTCAGCAGGCAGGCAAACAATGGAATTGTCTTTAAGTGTGAACTAAATAAATACAAATTAGCTATCAAGGACATAAAACTAAGCAAGTTGAGAAAATTTAATTCATACGTAATTATCACCTTTATACCCTGTATTTTATTACCAGGACACATAAATACAAACAATGATGGCATGTGGATAAATAAAACTTACAGCCTATATTTATCTACTACCTGTTCTATTCTGTTGACTGCGATGTGAATGTTAGATATTAGAAAGGAACTCCATTCACTGCAGCCAAGTGTTCTGGGCATCCTCAGATGGAATGATCACAGTGAGTCTGTCCACAGCCATAATCTAACAGACTTAAAAGGGCTTCGCTTTAGGGTGCAATCCTGGACCAAACCCTTACTCTTCTACACTGACTAGCTTCACTAAACTTAAGTCCTAAGACTCAGACAGTGACACAGAAGAGGAAGTCCTTTCTAAATAATGAGGGAAGTGTCAGAAGCTGCATGTTTATACCTCATCCCATCCCCACGTCCCCAATTCATATAGTAAAACCTAAACCCAGATCTGAGAGTACTTGGAGGTGGGGACTTTGGGGATGATTAGGTCATTAAGACAGAACCCTCATGAATAGGATTATACAAAGGAGGCTTCAAAGAACATCTCATCCCGTCCCATCCAATGAGAAGGCACTGTGTGAACCAGGAAGTGGGCCCTCACCAGACAACAAATCTGCAGGCACCTTGATCTTGAACTTCCCAGTCTCATGAACTATGAGAAATACATGTCTATTCTTTATAAGTCACCAGAGACTTTGTTAGAAAAGTCTGAAGGGTAAGCCTGGTTAATTGTCAGAACTGGTTAATTTTCTGTCTTTAATTTAACTGTGTAACTGAAAAGCCCTAAAGTTCTCTGGGATTATCATTAATCGTTATGGAACACTCATGCTCCTGCTTAGTGTCAAGGAAAATTCCTGCAGCAGAAGCCATCTCAAAACATTCCTGATGTCAGGCAGACCTCCACTGGGTCCTGGCTGGTCAAGCAGAACCACCTGAGTTAGGCTGGGCCCCGTATCCTTTTTTGCCCCCAATCTCCCAACAAAAGGGAACACTCACCCCACACAGGCACTAAGATCTGTTCAGCAAAGCAAACGCTCTCTCTCAAACCTACAGACAAGTACACATGGGTCCTCTTCACATTCCTTCCATTAAGCTTCCTTTCCTGTTTTTCAGGAATGCTTAATTCTTAGCATATAGGTAAATTCAAGAGCTAAAAATTCAACATAAATATGTTTGTGGACTTCCAGTCAAGATGGCGGTGTAGGCAGACATGGCTCACCTCTTCACACAACCACATCAAAATTACAACTAAAATATTCAATAGCCGTCACTCAGAACTGTCAGAAATCGAGTTGAATGGAAGTCTGGCAACTGCAGAATTAAAGAAACCACATCCATCCAGACTGGTAGGAGGGGTACAGACATAGAAGGGGATGGTACCACACGTACATGTGGTGGATAAAAATTTGGGAGGGATATCTCAAAAAAGCAACAGATGGCTTCAGTGAGCCCAGGCCCAGCACCAGTAGCAGCAAGCCTAGATTCACAGCTTGGATTTACCTGGGAATCTCTAAACTCAAGTAGCAGTCATCTCAGATTGCTTTATAGCTCAGACAGGGTGTCCCTGGGCAAAAACACAGGTAGGGGTTGACCTTGGCCTGCACCACCTGAAAAATCCCAGAACCAGTGAAACCAGTGGACAGCTACAGACCACATCAGAGCACCACCGCCCCAATCCTACACAGCTGATCCTCTGCAGAGGTTAGAGGCTGGCAGTCAGTGGTTACAGTCAGTCCTTGCAGCTGACTGGCCTAGGTAAATCCCTCCCATTTATCTGCCAACAGCAAGCAAGACTTAACTATAAGAGGAGGACATACTCAACACACATCTCAAGTACCCAGCTTGGGTGACTAGATGGCTGTACCACTAACCCCTACAAGACACCTACTACATTAGGCCACACCAACCAACACACGAGTCAAAGTAGCTCTTCCTAACACATAGAAACAAACACAGGAAGGCTGCCGAAACAAAGAAATATGGCCCAAATGAAAGAACAGATCAAAACTCCAGATAAAGCTGAATAAAATGGAAATAAGCAACCTATCAGATGCAGAGTTCAAAACACTGGTTATAAGGATGCTCAAGGAACTTAGTGAGGACTTCAGCAGCACAAAAACACCCCAGTTAGAAACAAAGGATACACTAATTGAAATAAAAAATAATTTACAGGGAAACTATAGTAGAGTGGATGAAGCTGAGAATCAAATCAATGATTTGGAACATAAGGAAGCAAAAAACAACCAATCAGAACAACAAGAAGAAAAAATAAATTTAAAAAAAATTGAGGAGAGTACAAGTACCCTCTGGGACAACTTCAAGCATTCCAACATTCACATCATAGAAATGCCAGAAGGAGAACAGAAAGAGCAGGAAATTACAAATCTAGTTGAAGAAATAATGAAAGAAAACTTCCCTGATTTGGTGAAGGAAATAGACATGCAAGTCTAAGAAGCACAGAGTCCAAAACAAAATGGATACAAAGAGGCCCACTCTAAAACATATCATGCCGAAGTTTAAAGATAAAGAGAGAATCTTAAAAGTAGTAAAAGAAAAGAAGTTACCTACAGGGGAGTTTCCATAAGACTTCCAGCTGATTTCTCTAAGAAAACTATGAAGGGATTGGCAAGAAATAGTCAAAATCATGAAGAGCAGGGACCTACAGCCAAAATTGCTCTACCTAGCAAAGCTATTATTTAGAATCAAAGGGAAATAAAGAGCTTTCCAGACTAGAAAAAAACTAAAGGAGTCCATCATCACCAAACTATTATTATATGAAATGTTAAAGGGACTTATTTAAGAAAAAGAAGATCGAAACTATAAACAATAAAATGGCAAAAATACCTATCTATCCACAGCTGAATCGAAAAAACAAGCTAAGCAAACAAGTACAGAGACAGAATAATAGACAGGGAGAGCACTTTATGGTTCCCAGATGGGAGGGAGGGTGTGGGGGAGTGAGTGAAGAGGTGAGGGGATTAAGAAGTACAAACAGGTAGTTACAGAATAGCCGTGGGGATGTAAAGTACAGTACAGGAAATGGAATAGCCAAAGAACTTATACACATAACCCATGGACATGGACAACAGTGGGGGTATTGCCTGAGGAAGTCGGGGTACTGAGTAAAGGGGGACAAAAGAGAAAAAATCAAGACAACTGTAACAGCATAATCAATAAAATATATTTTAAAAAAGAAATGGAAGAGAGAATAAACAATAAAAATTAGAGATACTGGGGTAAAAAACAACAAAAAAAAACAATTTTTGAATCAGTTCTTTCAGTCTCTAATAATTAAGAAGGGATAAAATTCCATTACGTCTGCTTATAATGTAACTGAAAAAGCAGATACACAGAATGTCAAAAAGTACAGGTGATTCTCCCTACACAAGTCCAGTACTTACCAAATTTCTCACAGAACATAAAATATGTCACAATAAAAACAGAAAATCTGTTTATTTTAAAGGTGAATTGTGCAGTAAAGAAAAATACACTATTTTTCTAAAACAATATAAATAAACTTGAAACTCCACTTACTTTCTGCTCAGCGCTTTCCTGAAATGAAAGTCCAAAGTAGTCCTTCTCCAGGAGGTTGAGATGTTCACAGACTTTGTCAAACAACGCTTGTCCCTTAGCACATTTCTGAGAGAAAAGGAATAATATCTTTACTTGTCAAGCACTAGAGATGCCATGAGTACTATCAATAAAGGGAACCTTATAACATTTAGTTTAAAATTCTAATCTTGTAAAACTGTGCAAAGCATACATTCTAAAATAAATGCATAATCCGATGCTCCATGGTTTACGCCGTTCTATATAAATGTAAAAGGATTAAAAGTAAAATGCTAAGAGTTCATTGATTTTTAAAACATACAAAATATGTCCAAATGACTGTGTCAATTTCTCTACGTACCTCATGTCATATCTGTGTATGAAGGATACTGCCCCCCAGGAAACTCATTTAGCCTTATTCCCCAATGCAGCCTGAAACAATTGGTCCCATCAACACTTAGATTTGATTGCTGTTCTGTGATATTCGTAAAAGAATTTTTTTCAATACAAGCTACACTTTTTTCAATAATGATATAGCACTCTCTCTTAAGAACAAAGTTTAAAAATATAACGTATTGGAACTGGGACAATAAATCAGTTGCCCCTAGGACTTACCATATTTTTGCCTTAATTTGTGTTTTTTTAATTTAAGAAGCTGCTATTAATAGAGATAGACACAGAGGAAAAGCCCATTGTGTAATCAATGGCAAAACATAAAGTGGTAACTCATTTCCAATTAAGATGCACGCCCCTGGGAATGGCCAACTGCAAAGTCAGGTCACATGCTCCCCCACCCCCACAGGGAGGTAAGCGACCACTGGACCAAGTGGAAAGTGAACAAGCCATCAGACCTGTCCATCCTCAGGGTGAATGTCCTTGAGCTACCCAAGTGTGTACTTGTTAGTTCATGCAGCATGTGAAAATTAGAGTTCTCCACACACGTATCTTTAAATATGCAGTAAGATATAAAAAACATTTTATTAATAACTTCAAATAAATACACTGTGATAAGGGGTTTCAAAAAATAGTTTTCAAAGAAACTCAATTCAAGGGCTTGCTTCTGTCCTCTAACCTTTTATTCCTCCTCTTTGTGGGAGTGGAGGTAAGATATTCATGCCTGAAACATTTGCAAAGGAGAATCTGGAACTATTATTATTAAGCCTTTTATACTAATAGTTCTTTAAAAAATAAATTAATTCAAATAGTAAAGAGGAAGAAAGCTACACAGACCACATTTCAACATAACAAGCAATGTACTCTTCACATCACTACATATCCAGAGAATTAAATGATTAAGTACATTTAACATGTGTTTTATGTCCATGCAGTTAAAGTACATACAAATACAGTAATAATAAAGAAGAGTATGGGATCTGGATTCCAAACACCGAAGTTCTGAGCGCATGCCATTATTTACAAGCTATATGACCAGGGACACTCCATTTGCCCACCTCTGCAAGGGGGCCAATAAAACATCCCAGACGGGGCGTGGTGAGCACTAAATGACTTATAATACATACAGAGAGCCCAGACCACCGTACCTAATCAATATTGGTGCCTGTTGTTTACAAGCTGGAGAGTTTAGAACATGAAAAATGACTAATTTCATTTATATATGAAATTTTGCTTTAAGCTCTAAAAATTAGGTTCTGAATTTTATTATCTGATCTGCATGTAATTATTAATCTACACAATTAAAACTGAATTTGGAGGTATTTTACAATACTTGTATGAGAAGAGAGTGGCTCGAATCATGACAGTTATTTCCTGAATGTGCAGTATAGCTCATTGTCTCTTCTGTATAGGAGCCTGGAGTAGATGGGAGGGGATTTGGTTGCAAATAACAGTAAAGAATATTTTAAAGGTAATCAATAATGTAAGATAGAACTTGCTTTCTCTCACATTAATGTCACTGTACACTCCTGAATCTCCAGTGAGTAGAAGAAGCCTGCCTAGCGTAACAGGAGCTGGAAAAAAAATACCTGTATATAACATACTTAATTTAAATGAGGTGACATTTCACGCGCTGAGGTTCATAGTGAGTGACTGTAGCTATTCTTTCAGTGCCTACTTCGTAATTAGGAACTTTCCTTATCTGAGATAACAGAGGGAGCAAACTATTATAGCTCCTGCCACATTTACCTACTTAGATTACCACCCGCCATGCATTTATTATGAGGTATAAGTGAGTCACGGAGGACATTTTATCTACTATAAAGAATCATCTTCTTAGTCAGAAAGATACTAAAAAGTCGGTGGAAGCTTATATAAGGAGTTGACCTTTAATCAGATACTAGTTCTCAAACATAGTACTTCTCTGAAACTTCTGACTGTAAAGCCAACTACTTTCAAGTCAGCTAACTACTGAAACTGAGCAGCTGTAGACGTTGTGAAGAAACGTGAGACTCGAAAGGAGATTCATACCACTGCACTTGGTTATAATGCTATTTGAAATTAGGGAGAAAAAGACATTTAAGACAACTGTTGTCTATAAATATACACCTCAGTTCAAAGGGAAAACACATTCCAACACTGGTGCCCAGTCAATTTTTGTTAATAAATCATAATTTCTCACTGGTTCCCATTTCAAAAATAGAAACATGCTCTCTTGGGCAGAAGCCCCCTGGGATTAAGAGGAAAGCATCCGCACAGCTCGCCCCACCAGCGCAGTGTTGGGGGACAGGCAGCAGCGCGGGGCATCTGCCTGAGCCGCCATCAGAACCAGTCCCTCCCTCACGCGACCTTCTGTAAGCACGTCGCTGTTTATAGGCGAATGTGACAATGGAAAACCACTTAGTCGCCCTAAAGTAGAGTGTAAAGTGAGATCACGGCTTTTTTAACAACTCACTGTGAGGGTCAGATTAACCCAGTAAGATAGTACATGTCCAAGTGCCGAACTATGTGCCTTAATCAGAGCTGAATTCCATTCCCGGCTGCTCTTTCCCTGGCCTACATCTAAAACACTGCCAACATGTCTTCTAGGTGCTCAGATTGCTTCTCTACTATTCTCTCCTTCTCTCTCCAGGAAACAGATATTTTAAATGCTTGATAAGATCTTAACTGTGCACACAAATCAGCTAAGCTTCCATTCAGCATCTCCACCTTCAATGAACTCAAAACCTGGCTGGAAAGATGAAAAATACAATACTGTGTGTGAGACACCTGCTGAAAGATCCGTGTACCAAGTGCTATAGGAACACCAAGAATGAAATGAGCATGTAAGAAAAATCATAGCTTCACCAAGACTGCGACATCTGAAATGAATCTTAAGGAAGGAAATTATTTTTTTAAGACAGAGAAACAGAATATTCAAAAGAACTTAATTTTTACTTTGGATGTCTGGAGTCTGACAGCCCATTTGTATTCCAAAGATACTGAAGGATACAACAGATGAAAAAAGTAACCCATCCACAATGGTGTGGCCATGCAATACGACAGACAAACATGCTGCCCTACTCGCCGATGACCACGAGGGCTTACCAGTCTAACAGGCTCAATACACACGGATCCAACATCTAACCTGGATCGGTTCTATAAGATAATGGGGAAACAACAATACATAAGATAGACATGGTCTCAGGAACTTTACATTCAACTGGCCCAGATGAAAAATAAAAGAAGTACTCTCCCCACCATCCCCCGAAAAGTCCTACCACTCTGGATGTAATCAGGTAACTTATCCAATCAATCAAAGACAAATGAGCAATGGCTTACGAGACAGCCTGATACAAGAACTCTACCCAAAGACAATGTCTTGCTCTGGGGACAAGATTACCTGATACAATCACATCTTCCTAAAAGGAGTTTAAATACAAGACAGATATAAACACAGACTTATGTGTAGACACGAACACATACAAAGTCATAGAGCAGAGTAGTACAGACACGGAGGAAAAGCCAATGAGAAGGCAGGAAGCAAAACCCAAAGGTATCAAGGAAGCAGACTTGTGTTTGCCGAAATATGTTGCACTGCTCTCGTGAGAGGCTCCACATATACACCCACATCCCCAGAAAGGGGAGTACAGCGGGACGAGAAAAGTTCTGGTCACTGTGCATAACTACTAAGCATCGAAAGATAAATACCCTGAGAAGTTCTATGACGAAACAAAAAACTAGTGTCCTATCCTTCAACCTAATGCTTCTCAAAATTTGGCTTAAAAAACAACCCACTATCTTTTAAAAATGAAACATAATCATTTAACTGAACTGAACTTTTCTCAAGACTGACACTGGTTTAATGAGATACAGAACAATCTACCAACCCAACTTCTGGAAGGTGAAACTTTCAGGAAAGTTTCACAGGGAACTCAGGGGATCCAGAACAAGTCGCCCAAAAATGTGCCTCTGTAGTAGATTGCCTGAAGCTAAAGGCAACTTTAGCCGCAGGCTCAGGAGAAACTTCATCCCTAACTGCCAAAAAGAATTTGAATTAGAGACCTTCCCCCCCAAAATCATCAGTGATAACCTTTTTGACCGACTTATACGGCAGGGCCAAATTTTATTTGCTAAACGTCTGCTCTTCTAATCTTCCTGAAGTGGCCCCTCAGGGGGCCCCAAGATGCATCACCTCATCCGCCGCTCAGAATGCCTTATATACATACATCCATTGCCCTTCCTGCCGCTGTACCTCTCCAGTAGCGGGGGTCTCTGGCTAGATCACACATGCAGCATTCCCATACACAAGTATGTTCCGAATTTGGTTATTTTCTCTTGCTAAAAATACAAAATAAAGTAAAAACATAAAGTTTAAAATAAAGTGAAATAAAATACTTACTAACTTATTCCACAACAGAACATAGCTCAAGAAAGGAGGTAGAGAATTATGAGGATCTGGCCCTCATGCAGATTTGAAGACTGGCATTAATATTGTCTTTTTGATTCAAAAATACCGAAAAAGAGAATTCAGTTTAAACTGGATTGGATGTGCCTGGCTGTCTGGCAGAAGCAAAGCATTTCCACAGATGAACTCTCAACAAACATAATTAAAAATCAAACACAAGGAAACCAGTTATTATTGAGCATTAGACACAGTATCAGAATCAGACCTTCAGAGACTGTAGATGATCAAATTATCATGGACAGAACACAAAATAATTATGTTTTTTGTATTTAAAGAAATAAATGAAATTTAAAACATCGAGGGAAAAGTATCAGAAAGCAGATTTCTGAAAAGAATCAAATGGAATATCTAGAAATAAAAACTATAATAATTAAATTATAAACCAAGAAAACCAGTGAACTCCTGGCTGGTGTAGCTCAGTGTATTGAGTACTGGTTTGCGGAATCAAAGGGTCGCCGGTTCAATTCCCAGTCAGGGTACGTGCCTGGGTTGTGGGCCAGTTCCAAGCGGGGGATGCTGAAGAGGCAACCATAATTGATGTTTCTCTCCCTCTCTTTCTCCCTCCCTTCCCCTCTTTCTAAATATAAATAAATAAAATCTTTTAAAAAAAGGAAACTAGTGAACTGAAAGATGAATATGAAAAAACTACCCAGAATGCACAAAAATATATTAAAAATTTTCAGATATGGAAGCCAAAATTAAGAAGGTTTATATACGTCTCATAAGAATTCTAGATGAAGACAATAGAATAAGGGAGAGGGAATATGAAAAGTCATAATGGTTGATAAATGCTGAATCTCTCAAATTAAGGAAATTGAATAATTCTCTAGCCAGATAAAATAAAACCTATTAATCTATAATCACTTTGTTCCATTGATTACTTATGCTCATTTACATTCAAAACATTTTGACATGAATAATTTAAAAATAATGAAAGAGCTTTGCTTCTAAAAATAATTTGGTACAGAAACCAGAAGAAAATATTAGAAAACAATTAGCACTCAAAAAAGTATGTAAGAAATTATTGCTTCTTTACCAGAGAAGGAGAAAAGTCCTTTAGAGACAATATCCCAATAAAATTGTAAAAGAATGACTGGAAATAAGAAAGGATTATAAAAATATTAAAAATTTCATTAAAAGAATAAAAATCCACCGATACTCCAAAAGGCTTCATGATGATGTTAAAAAAAAGTCTTGAGAAGATCAACAAGAGAGGAAGAAAATAAGACAGTAGAAGATGACTTACTACTTTTAGTCTCAATTAAACATAAAAATGTGTATGGAAAAAATTTGAGACTAAGGTTTTTCTTTAAAAAATCGTTATACTGTTAGTCACAGTGACACATGTAAAGGCCACTGCAAATTACCAAGGGTGTCCCCCAAGGTGCTGTCTCACCTGATGCTCACGGTGACAAATGAGAGGGCAGCAATCAGGTATGATTACTATTTCCATCAACTCTGCCGCTTGAGGGAGGAAGGATATAAGTAACAAGTGGAGTGGCTGGTCTTCCTGGGCCAGCTCCTCTTAGCAAGGTCAGGAGAAAGTAAGACCATTTACTCCCAAAAAGCATCTACTGAGGGAAGTACACATTAAGCAAGCCCAAAGAAATAGACAACTTTCTTTTTAACAAATTCCCTTGAAAATAAGTGAATGAATGAATGAATCCATCAAGGCAAGAGGGAATACAACAGAAAATTCTCTTCAATAACAGAGATGTTATTTAAAAAAACCCCCTAGAATTGATCTGCTTTTGGAAATTGAAAAGGGCCAACAAAATAGCATATTTCTTCTAATTTCATAAAAAACTGTATCAGATTATCAGGGGACACATATTAAATCTACATATGAACTGTCCCAAGTTATGACTCTTTATAGGCACTAACCTGCGATCACACGTGCTTGCCTATGCTTTGACAGTAACACCACCCACTGGCTCACAACTTCTTCTTCACCTTCACACTGCTCACAACACACTCCGTAAATAATAATTCTCACCATGTGGAAGAGAGGAATCAAGGCATAATTCATAATAAAACCCGAGAACACTAGCCCTACCCCTTAACAGCTGTGTGGCCTCAGACAAGTTATTGAACTTTGTCATGCCTCAGTTCCCTCTTCTTAAAATAAATATACCCACCTTATAATGGTGATAAGAGAATTAAGTAAAGCGTATTTTGTTTCATTTTTAAAGATTTTATTTATTTTTAGAGAGAGGAGAGGGAGGGAGAAAGAGAGGGGGGAAAACATCAATGTGTGATTGCCTCTCACACGCCCCCTACTGGGGACCTGGCCCACAACCCAGGAACGTGCCCTGACTTGAAACTGAAATGGCAACCCTTCGGTTTTCAGGTTGGCACTCAATCCACTAAGCCACACCATCCAGGGTTAAAGAAACATTTTAAAGCACTTAAAATGTTTGACACACTACATGAATTCATTAAAAGGCACCTGAAATCACAGGACCTCTCTGAGCTGCTCTAAAAATAGTAATTGATTTTAAATATAATTAAAGAATTTTCACAGTTAAGTCACCCAACCTCATTTCACAAATGAGGAAAATGAGGTTACAGAGTTTAGATGATCTAACTTTTCAGTCTGATTTCCTGGATTTCTTTTAAAGAAATGAATTCTTATTTTTTCCTATTATTATTTTGATTTTTTTTACAAACAACATAAATTGTATTGCATGAAAGTACTACAAATATACTTTTGTTAACTAAGCGAAATGTACATATATTTTGCATCAAAGGTACCAATGCATGTGCTGTTCACTGATGTTATAGCAATTTGGGGGTACTGACCCAGATAAAAAAAAAACTATTACAGGAACAAGTATAAAGGACACATGGACAAAAATTAACAGGGGTGGCTAGGGAAGGGGGGTGGGGAGCACGGGAGGGCGGGCTGGGATGGGATTAAAAGACAGAAAACTGTACTTGAAAAATAATTAAATTAAAAAAATATTGATTTGCCAAGAAATACTCTAAATTTCTATTTTACATTGATTTCCAACTGCTGAAACCCTATCTCTAAACAAATGGCTAAATACTCCTTCCAGGTGAAGCCGATTCCATTCTCCGAATATGCATCTTTCTCTTTCCTGCAATTTACTTGATATTTATGGTACTTACTCTTACACTCTACTCCTTTTGAGATTTATTACTTCTGGAGACTGAGTTCCTTAAGCAAAAATAAGTCTCCTCTGGCAGCACCTAACTGAATAACTAGCTCACCAGTAGGCCAAGATATCTGTTGGATGGAATGGCTCGGTGCCATGAAGCCAGACAAAAAGTTGGCAAAGTCGAGTCCAGAATTCAGGCCTTAGAGCTCGCAGCCTAATGCAATCTGCGGATCTAGCTCATGGGCTACCAACCCATAGATATTCATGGAACTAAACCAAATACACACTGTCAAATAGGTTCTGGGGGAAGAACAGCCACAGATCCACATTTTATTTTTAAAACTTTACATTGCACTTAAACTCTTCTTTAGTAATATAGAGGACTTCCAAATATTTCTTGGGAACTAGTGGACTGACAAGAGCAGACAAGCAGGCCAGATCCCACATTTATGAAAAAGGGGAGGGTGGGGTTTCTCAGTGTCCACACATTCCTTCAGCAAGTCCTCCATTTCACTGTTAATTTCCTCTTGCAATGTGAAGCTGCCTTGGCTTTGTATCCCTTCTTAGGCAGAATCTGTACAGAGTACAAACTGCTTAAATCTCTACTCTGGTAATAGAGCACCAAGTAATTAAACAATTAAAACCACAGAACTGTTACTAAACTCTCCAAGTACACCTCAAAGAGAAATCTGACTTTCTATATCTTAAATACCAAAAAGCTTTACAATCTGTTTTTCCCATCTGCCTCTCCCTAACCCCATTTACACCACTGATCAGCAATATAAAATCAATAGTTTAAAAACCAAATAAACAAAAAAGTCCTTCAATCTACTTTTCAGGTATCAGATTATTTTTCCTTTAAAAGATTGCATAATACATTAGAGAGCTATCCAAAGGAGAGAGAAAAAACAAGACAATTTAGATGGGCTTAAAGTATAGTATTCAAAGACTGAAAGACTAGCTTTTGGGAACTTAAAAAAAAAAAAGGCAAAGCAATCTACTGCAGACCCAGCTGAAGAAAGGCAGGCTGGAATCTGAGACGCTGAGCAAAGTCCCCCGTGCCTGCGCTGTTATTTGTGGCATTCATTATTGAGTCCAAAACATGACATTTCTGGAGGCCTCTCAACTTGAAGGAATTTGTGCAAGTGCTTACCCGGCAGATTGCAGTTAACGCCACACACCACTGGCGTTTTATAAAACACCATCACTGTCTCCGTGTAGGTTCCTCCACACTGCAGTTATTGTGCACCGAGGAGACAGGCCTGGGAAGCACACAATGCGATCCATACATCGCAGCCCTTGAACTATGTATTTTGCGCAAGTTCTAAACTACACTATGCAAATTATAAAAGGCCAATGAAAGAAAGGTATGTAAAGAGCAAACACAACAACTGATGCATTGTCATGGAGGGTGGAGGAAATCAAAGAAAACTATACAGAAGGGAAAAGTGTCCGAACAGTCTAAGGCCATTGTTTATCGGATCATTCTTTTCCTACCAATCTGCACGAGCCCTCAACACACCTGTGCCCCAAAGTTCATTTAAACCCCAACATAAAGGAAGAACCCACATCCAATGATTTAGAGTGTACGTGCTAAAAATTTAATTCCAGAAATAAATAAATCACTTATAGTAAAGGAAGGTTTTAAGTAACATTTTCCTGATTATTAATATGAATTAAGTTTGAAAAATTTTTTCAAATACTCCAAAAAAGATGTGTATGTATTATAAATATAAACATGTAAATATGACAAAATAAATGTGTGTATGCACACAAATGCATGTACATGTATACACACATGTCTTTTTAAGCAGCTGAAAAATTTTTCAAATTTATTTCTCATTAGCAATCAGGCAAACTGTATATACATATATCCATTGATGAGAGAGAGACAGACTAACATGTATTATCAAAGCTAAGTGAGCCTGTAAGTTTGTTATAAATCACTACAAAGAATGAAAAAGAGAAATTTCTCTTAGGTAGTACTCCTTCAAGACCAGGCTATAAAAAGGAAGGGTGGGAAAAAGAGAAAAAACTGTCTCACAGCTCATCATACAACCTCTACTTCTCTTCCATTCCACGGGATTCAGAGGATTATGACAGAACATTGGGGGAATTTCGCAGTGTTGTTGACATGAACGACATAAAATAGTATTCGACACAGTTTTAAGTGCTCGAAATTAAAAAAGGCTGTTGCTAAGGCAAAAACAAACACAAGGCCAGAACAGACTGCACAATACCCTCTAGTCACTGTACCCCACAATAATTTTAAAGGCAATCCGAATGCAGCTAGAAGCTTGTAGGCTCATATACATACCTTAATTATCTCAAGGACACAGGTATTGCCATTCTTTTACATTGTTAAGTAAGACCCTATTTCGTGAGCACAGCGCTTCCTAGTCTAAACAGACTATTCAAAGGGAATGTTTTTCCACCCTAGCCTTCTGGGTTTTGGAATGTTTTAGAATTCTTAACCAAGTACACAATTTCTCTCATAAGCAACCAGTTAAGTTGTGATCACAAACAAGACAGAAGAAGATGTTTCATCTTTATGCTATGTGGAAAATGGCAAAAACAACAGAAATCTGCCACCAGTATTATTCACAAACAAACAAGCAACCACAAATTTAAGTCTAGTAGCTTGGTCTCTCACTCACCAGCCCCCCCCCCAAGCAAATAAATGGTGGTTTTAGTTTTAAAAATTAAAGATAAAAGATAAAACATTGAACTTATCATCTTTCATGCATAATCACACCCTACATTCCTAATGTGGCTGTAGCTCTTTTTTTCCTGAAATCCTGAGGTTTTCATCTGTTTTCAGGACACAGGAATTAGCTGGCTGAGCAGAGGGGCACCCTCTCAAAGGCTTTCTGTCCGCACTCTGCAGAACAGGCCTGCAGAGTGCTTTTCCAAAAACCAGTTCCCACTCTTCTCACTAAGACGCTGACTCCGGGGCATACCCAAAACCAAGCTCTGAGAGGGAGCTGCAGAAAACCTCACCAAACCCCTAGGATGATGGGTGTTGAAACTGGCCAAGCAAACCACATTTGTTGGTGATATGTAAATATCTGCACACAAATCTCACACAAGGAATTATACTTTTTTTTTTTACTTTAACTAAATGATAAGAAATAATAAACACCCGTAGTTCGAATACACTCCAGTTGCTCAGCTGTTTATAAAGTGTGGTCCCTGAAATGCCTTCCTTTGGTAATAAAAGTTTAATGGAATGGTATTGTAGCTTATGCGGAAGGACCATCTAATCTTCATTTGCTCGAACCAAATAGCCTGCAGTTTCTCATATGTAAAATCCAACTGTATTTCTATTTCTAGAGTTCATTTTACTGGTAAAGTAAATAAATTCATTTTGACATTCTTCTGTTTTTAACTCAACTAGTTATGACCAATGCCTCTCCAGCATGAGCCTAAGTGCTTTGAAACTAGGAATTGGTGTATTCAAAATTTCAACAGAAAGTATATTGTTTTTAAACCTTGTAGATTTTTCCTTACTTGTAAAAGTACTAATGAAGTTTACTTTTTGAGTCTAAGCAAGTTCTTTACATTATAAGGCCATTGTGAATACCAGAAGGAATGCCCCTCACCAAAAAAACCATAAATATCTTCTAAACCGTGGGTCCCTTGTACTATAGCTTCTTCCCCTAGACCCATCTGTATCGGTGTACCAGCTGGTGGTGTTGTGAGAGGCGGCGTTCAGCTTCAGTGAAATTTTTTTTGAAGACTCTGTCAAGGCATTTGCTCATTTCATGATGGGTGATTTACGCGAGTGCACCGCGCTGAGTGTTCAACAGTCTTCAACCAAAAATGGAAAGACCCCCATGCCCCACCCTCCCGATTCATTCAATCACACCCCAGCGACTTTTTGTTTTATTTCCCCAGCTGAAAAAAGTCCTGCCAATGTGGAAGGAGTGAAACAAAAAACAGCAGAAGCACTAAAAGGCATCTAAATCAAGAAGTTCAAAAATTGTTTTGAGCAATGGAAAAAATGTTTCCATAGGTGTAGTGCATCAAATGGAAAGTACTTTGAAGGTGGCTGAAGTTTAAACATGTAAGAATATATACACAGTTTTTTATAAATAAATTCCAGGGGGTTGGGGCCCCCCTCATATAGATATATAAGTGGTATGTGTTTACATTATGGGCCTTCCAAGCCACTAAGGTATTGATAAAATATAGGAATATTGGGGATCCAATATATTTATCCAAGGCATAGCACTTAAGTATTTTCAACAGAAATTGGAGAAAAATTCAAGATCCTTAGAAAAATCACAGTCAGGCTTTTAAAATATAATAATCATTACAGCTGATACTTACCAAGCTCATACTGTATGCTGGGGATTACTTAAAGCAAATCATAACCAGACAAATTCAGCCACTAATTAGAGTCAGGAAACAGCTGTCAAGTGCGTGAGTGAACCCAGACGGAGGGACGCTCGTCAGACCTCCTGCAGTCCTAATGCAGGGTGCCTGCTACACTCACTCTCCTACCACTGAGAGGAAATCCCCCACCAGCCCTGCCAGCATCTAACACAGAGCTGACTGAAGAATGCACCTTGAGTCTGGGAGCAGGTGCTCCGCCAGGGCGTGTGCCTCAGCGTCGGCATGTTTCTCAGCTCTGGGTTGCACAGATGCTTGAGCCTGGCACAGACCCACTAAATGGGAATCTTCAAAGGTGGCACCTGTGCATCTGTATGTCTTAAGTTTTGTACTGGGCTTTTTTTTCTCAGAGTATTTTAGGTTCACAGAACAACTGAACAGAAGTTACAGAGATTTCCCTATATACTCTCTACCCCCGCACATAGCCTCCCCCATCATCAACATCGCCCACAGAGAGGCGCGTTTGTCAAAAACAGATGGAACCACATATCATAATGACCTGAAACCCACAGTTAATATTAGGGTTCACTCTGGGTGTTGCATATTCTGTGGGTCTGGACAAACATGCAGTGTTATCTATCCATCATTATAGTACCATACAGAGCAGTTTCACTGCTCTAAAAATCCTCTGTGCTCCCATATTTTAAAAAAGCTTAACCAAGGGTTCTGACCTGGAGGCAAGGCTGACACCGAGGTATGCAAACAGACCTCCTCTCCAGAGTTAAGACCATCTGCCCTCACGCAGCCCAAGTCCTTCAGCCCACAGCTTTCATCTGGCAACTTCCCTTTCTGACCTTGCGGGTCTTGATGGATAATATATCAGTTGCTCAAGCTTTCACTTAGGATCCTTTTTTTAAAATGATTGGTTCGTACAGCCTGGTAACATAAAATTTATCTGGCAAATCTTTAATAACAACTACATTTGACACTAGTTTTGAAAAAGAAATCATAACATACAAAAACACAAGCCAGGCTCAATAAAACTAGCCCCACTTCTACTGACCAGGAGTGTTTAAAGTACTTTTTACAGCTGACCAAAGTGGAAGTCAAGATGCAATAGAGAATAATCTTAATCACTAACATATTTACTTTATGATAATTATAACACAGAGGGAAACAAGATCCAATACAAAGAGAGAGAGATCTTGAGAAGGTTTCTTAGCAACACTAATTTCCTTATCCCTCACCACCTGAATCTCTGGTTCTCCAATTCAATGACAAGCAATTTATGGGCAGTCTGAGAATAAAATACAATTCATTTTGAGATCTCTCAAGTTTTTTACACACACTGATCTGAGGCAACAGTGTTTCCATTGAGCTTGACACATTTCCCCATAAAAGTTTTCCATTCTTGGTACACAACTAACAAACTAAAGTGAAACAAAGAGAAGGTGACAATGAGGTTTGTGTTCATCTTGTTGGGGGGTGGGGGGGGCTTTTTAAGGCTTTGCTTAACCTAAAACACACATGCCATCAATTATTTCAACTATATAAGGAGAAAAACTGTCAAGCATCAGAGAGGAAAATGGGGACTCAGAAGCAGAAAAGTCTGGAAGTGTTTGGTGAGTGTGGCCCTGAGGAGCATCTCCCCAAAAGGCTGCCTTGCCGACCCAAACATGCCACAAATCCAGCCCTCTAGCCCCCTCACAAACTGACTTAATTTTTTCATTTCCCTTGGCATTATGGGTGGAATTCTACCATTTATGTTTCTTTAGAAAGAACAAGTTTCTTTCAAAATGCAAATCTCTATTAGAAGGCAGTCCAGGTAACTCATTCATACACTGAAGCATCCATCCATTCAAACTGCTGACCTGCTCATTACTTAGCTGAGCGAAGTAGGCAGGAAGCATAGATTTTTTTTTTGTGTATTATCCTGCTACAAAATAGTAGTAGTAGTATAATACTAAAAGTAATAGTATCATTGTAGAGTTGAAGCACAAAAGTCTAAGGGGGAAAAGCAACAGGAAATAGGAAAAAACATGAAAAGCACAGATTTAAAATTTGGGGCCTGAGTTAGGAAAGTGGGGCGGAAGTTCTGTGTGTGTCCGCCTGCTCAGAAATCAAGCATTGCTGAGTTTTCCTAAATACACCACTCTTCAGAGTCCAGGAGTTCTTTCCTCCTCAATGAAGATGTTTACCAATTAGAGTAACACGGCACTTCTACTCTCTTGTATTATTTATCGAAAACATAAACATACTTATCAATTACATTCATATTCTTGTTGCATATAAAGTTGACCTTTGAAAGAAAAATTTATAAGCAACTTAAAAGGACAAATATTTCCTACTTTTAATCTTTCAGCAAAGGTAGGAACCAAATCAATATTTAAGGATAAAATTATATCCAAACACACAAGATATATTTAACTAAATAATATTCTGAAAGCACATTTGTAAACTACTATACAAATATGACTTCCTTAACGTCTGATTTTCTTAAAAATTATATATTAGCACTAAAAGAGTTTAGCAGCCATATCATTAAAATAATTTTTAAGAAATGAAGGCTTCAACATTTTTTGTACAACTTTTTCTATTATTCACTTTGAATAGAAACAGTTGACATAAATCTGCTAAAAAGTATAATCTCCTTTAAAAGACAGAGAGCTAACTAATAAATAAAGAGACTAGTATTAAATATCTAGCCAGAAAAACATATCCAATTTTAACTATTTAAAAAAAATTACTTCCATTAAAACTTACTTCAAAAACCATAAGCAGAAAACTTCTGTAGCTAGCACATTCTCTGTAAACTATTTGCCCAGAATGAATTTTGACATTTGATTCATACAGGCTTTCTGTGCTATAGAAAAATAGCTTAGTAGAGCATTCCTATTTGATAATCTTTCAATTGTTGCTGGCAAAAATATGGAAAGAGATCGATGAATATGAAAAATAGTGTTAAGACTCAGGTTAAATTTTCTCTCCATGTGAATAAGTAGATGATACACAAAATCACTCCCCTTCAAAGCAGGAAGAGGCCATGTGATCCAATGAAGTACAGTTACAAGACGCAGTTTGGTGAACTGCTGGAATGCAGCTTTCGTCTTGAGATGCCTCTCTAAAGTGTGACCTTTAAAAATTCAGTAATCTTCCTAATCCTAACTTTTCTTTTTTCTAATCCTAACTTTTCTAACAGAGTTAATATTTATCTCTGTTATAGAACATAATTATGCAAAAAAAAACCCTGGCATTCTGACAGATCATATATCCATACTTTAGTCATTTAGCCACCTTGGTGAAATCTTTTGAGAAATCTAGTGCTTTTTATAAATCATATGTTATTATGTTACATCACATTCAATCCCTTTAAGATCCGAATGCTAGCATATTGTATTACGGCGCTGTAAATAGGAATGCTAATTCTGTCCACGTTTCTGGGTCACAGGGTACGTATCCTGCTGTGGAGATGAACAGAACAGCCCCGGCTTTTATGAAATAAACAACACTCACAGGTAGAGGCAAGATTCCCAAATCCTTGTGCCCATCGAGCCCTACACACATCTCCACAGGAATCTTAAGGGAGAAGTGGGGAATAAAAAGATGGGATCAAGGTGGAGAATATCCAGCAACATTTCCTAACACTTGAGAAATAAAAACTGTAGCATCTTTAATTAGCTCAGGCCAGGAGAGGACAGCAGCAAGGAAAAGAGACTGGAAATAAAGTAGTAACAGAAACAAACAGATTCTAAGCAGAACAAATTTAACGAAAGATTTCTTATGGGTTTTGTTAAATGAGACTATTATTTCTTCATTTTTATGAACTCTGACAAAGATTTTAAAATTTTTAATTATTAGAGTGAGAAAAATGTGCCTGAACAGATTTTGAAATGCAAATTTATTCTGAAAATAACCTTTCCCTCTCCCATTTTTTCCAGTCTTACTCAACTTTCAAATAATTTTCATTCTAAGAGAAAAAATAATTCAAAGATCCAGTGCCTACTGTACTACCACCCTGAGACTACAGTGAGAAGTTCTTCAGCAGTGAGGTGTCAAGCTTGCCTGGCAGCATGTGTAACGAGAGCCAGAAAGAGATGCATGTTGCCTTCAAAATTACATCAGGATGGTTACTCATAGTGACAAGTCACTTTCAAGTGTCAAGTGCAATACTTTTGACATACTATTGAAGCAAGGGCAAAAAAAGGCAAGCCCCAGAGTTTGAAACCAAAAGTGGGGAGGGAGGATGGAAAAGAGGAAGCATGTGGTCGAATTCTTGAGAGCTGAGAAATAAAACCACATCGTTCTTTAGTTTGATGGAGAGAAGAGGAGACACTAGAGAAAAAGAGGCAGGAAATAAAGTAGTTGTATATTCTTCTCACCAAGCCCAGCCTACACTCAGAGCAAGTAATCAGACCAGAGAGCCCACATCTAAGTGAAAGAACTCTTAGGCTTCTGGGAGTCTGCATTTGCCCCCAAACTCTTCATTCTTTCGGAGCCAAGACCATACATATCTTACCCACTCTTTATCACTATCATCCCTAGCAGTTTCATATAGTCTTTTATAAAAATTTACTAAATTGTTTTCAGATATGGCTGACCCCTTTGCACAACCACAACAAAAGTACAACTAAAATATAGAATGACAATCACTCAGAACAGACAGAAATCAAATTGAATGGAGAAGTCTGACAGCTACAGAATTAAAGAAACCACATCCATCCAGACTGGTAGGAGGGGCACAGCCACAGAATGGGCTGGTCCCATATCCGAGTATGGAGGGTCAAAATTTAGAAGGAATATCTAGGGAGCCAGGAGTCCGAGCCCCATACCTGGGCCCCCACCCCAGGAAGTGCCAGGAAGATAAGTCCTCACAACTTTTGGCTGCAAAAACCAGTGGGGATTGAGTAGGTGGAAGAGTTCTGGAGCCCCAGCAGTACCTCTTAAAGAACCCACATATGAACTCACCTACTCAGACTCACTGTCTCTGGACTATGGTGCAGGGGAGGTGCCTTGAGGGGCACCAGTGGCATGCAGGGAGAAGCTGAGGTGTCTGCCTTCAAGGCAAGCAGAGACCATTGTCCCTTTTCTGGCCCTTCCCCAACAGAGCTGGCAGACTGGTGCCATATCTAAGATACTATCAACCTGGCTAATAGTGTTTGACCTGCCTTGGGAATCCCCAGAGACTCTGCCCCACCCAACTCACAGGCCCACCCAAGCTGCTTTTCCATATGGATGGCTGCTCTTGGCTCCTGCTTCACAACTTCCTAAATCCTCTCATACCAGCAGCAGTTGGCCTCAGTGATTCCCAGGCACAGAACCAGCAGTCTAGATGCACACCTTGGCACCTGGGAATCTCTAAGGTTGATATAGTAGCAGCCATCTCAGATTGCTTTATAACTTGAGCAAGGCGGCCCCAGGCAACACACAGGTGGGGTTGACCTTGGTCTGTACTACCCAGGAAACCCCCAGGGCCAGCACACCCAGTTGGCAGCTACAGACCACATGAGAGCACCGCCACCCTGCCCTGCACAGCAGATCCTCCTCGGAGAGTGGAGGTTGGTAGTAGGCAGTCACAGTCAATTCTTGCAACTGACTGGCCTGGGTAGATCCTTCCCATTGATCTCCCAGCAACAACCAAGGCGCAACTCTAAAAGGAGGGTGTACTCAACAGACATAAAGGGCACACCTCGAGTACCCAGCTTGGGTGATGGGGGAGGCTGTGCCACTGGACCCTACAGGACACCTACTACATTAGGCCACACTACCAAGACACGGAGTCAAAGCAGACAATCTCTTTGCTTTGTACTAGTACCTAATCCACAGAAACAAACACAAGGAGGCTGCCGAAATGAAGAGACAAAGAAACATGGCCCAAATCAAAGAACAGATCAAGACTCCAGAAAAAGAGCTGAATGAAATGGAGATGAGGATCTCTCACATGCAGAGTTCAAAACACTGGTTATAAGGATGCTCAAAGGAATTTAGTGAAAATGTTAACAGCATAAAAAAGATCTAGTCAGAAATGAAGGATATACTAATTGAAATAAAAAACAATTTACAGGGAAACAATAGTAGACTGGATGAAGCTGAGAATCAAGTCAAGGATTTGGAACGTAAGAAACCAAAAAAACAACCAATTGGAACAAGAACAAAGGAGAACCTGAAAAAATGAGGACGGTGTAAGCAGCCTGTGGGACAACTTTAAGCAAGCCAACATACACTTCATAGCATGGGGTGCCAGAAGGAAAAGAGGAAGAGCAAGAAACTGGAAATCTATTTGAAAAAATAATGAAAGAAAACTCCCCTAATTTGGTGAAGGAAATATCAAGTGCAGGAAGCACAACGAGTCCCAAACAAGATGGACGGAAGCAGAGGCCCACCCCAAGACACATCATAATTAAAATGCTAAGTTAAAGATAAAGAGATGGGAGGAGGGTGTGGAAGAATGGGTGATAAGTGAGGGGATCACGAAGTACAAATAGGTTGTTACAGAACAGCCATGGGAATGTACAGTACAGTGCAGGAAAGGGAGTAGCCAAAGGACTTACACATGTGACCCATGGACATGAACGTGAACAACAGCGGGGGAGGGGTGCGAATTGCCTGAGTGAGTGGGGTATGCTGGGTAAGCTAAGCGGAAAAAGTCAGGACAACTTAATAGCATAATCAAATAAAATTTAACTTAAAAAAATAAGTATTTTTACTTATTTAAGCCCTTGAAATCTTTCTACAAAAAATTAGCCTGCCATCCCAAGTACAGGGTGGGGCAAAAGTGGGTTTTCAGTTGTTCATATGGAAAATATACAGTAATATATATACAGTAATATACAGTAATATATATATATACAATAATAAATAACGAGAATAAACTTTTAGAAAATAATAATACAAAGATAAACTGTTTCTCATACTAACAACTGTAAACCCACTTTTGCCCCAGCTTGTGTTTAAAAAAGTAGGGCAGTAGTAAGCAGAAGGAGCAATGGGACAGAGGAAGTGGGAGAGGGAGTGGATTATATATACACATATACATACACTCAAATCTTTCTTTTCTAATTAGAGAAGACTACGAGAAAAGTAGGAACCTTAAGTAAGCAAATGTGACCATTTAGCTTAGATCAGAAGGATGGATATTTCATACATGCAAGGGAAAGTAGAGAGAAATAAATCAACAGTTACTCTCCAGGAGTAATGTGCTATAGGCAAAGTTAACACCCTAAGGCAAGAGAGAAGAAAGTTCTTTTTCCAAGGAACTAACAATCTAGGTGAAGAAACAATACAGGCAGGAGGAGAATCAAACAATTCAAAAGTTAGCAGTTGTTCAATACAAAAGATTCTTTCACAAGGCCGTGCATGATTCATCACCAAATTAATGGAGCAAACAAGTTCAGAGGAAGAAAAAAACATTCTGAAAGCTGGAGTTAAGTTGGACATTAAAAGATAGGAAGCAACATGTACATGGGGAAATATTTAAGAATGTAGAGATGGTCTAATCAGAAACTTGAAGAAC
Source organism: Artibeus jamaicensis (assembly GCF_021234435.1). Taxonomy (NCBI): domain Eukaryota; kingdom Metazoa; phylum Chordata; class Mammalia; order Chiroptera; family Phyllostomidae; genus Artibeus; species Artibeus jamaicensis. Next base: position 5,950,348 of record NW_026521812.1, on the reverse strand, counting down.
AGACAGACAATTCAGAGTGTGCCCGATTAGAAGACCCATGTGCCTGGCAGTGGGGGGACTCGGAAAATCCAGGAGCAAAAGATCCAAGACAGTCTGCGGTCATACCTAATGGGGTCCTGAGCGCCAGCTAAAGAATGACTTGAGGAAGCCCCACTCTCCTCTTGTGAACCCCAGTGTTTTTCAAGCTGGACCAGAGTATTTGAGTATTCTCATGGCATGATAGCCTTTTCCTATTTCATAAATAAAAATTAAATCACTGGAGAGAATGATTACCTTAAATCCTTTTTGAAGCATTTTTTAAGCTAAAAGGATAGATGGACAGTTAGCCAGAGACATCCTTTTGGACCTCTGTCACTGGAATTTTAAACTGCACATAACACATGCCAATAAATCGTTCCTGCTTCCCAAACCATAGTTAAATCTAACACTTGTTTGTAGAAGGTTTGAGTGCCACAACTTCCAGATCCCCCACAAATACAAAGAGAGTGAAAACTATTTAATTAGTAAACCTAGTGGCGGTCACACTAGAGGTCTGAAAGAATAACCTTAGAGGGTGAAGTGGACATAAACAATCAAGTACATAAACAAAGCACAGTGGAAAGTGATAATGTAAAACTGGATTGCAGTGGGTCTACACACACAAAAAAGGCAAGAAGACCAGGACATTCTCCTTCCTGCGACAAATTATCATCGGAACACTGACGAGAGAATATGCATTCTGATAGCCTTATTCACAGCACTGAGAAAAATGGTACTGACATTCCTGTGTGGGCAGAAACAATGCCCTCAGTTCTCAGGCAAAATCAACACGTGGGAACGACTTTCAGATGCCAGAGAAAAATGTGAGCAACTCGAACGCAGAGTGCACATTCATGCATGCTTCCAAGGTCTTGCAGGAACTTTTACGTTTATTTTCAGACTTAAAAAAAAAAAAACATACAGACTTATCAGCCATAGTAAACCTAGCTCAATGCTAGAAACAGAGGAAGCAAGCATTTTCATTCTTACTTTGCAATCTGAGAATGGAAGAAAAATGAGAAGTGACTTTCCCAAGATATCCAAAGAGTCAAAAGAAAAGGAAACATAGATGTCCTGACTTTAGATCTACGGCTTCAATGAAACCTCACTGTATTTTTCCTTGGAGGGAAGAACCCCACTGTTCTAACTCACCGAGTATGCAAATGACTTCAGAATTATTACAAGAGTCCTAAGGCTGAGTCTCTGCAACAAGCATGCAGAATCCAAAAGACTCCTTAAAATTCTTTACGATTAAACTCTGGTACGAAAGGACTTCATCAATACCAATAGATATCTCAATGAGATAAAAACTGACATATCAAAGAACCAAAATTATCAAGTTTCTTCATTAAAAATACAACAATCCTCCGAGACTTTTTTCCAAAAAAAGTTGAGATCTTAGTTTATTATCAATAGATGATAAATTCATATAAAGTATAAATGTAATTTGCACTAACTACAGTGAAAAATGCTTCATACAAAAATTTGGAACAGATGCACAAAGAAAAACTAGGCCTCGCATCAAAATTAATGCATGGTTTAGCAATAAGCCGACTGTTATGTAAGCCAAAAATAATATTAAAATCAAGCCATTTCTGTATTTTTTTACTTATAACTATAATCATTCTCTAAAAATGCACTGTTATCCAATACTTATGCTCATAAATACTGTGTGAGAAGCAATTTTATCCACCTAATATTAACATATACTGTCTTTCCCCCAAAGAATGTAAACTTCAAAGAGAATAATTGGTTTTTGAAATGATGCTGCCTTGGCTCCCTGGGCAGCCTTTATTTAATTTCCAAGGTTGGAAAACAAATAGGCTCAGATGGCCCACAGGAGAAAGAACGTAGAAAAAGCCATTAAAAGCAGAGAGTGGGAAGGAAGAAGAGCTACAGGCGGATACACAGCGATGCATTCGTGTGTGCATCTACCTCTGCTAAGGGAGTAATCTGAGGAGCAGAGATGATGTTAGGGTACCAAACAAAAATTTTTCCAAGAATCATGTTTCTTGATTTTGGGAAAAATTAAATTAATACAGTAACATTTATAGTAAATGGTTTAAAAGGGATCCTTTCATTGATCAAAGGTTCTGACAGGTAACACAACAGGAAATGGCCTAACTTCCTCAATGCTCTAATCACACTGATCAAATTCTATCTGTAAAGACCATCGATACGCATCCTGACCAACGCAGTGAATAAAAAGTTCCCGTTCATTTACTGTAGCCACATAGCTATCTACCACGTTCTAAAATGTAAATAGCTTTCTAATCCCTGCTAGTACCTGTATCCTGATGACTTGGCAATCTCTGGTCCATTTCTCCCCAGCTCCCTTTGGCTCTAAGATGAGCTTTTTCCCACCCTGGCATCTGAGGCTTTCTAGAACATCATCCTACTCTAAAAAAGTTCCCTATAGATCAGGCCAATCCAACTCCTCAGACTTCCTGCACATCCATGCTTCCCTCTACTGTTGTAAGGGTCCCCCAGGAAGATGCTTAGACCCTCTTCAGGAGGCATGCTGTAATCTGAAGGTCTAACAGAAAATGAGACAAATGTACATACACAAGAAAAAATAAACAATAACTATAGACATGGAAAAGCCATGATAGGCAGAATCTTTAATGACAGTAAACAAACGGAATCAAATTCAATCTCTCAAACCAAATAAAGAAAAAGTATTTATTTCCACATTGCATTTATCTTCCTTGAGTGTGTGCAATTTCATTAATAGCTACAGTTTCTCACAACGTACTTCCCCAAATAGTCCTCAGACACCAACTTCCGATACAGAGATACAGAACTACAGATAAGCAGCATCAGCATATCAGCCAATCTGTCTAGGGGCAGCACTGGAACTGGGAAACAAACCATGTGATGGCTGTCTTTGGGCGCTGCTCCTAAAGAAGTAATAACAGCAAGTCTGATGAGCATGAGACCCATACTGCTGATACTAAGCAAGCAATCAGAGAATCTAAATGGGAAGGACTGGGTAAAAGAGAAATTAATGAAAACAGGGAATACAACTTATAATGTCTGTATTGTTATAACACTTGTCATGACACAGATGAATTATGCCCGGTGGTGAGGCATAAATAAAGTCAGTGCCTGGAATTCCAGTGAACCGCTGGCACATGAACCTGCTGCGCGATCCCATCACTGCAGTCTATTCAAAGTCCATTTTGCTTTGTACTTGACAGTTAAAAAGGTTTGTGCAACACATTTCAAATGTATCTACTGTCTCAGAAATTCATTCACAAATGGAATATTAAGTAAACATTTATTAGCTGAAAAGATAATCTGTCTGTAAATGTATCGTCATTAGACTCCTATGCGCTCCCAACCAATTTAAGTTGTAGTGAATTAAAGGAGTACACTGTTGCTTTTCATTTCAGACACTTTTTCAACTCTGCTTCGAGTCACACAGTGACTTCATTTCCTTTGCGTGGTAGAATCAGAGAGGGACTCGTCACATAGATAAGAAACTGCTTCGTTTTGTACCATTCCAAAATAAGATCAGACATTCAACAAAGGAGTGCCAAACGAGACAGGGAAAGCAGGAGGCAGGCATAATGATTAATATGGACTTCATTAAGTCAAGTATATAAAACACTTCAGGGTCATTTCTAAAAAAATAATAATAAAATAACTAAAAAGGAAATAAATTCAAGTAAACAGAAAAATATGACAACTCAAACTTAGACAACACTATATAGCTACATATATTATCAATCATGTGAAATAAATGGCCTAAACTGACCAATGAGAAGACAAAATCCTCAAATGGTATTAAAAAACACAACCCCTCAAAGACATAAATATACAATGTTTAAAAGCAAAGGAAAAGAAAACAGGAAGAGTCAAAGAATAAAAAGTCTAGACCAGTGATTTTCAACCAATATACAGGAAGAATTTTCAAAACATGCTATCCCTGACTATTAGTCAGAGGCACTGACCTCTTTTCCCCTAGACTGTCAAATTAAAAACTGACAAAAGCCAACACAGCAATCATTATCTGGTGGGAATCACTCAAAAATTATACTTATTTTTTTGTCAGATCAGCAAATATATATATATTTTTAGCATGCCACAGAAGTTTATTAATTAGTTTATGTGTGCCGTGAGACAAAAAAACCGTTAAAAACCGCTGGTCCAGGCAAATCCTATCCAAAATAAAGCTAGTATAGTAATGTTACTATCAAATAAAATTAATTTGAGGTACTATGTAATGATGAAAGGGGTGAGGATCCAAGAGTATGTAAGCCTGCACACGTATGCATCCAATAATCCAGCCTCAAATTTTATAAACATAAACTTGCAGAAATACAAAAAGAAATTCTTAAGTCAACCATTACAGGGAAAGATTTCAACATTCCTACATGCAGTTAAACAAGTACTGGAAATAGAGACGTTACCCACATAATTAGTAAGTCTGATTGATCAAGGGGACAACACCAGAAACCTGCAACTAACAATGAAAGGGTAACATGCTTTTCCAATATCAAAAGAACTACTATGAAAATGGACTATATATTAGGCTGCAAATTAAGTTTTAAGAAATGCAAAAGAATCTCTTACTTAGACTATATTCTATCTCCCCACAATGGAATGAAACAGGAAATCTGAACTAAAGAAAAATGCCCTCTCTACCTGAGAATTGCACACATATACGCATCCATAAACACATCCACACTCTGGAAATTTTTAAAAACATACTTCTAAAAACTTCAGTGGTCAGCCCTGGCTGGAGTGGCTCAGTGGACTGAGTATTGGCCTGCGAATCAAAAGGTCGCAGGTTCAATTCCCAGTCTAGGGCACATGCCTGAGTGGTGGGCCAGGTCCCCAGCAAGGAGTGCGTTAGAGGTGACCACACATTGATGTTTCCCTCCCTCTCTCTCTCCCTTCCCCTCTCTAAAAATAAATAAATAAAATCTTAAAAAAAAAAAAAGATAGTGTGCCTCAATAGGGAAACAGATACGCTGTTTTAGTATTTGAAAGGAATACTACACAGCAGTTGAAAAGAATAAAGTAGAACATAAAGTACATCATGAAAAGACACAGGGGGAACACGGCAGGAGAGATGGGGATGAGACTATAGCAAGCAGTGTCGTTAATGTTTTATTCCTGGTGAATGTGAAAGTGTCTCTTCTTTTATTTCTGTATTTTGTACTTTTAAATATATCAGCATTATTTTTAAAGAGAACAAAAATAGATTTAAACCATAAAGCACATTTTTCATTCTTGAGGTTTAGTGATTATAAAGAACTTCAGAGACAACAGGGGTCTTCTAGATTATCCGATTAATCCTATACCCTGTAGTCCAGTTCTAGGCCTCACTTTGGCCCAGAGAGGTTGAATAAGTGACTGCAGGTCACATAACAAGTTACCAAGCTGGTTCTCAAAACCTAGACCCCGAACTTCTAGGACAGTTATGAAAAAGTGAGAGGCATGTGGTCATATGCAGTGTAACTGAACTAAGTTCAGACCGCTATTCCATTGTTTTCCTTATTGTTCGCTACTTCAACTGCTGAGACATAAGAGGGTCGGTCATCCTCTGTCGTCTTCCTCTCTTTCTGAGCTTTAAGTATTATTAATCCTCTTTTGCCAGTCCTTTTCTTGAAAAAACTGAAATATCAGAACAATTATCACTGAGTAAAAAGAAGTTCTAGATATCTAATACAAAGATAAAGGCAAGGACAATGAATCATTTATCTTAGTAGTTCAGGACCTCCACAGTAGACCTGGGGCTGGAATCAAGGCTCAAGCACTAGCTACCTGTGAAACTTTGGGCAAATTACTTAGCCTCTATAAACCTATCTATAAGCTTGCATTTCCCATTGTAACATTGGCAACATCCATAATACCTACTTCATATAGATTCTTATAAAAATTGCATGAGATAATCCATTCAGAGCTCTTCAGTTCTCCAGTAAATGTCAGCTATTAGTATATGTCATATATATAATGTAAGTTAGCTATGAAAAGCAACAAACTCTTCTAATTATCATAAAATTATAAGTTGCTAGATACTTTTAAAAATTACATTGGCATCAATCAGCATCAGTGCTAATGAATTATATGCTTTGAAAATTATGAGTGTTTTTTAAATTAAAACTAAATAAATGAACTAGATGCTAAATCATTATCTGTCTTGGGATAAAGACACTTGAGGTTATAGTGCTGAAATTTCATGACTCTGAAGCATCAAACTGAGACTATCATTCCTCCTCAAGTATCTTATAGCCAGAAGTAATATTCAAACTATTCTAATGCCCATTCAGAACAGACACCAGACAATACAGTGCAGACTGGCAGAGAACATCAGTCCTGCTCAATACCTTTAAGGGTCAGGAACAAGTTTGTAATGAAAATGATGACCCTCTTCTATGTTTTCTAGTTTTTTTTTAATGCAAAATTGTGACCCCCTAATTCAAAAGAACACAAAAAATGAATTTGCTGTGTCACGCCATAAACGAGAGAGGGCCGTGCTTCTGCTTGTGTTCACACACCAAGAGAGCTCTTACCAGCTCCCCGACTCACCTCCAGGTCACAGCTGTACTCGGTGCCATCTAGGAGGGTCACTTTACATTGGACAGTTTTGGCCTTCTTGGTGGCTTTTTGAGCAGCTTTCTCGGCTTTTAGCTCATTGGTCTGAACTTCCTTTGTCTCCCTTTTTGCTGCTTCTTCTGATTTGTCTTCCTGTATTTCCTTTTCCTTTTCCTCTTCTCTCTCCTTCCTTACTTCTTCAGCAGGCTGTTGATGAAAAAATGAAGTTTATACTAAAGTTGGCCATTTTGTCGGAAACAACACATTAAAAGGAAAATCCTAGCAAGAACGGTGACTTAGGCAAACACTGTAAGCCTAAGACTTTTAAAAGACTTCAAATGCTTGCTAGAAAGAATATTTCCCCACAGCTTCCTTCCTCCAATCCATTGCCAATTTTTTCACCGTTGCCAACTTGGTAATTTGAGCATTAAATGAGTAAAGGAAACTACACCCTGGCAACTGTAATTTAAATATCATTTCAAATAATAAAACTTACAATTATAATCTCAAGACCATGGCAAAACCCAGGCTTCATTGGGTAAACAAAATGCACACACATACAATCCTATTTCTCCCTACTCACTGAACATTTAAAATAAATCAAATTAAGGAGGTTTAAAAGTACGTGTCATATAAAAGAGATGATAGGATTCTGAGAGTATCTGTTTAACCTTAAAAGAAACAGACAAGCTGTCCTGATTGGTATGGCTCAGTTGGTTGGAGCTTCATCCCGCAAAGTGAAAGGCCACAGGTTCAATCCCAGGTCTGGGCGCATGCCCAGTCCTCATGTGAGGACTGAGGTTGCGGGCTCAGTCCTCAGATGAGGCATGTACCAGAGGCAAGCAACTGATGTTCCTCCCTCACATCGATGTTTCTCTCCCTCCCTTACCCGTTCTCTAAAAAAATAATAAATGAATAAAATCTTTTAATAGAAAGAGAAACTTTTTTACAGTGTACATATATAGATTTTTTTGCTTTGTTTTATTTTGGAAATTTTTAAAAGAAATAACAGGAAAAGGCTGTGGTAAACCACTCCAAGACCCACATTCAAGACATAGTAAGCCAAAACAGGATCTAAATACAAGAAATCCATAAACAACTCAAAGCGAACAAGCCCTTTTGTTGCGTGGTGAATACCACCAAGCTTCCATTTCCAGCCACTTACTTGCCCAACATACCTGTGTCTCAGGACCGCTCACTGAAGGCGCCTCTTCCTTGACGTCAACTTTAATGACCTGTTGCTTTCTCTGAGCTATTTCTTCGACATCACCCTTGGCCTGCCTTTCTTCTTCAGGAAGAGACTCCTCTTTCTCTAAAACCTGTTCTTCCACAACAGCTTGGGTAGGTGCTTTCTTATCTCCTCCATCTTTGGCCACTACTAAGTTATAGGACTTTTGTTTCTTAAGCCACGGGGGTATGAACCGAGAAATGCCCCTACTCTCCGATGGATCCTTCTGCCTCTTCTGGCGGTGGGGACTACTTTGGCTTTTAGCTGAAGGAGATGATTTGGAATCTTTTTCCTCCTCTGGATCAGATGACTGATTCTGCTGATTTTCTGCTACTTCTTTAGATTTCTCCTTGGTTGCATCTGCTCCTAACTGGTCAGATTCCTTCTTCACCTCAGATGTGGAGCCTACTTCAGTAGTCATGGTCACGGCTTATGCTGTAAACAAAACAAAATCACAGAGGTATTTTACAACCTCTCCCAGTTCAGAGGCCAGAGACACGGTCCAAAAGGATGGGACTGAATGGCAGAGAGAGGATGGGAATAAAATGCCCATAGGAAAAGAAGGTTCACAAGCACAAGAGAAGAATGGAGACTGCTACTCTAACTCTCAGAATTCTCCATCAGAATCAAAGAACCCAAACTAGCATCACAATGGAATTCATTCTGATCCTATACAAACAGGATTTAAACTCATCAAGCACTGTAGAGTGATTACTTATATTCTGTTTCATCTAGCTATAAACAATAATTCACCCCAAAATACAAGTTTTAAGAAAAATTACTTTTCTCTATTACTTGGTATCCCTTACTCTACAATACAAAGTATCATTGATAATGCCAGAAAGTACTGACAAAATTTTGCTGAAATTTCACACCTTAAAACTAAAATGTTAGATACTGTAAAAATTAATGTTAAATATTGGGTGCTTAATAATGAGAAAATTATATCTGTGATGTACATGTTCTTCTTTATTCCAATATTAAATCCCATAATTCATCCTCATAATTCCAAAGCAAAAGATAGTCTTCCAGGAAAGGTACTCAAACTATGACCAAAACTCCAAAACCCCATCACACCCAACCACGAACACAGTTTCCTTTGTGTTTGTGCTTACAAGAAAACATCTAAGGACTCCTAATCTGAACCAAATGCAGACATTATGTGGTTGAAAAAATCTGCATCTAATAGCTGATTCCATCACAACTAATGAAAACAAAATTGAAATTGAATCTGAATGTAACTGGTTGTCTACATTTCACACAGGCAAAGCGGGACTCTGAAAGCACAGCAGCACCGCAGACATGAAAAACAACAGGCAGAAACGACAGAAACAGTGTTCTTTCCTCTCTGACCAACGACTGATTAAAGTGCTCAGAGGCCTGGCACCCTGGCCAACGGGAAACTTTCCAGCTATCTTCAAAAGTGGTACAAACTTGAACAGTTCAAATAATAAAATACACTCTTTAAAGCTTTACTGAAATATCATTCACAGACCATAAAATTCACCCCTTTTCAATTATCCAGTTAATGGTTTTGAGTATATTCATAAGGCTGTACAACCATTACTGCTATTGAATTCCAGAACATTTTCATCATCCCGAAAAGAAGGCCTGTACCCACTAGCAGTTCTCTCCATTGTTCTCCCTCCCGCAGCCCCTGGCAACCACTAATCTGCTTCAGTCTGTACTGCTTTGCCTATTGTACACATTTCAAATAAATGAAATTACATGCATGCGACATGATATTTTCACTTAGCATGTTTCCATCAGTCCTCTGCATCGTCGCATGTGCCAGCAGTATACTTGTTTCTTGAAATATTATTCACCATCTTTTGAAAAACATATATCTGGTAAGAGTCTAGTATCCAGCATATGTAAAGAACTCTACAACCACAACAAAAAAACAAATAAAAAACGAGCTAAGCATTTCTTCAAAAGACATATACAAATGGCCATAAGCACCTGAAATGATGCTCAACATCATCAGTCGTTAGGGAAACACAAATTGAAACCACGAGGTACCACCGCTTCACATGCACTCGTCTGCTGTAATCAAAATGACAGACAGTAACCCACATTGGTGAGGATGTGAAAAATTTGGAACTCTGAACATCGCTGGGCAAACTGTAAAACAGCATAGCCATCTCGGAAGATTATTTAGCAGTTCCTCGAAAAGTTCAACAAAGTTTCCCTATGACTTAGCAATTTCACTGCTAGGTATATGCCCCAGAGAGATGAAAACATTCACACAAAAAGCTGAAATGCGTGATCACAAGAGCATTATTCATAACAGTCAGAAATGCAACCCAAACGCCCGGCAGCTGCTACATGAACAGACAAACTGTCGTGAGTCCACACGACAGAAGGTTGGGCCATGAAAAGGAATGAAGCGTGGATCTGCGCTGCTGCACGCAACCTAAGTGACGAAGTCAGCTACAAAAGGCCACACCCTGCATCATCCATTTGTGAGAAATTTCCAGAACAGGTAAACCCACAGACACAAAGTAGATTAGTGGCTGCAAAGGGCTGGAAGGAGGCGAGAATAGTTTCTTTTGGGGGTAATAGACATGGTTTGTAATTAGACAATAGTTGTTCAACCTTGTCAACATACTCAAAACCACTGAATTGTAAACTTTAAAAAATAATTTAAAAAATGTTAAAAATGTTTAAATAATTTAAAAACATTCAGTCAGTCAGCCTATATTTAATGAGCCCCTACAATGTGCCAAGTACTGGGTAAAAGAATAAAGACTGTCTTTGAGGACCTGAGGGAGTAGAGAGTACAGATAAATCAAGAGCATGATGCTTAAAAAGCACAGGACAGACATCAAACCCAGATTAGAAGAAGAGTGTCACCAGGCAAGCCTTCCTACAAAGGCTGACATTGCGTTGCTTTAAAATGATGTCCTTGGACCCAAGAAGAAACACACCAGGGCACATCATACTTACATTAACCAAAAATTAAAATGAAGAACAGAATCCTAGAAGCAGCAAGAGATAAGGGGACAGTCACCTACAAAGGAGTTCCCATCAGACTGTCAGTGGATTTCTCAAAAGAGACCTTACAGTCAAGAAGGGGCTGGAAAGAAGTATTCCAAGACATGAAATCCAAAGACCTACAACCAAGATCGCTCTATCCAGCAAATCTTTCATTTAGAATGGAAGGACAGATAAAGTGCTTCTCAGATAAGATCAAATTTAAGGAGTTCATCATCACAAGCCCTTATTATATGAAATGTTAAAGGGACTTAAGAAAATGAAGATAAAAAATATGAACAGTGAAAGGACAGCAAACGCAGTTATTAACAACTACACCTAAAACAAAAGCAAACTAAGAGGACAGCTAGATCAGGAGTGAAACCATAGAAATGAAGATCTCATGGAGGGTTAGCAACAGGGGAGTGGGAGAAAGAAGGGGGGAGAAGGTACAGAAAATAAGTAGCATAGATGGTAGGTAGAAAATAGATAGGGGGGAGGGCAAGAATAGTATGGGAAATATAGAATCTAAAGAACTTGAGACACATGGTCATTAAAGGGGGGAATGGTGGGGGAGGGGTGTGCAGGGTGGAGGGGAATGAAGGGGGGAAATAGAACAAGTGTAATGGCATAATCAATAAAAAAGAATAAATAAATAAAATCTTTTTAAAAAATAAATAAATAATAAAATGATGCCCTTGTTATTCAGGCAAAGGAATCAGGATAGGAGGCATATGCCAGGCGTAGGGAAGTATGGAAACACGAGAATGTCCTTCCCATAGAAAACCACAAGTACTAAACCATAATACATTGTACAAGTTAAGTAGGAGCATATAAGGAGGTACGGGAAGGACGGAGGAAGGTGAATTAGTAACAGTGTCGTAGTAGTACTAAGCAGAAGGCAGAATCTTAAAATTTTGTGTTCATTCAAAGGCAATGAGAAATCATACAAGCAATGTAAGTAAAGGAGTAATGTAAATCAGATTCACATTTCAGAGAGCCCAACCTGGCTGGAAAGTAAAGGAGGAGAGAAAAGGCTGGTGTAGAAAGACATGCAGAAAGCTGTTGCAATAATCCAGGCATGTCTTTGTCATGGCAGAAGCAGTGAGACAGAGAGTGAAAAAATGAATCTAATGGTAAAGAGGTACAAGGGACATGACGTGGTGTCCACACTGAACATAGCAAGTCCGAGAGAGGAAAGGGTAGGAGAGAAACCCCAGGTCATCGAGACTGGGGCAAGGTTAGAACTGTGCATGGAAATGGAAAACACAAGGAAAAGACGGTCTGGCTGAGATGATCAAACTCAGTTTTGAATTCATTGCCATTAGATGTTCATGAAGGTGTCTAATTGGCCACTTGACACACAGGCCTTGAAGGGAGGTCAGATACAAAACTGGGAGTTACTGTATTGGTGATGGCTGAAAGCATGACACTGATATTGCCATAAGAAAAAGTAAAGTTTGAGTTTAGAGGGTCCTGAAAAGAATCCTTATCACCACCGATGTATAATGGTCAGGCAGAGGAAAAGGCACGAGGGTGAGAAGAGATATATAGTGAGAGAGGGAGGTCAGGGGAAAGCAATGTTCTTGAGGGCTATAATACAAACAAGCAATACTCTAGGTATTATAATATTACCATGTCTAATCTTCTCATTCTCAGGCACTTTTTAAGTTATAATTCTATCCATGTTTCAAAATTTGCACAGATCAATTTGATATCTCTGTAATGCATGAATGTATGTATATGTTTACAGTAACATCACTCTGGCCAGTATGGCTCAGCTGGTTGGCGTAGTCTCCTATAAACTAAAAGGTCATGGGTTCAATTCCTAGTCAGGGCACATATCTACATTACAAGTTTGGTCCCCTGTTGGGGCACATACAAGAGGCAACCGACTGATTTTTTTCTCTCTCACATGAGTGTGTGTATCTGTGTGTGTGTGTGCATGTCTCTCTCTCCCCCCCTTCCCCTTTCCACCCCCACTCCTTGGGTGAGAATAAAGAAAAAGTTCACCCATTTCTTTCACCCCTCTCAACCCCTGCCACCAGCAAGGACCTCTATGAGCTTGGTTTTTGCTTTTGGTGGGAAGAGTCCACAGAGTATGAGATCATGTGGTATTTGTTTTTCTCTATCTCACTTAATTTCACTTAACGTAATGCCCTCAAGATTATTTCATGTTGTCCTAAATGCAGGGTTTCATTTTTTAATATTCATATATATCATACTTTCTTTATTCAACAATTTATGGATACTTCAGCTATTTTTACATCCTGGCTATTGTAAATGATGCTGTACTGAACATGGGGTGCATATATCTTTTTAAGTTAGTGTTTTCATTTTCTAAGAATAAATACCCAGAAGTGGAAATGCGGAATCATATGAAGGCCATTTTTCATTTTGTGAGGAATCACCACTCCACTCTTCATTAGCAGTGGCTCCGCCACTATTAGGCATTTACAGTTCAAAATCACGCCTTCCAATAAGACTCTTACATGAGTACTTAAACTGGCTCCATTGCAGAGAAAACCTTTAGTTTTCTTCTTTAAAATACCATTTTCTATGTGCTACTTAGTCACGAAATGACCAAGGTTAAGTTTTAGCATATACTCTCACTGCTTTGTGAGAGTTGAATGAAAGGCCTCGTAAAAACTAAAACAAAAACATTTCAGTTGTCTGAGCTAACCAAGGCTGTGAAAATTTGCCTGGAGACCCATCAGCTGAACTGGTCAAAATATTTTAGAAGCAATGAAATATGAAACTATTACCATTAGAAGCATTAATGTTTGTATTTCAATCATAAGTGGTTTCATTCACTACTTCTGTGTCAGACCATAGTATACAAAACTTCTGCTCCTCAAAACATCCTACTAGGTGAGACTGCCCCCACTGTTGCAGGTGATAAGCAGAGGAGCAGAAGCTGGCTTGCTCAAGGTCACTAGACAGAGGACCACAGAGCCCAATACATTCGTTCTTACTTGTATTTCATAGGTCACAGCTCCTCCATTGTCTACGAACAATCGAATCAAATAGAGCCTTGGCTTAAGTCAAACAAGATTCACACCAGCCTGTAAATATGACCACAGAACAACATGAATCCTGTATTATTATTATTGTACAGCCAGCTCTGTCCCATCACAGAGAAAATGATTTTGAAGGTTATTACTTGGCCGTGAGATAAAAACCGAGCTAATGGAGGGAAACTGAAGACAGGGTGCCCACGCAGACAAGCCACGGAGCTTCATGGAGCAGCCCTCCTCCATCACTGCCGCATTTCAAACGCCTCGTGTTGAGGACTCCAGTGAGCACACGACAGAGCACAGAGACACTGGACTGTAAAGCTGTACACCTGAAATTTGTTACTCACCAATGTCGCCTCAGTAATCAGAATAATAAAAAGTGGGGCGAGTTTCTGAGACAATCGGTATTGCCCATCCAAATAGATTTAAAAAAAAACAAGAGAAATGGCTAATTAGATCATAGGCACTGAATAATAAAGATGGATATAATTATATGTAAATAAGTACATTCTTAAACTAGTTTCAACAAATCAACATAGCTCAAACCTAAACACTACCTTCTTTGTTGATAAAATGGTTTCTTAAACAAATTACCACCGTCAAGAAAAACATGTATTAAAGCACATCCATTCACCATAATTATCATGCTTGTAACTCTGAGTTTCAAGGATGGATAAGCATTTAAACTCCATCCTCCACTAAAATGGAAATTCCTGCCGTGGAAGGCCAATCCCTCCCACTAAAATGAGAGCCCCAGAGGGCTGGGGTTTTTCTTTTCTTTACTGCAGTGTTCTCAGCATCTGGACTGGCACATCACAGGCACCAGATACTTACTGAATGAGTGTCGTGAAATCATCTACTCTGATACCCTCAACTTCATCGTACCAGTGAGGAAACTGAGGCTCAGAAAGACTAGGAGATTTGCCTGAGATCACAGCACTGGACGGGTGAAGATGAAACCAGAAGTCTGCTTTCCCAAACTCTAACAATGCTCATTCCACTAAGCTTTAATTACAAATACCTAAAATCCCTCATTAGTAAGTTATATAACATACTAAGTAAAGACCTTTCTACTTATCATCAACCAAAAAGAACACTGTCATGAACAGCCAGCCCATTAGAGAAGCATGTGTTTTCGACACAATTACCACATTGGCATGCTCCATCTGGGTTGATAAAAAGTGTTCATTATGGTAACAGCTCCATGAGAAAAAGCATGCATCATTTAACATGCAACCAAGCAGAAAATCATCATCAACAGAGGATCAGCAATGGTCAGGTAAGGAGCTGTGTTATGTGAAGCCGTTCTTTTTCTAATGCTTAAAAATAAGGTAAATTCTAAGCACGGCCTAGCCTAACCTTCCTACCCTGTAACATTATGCTCCTGAAAACATTGGCCCTTTATCAGAGCACCACAGCAAGTAAAACAAAGCAAACGGTCACACAAGTCTACACACTCATACAAGTAACTTCAAGCAAGGGGGTTCACGCTAATTATTGGGTCCAGATGTTTCCTGAAAACCTTGAGAGAACCAGGGCCTACTTTGAGCCGTCACTGTTAACAAAGTCCCTGCACAGGGATCAGGGGAGGGTGGGTGCCGCCACCAACTGCCAGACTCCCATCCTCTGCTCAGATCACTTGCTTCAGTTCATCTCCCCAAATGGCCTGTAGTCTAAGAGAAGGTCTTTTAATACCTCACCACCTTCCCTTAAAGCATTAAATATGAAAAACAAAAAACAAATACAGCAACCAAAATACAGAAATGATTCAGCAGCCACCTGACTCTACTTGGAACATAGTAAGAGTGATGCTCCTCAAATACTGCGGTACCTTGGCACCCGTGGTTAATTCATTCTGACAAGTGGCAAAAAAGCGACAATTGATGAAGCATATTCTCTTGTGGGGTGGTGTTGTGACTCATACAAGTTCTAGCAAGTGTGACAAGTGGCAAGCAAGCACCAAGTGCTGAAACACATTTTCTCACCAAAATGAGATGAGTACCAGGTTTGACAAGCTCTGAAGCTGTCAAACTTATACAACTACCAAGGTATGGCTGTATATCCCTCATGTAAAAGGAGGGAAGGAGGGAGAGGGAGGAGGGTCTGGGAGGAGGAGGGAAGGAGAAAAAGAAATATCTGCAGAGGGAAAAGGAGTAACAAAGACAGGCTGACTCAGAGCAGAATGCAAGAAATTCCTCCCCCTAGTACGTTTATCTTAAGTGTCAGAAGGTCCAGAAAATGCTATATCGTATATTCAAATAAATACAAATAAATCCCAAAGAGACTATCTGTTGGTTTATATTATCTATATGAGGAAGATAAACAAGAGGTTTGAAAAAAATCCAACGCTGCCCACCCTAGTTAACCTTTATAACATTTTATCACTTTTTTAAGAGACAAAAGGACCAATAAGAGACAAGAAATGTATCTATAAAGATACAAGCTAGCATCTGGTTTACATTTAAACCCATACACACAAAAGATAGGAACTGTACCCCTTTGCTAGTTCAAGTCCAAGCAGGATCAGGTTACATTCAGATCAAGATCAGAAAATATATTTACCTATTTCCTCCACCCTTTCTCTTTTTTAATAGAACTCAAATTTTTGTTCAGCCTTTTCCTCTTCTACATGCATGTCAATGGAGGCTGATCTAAAGCAATCATGGTAGTCCCGCTCCCCATGCTAAGAAGACATGCAGAAAGTCTGTTGGTAGGCTTCTGGGGAAAGATCCCTCCCTCTTAAAAGAGCCACAAGGAAGAGAAGGCCCCTCTTTCGCCTCTGAGTATTATTTACATGACTCCTAGAAATGCTGCTGCCGCCTTGAAAAATCCTCGAGAGGAGAAAGCCTGCAGAAAAGGAGGCACGCAGGAGAGGGGCACTGGCAAGAGAGTCACGGAGACGAGGACCGGAGCCCGGAGCACGTGCCACGCGTGGCCAGGTCCTAGGGCTGAACTTCTCATGACATGAGACCACATGCTTCCCTATGGGTCAAACATTGAGCCAGGGGTTTCAGTTACTTGCAGTTACTGTTAGGCTCTGCTCATTACATTCTGAGGCAAGCACTGGAAAATAAGCCCTAAGAAATGGGTAGTACACACAGAATCATCGTGGATCAATTATTACTCCTCACTGGGTTTTACGGCCCTCATACCTAACGGCCATCACTGTCAAAATGTTCCATTATTTCCAGATGTTCAATTTCTAAAAACCTATTATCTGAGTTACTATTAGTGAGATAAACCATTAATTCTGTATTCTAACAATGTACATAAGAATGAAACAAAAAAAATCTTAAGAGGTCATCAAAGTATAAGATTCCCTGCATAAACTGGAGGTAGGGAATGCAAATCAAGGCATAATTTTCGATGATGTCCAATTCCACTTGTGCTAACAACCTCATTTGTTAAAGCAAGTCCCTGCTACTCCATTTTAGAATTAGGTCAAGAAAGGCATCTGTGCCAGGCGGTCTCCACAAACAACTAGGGTCATCCCCAGAACACTCTTTCTTCAAATGAGGGCTCAGTAACCAGAGGCTGTGCATGAATCATTAGGGACCCCAATGCTGGACACCATTATTCTCATACCCAAAATGCATATAAACCTTGTCACACTGGGCACTCCAACAGCACGCACTAGTCGAGGCGACAGAGATACCCTCTTCTTCAACCACATACACTCAACTGTGTGATAAGAAATATGGCCAAACTGCTTTTCCTCAAATCCCTTCTCTCAGATGAGGACCCAAATTTTGTAATGGCCAAAACATTCTATGTGAAGTTAACTGATCTTTTGCAGTGCAAACCGTGCAGTGCAAACCGTTTACCGTGCAAACACGGTAGTTTGCAGATATGTCTGGGAACCAAAGGCCAGAATTAGAACTCCAGCTCTCTCACTAGCCATGTAATAAACAAGTTATTCAGTCTTGCTGAGGTTCAGTTATCCCATAAGCAAAACAGGGATAGAATACACACTCACTGGTGGAGCTACAGATGAAATCAGATGTTATACACAAGTGCCTGGCACACAGTAAATTCATAATAAATGTTGGGCCACCATCATTAAATAGGGATTCTGTGAAAAAAAAAATGAACCATGTTTGTTTTCTACTAAAAATTATGATAGTAATAGTAAGCACAACCCACTTAATAAATAACGACAATAATAAATAATGATAATATCGGCAGTTTGTCAAGCACTGTTCTACAGACTTTGTATGCAGCAATTTTTTTCATCTTACAACACTCTGGTGTTGGAATTCACATATTACAGGTGAAGAAGGTAAAAAAAGAGGATAAATAACTTATGCAAAGCCACACAACTGGTATATGGAAGAGCCAGGATTCAAGCCCAGGCTGTCCAGCTTCAGAGAGCTTATGCAATACTGCAGCCAATCCCCAACAAATTCGGTATTTCATAATAGCACCGAGCATAATGTCTGATCATTTGTGAAAAATACAAATATCAATATACTATTACTACCATTTGGGGCTTTAGAATCATTAATAACATGTTCTGAGCCCCTATAAATTTCAGTGATCTTCAGGATACGGGTTGTATGGTGCCTCAGCCCATCCTTCCAAACAAACGTTTTTTAGCCTATGTACCAGACACTAATAATACAGAGGAAAGAATCCTACTCTTAGTCTGATGGGGGACAGAAATAGCAAGATTACATTAATATAAATTCAAACTTGTTGCTAATTCAGAAATTTTGGTCACTTCTATTCAGAAATTACTACTAGTTTGTAACAGTGACACAGGTTTCTGAGAAACTACCATTGTCATCTCTTCAAGAAGTCACACAATCATCCCTCATGGAAAACGGATTAAATACTCATATAACATGATCAGGCATTGTGCTTTTTAAAGAGCACTTAATTCTCATTCTCTAGCTGAACTCAAGTAACTTGACTAAAAAGCCAAATAAAATAGTACTGGTTATAAATTTCCTTAACATCAAAAATTCAAAATAAGTATCATTTTTTAATTGGCTAGGATGACCATCCCTTCTGTAGGAAAAAAAAAATTAGCTAAAGGATGAGTGAAAAGTTAACTGAAAAACAAATACAAGAGACACATAAACATATGCAAAGATGCTCACCACACATCCAGTAAAATACATACAAGCTAAAAGTTCAGAATGTAGAAGTCCGATTATTCACATCAGCAGTGAACATGGCCATGGGAACAGAGCCCGGCTATGGGAATGATATGCGCACTCCCGTATCATCGCAGGTAGAAGAGTAAATAGGTGCCGACCCAAGGGAAGTCAATTTGCCAAGAGCCAAAATTCCACATGTACACACTAAACCAGTAGTCCTGCTCGTGGGAATGTATCCTACAGATACATTTGCACACATGTAAAACAGTTAAGTACAGATGATTCACTGTAACACTGCTGGTAAAGAAAAAGACCAATGTCTGCAGGGCACATTAGACCACACTCACAAAACAGAATACTCCGTAGCTACAAAGAAAAAAATGAGGAAGGTTTCCATCCCAGTTCCAGAAATATCTCCAAGTTACACTGTCAAGTACAAAAGCAAGATTCAGGTAGCACGTAGGATGTGCGACCTTATGGGTTGGAAGCAGTGTGTGTGAGAAGTATAAACACGTGAATGCGCACGCACATATTTCCCTATAGATGCAAAAAGAAAAGTAGGGGAGGGCACAGAAGACCAACACCAGTGATTATGGGAAATGGTGGATGGCGCTGGGTAGACGAGGTCCAGAGGGAGGAGAAAACATTTTCTCTGGGAAGTTTGTACAAACTGAAGCACTTAAATATTTCGCTAGGAAAAAAAATATTTATGCATTAAGATAGTTAACGCATTAAGTGAACCCAGCTTGGCTGGTCTGCTCCCTTGGAGACAACCCAACAGCCACAGCTGCCATAAACTCTGTCACACACGCTGCACAGACCCACCCCTTTCCCTGCACTTGCTGCTCTCCCAAAGCTCAACACCTAAGCTTTGACAGCAGCCGGACATCTTCTTTTAAGTGTATTAATTTTCTGTTTAACAACAACAAAAAAAGCACACATAGTTCCTGAGAAACCTGGCTAATTTTTTATCCTTTTTATCCTGTGGAAATGAAATGAAAAGGTATCTTTTGTTAATAATAATGCTGATGCATATGCAGCCAGGCCAAAAAGATTATTCCTACTTTCTGCTGATAAATGGGACGAGGGCACTTAGAAATAGATTGAGATTTTTAAAAGGAGAATAAAACACAACGGAAGATACATATTAATGGTTTCTAAGCTGCTCATACATAAAAATTCCAAATCTGTCAGCAGCTTCTTCCTCATTTATAGGCAAAAAGCAGGAACAAAATTGGCCTGATAAGCACAAGGATGTCATGTTTCCTGTCCACACCTTCTCTCTGTCCCGCATCTGTTCCTATGCTCCGATGAGGAGAGAGGAATTTTGTGCAAATGAGTAACTACATGTTCCTAGTGCATGCCGTATTTATGCATCCTGTGGCTTCTCTATAAATTTGTGACATTCTTAGTATTCTGGGAACATTTATTTGGACCACCACTATATAATGTGTCTTTCTAAACAAAAGAAAAATGCATTGTGCGTTTCTTCCAGTGACATCATGACCAGACTCAAACAGCAAAGCCAACACCAACAACCTCTTCTAATCATAACACATTCGAGGGCGTGCACTTTCTCTGAGCTCATCCCACAACTGCCTTCTCCACAGGGTCCTTACCCAGACCATCACAAAACATACTTGGTATCAAGTGGTAATCTACAGCCAGTCTAATGCTATTCCTGTGTGAATCATACTCGAAATTCTTTAGCTAAAAAATAACAGTGGTTCGGGAGGCTTTTCCCAAATAGGCTAACGGCAAATCCACCGAGGTTAACTGCACAAGATAAATGCACAGGCTGCAGACGCTGCATTTTAATAAGTCATAAGACAAAAGCCTGTCAAAGTCAATCAACTCCCCACACTATGACAAGGCCACCAAGCTGGAGCCTACACTGATCGCACACTTTCAAATCCTCTTCTCTGTAAGCTCTGGAACACTGCGGTCGACAGGCATAAAGATCTAAATCTTGTCAAAAATATAATTCACTCAGTAAACTTTAGTCGTTAGATCTTCTGCCATTTTAAATACAGCACTTTCAAAGAGTAGAATGAGACTATAAATTGAATGATTCTTCTAGCTTAGGTAAGCAGACCCAAATGTTGAATCAGCAGAAGGAAGGTAGACTCTTAGCTTATGAACCCTCCAAGCCTGGCTTGATCAAAGCAACTGTCCCCAGGTGGGAAAAGCAGTAACTACAATGAATTACAGACATAGCCATTTGGAAATGCTTAAAATCTTTGTTTTTTTAATTTCTACTCCAAGCATTAGTTAGCTTGAAACTTCTTGACTTATTAAGGGCTTCAAATAATTATTTTCTAGGTGATGTTGGCTAGATCAAGTTTTTATTTCAACTAAATATTTTTCTTTGGGGATAAGATTCCCAAAATTCAAACATTTGTAAATGTGGTTTGGTAGAGGATCCTGCTGGAGAACATGCCAAGCACTCAATCCTAGAGTCCAAAATATTCAAGCAAACTACATGTCGAAGTTTAAAACCTTCTCTGACTTTCATCGATATACAATATAATGTGTATGATATATGACTGGCTGTACGAATCATCAATACCACCTTTACAATCATTTATGTCCACACCCGAGGTGTCAATCATTTAAATGGACAATTCTTTCTTGAGCCTAGAAATAGAAAACTTCAACTTCCCACGTTCTCCCCCACCCCCAGACCTAGTAATTACTTGGCGGTATGAGGGCACTCCCTGCAGTGTCAACACTGAAGAAGGAACTGGCCGAGGTCACCCCCCACTCATCACAGCAGTACTGCTTTTCATTGCGTTAGAAAGTAGCACGCAAACAAGGTCAGATAAAGAAAAAAAAACATGTCATTAGACTGGTAGATTCCATCAAGAAAAATCAGGAAGACCATTTTTCCTAAGTCTGGATTTCAGCATCTGGGCAACATGGTGAACTTTTACATTTGTTCAATGTGACAACAGATTAAATATTCAGTAAAACAATTTGTTGAGGCCTGTCCTTATTCAACTAATATCACACTTACACTGAAACAACACCAAAATGATATATAATTTTTCTAACTTAAGGCCACTAATTTGCAGATGCTAAAAAATGTGAATTCAAATCTCTTGCTAGCCACAGTACTTCTTCGATCAATCAGGTTAGCATGAAAATGAAGCACCTTAGAGATTAAATTCAAATCTGTCCTCCTTTACCCTGTTTAAAAAAAAAAACTGAACACTATTTCCCTCACATACTCCTCGATATAATTTAGGATAATTAACTTTTGTATAGTGTATTATACTACTGAATAAATCAACAGCAGGGCAAGTATATAAAATAAAGCAAGTAGTTTCATTATTCTCATAGAGCAAACCTGAGAAGGCAGTGATGTTAATTAAAGATAACCTCACAAAATTCAATTATTTTCCTAGAAAAATGTAAATAAGTGGTTTAAACTTAACTCTTGACCACACACACACAAATATTCTTTCATAGGGATTAGTTCAAATATAACTGAACATATTCCCCTTTCAAACAGCATCCTTAACCAGACTCCATCTACTCTCTCCGTGAGCATTTTCCAGGTTTGCAGTCCCCTGAATACTGACACTCCCAAAGGTGGGCTTCCTTCAAAAGCAAAACCTTCAAGCATATACAATAAAACCCAACTGCTGCGACAGAAATTTCCTAAAAATCTCCCCCTTGAAATACATACGTACCTTTAAGTACATCAAGCCCGTTGTCTGCAGTTCCCTGTCATTAGAAGGCTGTGGAAAGCTGATGGAAATCTAGTCTGCAAAAGGTAATGAGCAAGACCAGCACCACCCAGGCCGGACCCTGCTGGAGAAGGGCATGCCCAGTAGGAAAGCTCAGCGTGGCTCCAAGTTACTTCATTCCTCAGCTAGAGAATTCACATGGGTCAAAGAGAAAGTCATTTCCTGCTGCCTGCTCTGCCCACCAAATGAAGAAAGTGCACATAAAGAAGAGTTTTAATGACACAAGTGTAATTCTATGGCAATTTTGGTAATTCTACTATTGCTAGGAATTTTTTGCTTTGGTGTATATGATTTTTACCTGCTTTCTGTTGCCTCTCCTCAACTATGTTTTCATGTTTGTCATTTTATTTCACTCAACAAATAAACACCAGAAGTATATGTATACAATATATGGTCTAATCGTCTTTATTTATTAAGTACTATACACTGATAGATACATTTCCAGATATAGAAAAACCCTGTAAACACACATTTTTCAATATATAAAAATGAAATGTCAATTTTGATTCACTTGTAAAATAATTTGCTTATTCATTTCGCATTATTAAAAATGAAGGCTCATTTTAATGTAGAATTTATAGGTTCCATCACATCGTTACAAAGCTGATAAAACCCTGTTTTATTGTTCCGTCAACCCGACATTGAGAAATGATGGATACAAATGTAATCATATGTCTGCATATGAATATAAGTACATCTGGAAGCAATGTAAATAAATGTAAAGTCACTAAAGGAAAACACGTTAATTTTAAGATTCAGCTCAGAGAAATCTGTAAAGCAACTAACTCAGCTTCCTCAATTCTATGACTTACTTTTCCACAGTTTAAATTCCGTTTGTTGTCCCCCTGCCTGCCCCCAGTGTAGATATATTAACCAATCAGGACCAAGGCAGTCGACTCTGGATCCAGGCATGCGTTTTTACGACTTCAAACTGCTACCACAGTGCTCTCCTACCAAGTAGTTCTGATACTAACTGGTGAGTATTTTATGTTCACATTCACCTACAGCAAAGTCTTCTTCTAAAAAATATGAAAAAATATAGGTCTTTTTTAATTACAAAGAAAACACTTTAGATACTTAAATGACATCTGTGCCAACTAGTACAGAAAGGGTAAGGTTTGCTTTATGAGAACTTACTGAAAATACATTTCAGTAGCAGCCACCTCCGAAGAGACTAATCTCTATCAAAATGAACAAATACAAAATTTTTTAAAAAGAAGTCATTCTATACACTGGAAGTAAATAAACTTCCCTATCTACCTCCAAGATTTCACTGGTTCACAGTAGGGCAATTTAGTAAGTTTAGTAGGTCTAATTTTATTTGATTCAAAGTATCATCCTCTATTTTATGTTCTTCTTACTTTTTAAATGCTAAGTGTATTTTTAAATAAATACTCCACTACATGACAGATTTATTTCAATATACTTTTTGGAAAAATATTGACTACAAGTCATTTTCTGAAATGGGTTGCTCCGTGGAATCCAGAAGTCCCAGAACGACTGACATAGCACTGGATTACTGACATTGACACTGGTAGAGCTCTACAGTCCAGCTCAGATACCTCTCACCACCTCTGGGTGCCCTGCCCTCTTAACTCCCCTACTCTAGGACTGAATGGTGTCTCTGCAAAATTCCTATGTTGAAGCACTACGTACCTCGCCTCAATGTGATGGTATTTGGAGATGGGATCTTTGCGAAATTAGATTTAGATGCGATCATAAGGGTGGAGGCCATCATGGTAGAATTAGTGCCCTTATAAAAAAGACACTAGAGAACCTGCTCATTCTTTCACCCTCCCCTTGTTCTCTTCACATCACCACGTGAGGTCAAGGAGAGAAGGTGGCCATCCACAAGCCAGGAAGGGAACGCTCACCCAAAACTGACCATGCTAGCAACCTTCATCTTGGACTTCCAGCCTCCAGAACTAAGAGAAAATAAATCTGTTGTTTAAGCTACCCAA
Source organism: Artibeus jamaicensis (assembly GCF_021234435.1). Taxonomy (NCBI): domain Eukaryota; kingdom Metazoa; phylum Chordata; class Mammalia; order Chiroptera; family Phyllostomidae; genus Artibeus; species Artibeus jamaicensis. Next base: position 5,925,748 of record NW_026521812.1, on the reverse strand, counting down.
TGTATGGTATCTTGTTATAGCAGTCAAAGCTGAATGCTACTGCTCACATTCCTCAGCTGGCTGCAATATAAAGATCCTGCTTATGAGACATCTCAATCTCATTATTCAAACAAACATTAAGGGAACTAAGATAGACAGTCTTGTGGCACTGTGATATGGAAACAAACCAAACCATTGATACCATTTAACCATGAATAGTTAAAAAGAGAACCCAGAGAATTTAAATGAGTTTCCAAACTCATATACCCAGTAAGTAGTAGAGCCAGAATGTATACACCAAATTGGCCTTCAAAGCCAATGTTAGCGGCATTGGTGTTATGGTGGTGAGCAAAGCTGCCTTCCAAAATCAAAGGCACTTTTCCACCAATGCTGCATTGTCTCTATTTTAATGTCCCTGTCTTCCAGATGAGTCAACTGAACCCACAGAAGTGAAACAACTTACATAAGATCACTCAGCAGGTTACTGGCAAAGAAATACACCAACCGGGTCCAGTGTCATTTAAATTATTCATTTCCAGTAAGAGTTTAAATGTATTAAAGTGCACAAAATACATTAGTTAAAACAGCTGCATGTCCTACTATAAAAAACTGTTAATATGAATTTATTTCTGTTACATCTCTCTTAGAAAGATCCTAAATAGCCATGTTTTGACACTGTCTCATTATTCCACAAAAAAGGGAAATTTGAGGTTTATCTCAAAACACTATTTTTTAAATATTAAAAGGAGTTGGTTGGGATTAAGATAGAAACATTTTTCCTATTTTTGTTTATGTCAGGTTTGTGTATATGTAGAATTTTATCTTAAACTTGCCATCATGTCTTCACTTTCTAAAACTATCCCACCTCCTGACTTTCTGGGGACAAAGAATAGAATTGAATAAGATATAAAGGACCCAATAATCTGATGGGTTACTCATAGTTCCAAAACCAAATTCTGTGCAGAAGTTAAAGTTCCCAGTGTTGCAGAAAGATGACGAGGAAGACAGCTGCGTTCAGTCTTCCCATTTTGTTCACGCTGCTCCATCTGAGAAGCAATTATCTATCTGTCAAGCAAGAAAAAAAGCTCACGTAATTTTCTAATGTTACCCTGAAATAACCTAAAAAGTACTCAAAACAAACCTCTGGTTTTTGATTCTACTAATTTTACAGGAATCCAATCTTCCCATCTACCAATCATCAGGCAAGACTATACTTCCTGGACAAACATGGAGACAAGTTTTAAGACTCTTTCAATTGAGGTAAATTCAACTGGTCTATAAAATTTTCTAACAGCCCACATTTCACAGGATCATTGCTATCCGATGTCAGCAAAAAGAAAAAAAAACAGTTCCAGGGCTTCTATGTGTAAACTCTCTTCTGACCACACACCACCACACTCCTCTCGGGCTCTAAATCCAGCATAATTTGCACAACTGCTCATGAGTCATTCGCAAAATTTCTTTCCTAACACGTCTTTTAAAAGGTAACATTAGAAAGTACTATCAATCTGTGAAACTCTAGGGAAGAAACACGCTGTATGGCCCCAGATTTTTACCGGGGTTTGGAAAGAGAGTAGGTGCAGGTGGGGCAGGGGGAGGGGGGAGGATGAAGAAGCAAGTGGTAGCTGGGAATCTATAGTCAAAAAGTTAATGTTTTGAAACTATCTAAAAAAGTGCTAGGCAAAGCTAATACCTCTTTTTTTAACTAATTAAGTCAAAAGTATCACTATTAGAATTACACATTCAGACCAGTACAGTAATCCAGCGTTTGCTTGGAGATGTATTATTTTCATTGCACATGTCTAGAAAACATTTGCTAAGTTCCTCTTTTGCACCAGACACTGGTCTACCACTCAAAAGTTCTTCCTCAAACCAGCCCTCAGGGAATTCACAGTCTAGGAGGGAAGACAGATATATAAACAAATAATTATACCACATCTGATTAGGGGCTATAGCAGAAGTACAGGAAGGGTGAGGCAAAGTGGACGACTCCCTTGGGGTAGGGGGGTGGGTCAAGGAACACATTACGGCCCCACGATGTTTAGGCTCATTCATCTCTCATTTTAAATGTACAAATGCTACTGCTAATGTGGAATTGACACCCCCTTGCCATACATAGAGGTTGAAGAAATAAAAGCACCAATCACAAAGCTCATTAGACACAAAGCAGAAACAAAGATCTTGTGAGCATCTAGCAACACCCTCTATGTGGCTGAGCAAAATGGGGTTTTTGTAGAATAAATAAATTTAGAACCAAAGGGATCTCAGCATTCATGTATCTCTAGTCCTTGCCTTTCCCAGACGGAGAACCTGGGGCCAGAAGTTAGGTTCTTGTTCAGGTTACCCAGTAAGTCAGTTGTAGACACAGGCTAGACGTCAGATTCTGACTAATAATTGCATTGCCTTTCCCTGTGCAGACCGCCCTGCCCGGAGGAGAAGAAAAGGGGTGAGACACTGTTAAGGAGAGAACAGGGAACGGAGAGGCCCTGTGTGGCTGGTCCAAGGGCCAGAAGAAATGAGCCCTGAGATGAGGCATCCAAAAACATCCCTATACCCTCCAAATCCTTAAAAAAAATTATGTTTCCAACAATAAAGAAGCGATTGTCAAGAAATTATCTACTCTTCCCAATCAGGAAGAATATTAAATTCTTACTCAGTCTGGATATATCCCCCTGTTGCCAATTAGCTAAGTCTGTAAAACGAAGGTATCAGTAGACAGTCTGCCTATACAACAGCAAGGCCGTGAAGAACACAGGAGAATCAGCACCACAGCTACAAGTAAAGTGCAAAATGCTAATGAATGTCAGTTACTATTACACATAGAATTTCAATGGTCACAAAAATTCATCTAGCCTTTCCCCTAGAAATGGTTGACTGTATCATTATGTTTAACTTTACTTTTAAAAACCAAGCATTAACATATAGTGATCTCCTACCAATTCCACTTCATATATTTTCCCCTCAAGTTGTAGAAGGACAACTGTTTCCTCACCCTAATCCACCCTCCACAATTTCCTTTCTTTTTCTTCCTTTCCCTTAAAAGGGCTCCCACTATTCAAGAGGCCCTACTAAAACCACATAAACAGCAAACATGTCAATACAAGGTTCTTATTTTTTAAAAAGTGTTTTATATGGTTGAACGTGCTTCTGCCAGGGCAAGCCAAGGCGTATGGAGGAAACAGCACACAGCTACCCATCATGCCCTGGGGAGGAACAACCCCACCGGGGCCCTCTCCTCACTTCACCTGCATCACTGCCTTCCTTCGGCCTGACAGAGGCCTTAGGCAGGCTTTGTGCACTTGTTTATGAACCCAGGACACCTTCACGGCCCTTCATAATTTAAAACTGTGCTTCACTCTTTTTCTCTTGTAGCATCATCTTTAAAACCTAACTCTCTAAAGTTATGCAAGAAAATCCTAGCACAAGTGTTAGCATATATGTTCTCAAGCCACAGACCCTACTCACCAAATCAATAAACACAGAATATCCAGCCACTACCTTTCCCCATGAAATCTTGATTTTAATTCTGTACTTTTGGGTTTTGCGACAATTCATTCCCCAGTGAGAAGTCACTCTCTGCCTACTGATAGCTGCTCAGGATACGGACCTGCGTAAACCTTGGCTCCAGCAGTGCAAAGCAGAGGACTTAAATAACTATACTAGGAAAAGACCAAGAGTTAGGCTACATGCACAGACAATTCAATAGTAACCGACTTAATGAGGAAAGAATGCTCCCCAAGGTGACATCTGAGCTGACCTTGGAGGATACGAAGGAGTTTACTGGGCCAAATGTAAGTGGGTATAAGCACCATGGGAACAGTAAGTGAAGGCACAGAATCATAAAAGATAAATGCGTTGTAGAGAATGGTAAGTACCGCATCTGCCTGGAACACGGGGTGGGGAGTGGAGGAGAGGGAGAAGGAGGCAGCCAGATAATGAATGAGCAGTATGTTAAGCTCAGGTGTTTTAACTCTATCCTGTAGGCAATGGAAAACAATATGAATTTTGTGTTTCTGGTGGATTACTTTGGCAGTTGTGTGAGAACAAGTGACACAATGAAAGGAAACTGGTTAAGAAGCCCCAGTGATCCAGGAAATGGCATCTAAACTAAGACAGGCAACAAAGATGCAAAGGAAGAGATGGAGTCAATAAATATTTAGTAAGTCAAATAGACAGGATTTGATGATAAACTGGATTGTTGAAGCAATGGGGAACACAGTTCTCCAGTTCCCGGCAGTCAAAGGTCAGATAGTGGTGCCATTCACCCGGACATGGTCCAAAAAGAGTAGGAAAGTGGGGTAAAAGAAGCACAAGCTTCTATTTTTAAAGCACTTAAACTGACACGACTGTGTGACATCCAGATGGAAAATCAAGATGGTCAGAGATATGTATCTGAACAACAGAGTCTGGGTTTCCATGCTAAGGTTTGGAAGTACTTTATCAATGAGTATTATTTGAATCTACAGATGTGGATGACGCCCCAGGCAAACAAAGAAAAATGCTCATAATAAATCCCCAGATGGGGAGCAAAGAACCTATAAAGGAGGCTGGGAAAGTTCAGCTAAAGAGAACACACAGCAAACCAAGGTAAGAGTCAAGCTGGTAGGAGTGGACCACAGGAAGGCCAGGGAACGTAGCTGCAGGCACTAATGAGGTTTTAAAGTGTCATAAAAGGATTGCTGACAACCTCAAAGAGCAGCTTCAACGGACGGTGACAGAAAAAGCCAACTGGCTACTAAAAAGTATTGGAAATAAGTGTAAATCAGTCTTAAGTTTAGGGATGGAGAAAAGGCTAGAGAACAGGGAAGGGATATCTATGAGGTTGTGGGAAGATGTTTAAGTGTGGCTGATGTTTTGGTTGGTGCAGGCTTTTGGTGGGAGAGACAAAAAGGGGAGAGTTTGAAGATACAAAGGAGAAAGAAAAGTGGACAGAAAGTAGTTCAGGAGAAAGGAGGGATCAAAAACTGTAAGAGAAGGGTTTAATCTGGTACAGCAAGAGGAACATCTCCACCTCAGAGACCAAAAGCAAGGTAACTTGGGAGAGGAAGGAGTTTAAGGAAGCGAGAAAGAGGAGTGCATCTGAAGTCCTGTTCTCTACCCCAAACGGCATTTATAACTTGGGAGCACTTAAAGAGGGGGGACAGGGGGAAAAGTAAACATTTTGGAGAAAATATGGTCAATCCCCCAGGATATATTCAGTGACAATTCCCTTATCATTTGTGCCAACATGATTCAAAACAGGTTAAACTGAGTAATTTTCAACATGAAGAGTGACTGGTGTTTTAAACTTTTTAAACTTTAGGATTCCCTGCATAACCTGTCTTCTGCTATGTCAATTTGATCTATAAATCAATATCTATTAAGTTACTTGAAGAATATAATGAAATTAATGCTATCTCCATATCAATATAGGGGCAGAAGTTAAAAAATAACTTACTGAAATCGCAAGGTTTGAAGAGGGGTGATTTGTTTTAATCCTGGTGTGTGCCAAGAACTTGGCTAAACGTACTTCACGAGACACAGTAACTATAACTGCAAATTCTATGCTCAAACTGTGAAGCCTGTGTCCCAATAAAATGCCAGTTTAAAAGACAAGACAGTGAAGACCACCATCACCACCAGAACCCCATAAGAATATGTGAAAGCTTATGAAACAAAACTCCTTTTATAGAGTTGAATCCTTTCCAGGGTGGGCCTTTAAGACATTCTGGCAGTACACACAAATACTGTCTCTGGACCAGGACCAAAAAGGCCCAGCTGCGAGACATCTTCCACTGAAGTTGTAACTGACTCAATAGCTGTTCTTCCTTTGAGCAAGAGTCTCTAAAAGCCAGAGCAGAGCTATTATTCCCCTACAAACTGCTTAGTGGAACCACTTTCTCCTGATTCAAATTGTAGCTTTATTAAAAAGCTAAAATGGACAGCATGGCTGGTATAACTTCATAATAAATTTGTAAAATAAAACATAAATAAAACTTGAAAAAAGTACCTATACATGGCTTTCATTAAGAAAAATTCCCAACTGAACCAAAACTATCGTGAAAGACAAGGAGATACACATTTTTTAAATTATAAACCATCACCATCACAAACAAGAAATTTGGATTTGCCCTAGCAGAATTTTTTTTTCCCCAATCCTCTAAGGAGTAAGACTGACCAAAAACATTTAGATGATTAATATCACTAAATATTCTCAATACTGATGTATTTCAAACTTATGATAACTAAATATGTATAATACCTGGGACTAAAATTCAGACATTTTTAAACCAATTATGAATAACTCCAACATAAGAAAAACAATTCAGGTAACAAAATCAACGCTTTATTTGTGATGCTTTCCCTGCTGTAGTTTTGAGTACGTTTCTATAGCAACAACAAATACTCCTACATGAATACTTTTGTAGCCAAGATGAAAACCAATAACCACTTTTCTATTTCATTTCTATTATGGCTAACATAAAAAAATTCATCATTCCTAAAGTTCACTCCAGAAAATACAAAACCTAAGGTTTAACTACGTAGCAGATTCAGTCAACCACAAATGTCAGATATTCTCAAATTCTTTAGAATGGAAGTTAATGACAAAGGAAGTATAATTCCATTACTTATTTGATTAAAAATTATTCTGAACAACAAAAAAGACAATAAAGGGAAAGAAAATAATTACTAGCAAATGACTTTCTTGGAAAATTATCTAAATTCTACAGGAAAAGAACACTGAAAACTTTGTGCCAAAATATAAAGAATTCAATATATTAAAGCCAAAAGATAAGCCAATTTCTGTGTATAAATTTCAGAAATGTTTTCAAAATCTCTGTTGTTGGTGCTTATTGTCTTGAAGCAAACAAAATATTGTATTTTACTAACAGAAATAGGCCTGCTTCTGTGAGCAAGTTCTCTGTTGAATATTTTACAAACACCCTTCTTTATGCCTCAAAACATCTCTGCACAGCAAGTTCATTCTATATGTGAATAAAATGAGGCTCAGAGAAATAAAATAACTTCCTTTAATAAGCATCAAATGCATAATAGCAGTGTAGTTAATTGTCAGTCCTGAAGCTACACAAACCTGAATTTGGACCTTGCCTTAACTCCACAACACCTATGAGGAAGATAACTGAGATCTGAATCCAACTCTACTTTGTTTGACATATGTTCTTGACATTATACCATGATGCTTATGTAACCTCCCAGTAACACTTCACCGAACACCAAAAGGCAGTCTTTACCTACCAGTCTTGCCTACCTATGCTTCACATTTGCATATGGATGCTGTGCAGTATGACTTAACTGTTTCTACTCCAACACAATAAATTTTTTCAAAACTATTTTTCAGAAATACATAAGGAAGACTATGAAACACAATCGAAAGTTCTGAATCATTCTATCTTTCAAACATATACATGTACATCAATAGATACCTGGAGTTTATGCTAATTGCTGGATATACCTGACCATGCCTTTCTTCATAACACTAAGAACCCATTTGGGGAGACCAGAGAAGTGCAAAATGAAAAGTAAACCCTATAAACTTGTGAGTTAACTGTACATGCAGTTTTAAAAAGTTCATACCTGTGGGTGCTACAAACACATATACCAGATTTCCCAGAGCAGTTCTGATTTCAAATACTCTGTCCCACCGTCTCCTTAAGGAAACTCACACATTCCAACTCACATATAACTTTTTTTTAATGAAATAACAATCATCAGATTAGGGACTTGGGAGTAGAAGATACCTGCAAGCTAGAAAAATAAATAGAAGAAACTTGAAAAGACTTCCAGGAAAGGGTTGATTGTTGTTGGGAGAAAAGAGAGAAGGGAAGTTCAAGAAATATGAAAGAGTCCTTGGGCGGGGCCAAGCAGTAAGATGCACAAGATGTTCTGGGAGATCTTGAGGAGTAGGAAGTGGTGCGTGGGGCAGTGGGTTGACCACAATCACTGGATTAGTGGCACACAAAGATAAGTTACAGGTAATGCTGACGTATCATAGCTGGAAAAATCACTGAGGACTTTGAAGGCCAGGATGACTTTGGCTCAAACAAGATAGGTGAGCTCGCCAAAAGGCTTATTGTTTTGTTTTGGTAACAGCTTACTAAGAAAGTACTATACGAGTCACCCACTTAGTGTAAAATTCAAGGTTTTTAATACAGTCAGTTGTGTAACCACAAACAAATTACAGTACATATTTATCAAGCACCCCCCAAAAAAACCCCAAACATTCTAACTCATTCTATGATAACCTGATACTAAGGCCAAACAAAGAATTTAGAATAAAGAAAACTACAGACCAGTATCACTAATACAGAGGCAAAAGTCCTCAACAAAATACTGGCAAACCAAATCCAGCAAGATTATTAAAATCTTACACCATGACCAAATGGAATTTATTCCAGGAATGCAAGAATGATTCAACCTAAAAAATTCAACCAACATAATAAATCATATGAATGGAAGAGAAAAAATACATGACCATCTCAAAGGACAGAAAAAGCACTTAACAAAGCCCAACTACCCTTTCATGATAAAAATACTCACCTAGGAACAGAAGGGAGCTCACTCAACATAGTCGCTTCTTTGGAAATGAGGTCACTTTTCTGGAAAGGGCATCTACAAAAACCCACAGCTAACATCACAAATTAAAGGTAAAAGACTAAAGTTTTCCTCAAGATCCAGAAAAGGGCAGGACATCCTCTCTCACAACTTCTATTCAACACTGTACTAAAAGTTCAAGCCAGGACAATTAAGCAAAAGGTAACTAAATAAAAAGCATCCAAGAAGAAGGAAGGGAACAAAGAAGTAAATGATCTCTATTCGCAGATGATATTATCATATATGTAAAACAATGACAACAACAAAAAACAACCCTTAAACATCCAGAAAAAAAAGCTAATAAAGGGAATTGAGCAAAGTTTCAGGATATAAGATCAATTACAAGCTTGCATTTTTATAAGTAAGCAACCAATTGCATTTTTATAAGTGATAAACAATCCAAAGAATAATTCCACTTAGCATCAAAAAGAATAAAATACATAAAAGTAAATTTAACCAAGAAACCACACTTGTACACTGAAAAACTACAACACACTGTTCACACAAATTGAAGAAGACCTAAATGAATCTATATGCATGGATTCAAAAACTTAATGTTGTTAAATGGCAATGATTCCCAAATTATCTGAAAGATTCAATGCAATCCCTATCAAAATTCCAACTGCCTTTTTTGCAGAAATGAACAGGCTAATCCTAAAATTCATATGGAATTGCAAGAGACCTCAGTCAAACTAACCCTGCAATCGAAAAACAAAGTGGAAAGATTCACACTTCCTTGTTTCAAAACTTACTACAAAGTTGGGGTAATCAAAACAGTGTGGCACTGGCATAAGAATAACAAACAAACCTGTATATCTATAGACATTTTATCTTAATAAAGGAGCCAAGTCCATTCAATAGAGAAAGAATAGTCTTTTCTTTTTTTTTCCAATTATAGTTGATGTCCAATATAATTTTATATTAGTTCCAGGGGTTCAGCATAGTGGTTAAATAACTATAGAAGTTAAGAAATGATGCCTCCAATAAATCTGGTACCCACCACCTGGCACCATACATAGCTATCACAGCAATATTGGCTATATTCCCTATGCTGTACTCTACATTCCTGTGACTATTTTGTAACTATTAATTTGTACTTCTTAATCCCTTCACCTTTTTCACCAAGCCCCCCAACACCCCTCCCATCTGACAACCCTGTTTGTTCTCTGTATCTATTGAGCTGTTTATTTTGTTGGTTCATTTACTCTTCTCTTTAGATTCCACATACAAGTGAAATCACATGTCATTTGTCTTTCTCTCTCGGACATATTTCTCTTCACATAATACCCTCTAGGTCCATCCATGCTGTTCATCCATGTTGTTACAAATGGTAAGATTTCATCCTTTTTATGGCCAAGTAATATTCTACTGTATATATGTACCACAAAAGAATAGTCTGTTCAACAAATGGTGCTGGGACAAGCGAATATGCACATGCAAAAGAATGAATCTGAACTACCTGCCACCCTATACAAATTTTAACTCAAAATGGATCAAAGACCTAAAATGTAGGAGCTAAAACAATAAAGCTCTTTGAAGAAAGAGGTGTGGACCTTCATGACTGGATTTCACAACCAACTGTTAAATATGACACCTAAAACAAAAGCAACAACAAAAAAATGGATGAATTGGACTTCATCGAAATTTAAAACATTTGTGAGCCAAAGGACACTATCAAGAAAATGAAAAGACAATCCACAAAAAAGAAGAAAGTGTTTGTAAACCAAATTTCCAATAAAGGTTTGTAGTACGCAGAATATAAAAGGCACTTACAACTAAACAACAAAATGGGAAACAACCCAATTTTAAAAAATGGGCAAAGAACTTGAATAAAAATTTCTCCAAAAAAGATATACAAATGTCCAATCATCATAGAAAAGGACACGCAAGCTCATTAGTCATTATGATGGTGATCACAATTAATAATACTGTGTTTCATGCTCGAAATTTGCTAAGAGAGTAAGATCTTAAGCATTACCAAAAAAAAAAAAACACCAAAGGTTAAATATGTGAGGCAATAGACATATTACCCACTGACGTGGGAGTGATTTCCCAACGTATGCATATACCAAATCATCATGTTATACTCTAAGTACATTACAATTCTGCCAATTATATCTCAATAAAGCTGGGGAACAAAATTAGGCTCATGTGGAGGCAGCGGTAATAACAACAAATAAGAGACTCATGTTACATAAATCTCAGAGAAAATATCCCATAGAGGTTGACGTCTAAGTAGACAGCAGATGAAGAAGAGACATAACTAAAAATAATGCCAAGGTTGCAAACCCAGAAGATTAGGAGAATTTGCAAGATTTTAGAACTTTTAAGCATACATGCCCAGTCTAAAGTGATGATGTGCCATCTTTAGAGAGGATTATAGAAATCAAAGCCTGAGGTGATAAATTGGAAGTTACCCCAGAAGTTAAAGAGAAATGTCCCTAATTCTAGCATCTGCAACTATTGTAGTTATAATTCATCTTTCATCTTATTTCCAAAAAAGTGACTATTTTGAGATTTTTAGTAATACAATAATAGAGAATAATTATCTTAAAGGCCAGAATTTCCTTAAAAAAAAAAAGACTATTTGGCTGGCAGAACACCCAAAGGTGATAGAACTAGATAAACATCTGCATAACAAGAATAGAGTTCAATATACTGTAAAAGCTATACATGGTAGATGGAATCTACCTACTCAAGCAGGTACAGAGTAACCTGCGTGTGTTTAATGAGAAAAATGTTCAGAAGAATGTCTCACTATCAGGCCAATAATCCACCAAAGCAACACTCACTGGCTACCAACCAGCTCAGCAGGACAAGCTAAGTACTAAGAATGGAGGACAAGAAGCCCAACATCGGGTCATTCACTCGTCATTCATTTATTCATCAAATAATTATGGAGAGCCCATTAAGTTCCAGACAACTATGAACACAGTTGTGGTAACTGCCTCTACGGAGCCAAAAACCTGATGAGGGAGAAAGGCAAGTGAAGAAGAGTCAACTGGGGAAGGAGGGAGTTATTTAGAGAGCACACAGTAGGTGATCTAACAGAGAGCAGGGGGCCCAGGGGAAGGAAGAACCATAAGAGGGAGGCAACCATGAGGAAGTTACTTCTAAATTGAGGCCGGAGAGTAGATATTCCCGGCAACGTGTACCAAAGTCTACCTACGAGTAAGAGAAAACCTGATAGGTAAGCAGGGAAACCCGACTAATGAGGTAAAATTCAGAACGGTGAGCATCTCATAAGGTAAAAGTTACTTTAAAAACTTGGGGCCTCTTTTGAAAAGCAATCAGTACCATGAACAGATTTTAATCACAAAACGAAAACACTAAAACTACTACTTTGAGCCCTGGCCAGGTAGCTCAGTTGGTTAGAGCATCATCTAAATACACCAAGGTTGTGGGTTGGATTTTGGGCATAGCACAATTCTTTCTGCACAATAAAAAAAAAAAAAGGAGGAATACCAAATAAATCAATAGTGGAGATAAAATGGAATCAGAGAAAAACAGCCAATCCAGAGAAATATAGGAAAAGAAAAAAAAAAAGAAACAACATATGAGCCAAATAAAAACCAAATAGCAAGATGGTACCGAACCATACCAATAATTAGATTAAGTGTAGATGGTATAAGTGTACCTATTAAAAGACAGAGATTGTCAGGTTGAGTAAAAAAATTGACCCAATTCTCTGTTGTATATAAGAAATCTACTTTGACCATAAGGAATGGAATCAAAACTGGTATGAAAAAACAAATTGTGATGTAAATAATAAATTGTGAGAGCAAAGAGATGGCCCTAGACAGCAGAAATGGGATATTTGTTTAGTGCAAGAGGAATGAGGCAAAGTCTAGAAAAAGAACTCATTGCAAATAACTGTGGTCGATATACTATACTTAGGATATACAAGTAAGCAGCCTGAAGGTGCTTACAACCTAATCATACAACTAAATCTTAGTTACTAAACTGTACATTATTCATTTAAAGACCACAATTTAGAAACACCAGTGGCTTTGAACCTAAAATATGTCAGTTTTATGGCTGTAGTATTCCTTTCCTACCCTTTTTCCACTTCCCCCTTCTACCAGGTTAATAACATGCAACTCCATGGCTGTGTGCTCTGCACCAAACAGGAACGAAACAGGATGGTGGTCACGTGAGGGGCAGGAAGCTTCAATCTGCGGGTTACAGCAGGTTTGCATCTGCAGGGTCTACACAGTTTACAAAGCCTTTACCTCTCCCAGCTGCATTCATATTTAATAAGTTTAAGCTAAGAGACTTTCAAAGTATCTAATTTGTCTCACTTAATAAAAAGATCTTATTGAATATCCATTATTTTCTTTTACTTGCCTTCATAAATCTAATGCTGTAATATTTTTGTTCCTTGACTCCCAAAATGCCTATACTCTTTAAAATAGCAATGTCCAATGTTATTTGAACCTCACCACATAAATACTTCTACGATTTTTATGGTTTGAAATTATGGGCTCAACGAACATTTTGAGGAATTCTGCTAATTACTAGGGAAGGTGGGAACAATATAAAGGTCCATGTGAGCTTAACATATTTACCTTTGTTTTATTCCTCTTTAGGAAGGGTATTTTAGTCTTTGCAAAAGAAAAGCATAAAAAAATTATTTTCAAGCTTTTATTTTCAGAAGACTGTGAAAAGTTCACATCTATGGTTATAATTTGTTTCTCTTGGATCTAAATATACACCTACCCTTTGGCTTCAGAAAAGTGCTTGGACATAAACCCCAGGACAGTGATACTTCCTGGAAATTTCAATTAAAAAAAAAAAAAAAAAGGATCCTTTCCATGCAGAAACAGCCAGTAGTAACTAATGCGAATATTCTTTTGAATTAATACCAGTTTGTATGAATCTATTCTTACACAAAAGATTCATTCATTCAACAAATATTTCTTAAGCAACTAGTAAAGTGATTTACAAAACGATTTCCCTTCTCACATACTTGATACACAGTAAGAGTCCATAAAATATTAAGCAAAATGAAATGACTAATTAAGAAAAATTTGTGTATCAGTTTTGCAGGGCAATTCCAACTCCCCAGAATGCCTCACTTTGCATTAACTAGCTACATGTCTCCATGCAAACCATCAGATTCCTAAAGGGTAAAGACTGCAAGACTACAAGTCTTTAGACACAACCTAATATAGTACCTGGAATATAGTAGGTAGTTAAAAGGAATATATGATGACTAATAAATAACTGGATCATATTCATTAACTAGTATTAGCTACAAACAAAATCCCAGTAACACACACAGAAATAGTACAGGCAACAGAACTCTCAAGCCTTCCCTCTCTCCATGCAGGCTCACTTTGCTGTCCATTCTCTGTATGGATTTCTACTGCTACAGTGACCAGTTTTTGAATTCTTGGCATCAGTTTGTCTTATTGTGAACTCAGCAGCAGCTCAGTCTTCTTACTCCCATTTGAATTCCCAGCCTGGCACACAGTAAAACTCTGTACAAATTTATCTAATAAAGAGTAGCAAATACCAAGAACAGCTTACTTCAGTCAGTATTCCCAAACTTCATATTATTAATCTATAGTAAACACAATGTACTTAATTGGCAACAAGGTTTACTATTACAATTCAGTTAAATCAATATTTGATCCAAATGACCTTTATAATAAATACTGCCAAAAAAGGAGAATTCATAAGACTAGAATTTACTACATGGAGAAATACAAGAGCATTGCCGGAGTTGGAAATGTCACCCAGAAGTTATAAATAAAAGAAATAAAAAAACAAGGCTCCTTTAACTGACACTACAAATCACCAGAATAGCTATCCAGGTAAATTAACTCTCCAGAAAAATCTGTCATGTCATATTTCTAAAGCACATATATTTGCAATTTGAAATTTGCAATTTGTTTGCACTTTGAAAACAAACAAACATACAAAAGCAATCATTTTTAAAAGGCTCCCAGTGGCTCTGCAGAGCCGCCAGGATGAAGACCAAACACTTCAGCACAGGCTGGCTGCCATCCACATTCACAGCCCTTCTTCCGTTTTTTCCGTCCCCTCTCCCACACCTCCCGAACTCCGGCCACATCAGCCCCTCAACACAAAATCAATCTTCATGCTTCCATGTCCTTAGTAACAGTGACTCTTCCCTGTCTAGACCGTCCACTGCCCACGTCTACATTTGAGGTGAAAAAATCCAACTCGAGACTTCAGGTATAAGGTTATAAATAGGCAGTTTGTTACCAAACCTAACAATAGCTTAGTCAAGGATTTTTAAGCCACAAGATACCCAAACTTGGGGTGGAGGGAAGCCCCATTAAATTATTTGTGAGTTTATAGTACACACCAACATTCACAAAGCATAAGGCGGTGAAAGGGAAGTCTGGTAGTTACCATCCAACCCGGCGGGAATGCCCTACCACTCCAGCAACACCCACCGACAGAGAAAGCAGGCTGCCTAGAATGGGGAAGTCAAACTAAACTGGACCAAGAGCAATGCAGCCCCTTCTCTGAGATGACCCTGAGATACGCAGGGCAGGTAAACGCAACCATCCCAGTGGACAGAACAAGGGCAGTAAGATCTGATCAGGAATCACACTTCGAGGACAAACTGTATCCAGGGCAGTCACTGCTTTCATGTCCTCATCATTTACCCCATGCATCACACAAATGATGGCCTACAGAGTGTTATTTACAGCTACGCAATAGCCAGGACAGAGCAGAGTACTATGGGGGACACCTCAGCAGCGAGGCTCCCAAATGACATTTAGGCTGGAAATGGAACCTGAGGCATGAGCATTACCTGTAGACCACGTTCTCTGAGACAAAACATTGCTTGTGGATGCAATAGGCCAAAGGACTTCATATGTTCAGAGAATATATGACTATATGCTCTGATAGGATACATACATATTGATATATTTCACTTGAATATATAGAAATGGGTGTATACATACACACATATCAGACAAAGGGGGGAAATATAGCATTCATATACACCAACTTAGCTGCCACAACTAATTTCCCCTTTGTCACCATCTATCTGACCTTTTCCTCCCACCATGATGAACCCCTGTCTAATGATTTTCACTAGTTCTGTTCAGCACTTTGGACTCCACCACAATTTAGGACTCACATCTCATATCATATATCTCACATCCTTCTTCTCAAACCCCTAGTATCTCCTCTCACTATTCCCTCTAAATTCCAAGATAACCACACTGGAACATCTAAACTCAACAAATGCTGAACGAACCGACAAAACAGAATAGTTGTAACAAAATAAGGACATTTGTTTTTGCCATCTTATTACCTATAGATCAAAAGTAAATATTCTTCCTGTTGGACCCTGGTGTAAGGAGGGCAGGGTCCAAGATATTTTTTTTCCCTTCTGAAGAGTATCCCCAGTATCCATGAAGCCCCTCGGAAGAGTTTCCTCCCACTTAAGCCCCTAATATATAGAAACGCCCATATAAAGAGTTTATTTCTGCCATGGAGTTTACTGTAACGGGATCTGCCCTATACCATTTGTATATTTATCTTTCAAAGAAACAGAGGGATGGCATGGCACAGGCCTTGCTGTCATTACATAAAGCGAGTCCAGCTGGCGGCTAGACATATGCAAACACTGTAATCCCTGGGTGCCTCTGCCCCAGGTGACAGTGGTCAAGCCACAGTGGGATCAGCTCGCGTTGGAAATTAGTGGGCCAGCTATCCAGGACCAGCCAGGGCTTATGGGATAAGATCTTTACTTGTCTCAAAGGCTTCTTAACAGTTCTAGAATAGACTTGTTATGTTTTTATGATCCTGGAAAACATCCAAAACGATTAGCCTACCCCTTTCTGACACATGTATCTGTAGGCAATAAATATACACACTTTCAACTAATTGAGAACTTTTGAGTCCATCTAACGAATGAATGCCCTATGGATTAACATTTCCAAAGCTAGGTACTACTATCTTAAGAATTTATGGAGACATGTTCGCCACATTGTACCAAGGAAGAATAAGCAATTTTCAAAGGATAATGCCACTGTTTTAAACCATGAGTACAAAACCGAAGGATGAAAGATTGGAAAAACTCAGTCAAAATGGTAACAGTGGCTGTTCCTGAGTGTGAGCCACAGGAAATTCTGCATTATCTGTGTTATTTATGTTACCAGCTTTTCTTCACTGAACATGTTATCGCTATAGTTAAGACGAAAATTTAAATAACTTAAAGTCTATTAAAGCAAGGAACTATAAAGGCTTCTCCCTTTACTTCTATATTCCTGCTTAGCAGTTTTAAAGGCAACACAAAACAGAACAACTAAGTCCCAGCAAAGTTGTAATAAACTGGGACCACGCCATGTGGTACAGATTCACCTAAAACACAGAGGACATTCACACTGCTCCTCTTTCTGAGCCTGGCGCTATATGCCAGACATCACTGAACTCGAACAGCACGTGTTTTCGGACACTGTTACATCAGAGGTCTTTTTTTTTTTTAATTAGATTTTAACTGGATTTTGAAAAATGAGAGAAATTTCCTGTATTTTATCAGAGCAATTTCCCAACAGATTTTTGCCCCCACTTCTCCTCTTAATACAAGGATTAAAGCCACTTAGCAAATTAGAGTATATACTCTGCCACTTAAAATGCTATTAAGAACATGTAAATTAGGAGATCTTTAAAAAGCAATACACATCAACAAAAGGCTTAGAGGTGTTGCTCAGAAGAAGTTGTTTCAACAGTTTCCTACGAGGTCAGTCAAAAAATATCAAACAGCCCCGGGCATCTCAGTGCAGGAGGGATCGACTTTCAGACCACACAGAGCTACACAGAGACGGAGGGCACACATCTCCATTCTATCAAGAAAGAGCCTTTTTTGTTTTGTTATCATATGACAAGTAGCACTGTCAGGTTTTCACTACGACTTCATTAAAATACCAAGCCACACACTCACACAATTTAACACAGCACAAGGGGGACAGGGACATATTTTTCAGAGCTGCAAAATGGCATCTGCAGAATGTCTCAAAGGAATGACAAAGGCACTGCTTTTGCCCCAACAAAGAGAACAATGTTTCCACTAAGACACTACAGGACTATTGCATTTCAATGGGGCAGAGGGAGAGGGCAGTAAAAATTAACACAAACCAGAACTTGGGGTGTAGAATGACGGTCTGTGGGGGGAAATTAAAGGAACTATTGAGGACACAAGTTTCACTCATTATAGTACATAAAATTAAAAGAGAGCTTCATGTTTTAAAAGTTGGGTAATTTCAAATATCAAACTTGAAAAGAAAAATTGTAACTAAAACATTCAAAAATTACTTATCAATTGACAACTAAGTTGTTTTTAGATTCACAATCTGCTTCTATAATCTATGTTGTTTAAAATAGCTTATAAACAACCTAAGCCAGCATTATGCTTAGCAATCTACACATATCATTTCATTTCACTTCTCATGACAACTTTATATGAGCAATGAACGATCAATGCTTCCATTTTACAGGTAAGGCAACTGAGGCTCACAGGTATCAAATGACTCTGTATCAGGCAGATCGACGTTCCAACTCATTCACTGACTAGCTGCAAGACTTTGCCTTTCTTCCCAACACGCTTTTACTCTGAATTTCAAGACTATCGTCATCAAACAATGTTCACAACAATTAGACAAACTATTGTCAAAAATAAGGCAAGAATTTTCCTAAAATAATACATTAAAATGGAAATAGAAGCTTAACAAATTAGGGGTGGAGGGGAAATTGGGATATACCTACTCTTAATTAACCAAATAACATTATCAAAACACTGTTAAGACAAAGCTTTAAAATCTCTCTCAGAAAAAAAGAGAAGAATGTAAAGAATCAGAGTTAATTACAAAATAAGTATCAGAACACACTGGATGGAACAGGATCAAAACCGGGACCTTAAACTGATCATTCCCTACCTTTTATCTGAAATGTATGTACTTTGCTATCTTCAGTGGAGAGTCCCCTAAAAAACAATGTGATGACTTTCTGTACTGTGAGAAAAGAACTTCAGTTAAAATTACAAACAGGAGATTCTGATTAAAGTAAAATGAGTAAATAAGCTACCAAAGGGTAAATTTTTCTTGGAACTATTTGTTTCACATAAATTGTTAGTCCTACTTTGAACAGCCACCCAACTGATCTAAACTCCAGCTCCGATCACATCATTCATCTGTTTGGAAAACCTCAGCAACTGCAGAAGGGAAACCTAATTTTTCCCAGATACATATTCTGGCCACTCTTCGCCCTCTGCTACCCTTCCCTCCTCCAGACGGCCACAGCACTCCCTGGGTCTCTTTCAGAGCTCGGCGCATTTTTTCACCACAAGGCCCTACTCAACAAGTCTCTCTCATACATCCCTGTATCCCCAACAGCAAAAAACACACTGGTGCGCACCAAGGTATTCTTAGTGTATTTGGGTAGAAAGAAATGAGGGTAGAGGAAAACACCTTTAAGAAAAGAAACTCAATGCACCTATTTTTTTTCAAATAATTATAATCTCATTTTTTATTATCCAAGATAATCACTTTAATGATCCAATAAAGTCTAACATTAAATTGAATAGCTCTCTAATGGAACAAATATTATTTTTGGCGCCTTTATAATAAGAAATCTCATGCCATCTTTTAAGATTCACAGTAGAAAACAGTGAGGAGTGTGGGATATATGTACTATCTTCAGCATCCATGATTGGTTTTCATGGGCTAAGACTCACTGAAAGAATCATTATCTTTAAAAAGGTATGAAATTCTAAGAAAAGTGACAAGAAAATAGAAATGGCTCTGGAACAATGTCAACATTTATATATTTTGCAGTTCGCCTGAATTATTTCAGATCTGGAAAGAATCTGAAAAAATAATTTAGCCCATCCTTCTTATTACAGATACTAGAGACTAGGAAATTTTGAACTGGGCTAAGTGACTGAGGGATCATTTTTTTTTTAATGTTTGCCAGGTATTTATTTGTATTAACGTATTAAGTCAACCAGGTGATGAGCTCATGTTTCTAAATGAATTTGCCCATTTTTCCAAACATACTTCCCTCTTGGTATCTTCTGCTCCCAATGCACCTCACTCCGCTGAACTTCTGATTCCCTAATGCTGTAAAACAGTATGAAAATGTAGAATAGTGGCTGTTTTTCTTTTTTAACCTATAGGTATTATCATAAGCTCTTCTTCATGCATGTATCACACACAGCAGGAAGCAGAGACAAAGGAAAGTGAAGAAGCGCCTGTCCCAGAAAGCAGCAGCTGCGGCTACAGAACTGACAGGACAAGAAATTCACTATTCTATTTTTCTGGAGCATCAAATATAATTCTGTAACACTTACATGGAAGTTTCAGGATTATTTATGTAAATACAATATGAGTTTGTCTTGCAGGAAACCTGGCCAACACAAATACCAAAAACCCAAATCTGGACCACGAAAGCGCTGCGGCTGGTTGCTCAACTGCCCTCACCTCTATTTTCTTCTGCTGTGCAACGGCACCCTGTGAGACAGAATTCACTGATGTTCATTTTGCTCTGCAATGAAATTGTAAATAACATAAAAACCTCTATCTTCATGCAGTCAAAACAGAGCATCCAAAGAAAAACACCAACTCACATTTACTGGGAACGGATTCACTGAGTAAGCACAGATCTCCTCAGAACTCACTCCTGCGGTCCAGGTTTGCGATCACTGCTGCCACCAAAACAATCCAAGGACGCCTGGATTAGGATAAACGCCTTAAGCAGCAGTGCTGACACAATTCAGTTCCTAACTCTTGTGGCAGAGGTGGCCCAGCCCTGATCAGGAAGTAATGCAACCGACACTAGAACCAAACAGTAAAAACAAGTATCTCTAGGAAGTAGAGTGCCTTTTCCAATTGTAAAAGTAATTCCCAGATTAATTTACTCTCTTCACCCAACCAAACAGAAACAGGGAAAATGATTCTAAATGGCTCAGAGAATATGCAGATCCATTATTAGTTAAATACAATGAATTTGAAAAAGACTTCAGATAAGTGAGATCATACTCTAGCAACACAAGAAACTTTCTGCAAACACATCACGCCTCTGTATTTCTTTTTTAAGAGAAGAGAACATGTGTGTGTGCCCACATCAGGGACCACACAAGTGTACGTGGTCCATGAAGGGGTTGCGTGCGGCTGCTTGCCTGTGAAGCTGCTGGAATCCGTCCCCTTTTGCATCATGTCTTCTGTATCCTGACACTTTCCTACAGTGAACAAGCTGGGAGACAGAGAGGCTTCCAAGACCTACTCTAAGGCAAGCAGCTTACAGAAAGACAGAGGGAAAAATCAAGCAGTTGATCAAAAAAGAAGATTCTTCATATTATACTAAACAAATGTTCTGTTACAACACTAGAGAACAAATTACGTACAGCAGTATAAGAAACAGAGCGCTCCCAGAAAAAGAAAAATAGGTTTCTTCTTAATTCTGCTTCTTCCCACTTCAGTCACTCAAGCTATTTCCGTCATATTTCTCCAACACTTAAGCTGTCATCTCTAGTGGAGTTCCCCCACCCACTCCAATGATTTGAAAAACTTCTGGAAAAGAACCAGAAGCATAATCAACTTTGCCAAATGACATTCAGATTTGGTCCCCACCCTAGTATTTGGCTACTATCCTCATTTCTTGATGCCGTTTTCATTCCTTCTCCTTTTCCTTCTTCTCCTACCTTCAAATACATACAAGAAATTATTTCCTTTCTTTTCTGCTCCTTACTCTTCATATTTTCAACACTAAGTTTCTTCATTCTCATCTCACCTTCAATTCTTCCTCAAGATGCAGAAAGCCAAGAAATGCACAAAACTGTACCTCTTCATGATACATAATTCAATATACTGAAGATTTCTTGTGGGAAGATTTTTTCCAAGAAAAACAGAAACTGAGGATTCCCCATCATCTGTTTTCCTAGTGTCCCTCCCATCTCACCAAAGTCAAAAAGAGGTGAGGGTGAGGCTGAGACGCCATGTGCCAAGACATTGTCTGCATCCATAACAACAGCCTCAAAAAGGGCATGTAACTACCACTGACCAAAACAAAATATGTGCAAATCACGCTAGACTTCCTTTTTCTGCAGAGATATTCCCGCCATCAGTGGTGCCAGCACCACTATCAACTCAGAGAGTGGGGAAGAGGCCACGTTCCCTTATTCGCCCTAAATACTCTCAGAACTTTTTTAACAAGTCACAGTACTAACAGTGAGAATGTACCAAGTGCTTCATTAGTTCGATGGAGACAAGCAAAGTGGAGGGGGAGAGGCAGAAAGGAAGGCAGAGGAATGACAACATTCTTTCCTCGAGATGCCGATACTAGACTGTTCACACACAACCCCACAGAAAGTGAACATTCATAAAACATTCAAATTTCAGGACAACAGTAGAAGAATGCCATCAGACTGTATGAGTAATTGCCAAAGTAATTGCACAAATATGAATTACTCCAGGAATTCAGCAAAATATGCCAAATATAGTTCAGAGTGGTAGAAAGTTGGCATATGAGATAATTAATAGTGTGGCAAAACCACTAAAAACTTTTAAGCAATTTATCAGTTCAAACATGGCGGGAAGAGAGACACTTCAAATATGCTTATGCTAAATGTAAAACATACATTTTAACCTCCATTCCGTTCAGGCTTACAGCAAATAACCCTGAAACAGCAGCAATCCAGCCGTATCATAATGGTTTTCGAACTTCTCCAAATCACCCAGGGCAAATTAATTTAACTGCACAAGCGTATTTGGGTAGTCTCAACGTGTTACCTTTTTTCATACTCGAAGTTACAGTTAGGTGGGTTTACCTCTTCTGAGGCAATAAGCTCTAATTTATCCTTGTGAAGTATCATACTTCACAAATTCTCCCCAGTGAATAACGTAATACAGACTGAATGGTATAGTTAAAAGTCTACTGAATAAGGGCAGCCAGTTCTAACTCCAGCTCTCAAAGTTAATAACTTTGAGAAAGCCACTTCCTTCACTAAATTTTCTTATCCATTAAATAAAGTGTAGATTAATTATCTCTTAACATGCCTCAAAATCCTAAAATTCAACCTTTTAAAAAAGTTACTTAGTATGGTAAACTCTACACAGATTGGATGAAAATAAGACATCAAAAGCAAACATATTGTGAAGTGTATACAAATTTACTGAAGTACTTATTCTATAAGATATAAATGTAGGGTCCAAGGATTAAAAACAACAAAATATTAAGTAATTATATCTGAATGTGAGAATAAGGCTGGTTTTTATTATGTTTTTTCTCTATTCCAAATTTTATTTAACAAATATATAAATTTACCATTAAAAAGATCCTATCCCTTGAAACCAAGTTTGACATCTGGAAATCAGAGCTCACCAGCCTCTGCAAAATATGCTGGAAATCAGAGTGCACTTAGAAACGCTGTAGTCCAGTCTTCAATCAGGGGCAAAACGGAGGTAAGAAAACCCCTCGACTTTGTTTTTCCAAGGCTACTTTTCTCATCTTGTCTCTCTCCCTTCCTCCAGCCCCCACCCTCTCCACAAAAATCTCTTGGGAGAGAATGAACGCAAGTAACCTAAAACCGGAATTTCTGGGACTATGTGGTTTTCCAAAAGCACTGTATTTTCATCTCCCTACCTCTGCACAAACACCCAGAATTGGATTTCATACTTATTTTCGCAACAAAACCTCATAGGAGTGCTTAGAAGTGCAAATACTTTTTTCGGGGACAGGGAGAAGATTTGGCACCTGTGGAGATGATGTCATTACCAGCCCTGACTCTCAACTATCTCTGGCATGCAGCCGTGGCCAGAATCCCTGAGCCCACCCAATGCTATTTAACACAAAATACAGTCTTTCTGGCCCTAGAAAACCTCAGTCCCACTTGACTGGACTCTACTTAGGAAGCCCTATATTCCCCACTTTTCAGCTTAAACACTGGTGTAGAGCACAGCATCAGTGTCCTTGGAAGGCCACACTTTGGTGGCCCCCACCTTTACTGACATCTGGCAGGCCTGAGGGGGACTAACTCTGTACGCCCGTCTATAGGTGGTCCCCTACTCACGATAGGCCCGATTTTGAGTCACTGGCTTAAAAAAAGACCAAAAAAATAGATAAATGAAGTGAAGACTTGGTGAGGTAGGGGCAGGCACACTAGGGGAATAAATGAGATAAAGATGACAAAGTAAGGTTGGGGATGAGAGCCTCAATCCTCATTCTGTACGATGAGGCCAAGAGAACAGAATGCCTGGCTATCTGGACAGATGAAACGATGCAACAGAATGACAGCTTCTGGCAAAGTAAGCACTAAGAAAATGTTAGCTATGATTCTTTTTCCCATAGAAGCCATCATTAAAGGCAATATTGACTCCCCAAGCATACTAAGAAGGTCTAATTATACTAATTAAGTATAATGCACTATAATGCATTATACTAATTAACCTATAATGTACCTCAAAGTAAGTGAAAATTTAACTGCCAATCTTAACCCTTCTAAGGAAGGCACACAGTAAGGAATTTCAACTGAAACCCATCTGCTCCCCAGCCGAATGAATGGGAGATGACCCTTTCTTTCTGTCACCCTCCATTCATACTAGCCCAGTGAAGAATCCCTCCCACCACCAGTCCTCCACAAGGGCCCCCCAAAGAGAGGAGGTATGGGTGTGAACTCTGGGAGACTGGGGATGAAGGGCTACAAGAACTTCCTAACTCCTCACTCCACAATGCCCTGGTCACCTTTCCCCTCCTTTTTAAGAGCTGTTGAATGTAGGCTCCTACTTCCCAACGACAACACAGGACCAACATGGTTCAGTGTGAAGGGAAACTAGACTCTCACGATTTTACTATGCATAACAACAGGAAGGTGGCCCAGGAAAGTCCAGACCCAATGTTTGTTTTTACTTCCAAAGTCAAGGCCAAAATTACACTCAGATGCTATTTTTTTGTTTGTTTCTAACAAATCATCAAGGCAGCAAAAAAAGAAAGAAGCTAGAAGTAGTATCTCACAGTTCCCAAAACTGGGATAGTCTACTTGATCATTTACAGAGCTTTGCTACCCTCACCACCCTCTAAAATTTAATTTTCCATTTTCTATCACTAATTATATTTTTGTGGTTGACCTGTAACTAAGTCGCAAATAGCTCTCTTCCTATCACCCAAAGCACTTATCAAAGTCCCTTCTCCTCTGTGCCCAGCAGATCTGAGCCCTGGCCCAGACTCTGGCATTATTCCCATCTATTTCCCTCCGTCTCACAGTGAAGCTGCAGGGACCCAATGCTGAGCCGGAAGCTCAACCAATATCAGGGTCTACGGGCCATACTTTTCTTCACCACTCCACAGTGTTTAACATTTTCCTAGGGAAGTGGCAGCTGAATTCCAAACCTTTATGTGTTTAATGCATCCTAAATAAAATAAGTTTTATTACACATACTCTTACTTCTTTCCATAAGGGACAGAGCAGAGAAGTATGTATAAGTGAGACTGTGTGTGTGTGTGTGTGTGTGTGTGTGTGTGTGAGAGAGACAGAGAGACAGAGAGACAGACAAAGAGAGGCGGGGGGGGCGGGGACGTTAGTTTGTTCCTACTTAAAAAGCACATCTCAGTGAGCCTGTCTTCCTCACCATCTCAGTCACCCATTCCCAGGGTCATACCCCATGCAAAGGCTTTCACATTGTTCCCACTGTAACCCAAAATAAAATATTTACATCCCCTTCCAGTTCACAAATACACAGTAAACACACCCAGTTTTAATGGAAACCAAAGTTTTCAAAAGTGTGATCCCCTATAATCAGAAAGAAAGCCCAAGCTCAGGCAATTTGTGCTAAATCCAGCCCCAACCATGTGCCCATCATCAGTGAGCCTTCTCTGTCTCAGCAGAAAGAGCATCTTTCGCCCCCGCCCCCCACTCAGCTCTTTCCTTCCCCTCCCAGAGAGGAAGCTTTGCACTGTGGCAGCGCTGCAGCCAAAGAGGTTCATCCGAAGCATAAGTGTTAGTAATTGAAAACTTTCACCCAAGGATAAAAATTATTTTAATTCTCATAAAAGTGCCATATATGCCAGATAAGGCCCAACGCTCATGCTATTTATCCTACTGCATTTTCTAAATGCCAGTCATGGCCTCCTAAAATGACTTCTTGAAAACTCCTGCCCTAGACCTATAATCCTACCATTGTCTCAATTCCATGCATCCCAATCTCTATCTTCTACCTTTCCAGCTCAATACCTCTTGAAGTCCAACTTCAACAATTCTTTGACCCTGAGCAGCCTGCGCCCCCACTCCCTTCCCACCGCCTTCTTCATTACCCTCCTTCAGCGTCTTGGATTCCATGGAGACCATTATATCCTGAACTCTCAGCCCTACTCTGCTCCAGAGCCTCTCGTGCCCTGTGGTTCTAGCTAATTCTGGCCTTACCTCACACCTGCACCCATGCAGCCAAACAGAAATAACTCTGGTAACTTTTCTCAGGTGAAATCCCCTCAGTCTTTGAGAACTCTTAGCAATCTTCAGAAATCCTATGACAGTACCCTAGTACATCCACACGCCACTTCCCTGGTCATAGATTTCATACCTGAACATAAAGCAAAAAAAAAATCACAGGCAAAAGCTACAGCACTGGAAATTGGATCTTCCTACGGTCTGAGCCACAATCTACATGTAGCTGTCCTCTACTAAGGAAAGCCTGATATAACTGAACAAAGTCAATGTTATAAATAAACAAAAGTTACTAGCTTTCTGTTAAAAAACAAAACTGTCCAGTACAAGGCTGACTTCCAGTATTAGTAAGTTTAAGGGCACTTAACCATTAAATAATAAAAGAAAAAGTCTATTTCTCTCAAAAAAGTGTTTTTATTTTCTCCCCTTTGATGAAAATGTTTGGTCATAGTCTACCTCTAATTTTCTTACCAAAGTGGTCCACCTGCAACTCTGCCGTTCCTCCATAATCACTATCGGGCATCAGCAGCTTACTGTCCAGACATAATCTGTTCAACCACGCAAACTCCTGTGCAGTCAGGCGTGTTCAACTTGCGAGAGACGAGTCCAGTGGCATGGCCACAGTGATAAGCACCAGTGCCCTGTTAGTGGGCCTCTTTCTGAAAGAGACCTTTTTCCATAATTATTTCTACTTTGAATCAAATGGTCTAATAAATGCTTTCATACAGTTCAACAGGCAAACCGAACACACACATTACAGAGTTGCTATTTATTCTAACCCAAGCCACTAACAGTGACACTAATGCATGTAAGAGAATGTGAACCCCACAGTAAAATGAAGCTGTGTGCCCTGAAATTTGGGGACCAGTGGAAGGGAAGGCTAAGGAAGCTTATCTGCCCAATCCCGGAATTCAATGTGCTACAAGAATGCTGCCACGGGAAAATCACTGCAGGTCTTCACGGTTCATGTCCATCACTTTAAACTTTGGTTCTTCCTGAAGAAGTGAACATGCACAACTAACTCAGTTGAGAAATCTAGATTGAAATCACATATGCCAGCAAATACACAAATTACATTCCAGAACATGCAAAGGCTACGAGCCCTTCAGTGTAAGGAGATAATTTAGCTTGGAGGTAAAAGGCATGAACACTGCTTAGACCTGCAGATACGGCCCAGGCCACAGTTAGCCTACCAGCATGTCACCCAGACTACCAACGTTAAAAAAAAAAGGCACAGCCCAAACCACACCAATATGGTCATGCTCACATAACAATTCCTGCTTCACTTACGTTCATCCCGCAGCACCCTACACCTGTCTTCTGTTAATTAGTTTTAAGATTGCTAAGGTGCTCGCTTCTCCTTTCCCTCCACCATTCATTCACTCAATAGTTGGGATGGTCTCTATGCACCCAGCACTGCACTATATGAAATAGCCTAGTAAGAGACAGAGAGAGGAAACCAATGATAATGATTCATTCTGAGAAATACCTACAGAAAGCAATCTGGAAAGGAAAAAAAAGCATAACAGAAAACGGAGTTAGGTAAGATTGGAGCCATATCTGAAGGATGAGGCGCAAAGAAAGAAGGTGAAGAATCCCAAGTACAAAGGCATCCAAATAGCACTACTAGTTGCTCCTTCCAACTTTTTACATTTAATCAAAATCACAAAGGTTAGGCCAAAGAACTCAAGATAAAACACAAGTGTCAATTTCCCTAACAGGCAGTCATTTGACAGATAGTGGACATAGAGATTTTAGATGCTGGACCTAGAGATTTCTTATTTTAAAGTTTATCTAAAAATTCCACTTATTCATTGAATTGGTTTTGTTTATAAAGCTATTTAATTAACCCTTGACTCTGCAGATATGTGTGAACTTACATATATTACTCACAACTGCATTCTCTGGTACTCAGTGCAATCGTGAAAGGCACACTAGGACTGTTCATCCCAGTCAAAACTTTGGTGAACATCCCTGTCATTCCTTTGTTCTCCTCCACCCCAAGCCAAGGTAGGTCATGTAACATTCTGAATAGGCAATTATTTGTGACTAAGATAATGTGATCTCTTCTAAGTGCAATAGGGGATGAAAGGTAGGAAGCCACCGAAAAACAAAATCCAGTATAAAGCCAACTTGAATGACCTGGCTTGGGGTGGGGTGAACAGATGGACAGGCTCTTCCTCCACCTCTAGAAGGGAACAAAAACTTGCCTAGTTACCACTGAGTTATTGTATTTTGCTATGAAAACAGAAATGTCATCAGACAGGAACAGTTTTTCATTAATTAGATTTGGTCACTGCCCTATGTTAGCCAAATCAGGGTTTTCCAACCCCTGCACCATTGACATTTTTAGCCAGGTAACTGTTTGCTGAGGATCTATCCTGTGCATTATAAAATGTTCAGCAGCATACCTGGTCTCACTAGATGCCAGTGGGGTGCCCTCAAGGCACGGCAATCAAAAATGTCACCAACATTGCCAAACGTTCTTTAAGGGGACAAAAGTCACCTACCCACCCCCACCCTAGTTGAGAACAACTATGCTAAATTATAAGCATCAGGCTACTTACTAAACAAAAAAGAAAAAAATAACACTGATAAACAGAGCAAAATATTAAGAAAAAGGTTATGTCTTAACCAGTTATCATCTGCATGTTAATGAAAAGCTAATATAGACACCTCCAACCAAAGAGAAAGATCAAAGTAAGGCCAAAAAAAGTAAAAGTCCGATGCATTTAAATAACAACATGCTTGTGTATGTATGCTGGTAACTGCCAGCTCAGACAACCAGAGAAAATGATTAGATACATAGCAGGTCAGGTGTGGAGGAGGCAGCAACTGGAAAGAGAGCTTAGCGAAAACATTAAAACTAAATCGAACCAAATCTATCTTCATTCTATACATCCCAGCCCATTCTACCAAAAGAAAATTTTAACAGATTTTATTATACTAATGAAAATTAGTAATTTACTAATGAAATACTAACTATTTTAAAATAATTAGGAACATACAGACAAAACTCCAAACCCTGGCTCCGACCATTACATAGTCAGGACATTTAACCACTCTCTAAGCTGTCTCCTTCACCCAAGGAAAGTGAAAAACATAACCAATAACAAGGACATCAGCCTGGTGCCTGGCACACTCTAAGTACTGTTAAGTGGCAATTACCAGTAGTTACTTATATATATATTTTACAAACATACATCTAATGCAAAGCCCAACTGGCCTAAGAGAGAAGCACACTTCTAAAAAGTTAACTAGGGGAAAAAAACAATCCTGTAAAAATGCACGCCTTAGATGCCAGATTTACCTACACTTTTTTAAGACAGGAGAAAAATGGATTACCATTCAAGCTCATGGTTACAATAAAAGCAAAATATAAATGCTGCCCGTTTTAAAACATAACACTTTATACACCATTTGTGCTAATTCCAACCATACGTATTTCCTAGGTTTTTATCCAAATTAACCAAAACATCATTTTAAGCAGTTGAGTTTAAAAATGCATCACTTAAATTTCCCATAAATCCTAATAATCAAACAGGAAAGAAGAGCATTTTCTCACACATACCCAGAGCCAGTCTGTAGCTGCTGTTTTGCCTCACAGAAGTTGTTTTCTAGCCACAAGCTACTACAAATTGTTCAGACCTTTTGGCAGCAACACAGGAAACTGCCCTTTTCACCCTTTCTCCCACAAAAATGTAGTCAATTTCTAGGCAGGCCCATCTCTCAAGGCTACTTGCTTTATGGAGCCAAATGCACACGATTTTTCATTTAGTAATAAGAAGGGCCCCAAATATTTGGCATTTTTTTGTGAAGAAAACTGAAAGCAAATCACCAAAGACCTGTGGGCAAAGCTCTCTATTAAATCAGCTCATAAATGGGCTATACCACACTTCCCGCCAACACTGGAAATTTATAGGGCATTTGACATCCCAGCTGTTTCTGTTTTATCCAAATCGTCCAGGATGCAATAGGCAACATGTGAAGCTGTTTCCTGAGGTCTCATTGTCCTTGACTTGCCACTGTTCTCAACTTGCCCTGTTTCAAGTAAGCGGTGAAAATAGGTACATATGCCTTTTGCTTAAAAAATAAGCAAACAACTTCTAAGAAGCGTGATGGGCTTTGAATGTTTAAGATTTTGAGACTTTTTTATTACATCTTTAGCTTTAAAATTAACGTTAATATTGGACTCTGAAAAACACTCTTTTGATGATCTTTTATTAAACCAAAGTAATGCTTTAACTTCAAATCTTCCCTCCCCTCTAAATCTGAGGTTTTCCCACAATCTAAAGGATTACATAAAAGTATTTGGGCAAGGACAGTCACCAGGATGAAGGTGACGTTCCCTCTCAGGCCTTCTCTCAGTTTTTCATTCAGGCATACAAAATCAGTCTACAATTTTCCCCTTCAATAATTTAAGCAAGGGTAAAGGGAGGAGGTGGTAACTTACAGCTGTAACATATTTAATTTTTAAAAAAAAACAACACTGTCTTTTAAATGCAAAATTTAAAAAAGAGACTCTCTAAAAATCATTTGGCTTAAAATCTCACAGATGGTCATTTATTTAAAAAAATTAAAAACTGAAATGGCAAAGAGCCATCTACAGTTACACATAAAATGTAGCTGGACGCTACCCTGCCGTGAGAGAGTCAAACCCCCAAATTCAATCTGGTGAACCAAGCTCACAATTCAGATCGAAAATCAGCCCAGTATTTTCTGGGGATCATTTTGTCTCCCAAAATGACTCGCAACCTCAAACAAGTTTCAATAATGATGCAAAGGCAACTTTTCTGAAAGGGCAAAATAGCAGAAATTGTCCAAAAACCACAGCTGACAAAAATGATAAGCAACAGAACCTCCATTAAACTATACACAGCATTACTTTGGTTTAATAAAAGATCATCAAAAGAGTGTTTTTCAGAGTCCAATATTAACATTAATTTTAAATATGCCTAAATTAGAAATTCAAAGGGAAATTCTTATGTTTCTAGTAAGACCTGGCTTGCCTGGTCTAATACAAAGAACACGCCTTGTATTTAGGAAATCTTTCCAATTTAAATCTTTACACTGCACATGGAGCGAGCACTAACTGCAAACATGCTTACCATTCACCGCTTCCTTTAACTGAGAAAAAACCGTACCATCTTTCATCTCCATAAACAAAACAATATCAAGGAAATTACATATTATTGCTTATCAGCTTATCAGCATCTTCAAAGTACGCTCTAACCGATGGAGATTTATTCACTCCGTGGGTCTGAGGGAGTCCCGTGTGCTATTCAATAACAGCATGAAACAGCCTACATGACAATCAGCAAAGACACGACAAAAGCATTTCCTGAGTTGACTGTCCACATCTCACACAGCTTACTCTGGAGTAAGTAAACAACAACAGAACAGCTACCCAAGGCTATCCAGAGGTCTACCATGAGAAGTCAATGCACTGAAGTTTACTGTTCAAGTACGTGGTTTTTCTGGTCCATGTTAGAAAAGTTCAGCCTAGGAAAGTTTGCTCCAGATTAGAGCTAAATGGGCAATTAAGAAATTTCTTCACTGCTGTTCATTTTTAAATTTCTCACACCATTACAAAACCCACCTTAAAATATAATTGGACATTTTCTAAACAGCAAAAGAAATGAAAAATGTAAAATCAGTCACCAATTTTTCTGTTTTCGTCCCACGTCCAGCCTACATTCAATTAGGATTTACTGCCCAGCTGCAATATTTAAAGAACAGTGAGAGGGATAAAGATGCCCAAGACAGAGATGTATTTATTACCAAATAGGTCATGTCTGCACCTGTATTTACACACAATAAGTTGAGGATGCTTTGTTTGCTTGTGTGTTTTTTTTTAAGTATCTATGTGGTCTACTTTATACATGACAAGGGCACTAAAGGCCCTTCCGGTGTCTAAATGAAAAATTTCACATTTGGTTTCAATAAAATCAGCAGTTTCTTGAAGATAAGTTCCAGCTATGAATTGTCCACATTTGTGTGCTGGAGAAGGTGAAAAGGGCAGTTTTCTGTGCTGCTGCCAACGAGCTGAACAACTCGCAGTAGTTTGTGTTAGAGGACACTCTGCTACGAAGAGAACTGTTAACTTCTAAGCTGGCTTGGTATACTTCTGGGAAATAATCTGATTTTTCTATTACACTTTTGCCAGTAAAATCCTTCCCTGGAACTTTATAATCATGTTTTTAAGTAATCGTGCTAGTGAAAAGAATATCTGAAAATAATGCTTACCAGGCTAACTGAAAACCAATTTCAGCATGTCTAACTGTTGAGCATTAAAATCCTTTCTAGTCTTCTCCAACCACAATTAATATAGAACTAATTCTGTTCAGGTATTCACTTCTGGAACATTCTGCCTGAGTTCATCCTGCAAACATTTACTAAACACCACACACACACACACACACACACACACACCATCAGGCAATTTGTTCACTGTGGAGAATACCAAAATGCACCAAAAAAGCTCACAGCCCTTAAGAAACCAATCTAGTGAAGGAGAAAAGGAGAAAGGCAGAATTCTTAGGCTGGGGGTTGGGATTGGATAGTGGGTAGAGAAACTGTGTGTGTTTTTCATAAATTCACTGGATGATTCTTGCACACACTAAGGTTTAAGAATGAAAGCTTAATACTTAAAATCTGAATTCATCCCCCCAAAGGCAATAAATCAATGTCACTATTTACGGAAAAAAGAAAAGTTCATCACAACAACTATGACTGCGTTTAAAGTATTGCCATTCTGCTGCATAAAGTATACCTAGACATCAAACTGAGTATGGAAAAATATGTAAAACTATTATAAAAAGAACTAAACTAGAAATCAGAAAGGCAAGTCCAATTACTGCCACTTAATTTGAATAACAATAAAATCCTGCTCTTCTTTATCTCAAACAGTAATTAGACTGTTACAATATATGTATGAACATGTTTTGCAAAGTATTTAAAAATCTGTCGTATGCCCTTGGCCAATGAATGGCAATGAATTAACATTGACTCATTTTTAAACATCAATTTTTACACTTCCAGAAAAATCACATATGAGCAGAAAATATTTGCCAAGGTTTGTATATCTCAGTGGATGCAGGAAGTGACATTTTTGTGTAGTTTCAATATTACATTTACATTTTATATAAATATCACCACATTCATAGTCTGTTGTGTTTTTCGAGTTTTGCTCATATATGTAGCTCTATGTATTTCATACATGTAGGTCATTCTTTTTAACTCCTATATGGCAAAATGAAAATTATTGATAGCGCCTATCTCATAAATTGAACGTGGGGCTTAAATGACTCAAAACATCATAGTTGGCCCTGGCCCATGTGGCCCAGTTGCCTGGAGGAACATCCCATAACCAAAAGGTTGCAGGTTTGATTCCTGGTCAGGGTACATACCTACGTTGCATGTTCAGTCCACAGTCCAGGTTCATTCAGTCCCTGATCCAGGTGTGTATGAAAGGCAACCAACCGGTGTTTCTCCCTCACATTGACGTTTCTTCCTCTCCCTGCCTCTCCCCCTTTCTCTCTCTCTAAAAAGCAATGGTAAAATGTCCTCAGATGAGGATAAAAAACACTCTAGTTGTATTACAGTACGTGGTACATGGTAACCTATGTTAGTTGCCATTATAAGAATAGTGTGATCACCATTACTATCCATTCCTAGGGGGTATTCCCGATCAATTATTAATAATGTCATTGTATGACCCTTAAAAAATTGAATTCTGTAATACTAACCTCTGTTGGATATCAAAGATATTAAGTAATCAAGTATGTCACTGGGTAAAATTCTTGTGACATCAGCATACTAGAATCAACTCTAGAACAGGATTTTCACGAAGACAGAAATCTTTGTCTATCTTGTAAATTACTCTATTCCTATTACACTGCTTGGCACCAATACACGCTTGTTGAATAAATGAATAAAAAAGTACTAATCTCGAACAATTTAAAAGCAAATGAAGATTCTGTTATATCCTGGAAAGTCATGTTGGATAAAAGTTCCATAAAGTAAAAGAATGCCAAAAGCAATCCTTCCATATTAATAAACGATATACTCCTATTTTAATATGTATGTGTAATTACCAAGCAATAAATCAAACACTTAAAAGATTTTGTTTCATCCACTACTCTAAAAGTTTACATATACCAAGCAATAAATCAAACACTTAAAAGATTTTGTTTCATCCACTACTCTAAAAGTTTACATAGCCGTGATGACCTAAAAATCACCTGAAGGATGTAATCAGCTTTACTACATTATGTCTTTTCCTGTTGTCCTTCATCACCCCTCCAAAATTAGCTCCCTCTATCTAATCTTTAGTGAGCCAAAGATTTCAATGAATATAAATACAAACTTCCCTTTCCTGAAAACAACTCTGTGTCTACAGTACTATTTAACTTTCCTTTCATATCAAATAAACATTTTTTAAAAACAAATAGTGGAGAAACTTGCCAATGTGTAAGTGGCAGTCGGCCATTGTTTTTTCACTCATTCAGGATCTATTTATTGCACATTCCCTATGACTCAGGTATTGGGCTGGACTCTGAGAAAAAAGAAGGTAAAACATGGCCCACGTCCTCAAAGTGCTTCCATTCACGATTAGAGGCAGACGTAAAGACAAAATTCTGAAGTGATGTGGAAGGTCTCCGACACAGGCAGAGCCACAGAGAAAGCAGCAGCCAGCTGCTGCAGGGGCGAGGGCAGCACAAGAAAACCCCATCGGGATGACCACCCTTTCAACTGCATTCGGAAGGTCAGCACTAGATTGACAGCTCAGGCAAAGGAAGAACAGGCAGAGGGAGACACAGCTACAAAAGCCCAGCCCTGAAGCAATATGAGTTCTCTGTAATTTGGTATCACTAAAGCATAGGGTTTATGGCTGAAATTGTGGGGAGGTGAGGGTACGGAGCTGCCAGGAGGGAGGGCCACTCACCAAAATGGATCTTACATTCAGGCCAAGGAAGAGGCTAAGGCACTAGTAAAGAGACTCTGCTGAAGAGGTTCCCATAACCAGGTACTTGTGTCCTACAGTGGCATGTGACGGACGGTGAATAAGCAGGACTCCTAGTCAAAGAGCTTATGTCAGCGAGGGCTATTCACCGGCACACGACCACTTATGTTTTAACGATCAGGTTACCAGACTATACCAAGAGGTCTCTGAGGGCATGGACCACACATTATTCAAATTTATTTCCCAAAGGTCTACTGCCACAATTCCTTTATCTAACAGATGGCGAAGGCCTACCATGCACTACAAAGTTTACAAATAAGCACTGGGTACTCATGAGTCTTACACTGTCCCATCCCAAGTACTCTCAGGGCCTCGCTGAGACAGTGATATTTAAAGGTAATACCTGAGGATGAGAAAAGGCCGGCTGTAGGCCTTTGTCTTTATTCTCCGCTCATATCCTCATTTGACGTTTGGCAATAAGCAACACCCTATTTAACACACTTTGATTTAGATTCAAAGACATCCTTCTCAGTTCTCCCGTTTCTTAGTCCACTCCCTCTCCATCCCTCCTTTCGTATGGTATCATTCCAAAACTTGGTCCAGCCCCCTTCTTTCTCCGCTGGAGGCTTCACTCTGTTCTGCTTATTTCAAGTTTGTTTCGTTTTTTTCTAAGCCATCTGCCTTTTTAACTGTTTTCATATAAACTATCTGAGAGGCAATGAAGTATAGTGATGAAGAGTTTAAGTTCAGTAGTCGAATGCCTACAAGTCCCAACCCCACCCTTGGTAAGTATGTGACCTTGGCTGCCCTCTAAGCCTGCTTCCCCTCCCATATAACCAGGGTAAAGGCATACAATTCCTGACTTATTTTCAAGATTAAATGAGGTACTGCATAGAAAAATACTTAACATAATACCACCATGTTAGCTATTTCGTTATTAACCATTAAACCAATGTCCTAAGGAACTTAAGGCATGAATTATTACCTTTTTAAAATGGACTTGTTCAAGATCACACAGCTATTACTTTTAATGGAGTCCACTCAAATGTACATTCTGACTGAATCGATCAACAAAATCACAGTATGTACCCACTAACCCATATGCATTTCCACTTGCATGATCTATTTTGGCTTCTTCAAAAGCTTTCACTTCTAAGTTGCCTCTAACTCCATTTTCTCTTCCACCCACATGCACCATAACTAGCATCTGTCACCTGTTCTTTGCCAAGGTCAAGGTCGGCAGAGTAATCCCTTTGTCTTCATCACCACAGCAATCCCTCTACTCGGAGCTCTGTAAGGTATGGAAATACTATACAAGAAGCAAGACAAGCTCAGAGCTGGAATATCACTGTGAACAGAAGCTAAGCTCCTGAGCTGGCCTACTGGCTTACTTCCCTTCCAGCAGGCTTGGACTATTTCACCTGCATGCAGTTCATAGGGGCAAAAGGAAACCCTTAATAGCACAGAAAAATCAGTATAAAGTGGATCAAAGCAGTTATACAAAATCACCTAAAAGATATCAAACAGCCCCCACATCATTAAAACTCAAGGTACTATGACTGAAATTATTTGAATGATTTAAGAAAACTTTTCAATCTTAAGAGTGATCAGCAATGAGTAGATAGATTTTCGGAGGGATAGAGTTTATGGTTGGCGTGAGTCCCTTCTGGCAAGAACAGTCTTATTGTGAGGATGGATGAGGACGGGGACTGAATCCATTTTGTTGATCCTGTGTAAACAAGTCAGAGCACCTAGTGCAGGAATGGGCAGATAACAGGTACAAAAATAGCACTGAATTACTCATAAGCCTCCTCTTATCAGTTCTGATTCTACACTCACAACTCACCACCTGACAGCGTGCCAGCCATGTGGTCAACACGCAGAACACACACTAGACAGGATGATGTATGTATTTATTCCTTTTGCCACTATACTTCCCACTAAATCGACATTCTAATAAAGAGGTTAATTATTTATTTATTTGTAGGAGCTGGGTTTTTGGTGGGTTTTTTTCTTGCTTGATGGGGAGGAGGAACGGCATGATTCAGTTTTCCCAAGCTCCACTGTTAACAAGATACTAACCGACAAGATCAAATTTGTGTCTCTAAAGCAGAGGCTCAAACTCGGGGCTAAAGTCAACTGAGCAACACTGATGTCGTGCTGTGAGAGAAGCCAGTGTGCGCCAACAGGCCTGTCCATCCTGGGGTACAGCACCGATTCAGGCCTTTAATGCCAAACATCCCGTACATCTCCAACAAGTCCAAGTCATCTTTTCAAAATGCTATTTCATCTTGCCAGAGCTTAGCAGCTCCAACTGACCCCTGTCATCTTTCGGATCAGATTGTAACTCCTCCAGTCTACAAGGCGGGTCCTCACTACCCAGTCTTCTAGCCGCAGTACTGCCCTCTGCATTCATCCCAGTCTAAGCCCAGAATGCATCATGTCACCACCGTTCTCCTGTTCCCCACACCCCCTTTTCCGATCTAGTTCACCAATTCTTCCCAAACTTCTTCCATTACTGTAAATTCTTACAGGTGCCTCAATAATACGTACTGCTGGTCTTAAAATTCCTCTGTCATTGTTTTAGTTACTTAACTCATTGTCTAACACTGTTTAAGCTCAAGTACAAAACTTCTTACCACTTTTATATCCCTCATTTCCAGTACACACTACGTATGGGACCAGACAAAATACACGGGAAAAATACATGTTTCTGTAATGAATGAAAGGTACTTGATGATAACCAAATACTAAAGTTAAATTTCCAGTCTATATTAGGGTTGGATTTTGAATTTTTTTTCTTTCTGCAAGCAAGAACCATTAGGTAAAACTCATTCCTTTAAATCAGAAATAAATCAGAAATACACTTAGTCATAACAGTGAGGCCTACGGTTTAGACTCTCATCCTAGTGAGCATCACATCCAAGTATGTAATAATACAACAAGGCTGACAATAAGGCAACTAAGCTTTCTCTCCACAGAGCCAGACCTCAACACGACTGTTACAGCTCCCCCTGGAACAAAGACGATTGGGTCTCAGTGGGCTGTTGCCTAGGAAGTCAAACA
The DNA here is from genome assembly GCF_021234435.1 of Artibeus jamaicensis. Taxonomy (NCBI): domain Eukaryota; kingdom Metazoa; phylum Chordata; class Mammalia; order Chiroptera; family Phyllostomidae; genus Artibeus; species Artibeus jamaicensis. The sequence continues at coordinate 5,887,724 of NW_026521812.1, read as the reverse complement.
ATTACTGCCCATTACCTCACAGACCTGCAGAGACCCAAACGTTTGCCAGGATACAAGGCCAATGGTAAAAGCAGCCAATGATTAACAGTGATTCCATGAGCCAAACGTCACAGCGATAGGCCTGGCAACACTGTAAAAAGTTTACACGGACATTAGAGCAGCAAAAAATGAAATACTTGTGTTATTTAAGTTCTTATCCCAATGTTTACCTCAAGATAACACCTCACTAAAGAACAGTAGCTTTTCCATGTTTCTTTAATGAAGGACAGACCTTTAACCCTTATTCAGTGTTACCCTATAGCGATTAACCCTTTCTGTATCACATCAGACAACACGTAAAGCATTGTGATTTTTCATAATTGTTCACAAAACGCCCTGTGTATGTGCAATTTTCCACATAAACAGGTGTTCAAAAACAGCATTGCCTTAAGATAGTCCCCAAATTGGGAAAACTTCAACTTACTGAGGAAAAAAAAAATCAACAAAAATGTACTGAGTTCCTAAGCTAGTAACAGACAAATTTAACAATGAACATGAGTTCAATTTCCCCTCCAAAAACTTAAAATAATTGTCTAAAAAGTATTTATTCATGTTCGTAAGAGTTTCAAACTATTCCAGGGTCTCAACTTTCTGCTGATACCCAATTTTAAAGTTTATTCAAAACTGCCAGGAATTGAAACATTTCCAAGGAAGCAAAAGTGAAAATTCTGCATTGTAACTTCTACCAGTAGTGCCTAAGCAAAACCTCAAACATCCACCATGTAGTAGTATACTTATTTGATGGCTGCCAAGATAACTGCAAAAGATCTGGGGAAAAAAAAGTAAACAGAAAGCCAGAGTTCCAACACGTTTTAGTAAATTAGATATCTGAGTTTAAAAGTCAGCAGTTACAATTTATGAAGCTGGCTTGTCCTTGCTTAATGCTGTGAACAATGAATGAGATGGATGGTATCAAGTCAACAACTCACATTACCAGTCACTGCAGAGCAACAACAGGATTTCTGACACCTTCTAAAAATTAATACCTGTTTTAAAAGACTATTTCCAAAGAAGACAAAACAATTATTAGTCCCCTTAGAAAAGTACAAGCCGAACAAGTCCTTCATGATAAAGGCACAGAGCCATTTTCTATCTTGTGTACAGAATTCATTCCCCACCTCGCCCCCGAGAGACTACCTGGTCATGTGCTATTTCATCCAACAGATTACATTATTCCTCAGTGTGAAAATTTTGTTCTCCTGGGGAAAAAGCAAGTACATACTAGCTATACAAGCTGACCCTGACTGGTTTATTATTTTAAAAGGGAAAATGTTCACTATAAATGTTTGATGGAATCATTATATTTTATCCAGTACTTTGAACACTATGATACTATATTGTTTTAAGTACGTCCTTCACCAAAGTAGCCCTCAGACAACATAACATTTTATGTCTCCATAATCAGAAGAGAAGTTCATGCAGTCCTTAAAACATATACCACATCACGTAAATCATACACTAAATTACACCAATTTCATGGAAAGTTCTCTAAGGCACCTTACCTACTACAGATAAATACATATTTACATATATTTTCTCTTTGTTATTGTTCTCTAATCATACTTGAGTAATCAGGTGACTCAAATGTTATAAGTAATAATTACTGAAAGCAATCTTTCTCCCTCTGAAATAATGTGAACTTGTCATGTCTTTATTCCTTGTGCCCCTGCTTCTCCACAAATCCTTTAAAAGTCTGGCTGCAATCATGAATGACCGAATTACCGAGGGTGCCCCTTAAAGACAGCTCTACTCAGCTGGAGAGGGCTGCTGAGTAGAGGGAAAAAGCATCTGTTCTTGAGGTGGCTCAGTTTTCTCTGAGAGCTTTCTCTGGTTGGTTGCTTTTATCAAAGAGCATATATTTTGACTGCCCCACCTGTCAATCAGTATAACTCATTAGTGATAATACAAGAGAATACTAAAGAGAAAATCTTCAACATTCCATACTTACATGGGTATTTTCCTCCCTAGTTTCTCTGTCCGTTCCAAAATTCTGGTAAGGAAAGACAAGACTTATATTTCCTTATGACTTACTTCCTCCTTTAGTGAGTGGGCTACACTTAGGAATAAGTATCAAGTGACTTCCAAGGCCTTCTCTGTTTGCTTAGGCGTGAAAAGCTTAAGAGTTTACTGTTTATTCCACAAAAATCTGAAAATATCATTCTGCTCCCCATTTGAGTATTTGTGAAAAGGTGTTTTAAGTAAATTCCACCAGTCAGATCTGAAGAATCACTTGGATAAATAGTACATCACTCACTGTCCTTCCAAAAGCTAAATTTACATTCTACAATTTCATTGTATGGGAATAAATTTTTAAAACATGCAGAAAGGATCCGAGCTATCACAGCTCTTATTTGTAAATTACCAAGTTAATTCCAGAAATTTAAAGTCCATTTTCATCCATGAAATCCTGAATATAATTCACATGTCAAAGAATGACTTAGATTTTATACATTTACTTTGGAATCTTTGAGAAGCCTGTCAAATTACAAAGCAACTGCTTGCATAAACATTCCAGGGACATTTAACTACTACCAAACTGCTGAAAGTTGATCTTTAATAGGCCACAGATGTTGGTGCCACACTACCTGAAAGTCTGAACCAAGATTTGATTGTTCTGAGCCTTTTATCCGACACTGAAATCCTCAGGGGAGGATTTATTTGCTTTCTCCGTGAAGCCCTCCTCACAACCAGATGAGAATAGTGCGTGCACTGCAGCCATCCACAAACACATGTATACACACAGCCAGCCTCTCTCTCTCCCCCTGTCCCTCTCCTGTCCCTCTCTCTCACTCTCTCTCTCTCACACACATACGCGCATGCAACTACTGACTACAGGGCCTGTCCGCTTCCTTAACAAGTGGGCATGTGGCATCTCACAGCATGGCTGGGCTCAGCCGCCTTCCCTGCTGCCTGAACCTCCTGCTCTCCCCACTGCCTTTTGTACCCTTGGTTGTGCCAAAACTGTATCAGCAGGCTCCTACTGAAAGTATTTCTCCATTAGCTAAATAGCCAGAATTTCTCTCAAGCACTTACTTCAGTATTAAATAATTGTGTTAATCTGAATCATGTATATAATGATTTCACCAGATTCATCTCATAAAATACACTTGTAATCACATATAATTACTTGTAGACAGCAACAGCTGCTAACAAATTAAATGACATCTTCTGCCTAGAGGTACCAAAGGCTCTAACTGATTCACAAGTTTATAGAGAACGGTAGGGAATATTAAAATGTAGCGTAGTGCTAAACACAGACTAGGGACCTCTTAAAAACTGTTGGTTTAAATACTCATGTTAAAGAACAAATGTACCTAAATGTCTGTTTAGATCAATGGGTAGAAAAGTAAGCAAACAGGTAAGAATGAGAAAAATATAGAAATACGAAACAAGGCATAAAAGAGAAAGCCACACACAGAATTGCAATGGACAGAAAAAAAAAAAAAAACGAAACAAAACCTCACAGAAGGATCCAGGATGGCAGCAGAGTAGGTAGAAGCTATACTAATTTCCACCCAGGACCAAACTGGAATCACAACTAATTTATAGAAAAATTGCCCCGAATAACCAACTAACGACTAGCTAGAGAGAGGCCTCATGACCAAGGACTTACAAAGGCACCACCGCCAACACCACCACATCGAGACTGGTAGGAAGTGCAGGGGCACAGGAGGGCTGGCTGGGCTCCCATGGGCAACAGCTGAAGTTCTGGAGGGAAGGTTCAGCAGCTGGCAGTGGGGAGATTCCCCCTAGCAGTGTGGGGTCTAAACACCAAGCTGAGCCCCCCAGGCCTAGCGCACCAGAATCAGGAAAGATACCCACATAACATCTGACTGTGAAAAGCAGCAAGATTTCTGTCCACAAGAAAAAGATAGCTAGAAACACAGACAACCTCTTAAAGGGCCAATACACAAAATTTCACTTTGTAGGCACTTATTTTGGTCTCCAGTAAGGGGAGGGCAGAGCGAACTAGACATGAGAAGAGTCTGGGGCTAGTGGTTCTGGGGAGAGACCTGAGAGGTCAACTGCCAGGACTGCTGTGCTCAGTCACTCTCTATACTGCAGAAGCTATCTTTCAAGCAGAGCATTCCCCTCCATTCCTGGGGAGGAAGCAATAGCTCCCACCCACAGGAATCCATCTAGCCCCACTCTGAGTAGTGTAAGCCCAGCTAAGGGCAGAGCCAGAGGCTCTTTCAGTGATTAAGCCCAACAGACAGCCTGCAGGCAGAGGCAGGTCCCTGGATGTCAGACTTTAGCTGACCCTCCCCAAGGCCAAGTTACTGGTAATAGTGGGACTTGGTGCACACTTCATTCTTTCCACAGGTACCCAGACCCAGGAGAGGGAGCACAAGCTCTTGCTCACTGATAGCCCCAAACAGGTTATCCAGGACCAGTCACAGGCAGCGATGGGCACAGGCCTGTGCCAGACAGAGCCTTTGCAGGTCTACCTAACACATAGAAAGAAATACAAGAAGCAACCAAAATGGGAAGATTAAAAAAACAGGCCCCAGCCCTGGCTGGTGTAGCTCAGTGGATTGAGGGCGGGCCTGCGAACCAGACAATCGCGGTTCGATTCCCAGTCAGGGCACATGACTCGGTTGCAGATCAGTTCCCTGCAGGCCAGTTCCCAGCAGGGGACGCACAAAAGGCAACCATATATTGATGTTTCTCTCCCTCTTCCCTTCCCCTCTAAAGATAAAAAAATAAAATATTAAAAAAAAATAAAAAATAAAAAAACAGGCCCCAAATGAAAGAACACAGAGAATTCTCTAGAAGAGCTAAAATTAAATGAATGCAAGCAATTTATCAGACACAGAGTTCAAAGTAATCATTATGAGGGTGTTAAACAACATGAAAGAAGACATAGAAACCATGAAAAGGACCAGACAGGAATACAAAATATAATAGCTAAAATAAATAATACACTGGAAGGAATAAACATTAGGTTAGATGAAGCAGAGGATCAAATTAGTGATAAGGAAGACAATGCAGAAAAAACACCCAAGGGACCTTTGAGACAACATGAAACATAATGACATCCACATCATAAGGATACCTGAAGGAGAATAGAAAAGGCAAGGGATCAAGAACCTATTTGAAGAAATGCCCAAAACTTCCCTAACCTGCTGAAGGAAAAACACACAAGTCCAGGAAGCACAGAGAGTCCCAATCAAGATGTACCCAAAAAGGCCAACACCAAGACACATAGTAATTAATATGCAAAGCTCCACGACAAGGAGAGAATCTTAAAAGCCACAAAAGAAAAGCAGTTCGTTACCTACAAGGGAGTTCCCATAAGACCGTTGTCATCTGATGTTTTAACATTAAAGGCCAGAGATAACTAGCATGAAATACTCAAAGTGATGAAAAGCAAAGACCTAGGACAAAGACTACTTATTTAAAAATGAAGGAGAAATAAAGAGCTTCCTAGACCAAAAAAAAAAAAAGTAAAGGAGTTTGTTACCACCAATCCAGTATTACAACGAATGTTAAAGGGCTTGCTTGAAGAGGAAGAGGAGGAAGAAGAAGAAATAAAAGATGATGACAACAGGAGAAAATAGTTAAGAAAAGAAAATGGTAACAAATATGTTAACTATCAATAAGCACTTTAAATGTAAATGGCCTAAATGTTCCAATCATAAGACAGAATAGCTGAATGGAGAAGAAAACAAGACTCATAAATACACTGTCTTCAAGACACCCACCTGAGAACAAAATATACTCACAGACCAAAAGTAAAAGGATGGAAAAAAGACATTTTATGCAAATGGAAAAAGAAAAAGAGCAAGGGTTGCAATACTTATATACAATAAAATAGGCTTTAAAACCCAGGCTATAACAAGAGACAAAGGACACCACGTAATGATAAAGGGAATAATTCAACAAGAGGATATAACTCAAGTAAACATTTAAGCACCCAACATAGGAGCACCTAATATGTAAAGCATATCTTGATGGACATAAAGGGAGAGACTCACAGAAATACAGTCATAGTAGGAAATTTTAACACCCCACTGACTTCAATGAATAGATCTTCCAGACAGTAAATCAACAAGGAGACAGTGGCCTTAGATGACACACTAAGTCAAATGGATTTAATTGATATCTTCAGAGTATTTCAACCCAAGCAGCAGAATGTACATTCTTTTCAACTGCACATGAAACATTTTCTAAGGTAGAGCACATGTTAGGACACAAAACAAGTCTCAATAAATTTAAGAAGATTGAAATCACACCAGTTATCATCACTGACCGTAATACTACAAAACTAGAAATCAATCACAAGAAAAAAACTTAAAAATACACAAAAACATGAAAGCTAAATGTTCTTAAATAATGAACAGGTTAAGCATGAGATCAAAGAAGAAATCAAAAAGATACCTTGAAACAAATAAAATTTGAAAAGCAACAACCCAAAATCTGTGGGACACATAGGGGAAGCAGTCTTAAGAAGGGAATTCATAGCATCACAGACCTATCTCAAAAAATGAGAAAAAGCTCAAATAATCTAATCTTACACTAAAAAAACCCAACAAATAAAGCCCAAAGTGAGTACAAGAAAGGAAATAATAAAGAGCAGGGCATAAATAACAAAATAGAGTCAAAAATACAAAAGATAAATGAAACCAAGAGCTGGTTCTTTGAAAAAATAAACAAGATTCACAAACCTTTAACCAGACTCATCAAGAAAAAAGGATGACCCAAATAAATAAAATGTCACTAATCATCCAAAGAAATACAGATTAAAACCACAATGAGATACCACCTCACACACCTGTCAGAATGGCCAGCATAAACTAATCAACAAACAAGTGCAGGCAAGGATGTAGAAAAAGGGGAACCCTTTTGCACTGTTGGTGGGAATGCAGACTGGTGCAGCCACTGTAGAGAGCGGTATGGAGTTACCTCAAAAAATTAAAAATGGAAATGCCCTACATGCCAGCTATTCCACGTCTGGGAATTTATCCAAAGAATCCCAAACCAATAATTCCAAAGAATATATGCACCCCTATGTTCACTGCAATAGGTAAGATTTGGAAGCAGCCCACATGTCCATCAATAGAGGAGTGGATAAAACAGCTATGGTACATTTACACAACGGAATACTACTCGGCCATAAAAAAAAAAGTTTGCCCTTTGCAATAGCATAGATGAACCTAGAGAACATTATGCTAAATCAAATAAGACAGTCGGAAAAAGACAAACACCATATGATTTCACGAATGTGCAAGAATGAACAAACTGAACTAACAAGCAAAATAGAGACACACTGGCAGACAGAGAGCAGGCCAACAGCACTGGGGTGGGGGGTGTTGGGGTGGAGGGATTGAGCAAAAAAAGAGAACTTGTGGACATGCACAATAATGTGGCACTATGAGGGGGCACGTGGGTGGAGGTGGAAGAGGGTATAATGGGGTAAATGGTAAAGGGAAAAAATACAACAAAAAATAAGCTATTGTTTAAAACCCACAGAAAAGGCTGACTTGGTACCCAATATGGCTCAAAAATAATCAAACACAGAGATAGTAAATTCAATAGGTTTTTCACATTAAACAGTGAAGGAAATACATGCTAAAGTCTAAGTAGAATTATCTAACTTAATTAACCAAAAGGATAATATACTCCCACTCATTAAAAGTAAGAAATAAATAAAAAATGAAGCTCAGAGTGACTTTTCCAAAACCATACAACTGGGTGAATGATAAAATAAGAATTAGAACAACTCAGGTCTTTTGTCTCAAACTAGTCCTCTTTCTACATTCAGTTTAGTTTGAATATTTTACTCACCTCCCTCTGAGAATATAAATAGCATTCATTTTAAATGAGGTTATTCAAATGTCCTGAAATTTATACCTCGAAAAAAAAAATCACACTACAAGTCTTCAATCTACCTCCTTCTAGTGGGAAGGCCTCGTCCTAATACCCCAGATCACTAAGAATGAAGTTGGCACAATACCTGAAGGGATTAATACAAAGGACAAAGAAGGCTGAACTCAAATCCCAGTAAAATGGAAAATAGTATGTCTAAACAGCTTAAAGCTTCTGCTGCACTAACAAGCAGAAGGGACACAAAGATTCTTCACACCTAACCACTGACTACAAAAGAACAATTATTCACCCAACCCACATCCATAATCAAAATAGATTTTGTACCACTCAAGCATCCCACCAGTTCAGAAACTCTAAGAACACAGTTCAAGATCCTATTTTGAGAAAAGTGCCCAAGACTTCTTTTGGTTAAAAGAAGTCTCATATGGAAAGGTATTTGCTAATACTCTGGTTCACAGATTCAGGACAACTTGAAGAAAGTAACACCCAACACGACAATGAATAAAGCCAGAGAGACCATGTGCAACTAAGGTTCTCTTGCAAACTTTCACAGGTAAACAGATATATACTATCTCATAACAGTCACTAAAGAACGAAAGTTAAACAGGGAGCTCTCCTGCCCGCATCACTCTATGGTAACATCAACCAACCCCACACTTTTGTTACCTTCCTAGATTAAGTGCCTAAATTTGAGAAAAGTTTAACATGTCACCTTCTGCTTCCTTTCCCAATGTACACCAATACTGGGACCTTCAAAATAGGGTCACTAAGTTCCCACCTGTCCAACTGAAATCTACAATTATTTACTGAGCTCTTCTGTGAGAGATACTGTAGGAGACACAAAGACACACATGACCTGTGCACTGTTATCAAGAGCCTTATAATCCAATAGAAAACAAAAGAAGTTCACAATGAAAAGACTACAAAGCTCAGATGAGCCTGGCTCTGGGAGCAGCCCCAAAGGACTTCCAAGTTAAGTCGACCTTTTCACACTTCACCTCTCTATGCCTGTTTCCTTATTTCTATAACATGGATGACAATACCTGCACCATAATGACTGAATGTGAGGTGAAAATGAAATAAGCAATGTGCTTATTATTATTAGCACAGGGACTGTTGCAAAGGAAGCACTCAAAGGCCAGCAAATTCACTGTTCATTATCACTGCAACAGAAGCATGAACGTGGTCCCAGCACAGTAAGGCGCACCAAAGTCTGGAGGCTAGAATAACTGAGGTACTCAGAGACAGTTTGAGGGACACGCTAGAATTTGCACTGCATCTTAAAAGAAAAAGATCTTTATGAAAAGTGAACGCAGAACTGGGTCTGAGGCTAATTTGCTTTGTTGCCTGGACGGTAGGAAATTATATAACTTTCCGGGGTCTCAGTATCTTCTCTCAATTTATAAATTCATCTATAAATTTAAAAGGCTGAATTAAACGATTGCTAAAATCTTCTGGAGCTAACATTCTGTGATTTGGTATAGGAATCAGGTAGGCAAAGTGAGAGAAGGAAGGAATTCTAGGTGCAGTTGATGGACTATGGTAAGAAAATTCAGAAATACCTAAGTCTGTACAAAAGGACATAGAAGAATCCTCTGGCGCAGGATCCAAATCGGGGAATACAGGAGAAAAAAATGCTACTTTTGACTCTGCTCACAGCAGAAGCAAGCTACAAGAGGTAGAAGAGTCCCATAATAAAAGAACAGAATCGTACAAGCAGGGGAACACTATAAAATAATAATAATATAGAAGGCAGAATATATTATACTGGGAAATGGAGATTAGGGGACAAAAACCAACCAGGAGACTGGATGGATGGAATTCAACGATTCTAAGGTGTTAAACTGGGAGACAACAGCCATGGAGAAGACTTACAAATCCCTAAGTTCTTGCCCCAAGTCTTTTGGAGTAATTAGAAGCATTAGTTTTAAAAGAGTCCCCTGAAGTCTCTAGGTTCCCTCATAAAATAAAACTTTTATTTCTTCCAACTCTCTACAGTTCCATGATTCTAAGCTTCCGATGTAAGTGATCTGGATAGGGGCCAAGACTTTTTTTTAAAGATCCCCAGATGATTTTAATGTATAGGCGGGATTGAGAACCACTGTCTAAAAAAGCAGGGGAAAGACAGAACAGTTAGTGATTAACTGATAGAAGGATATCTCTGATGGGGCCAAAAGTGAAGGGGATAGGATTCTACAGTGCAGGAGCTTACTTATATCCAAAGACAGGAGAAAGGCCACCTTTTCCCTCAGAGGCAGGAAAGAGGTTAAGGATAGGTAAAGTCAGTGTTGGACAGGAAAGCAGTTGTCAGCGGATCACCTCCATCATCTCCGTGCCAGAATGTTCCAAATTCCAACTACAAGTCGACTCACATTACTACTAGCACCTCAAAAATGTCTGTACAATAAAAAGATTATCAAAGTCAGTTAATACATTAGGTTATTCCAGAACGAGCAAAATATGTTAAGTTACAACCCTGTTAGACTTTTTTCTCATTTACTGGGGTTCATTCCCCAGACATCTGTTGTATATAGTCCTTTGCGCTCTACGTTGGTTACCGAGAATACACAAAGAATGCAGGGCTGCTGCCCTGAAAATATTTATATTGTAAGAAAAAGTGGCCATTTTAGGATCTTAAAAGCCAACCTGGTAAATACCACTAAATGTCTTGAGAGATGCAGAAAACATAAGTATTACCTCTACCCATGGAAGTCAGAACTCCATGGAAAAGCTGTGCGTGGACGGTGTGACTCACAATGCACAAGGCAGGTTTGAGAGAACCGGTTCTGAAGCACATAAATGCTTATCTTTTTTTTTAAAACTGAAAAAAGATCAACTGTTAGCATAATTTCCTTTTTTCAAAAATGTTATTCATCTTTATACTTTAAAAGGCCAAAATATTTAAGGATCATATTTATGGATATAATCTTAAATAATTCCCAGAAGACTTGTCAGAGAAGAGTAATGCCTTTATCAAACATTATATTCTTTACACATTATTTCTTATGGAAACTATACATATACACACATACACAGAGATATATAAAAACAGAACCAATAAAATAGTATGGCAGGCTATAGCCACAAGTTTTACATATATATATGTGTATATATATATATATATATGTACACACACACGCACACGCACATACATACACATATACATACATATATATATTCAGAAGCAGGAGGTATACAAAGAGGACAGATCTTCATTGTGATTGTTCTTTAATTTCTAATTTATCTGACCTCCATTTGTTTTTATTTAGGTAAATTTATTTCACATGTTCCTCATTAAGATGCTTCAAATTCTTTGTTATAATAGTAAAGAAAATACCTCTCTAAATACTTATACTGGAACTTCTCATACAAAAGACACCAAGCCCCTACAGTCTTATATGGACAATCCAGTACAGATTTCAATTGCACTAATTCACAATTCATTAATGTCACAAATGGGAAAGAAATGAATCACATCCTTCTAGTTGCTGTCACCATTCACAAAATTCACAGAATGAACTTTATTTACTAGATATGACAAGATTCATACACAGTTTCTACAGTTAAAGCAATTTCACATGTTTTTAAAGGGACAACTTTTATTTTAAAAAGGTACTGGTCTTCCTATAGTTATAAAAAATGATCTTATAAGGTTATCTTTAAAACCAACCATTTCTGACACCAAAAAGGAATTCTCTAACTAAAATACAGTATAATCTTTTATTTACTCCCAAACTTAACTTGGTAATGAATAAATAGAGAATTCCATAATACTTCTTTCTGTTCTTGGAGAAGAAATGGTTTTTAAGGCACTACATTTTGCTTTTATTAGTACAGTATGCAGCTGTATTATTTGTACTTCTGCCCACCATTCAGTAAGAGTTCAAAGAATTAAAAACTGGCCATTCAAATTTAACACTTAACAAAAGAGTCATGATAGCAATTATGGAGGGCATAATGATAAAACTGAGTCATATTTATTTTGGAAAAGAATACCTACTAAACTGAAAATTACTATTATTGCTTATGGGATGACCATTATCCACACTAAACTCTACAAGAGAAAAAAAAGTCAATTTATAAAACTAACACAATCTTTATAATGGCAGAGAGTCACTTTCCAGAAGTTTGGAAACATTACATAAGTATTGTGATGTATAAAACAGGTCTTCACAAATTCAGTTATACATTTAAACCCTTGATGAAACCTCATCTGTTTACTCAAATCAGAGGGAAAATGCTGCCTGCAGGAAACAAGGCAGCAGCTTATCGATCCAGCATTACAAGGTGACCTTCTCCATGGGGAATGTTTAGCCACGTTGTGTTGAAATACAAAGCAAAGGTTAGGATGCAAATACCTCATTTCCTCTGAAAACAGACTCCGTGACTGTGAAATATATTGAAACCCCTGCATTCCCAAATTCACAGACCTTTAATGCATGGCCCAGGAAGTTATCTATCATAACAGGAATAAAGTTCTAAAGGATGTTCTTGAAGACAAAATCTGACAACATTTAAACTCTTGAATATTTTCTTCCAATAAAACTATATGGTAAAACAATTTCTATATGGTGATAAATCACAGAACATAAAATAACAAGAGGCCTTAGGGACCATCTAACTTCGCCGTTTTTCCATATGTTGTTAAAGTAGGGCCTTGATACCAAGGTTTTACTCTGATGTATGGCACCTGTCTATAATGTAGATGCTTTCTGTGCTATGGCTAATAGATACTTGACCCTATTCTCCCAGGAAAATTTTTTCTTTTACATAAATATGGCCCTTGCTTTCAAAGCCTGGTAGGGTCATGTCAAGAGGACTCAGTAGTCAACCTGAAGTGGCTCCCACTATCCAAAGCTGGGACAATTTGAATATCTAAAAGAATGAATGTGTTTGATTGAAATATACTCAACTTATAAAAATCAACAAGCCAATAATGATCCTCGGAAAAAGGGACAAACAAAAATTTGAGATACCTATTATACTAATGGCTTATTCTGAAATTTGGTAAATCAAAAAATTTATTTCATGGTGATCACATAGCCCATGCTGTTAAAGGAAAGCTATTTTGCATAGAAAATTCCAAGTTTATGAAGTTGAATAAATGCTAAAACGTAAAAATCCCATTTTTTTAGGGTACAAGGTTTGGGCAAAATGAAATCAGTCTGCTTCTGACAAGTGTCAGTGTACCTAACACAACTAAACTGTGTATTTAAAAATGTTTAAGATGGTAATTTCATATTATGTCCATTTTAGCAAAATATTTTTAAAATCTCTTTTAATTACATTTTGCAACTCCCAATAAGATTAATTGATGCAGGTAAGGACAAGCAACGAATACTAACATATTGGGTGGAAGATAAATAAGGAACTAGATATTTGTATGTTAACATGTCACTTCTTCTAGATTCTATGTTAGTCTCAAAGGGAAAAACATAATTTTACAATGGGGAGATCAGTCATCACTCTAATCGATCTCACCTTCACTAAAAGTTAGGCAACTACATCTGTGGGCCCTGATATGATGCAATGTCTTATTTAAAATATAGATTCTGAATCTGGTCAAGGCTTTAGCTATAAATTCTACTTTACATTAAACACAGAATACAGAAGACTAAGCTAAATAACCACCACATGGAAACAATCGACAAAGCCAGACAAAAGACTCAACTACGGAGGCGTCTTCTGGTATCTCTACAACAGGTCACTGTCATGAATAGACAGTGAAAAGAGAAAGGAAGTGACATAACCATAACCAAAACCAAAAGCCATATGTGCTCCTTGACAAGATCCTAGTTTGCTCAGCTACAAGGTATGTCATGGCGACAACTGGAGAGAATTTAATATAGACTGGATATTAGATAATATTAGAGAATTATTGTCAATTTATTATTATATGTAAATATAGTATTCTGGAGAAATGGGAAAATGTCCACAATTTTTACAAATAATAATAAAGAAATAGGGGTGAAAGATCATGAGTTCCATAATTTAAGCTATTTCAGAGAAAAAATATGTACTGTAAAAGGTTAGTGCAATGAAAAAAGCTTCTAGATGATGACCACCAATGAATGCTAAAACCACTAGGCAAAAAAACTTGGATCAAGCTAGCTGACAACATCTGAACCTTCACTCCAAAAACAGAGCCAACCATACACGTTCTCTTGCACAGATACAATAATAAACACCAACTATCAAGAATTCTCCAAACCACCACCACCCAAATCAGCCTTGAATCTGACTAGTCCTCACATAAACCCCCCAATTTACCAGAAATTCAGACCACTACCACAGGGGGCAGTCAAGAAAATCCCAAATGTGGTAAATACTAAGGAAAGCAAAGTTTCTTCAACAAATAAACTGAGAGAAAAAGAGGTGAAAGAAACTACGTAAGATATTTAAGAGACATAGCAATCAAATAAAATGTGGACCTCACTTGAATCCTAACTTGAGCAAATCACCTATAAAAACATTTATGAAACAAGGGGGAATATATAAACACTCACTGAATCTTTGCTATTAAGGAAATATTAAATTTTTTAGATGTGACAATGGAATTGTGATTTGGTTTTGTTTTTTTAAATGCTTACTCATCACAGACATATAAAAAAGTATTTATGGATGAAGTGATATAATGTCTGGGATTTGCTTTAAAACAATCCATCATAGAACAGGGTGGGAAAGACAGGGGTTTAGGGGCCCACGGATGATGCAAAGTTGACCATACGTTGGTAGTTAGCTACCAGATGGGTGCAGAAAAACTCATTGTTCTACCCCATTTCTTTGTATTTGCTTCCATTATAAAAAGTTAAAGGAAAAAAAAAGAAGGCAGGCAATGAAGCCTAATTATATCATCTTCACCCAACAACAGCATCTTCTTTATATAGTGAATAACAACCAAAATAAAATATAAAATCTAACAAAAGATTTACCGACACTGACGAACAGAAAACAAAAAAAGATGTAAAGCCCGCAAGTGAAGCCTCATAACAAATGAAAAAAGAGAAGATTCTGCTCAATAGCAATGTGAGTCCACACCCAATTTTTAAAATCTATAGTAAATATGAGGGGAAAAAACTCGGTGGTGGGAATATGGACGTTCATTATACTGACTTCTCTATTTATTTGTACATTCGAAATTTTCCATAATAAGAGGTAGGAATAAAAAGATTACAAATATTCTTTGGATGACTGTAGACACATTTATTTGATTTCCTGCACACACTGATTAGTTGCCTTCTGACTTGCCATCTTCTCACTTTTATCCTTCTACCTCCAACTGCCAAGGAAGAAGGGAAAAACTCAGTCACCAACAATAACTGCTCACTGGGTGGGAAATTAACTAGCAAAACTGAACTGCCACTACACTGGTTTGAAAAATTAACACTGATTTTCCTATAAAATGTCACACTTTGACAGAAAAACTGACTTGTGGTCTATAGAAATTACTATGGCATCTGCTTTCTTCCTTTCTTTTTTGGAAATGAAGCTGGCCTAGAAATTCTTGTGTAATTTGTATTTGGATGTGGTGTTTGCAGAGGATTATTATCTTTCCCAATTTCTAAGTGGTTCCATCTGTTTTTATGGTGAATTTGGCTTAGGATAACTTCAGAAAATGAAGAACTAAGAAACCCAATCACCTTGGGTTTACTTTTTGAGTGGTTTTAAGAAAAAACAGAACCAACAAAATATTCACAGCAAAGAAAAAAAATACTTTAAAAATTGAACCGGGAGCTGATTTTAAAAGCCTCTGAAGTAACTGCCAATTTACAGGACAGTGTGGCAAGTTAAACTATACCACAGGGATGAAATCAGAAAAATGAAAATAGTGGGAATGATATAGGAAAAGCAACCCAGTTTCTTTAAAATAATTAGTTAAAGGGAAATATCGAATGTGGCAAAAGTAGGTTTACAGTTGTGAGTTCATGAACACAGTTACTCTTGTAATATTATTTAGTTTTGTTACTTATTAGTAAACCTTTTGCCCATCCCTGTATAAAAAAATAAAGAGAACCTATAGATTTCAGAGAATCACTAATCACAATGTGTAGACCTAATCTAAATCCAAACCAAACAAAAATGTATGAAAGAAACAAAAGACAATTGGAAATTTGAACACAATAAATATTTGACGATATTAAGGATTTACCAGTAACTTTCTTAGGCATAATAATGGTGTCATTTCTTTAAGACATCAAAATATATGTAGATGAAATTATGCCTGAGATTTGCTTCAAAACTGTTGGGGTGAAGTGAATAGGGATATAGATAAAATAAAGCTAGCCATGAGTTGATAAGTGTTTCGGCTTGGTGATTGAAATGCCTGGATACTTTTTAATATATTTAAAACTTCCCAAATAAAACTTTTTGTGAAAAAAAGAATTTATAAAATGAAAACAAAATTTTAAAATAAACTTAAAATTCACATTCACTAAAGAACTGAGACATACTTGACTTAGCAAGTAGAATAGAGGTAAATAAATTCAGAATTCACATTTTTCACTTAAATAACTTTATTCACCTTAAAAATTTCAGCAAGTCACAAAATGAAAAATCATAAGATCCTGAAAGACTCGTGGGTGATCCCAGAGTTCCATCCTCCCCCACCCTCACTCCCCAGTGATCGTCCCACCTTCCGGCAGGTGGGAGGATCAGTCTCTGGCCGCAGTCCTTCAAACCCTGGGAAACTGACTCCCTCCCAAGACAGTCCCTTCCATTCTCTGCCTGCTCTAACTGTTAGAAAGTTCTTCTCATACCACGTAGGAAACTTCCCTTCTCCAAATCTTAGTTCGATCCAGAGAAAAAGGGCTTTTCAAACACAGATCACAATCCATTGGTGAGTTGTGAAATTGTTAGGTGAACTGTTGACTGGCACTTATTATTTTATTATTATTATTATTATTATTATTATTATTACTAAATAGGAAAGAAAATTGTGGGGCACACTGCACATGATATGGCTAAGAACTAATTAATCAAACTTCTGATATTCACGTATGCACAGATATATACACACAGACTTCCACACTGAAAAAAGTTTCAAGATATAATATCTTTTACAGTGGTTTTATCAAAAGAAGAGAAAGTTAAAAGCCAGTGATCAAAAACAGTTCTCAGTAAGTTGCCCACTCCAGCAAGTCTTACCCTTTCTGTTATCTCCACAGGAGTTCCCCTTGTATTGCAATTCCTCCGACCTCAACATGTCAGGCACCCTTTTCAGGGGCACGGTTTCAGTTTGTCTAAGCTTCCACTCATCTCTATTGAACAAATATGCTTAGCGCATGCCATGTACCCCTTAAAATGCAGTATCTAAAAACAAACAAAATAGTCCAGGTCAAAGCAGAATAATCAACTACAGCCCACATTCTGCACAAAATGTTTCACATGTTCATTTAAAAACTTTTGAGATATTGGTAGCAATTCTTCTAAGTCATATAAGGATGCAGAGCACAGGAGAAAGAGACTTGAGAGAGATTTGCGTTAACAGACGCAATGATGGCAGGTGAAGTCTTGGGTGATACAAAATTAGTCAAGACTAAAAATCAAAGGCTAAGGACAGAACCCTGGGAAGGAGGAAGGACGGAAGGGAAGATCGGAGGAGAAGAAGTAGGCGAAGAACAGTAGAACAAAGAGCTCTAAATATGTAGAGAGTTTCAAAGACAACATGGTTGGTCAAAAATAATACCTGGAAGAATGTGTTCAATAATTTGGTAACAGGACCCTCAATCGCCTGAAAAAGAGCGCAGTGGAGTCACGAGACCGGAAGTCAGTGTCTTGTACTTCAGAATAAAAAGACATCTACTACTTTTTAATAAAACTTTGCATTGAAGAGAAAGCCAAGACTGCACTGTTTTAATGAGCTTTAAACTCTTTCGATGAGCTTTATTTCCTTTTTTTAACTTTTATTCCAACAAATTTCATCTTGTTTTTTTCAACCAATTTTATATCTAACAAGACAATCTATATATGGCTTATTAGACTTCTTTATAAACTTCCACTAATCTGTAAATGTTATCAGCAATCCATGTCTTTATCATAAGAATCACAGGCAAAAATATTTTGGATAAGAGAAGACCAAGTTTAAATTTCAGTACAAACACCACCATAGATTTCCCTCCACATAAGTTTTTTTTTTCTTCCCGAAGTTGCTATAAAGATACCATGAAAGCTTTATCAAGTATTTTGCCAAAATCCTATGCATGTTTTTCCTCCGAGGAAGGACACTTTAAATGACTTTATCCGCAGAGACAAATAAATGAGATACAGACATGTTACATGGATTAGAGCTTGTTTCAGGGCATTTGAATCACTCAAAAGAGACACAAGAAGCAACATAATGTACCCAATTGTCACACTTAGGAATTGCTGAAGTGGGACTAGAACTTGGGACTAAAACAATTTTCTTTCTGTCCTCTACTCCTTTCAGAAAAAAAAGGGGGAAGGGAACAATATCAGGTGCCTGACGGGTTAAAACTGCACCCCTGTAGACTCAGGACAAACTCCCACAAGTCTATACTTTACAGAACATACCAATGATGGCCAAAGTTTCAACAATACATCTGGCACTTCAAGATACTGAACCGAAGATACAGTGGAAAATTTAGATTGTTCAGTGGTGCTTAGAACCTTGGACCAGCAACTCCTTGGTGACCTGTCAACATTCCAGAGGGCCTGAACAACCCATTTTAAAAAACAGTTGGGGGTGAAGGAACAGACATCAGCAGTTACCACCTTACTTTCTACATGCTTCCACTCTCCCACCTTCGTTTTTTTATCATTAAAACCAGTAAAGGAACATGGTAGCATCTCATTAACTGCTTTCAAGTTTCTGACTGAAAACTACCCCCACAGTGATCAAACTGTACCCTAATGCAATAGTGTAGTATTGATTCTGATTCAAAATATGTACCTGGGGAGGGGAATGCAAGTAGGAATGTGGTGTGAAGAAAGAATTTATATATTTTTAGGGATAATATAGAACAGCAGTTAATGACTGTAGACTCTGGAGCCAGAACGCCTTGGTTCAATGCCCCCCCTCTGCCATTAATTAGCTGAATGACCTTGCAAGTTACTGAACCTTTCTTATCAGGGCAACCTATAATAACAATACTCACCACAAAGGGTCAATGTGAGAATTAAATTAGTAAATATTGTAAAAGTACTTACAGAACAGATTCTGACACATATTAAGTATTAAAGAAAGGTCACCTATTATCATTATTTTCTAATTCAATATGTAATATCCTTACCAAAAAAGTACATACTATATTTTAATAAAAGTACAGATAAAAATATAAAATAAACTATCTCAAACATAAAAGTTCTGCCTATATTCATTAGCAAAAGCACTTCAACTATTAAGTTACAGTCAGCTTCATCTATAATACCCACATTTACACATTGCTAAACTAGTGTATGATCAATGTTTGAGGCATATACTTTCCCTTCTGTACTGCCAGACAGACCATACGCATGGCAGGTTGATGCGATTTTATAACAACTGTGTAGTCACATTAAAATCCAGTCAGCTGAAAAAACAAAAGTTTCACTTGGTCCCGTTTCAACAGATTGCCACTAAGCTATACTACGCGAAAGAAGAGTTAAAGGAAAAGAAAGGGGGTGGAGGAGAAAAGGGCACAGACACAGGAAGAGAGATTTAAGGAGCAAGGAAGAAAAGAAAAAATAAAAATAAAAAAACATTAAAATCTAGTGTAAACTAGGCATGAGCCATGGGGGGAAAATCATAAAACATCAATATGAAAACAGAATTTGAAGATCAGTTCAGATTTGGTTTAGAAATTGTTAGGTATTTTTTAGCACTGGCTAAAGCACTTCCTATGTCCACAATAGTACATTTAGATGAAACTGTCTTCATCAGTCAAAAGAATATGCACACATTGATTGCAAAAAAAAGAAAAAAAGGAGAACTGAATATGTCATATGAGCTTTCTTATAGAGACTAGAAAGTACATGTCAAAAAAGAGGGAAGGGAAATAACTTACTTATATACAAATAAAATTACATAATGTCTAGGATTTGCTTCAGAATAATGGGGGTGGGGAATTATCAGGGAGTGGAAGGGAAATACAGATGAAGTAAGACTGGCCGTGTGCTGGTAACTGTCAACGCTGGGTGAAGGTATACGGAGTTGATTACATCACTATTCTCGCTACTTCTGAATGTATTTTAAGTTTTCCATAATTCAAATTTTAAAAAGAAAAACACTCTTCTGCAACTGACAATGGAACATACTTTCTCCAAAATATCACTTCAAAAGATAATCAGACGGTGAAAACATGTCTTTTAAAAAATCTCGGCCCAGCTGGTGCTGCTCAGTGGATTGAGTGCCGGCCTGCAAACCCAAGGGCTGCCAGTTCAATTCCCAGTCAGGGCACATGCCTGGGTTGGACGCCAGGTCTCCAGTAGGAGGCACGTGAGAAGCAACCACATGTTGTTTTTCCTGCTCTTTCTCCTTCCCTTCCCCTCTCTCTAAAAATTAATACATAAAATCTTTATGAGAAACATTAAAAAAATAAAATAAAAACAAAAAACCTAGTAACAACAGAAGAAAAGCCATATCATCCTTCACCACTATCATGTGTCTCTGCAGAGAGCAGGTAACAAGGAGATCACAGGTCTACAGAATGCTCTGGAACCCACCCTCAAATCTTTGGACCTAAGCTTGCAGCACTGAGGATGAAAGTGAACTGGCCTCAAGCAGGGAAAAGTCGAGGCACATCTGCAGCACACATGCTGCCCGCTGCATCGACGGCTCTGCGCTGCAGAAGTTCAGAGTATCTCCAATGTACCTTTATTTTTCTGTTTGTGGGCGGGAGGAATACAGGGGAAAGACGAACGAATGTATTCACATTCCCATCTGTGCATGATTTAAAACGGACAATCTTGGCATTAGGAAATTAGGATGCAGGCTTTACTGATGTTGATTTTAATGGCCAATATCCCAAAACAGTTCTGGTTACAAACTAATGGATAAACTCTTATTCCTTTGTGAGGAGACAGACCCAACTCATTACTTGCAACTTTAACCTTTCTCATGTACAATTTTTCATCATTTTTTGGAAAAAGTTTTACCTTTTCTCCTTAAGAGAAGTAGGTTAAATTTTTCATGGAAGATGTTCATTTAACAGCTTTTGTCTTTTTTTAGCCACAGTCAAAGCAATTAAACAGAGTGTACTGGGGAAAAGTAAAAGATTATCACAACAAAAATGGGCTCCAAAAATAAAGGCTGAATACACACCACTCTCTAGCATATGACCATGGCCACATTTGCTTTTCAAATAGTCGTGAGGGCATCTGCTGCCATTTTCCAGTAATCCCATAGGTCATACTCTTCCTTGTTTTTTCAATAGTATTTCAAAATGTTGACACATTTATTAAACTATCTTTAAAGACATAGCTCTGCCTACCTTCTGGCCTCAAGATACAAATATATGAAAGCCATAGGCAGCCCTCTAGCTACAAAACTTGGCAGGCTTCCTGAATTCTCCAAGAAAACTTTAATTGACAATTCCATTAACAGCGAGAGAAAACGATTAAGAGAGAGCAACTCTAGACACAAGGAGAACTTGGCTGTGCCTGAAGCTCCGTTACCAAATTGCCAAATGAGTTTGGGTAAGTTTAACCTCTTCCTGACTCATCTTTCTTATCTGTCTGACCTATGGTATGAAACTGTTAAAAATCAAGTGAGAAAATGTTCTTATCATTGATTTTGAAGACAGAAAAAAATTTTACAAACTAAAATTGAATTCTAAAAAGGAAAACACAAGTCTAGCCACACTCACAATATAGTTTCATGCTGTGACCTACTAGGAGAAAAAAGAAATGTACAAAGCACCTTGATTAAGAAAATTATATTTTGAAACTACCCAAAGTTTCTCAAAATTCTGTTACTCACAAATCCACTTTATAATCTTTGCCAAATTCAAATGGCCACTATATTATTTATCATTTAATACTGATTTTTAAATCAAGTCACTTAAAAAATACCTACTTTAGCCTTATGCCAATATCAATTAAATCATAGCTTTGAAGTATCTGTACATGTTTCTGATGCACACTGGCACATACCTTTAACCACTAGAAGAAAGATTCATCTGTGTGCCACCCCAAATCATTTTAACACACCATCTCTCTTTACGGAAATACTGTCCCGATCTATTGCCTACAACACCTTCACCATTAATGAATAAAGTATTTGAATTTATAAAGCACTAAAACCCACTGGGTAATTTCACCAACACGAACCACATGCGTGCAGAGCCTTGGGATCTCCCTGGCACTTGCTCAGGCCTCACAGCCACTCCCTTACTCAGAACCTCCATTTCTGTCTCACACTCCCCGAACCCCATCCATAAAAACCCCTAACGTGTGACTCTTCACATTAGGGCAATTCCCACTCCCTGTGTATACCCTAGCGATGAAATTTTCACCCTAAAGTATTTAATAGAACCCACCTGTCTTTCAAGTTTCCTCTATATTCAATACTCGAAGAATATCTAATTTTCTGTTACCAAACTATGTGTCATCCAAAGATAAACTAAGATACTCGGTAAATTCTAAAATAAGGTGGTCATGTCTGACACACATTCACCAAGTTTGGTTTTGTTCTTTACATTTAAATCTAGTTCAAGCACATATTATATGACTTATAGTGTCTCTACTGAACTAATTCATAAAATATTATAGTAAAAAATAGAACACCCTTGCTGATCTCTTCGTAGGGAGCACCTTCTCATTTATCCACTCCCATGCACTCTAGACATGGATGAAATCGCCTGACTTTTCTCTGCGTGTACAGGCATGTAACTAACCTTCAACTCAGCATCTGGTGTGGAAAAAAGGGACCATTTTATTCAAGTGGCAGTCCTTACCAAATTGTGAGTATCAGAATATCTTGGAGGTTTTGTTTTTATCAATTTAAAACCCTAAAATCAGTGGATTAAACATGAGTAAATTTCTGTTTCTTCCCAAAACCACACTAAAAAGGACACTAAGGAAACTTTTTTAAAAGGTATAAATCCACACGCACACATACAAAAGGGAGGGGACAGGCCAGCAGATGAGATATATCAACAGAATTTTAGAAGATGGAAAACAGATGTACAGAGTAACTGACTTAGCAGACCAGAGGAAGCCAAACCCTGAATTCCTGTTTCAGGGGGCGGGGCGAGGGGGGCCCTCCCTACCAGCAACAGTACCACTGAGAGCTGAGGTGACGTAGAGCTAAAAACGGGATACCAGTTATAAGTAAATACAAGAACATTTAAAACTCCCTCCCCCTCCGTCCCTTCCTCTGTCTCTCACTCTCCTGAATCCTTCGCAGCCAGAAACAGGAGGTTCACTCTCCAGAGAAGCAGAGGGAAGAAAGGCTGTGGCTCGGAATCCAGACCCAGAGAGCAGATGTGAGGCCCGCTACAGAAACGGGGAGGTCCAATCACTCAGTCGACGCATATTTACGGAGTACTTATTCTGTGCCCAGGCAGCGTTCTAGGTACTGGAAATACTAAGGCAAACAAAACAGAAGAAAATATTTGCCTTCAAGTAGTTTATATTCCAATAAGGGGGCAGTCAATAAAGAAAAAGCAAAGATGATAAATAATACATACTATAGCAAAAAGAAAGGACAAGGAAGAGAATTAGGTTATGCTGGGGTAGGGGTGGGAGCAGGTTGCACAGCAGTTTCAGATAAACGATCATGGGAAGCAAAGATCTGAAGGAGTTAAGGGAGCCAGCCTTGCACGTATGTGAGGGGAGTGCACTCCAGACAGAAAGCAAGTGCCGAGGGGCCTCAAGTAGGGCTGCACTAGAGATACTGAATACATGAAAAAAGCAAAGGACACTATCAAAGAGAAAATTCAGTGACCAAGAAGCAGCTTAGAAAATAGGAAGGTAAAAATTCAGGAGAGGTTAGAAAACATTGAGGAAATTTCCCACAAAGCAGGACAAAAAGACAAAGAGATGGTATGAGAGGGAAAAAAACAGTAAAATTGGAGTCACTCTAGTAAATTCAACATCCAAATAATAGGAGTTCCCGAAAGAATAGAGCACATAGAGGGAGAAATGATCATAGAGGCAAATTTCTGAAAGACAAGAGTTTCCAAAATGACAGGACCCAGGGAGTGAGTGTCTGCCTAGCACAATGAATGAAAAACTTCCCATACCAGTAGACACACCATCATGAAATTTCAAAACACCACGTTCAAAAGAAAATCCTAACCTATGAAGAGAACAAACACAGAAACAAATTAGATCACATCACTCTTTTCAATAGCAACACTGGCATGCCAGAATGCAACGGTATCTTCCAAATCTGGAGGGAAGATAATCACTACCTTAGATTCTATACCCAGCCAAACTATAAAAGCATTCAAACTGACAGTGCAAAGGGGCATTTTAGGAGTGGAAAAGTTGTTTTTAGACATACAAGAAATTCACCTTGTTTGCACTTTCTTGGAAACTATTGGAAGATGTGCACAGACAAAGTAAAAGTTAAGACAGAGACATGGAGCCCAGGAACCTGGGAGGCCAGAAAGAGCACAGCACAGCAGTTCTAGAAACAAACCAGTCCAGGATGCTAGAGGGTCCCAAGGGATGTCTCCAGAAAAAAGGAAATGGTTGTCAATATAGTTTTCAATACAGTTTAGGGCTAAATTAAGGATAAGCAGGGGAAATGCAATGAACCTCAGAACAGAACAGAAAGTTGGAAAAAAACTGCATGCAACCAGAGCGCTTTACACAGCTTAGCTATTCCATGTACGTTTGGTAGAGTGAGGGAGTGAGCCTAATGTACGGGAAGAGGGAGTTGAGACAGGAGGCTGATTCCAACCGAGTAGAAAGTTAATAGCTATCATTATCTAAAATGGATAAAAAGAACAGGAAAAATCATGTGATTTAGATAAAACACACCAGATAATAAAACCAAAAGTGGTTGCTGTAAGGGAGCAGAAATCTGTTATAAAGGGAGCTAGCCCAGGGATCTGCTGCTTTTCCCTACAGTCCTTAATAAAGTAATACTGTATTACCTATATTATAAGCACCTAAGGAACACTGTTTACACTGTAAATAATATAGCAAAAACCACTTTTATGAAAAAATAGGGGGTCACTTTTTATGTTGATGTGCTTTATACCGTGGTATATTTTTTCTTATGTTAAAATATCAGACCAAAAACACTATACTAATGTGTGTGTGTGGGGGGGGAGATAAAAGGTATTCCCAATTCCAGCGTGATTCCAAAATCACACAGTAAGAAGTAGTACTCCGGCAGCTTCATAATCATAACTTTTCAAAAGAAAACTAGGAGGCAAAGAATGAGTTAGGAAAGCAAGCTTGTCTTTTTAAACATAAGATGCTATAGGTGTGAACAAATTCCTAAAAACTGGAAGTTCTACATCAGGGCTGTCAAACTCATTTTCACTAGGGGTCACATCAACATTGCAGTGGCCTTCAAAGGGCCAAAATAATTTTAGGACTGTATAAATGTAACTACTCCTTAACTGTTAAGGTGTTGAAATCACATTCTGCCCTTTGAAGGCAACTGTGAGGCTGATGTCGCCCCTAGTGAAAATGAGTTTGACAACCATGTTCTACACAGTAATAGCATTAAGTCATTAAAAGCAGTAACTGGCCCCCCTTAGCAAAAGAAGCACAAGTTTTAGCAGTAGACAAGGTGGGTGCCCTTAAGCAAATTATTGAATGTTTAAGCCTCAATTTTTTTATCTATAAAATGAGCTGCATCCCAACCCCAAGGTGTTGCTGCAAGGATTGGGGATATTAACATGTGTAAAGCACCAGCTACAGTCCTTGGCTTATGGACCATGCTCCATGATAGCTATTTTTCTTCCTTTTTTATATGCTTATTAATTACCAGTGCTTCTGGCCTTATTGATTACTTAAAATGGAACCTAGAACAAAGCCAACCACTAGCATAAAATATATTTGTGCCAGTTAAGGACAGGCTAAGCAGATGACAAAGCAGCTGACGCGAGAGCACCTTCAGCCAGATGGGGACTGGAGCCAAAAAAGCAAGTATCAAATAGAAGCCTACGCCTATGGAATAATCTCACAAAAAGAATAATAATAGCATTATTAATGATAATAAAGAAACTGAGGTAAGACCTAGTCTCTAGATGCACCCACCAATTTAACCCCACAGAGGTCACGGCTGATCTGAGATACAAACAAACTCTTTTCTTAAAGACAGGAAGTGGAGGAACAAGTTTATTACACTAGAGGTACAAATTTTACAAATGTTAAAGAAATCTGTAAAATTCAGACTGTGGGAAACCTATTTAGAACAACCAATTCAGTTTCTCCGACAAATAAAACTGCAAAAAAAAAAGAGGGTACTATAGTTTATTGCTCTTTAAAAGTATACCAACCAAGTGTAATGTGTGGCACCTAACTGGATCTTAATTCAAACTAATTTTTTCAAAAATTGATACTTGAGATAAAGAGAACAGGTTGGTAGTTAACAGAGGCAAGGGGCCGGGGGTGGACAAAATGAATCTATAAGTACAAACTTTTGCCCTGGCTGGTGTGGTTCAGTGGACTGAGCACCAGCCTATGAACCAAAGGGTAGCAAGTTCCATTCCCAGTCAGGGCATGTGCCTGGCACATGCCCGGTTGCAGGTCAGGTCCCCAGTAGTGGGTGTGCAAGAGACAACCACACATTGATGTTTCCCTATCTCCCTCCCTTTCCCTCTGTCTAAAAATGAAACAAATTTTAAAAATCTAAAATAAGTTGGTCCAAAGGTTGTGGGTTATTGCCAAGCTGATTAAAAGTTTAAAATAAATAAATAAATGAATAAATATAAATAAAGGTACAAACTTCCAGTTATAAAATAAGTCCCAGGGTTGTAATATACAGCATGGTGACCATAATCAATAACAGTTTATTGATTATTTGAAAGCTGCTAAGAGAATAGATCTTAGAGTTCTCATCACAAGAAAAAACATTATAATTGTGTGGTAACTAACAACGAATGTTAACTAACTTATGGTGATCACTACAATGCATACAAATATCAAATCATTATGCTGCACACCTGAAACTGATATAATGTTATACTTCAATTATATCTCATTTTTAAAAAAATTATATTTAAGATAACTGGACATTTGAATGCCCACAATTAAATATTTGATGATATTAAGGAATTTTTAGGGTAATTATAGTATTCCAGTTATGTTTGCAACAAAGTTCTTCTGGAAATATACACTACAACATTAAATGATGGAAGGGGACGAAAGGCTTTTAAAAAACCAAGTAACATACAAATAAGGTACAACTATAGGCTGCTGGAGTGTAACACTAGGCTTCAAAGAACAAGCTATGGTACATGCTTATGAACAATGCATCATGAAGTCCAGGAGAAAACTAGAAAGGGCCTACTGTGTGCCCTTCTGATTAATGGGCTCCTCAAACAACGAGTGGCAGTGACCTAAAAGTCAGTCCTCAGGAAAGGAGTGGAAAATGACTATTGGCCAAAAAAATAGAAGAACCCCACTTCCAGAAACCCCTACTTTAAGGTCATACAGATCTGAGCTTTTTTGCATCTTTCAATTGATTGTCATTTTTTTAAGGTGCGAATTCAATAGCCTGAGGAGACAGATATCCAATGAAAATGTCTCCAGGTAGGACAAAAGAAAATGGGAAAAACGTCACTAAAACAGGGAGAGGATGACTTGTGCAATGTGGGGTGGGAACTGCTAAGGCCTAGTGGTTGGCCGTTGTGCTGCAGGCGGTTGGCTGTCGTGCTGGAGGCGGTTGGCTGTTGTGCTGGAGGCGCAAGGGTCCAGTGTTTCCCAAGCGGCCAGGCCCAACCAAGATCCTCCAGTTTTCCCAGAGAAGCCTAAAATACAGACGCTTATGAGAAACTTCCTGATTTCTCAATGCTGTCAAGTAATTTAAAGTCAAAACACTGCATCAAAGGAAAGTAACGTCTGCAAGTCTATTTCATGTAGAAAAATATGTACTGGGTTTTCAACAGTCACACTTTAATGCCTTGAAGAGATTTAAACACTATCAGTAAAAATTCCATTCACAGCTTTCTTTCAGCAAGCTTACTAAGTTACAGAGAGGAAGTTCTAGTGTAGTATATGCATACATGTTTTACACTCAAGAGTACGTTACCTCTGGCAACATAACAAAAAGACTACATTCTTCCTGTATGGAGGACAGACTGTTCCATGATGTGACCACTGCGGGACCAGCCAGCTAGATCCCGGCCAAAACAGAGGATGTTTCCTGTGAATCCCCTCCGAAACTGTCTGATTCACCCCTCCCGACAGCCCACTGCATGCCTGTTCCTGTAGCAGGCCACTGCCCTGCTCCAGGCACGCACGTAAGGCGTCTTCCCCTTATCTGGGGCAGCTCATGCCACAGAAGCCCATCCATCCTGCCCTGCCCCAGAGAATTCCTCAGCACCCACCACACAGCACAGGATATGTCCATCCACTCGTCCTGCCACAGCCCAAGACGCGCCTTGTATATAAATTCCCTTAATAAACACTTGATGTAATGTTGAAGTTGTCAGCCTCTTCCTCTGGTCTCTCGGCCCTGGGAAATTTTATGAACACCCCGTGTTGTTGAAACTAGATCCAAAGAGCTCTGCCATGTGTATGTTCTTTTGAATACTACCAAAAGTAGACAGTTAGGACAAAGTTTTCTAAAAGTTCAAAAATTCTAGAAAGACTGTACTAAACTTGTTAAAAAGTGATTTTAACTTGTGATGACCATAGGAAATTACTGTTTCATATTTAAAAACTGTACTGCCACACAGATAATTATTACTGACCACTACAAAAAAAATTGTTAACCATATATTCACAATCGACCCACCAAGTCTTTTCTCAACCTAACAATTTGCACAGATACCAGGCACCATGCAGGGATTTTATAAGCACTAGCTCATTTAATCCTCATGTAACTCTATGAGGTAGGTCACAATGGTCAACCCCATACTTAAGAAAACTAAGGCTTTGAGAAATAATTTACCCAAGATTACTGACATAGTGCCAGTCTAACCAGCACCAACTACTGTAGACTGACCCCTTCTAATCAAGATTTCCATCAAAGAAATTTGTGAGAAAATAAAAGTCCACTGTTAAATTCACTAAACTCATTGGTAAGAATGTAAGAGGTCAAGATGTCATCAGAATTCAGTTTAACCTTGACAAATGGAGTGGGGGGGGGGGGGGAAGACAACTGAATGGAAGTAAGTGCTAAGAGGGCAGGGGCAGGGATCTGTGATGAAAATACAATATGGTAACGCCGAGAAAAAGAGAAAAAATACGTCTTAAGATTTGGATTTCCTAATCTCAAAAATAAGAACTGAACTAGATCAGCAGTTTTCAATCTTTTCTGTTTCCCAAAACCCTTTCAAAAACTGCTCCCCAAAACCAACCCGTCTCTCTGTCCATCTCACTCTCTTTCTCTCTCTCCATCTCTCTATCTCTGACACATACACAGACACCAATCTACTTACAGTCTCAGACAGTGCGTGAACCCCTAACACCTACCCTGGGCAACACTTTCTCCACTAACCCCACTTCCCACCTCAGGCTGAGTCTGAACTAAATGATCCCCATACACCCTTTTGGTCCTCTAGATGGGTAAATGTAAGGTAAAAAACAAATAGCCTGTTTGGACAAAAAAAAAAGAACCTAACAATTATGGCAGAGATTTTCATTTCATATCTTTACGCATGTGTACCTATACAGGAGATTAAACTCAGCACTCTTGTTATCCAGGCAAGGAGTCCAGCTCTGAAGCTCTTCAGGAGGTCTAAAAACCTGAATTTGGGGCTTGGAGAAGATGGTTAGAGAGTTGGGTAATCAGACCTATATGAGAAAATTTTAAAACCACAATTATCTTGGAAAAGGCAATTACAGGGTAATGTAAGCCTTTTAAGTAGTTGAAAATTCATTCATGGAAGCTGATAGTGAGGCCATGAAGAGAGTAAAAAGCAAGAGGAAACTGAATTTTCAATTATAGCATAAAAGATTTAGTTTACATACAATGAACTTCTCTACCTGACCTAGACAATAAAGTTTTACCAATGAACAGTGACAAAATCACTCTGGATCCATATTGATGCCCTCTGGTTCTTAAACTGAAAAGAACTAAAAGCATCCCCATGACACTAAATATAGTCACATATGTAAAACGTCATCTCGGTCACCAAAAGAAAAACGTGCCTTACGAAACTTCTCGGAGGAAATAAAAAGATAATTCTCATTCCTCAATTTTTTTCCGTATTACTATAAAGATTATTTGGGCGGCAATCTATACACATCTAGACCTTTATGGCTCTAATATATCAAATGGAAAAAAATCCCAAAGTGCAGAAAAGTAGCTGTGAAATAAAAACGGATTTCCATGTTAAAAGTAACTGAGAATATGAAATAAGCCCAATTATTTCATATAATTGGGGGGAAAAAACCCAGAAGCAATGTGAATGCACTCATAGGCCACATGAGGTCTAGCCTTATACTAAAAGGAAAGAGACACCACTTTAAAAATGAAAATTTTCAGAACACCACTGAAATTCTCATTAAAAATAAATACCATCGCAAACACTAGGTCTTTAGGGATGTAAAGGGAAGATTATCTACCCTTCTAGACAGGAAAAACATGCATCTAAGAAAGCAGATCTCGAGCCAACCTCAAAACAAGGGGAGACAACATCCAGTGGAGAGAAAAACAAACCCCCTACATAAAATATTACCTATACAACAGACATTTCTATGTGTAACAGTACCAGGTTCTACAAAGTCAACTCCCACTTTCAAAGAATCTTCACTAAAAGCACCTCCAATATATTACATACAGGTTCAACCAATTGATTTATCAGATTTATTTACTGTAAACAATGTTATAATGCTTCACATAACAAATATACTGTCATACCTCAGTACTCATCAGCTTCAGATTCGTCAAATCCTAATACACTTGCTGCATTTTGATGGGATAAAAACGTTTCAGCACTTGCTCAGGACTCGTCACACTTGCTAGAACTCGTATGTGTCACAAAACACCACCCGCGAAAGAAAATGATTCATCATTCAGTACCCCTCAGTTTCAGTGCTCCCCAGTTTCGGGATTCATGTCACAAGTTCCAGAACATATTAACTACGAGTACCATGGTACCACTGTATATCTCTTTTAAAGTGTGTACATGTCTGTGTATTTTGTATGAGAGCCAAAAAGTTTGTTTTCCCTAAGATGGCTCTAGCTGTGCTTAGTTGTCTTTCACTTCATTCAAAACAATTTTGTTAGACTGTATTGTGACAGCTGTCATATCAGTGTGCATTTTAAAAAAAACATCAAAATTGGTGAATTTTTGTGTAGCCGTTATAATATTGAAGATGGGAGAAAACAAGCAACATTTTTGGCATATTATGTTTTATTATTACAAGAAAGGTAAAAACATAACTAAAAGTCAAAAAAAGATCTGTGCAGTGTATGCAGAAGATGCTATAACTGATCAAATGCATCACAAGTGGTTTTCCCCTTGGCTGGTGTCACTCGGATTGAGTGCCAGTCTGCAAACCAAAGGGTCACAGGTTCCATTCCCAGTCTATCTCGCATGCCTGGGTTGCAAGCCACATCCCCAGCAGGGGGCACATGAAAGGCACCACACATTGATATTTCTCTCCCTCTCTCTTCCCCTCCCTTCCCTTCTCTCTAAAATACATAAATTTTTTTTTAAAAGTGTTTGCAGAGTTTCATGCTGGAGATTTCTCACTGGATGATGCTCCACGGTCAAGTAGGCCAGTTGAAGTTGACAGTGATCAAATCAAGACATTAATTGAGAACAATCAGGGTGATAACCCACATGGGATAGATGATGACTCAAAATACCCAAATCAATAAAGTTATTGGTGAAAATGAAAAATGTATCTTTTACAGAAAAAAACTAAATGGACTTTTTTGACCAACCCAATATATTCCTGCTCTCAAAATATTCCTGCTCACATACAAAATACACATACACTTTATAGGGGGAAAATAAAAGATTGGTTATCACTATCGATGACTATTGGTTATCACTATGACTATCAGCAGTCATTTCTAGCTGATATTCGAGATCATTTTTTGGTTTACCTGTACCATCTAAATAACTGTATTATTTATATTTGGAGGTCATTCCCCTGTAGTTAATCACACCAGATTGAGATTTTAGATTTTAATCTGGGGTACTGCCCAGTCAGAGGGATTACAGAAATCTAACGAATATCAAGTTACTGGTTTGTGCCAAAACAGCAATCCCAGAGGATGCTCCGTCTGGAATCTGTGGAGCAATCACCTATAAATCTTCTACTAACTCTGCCTTTCAAAGACACTGGAAATGTCTGAGTTGAGGGGAAGGGGCAGTGACTGACAATGGATTGGCTGACTGGTGAAGATCCAGCCCTGGCCCCGGGATCCCAAGATTCTATAAAAGGGCAGTAAATTAGGGTTTGGCTAGTATTTGCTGACTACTAGAGCCAGCATAAACATTTACTTGAGGCTTTTAAATCTGTAAGGGTACCCAATGGTTAGGTACAGTAATTCTGAACCTAAAAAAGCAAACAAGGCCCCTGAAAAGGTTTCTAAATAAAAGGGAGAGGAGGCAGACACATTTCTTTTGTTTTCTGCGAGTAAACAATACAGTTATTAGAAATGCAAGATTTGACTCTCAGCAGTATTGATTCCTAAAAACTACTTTACTGCTTTATAAAAATACTAGCAACTCATACTTTTCAAAAAGTCCACGCACAGCTTTTAAACAGATTACTTCAGTACAAAAAGAAGAAAAAGGTTCATACTCCCCTGTGGAAACAGAAACAAAGTCAAATCTTCAAAAATATTTAGCATTCTGTTACATAAAATATAAACCCCACATTCCTAAATAAAATGGCAAAGATAGAACCTTTGTAATTCTCTACCACAGTAATGTGAGAGTGGTGATTCAGAGCAAAACCTGATGTTAAACTTAACTATACAATATTACTAATTACAGAGTAATTTTACCAATAAATATTTTGGTTGAGGACTGCTTTGTCATCTTTGCAAGTATTTTTAGTTGAAAGCAAGTGGTTGGGTAGTACACGTGGACATGGTTATGATTTTTAAAAATCTATTTTTAAAATCTGGTGGCTGGATTGGGTTTCTAAACTCAATTCTTTAGAACTGGTAATTTGGAAAGGGTAAACCACAAGAACGTTACTTTAAGAAGCAAAGGACCTAACAAGTTCACCAACTCAGATCAGCACAAAGTTAACCTGGAAACCTCCAAGTATTCACAAAGCTAATGTTGGGTCCAGATAGTCACTCTACATAAAAACTGTACTAACTCTCCAAACACAGTAAGAGCTATCTGAATTTACTTGTCTTATATATTTGCATTGTTATTTTCTGGTGGCCCTATCTTCCGATTTGTCTCCTAAATCTGAAAACTTGCTTCTTTCTACTGGAATTAAATTTCAGATTTTAATATACATACCCAGTTGTATGCATGTGCAGCCTAATACACAAATTTAATTGAAAATATTTCATAGCACTTTAGGGTTTTTTTTTAGTTAGGTATAATTTTACTGAAGTGAAATTCTAACTTTATTAAATGATGATTTTTTATCATTTTAAATCATTTTAACCAACCCCTATTCAATTTAGATATCACAAATTTGAGGCTGGGGGCTCAACTCAGTCACATATTTTCTCTGAAAGGTCTTTGCACCAAGTGCTCTAACTACATCAACTAGAGGTAAAGGATTCAAGAACTGTTATGACTAGGTCTTTCTTAAAAAGGGATGTTTTAAAAAGGAAAAAAACTGTCCCTTCCCGTTACTCTAAATGAGCAGCCTCTTGTTCTCTGCAGTCCTCGGGCACACAAGACCAGTACTGACTTCAGTGGGAATTCTGCCCAAGAAGTGAGGAAGACAGGATAGGATTAAATTAGCCCTAAATCCATGCCATTGTTCCAAGCCATCTCCACTTGTACAGTTCTCCAACAACCTCCAAACAGTAGATATTTTGAAGTTTGATGAAAGTTCTTAAATTAAGTCATAGGAGTGATCACTCAAGCTGATAGGTGACACAGCCAAGCTTTTTAAAAAGTTGTATCAGCCAGATGAAGGTACTGGGTTTACCCTTACCGCAATTCAAGATTGCATGCAACGCAGCCCCATCAACAGCAGCCCAGTGATTTCCCACAGCAGTGAGCCTGCACACAGAAACCGAGTGGAATGCAGTGCTATTCGTTTCCCACTAAAACCAGCTGAAAAACTGACAATTTCAAATCCCAGCTCCTGCGGCCAACAAATTGACTCGGTTTCCCTCAAGTGTTAAACCCAAGGGAAAATGTAACAGGACGCCCACTAAAATGCTAATTCTCGATACAGTAGTATACAGATATAGAAATAATGGATTCCAATGAAATAACAAAAATAAGGGGGAAAATAAAGAGGGAACGAAGAAAAGGGAAGAATAAAGAACAAGGCGCCTGGCACACACATGAAATTTCAGATGCAAGAAGTTCAAGAAACTGAGAAAAAGATGTCATTCAGAAAAGGAAAGATACATCCACAGCTCTTCTGGGTTCCCTACCTTCCCACCCACCCACTCAAGGCTCTTAAAAACAGGGGGAGCGATTGTGGTGATGGAGAATTCAATTTAAGACGTCCTCGGTCAGTAGGGAGACTCCACACACAGATCCCTCCCAAAAATAATAGACTCTAGGCCAAAGCTCTTTCAACCTCATAAAAGAAAAAAGAGGGGGGGAAAAAACTCTGACCTCAGAAGAGGTTAGCGATCTTGGGAAGCATAATCATCGACGTCCGTCCGCAGACGTCTCTCCCTGCTGCTGGGACAGCGTCGCACGCAGACTGGGGATGGGGTCCAGGACGCCAATCCCAACTCTGCCCGCTCCGTCCTATTTTCTTCCTCGTCCTTCCCCAGCAGCTCACCTAAAAATGCTTCGAACCCACCGCCTCCAGCCCCGGAGGAGGAAAAATTGCCATCCGTGGTAAGACGGCCAGGCTGTCAGAATTGTAAGGATCCGCGCGCAAAACGTGCGTCCTTCTCTGCATCCGCGCGGGCTAACGCGGGGTCGGCCCGGCAGGGCGCGTGGGGCAGGAGGGTGGCACTCCCCCGTCACCCCGCAATGCCCACGCAGGGCCAGGGAGGCGTAGCGTCCTAGCCCGCGTTTCCTCTCCCCAAATCATCCTACTGAAGGCCACCGCTGCCGCTGCTGCGACCCCGGAACCCAGGCGCACCTCGCCAGGCGCCGAAGGCGGGCGGCTGCTCCTGGCCTCGATCCGATCTTTCACCGCGGCCCGCGCCTGGATCCAGTCGCTCCTCCGGGTCGAGACGCGAGACCTGAGCCCACGGCACCCGGGCGGAGCCCGCACAGTCTTCACCAAGCCCCTACCTCTCCCACCTACGACGAGACTTGGCCCTAGCTCCCAGGAAGGGAGCAGAGGGATCCACAGCAGATCGGAGAAGCGAGGACCCGGCCGGGAGCAACAAGACCTGGACTCTGGAAAGGGAATGGGGTCTGGTAGAGAGGGGGAGGAGAAGAGAGAGGGAACTGCAGAAAATCCCAAAGCCGGCCGCCCTCCCCCCCGGTGGGACTGTCCCGCCACCGCTTCCTGCCTGGGATCAGCTTCCCAGCTGCAGCCAGAGGAAAAATCCGAGCCGCCTCTGCAGCTCCGCAGGGACTAATCAGCGGGCCCGGGTTCCACCGCCTCAAGCCCGCCATTCCGCAGCCCCGCAGGCTTCCTTACCCGTTCACCGCACCGCAAAAGCTCTCTCGCCGCGGGGACCAGTCCCGCTTCTGCCCCAGCTTCCCCGCAGCCGCGCCCGCCTCCGCCCTCTGCTAGGTTTCAAATTGAAATTCCCTGACTGGGGCCGTCAGAGAACTCACCACGCCGGCCCCGCCCCCTCGAAGCGGAAGCCCCTCCCGCGCCCCCGCCGGACGCGCCCCCGGCACGAAAACCCCTCGGGCCTCACCACGCCCCTCCAGCGCCCAGACCACGCCCCCGGGACAGGGCTCGGGCCTCCTTTCCCGCGGGATTCCCTGAGATCCGTCCACTGGTACTCCAGGCAACCAGGACAGCTGACCCTCGAGAGTGCCCGGGATAACGACTGCTAGCTAATGCGTGTGGGCAAGGCGTTCTTACTTGCGAACCCCAACCTTAAATATCCTTTAATCAACTTTTAAAACTAGTTTCTTCAAAATAAATTAACTGACTAAACCTTTTTGAACACCACTCAATGGCAAACGAGTCTAGGCCCTGGAGACAAGGAAATAAGGAAAACTGGGTACCTCTCAGTCTAGAGTGGATGTACTGTCACAGAGAGGGCATTGAAGAGGAACAATTTATTCTTCCTGTGGGACGAACAGGAGGACTGGGGAAACCCCAGGAAGGAGGGGCTTTTATGCTGAGCCCAAAGTGTGACTAGGATTTCTCCAGGCCTAGGAACCTGGGTTGCAAATCAGAACATGGCTGAAAAAGAGGCTGGAGACTTAGGTTAAGGCTAGTTGTGGAAAGCCACACACACAACCACACACAACAAATACCTCCTAGTTCTTTCCTTTTGTGTAATTACATGCTCTCCGTCAGACTTCACTTTTCTGAACGTTGGCCCGCGCGAACAGGATGTGCAGGTCATTGCCTTCAGCATCTGTACCTCTTGTCCTTTGCCTCCTCCCACTTCTACTGAGGTCTTTAGTGACTCCACCTCGGCCAGAGTAAAGTCTTTTCTTTTCTAAAATTGACAATGCCAAATGAAACCTGTTACAATGCCTTCCATGTGTATGATGCTTTTCAGTTAACAAAGCACATTCACAAAAGATCAAATAATGCTTTTCATTTGATCTTCACAATAACTTATGAGAAAGGCAGGGCAAGTATTATCTTCATTACATCAAAGAGAAAATTCAGAGTCAGAAAGACAAATTATTTGCTAAGGTTCTGCTGGTGAGTAATAAAAAAGAATAATTGCTACTATTTATTACATGCTCTATGTGCTTGGTGTTGTTCTAAGTCCTTCACCTGTGTTAATTTACTTAATCCCCCATATGCCAAGTACCCAAGTTAAACTTAAGACTGATACAGAGAGAACCTGATGAAGTAGCAGTTCTAATAAAGAAGACCTGGGAATTTTACCAGACAATGCTATCAGGAATTTTGAGGTAGATTTATAATGAAACTTACAAAAACCTAAGCTTTAGGATCCTTCATTTTCACAGGTTTTGAAACTAACTACATATTTATGAAAAAAATTATTAAAGAGAGTCCCTAAACTTGTATAAGCTTTATGGTGCATAAAACCTTGATCTATTCCTGGTGGAAACTCTGTAAAATGCTGCTGCAAAATAATAACATAAATGTAGGAATAATTAATGAAATATGAAATATGCCTTTATCATAGGAAATATTCCTAGTATATTCTCTGTTGGAGCATGTGAATCACTACTGTATGCCACCTTTTAAGAGGAATGTTGAAAAGCTAAATTATATCCATAGATGGGTGACTTTGATAATGTAGGAAAAAGCAAGATTTAGCCTAAAGAGATGATTAAAAGTCATGGAAAGGTTGTTATCAAATGTCTAAAGTCTGTCATGTGGAAGAATTAGACTCTGTATTTTTGGGCACAGTCTTACATGGCCCCAACACTTCAGTGGAATGGAGCAGATTTGATGAGGACTTGGCAAGAGCTAATGGTAGAAAAATCAAGCTACAGGAACTATACGAAAGTAAAGAAAGCATAAAACATGGTATCAAACAGATATAGGCAAACAACAGGTGGTAGTCCAGGACAGCAAGGAGGTCTTAACAGAGAGAAGACAGATTTGGACAGACAAAAAGGACAAAGTTCTGAACAGGTGATATCTAGTGATGTGAGCAAGCTGAAACACTGGCATCATGGGACAGAACTACCAGGCTGGGGTTCAAGGCCAGAACATTAATCCTCAGGAAAAGAGACTGATAAAAGCAAGGCTGGGTCTTCCCACTAGACGGAGTGGAGTAACAGGCAAGGGACTGACACAAAGTACAAAACGGGAGCCTAGATTCCAGCCAGAGAGTCACCATATCCAAATTTAGCATTGCAGCCTCAATCCTGAACACCACCTATAAGCAAAGCCAGTCTGGCGATTTGGACTAGAAATTTACCCAGCACCTCCTTTAATATCCTTTCTTACCAACTCACTCACAGAGCAGCTCCTGAAAAATCTGGATCTCACTATACTGGTGATTCCTTCTTCAATCTTTGTGCCTTCTGAGTGCCAAGCCCAACCAGGTGGAAGTACTGAAGCAGCTCTGGATTGAGAACCTGCCCTGACTTTACATGATCCAAAAACAGGAATATCTCACAATGTGCTCTCATGTTCTATCAGACTAAGGCAATCTCAAGCTTTACTGGGAGTGTGTGCATTCCTAGTTCCACTGCCATAAGGAGAGAAGACACCACACAAATAACAACCAGAGTCAAACTATCACTTAGCCAATCCTTGAAGTGGTTTCAGTCACGTTGCTACATGACCCCAAAACTTGATGATAATTATTTTATTGCTCATGATTCTTTGGGGTAGACATTGAAGCATGGCTCATCTCTGCTCTATGAGGCGTCAACTGGGAGGCACAGCTCTGGATGATGGATCCAAGATGGCTTCACTCACGTGTCCCGCAGTCAGTGCTTCCTGTCAACAGGGAAATCTAATTTCTCCTCCAAATGAACTCTGATCTTCCAGGGCCTCTCTCTCACCATGTGGCCTCTTAGCAGAATAGCCCAGACTTTTTTACGTGACACCCGACTTCTGAGAGAATAAAAACAAAAGCTGCAAGGCCTTTAAGTCCTCACCCCAGAAGTCACAGCATCACTTATGCACAATCCTGTTGGTCCAGGCTCCACAGAGCCAACTCCAGCTCAAGGAGAGGGAATCACAGACTTCAGCACCTGGTAGGAAGAGCAGGATGTGTGTGCAGAGGCGGAAGGCATTGTTGGCAGCCATCTGGGTAAACCTTTTACCTCATGAGCCATGGTTTTCTAGTCCACTGTTAGAGTCGGCCCTGAAGCAGCTCTTTTTTTTTGTTCCATCTGCAGTAAAATTTTTCACAGGTTTATTTTTCCTCAGAAGCCTCCTCTTTTCTATGTCACACTGAGTGACAATAATCTCCTTTTGGTTTTTTCATTTAATCTTTCTTGTGTTTTTCCCATCACCATTTAGTCCCCTTGTACCACCCAGTCCCCAGCAATCACCACACTGCTGTCCATGTCCATGAGTCCTTTTTCCTTTTTGTTCAATCCCTCCACCCCAACCTCCCCCACCACTAACTGTCATCTGCCCTCCATCTATGAGTCTGTCCCCACATTCCCTGTTAGTTCAGTTTGTTCATTAGTGTCCACATACGAGTGAAATTATACGGTATTTGCCTTTCTCTGACTGGCTTATTTCACTTAGCAAAATGTTCCTAAAGCCCATCTATACTGTAAAGGGTAAAAATGTCTTCTATTGTATGGCCCAGGAGTATTCCATTGTGTAAATGCCCCATAGTTTTTTTTATCTATTCATCTACTGATGGACACGGGCTCCTTCCATATCTTTGCAATTGTAAATAATGCTGCAATGAATGTAGGGATGCTTATGTTCTTTTAAATTAGTGCTTTGGGTTCCTTCAGGTATATTCCCAGAAGTGGGATTGCTGGGTCAAAAGGCAGATCCGGTTTTAATTGTCTGAAATGTCTCCATACTGCTTTCCACAGCGGCTGCACCAGTCGGCATCCCCTTTCAAAGGCCATTCCCAGCTATTGCTAATAACAGGTATAAGCATCTCAAGCCTGCCAAGCCGAGGTATTCCCTCAATTGAAGCTGGAGTTGTGCCACACACATAGCCCTGCATCTGGCTCCGTGACAGATGAAGAAGCCTGGACATGTTGATTCCCGTAAGCTGGGGCAGAATCTCCACAGATGCTGTCTGTGGGATCTCATTGTCAACTACTCCCTAAAGCTGAAAGCAGAAATAAGAGTGGTCCTCCCAAAAAGTGACATTTGGAAAGAGTAAAACAAAAATATATTATTTCAGTTTAACAACCTGAGTGTCGTTATGTACCAGGCCTCATGACAAGCTCTGGATTATTAAAAAATGACTAATACATTGCCCTGGCTGTGGTGGAGTTCACAGTCTGGGAGACAATAAAATTAGTTAAAGGGAATCAGGAATTCTGGTCTCTATCTGTGCCCTACATTGTTCTCACTACCTAAGACAGACCGCAGTCCCTACCATTTTATGTAGCGTATACATGAAATACAAGAATAAAACAAAGTCTTTTGATATGAATACATAAGCATCAATGGGTGTCATTTGTGCCCAGGCATTTCAAGCAATAATACAGAGCAAGTTTATAAAAGTTTATATTTGACTTTGATTCTCATTGACAAGAAAAGGATTTTAGGGCCTTCCACAGGTGCCTGATCTGCCGCAAGAAAAGCTTTAGAGAGGTCAGAAGGGAAGGCTCATTCATTGACTTAAACCTAGAGTCCGAGGAAAAGAGCAGTCAGTGGAAAGAACCTAACATAACCCCAAACTTTAATGAAAATGGGCTGGCATGTGACTCCCCCACCCCACGCCCCCCAGGCCTGTGGTCCGCAGGCCTGCAGTTGCAAACCTCTTTCCCAAACAGTGACTGGGGAGAGCTTGTCAGGTGAAAGAGAAACACTGCTACTTCCAGTTGCCACTTAATTAGATGTGGGAATTGGGGGGTCAAAATGGCCCCGAAGCAGCAGCATCGCACTTTACAGGATAAGCAGAACTACTGCACTTACCAAAGACAACTTCGGATGTGGCACAACAGTGAGGGCCAGACACTCTGGGCACACTGTGAGGGACCCTGCCTATGGGGCCTCAGCAAAAAGTATTCACTAAAAAGCCATCAGCAACGACAATAATAATAGCAGAAGAGACTGTTGAATAAAAGCACGAAAAGAAAAATTAGAAGACCAAGTCCCTGAATTATGTGGGTTTTGCTTGAGATATTTATATAGCTCAGACTTCACTGGCTAGTTTGTAAAATAGCCCCTTGAAATAGTGGAGACAGTGGGACTGGAACTGGACTACTGCATTTTCTAAGCAAATAAATTCCTCCATTTACCGTCTTAGGGTGAGGTCTTCAGTTTATTTAAAACAGATGGGTGGTGGGAGGTTAGTATTAACAAAGCACCGTTTTTTCAGTTTGGTTTTATGTGGTTCCCAAAGGCACAGAAATGTGTTCTACTTATTGGGACACAATTAGAAAGATCGGGAGACGTGTTCAGGTTTTGTGTATGCCATTTGCTTCCTGTGACCCCTTCCTCTCCAGAGGAATATCTCCTGGAGCGAACAATCACTGAGAAGAAACACACAACCACAAAATAATAGCAGAGGCCTACTCGACTAATTACATGCTTTATGAAGGCAAGGACTTGGCCTGCTTCTTCTACCATTGTATTTTACTTTCAAGCACAGTGGCTCATGCAGACCTTCTTCAGCAAACATTTGTTGGAGAAATGAAAGTTTAGCCCTAAGTGAAAATGAATAAAGTAACTTCTATTTCCCACGTTTCAACAGATCTAGTTTTCAGAGAAAAATTCTTAGAACATACATCTAAGAATGATGGATACAATAAGTAAAAATCAGTTTTTAAATGCATGGCTGAGCCTGATAGAAAAGGTAAAAGAATCTCAAGAGGTCAAAATCTGTGAGAATAAGCCCATTCAACAAGGTAAGCAAACACTGGCACCTGCGTCTACAGACAATGAGGAACTTGTGCTGTGCATCGGAGCACCCCGAGGCAGTGAAACATGAGGCATATTTAGCTCACACTTAGCAGCTCCCCAAGGCCTGTGTCATGGTACAGGCCTGAGTCCATCTGGAGGAAGCAGCACCTTTTCAAATTCATCCACCCTTATATGGTGCCATTTGTACTTAGTGCCCTGCAAAAGCACCTAGCTAGCTTTGGCTTGGCATCATCCTGTATGTCCCCAGTCGTTTTAGGGCTTTGTCTTGAACAGACCACACTGTTAGAAGGCCTTTGTCTTGAATTGACCACATTATTATTACAAGAGAGATGCATTTGAAAAGCAATACCCTTGGTGAGTCAATTAAGAAAAAAAAAAGTCTTCTCCACAGAAAGACTTTGCATTAATTCTGGAAGGAGGAGACAAGGAGAAAACATCTCCCTGAGAATTCCTAATGCAGGCTCCGCTGTCACCCAGTATTCAGAGTTAGGATATACGCTGTTTCTGAGGCCTGAGAAACTCCAACACGAAAATCAGCACCTGGCAGAAGCAAGTGTAAATCTTTTCTCACAGACTGACTTTCAACCAAATTCGCAAAGAATTCTCACAGTTAAAATTCCAAGGAACATATATTCACAATAAAAAATTATATAATACATATATAAGCAATCCATCATAAGCAAGAATCAGAAAAATTAACAATATACCACTTCAAATGCTTAATGACCACAGTTAAAGAAATTATCAAATACAATACAAAATAATTATATAAGATATATTTGAACATTTTCAAATAGTCAATAGTAATAATAAGTAATAGAAAGGAAATAACATACATGTTAAACTGATCACTTGGCATTCTCCACATCACCCTTTGGGAACTGGGAAGGCATGGTAAAAATAATAAAAAATTGAAGTAAAATATAAGATGGTGAAAGTTAGTCTGATTATAGCACAAAACTATAATAATTATAAATGCATCACATAACTAGTTAGAGGTAAAGATTGACAGGCTTCAGTTTCAAACATCCAGTTATATGCTGTTTACATAAAGCACAGCTAAAACCTAAGGACCGAGAACAACTGTGGTAGGACTGGAAATGTAAGCCAGGCAAATGGTAATTACAAGAAAGCTGGTGTTCCTATATTAATAGTAGATAAAAAAGATTTTAAGTTGTAAAGCAATACTAAGGATAAGGTGGATCAATGTTATTTTTAAAAATTAATTCACCAGGAAGGCTTAAAAATTTTAAACTTGTATATATGCATCAAATAACATAGTTTCAAAATATGTAAAGCAAATATGAACAAATTCCTGGTGAAAAGTAACAAACTGCTATCACTAAGAAAGATTAAGACTTCTCTATCAGTATTTGACTTATCAAGTGGACAGAATCAGTAGGAATATATAAAAATTAAAAATGCAGTTAATAATCCAGATGTGATGAACATATGTAGACAATTGCACCAAGGACTGGCTGTGACAACTGACCACCAACCTCCACCTACTGTGGGGGACCAGCGGTGCAGGAGCAAGGTGGTGGTATTCTGACCTGGTCTATAGTTGTCCACTGAGTGTGCAGGCTCTGAGGTTCCCTGGGTGGTGCAGGCCAAGATCAGCTCCCACGTGTGTTCTGCCCAGGACCACCCTGCATGAGCTATAAATCCATCTGAGATGGCTGATACCTGGGAGCTAGTATGGAGATTCCTGGGAGAAACCAAGTTGTGACTCTGGCTTGGCTGCTGCTACTGCCAGGCCTGGGGTCACTTAGCAAGAGGTATGGGGCCTGGGGGTTCACTGAGACCAGCAGTTGCTTGTTTGAAAGGATTTGGAAAGTTGTGAAGCATGAGTCAAGACCAGCCATTCATATGGAAAAGTCACTGTTAACAGCTTGAGTAGGCCCATAAATTGGATGAAATGGGGTCTCAGGAGATCTCCAGGGCAAGGCAAACAATATTAGCTAGGCTGATGGAGCCTCAGATATGGCCTCTGACTGCTGGCTCTGTGGCTCTGTGGCGGTAATATTCAGAAAAAGGACAATGGCTTCTGCTTGCCCTTCTGTCTGCACAAAAGCTGTCCCCCTAGATCTCACCTTGGTGCCATGAGGACCTCAGCAGCATAAAAAAGATCCAGTCAGAAATGAAGGATACACTAATTGAAATAAAGAACAGTTTACAGGGAAACAACAGTAGAGTGGATGAAGCCGAGAATCAGATCAATGATTTGGAACATAAGGAAGCAAAAAACAAACAATCAGAACAACAAAAAGAAAAAAGAATCCAAAAAAATGAGGATAGTGTAAGCAGCCTTTCGGAAAACTTCAAGTGTTTTGACATTTGCATCATAGGGGTGACAGAAGAAGAACAGAAAGAGCAGGTAATTGGAAATATACTTGAAAAATTATGAAAGAAAACTGCCGCAGCCCGCTGCGGCAAGGGTGGTCGTGAGGCTGAGCGAGGGACTGAAATAAAGGAGAGGACCAAATGCTCTGCTGGCATAAGGCAAGTTTATTGCGCAGTCTTCTGGCTTATATACAATCTTGGATACAAAGGAGAACAAAGGAGAAGCCTTCTGGCACGTAGCTTACTTCCTTGACCTACAAAGTTCATCTCTTCCCTTAGAGTCCGGACGTTCCCAAGCTAAGATACTTTCTTGGTATATGATGCACAGGCCAAAGATATGAGTTGATGGGAGAAGCGGCTAGTTTCTCAAGAGGTCAGAGAACTGTTACAACCCAAGATAGCCCCGAGGCCGGAAACCAGGCCCAGTCACCACACCCGCAGTGCTAGACCCTATCCTCGACCCCTCACAGGCCTCCTGGGCTCCAACAGAAAACTTCCCCGATTTGGTAAAGGAAATAGGCATGCAAGTCCAGGAAACACAGAGAGTCCCAAAGAAAATGAATGCAAAGTGGACCACTCCAAGACACATCATAATTACAATACCAATGGTTAAAGGTAAAGAGGGAATCTTAACAACAACAGGGGAAAAGAAGTTAGTGACGTACAGGGGAGTTCCCATAGACCATGATCTGATTTCTCAAAAAGAAACCGCAGGCTAGAAAGGGTTGGCAAGAAATATTCAAAGTCATGAAAATCAGGAACCCACAACCAAGATTGCTCTACCCAGCAAAGATATCATTTAGAAACGATATCCGTGGGGGTGTCAAGTACAGTATAGGAAATGGAGTAGCCAAACAACTTATATGTATGACCCATGGACATGGACAAAGGTGGGAGGATTGCCTGCAGGAGTGGGAGGTGCTGG
This sequence comes from Artibeus jamaicensis, assembly GCF_021234435.1. NCBI lineage: Eukaryota > Metazoa > Chordata > Mammalia > Chiroptera > Phyllostomidae > Artibeus > Artibeus jamaicensis. Next base: position 5,842,798 of record NW_026521812.1, on the reverse strand, counting down.
GTAGAGGGGCAAAAAGGGAAAAATTGGGACAACCATTATAGCATAATTAATAACATATAATTTAAAATAAAATTTAAAAAGAGAAAAAACAGTTATAGCTGAATTATAGACCTGTATAAATGGTAAGACAATAAAACCTCTATCTAAGAGCTAATATAAAAGAATGTCTTCATGATCTTAGAATAGGCAAAAACATTTTAAAATTAACACACACAAATGCACACACCAAACACTAACCATTAAGAAACAGATTGATCAATTTCACTTCATTAGTATTGAAAATGTTTGTTCATCTGACAACATTTTTATGAAGAAAGTGAAAGACAAGCTGCAAGTTGGAAGTAAATGTTTTGGAATTCATGTATCTAACACAGAAACTTTATCCAGTGTACATAAAGAACACCTACCAGTCCATAAAAATAAGCCTGAAAACTCCATAGAAAATGGGCAAAAGATATGGAAACTTCATAAAAACAGGATATTCAAATGGTCAACAAACATAGAAAAAGATGTTCAACAACAGGCCTGGATGGTGTGGCTCAGTGGATTGAGTGCTAGCCTGCAAACCAAAAGATTGCTGGTTCAATTCCCAGTCAGGGCTCATGCCTGGGTTGTGGGCCAGGTCCCCAGTGGGGACATTAATATGTGGAAGGCAACCTCTTTACCTCTCTTTCTCCCTTCCTTTCCCTCTGTCTAAAAATAAATAAGTACTATCTTTTAAAAAATAAAGACGTTCAACATTATTAGTTGCCAGGGAAATGCTAATTAAAATCACAGTGTTATACCTCTATATAGCCACCAGAATGGCTAAAATTTTTTTAAAAATGATATAACAAATGTTAAGGATGGTGAGAGTACAAATTACTAAAACCAATTTAGAAAAAAGAAAACTGTTTGGCAGCATATATTGAAACTGATTATATGTATATCTATTTTCTAAAATTCTACTCCAAGGAATGTAGTCTAAAGAAATGGGTCCACAAACATGCTGAGCTAGAAGGCATTTGAGATCATGCTTCCCAGTGTATGTTGTGAGTTTTGCTCACATAAACTTTTATAAAATTATTTTTAAAAACATACCAAGATAGGTAGGTATTCAGATGTACACAGCAGCATTTTCCATAATAGCTCAAATAGCAGACCGTACACAAACAATATAATTACAGTACATTCATAAAACCAGTTATACTACAATATAGAAAATGAATGAACTATAGCTACAAGCCAACATAGATGTACCTCAAAAACAAAACGCTAAGTGAAAAAAAACAGACACAAGAGAATGTACAGAGTACAATTCTATTTATATAAAGTTCGAAAACAATCAATCAAGAAGGTTAATTTTGTTGATAGGGGGCTGGCAATTATCCATTTCCTGATAAGAGTGGTGGTTACACAAGTGTATTAACATTGCAAAAATTCATTGAGTAGTAAGATTATGACATAAACTTTTCTGTATGTTATACTTACTTTTTTCAAATTTAGAAATTAATTTGTTAAGTATTTCTTTTTTTAAGGTAAATTGGATTTTTAAAAATTTATTTCTTAAATTATTTTATTGTTCTATATGCTATACTTAAATAAAAAGTCTAATAAAAAACAAATGCTGATGAAAAAATGTGTCTATTTGGTTTCTGTTTTTATCTTAGGCCTTGTTAGCAAAAAAAAATTAACCCCTCTTTTGAAAATATATTTCAAATTGTCTTAAAAACATTAAAACTAGTTTTAAAATAGTGTAGCTGCTGCCCCTGACATTTTGTTCACTCAGACTGATTTGTCTTCTTAAGCTATTAATTACTGCTGAGTAAATAGATACCAGTTTTTATTTATATTTTTGAAAAAATGTTTAAGGGAGTACGGTTGTCAAAAATAAGTATGCTTTTGTTTCTCAAAATTATACTTTTGAGTTTCTTATTTGAATAAATATATTTAATATATTTCTCAACAACACTTTTGCTTTGTATTTAGGAAGATCAATTATGACCTTAAATATGTGATCAAATGTGTTTCTATTGATATGATCTTGATTCTCAAGGAATATATATATTTTAACAATATAAATTAGATATGATTATTCTCATGAGTAATCAAGAAATTAGGACAGTAGCACAATTATGTTTGTGAACATATACAAATCTGAAGAATATATCCCTATCACATATGGGTTCTAAATGAGAAGTATTTTGTGTTAAATTAAAATGCATGGAATATATAGTTTATGGTAAAACTCATCTAGGCAAAGGAAGGCTTGTTGTACAATATTTTCCCTATTATCTGCTAAAAATAAATAAGGTTAGAAGACGAATCAAGATAAAAATTAATTAGCTAAGCAAAGTAAACATTTTTTTTTCAGGTTGGTGTCACGGTCCCTTTGTTGGATCACAGAACAATTTTAGTAAAGCAAATTCCCAGGGGAAAGAATGTGAAATAAGACCCAGGAAATAAGGTAATAAAAACAATTGAAAACTACCAAATAAGTATTTAACCAATTGTTCAAATACAATAGGGTTAAGTCTAAACAGGTGAAATCTTCTACTACAATAATATTACAATACACGCCTCCTTTAAAGTTCTGTAAGCTATATAAGAGGATTGAAGTCTTCTTTCTCTACTGTTCTTACTGGCTCAGTGCTATCTTGTACGTTCTTCTGCAAAAACATTTATATATATTATGTATGTTTTTGTACAACCGCCAAGTCAGATGGAAAAGATGGTGATGACCAATAGACAGAAAACAAGCTATGCAATTGAACTTCATCCACATATGTAGTAATAGTCCAAGTTCACCATATACCCTAACATGACAATAGCTACCTATGACACTCTCGCTATAGTACCACTTATTTAAATTTCAACTTTTCCTTGTTGCTGTTATCTTCTGGAGCCTTAAGGTGTTGTCTATCTTTAAAACAAAGAAATCAAATTTTAAAAAACTTGTCTCTCACCTTCATTCACAATGCTTTTTACTTATTTATTTATTTTGTTTGTTTTTATATCAAATCCCTTTGGGGTTATAACCATTATATCTGAGCATCTCATTAATATTTCTTCACCCTTTTCTCAATTGGTTCCTCACCTTTCACACTTTGGTATTCAGGTTTCCAACAGATCTAGACTTTTTACTTCTCACTGTGCAAATTAACATTATCTTAAGTTTATTTAAGTTGTTTAACTCTGTTACCAGTGGTCTGTCAGTTGAAGAGGCACTGCACTTGACCCTCTGGACTAAAGAAAGTATTCTTTGATGTCAATAAGACTTTCAGCAAATTAAGCTTGTTGACCAATTGGTAAACATTTAAAGGAAGAGATACGAACATGGGAAGTCATTTTGTCATTATTTCTGTCTCATTTCCTTTACTTACAGAAAAGCCTATAATCCTACATTTGTTATGAGACTACAACCATGTAAACTACTTTGAAGTTATGACTTCAAAAAGGTTTTCAACATCATGGGGTCTAACAGGGCAGAGAAGACTTACTTTATTATTAGTCTTATTTAATCAGCAAAGAACTTGGATAATTTACAAAGTTGCTAAACAAAATTATCTAAACATCTGGAAGCTATTAAAGTACTGAGGAAGTTACCCCACAGTTACATTTAGAAAGGTATTTTTATTATAAATTCTTTAAAAGTAAGTCTGTGGAAAACAAAACTAAATTAGTATTACCATTTTATTCAGATTTATCATATTGACTAAGTTTTAACATTTAAAAATGTTGTGATTGAAATATAAGATTACTCTTTGGGAGAACAATGACTTAGTGCTTATTTTATGTCAGATATGAAGGCTGATTTTAATAAAAATGTAAGATACTATTTATATATATTTTGTTATGTGTTAAACATATCAAAATATTATGGAGAAGAAGTCAGACAGAGTTATCTTTAAATACCACTTCCACCACTTAGTAGTTTCATGAACTTAGGCAAGATTCATCAACTCAGAACCATGACCTTCTCCTTTGTCTCCTATAGACATACCCTTACTTACAACAGGAGATGATTAAGTGTTGCAGGACCTGGGAGTTTGTCTAACACATACCTAGCATTGATTAAATGCTCAATAAATGTTTCTTTCTTTCTTTTTCTTCTCCATTTTGCTGCCTCTCCCCTTTCACCCCCAGTGTCAATACATTACATTGACTTTCCACTCAGGGTCTAAAAGGATGGTAAATAGAAGTTTTTAAGAATTCCCATATACTTTCTATTTTTTCATTGTTACCAACTCTTTAAAACACTAGAAATCCTCAGGAGGACCATGTGTTTATCTCATAGCCAGGAGTTTAGGGGATAAATTGTAAGAGTATGTTTCCTTTGGCAGTAGGTTATAGCTAAAGAAAGACAGTTCTTACCTACTGAGCCCTATTCTGAGTCATACAACACATTAAATGTATGACATTTGCTCGTTTTTATCCTAATACTAGTCAGGTCTGCCTAACTCTAAAGTTCATGTTCTTTTTGCTATTTATAGATGTACCTGAGAGACAAATACTTTTGTATAGTGTTCATAGGAAAATGCATGTTGAGTGTTAAACCACTCAACTGACTCACAGATAGAAGCAGAGGTCCAGAACAGATTTGAGTGGGGGGGGGTCTATTTAAAAATAAAAAACAAAAAGAGGAGGAACCAAGGCATATAAATAAATCTGAGAACAGTCCACTGATTCCCTGTACTGTGGAAAAGATGAAAACAACAGCTATGAATCAGAGCAAAGCCTGGGACCAAAATAGGAGGCAAATTGGATCAGCTCAGGCTGAGGTGTAAATGTAGGATGTATTGAGAGGAGGCTGACAGTTTATCCAAGAACTGGGTGTGGAGCAGATGAAGCCGGGTGACTCTGAAAACAGTGTTGCCACTCCAGTTGGGGACAGCTCCTTAAACACCATTGGACAGGTTGGACAACAAATCAGGCTAAAAGGAAGATACTCTCCTACATACAGTCATACCCCAGCCAGGCCTGTTTTCTTTAAGGGGTTGTCCCTGCTTTTGTGAGCTGTGTCTACTTGTTGGCCACACTTTATTATACACTAGTTTTATGAGCAATGATAGGAAACGTAGAATAAACAGATTTTGTAACTCAGTGTATGTAGCTCTCTTTCTCTTGGGTGTACCTTTGCAATGATTTCTGCCGCTTAAAATTTTTACAAATTAATTATATCTCAGTAAAGCTGGGGAAATAAATTTTAGGGTACATAGCAAAAGTAAACTAAAATATTGTTCTTACACTTGGCTAAAAAGTGTGTGACTAAATTGTGATGATTAAAATTATGGATTCTAATCAGTTAGATCTGGATTTTAAGCCTTAGTTTCTCCCCTTACAAACTTAAAGCAAATTACCTAGTCTCTTGAGATTTCAATTTCCTCCTCGGTAAGTATGGACGTTATTGACAGTATCTATTTCAATTGGAAATGGACATATTGAGATGTTAATGTCTTCTAGAACACTTCAACCAGACCAAGTTGCCTATCTCAACTGTTCACGTTTTCACTCACCCGTCATTAGATGGTGGCTCATTGACTTCACACCATTTCCAGGTGTATTCTCTTTCATCACCTCCACTACTTCTGTCTTGGTCTAAAAACCACCATTGTGTCTTACCTGTTCTGTTCTTGCAGATGATCTCTTCAGACTTTTTTCAACAGTGTGTTCAGTACAAGCCCTTTTGAATTAAAATTAAAACATGAGAATTATCTGCTTAACAATGACCTGCCCATAGTTGTTCATGTTACCTGGAGAAGAACCAAAGTTTTTGCAGTGTTCTCCATAGAACCACAGGATTTGGCCCGCCCGCACTTGTCTGCCCTCATCTCCCGATGCTCTCTCATTCTCTTATTCTACTCCAGCCTCATCAGTCCTCTTGCTCTTCCAGGAATACACATTCACAACTACCTCAGGCAGATTCTTCACACTTGCTGAACACTCTGCCTGGAAGCTTCTGCCCTCAGATATATACAAGTCTTGCTCTTTCTCTTCCTTCAGACCTTTATTCAGACGTTACCTCCCCAGATAGGTCTTCTCTGGCTGTTCTATTTAATACTGCACAATCTCTCTCTCTCCCCCTCTTCCTTCCCTCTTCTCCTTCTCCCTTAGTCTCTCTCCCACCCAACTCTCTCTCCCTTCTCTGCTTTATTCTTTTGTCCTTGACTTTTATCACCATCTAACCTCTTGTGTATTTTACTTGTTCATCTTTATTTTTAACCGTGCTGCCCTGAATATGAGTTCCATAAGAACTTTATACCCTAGCTGGTACAAATGTGCTTGTATATAGCAGTCACCTGATAGATAAATAAATAAATAAATAAATAAATAAATAAATAAATATTGAACCAACAAACGAACAATTGGGAAGCCATGGTGTGGCTCAGCCATATATCTATACTCTCTATACCTATTGCACACACTTCTTGGATGACACTGCGTCGAGGTGAAAACTCATTCTGATGTTTACCTTCGGCCTATTGGAAAACACCTCCACAAAACACAGCCCCAGATATTGGGGTGACAGTTCTCCAAGGTCCAAAGGAAGTAGGGAAGGAAAAGGAAGCTTCTAGAAGTCCTCAATCAAGTCAAAAGAGGGAAAGGAAATGCAGGGTGCAAACCCCTTATCCCTATACACACAAGGTGGACTCACTATTTGTAGGCAAGGGTCAAAAATTAGGGGAAAGGAGACCCCTTATTTGGACTAAGCAAACATTTCAAGATCAGGAAATTCCTTTCTGAGTAAAGAGAGACTGTCAGTCACAAAAGCCACTTAACTCTGAGGCAAGCGACTTTGATGTGGGAGATGTAGATTTCATCACAGGAGGACAGCAGGACTCCAAGGCATTCTGTAAAAGTCTTTATAAACCTAAATGTTTTAGAGCATTTCTGTCTCTTCTCTTTATTCACTCATTCAACTCTAAACTTGTTACATGCCATAAAATCTTTTCTGCAGGGGGAGTTTCGTAAACAGCCTAGAGAAGCACTTTCCAATGTCCCAGCTGTTTACGTACACTCCATTGCCTTCTGCCACTGACCTGTAACAGAAGAGCTATTTGCAAAGAAAATGTTCAAATCATGAGTTACTTTTTTTCTCATGTACCTTCATTATATTTTTTGAGCAAGTGTTACCATGGAAAAAGGTATCTTGTGAGAGAGAGGTAGAGAAGTACAGAGAGAGAGAGAGATGGAGGCGTGAGCTAGAGATTAATAAGGTTAACAGCAAGCAAAGAAAGAGAAGCATGACCCAAATTTGAAAGGAGGAAAATGTTGGATAAGTTGACTAGAGAAAAGAGAAAGTCGGTGACAGTTAATCTATAGGAAGTTCTTTTGCCCTAGAATTATCTCACTACACTCACTGCTCACTGCCACTAATAGAACTAATTATGTGATGTTCTTTAGTTTCAACAAATCCTCTTTTATGTTGCTTTTTATGGCAGATTATACCCTGAGTCATAAATTCCAAGAGTAAGATAATCTCCACCCTTTAAAGCACCTATTCCAGCATTATGTTAACCATAGGTTGATAATCTTTGAAGATAAGTACTACTTTTTATATATAAAAAACTGTAATAATGATACCAAATTAATTTGATGATACCATTTTTATTTTATTTTCAAGCATTAATTTTGATTTCAAAATTTTCAGAAAAATACATTTCAGACAGAGAAAGCATTAATATTCCTCTTAAAGGCTTGAACAGGCTTACTGATATTTAAAAAGCTAAAAAAATATCCAGTAAAAGCATCACTTTATAGTGACTTCAGGCTGTTGATACATTCTAAAAGCCTTTGTTAAATGGGATTTCTCTTTCATGGTTGCCAATATACAGAAAAACTTAAATCTTCTTCCAGAATCATCACACCTATAAAAAGAGATTTTATTTTTTGTTATTTTATTGTGATATACATGATGTAAAGTTGACTATTTTAACTGTTTTGAAGTGCAAAATTCAGTGGCATCAATAATATTCACAATGTTGTAAAACCATCACCACCATCAATTTCTAGAACTTTTCCATCATCCCTAACATTGTATTCATTAAGCAGCAATTCCCATTTCCCCCCACACCCCTCCACCAGTTCCTAGTAACCTCTAATCTACTTTCTGTCTATATAAATTTACCTATCTTAGGTACCTCCTAGAAGTAGAATCATACATATGTAGTCTTTTGTGACTGGTGTCTTTCACTTAGCACAATGTTTTCAAGGTTCACCCATATTATAGATGTATCAGGATTATATTCTTTTTAAAGGCTGAATAATATTCTATTGTATGTATATACCACAATTTGTTTATCTAGTCATCTGTTGGGAGACATTTCCACATTTTGGCTATTATGAAAAACATTATGAACATTGGTATACAATGTTTTGTTTTAAAATACAATGGGGTTTATTACCTCCTGAGCAGTTCAAAGAGCATTTCAAATTAACTGCTGCTTGGCCTATTAGGAAATACCGCCCCACATTAAAACTTTAGTTACGATTATTTAGTAAGTCACTTTTTAAAAATATATTTTATTTATTTATTTTTAGGGAGAGGAGAAGGGAGGGAGAAAGAGAGGGAGAGGAACATCAGTGTAGGATTTGATAGGTTGTCTGTTTTATGTGTCCCAATCAGGAACTGAATCCACAACCCAGGCACGTGCCTGGACTGGGAGTCAAATCTGAGACATTTTGCTTTATGGGAGGAAGTCCAACCAACTGAGTCACACCAGTCAGGTCAGTAAGTCACTTTTATAAGTCTCTGTTTACCAAGAGAGGAACTTACAATGGGCAGCAGGAAATTTTGCAAAGGCAAACATAGGGCCTTAGCCTGTACCTCTGAGGCTGCACATTAGACTTAAAAAATACTGAAGCTCCAATCCCTGCACCAGAATAACCAAGTTAAGATCTGGAGGTGGGTTAAAGCATTGGTATTTTAATCACTCCATCCCCTCTCCACCCCACTGCCACTGCTCCTGTGATTCTCTTGTGCATCCAGGGTCGAAAACCCCTGATCTAGGGCAATCTGGTTTCAGTCATCAGAGCTGCAATTCTAAATTAGGTTCCCACTGGAGCCCTCAGAGATCTAAGAGGGAATCTCATTTTACAGCCATGTCCTGTACAATAATATCACCCAGATCCTACAAAGTTGTCAATAAAGGGAATCATTTCACTAATTATGACTACCAATACCAGGCTTGGACCAGAGCACTTGATGATGAGTAGTGGCCTCTGAAACCGGGAGAGTTGTGCCAGCAAAAATGAGACTGACTCCCCAAGGGGAATGTGAATGTCTTACCCGGTGTTACAGACTGACTACTTGTGTCCTCCTGAAATTCATATACTGAAGTCCTAATTCCCAGGGTCCTGGTATTTGGTGATGGAGCCTTTGGGAGATACTTAGGGTTACATGAGGTAATGAGGATGGGACCCTTGTGGGAAAGCATTAATGCCCTCTGTGTACACACACGCAGGAAAGGCCATGTGAGGACACTGCAGGAAGGTGGCTATCTACAAGCCAGGAAGAGAGCTCACACCAGCAACTGACGCTACCACACTTTGATCTGGGACTTCGGAACTGCGAGAAAATAAATTCTGTTGTTTAAACCACTCAGTTTATGATACTTTGTTATTGTAGCCCAAGAAGAATAAAACGCTCTGAGTACCCCACTCACACTCGGAGCAGAGCCTGAGTAAAATAAGAAGAGAAAGCCAATAAAAGCATGTTACGTTGCCAAGACCTTCCAAGGATTCTCAGAGTTGCCCATTAAGGGAAGAAAGAGAGCAAAATTTTACACATTGGCTACTGTGTCCCACACCAGCCGAGGCCGTCCCATTGGTGCATTGATTTCTTCACGCTTCCAGTATGTGCTTCCTTGAATGCCAGGTAGGTCCTGGCAGACTTCCCATCCCGTGCTAATTGGGAAGCCTCTGAGTAGAAAGTGGCAGTTAAACAACACAATTCAGGCAAGACCCTGTTAGGTGATTACTGGGAGACCATTTGTTATAGCAGGCAGAGTAAACAAAAAATGAGCAAAAGAATGTGAGGCAGGAAACAAGAGATGTTCAGTGCAGGGAATTTCTGGAGACTCTAGTCAAGCCTCCCACCCCAAGGTCCAGTCACAGTCTGACTTCCAACTCCAACCCCAAGGTCCAGTCACAGTTTGAGCTTGCAAGCTCTCCCCGTATTCTTTGGATGGCTATAATCTGATTTTATTAAGAGACCTGGTAGGTTTTCTCACAATATACCACTTACTTACTTTCTATCACACTATACACAAGTGATACATAATTTTGGAAGTACTGATGTGATGGTTAATTTTCTGTGTCAACCTGACAGGGCCACAGGATGGTCAGATATCTGGTTAAGCATTTCTGAGTATACTCATGGGTGTGTTCCTAGATGAGATTAGTATTTGAGTTGGAAGACTGAAAAAAGCAGATTGTACCCCCAACTACCCTCCAGTGCAGGTGGGCATTACACAGTTCCATTAAGGGCTCAAATAGAAAGGCAAAGGGAAAAAGAATTTGCTTTTCCTGCCTGATCACTGAGCTGAGACTTTGGTCTTCTCTGGCTCTCAGACTGAGACTTCCGTCACTGGCACTCCATTCTTAGAATGTGGACTGAATCTATGCCATTAGCTCCCCTGAGTGTGGGACTTGCTGACTGCAGATCATGGGACTTGCCAGCCTCTGTAATTGCATCAGTTAATTCCTCATCAAAAATATCATATACATATTATGTATGTATATATAAATCTCATGTACATATTTTATATATATCCATCCTATTTGTTCTGTTTTTCCAAAGAACCCTGACTAATCACCAAGTCAGTTATTTAAGAAACAGTAAACAAAAGCAGGAGCCAAGTACAGAGAGCTGTATGGGAAGCAATTCAACCTCCAGACGACATAAGGCTCAAAACTGTGACAAATCTGAAGTTATTAAATCTTCGTTTTTCATCTTTTAGTATGCATTCACTTATATTCCTTTTCTACCAATCGTTGAAATTACTCATCTAAGGAGAGCTAGGTCTGATCCATCCATTTAACACTTTATCATGTTTCTAACTCTTGGTATGCAGATATTTTAAATATTTACCATTTAGTTTTATATTTATTTTAATATTTTGGTATAATATTAGTATAATATTTTATTATAATATTATAATGTTTTACTTAATATTTTATTATATTATAATATTTTAGTATAATATTTATTTTAATATATTTAGTATAATGGCCATATATGATTATATTTTCTCTCATAGATGGTAATTTCATTAATCAGGGATTGACAATTGTGATCTACCACCTGTTTTTGTATGTTCTGTAAGCTAAGAATGGTTTTTACATTTTTAATGAGTTTTAACAAATCAAAAGAATAATATTTTGTGACACAAAAATTATATAAAATTCAAATTTCAGTGTCCATAAATAAAATTGTATTGAAGGCAGCCACATCCATTCATTTATGTATTATCCATGGATGCTTTTGCAATACAAAAGAGAGTTAAGTAGCTCCATCAAAGAACATATGGCCTTGAAAAGCCTAAAATATTTACAATCTGGCTGTTTACAGAAAACATTTGCTGAGCTCTGTCTTAGATGGCAAAAGGATGCTTGCTTACTTTCTTTTGTGTATCTAGCCTTTCTAATGAAGATAATAATTCCTATGTTTTACTAGCACTGGTTTTTTACTAAGACACTCAAGATCTATTAGGTAGAAGAAAGTTTTACTAATTTGTTTTTATATTCTTCACAAATCTTACACATAGATTGCATATAATAAATCTGTTTACTGGATAAATTAGTAAGTGAGTAACTCTGGTGAATCTGACAGCATGTAGCCTCAGCAAGAAGCCAAAAAGATACCTATTCCTGCTTCTGCTTTGTGCAGAGCTTGATCACACATACTTTAGGAAGCATATCTGATGTTACAGACTCTTTCCCAACAGATTTACAGGATGTGTGTGTGTGTGTGTGTGTGTGTGTGTGTGTGTGTCAGGGGGAACACCCTGTTACTAGAGATAGTATCATAAACTAACAGAACTAGAAGGAAAACATTTCCTACAGCTGCTGATTTTAAGCAGGACTATATTTGAATCATTCCCAAAAGGTAAGTTTGCTCTTTAATAATAATTATCCACAGATACAGCTTCTTGTGGTTCGATATTTTAGAATGTCATAACTAAATTCTTAAAAAGTACTTCCTACTCTTCAGCTTAATTCTTTATGTTGTTATATAAGCATATCTTAATGCCATTCATTCAATAGCTTTATAAACAACATTTACCTTAAAGTTTTATAGTTATGTCTCTTTTCTTCTCATGTCATTTGATTCTCAGTTTGGAGACAGTGCTTGTTATATCTTTATCTGTTTAAAAGCTACCACCACCAGTATCATCTCTAGTACTCACCATGATGGGGATTAATAAATCATGATAGCAAAAATGTTAGACCTGGAGTCTACAAATCAAGGTGTGAGTTCTAGTTCTGGCTTAAGATAGTGCCTAATATACAGTGAATGCTTGGTGAATGCTCCCTTTGGTCCTTTTCTTTGTGAAGCAAGGTGTTTACTGACTTTCTCTGCTCCAGTTTTCTTATCTATGAAATGTGAGAAGAAAATACTTTCTGGGCTTATCAAATAAGATGTTTTTAAAAACACTAATCCTATGAAACATTATAATATTGCAAATTATTATGGTAAATGAGAATTCAAAACCATAAGAAAAACTTCTGCAAGTGGCAGTATAAATTAAAAGGCCAGAGAATCAATATTTGCCATTGTGCTGTCCCTGCCCACCATGAGGTTTGGAGCAAAAGAGAATGTTTGCTCTGCTTGATCAACATAGACTTCTGGGTCTATTCTACAGGCCAATGTCTTCATTCAGGTCAATGGCACTTGAGCAAGTGATTTCTAATGAATTCCAAATGAGGGTCCTGACTTGTGCTGAAATTTGCATTGGAGCTTTATCTGAACAGGCAAACAAAGTATTTTTTTGTTGTGCTTCATTACAAGTAATGGTGAATTGTCGATCAAATATTGCAAATTACTTTGCCCAACAGTACCAAAAATAGACATCAATTTTTCTGAACAGCTTTTTTTTTTTAATCAGAGGCTAAGAGAGCTACATAGATAGTTCTGGTTATTTTATACTACAATAAGAAGACCGAGAAGGAAAATCTCCCTTAAATAAGTATCGATTATTTCAAATCTCAGAGAAAAGTATTTGGTTTTAGCTGTTATAAATACATTTTTGTGTCTATATTCATAAAAGGGCCATAGTTATGTTTTAGAAATAAGTTTAAAACTTTTATTTCTCTATCTTTAGTTTGGGGGCAATCCTTTGGAAAGTCAGTGAGGTCTTTGTTCCAAAATACCATTTGTGGTTATAATGTGAAAGCAATCAGAGATAAGTAAATGAATGGCCATGTCTGTGATTCCCGCCCCAAACCCAAAACCCTTTATTTCCAAAACAAGTGGCCAGCCTACAAACTCTAGTTTTTTGCCCCCTGTTCCATAGTAATAAGTAAAGACAACCAGAAACAGCTTACTTCTACCCAGAAAGTAAGCAGTATTTAAATTCTGTCCTGAGGCCATATCAAAACTCCAGCTCTCTGTAATAATGTAGTCCAAATAAAATTTGATAGTCTTGCCATCCCACAGGACTTCACACTGGCCCACTATGTCACAGATTAGTGACATAATGATGATTGGACCAAGTTAAAAGAATTCACTAGTGCTCTTTATGTTTCTTAAGAAATGTGCCAGAGGGTGGGAGATCAACTTCCAACAAACTTCGGGCCTGCCAACTTGGTAAATTGCCTAGAGTCCAATATTCAAGACATGTCAAGTTATCTGAGGGAAAGGTTAAATTTCTGCAACTTGCATCTCCTGCCACTAAGAAACAATCCTTAGCTCCTACTATATAAGTCTCAAAAATTACCTTACTACCCTTGAGAGTAATGGGTTACATATTATTTGTTGGTTCTTACACCGTTCCCATTCCCTTTCATACTCTTGCTTTCATTGCAGGAGTTGGACGAATGACAAGCACATTTTTCCATGGTCTTTTGCCAGAGGGTTCCAAATACAGGTTAGATTCTGCCAGTGAGATGTACATATGCATGAATTAGCAGGCAGAAGAGACATAAACGTCACTGGGGCAGCCACGGTGGTGGACAAGTGAATTTAAGATGTAAACATGTACAGCAACTTCTGTATTCCAGGCTAGCCTTTTTACCCCAGGGCTGCAGGGCGACCCTGATTATTGATTTCATCTCTGAACATCTTCCTGACTTCTGCATGAAAACAAGAAGTTTCAGGTTCAGTTTTAGTGAATTTGAAAGCTGGCAGCAACTCCCCTGACTTTCACTCCTTAACTCTTTCAAAAGTTTTTAAATACTGGTACCTGCTTCTGTGTATTGAATACCTTTGACTTGAAATATTTAAACTGGTTTCTAATTTCTTAATTGAGCCTTGATTGCATGCAGGATCTAATTCACTTTTGCATTTTCTATAATACTCAATAAGCATTTATTGATGGGAGGCCCCAGGATGACTGACTACATCTTTGTAGACCATATTCTAATCATTTTATTTGTCATGAAGCCCTTTATGGTATTGTTATATTTCTTGTAATCGGACAGAGCAGTCTTGTCTGTTCTAAGCATCAAGCAAACTAGTCTTCCTAAGGGATTACTACAGAGTATTATCACTCACTGCCATCTGGCTAACTGATACAAAGAAATAAACACGTTATTTGTTGAGATAAATAGTCCTTGCTGTTTTAACACTGCACACAATTTGACCCTAGGTTTTAGGGGCACTTGGGTACTATCTCTCAGTAAATGACCTCAAGAGACAGATAAGAGGAAAATGTTGTAAAAGAATTAGAGATTGCTATGTTTTGAATATTTGTCTTATTTTTTATTAACAGTTTATTGAGATATAATTCAACTACCATAAGATTTACCTATTTAAAGTGTACAATTCAGTAGTTTTTCAGTATATGTATCGATTTGTGCAAACATAACTCACAATCTAATTTTAGAAGATTTTCATCATTCAAAAAAAAACCCTGTAATCAGCAGTCAGTTCACTCTCATGACCCCCACTCCCCCGCCATCCACATGTTGCTCAGTTTTGGCAAGCACTAATCTACTTCCTCTCTATGTCTATGCTTATTCTGGACATTTCTAACTTCTCCATAGCTTCAGCAGTATTTTTTATAGCCTGTCATTTTGATTGTAGCCGTACCATCCCGGTGAGCATGAAGTGGTATCTGGTTTTGATTTGCATTTCTTTAATGACTAATGATACTGAGGTTCTTTCCTTGCACTTACTAGCTTTTTGTATATGTTCTTTGGTGGAGTGTCCATTCAAATCATTTATCCGTCTTTTAACTGGATTATTATTATTTGTTGTTGTTGAGTTATAGGAGTTTTTTTTTAATGTATTCTGGATATAAGTTCCTAACCAAATACATGGTTTGCAAATATTTTGTCCTATTGTGAGGGTTGCATTTTCACTTTCTTAGTATTGTCATTTTGAAACTTTAATATTTTGGTACAGTTTAATTTACTTACTTTTTTCCTTTTGTTACTTGTGCTTATGGCATCATAGTTAAAAAACCCTTGCCTAGCCCAATGCACAGATATTGACTCCTATGTTTTCTTCTCTTCTAAGAGCTTTATACTTATCATTGTTTTAAATATGTTATTTAATTATAAGTTCCTATGATTTAATTTTTGTAATGGTGGGGCTTAATCATCAGCTCTGAAAATTCCTGAAGTTTAACAATTGGCTTTCACAGTCTGGCATGAGCCAGCTCCAGGACACCATTGGTACTAAATGGTAGTGCTGGATGAGGCTAGAAGAAAGACAAGCCAAAATTCTGATGTTGGCAGGAGAAAGAAGCTGCTGGTTACTCCCCCATGAAGACAGAGGTGTCCAAGAGAATTGAACCCTTCTCTGAAAACTGGTCTTCTTTCTAAAGGCAACTGGAAAACTAATCTAAGGCTAATTCTATAAGGAATCTCAGGTGTAGTTTTAGAAGCTGCAGATAAGACAGACCAGTAAGAACAGGATTCTTTTGGACTAACTCAGAAGACAAGTTATGGTAGTGGTAGAGGCAGCATTAAATTGTCTATAAAACTCCTCAAGAAATTAGGGCACTGGGAAGTAGACTGTAGCCTCAGCAAAAGAACACTGGGAGGAAATGGACGTGATAGAGGGCCCGAGTCACTAAATAAAGCTCGGAGCAAAGTGCCACACTCTGTCACTAGACAGATAAGCAGTCTCTGCAGAGAATGAAAGCAAAGTCAAATGATGGTAACTACTGTGGACTAGACCTATGAAGTAGTAAGAAATATTAAAACTTTGAGGAGACAGCACCAAGAATACCAGATTTCAGAACTGGCAGGAGCAAAGGATTGAAAGATATCTGTTGCTGATAGGATATCATTTGATATATTCAGAACAACTTCGTCTCACAACACATTTTCTCTGATCTCCTGTTCCCGAAAACAACTGGAGATACTGGGAAAACTATGTAAAAACATTTTTAAATGCTTCATGGAGCAGGGAAAACATAAGTAATCTGTAAAAACAACAACGAAGAAAAAGGAAAAGACTCCTAAAAGGTGTGGACCAAATAAGGTGTCTAGGGAAAGTAACCTCACAGGGGGATCTGATCACAAATTCCTGACTGAGCAGGTCCTGCGAGTAATCATCCCTCAGGCATGTAACTTCTTTAGGAAAAGGCCTGCCTTGCCTAAGTGAGCCCTGTCCTGCATTTCTGTGCATCTAGGTTAAGACACCTTTCAAATACTCCCTTTCAGACCCCTTCTCACGTGACCACCCCACCTTGCTTTCTCTCACCTTCATGCAACCTTCCTTAATTTCAAATGCAAACGGAAACTTCAAAACTCATTTTCAGGAGCATTTGAGATCTTGCTTCTTGACAAATATCATCAGTTTGGTCCAAATAAACTCTCATAAAAAAATCTCTACAGGTTTGGACATTTCTTACATCAACAAAGCTAAGTAATCTGTAGAGTTTGTTTTTACTCTAGGGGACAAGCTAAGGAACCTTAGGTTTATATTTTGAAACATACATGGTATGCAGAGGATAGAAGATAAAGCCACATATTTATGGAAATTCATGGCATAGATTTGAAATTCTAATGAGAACACTTTCAGTATAAGAGTGAACAAGAAATAAATTTACCTTAAAGATCTACCTTAGAAAAGATGATGTTGCAAAGTTACCTTTGCCCTGGGAGTGTGGAGAAAAAAAAATTCCCTAAGTCTTCACAACCTCAAGCAATGCTTATGTGGATTTGAAGCCCAATTCAAGCTATGTATAAGGTTGCCAGATTTAGCAAATAAAAATAGAGAATACCCTGTTGAACTTGAATAATCTTATAGTATATGCCCTAAATATTGCACTAAAATTATTCATTTTTTAATCTAAAATTCAACTGGTGTCCTGTATTTTATTTCACAACCCTACTCATAAAGCACAACACATTAAGTAGGGCAATTTAATTTAAATTGTTCCATGTTAATAGTGCCCCCTGGGGACATAGAAACAAGCCTATGTCTTTTTTTGAAGAATATAACTTCAAACCAGGCTTGAAAGAATTTATAATACAAACTCACAATAAAAAAAATCACAACATATATAAGATATAAAGAAAGTGTAAATAGGAACCTGGAATTAAAGCCAGAAAGATTAATCAAATCCACAAAGACTTTAGCTATTAGGATTATCAGGTATGGAATATAAAATTACATGGTTAATATGTTTAAAAATATAAAAAAGACACTTAAAAACATAAGCAATAGACTAGAAGAAAATACAAGCAGATTTCAAGAAGAACCAAATAGAGATTTATGAATGAATAAACAGTATAATCCTTGAAATTCAAAACTCAATGGCTGGGTGAACAGCATATTAGACAAAGCTAAAGGGAGGATTAGTGAACTGGATAAAACATGTGAAGAACTTATCCAAGGTGAAGCTCAGGGAGATACTAAGAAATGTGGAATATAGAGAGGTTGAAAAGAATTGAGGATGAAGTAAGGATTTCTAACTTATTTCAATTTGCATTCTAGAAGAAGATAAAAGGTTATATATATAGGCAATTCTAAGTCCTTCCAGACAGTGAAATGAAGCTGCTGAGAAATGTCTTACTTCTGTCATGATTAGCTCAAGGTCTTGGGGTCAAATACATTGAGATACAACCTAGGAAATTATGAAAGTTATATGTCTACCAAACAAAAACAAGAGAAAGATTGAGGAAAAAAAGGTGTAGCCCCTCAGAGACTTTGATCATGAACTTGCTAGATTATCAATGTAAAGATATTATTTAAAACTATTAAGAAATCTAGAGTTAGATGAGATGAGACTTTAGTTTCAAGGCATTGATCAGTCAACTCCTCATTTATTTCAGAAAAAAAGTCCAGTCTGTCCTAAGTACTAAGGTGAGTGCTAGGCTCCCTTAATGTACTATCGATAAGAGGACTACCTACAATAAAAGGTAGACTATTTTAAATACCTTAACAGAATAAAAAATCAAGCACAGGAGAATTTCAGAGTAGAGAATATTCCCATTTGGTTGGAAAAAAATCAACTAAAGGGGACATGTGAAATGAATATTAAAGAAAGAACTGGTATTTTTTCTACTGGTAATAAAAAAGAGAGAACATCAAGTAAATATGATACATTAGAATATAATTATTGGAAGTCTTCCAGATGCTTAGGGAATAACAAAATATTAGTTTACTTAATGTATTTGAAAAGCATTAGAAAGTAATAACAATCTCAACCCCCACCAAAGAGTGTAGAGATGAATTCATAGCTGAAGAACTCATATTTATTTATTTATTTATTTAAAAAAATTATTTAGTTATTTTTCAAGTACAGTTTTTTTTGTCAATTTCTCCCATCCCAGCCCCCCTTGCCCCGTCTCCCCACCTCCCTCCCATTCCCCCCCCACAGTCCTCATCCCTGTGTCTTTCATACTTGTTTGAAGAACTCATATTTAATTTGCTAAGAAATTGTAACTGTCTGGGCAGCCTGCCTCAAAAGCTTGTTACAGATGGGAATCTGGCTCTCAGACTCCATGCTCTTAAGCCTCCACTGTGCTGCCTGTAGACAATGATGCCTATTCATGAGACCCAGCGAATTTTTGGCAATACATTAAGGGCTTGACACATATTTAACCATTAGAAAAATTTCAGCATTGCTCATGATTTAAGAAGACCAATCACAGAGCTCTCAGTCAGATATAGCAGGAGACGCTTCTAGAAATAACACCACAATGGCTGCCTAAGGAGAACCCCAAGTTCAGTTCATAGTTGTATTGGTTGGTGACAGTGGGACTGGAAAAACTACATTCATGAGACGTCATCTGACTGGTGACTTTGAGACATATGTAGCTACCTCGGCTGTTGAGGCCCATCCCCTTATGTTTGACACTAACAGAGGATCTATTCGGTTCAATGTATGGGACACAGCTGGTCAGGAGAAATTTGGTGGACTGAGAGATGGCCAGTCAAGCCCCTTATAGTGCTTGATGTAACTTCAAGAGTTATTTGTAAGAACATGCCTAACTGGCATAGAGACCTGGAACGAATGTGTGAAAACATCCCCATCCTGTTGCGTGGCAGCAAAGTGGACATTAAAGATGGAAAAATTAAGGCAAAATCATTGTCTTCCTCTAAAAGAAGAATCATCAGTACTATGACATTTCTGCAAAAGTAACTACAACTTTGAAGCGCCCTTCCTCTGGCTTTCCAGAAAACTAACTGGAAACCCTAACTTAGAATTTGTCGCCATGCCTGCTCTGCCCGACCTGAGGTTGTCATGGGCCCAGCTCTGGCAGGAAATGTGAGCACGACCTAGAGGTTGCTCAGACCACCATTTTCCTGGATGATGATGACGACCCAAGAGAGAGGGAAGCTCAAGCCCAGCATCAGAAGTCGAGTTTTGTAGGCAACTATCTCTTGATGTCATTTTGCAGTGTTTTGCCACTTTATTAAATAACTAAGCAGAACATGTGTTTGATCTTTGGGATGCTGAAGGAGATGAATGAGCTTTGAAATAAATACAGCAGTGAAAAAATACCTTCATTTTTTTGGACTTCCATATTCAGCTATGTTGGAACGCAGTTGTTTCATAGTGAGTTTGAAATATCACACTGCAGTCACGTCTCAATGTCCAGCAGTGAACCTTGTTTGTTATCGTCACTCCCATTTCTTTTCATTTAGAATCAGAATAAAATTGTATTTTAGGTATCTAAAAAAAGAAGAGGTACAAACACAAACAATTGGGAAGTTGAATAATAAATTCAATGTCATGAAGGTTTTTTGGGAGCAGATGCATTTTACACTATATTTTTTCTTTCTGTTGATCAATCTGATATACTCCTTAAAAAACTGGAATATCAGACAAATTCTTCTTACCTTGGTAAATTTATTTTTGATGTTTGTGTCAAGAAAATAGTATAAAGGAAAGAAAAAAATCCAAGGATATTTGTAAGTATATTTGGCTGAAAAGTCAAACATAATCAAAATGATTAAGATTTAGAAATTGCTTCAATAATGATGGTATAATAAAATAAAACATGATAATATAGTTTAAATTATGCTATATAAAAAGTATATATTTGAATATCGATTTGAAAAGATTAAATAAACAAGTGGCATAAACTATTTTGTATTGCTTATTTATATATAAATTATATTTATAAAATGTATTATGTTTCTATAAAGTGATAAAGACTGAAAGAGTCAAGATCTTGGAGAGTTGATACCTTAGAGTGAAGGAAGTTTTGCAGTTTTGCTGATTATAATTATTTTGGATTTTTTCATTGTATAGCTAGATCAATAGACAAGGAAAGATGTTGTTTGAACTGACACGACACAATATTTAGGCAAAGAGCCATTAGGTAGTGAGTGTATTCAGACAGATGACTGTCTGTATGGAAATCCTTTGCTGTGTACGGCAGAATAGATCCAAGTTTCCTTCCACTCTGATTCTATTTCTTCTTGGAACTTTTAAACTTGTTCTGTTTTTTCCCATTCCTTTTACTGAAAAAGGAAACTTCATGACATAGTAATTGTCAATTATACTTTGGTTGGCATACACATAAGTTTAATCTTGATAGTGAAGTCTTATGTGATATTATTTGGAATATCAATTACCCTATTAAAAAACAAGAAATACTTAAGCCAAATATGCAATAAAATGACTACATTTAAAAAGATGTGACATCTACTAACCCAAATGTTAATACCATATTAATATAACCTTTGTTAAAATCTACCCAAGAAAAAAGAATTATAATACACATTTAAAATGTACAATGGGAAGTTTAAAGACAACCTGCTTTAATACTTTGTAACATATCAAGAGGACAATGAAACCAACAAATAATAACAGCCTCGATGACCCAGAAAATAGAGTTTGACATAGCACTTAAAACCTTCAGTATTTAGAAAATCTTACTAGAGAGTAAAAACAATTGAAAAAACAACAAATCATTAATGCAGGATGGTCTATCAGAAAGTATAATGACAGCTTAAATGATATATATGATACAAAAAATAACCAAGAAAACATACGATTGTGAATTTAGAAATCTTGTAAAATAAAACCCTCAGATGAGAAACTAATCCCCAGCACTAATCAATTTCAGGAAGCCTAATTAGAGCTGTTAAACCTAATCTCCCAATTTGGCATTTGCCCAAAATGTGGTCAGGAGCACTACTTTCGTGTATAAAAATAGAGATTATCCCAAAACAATATAAGAACATCATTATCTTCTGCATAATGATACAAAGTAGCATATACCTTGTAAGAAATTAATGATCCCTTTTGTTTTTGTTTTTTTAATTTTTAAGATTTTATTGATTTATCTTTAGAGGGGAAGGGAAGGGAAGGAGAGAGTTAGAGAAACATCAATGTATGGGTGCCTCTCACGTGACCCCCACTGGGAACTGGCCTGCAACCCAGGCACATGCCCTGACTGGGAATCAAACCGCGATCCTTTGATTCGCAGGCCTGCGCTCAATCCACTGAGCTACACCAGCCAGGGCTGTTTTTGTTTTTTATAAAGATTTTATTTATTTATTTTTAGAGACAGGGGGAGGGAAAGAAAAAAGGAGAGAAACATTGATGTGCAAGGGACACACCAATCAGTTGTCTCTCACACACTCCCAACTGTGGACCTTGCCTGCAACCCAGGAATGTGCCTTGACTGGGAATTGAACTGGTGACCCTTCGGTCTGGAGACGGGCATTCATTCCACTGAGCCACACCAGCCAGGGCCGTGATCCCTGTTTGTTTGAAGAAAAAGAATCATGTTCTTGAAGAAAATGTTCTTAGTTATTATTTCTGATTCTTACCCAGAAGGAAAGAAATATAGAAAGTATATATTAGTTCAGGCAGCTGATGAAATGCACACACACAAAAATCAGATTGTTATCATAAAGACAGAAGGTGTTCCATTCACAGTTGTCTAATTTTCTACCTCCATACACTCTTCCTGGGCAACCTCATTCAAATGCATAATTTAAATGACCGCTTGTTTATCTATAAAGCTTCTAAATTACCAAGACTATGATTTCACCACCTATTTTCCTTTTCTTTTTTTATATTTATATCAGACAAAATAGACTTGATTGATTGATTTTAGAGAGAGAGGAAGGGGGTGTGAAAAGACAGAGAGAAGCATCGATTTGTTTTTCCACCCATTCATGCACTCACTGGTTGCTTCTTATACATACCCTGACTGGGGATTGAACCTGCAGCCTTGGCATATCAGAATGACGCTCTGGCCAACTAAGATACCCAAGCCAGTATTTCCATCACCATTTATTTCCATCAGGAAAACTGACACCTTTAGAAAGTAGCTCCCTTAACCAAGACCCCACACAAATATGGACAGGATCCATCTATTTTCACTTGCACCCCTCCTGTCTCTCCTCAGATCAACATATTCATCTTGTTCTGACTTCCAATATTACTCAGTGGGGTTTTGTCTTTCACCGTATCTCTCTCCTTCCCTGGGCATTTAAATGGAATCCAGTTGAATGCTGCTGCTGCCTCTCAATAGCTAGCAAAACTGGCTCAAGGTTCGATGGCCTGTGGAAGTCTAGCCTTCTCCCCAAGATTTCTGCAAATCCTTAGGTGCTTATAACCACAGGCCCCTCCCAGTCCTGGTGTGCTCTCTGTTCTGCAGCCCTGTCTTCAGTTTCCACAACAAAATCACTCACACTTAAGACTGTTGGATTTAACAATTGACTTGTCTGAGATCAGGGGGAGGGCACCATTACCCAGCACACAGTATCCAGCATCTTGCTCACTCAACTCCCTGTCTGTTTCTCCATCCTCTCACTTCTCATCCTCTTCGTTTTAGATGGCTCTAGGAACACCCAATTAATTCAATCCCCTCCCAATCTTTCGGTGCCAGCCAACCCATTTTCTTTTCCTATACATCATTAACTGCTAAGTTCCACCAATGATTGCCTTGCGATAACTTAATTCTGTCACTTTTATTTCTGGGCCAATATATTAGTTCAGGTTCCTACCACTCACACTTGGTCTGGGCGTCTATGGGAGGCAACCAGTCTCTCTCTATCTCTCCTTCCCTCCTTCCCTCTCTCTCTGAAGGTCAGAGAGGGGTCGTGGAACTGAAGCAGCGTGGTAACTTGAAGCTGAACCCTTCTGTTAAAAACAAGACAACAGGCCCCCAAATGAAATTGCTTATGCTAAGTCCCAAGTCAACAAGCTAAAACTTTATTAAAGTTTCACCTCTCCCAGACATGGAATCTTAAACCAGTCAATCAGGAATCACCTAATCAACACTATTAGGTAATCTTCCTAAAGAAAAATGACCTTGCCAGAACCAATCTGCTTTTTGCCTAGTTTAACTTTTTTTGTTCCTGCTCCCTTCTGCCTATGAAAGTCTTCCATTTTGTAAAGTTCCTCAGAGCGCCTTTCAATAATATCTTTAAAATTTCCTCAGTTGAATTTTGTGTTATAAAACTTTCAATCCAGTGACCTTGGAGTGTACATTGTCCTCCTGGGAGAAAAAGTGTGGTTGTCTGTAAAAGAATAGGCTGTCTCAATGAATTCTGTCCATCTCAGAAATCCAAATAATCCAATGTATCACCCACCCTGGCCTACTTCTTATTCAGAGTGTAACTTATATGGAAGTCATTGGTCTTCTAATTTGCAAGAAACTGTTACCCTGAAAGCTGAGAGGATCCACGTGGCCAGGTTTACCACCAGTCAGCTCTGTCTGAAGAGCTGGACTTCCTGGAAGGGAGACTGGACCAGGAAAGTTCAGTGAGGCAAGGACTGGGCCTAGGTGGCAGCCTGGAATGCTTAAGTAGTGATGTCAGGAAATGTTTGGAACAGCAGAGGAGGCATGTCTTGGGGTGGCATATTCCAATGCTCTTCGATATTAACATGGCTTACTTTTTAGCTTATTGCTTTTTGCAGTTCCTCATATTTCTTTCTCTATTAGGTAAGTGGAAAAAGACCTGCCTTATTCACCTGCTCAACCTCAGGAGGGAGCTCAGGCATTAAATATTAGGGGAACCTATCATACCTCTTAATCAGCCCTTAGCTGCTATGAGTGTGCAAAGCACTTGACTTTCTATTTTTTCTTTTTGTTTTTTAAATGGGATTTATTGGATTTGCAAAACCATCAGGCTTCAAGTGTACAACTCAATAAAATATAATCTGCACATTGCAACGTGTGTCCACTGTCCCAAGCAAAGCCTCTTTCTGTTCCCATTTTTCTCCCCCTTGGCCATCTCCAATTAGCCCCTACCCTCTTCCCCTCTGGCTACCACCACAACATTGCCTGTGACAATGTGTTATGTATATATGTTTTTTAGTTAATCCATTCACCTTCTTTTATCCATTCCTCTACCCCTCTTTCCCTCTGACCTCTCTAATCAGCCCCTAATTGCTATGGTGTGCAAAGCAAACACTCAACTTGCTAGATTATTTTAATATGAGGGTAACAAGCTTTATGACTTATTTTGTATGATATATATTGTCCTGAGGTTTTTGCTTCTATCCCCATTCTAGGATGCATTCAAAATAAGCCAAATGTCATTCAAAAGAGAGGCTGATTTGTTGAAAAATGCAATTTGCTGAGAAATACCTAATTTTCTTAATGCATGGTTTCTTTGCATTTAAAAGAAAAAGTCTGTAGAATTTGGTACCAAAGTAAAAAAAATTAATAATTAATTTTTTCTTCCATTTTACTTGTACCAGTGATTTAACCTGCAATAACCTGCAGCTGGTTCCCTTTTAATTTGTAGGCATGAACAATTGTTAAAAATTTGAGACTTTGTCACACTTCGGCTTTAAAAAAGGCTAAATAGAATATCTAACTATACAGATGGCCAAAATGTCGTTCCTGTACAATTTGCTCTTCCCAAATATTTTGTAATCAGAGATGTGTTTTGAAAGCTCTTTGCGAAACTAAACACAAGGATCCTCAGGAGACCCTAGGCCAGGAAATGCTTTCAGCCGGGTCCCAATGTCACCCCTCAAAGCGTGGGGCGGGAAAGCTGGCAACGGAAAAAGACTGAAGGCAGCCAAAGGCTGCAGAGAGGACGTCCCGCTCGGGAGAGAGGCGGGGACTGAGCCTTCGGGGGTTTAGCGGAGCCCCAACTCCCTGCGGCCCCGGGGTCGCGGCTCCTCGGCCCCTCCCACCCAGCGTGCAGCCGAATCCGGGTACCACTGCGTGTCGGGGCGTCCCCTTCCGCCCCTTCCGGGTCCCGGGCCCCGGGTCCGGGCATGCCGCTCCTCCGGGGACTGGGGCTCTGGGGGCTCGGCGCCTACGCAGACTACATCGCCGCGGCCAGAACCTCAGCTGCCCGCTGCGGCCGCGGCCCCAACGCACCGCCCACTGGGCCCCGGCCCCGCCCCTGCCTCCGCTCTGCTCAAAGGTGGGGGCCGCCGAGCCGGGCCACTACCACCACCACCACCGCCCGCCGAGACGCGGTGCCTGCTAGTGCCTACACCATGGAGCGCCCCGAAGCGGGTGAGCCGGGGCTGCCCAGCTGGCCGAGGGGGGCGACCGGAGCCGGGGGGCGTGGGCCCCGCTTCGCGCGGCCTCGGGGAGGGCTCCGCCTCGCCCCCGCGCCCCAGTTCCCCGTGCGTGGAGCGTGACCCCGAGCCCGCCCCACGCGCATTCCCTCCGCTGGAAGGCTCGGCGTAGCACTGAGCTGCCCGGTGCCGCTGGTTGTCACCAGTGCTACTCCTGAGAGAGGTTTAGTGCAAGGCACGAACTGTTGGTGCAACGGGGGCGACGGGTGTGGACGCACCCAAGGTTTCAATTTTGTTGCCGCCTTTTTGATCTTGTGTCCCTTAGTACAAACTTCATGCCAACACACACTTTCCGACGGTGTGTGGTTAGCAAAACCTCGAGAGTCTCGACTTTTATTCTTATTTTAAACATAAAAGACCTGACCCACCACAGTGTGTCGTTGAGAACTTTATTCTAAGTGTTTGAAGAGGACCTTTTTAAACTGGCGCCAAATCTGTAGTAGGGCCCAGAATTAATTTCCAGCTTAGGTCAGTGTTTATTTCGAAACTTAAGGAGCCAGTGATGGGTTGGACTTTAGGTGAAAGGGACAGAAATCAATTAGACAAAAGGTCGTCTTCTGTAAGCCCTTTGTAGTGAAACAATAAAAATATAAAAAGCATTAAAAGGTTAGTTGTATTATATAATAGCTGTTAACTAGTGTAAATACATTTACAGTTGTCATGGGAATAAAATAATTATGACTGTGGGTTTGGGTGTTTGAGATAGCATTCTGGGATTTTTCAACACAAAGTTTTACAGGTTTTTGGAGGTTACTGTTTCCTTGCATTCCTTTTCAGGTATTATTATCTTATTTCATCCATTTTTCTCTAGCAATTGTATTGTCCTTTTATTTTTGTGATGAGGAAACCACGGAGGTCAAGTGACTTGTTGATTGTCACGCAGCTGTCAGCATTTATCCAGATGTAAGATGCTACTGTTTTTACTAGCAAAGCCAGGACTAGCACGAATGGCCTGGACCCTTTCCATTGGTTCTTGGGAATATATCAAAATATATACCTAGTAGAATGAAGAGTCTTGCTTAATAAAGCCATGTTTTGTTATCCAAATAGGAAGCTTGCATTTTGTGTGGCAAAGAGCAAACTGTCCTTTTTCCTCCCTATTGGACTGTCTGTGATGAACTCATTTGTTGCAGTGCACATATATGTGAATATTAGTGTACACTTTATGGTTTTTAGATACATTTTAAATGTATACTTTTTTCCTTACGAAAACTAATAATAATTCTGTTTAAAACATTTGAGTTGCAGAAAGTGGGAAAATACCAATGTATTGAAGACAACTATGCCAGCATTTAGAAATTTATATCCTTTAGGCTTTTCCTACCTAATTGTAATCATAGTGTTACATTTGCTTTTTAAGAAGTCAAGGTTTGGTATACACTTTTTTTCTGGTTGTTGCAGTCTTCATAGCCATTATTCTTAATTACCATTAGAGTGAGTACATTTTGTGTAACCATATCCCTATTAGGCATTTAAGCTGTTCCACTTTTTCTTTTCTGTTTAAACAAAGCTGTGGTGAATCTCTGTCAGCATACTGTATATGACATATATATATGATATATACAGCATGCTGTATGTATCATAGGTTCCTGATCTGTTGCCAGACTGCTTTCTGAAAGGATTATTTCAATTTACAGCACTATAAACTGTGTATAATAAGAGGCAGCAGGACATGTTGCCGGAAGGGGCAGGTTTAGCAGCAGAGTGACTGGACTTAAATTCCATCCCGACACCTAGCTGTAACCTTGAAGAAGTTACTTAATTGGCTAGTCTGTAAAATCATAATAATAATATTGGTTTGGCCAAAAAGTTTGTTCATTTTTTTTCCCATGGGATGGCTCTAGTAGTGCTTAGTTGTCTTTAAGTTCATTCGAAACAATTTTTTTAGATTGTATTGGGACAGCTGTCATATCAGTGTGTACTTAAAAAACTTATCATGGAGGGAAATGAAGGGGGGGAAATGGGACAACTGTAATAGCATAATCAATAAAATATATTTAAAAAACTTATCAAAATTGGTGAAATTTTGTGTAGCCATTTTAATATTGAAGATGGAAGAAAATAAGCAAGATTTTTGGCATATTAAGCTTTATTATTTCAAGAAAGGTAAAAACACAACTGAAACACACAAAAAGATTTGTGCAGTGCTGTGACTGATTGAATATGTCAAAAGTGGTTTGTGAAGTTTCGTGCTGGAGATTTCTCCCTATACAGTGCTCTGTGGTCGTTGGGCTAGACCCGTTGAAGTTACTAGCAATCAAATAGAAACAGTGAGAACCATCAAGGTTCTACCACGTGGGAGAAGCGCCCACATACTCAGAATTTCCAAGTCAATAAAGTTATTGGTGAAAATGAAAGATGCCTTTTATTTTGTGGAAAAAACAATACCAACATTTTGGCCAACCCAATAGTACCTCCCAGATAGTGTGGTTGTGTGGAGTTACTATCTGTAAAGTACTTCTCTGGCTGTGCTTGGGATGTAGTACAAGCTCAGGCTCAATGTTAGCTGCTGTTGGTAGTAGTAGTAGTAGTTTGCCAGTTTGACCTCATTTTATGTTATTAGTGCCCTTTGAAACATTGCTTTTATTTGGATTTTTACAAAAGATAGAATTTTATTTTAACTAAGGTTAGACCAAATTTTAAGTACTGAAAACAATTAACTTTTCAGTTCATTACTGAATTTTAAACAATGAACTTTTCAGTTCATTACCAAATTTTAAGTACTGAAAACAATGAACTTTCAGTTCATTACTTAAACTTACAGTTTAAGTTCTTTAGTTAAGTGCCAGTTATTTTAAGGCAGTTTCCAAAAATGAAATATGTATACCTTCTATAAAAGTTATGATGGATGTGTTCAATTATTGTCTTCCAGCCTTCGCCTAACACTAAAGCTTTGATTAGAGAGCTGGAGGGAGGCTTCTAGATTTGAACCCAGTTGAGAAACTGCTTTATAGAATGACCAGCAGTTCTCTCAAGAGTTACTGGAACAAAATATTCTCTTTTTCCTGAGTTAATATTATTATTATTATTGATAATGTTCTCTTTTTCCTGAGTTGAAACCATAAAAATGGTTTCAAGTATTCTGTAATTTAATGGAACAAAGTTCATTTTTCATGTTCTACACTCGTGTGGATTTTGACATAACATTGCCATCAAGAGTTTCTCTATGCTTTATTTAAGATGGAGAATGGTGTTGAGCAAGTCATATTATGTGTCAATATTGGTTACTATGTCATATAGGATGTAGTACCTTTCCTTCATTCATTCTGTGAAAATGAGAATCTGATGTGCCGAAGCTGCCTTTAAGCACCAGGAGTTATTTTTCATGGGCATTATGATAAAGCTCTAATGCAGTGCAGCTGGAATAATTTATTAGCCATTCCCAAATGTGTATCTGACCTTTATTTAGTCATTTAGTACAAATGTATTGATCATCTACTGTGAACTGAACACTGTTCTAGGCATTGAGGAATCCAAGGAGAGTAAGACATGGCACTTAAGGTACTTAGAGTAAGGTGACCCTACTAACTGATACACTTTTGTAATAATTAAAAGCTTTCTCTTTCACTTTCAAAAGTATCTGGGTTTGGGCTGCAAACTGTATGTCTCTTTAGCCTAGAGTCTAAAGGGGAAGACAGCCATGTGGACCTCTGTAACACCATGCATTCATGCTGTGACAGGAGGAAGCACCATTACCTAGAAGGAGACTGGATTACCTAAGCCAGCCCTGAACTGAGGGTCAGGAAAGATGGTCTTGACAGTTAACGTCTGGTTTGAGTTTTTAGCCTTTAAACTGATTGTTCTCCGGCGTTAACACAGTCCCGCAGTCTGGTGTAGAAACAAAGTGTGACAGAGTAAAAGGGGGGTTTTCTAGGGTAGTGTTTTTCAAACTTCCATTGCACGTTAGGATCACCCTGCAAGGCTTTAAAAACAAATACGGGAGGCTGGCCTGATCCCCAGAGACTGTGATTTACTTGGCCTGGGCAGGGACCAGACACTGGTAATTTAAAAACACCTCCTCAAGTGGTTCTAACTGGCTGCCAGGGTTAAAAATTTTCAACCAGGATAACTTTGTCATGTAAGGAATCAAATAACTGCCGAGGCCTAGGTAGTTCCCATGAGTTGCCCAGGATCACACAGCTAGACTCATGTCTGGTCTCAAACCCTTTCTGTTACAGCAGTCAGTTTGCCTTCATCATTACCTAAATGCCACTGTTGTCACCCTTGACACTGCGTGAGTGTTTTTGGTACAGCCAGTGACCCGCATAGCTCTTGTTTTTTGTTGTTGATTAATTGGGCACAACATAAACTAAATGTTAAACTATTGCAAGAACTTTTTTCACTAAAGAAGGTGACTAAATTTAATTAACCATGCTATTTAATTTTTCTTCTTGACTTCAAAATGTGTCATTAGAGCATAAAAGTTGACATAATGCCAAGAATCCAGTATATTTCCAGGTGGCCCAGGGGCTTGGGAGCTAGTATTAAGATGTCAGTGTTAAGTGGGCCAATTTCATATTACTGTGTTCTTTTCCCCCTGTAGCTTTATCGAGGTATAACTGACATGTAAAATTGTATCAATTTAAAGGGAACAGCCTGATGATTTAATATAAGTACACACTGTGAGATGATTATCACAATCAAGTTAATGAACACATTCATCACCTCACATAGTTTTTTTTGTGTGTGTGGGCGAATGCTTAAGATCTACTCTTAGTAAATCTCAAGTACATAATACAGTATTAACTGTAGTCACTGTGCCGCACCTCAGATCCTTAGACATTATAACTAATTAATTAGATTAAGAATAAAATAGAGAACAACAGACATTGGGTTTATTTCATTTTGTTCTGACTTTCATTCAGACCGTGCCTATTTAATTGCGCAAACACTACTCTTTGTTGCCAGCTTCCCAGGTGTAAGCCCCATGGTCAGTGGTGACCCTTTACGTGTGGCTGTATGTGCCCAGAGGTACAAGACACATGTTCGTCTATTAAAGCTTTTGTATTGGTCTGTTAGAATTTTTATTTAAGGATAAAGTATAGTTTTCAGTGCAAGCATAACAGTAGAAAGGAAACAGTTACTTGTTCTTGAGTGTTTCAGATAGTTGTGAGTTTATGATTAGACTCATAGTAAACTGTAGGGTCTTTTGTCTTTTAATCATTGAATTTCCATAATAGTATATTTAGAGTCATATATTTTTGACTGAATTTCCAATTTTAATGTGATAATGGAGAGAAAAGTTTTAAAAGTCTTTACTGAAGAAAAAAATAAAGGTCAGAACTTATACAAATGAGAATACATAGTGATATTGTTAAAAGTAAACATGAGAAAGACCTACAAAACTGTGTTGGTATGTTTCGAGAAGGTATGTGAAAAAATATAGGTTTAGAATTAAGAAAACATAGCTGTAAAAGATCTTGAAGATTGTTAATAAGTAAGTCTTCATTTAACCCTGGGTTGAGTATAGTGCTTCAGAATATTATCACAGCTGCTTAGCATGAAAGTGCATTTATAAAAATGTAGACTATGGTATATATAATATTAATATAAGTAGTTTCATAGTATATTTGAATACAAGTGGTGTCATTTCTTAACATGTTTATATTGAAGTCAGTTGAGTTATTTTTAGCTTAGAATATAAGCTAATTAAGTTTAATAATACATTTTTCTTCTTTGTAATATGTTAAAGAAGGAGTAAATTCCAATGATTGTGAAAATATGCCAAGAGAAAAGGAAATATCAGAAGAATTTGAAGCCAGTACTATGGATCCTCTGGTAGATATGCCATTTGATACTATAAATATCAAAGATGATTGTGGACGTAAGTACTTTATTCAATAAATATGTGTTTAGAAACAATAATAAATTTAGCGATATATGTATATATTTTTCCTTAATAAATTCACCTTAAATACTTGCCATGTTTTTGAGTTTGGGTTGTTAATTAATGGTTATCTGTTGGTATTCTATTGTCGAAACTATCACAGATAATATTAAGACACATCTCACAAACTTTGGGCCAGATCATCCTGTAGTTTATAAGGAACTTCAGCAATCAGTGGGGTAGCACATACTGTAGTTAATGGCCTCCTTCTTCCGTTATTCTGGAGCTAGTGCTAATTTCAGCAGCCTCCGTTCATGTAACAAACATTTACTGGCCCTTTGATGTGAGCCAGGCACTTTGCTAGGCATTGGGAGGGTTACCAGTGAACAAGACAGACACTGTCCCCGCTCCCATGGAGCTTAACAGGCTAGTGTTGGAAACAGTTAAACTTTTAATCAATTATGCATTTATTAGACTGAGTTTTCCTTCAGAGCTCCATCCACAGACTTTAGAGAACCAGTGCTTACTTGATTAAAATGCTGCTGGAACTATATAACTGTCTAAATCTGAATTCCTGTCGTTGTAAACATAGTACTGTCCATGATATTTGAGGCTGCCACCACTGAAAATGTGACAGATTTGCCTTGTGTCCAAGTTACTGGTGAATAGGAAAATAAGGAAAAGCACCAGTGTCATCCACACATAATACACATATTTGTTGACTATGTATTCTGTGCCACCCACCATTTGCAGCCTTACCTAGAGCCTTGCTATGAGTTGATATAGTTTTATCTTGACAGGGGGTCTCTATCTGGAGATTCCATACGAAATTACTTGTTCAATGTCTTCATCTTTGAGAAGAGAAAATGAGACTCAGAGAAGTTAATTAACTAAAATCACATAATCGAAAAGGACTAGTTATGAGATCTGTGATTTCTGATTCATTTGTCATTTATTTGATAAACATTTATTGGATCCCTGACAAATACCAGGTACTGGTGCCAAATATTGGGAAAATTGAAACACATAACAATATTGAAATGCTTGACCATCAAGAAATTCACAGTTTCAAGGAGAAGCCCATCCATTAACAGCCCTAATTCCATCAGATGAATTCTATGCAGGATGCTGTGGGAGTCAGTGGGGTGAGGACCTGTGTCAAGAGGTGTATAAAGCCTGCACATGCCTGGGCTGCAGGCCAGTTCCCAGCAGAGGATGCACGAGAGGCAACCGTACATTGACCTTTCTCTCCCTCTCTCCTTGCCTTCCCCTCTAAAGATAAATAAAATCTTTTTTAAAAAGAGGTGTATAAAATCTGGATATAGGAGTACAGGGTGTCCTGGAAGGCTACCCAGAGGTTTGGGAACAGTGCGGGAGGCCTGGCCAATCAGTATGAACTATCCAGGGTTCTTTGCGCTACGCTAACTGACTTGAACTTACCTGACCATCAGAATTTTCTGTGGAATGATATAAAATTGCAGATTCCTCTTTTCCACCTCTGTGCCAGGTGGAACCTTTTCATTTCCTAAACATCCCATGTGATTCTGATGCTCACGCTATCTTCCAGTACAGGAAACCTGGTTTATATTTGGGGAGAAGTAAGGGGTGCTTAAAATGCATGAAATCTCTGGAGTCTTATTAGTCAGTTTTTCCCTTTCCATAATATTAAGGGGGAAAGGAAGTATGAAGAGGTATTTGCTCAGTCAGGACGTGGGTTTCCTTTATAGTTGGCCTGTAGAGAATAGCTTTTATAGTTTTCACAGCTGTTAGAGAAACCATCATTTGAAAAATTAGTATGCTTGTTAAGTAGAAGATACCCTTTGGAAATGAGAGGCAAGAATAGCAGTGATTTAATCATGTTTTCCATTTAATGTCCTACTTTTGAGCAAATAAAATGAACATGTCTAAAAAATGCGGTCACGTCTTTCTGATTTCATTACTTTCTCAAATTTGGATGTAAAATGAAGACGAAAGCTCCTGAATAATCATGTCTACATGCCCGGGGGGCCTCTCCCATCCACTCTTCTCCCCTCTGATCTCTGTTGCAGTCTCTGAAGCACTTCCATCTGAGTGCTCATCAGTAAAATGGGAGAAAGGTGAGACTTGTCTGCTGTTCCGGCTACTGGTACTTCTGCCCTACACATATCTAATATACGTGAAACAGACTGCTTCTTCTACTGGGGATTAAGAGTGATGCCACCACAATCCCAGAAAGCAGCTAGTATTTCTATAACTACCGTCTTCTTATGTCTCCACTGCTAAGGAGAAACGGTGGCCAGGGGGACCAGAAAGAAGGGAAGGGGTGTGTCTGTGGTTCTGCAGTCCATTTTTGCTGCTTCTTCAGAGGATGGGTGTCAGGGAGATTGGCCAGTCCTTTGTAGGACTAAGGGTCTTTCCCCTGCAGTATGTGGTACATTCCTTACCAAAGATGTGATCTCATTCATTAAGTTAGGGCCTTACTCAGGTCACCCCACAGAAATGCACTTTTAGGTGTATAGTGCTGTGCCACTTTTTGAGAGTTCAGACTGTAAGAGTTAAAAGTCTTTGTGGCTCAGTCTAGACTCCAAACCACCATGTGTAATATTAACCTTTGTGGGAAGATCGATTTCTAGTCCCAAGCTTCAGTTTACACATAGTCATTGTGGTATAATTAGAGAAACAGAAAACTTGTGTTTTACGTTTTGGTTACTTCATTTTTCCCTTTGTGACCTTGGACACTTAAACTGTGTGAGCTGGGCTTCTTCAACTGTAAAACACGGGTCATTTCCTTGTCTTTACCTCCCGTGGTGCTGCTGTGCAGATCAAAAGAGGTAATGTGTGGAAAGGCAATATTTTAAATTGCAAAATAATGTACAAATGCTACTTATTGAATCCTTGAAGCACATCCCTTAGTTACTTGGGAACATCTTGTTCTCTGACTTTTACAATAGCATTTAGTAAAACATGAAGGAACAAATAGTAAAGTTCTTTGCAAACCAGAAACTACAAACTAGTTTTTGTGAAGAGAGACTTTTATAGAAATACACAAAATGTGGGATTTTTGTTGTCAAACCATAACCCTTACAATATAGTCATAGTGCTTGTGTCCAAAACAGGACAATTAGTCTGTAGCCTGAACAGATTTGGGGCTTTCTCTTAACGTTTAGTAACATGGAAATTTAATCAGTGGAATGGCTCCACGGGAGATGACAACCTTAAAATTCTCAAGTAGCTGGTTGTTGCCTTTGGTCCTTTCAGTTTCCTTTGGTGGGTGGAAACCGTGAGTTAACTGCCAAGAAATTCTTGCTCATTGAAACCCTGGCAGAGCGATGGGGAAAATGGTGCTACTAAGAAGAACACCGTGGGAAGGGGAACCCTTGCCAGTAGGAAAACTCCTCCCCAGATGCTGGGGTCTGAGTGGGTCGCGGTTGCCAGCTGTGCCACCATCGGTGTGGTGCAGTACCAGTGGGTGCCATGCAGTCTGCTTGGCTGCAGTGAGACTATTTTACTAGGATTGTATGTTAGAGTATAAAATGTATTAGAATACTGTTAGAATTAAATGTAAAAGATATGATTGATTTTTATTAGACTATAAAATATACATTAGAAATAAAAGATTCAAATGCATATGCAAAAGAAAATCTTTTGGAAACACGGAGGAAGCCATGCAACCTGAGCCACACCTCTGGCTCTGTAGGTGGGACGGAGAGAAAATCCGGCATCAGCGAGTGGTTCGCCTGGACCCTTCTCTTTTCACGGCGAAGTGTCACTGGTCAGGAGGTTTGAAACCCAGCAGACCACCCCGAAAGTGGGGTTGCTGTTACTTTTGCCCCTGAAAGATGAATGGGAGTCTGCAAGGGAGAGTCATTTACTGCTGACAGGAATACCTGAGTGTGCTCCCCATAGAGTATGCATTTGTGGAGAGCTTTAGTTTCTTTGATCTATTCTCTTATGAGAATCACAGCCTTTAGCTATCAAGCCATACTTAATCAGGATTCAAATGAAATATTTGAGTGCGGGTTTTTGTTTGTTTGTTTGTTTTTTAGCAGTACGTGTTTCCTATGTGTGGAATTAGGTTCTGATGTAGAGGTTGTTACAATACTGATCTCACCTAATACAGAATTCTAACCTTGCAGTTATTAGAGATTTTGGAGATGTGAGAAATTATTATTTTATTACTTATTTATTATTGAATACTATTAAGTTGTATTTTTAAAAAATGCTTTAACTCTTAAGTATTTTAAAATATTAGGAAACTTACCTTTATCTGAAGAAAATTCTTATAGAAAATGCTGTATCAAATAAAAATTGAATCGCTATCGCTGTTATAGTATGTGATTATCCTGAATCAGTTTTTTTTTAAGATTTTTTTAAAATTTATTTTTGGGGAGGGGAGGGAGAAAAAGAGGGAGAGAAATATCAGTGTGTGGTTGCCTCTTGTGCACCCTCTACTTGGGGACCTGGCCCACAGCCCACGCATGGGCCCTAGACTGGGAATCAAAGTGGCAACCCTTGGTTTGCAGGCCAGCACTTAATCCACTGAGTCACACCAGCCAAGGCTGAATCAGTTTTTAAAAAGGGTAAATTATGTTCTGTTTCCTCTCTGTAATTGACTGGGGAAGCAAGGTCCAAATTTTATTATGAAAGGCTTATGGCAAATATTCATCCCAAATAATACAAAGGGTTGATATCTTTTTCCTTTTTTTAAAATGAACAGGAAAAAAACAAATTAGAAAAGCCTAATAGATATATTAATTCACTCAACATTTAATTATGGAATGCCTGCTATGTACCAGCTGCTATTGGTGTTGAACAAAGGTGTAGAAGATAAAATTCATTTAGTAGACAACTATACGGAGAGTTATTCAACTTCATAAATATCAAAGGGCATATATTAAAATATGATTATAACCTACCAGATTGGCAATAGCTTTAAAAATAGTGATTTTAATGTCATATCAACATTGCTCCTGACAGTGCGCTGTTACAGCTGTTTTACAATGGAGTTTGTGGAGATCTCTAGCAATGTTCATACATGAGAGCCACTCATGAAATTCCCAATAAAAGGACATTGTCTTTCTTGTGGAGGAAAATTTCATTCATAAACATGTGTGTCACAGTGTCTTTGAAAGAGTAAAAATATTGGGAGAAAACACAGATGTGCAAGATTATGGAATGGTTGAATAAGCTGTACAAGTGCCTTAAATTATATATCATGCAATTATATATTATGAAAACAATATTTCTAAAAAGTATGTTAAGGGAACATTTCCTATATAGAATGCAAAGTGAAAAAGTGGGGGAAAATGTATGTGCTCTTCATGCTTTTTTATAATCATGTGGACACTTTGATTTGTCACCCAAATTCATAGTGATTGTGTTACGATAGGAGGTTTATGAGCAATTTTTTGTTCCTTTCTCTAGTCTTCAAATTTTATGAGCATTCTTGATTTTTTAATAAAATAATGCAATTAAACATTTTAATTGTGGTTAAAACTTGCTTGTAAAGATATAAGCTTCACTGATTTGGTCAATGGAGAGCCGCATGAACTCATTCCTCTTTGATGGTGTCCTTAAGGGTGTTGAACTGTGGGGTTGAGGGCAGTGGAGTTCAGTGGTCAAGGTTCAAAATTTGTTGCTACACTTTTTTTATTGTGTATTTTGCTCAAGTGTCTAGGATCAATTTCATTATCTGCAGAATTGTCATAATTATTGTAGTTATTGGGTTGTTGGGAGGATTCAATTCATTAATATATGGAACGTTCTTAAAATAGTGTATGGTATAGAACTAGCTTCAGTAAATTAAAAAAAAATTTTTTATCCTCACCTGAGGACATTTTTTCAATTTTTTTGTTTAGAAAGAGGAGAGGTATGGGGGGTGGGGAGAGAGAGAAACATCAATGTGAGAGAGAGACATCATTTGGTTGCCTTCTCATATTTGCTCTGACTGGGTATTGAATCTGCAACCTGGGTATGTGCCCTGACTAGGAATCGAACCCATGACCTAGAACCCATGGTCTATAGGATGACATTTCCACCAACTGAGTCCCACCAGCCAGGTCTCTTGTATGTATTTTTATTAATTTAGTCACACCAAAATTTTTTGCCTAAATATATTCGCCAAATTACATATTTTAAAAAATTTACTCCTTGAACACTATTTTATAAGAATATCAAGTGCTCCCAGCACAGTGGTAAATGCTGTATATTTTCTTACTTAATTCTCATGGAAGCTCAATGAGGGGAGTAAAATTACTGTTTTTAGGGAATTGCCAAAGATTCTCAGCTAGTAAGGGGGAAGAATTCTATCAGCTATAGAATGTAATATACTAATTCACATAATTAGGGAGTTTTAAGAATGGTTACTTCAAAGACTTTGCTGAAGTAATAATAAGAAAGAAAAAGAATATCAAAACAAAATGTAGTTTATCCTTAGTCTTTGGGGCTAAGAGCAAGTGAGAGAACAATCAACCATTAATGAAAGATGGACTCTACCTAATTAAATTAGTTTCTTCCATAATTCATTCTCTTGTAGTTTTTTGAGGCAATAAATAAAACTTTAGGACAAATTAGATAATTTATATAAAATGACACGTAGTGCTTTAGGTAAAAAGCAAACAAACAAAAAAACAAATGCATGGATCACAGCATTACAGCCTTTGTCAACAATACAAGATTCAGTGGAGCTTATTAAATGGCTACTGAAGTCATTATGAAAATTAATAAGTAGAGTAAATTTATGAGATGGGTTTACAAGGTGTATGCTACTCATAATATTTTTCTAAATAAGAAAGTTACTCTAAGTAATCTAGTGAAAGACCAGGGCACAAGGCCAAAGCTGTCTGCATTTAGCTCCTGTGGTCACTAATCTTGAATGTTAAACTGGGTATTACATGAATACTTCATTCCTTGTATTTTCATATGAACTAAATAGAGTAATAGCACATTGAATTTTGGAACTTAGATTGTGATTTCAAAGTGACAAATAAAATGAAGTTCAGTAAGGAAAAAGGGGATTTTATATTCATATAAATAAACTTTACAAATAAAAGACAAAGATGTGCAAACAGGAAAAAAGAGGTACTGGGTTTGGTAGGTAATGGTTGGATATAAGTCAACAGAACTAACTGAATTTAAAAATATATATAAATTAACAAGGTTAAATAAAAGTATAGCAATAAATACTCACAGGCTTTATCTCCTTTTCTACCCAGCTATCATCAGAAAATGTTAAGTTTTGCCCTGTTTATGATGCCTACCAAAGTAAAATTTAGATAGGTAATTCAGTTCAAAGCAAAGTTAAATAGTTATTGGTAAGATCAGAGAAAGCTAAGGAAGTCAGAGAAACTTTGTATTACTTTATTTATACTAAGAGGCTATATTCCGAATTGGGGTTTTTACACTATGTCATTCTCATGGTACCAGAATTGTTAGTGTAACTAACAGTATTGCCTTCAGAGGTGTTTTTTTCCCCTCTCTGGATGTCTGCAGAATAGACTTATGAATGTTCAAAATGGCAAAGATAGTTGCTACACACAGAACAGTTTCATTTGAAACAGATAAGGTATAAAACAATTTAAAATGCTGAACACTTCGGTGGTCTTTTAAATATCATGTTATTAAGTCTGTTTCCCTTCTTAGTATTGCTCATATTGAGTAAAATATAGCAAAAATAGTTCCATATCTTATGTTTACAGTAAGAAATAAATACATTTTAATTCCAACCCAATATGCATGTGTATGCAAAAACCTCAAATTTCATGAAGCAATACTTAAATTTACCATAAACAATGTGCTGTCTGTAGTAATTCTATTCCATTTTTTCATCCCATTCCAGTTTTTAAGAAATGCTTTTTTATTATTTTTAAAGATGATTTCATAATCCATAAGTAAGTTGATACTTGCAGTTTTAAAAAAGGAAAACTAGACTGTAGGTTTAAGATTTTCTTTCTGCCATGTTTAGTCTGGATACCATTCTTTATTTAATTTCACCACCAAATGTCCTAGATGGTACAGTCATTGACAGTTAGTACCTTTATCACAGATCAGAGAAACTAGAACTAACCCTAGACAGGGTTATCAGTCCCTTCCCTGCCCCTGGGCTGTGTCTGTGTGTTTAAATTTTGCTCTAGAAACTTTTAAGCATAATCAAAAGTAGAATATTATAATGAGCCTCATGTAGTCATTACTTCTTTCTCACTAGGTTATTTTGAAATAAATTGCAGACATATTTTTTTTTCTGTAAAAACTGTACTATGCATCTTTAAAAGATACAGAATCTAAAAAAAAAAAAACCCAAACCATATCCATTTTTACCACACCAGAAAATAACAGTAATTCCTAATGTCATTAAATATCCTGTTAGTATTCATACTTGTCTGTGTCATAAGTTTTAAAAATAATTAATAGAAAATTTATTTAAATAATAATACATATAGTCATCATTTCCAGACTTTACGTGAGACGTCAAACGTTCAGTCCAATTTTCCTTCCTGGGTAAGTTTTTGTTTCCTGTCTCTGGCAGTTTTAAAAACATAATGCTGGTCTGGGGAGTGGGTCTGAAACTGGGATGGACATTGCTGGTGCTGTGCATGTCCAGTGCCTCAACACTGGATGTTTGATGGGCCCGTGGCAGCCGGGGTCACTCTACTGAGCAGATACTCCCTTGTAAGCCAAGATCTTATGGCCAACTGCTCGGCTTGTGCCTTCTAGGTTTATGGAGTCTGTTCACCTGGGTCGAGGGTAGGGGGCAAGATGGCCAGGTGCAATGGCATGTACTCAGGGAGTGACATCTTGGGGACCTGCACACAACTGCTCTGTCATAACTTTGTAAAAACTGGTTTGAATTAGGAACCAAAGGCTATATGTTATATTTTTGATTGATACATCTCTTTTCATCTGTTGATCTTTTTTTTTTTTTTTGGTGTATGGGTGTATGCGTTTATTGTTGAAGAAGTCATGTTATGTGGAAGCATCCTGTTATGGTCATTGAACATAATTTGCTCTTCTTTATGTTTCCAGTAAACTGGTGGTTATATTAGGAGGCTTGATTAAGTTTTGTGATATTGACAACAATGCTACAAAAGTGTTTTGAATCCCCTATTGTGTGACATTGGGAGACAAATGTTTGGTGGCCTTGTCTTTTTGTGATGTTTAGGATTGGTCAGTGGCTTTCCATTTTATCATCTGATGTGTTTATTATGAAAGTTCCCATCAGCTTTCTATCTGATGGATTATTCATTGATGAACTTTGGGTTGATCCATTACTCTATCAAGTATTTCAAAATGGTGTTATTTTAACTCTATCCTCTTGCAGTTATTAGCTGAAATTTTCTGTAAGGGAGGACTTTACCTTAGTTAACTTTTTGATTTCCTCTATGACTCTTTGGTCATAAAATAAGACAGGATAAATGTGATTTTTTCTTCCCTTTCATCATCAGATTTTTAGAGTAATGGTTCTTTAGATTCCTCAAAAGCTGAACTACTAAATTTTTTATTTTAAATTTTTTCTTATTATTCTGGGCTGAGGGATTTAAACTTATTTGATATATTTTATATCATTGAAAGTACTATTTTATCTGACACTCAAATTGTCCCATCTGTGGCCAATGGGAGGACTTTCAAATTGGCTCTAGAGACCTTCTGACGTGGTCTCGGGAGTCTTTGAATTTCCAAGCTCCTCTGGTATGTTTTGTACCCCTGAACTAGAATCAGCTTTATTTCCAAGGATTGGCCAGACTTTTAAGTTCTCAGGTAAAGAAATGAAGTGACTTGATGGAAAGATGCTGTCGGAAGATTTGCTTTGGGCCCTTTTCACTGTTCGGCGCTGCCGCTACAAAGTCTGAAGCAGGCATGCTTGTTGGCCTGCCAGCAGCCTTTCCCTTTTCCTTCTGTGAATTACAGTTTACGCAGCGCCATAGGTTGACTGACAGCTGCCATGTACTCACTGTCTGAGCTTCCTGTGTCCTGATTTGGGCAATGAGATATAAGGGGGAAGGTGTCGGGAACTTATTTAGGATTGGTTTGTAATTTTACTTTAAAAAAATGGGTGTTTTGCCTTTGAAAAATTTTTTTATATTATATTTAGTTTTTAAAAAACTGTTGTGACTGCTTTTCATATTCCAAGTGGTCTGGATGATGAAAAACAATGGGTAACTTATAAATCATCTCAATTTCTTTTGTAAGTCTCTTAAATGACTTTACCAGATATAGATTTATCTCCCTAATGACATTTTGTTCTGGGGAATATCTAATAATTATAATAACTAATAATAATCCTTTTTTGTACCAGGAAGTAGTATAAGGGCTTTCATGTATTAGCTCACTTAATCCTCAAAATGATGCTATTTTCATTACCCTCTGACGTGTCCACTGGCTTGCGGTGCCTGCAGCGTTATGGATGGAAAATCAAGACATTCACATGGACTACCGAGTCCTGTGGAGGAAAAGGGATGGCCCAGCTACTCCCTCAAGTGCGGAGAGCCTCAGAGCGGCCTGGCCACCCTCTCAAGGGAAAAGCGCCGCAACCCTTACCTAGATGGGCTTTTATTGTTTTTTTTTTTTGCACAGGAGTTCAGGTACAGCTTATTAATCACTGTCAGGCAGTAAACAGTAGATAGCATACAAAGAACTATTGGGCTTTTCTAAGTCAGGGTCCCTCAGCTAAAAGGCTACAAAACTTTGGGAAAACAAACTCATTTTCTGTCTGGGCCTTTATCATTTAACTAAGAGCATTCTCAGCAAAGCAGGCTTCACAGGATTTTACATATCCTTTCTCAGGCCTGATCACCTGGGGAGCCCACCCTTTCCAGCACAGGGCTGCACCGCCCTCTGTCATTGTTTCAGGCTTAAGTCAGGCAGAGGAGGCAGATAGCCAAGGTATTCTCAGAGACTTCTAGCTGACAGACTGAGGACTCAGGCTTTGTCAAAGCTGGGGGCAAGGGTCCATCACTCCCTTTTTGCTGTAGCCCTCTGAGTCCTTCCTTGAGGGCCTCCCAAGTGATCGTGTCTGGCTTAGGTTGCCCCCCCTCTGAGGGGTCTTGCCCATCATTGGCTGACTAAGCATTGGAGGCCAGAGACGGATGAAGCAGAAGCAGTGCTCCTGCCAGGGAGATAAGCTTTGTCTCCTTTGGCTCACAGTCCGAAGGTCGCTCACTCAGCGTTATCTATGGGGGGTTTACAGCTCCTGAAACCAGGCAGGGCGGTTCCCAACAACCCTCCAATTACAGAGTAGAAAATTGAGATAAAGAGAGTTCATGTGATTTATCTAAGATCACACTAACAAGTCAAGGAGCCAGGGTTCCCCCTAGACCCTTTGGTTGCAGACAATATTAAGATTGGTTTTCATTTTCAGAGTACCAGTTTCCTAGGAGCAGATGGAGTTGGGCTAGAAATGTATTTAGAAGTGGATTGATGATATATGTGGTCCTTCATTAGCATAATTGTGGCCTCAGTTTAAAATTAGAACATTTAGTTTGTGTTACTCAAATCAGATATGGGACCTTTTCTTAGAGATCTAGAATTATAAGTAACTCATCAACATATTGATTTGATTTTCCATGTTAAAAAGTTGCATGGGAAATAAAACCCAGTGGCATCATATGAGGCAATTTAGATCATGCTCATAATACAGATGAGAACATTGCAGACTATTTCTTAGCAAGAGAATTTTTAAAGTTCTGACAAGCTCACATGTGTAAAAGAAGCTAGTAATAATTTATATTTCAAATATGTATTCTCTGTTTAGGCACATTAATTTTTTAACCACTGGGCATATTGTTGAGAAAGATATCATTTTAATCACACTGGTTGTTGAGCAGTGTGGTAGTGAAATGGATACACACATACACCAGGATATTTGTCTCAGTTTACAGTGATACAGTCAGACTTGTTATCCACGTCACCTGCTCTTGTTTACCCCATCTTCTCTGTCTCACCAATACATGTTAGTCCCAGAAAGAAAGTGTGTCTATTTCTACCACCCCTTAGTTTAAAAATTTTAAACATACTCTATTTTTCCTAGAAGTTAGCATTAAAATACTATTTGTGACCTTCACTTAAAATTGTTTGCTACTATTATTTCAAAAAATAACAATATGGACAATTACTTCTCTTTGGTTTTGTGCATAGTAATAACTACTTAGGCAGAGCTGAAATAGAGAAGTAGTTTGATCGAATAGAAAGTGTACTAGGAGAGTTGAGGTTTAAATATCAGACTTCACTGTGTGGTAGTGAGC
The DNA here is from genome assembly GCF_021234435.1 of Artibeus jamaicensis. Taxonomy (NCBI): domain Eukaryota; kingdom Metazoa; phylum Chordata; class Mammalia; order Chiroptera; family Phyllostomidae; genus Artibeus; species Artibeus jamaicensis. The sequence goes on along the minus strand of NW_026521812.1, from coordinate 5,798,639 downwards.
ATAGTGAGCAGTTTGTAAAAGTTTTCCTGCTGTTCTGTTTCATCATATATAAAATAAGAGGCTCAGGAAGTTTGGGGTGCACAGGCACACAGGCATTATGCTGTTGGCTCCGCCCCTTCTCAAGGAATTGGGTGCAGGTGCTCACTGTGGTCCATTAGAAATGATCCAGAGATGAAACCAACCTATGGGATTAAATGTAAGGTAAGTTGGTTCCTCCCTTCCACCCCTTTCCAAAGTCATACCTGAGAAAATAAGTTTGTATTTTTACAAAGTCTCTATGAGGCATTCTATTTTGAAACAGTAAACTACTGTTCAAGAAGACACCGCCTGAAAACTCAATTAATGGTAGGTTTGTGTGCGTATGAACGTCCCCCGACAGATTCTTTGGGGAAGGAGACACTTTGCACTGATTTGGGGCATAGTTTTATAATTACAATTGTTAGGTATTATAAATGAGTCTTTTGAAGATGACTTTAAAAGGAAGTATGCTAAGTGCTGATCAAATTATGATCAAGGACAAATTTTTAAAAAATTACCCATTTGTTGCCAACTGCTACTTTTGTAAAAAAAAAAAAAAAAAAAAAGAAAAATGCTTTAAATTAGAAAAATGCTTTACAAATGACCATCACAGTAGAAACCAAAATTCAGTAGACAAAATTACTGTGCCTAATTGCTGTGAAAGTTTCTAAAGCAGTCTTTTAATTTTTACGAGAAATAGTTCGTAGTGTGACATTGGCCACGAACCAAACCTTGAGTGGCATTGCCACAAGTGGTTATTTATATGCAGGGGTCACAGATATGCATGTACAGGATGGATGAAAAAAATAATGTTTCCTACTCATGAAAATTGTGGCATGGGGGTGAGAATGGTTGTTGGTCATGCGTTAGGTCAGAGTTTAGTAACATCGGCTATCAGCTTTGTAGGATTGTTACTGGAACGCAGCTAGCTACACACATTCACCTGTGTTTTGTCTATAACAGACTTGGGTAATTGTGACTGAGAGCGTGTGATATGCAAAGCCTAAAATTTTTAATGGGAGGTCCTTTGTGAAAGAGTTTGCCAACTCCTGCTTTAGGTCTGAAAATGATAATTATGAATGGTTGCTACTTATATAGTGCTTATTTCTTTTTGGAGGGGACTATATTATCTTTGTTTTAATGCATTGGATATATTATCATTTTACTTTTTTATTCTAGTTACTGATGTGCCTCAGATAGATTTGGAGAAAGGTGAAGAAAATAAATGGATCAGTAAAGATCAAATAAAGAAGAGGAAAAAAAAGCACAAAGACTATCAACCCAACTATTTCCTCTCCATTCCGATCACCAACAAAGAGGTGCTATTTAAAAAAAAATACAACTAATTTTATTATAAAGTTTTAAATTATATTTAAAGTACACTAAATACTTAACTTGCAAGCCCATCTGCTCTCAGCTTTTAAGAGTCTTTGTTGGCATTTTAACTGGGCCATACAGGGAATATTCCTGCTTAAATGGAATATATTTTTAAAATAATTTTGAAAAATATTATTTCAACAATCATGTTTAGACAGTTTTGCAAAAGCCGTTTGAAAAAGCATTGCCAGATGGCATGTTAAATTTCTTTCTAAGCATTTGTTCACCATAACAGGCAACTTTCAGAAGCTGAGAGCAGAGACGAGGTGTAAAAGGGGATTCTGGAATCTTTGCTGGGAAGGTAGATCGGGGTTTCTTGCTGCTTAGTCCTGTTTACAGTAATGATGATTACAACATAGTTTCTTTGAAAATTACTCCTTGTCATGTCAACTTAATATTACACGACAGACTTGGTAGAAATCTACTAAAAATCTGAAAAATTAATGATATGAATAGGAAATTAGCTGATTATGCCACACTAGGAAACCCTTACATGTGGCTGAGAAAGAAAACTACAGTATCTACTTAAATTTGTTACAGCAGCGAGGTAGGAGATGAGATCCTTACAAAAGAAGGCCTCACTTGGGAGACTGACTGCTTTTACACTGGCCCAGTTTAAGAGCCAGATATGAATTTCTGTTTGATTGGGGGTTATAATCTCTTTTACTAGGTGCATTTTCAGTTTGCTTCTCCCCTTACTTAACTAAGATATTTCTAGGGAATGCTTATGAATTTTTAAAAATCAAACAAAATTGAAGTAAAAAATATCAAAAGAAAAAATTCTGTTGAGGCATTTTAGGAAATATGTAGTCTATGAGGTGAGGTTTAGCCAGGGAGAGAAGACAAATAAAAAGAGATATATATTCCTAACAATCCAAGATTTTAGAATCACATTCTGATTGTACTGGTACATACTGGTGGGTTAACAGTTCAATAATTCTTAAAAGTATTTAGTTTACTGTAACTAACAAATATATATTATTTTGAAATAGTTGTGAGTTATTTGGAAAGGTTTCTTTGACATGAAGACTTGTGTGTGCACATGGGAATTGGAAGAGAGTGGGAAGTCAACAGTGGTACTTAGCCCAGCAGTTAGAAGCCAGGTCCTGCAGAAACTGAATATGAAACAGGAGAAGTGACCTCCCCAAGGATATGTGGTTGATGACTGGAAGAGACTCCAAGTTCCTTATTTTGATTTGTTGCTTAAAAAGTGTTCCACTGTGGAGTTGGTTAGCATAGAAGTTGTTAAAACTTCCATACATTGCTTTCATTAGGCCCTTTATCTTCCCTTTTCTTCACCCTCCACCGTTGGCTTTCATGCTGATCCGAACAGCACCTCCTCATCCTGCTTCATGCCTGTTCCAAGGTGACAGACAGGGAGGAGGATGGGATACCTGTCTGCAAGTCTTAGTTCTCACAGAGCAGCCTTTGTTTCTGCTTCTAGGCTTCTGGGATGTTGTGTAGAAAGTGGCAAGAGTACACATTTGGAGCCTGACAGACCTTGTTCAAATACCGGCTAGGTCACAAACTAACTGGTGGATGCAGGTCAGGTTACTGAATTTCTGTAGTTTGTTTCTTCGGGTGTGAAAAGGAGGTGGTAATGATTATTTTCTAAATCCAAATCTGGACATGTCGCTTCCTTGCCTGTATATTTCATTCTTTTCCCATTGACTTTAGAATAAAGACAAAGTTTGTCATATTCTGTAAGATTCTGCATTTTCTGACCTCCCCTACAGCCCTCTTCTGCTGGAAGCCCCTCTGGCCTTCCTTGAACTTGCGGAGTTCCCGCTGCCCCGGGGAAAGCCTTCTCTGGCTGCGCATTTTCCTTCCTCTCTTGGTTTTACTAATGCCAAAATCTCAGCTCAAGCCTGTCAGCTATGACCACCCTGACTAGGTCAATCTTCCCTTCCCCCAAAGGATTTTCATCACTTTCCTTTTGTCATTTGTCATCCTTGCAATTTGACACTTGTTAGTTTTCCTCACAAAGATTTTCAACTTTTTCTCAGTACCTAGAATAGTGATTGGCCAAGAGTAAACACAAGATAATCCCATTTCAGAGACAAAAGATGTGTTTCTGGCACACTGAGTTATAACCAGAACATTACAAATAGTAAATACAATGTTATAATTGTTGGTTTTATAATACAGGTTCAACAGTAGTTTGTCTTCAGGGGGCTAGGGTAACTTGTAATAATGGGGAATAGAGTTTCCAAGTGACCTCGAAATCAACTACTTCAGTGTTTCCCTCTCAACATATTTGTAGGTAACAGGAAGCTTAAGTATAAACTCGAGGTTGAAAAGTAAGAATGGGACCTCAGGAGATACATTTTTATATCTTTTGTATGAGCATCTTTTTTTGTTTGTTTATTTTCAAGTATCTAATGTTAATTTTCTTTTTAAGCTACTTACTGGAGCCTTTGTGGGAAGGCCTGGGAAAGGCAGCAGCATTTAGAACATGGTTTCAATGGGAGACTGAGTGCCAGACTCCAATTAAGTGACCTGCAAACAAGCCTTTGGAAGCCGGCACATTGACAATGAGTTGCTCTACTTTTGGCCTCCACTTGTTGGCATCTAGTTTTAAAGAAAAAAGTTTTCAGACTTACATGGATCTTTGATTTTTAAACATGTTCTTAGATGTTTCAAATTCTTTATTAATGGAGGATCATGATTTCATATTTTAAAAAAATAGAATTGGAAAATCAATTGGACCGGCTGCATAAAAATATCCTAATTTCAAGTATATGAAAGTATGTGTTTCTCCATTATCTGCAGCTACACATTAGTTTGAATATCAAAATGAAGAAAACTTAATGGAGTTATAATAAATCTTTAATGTTTTCTAACTGACTAGATTTTATATGCTCTCTTATGAGAAGTAATAATATAAGGTAAATCAACATTGGAAAATGTAAGGGAATAATCAGAAGCTGATTGAAGAAATTTTAGGAGTATGTTAATTTTTTATGAGATAAATTTTTATACTAATGGAAAAATATGATTTTGTTTAGAGATTTTGGAAGGCATTTATTACATTTAATTCTGTATTTCATCATTTTGTAATGTGAAAATTGCTGGTCTTAGGAAAAAGTGAAAGTAGATTTGTGCATTCAGTTTCTTTCTGGGAAATGTAATTGTGAAAATATTTAACATCATGTATATTAAGCACTTGGTAGATATAGAAAATTTTCCCCTTTGAGGGTAATGTTGTACTTTTCTTCAGTTATGACTATATCATCCTATTTTTAAGTTCTTTTCATGGTTGTAATTAAGCAAGAAAAATGAGAGTATTCAGCTTTGACAACAAGTTAGGTGGAGACGTGTCCAAAGTTGAGGTCAAAGACATTGGCTGTGTGGTAGAACATGCACACACTCCCTCACACATACTACCTTTAAGGTATTTTCTTTGAACTCATATATGCTTTGAGTCAATGAGAAAGCTTTAAAGATACAAAAATAGGTTTTTTCATTGCATTGTTTTTATGAATGTGGAATGTGGCTTAGTGGTGAGGTATAGCAGATGGATGTCTGATTTATCCTCTAAAAACCAAGAAGTTACTCAGTGAGTGAAATATTTAAGAAGTTAAAATTTTAAAAAAATTATATTTTATTGTATGCTATTACAGTTGTCCTGATTTTTCCCCTTTTTCCCCTTCCACCTAGCACCCCCCACTCCCTCAGGCAGCTCCCCCACCATTGTTTATGTCCATGGGTTGTGTGTATAAGTTCTTTGGCTACTCCATTTCCTACACTCTACTTTACATCCCCATGGCTATTCTGTAACTGCTTACTTGTGCTTCTTAATCCCATCACCTTTACACATTCCCAACACCCACCACCCATATGGCAACCATCACAATGCCCTCCATATCCATGACTCTGTTTCTGTTCTTCTTGTTTGCTTAGTTTTTTAGATTCAATTGTTGATAGATTTATATCTTTTTCCATTTTATTGTCCATAGTTGTGATCACCTTTTATTTAAATAAGGCCCTTTAACATTTCATGTAATAATTATTTGGTGATAATAAACTCCTTTAGTTTTTCCTTGTCTGGGAAGCTCTTTATCTGCCCTTCAATTCTAAATGGTATTTTGGCTGGGTAGAGCAATCTTATCCGTAGGTCCCTGCCTTTCATGACTGTGAATATTTCTTGCCAATCCCATCTAGCCTGCAAAATTTCTTTTGAGAAATCAGCTGATGGTCTTATGGGAACTCCCCTGTAGGTAACTAACTCCTTTTCTCTTGTTGCTTTTAAGATTCTCTTTTTATCTTTAACCTTTGGCATTTTGATTATGATGTGTCTTAGAGTGTGCCTCTTTGCATCCATCTTGTTTGGGACTCTGTGCACTTCCTGGACATGCATGTCTATTTCCTTCACCAAATCAGGGAAGTGTTTTTTTAATAAAATTTTCAAATAGATTTCCAATTTCTTGCTCTTTTCTCTTCTTCTGTCACCTCTATGATGTAAGTGTTGAAATGCTTGAAGTTGTTCTAGAGACTGCATATACTATCCTCTTTATTTGGGGGGGTTCTTTTTTCTTCTTATTGTTCTGATTGGTTGGTTTTTTCTTCCTTATATTTCATATCATTGATTTGATTCTCAGCTTCATGCACTCTACTGTTGTTGCCCTGTAAATTGTTCTTTATTTCAATTAGTGTATCCTTCATTCTGACTGAATGTTTTTTATGCTGTTAATATCCTTACTAAGTTCCTCGAGCATCCTTATAACCAGTGTTTTGAACTCTGCATCTGAGAGATTGCTTGTTTCCGTTTCGTTTAGTGCTTTTTCTGGAGTTTTGATCTGTTCTCTCATTTGGGCCATGTTTCTTTATCTCCTTGATTTGGCAGCCTCCCTGTGTTTGTTTCCGTGTATTATGAAGAGTTGCTTTGACTCAGTGTCCTGACAGTGTGGCCTAATGTAGTAGGTGTCCTCTAGGGCCCAGTGGCACAGCCTCACCTATCCCCAAGCGGGGTACTCAAGGTATACCTTTGGGTGGGCTGAGTATACCATCCTCTTATAGTTGAACCTTGATTGTTGTTCACAGGTCAATGGGGGGGATTTCCCCAGGCCAGTCAGTTGCAAGGATTGACTGTGACCTCTGATGACCAGTCTCCACCGTCTGTGGAGGATCAGCTGTGCGGGGGCAGAATGGTGGTGCTCTGATGTGGTCTGTAGATGTCCACTGGGTGTGAAGGCTGAGGGGTTTCCTGGGTGATGCAGGCCAAGATCAGCCTCTGCTTGTGTTTTTGCCTGAGGCTACCTGCCTGAGCTTTAAAGCAATCTGAGATGGCTACTGGTGGTGGGCTTGGAGAGTCCCAGGAGAAGCTGTGAATCTAGGCTGGCTGCTGCTTGTTTGATGCGATTTTGAAGTTGTGAAGCGTGAATCAAGACCAGCCATTCATACGGAAAAACAGCTTAGGTGGGTTGAAAGCTGGGTGGGGCAGATTCTCTGGACATGAGTCAAACAGTGTTAGCCAGGTGGATGCAGTCTCAGATTTGGCATCAGCTTGCTGGCTCTGTGTGTAGGGGGAGGATTTAGAGAAGGGACTGTGGCCCCTGCTCACGTTGATGCCAGACCCATCAGTTTCTGTCTGTATACTACTGGTCCTTTCAAACTGCGACCCAGTGCTGGAGCTCAGAGGGAGTGAGTCTGAGTAGGTGAGTCCATGTGTGTGTTCTTTAAGAGGAACTGCTTAGGGCTCTAGAAGTTTCTTCCACCGACTTGATCCCTGCTGGTTTTTGCAGTGAGAAGTTACAGGGACTTATCTTTCTGGCACTAGGATCCCAGACTGGGGGCTGATGTGGGTCTGGGACTCCTTGCTCTGAGATATCCCTCCCAAGTTTATATGCACCATATGTGGGTGAGGGACCAGCTGGTTTTGCAGCTGCAGCTGTCCTACCAATCTAGATGGACATGGTTTATTTAATTCCGTAGTTCTTAGAGTTCCATTCAACTCAATTTCTGATGGTTCTGAGTGATTGTTGTTCTATATTTTAGTTGTAATTTTGATGTGGTTGTGCAAAGAGGTGAGCCATGTCTGTCTATTCCACCATCGTGACCAGAAGTGAAGTTAATAAAGCTTTTTATTTTAAAAGGTTTCTTTCAATGTCATATTTTAATATGACTTTACAGTATTAGTCATTGTGCAATACTGCCAATGGCTGTGGGTTATGGTGAAAGATAAGCTTTAATGGATTTATAGCATTTTAAACAGTGGCTATAAAAATTAGTTTCCTTTGGCCTTTAATGACATTGGTGCTTTTTTAATGGCATACGGACAAGACTCTGAAGTATTTTTTCTTTTTATCTCTTAAGAATGCAATTAGGAATAAAATGTGTTTTAAAAATGTTAAGATGATATCAAGGAATACATAAATTAATTTGGCCATCAAAGAATAATTAGACATATATTACTTGATTAAGTTAACATTACAGTTTTCATAGTTTTGAGGTTAATCTTGCATTATAAGTACTGTGTGACTTCAGAGAAATCGTCTTCAAAGTGTTGTACATTTGTTAATTAGCAACTTTACAAGCTACTGGATAAATCAAAGGTATGAATGGTCTAAAAGTTTTTTAGCATTGCACTAAAATGTTGCATATGCAAATAAATGGAATTCTTTGAGTGTTGTCCTGAATTTACATATAATTATTATGTGACTTTAGAATGAAAACTAATGTTTTAAAACTAAGAAAATGCAAATACTGTACCCATAAGATACAAGTAGCAAACTTACATTTTGTTACAACCAAAATGTAACCAGACATTGCCAAATAAATATCCTCTGGGAGGCAAAATTGCCCAGGATAGAGAGCCACTGATTTTGACATCATTGTCAGTGTTGCACACCTTCTGTTAGGCGAATGGTATACACTTTACCGTGGAGCTTGTTCACTGTGATCTTGAACACACCTTTGGCAGCACACATTTTATTATTCCTGTTTGGCAGTGGGAGAAACCAAGACTCAGTGACACAGGGTGACTTGGACCAGGTCACACCTGTGGCAGACACAGGGTTCAAATCAAGGGTTTATGAGGCAGGGCCAGCAGCCTTCATTCATTGCATCACTCTATATTATTGTCTGAGAACAGCCAATTGGATGAGAACAAAATTCTCATCTTCAGCCACTTGTTCATTACAGTTGAACCAGAATTACTATCAGTATCAGCTGAGGTTAGCAGATGTAATTATATTGTCTTGAAGTCTGACATCTTCTTGGACGTGTTTAGGCCCTGTCTGTATGAACCTGGACCTTCTTTAGCTGCTTCATTATTTCCAAAAGCAAATTTCAGCACTTCATTGCACCGGGGAAAAAACTCTTAAATTTAAATTAAAATTTAATATGGACTTACACTACGGCCTTTTTTTTTTTTTTTTTTTTTTTTTTTTTTTTTACTTTTTGAGGTCAGTGTATTCCATTACACAGGATCCACTAAGATTTCCTGAAAAAAATCCCCTTTAGGTGTCTTTTCCCCCTCGGTGCTACGTTTCTTAAGTCAGCACCCACATCTCTGAGCCTCTCCTTGCCTCGGTGAAGACAAATTCCTTGTAACTCCACTGCTCTTTAGCGACAGCTCCTCCTCCTCACCCTTTCCAATTCTTCTAGGTGCCTCCCTCATCTCTTCTCATATACTGCAATTTATTCTTGTCTCAAGTTCCTTTACTGCTTGTCGTGTATGATCTTAAAGGAATTTTTTACTCTTCTGTGTTTCAACTTTTTAGCTAGAAGTAATACCAATGTCCATCTCTTAGTATCAAAGAGAGGCTTCGGTGAATTAAGGTATGTAAAAAGTTTACTGTAGTGCTTAGAACCAAGTGGCCACACAGTAATGGTTAGTTACTGCTGTCATTGGTTAAATAATTGTTTTTATTATTATTAGCAGGCACTGTGGTAAGATGGTGAGCTAGAAGATCTAGATATTGCCCTTCAGGAGTTTATAATTTAGTTTTATCAAAATAGAGTAGAGGAAACTGTGGCTCTATAAGATCTTTGTGTACTGTTATGTTCCGAGCGTTTTATATTTACCAGGCCAGTATTCTTTTCTTGGGTGGCATAGAAGTGACATCTTTCATAGGAAAATATTGTTCCCTGTTATTGTGTAAATTCCTCCCAGGAAAATGCTGTTTCCTGTGCACTCCCTTCCAGATTACCAGGAGTAGAGAAACTCGGAGGTTCTTTTGGGTGATGTAGATTTATTGTAAAGATACATGAGCAGCAGTCAGGTCCCAGGAGAGCATCCCGTGATTCGCCCAGTCTCTCTCCACAGAAAATGGGAGCATTGTTCGGGATAAAACAGCTGCTCTCGTCTCAGAACAGTCTGCTGTGCTCATGATTCCGTTTTTTCTTATCTCGCTGTCTTTTTACTGACTCTGCTTCTATTGCCAGGCCCTCCCTTCTCTCTGACAAATTCTGCTGCCTCAGGGCTTCTCTGTGCTCTCTTTTCTCAGGTAGGGCCCAGGTCACTATTTCATATTTGAACTATTTTCCAGTACATTCACATTTAGAAGTTGGCTAGCGCTGGGTGTAACTGGACCTGAGCAGGGGAGAGGCACCATTCCTCTTCTCGTTTCCAAGTAGATAGTAGAGGGAGGCTGATAAGGGACCTGGGACTTCCCTGGACGCAGATGGTAGTGGCTTTTCTAACACACCTATTTGCACTTCTTTGCCATTCTTCCTCCTCGCATGTCTGGAAAAATGACAGTGGTCGTTCGAGTCAAAACTATCGCTGTTTTAAAAAAATCTTAAATAAGGCCATGAAGGATGAGTTCTTAGACACATTCATTAGGGGAAACATAAATATGACTTTCAACAGAAACAGACTGTTGTCTGCTGGTTTGATCTTTCTGTGCAAGAATAAAACTTTTTTTAGAAAAGAGCATAATTATTGTAGGTTATACTGTACATTCATTGACAAGTTTCTGAAGAAATGCACAGCCATTGAAAGTTTTTCTACTCAACTAGTGACCCATTCTATAAAATAAGGGTGTTAGGCTCCATGTTCTTAAGATGGATAAGCACTGTATAATTTTTAAAACTGATACATGCTGTTAAGCTTTCCAAGCCATCTATTAGGATATTTGAGAACAAGTAGACAATTAAGAATTAATTGGTTGAAGAATTTTGCCATTTCTGATTTTGGTTTGTTGCTTAATTTTCTTTTTGATTTATAGTTTGTCATAAGGAAATTTTGCTTACTTAATCTCTATTTTGTGTGTATGTGTGAGGATTAGATTACAAGAGGAATTAAGATCCTACAAAATGCAATAATCCAACAAGATAAGCGGCTGGCCAAGGCAATGACCAGTCATGGCTCCTTTCACATTACCCTGCTGGTGATGCAGCTGTTAAACGAAGATGAAGTGAACATGTGAGTAATGTGTCTTTCTTGAATGTTGTTTTTCAAAGTATTACTTTGATATGAATACACATAGCATAACCTAAAAGGCACTTAAATTCTACAGAAGCATTCTTTATTATATTAATTTATTCTAATTAATAGCATACAGAATTAGCTGTGTAAATGCTCTTTCTAACCTAGACTTTTAAACTCTGTTTTTCTTATCAAATGGTAGCCCTTGATTATGCAGTTTTTTGCCCATGTTAATTATGCAGGCACTTTGGAGTCTGACAATTTAGGTTAGGATTCTAGGTAAAGACTCTGGAATATGCCATAGCACAATCATCTCCTAATAGGTGCCTGATTTTAAAAAAAACTATTTACTTCTTAAGTAAATGGAAAAAAATAACAGGACTAATACATGTAAGAGTTCTCAGTATGGGGCCTGGCTCATAGTAGACACTCAATATTATTACCTATTAGAACTGTTGTTCAGCCAGGTCAGTGTAGAATTTCAGCTTTACCTCTCTCATTTTAGAGTCCCTGTGCTTTCCCCACTCCCAATACCAGGCTTGTGCCACAAAGGTTTTGACTGTTGCTTTCCAACCTGGAGTGGAGAAACCTTGCTCTCCCCCGAGGGATTCTCTGGGATACTCTGTATATACATGAGATCACCCCTTTCCAGTTACCCTTTGTATAGATCTCTGTAATTAGCTCAAGTTCAGGAGTTGAACCTGCAACCTTTTGGTGTACAGGGCAACACTCTAACCAATTGAGCAACCCTGCCAGGGCATTATTGTGATGGTAGTTATGTCTTTTAAACAGCAGAACCTCATGTCTTTAGAGATTCATCTTCCGATGCACCCCAACCTGCTCTACTCAAGAGCAAGTCTTGAGCACCCTGCAGTGTCAGAGAGGACTAGAAGATTTTACTTGGCTTACTTGAACTGTTCATTTTGCCAGTCAGAAGAAAAATATAAACAAAAACAAAACTCTGATGGTCTTAAAAGGGGCCAAAGAAGCTGTGACACAGATGAAAGCCATAGGGAAAAAGAGAACTTGCCCTGTGTGTGTTGGAAGGGTGTGAGCCGGCATTCTCCAGAGAAACAGAACTGATAGGATGTACATCTCTGCGGGTAGCTAGATATATTGATATCTCTCTCTACCTACCTCTATTTATTACTATCTATATCTACTTGTATATCATCTATATCTATATTTACTTTAAGGAATTAGCTCCCGTAATTGTGGGGGCTGGCAAGCCCAGAATCTGTCAGGCAGCCCGTCTGGCGGAGACCTGGGGAGAGTCGATGTCGCAGTCTCAGGCTCAGCGGCAGTCTAGCGGCAGAATTCCCTCTGTTGTGGAGGATGGCTGTCCTGTCTAAATTTCAGATACAGTCTTTGGGGCTGACCTCCAGTTTCAGAGTTCTGTTTCCCATGCGTGTATACTTTTTACTCATTGTACCACACAGAAGTCTTTTCATAAACTACTCTTGAAAAGATACTCTACTTAAAAGAATTTGAAAGCTAGTGATGATACTTACCATAGATCTCTGAGTCCTTCCTACTCTGTGATTGATGACGTCTCTGTGGGACAAATGCATTGATTTATGCAACTAGAGAATTGAACAATTGGACTAAGTCTAGATGATCTGTATTTATTTAAAGAAAAATGGGGTATAGAATTCTCTGTCTCTGAAAAGCCCTAACCTCGAGATGGCTTGCTTTAGCACATAGTTACATTTAAAATGAGTATCACAAATTCCTCTGATTTATAATAGGTGAGCCAGAAATGGCTGTTCTGTTGTTACATGCTTTAACTCAGAGCACTCAGGGAAGGACAGTATTGCAGGACAAATGTGTGCATTGTGTCTTTTTGGATGAACATGAATACAGTCAGGAAAGATTGGTTTTAGGATGGGGATTTGCAGATCTAATGAGCAATGTGGACATTTCCAGAGCTATTTTAAGTATTGTACATTATGTTATGACAGAAATGAGTCTCACCGTGGAAGCTATGGACGATCATCAGTTAAAAACTTTATGTGAAAACTAATTTATAGATATAAAATATCTAGAAAAATACATAAATTTTATATACATTTAACATGTAATTACTGTTGAGCTAATCACTGATTAAGATAATTTAATGGTGGTTCACTCTAAAGGTATTTGTTTTAAAGCCCTCTCTATAAACTAAGAATGTACTTATTTCTTTTTTGAGTAATTGCTGCCCTCTAGTGAGATTTTAATTTTTTTCTCATAATAAAGTAGCTATACCAAAATCTTTTTAAGATAGAAATAACTGGTTCTAATTTATAAATTATTCCAGACCTAATAATGTCCAATTAATTAATATAGTAAATATTTGATTTTGAAGAAAAAATCAAGGACTTGAAATAGAATAGCTTTATAATGACATAGGTAAAGCACATATAACAAACACATAGTTGCATTTGTCAAATATAAACTTACATTTTTTTGTTGAATCCAAGTATAGTAAATTATTTTATTGTGGAGACACATTTTAAGAGATAATTTATATTAAGTTTTAGTAGAGTGCCTTGCAAATAGTAAATACTGTATAAGTATTAGTGCTTCGAACAAGAATCTAGTTCATACAATCTAATGTAAGCTCTTGTAGGTGTTAGGGTTCTTGAAATATGAGTCATTTTTTTTCTGAAATGTACATGCAGTATTTCCTTGTTGAAAAATTCTTGGTGAACTATGAAATAGTATTTTCTTTCATATCTTTAATATAATAGACATTATAATTAGGTAAAGATTTAATTCACTTCTTCCATAGTTTTTATTTAAAAATTAACATTTTATCTAATTATATAGATTAGATTTTGAAGGTATTTTATACTTTAAAATAATTAGTACAAATATCTAGATTACTTTATATTTCTAAAACTGATGACTTTATTTCATGTTTGGTTTTGTATATATTATCACTTAATATGTTACTGAAAAATATCTTATCTCTTGCTAGTGGTATTGATGCTTTGTTGGAATTACAACCACTCATAGAAGAAATCCTTCAGGGAAGACACTTGACTTTGCCCTTTCAAGGGATTGACACTTTTGGAAATCAGGTTGGATTTGTGAAGTTGGCAGAAGGAGATCATATGAACCCACTTTTGGAGATTGCAGGTAAAACAAAAAGCAGCACACTCATCTGAAATCTCATCTGTTGAAGAACTAATCCCCCCCCCATTCTGGTTATAGAGATTTGACATCTTTTAACTCAGAGAAGCCAGTATAATCTTACTTGAAAAGTGAGCTTCTTCAGCGTTTTCTAGTGTTGGTAGGAAGCTACATAAAAGGCCTGAAAGTCATCTTGACTCTTTGACCTGAGGAATATGATGATTCTGAGGCTGTCTGAAAGGTGATAGGCTGGATTCAGGTATTTGTTAGGAGTGTCCTAATCCTGGACCTGAAGGATCTGAGGATTAGAGTGACGCTTGGTGTGTACTTGGCATTTGATAAGTATCGAGTGAATGAAGAAGAGTCACCAGTTGTCCTGGTTGCTCAGGACACCAGTTGCTCCGAGGTTTGGGGGATTGCCAGCCCTAATCCACAGGGTCAGTAGATAATCCAGCAGCATTTTCCTCTGTGCTGCTTTCCTCGTCCTCTGTAGGTACTACTTCCGGAGCAGAAGGTCCACTGGTGATGGAACAAGGTCTCACATCCACTGGAGAACATGTTACTTCGTGCAGCACAGTTGAAAATAGTTGGGGAAGTAGAAGCAGAAAATTACACAACCCAGATGAGTGACTTTTGAGTTGATCCAGATCATAGGTTGGGTGGGAGTCTACAAACTGTAAACCACTTTCATTTTCATTTCCTGTCATATCTCATCATTTCACATTGTGTCATTTCAGGTTCAATAATCCTCAGTTCATAACACACCTTGTCATTGGTCTATGCTTAGTCTACTTTTATCTGTTTATCTATCTACCTTAAATTAATATCTTAATCACTAGGGAATCCCCAACCTAACATGAAAGCTATGCAGTAATCTATGATATTGTCAATCCTTATTGTTCTTTTCACCTATCCATCTCTTAGCCTTCTTTCACTCACACTAATTGTAATCTTGAAGTCAGCATTTATGTCCTGGTATTCTCCTGAAGGGTATGTATTTTTAATTGACTTTCATCCTTTTTTAATCCTTACCTGAGGATATGCTTATTGATTTTAGAGAGAGACAAAGGGAGTGAGAGAGAAAGAGAGAGAGAGAGAGAGACAGAGAAACATTAATGTGAAAGAGAAACATCTAATTAGTTACCTCCTATATATTCCTGACTAGGGAATTGAACCCACAACCTAGATAATGTGCCCTAACTAGGGATCAAACTGCAACCTTTTGGTACACGGGATGATGCTTAAATCAACTGAGCCACCAGGCTAGGGCAAATTATAAAAAGGGTATCAGGTTGTACATGATCTTTTGAGATATACTTTTTTTCTTTACTTAATATTATATTGTCTCTATACAGTTTTATAGTTTCACATTCAAAAGTGCACATCTTTTTAGGGTGAGGCAAACATGAAGATTGGGTTTTATTTCATTGCTGGTTAAGTTCTTCTGTGGAGCAAAGTATATATATGTCTAAACAAACAAACATGCAAACAATTAAATAATATTTATGAGTCAAGTAGGACTAGGACTTAACATGATTAACTTGGCCAAGGAAAAGGCGACTCTCAACAGTTTTGATGGGAAAGCATGTGAGCACCTGTGCCCACAGTTAACAAACTCAGTCTGTTCTTTCTGACTGCTCTGGAGAAAATGGCAGATGTAGGTCTCTTCTGTTGTCATTTAAATATCTCTAAACTCAAGAAACATTTTAAATTAGTCATTAATTTATTGTTCTTTTAAATAGTTAAATGGGTGCTTGCAACATTGAGAATTCCATCCATTCTTAGAAAATATTCTCACAAAGGCAGTTCCTAATATTGATAAAAGATCCATTGTGTGCTGAGGAATGTGAAATTTAGTATGACTGTGAACCTGACCTTAGCTGTAGTGTGACCATGGACCCAAGGGTGTTATTTGTCATTTTAGAAAAGACCACTATTCCTGCAATTCCCTTTTTGATCCCAGAGACTGTTGCTTAAAAATATATATATGCTTTTCCATAAATTTAAACAGAACATTACCAAAAAATGGAAAATAGAGGGAGAAAAGCCCTTGGTCCCCCTTATATAATCACTGTTAATTTTGCTTTAAATCTTTATGTGTATATTGCATTATTGCTTTTGATTATTGTTTTTGTTGAATTTTATAGAAAATATAAATATTTGAATATTCGTATGCAGAGTTTTTATTGGAGTCTAATTCAATACTTCATTTATGCAATATTCAGATAGAATGTTCAATATATGGACTTTTGTCAATGTTTTACATCATTAGATTTTCTTTTAAAGAATAACTCAGGTTTAGTTTTGCTTAGTTCAATAGCATCAGTAAAATAATTTGTTTTGTGTCATATCTTATAAACTACTGAAATGATGTAGTCCAACTTTTAGAAGAATATATCCATTGACCGTAGATATATCCCATGGATATATAACAAGTTTTGTAATAAACTATGTATATGTGTATGCCTGTACAGAAATATTAAAATGTTATTTGTTCCAAATAATGGAGGCAGAGTTAGTTTGACTTAATGGAAACCAAGATAATTTCTAAAGAAAATAAATTTAATCATTAAAATATTGATAATGAACTTAAGTACATATCATGAAGTAAAACAACTTGAAAAGTAGTTTAATATTACAATTCATGAATAATCTTATTTGCCTAATTCTCATAGTGTTTTAAAATTTGCAAGTTAGAAGAAGCAAATTATTAAAATGTAATGTTGTTTTGGAAAAAAGGACTGAATTTTAGATATTAGTATGTGAACATATTGCTGAAAATTTGCAGGACAATGAGTAATTTAGAGATTTTAAACTGAACTGATGAACTATTACATCAGTTCTTGAATTGTGCATCTGGACATGATGCCAATAACTTCATTCTGGTCTAGGCTTGGTGGGCAGAGACCGATCACATCGATCGCATCTTCGTGCCGGCCATACATGCAGGTCTATGCTGTTAGCTGCTTGAGGGAGCTGGGGGGTGGCTGACAGCAGAGTCTAGGTCTCAGTTTCCTACTTGGATCCTTTTTCCTCGAATAAAATAGCACCTTCTCCCTTGCTAGCATTGCAGTAGCTCATAGAGCTAAGAAGATACTGAAAATTATGCATTTATATGGTATTTCTCCACATTTTACAATGGTGAAATTATACCAAGAAGTTCATTTGCATACAAATGAATGTGATTTCTCTTTTTTTTTTTTTCAGTGAACTGTAATTTTGTTAAGAAGTATTTTAGATTGAAAGATTGCGAAAAGTTTAGCCTACTGGAATTATAATAGTCCTTGCAATTTTTTTTAAATGAGAAAAGTGTGCTTGGTTAGCATGACAAAAGATTCTAAGTGTACTTATCTCATAAAAAGAAAAATGAAAATTTTAGGATATTCATTTGAATATTACACTTTTCTTACTTTGACTATAATTTTCCTCCAAAAGATGGAGAGAATATGCCCTATTTATGTGCCCTTTGTGGGGAATCTGTTTGGGTGCTGGTATTGTTGGGTCTTTCTAGGCTGCTCTATTAATTCAATTAAAATTCATTAAATAGGCCGAGGAAGCGACCACAAGCAAACAACAAAAACAACAAACCCCACCCAACGGGAAACGCGAGCAGCCGCGAGCTAGTACCACCGGCACGACCGGGCGCGGGTGAGGATTACAAAGGAGAACTCGCTCCCCGGGCGCGGGGCGCGGAATCCGAACAGACGTGCGAATCCAGTCGCACGGGTTCCAAACCCAGGATTGGACCTAGTGAGCAGCCCACCGGGTGAGCGACTACGGAGGAGTCAGTGGGGAGGCGGTGGCAGCGAGTTGACTGTGGGTGCCCGGTTACGCGCGGGTGAGGGAGTGAGCGGTGGGACCGGCAGTCATTTTCCCCGCTCTGACCACGCCCCCACATACAGCGTCACAACCCAGCGACCTGGGACTCCAAGGCGCCGCTTCTCTCACTTAAAGGGCCAGAACAGACCAAAAATGTCGCAGGGGGACCTCAAAGTCCCGGAGATAAATCTAAGTGACGAAGAAATAGCAAATCTCTCAGACGCACAGTTTAAAACACTGGTCGTCAGCTTCCTCACAGATCTGGTGGACTATAGCCACAAATTAGAGAAACATATGAAGGCCAAATTAAGGGAAATGAATGGAATTCCACAGGAAACCCATAGAGATGAAAAAAAAACTGGGACTCAACTCAATGGAGTGAACCAGAAGGAAGAAAAAAATGATCAATCAGAAAGGAATGAAGAAATAAGAATTCAGAAAAATGAGGAGAAGCTTAGGAACTTCCAGGACATCTATAAACGCTCCAATATCCGAATTATAGGGGTACCAGAAGGGGGAAAGACACAACCACCAGTGGAAAAACTATTTGAACAAATAATAAAAGAAAATTTCCCCAATCTGGCAAAGGAAACAGACTTCCAAGAAATCCAAGAAGCCCAGAGAGTACCAAAAAAGTTGGACTCAAGAAGAAACACACCAAGGCATATCATAATTACATTAGCCAAAATTAAAACGAAGGAGAGAATCCTGGAAGCAGCAAGAGCTAAGGGGACAATCACCTACAAAGGAGTCCCCATCAGGCTGTCAGCAGATTTCTCAAAAGAGACCTTACAGGCAAGAAGGGGCTGGAAAGAAATATTCCAAGTCATGAAAACTAAAGACCTACAACCAAGATTGCTCTACCCAGCAAAACTTTCATTTAGAACGGAAGGACAGATAAGGTGCAAAAATATTTGAATGCAGTTTATTAGATTAATATTTATGGATTTCATGGTAAGCAGTGCATTTGAATATATTCAGAACTTATAATACCACTTATTTAAGTATAATGTATTTTTCCAGCTTTAATTTTTAAATTTTAAAAGGTTTTTAATTTTTAACTTCAGAAGTTTTCAAATTTAGTTCAATTTATCTATTTTTACTTTTGTTGTCTGTGGTTTGGCATCATATCCAACAAATAATTGTTAAATCCAGGGTAATGAAGTTGTTTTCTTTTATGAGTTTTATAGTTTTAGCTTTTATGTTTTAGTCTTTGATCCACTTTGAGTTAATTTTTGTTTATGGAGTAAGGTAAGGGTCTAATAACTTCATTCTTTTGCTTGTGAATACCCAGTTTTCACAACACTGTTTGCTGAAAAGACTGTGCTTTCCCCATTGAATGGTCTGGACTCTCCTGTCAAAAAACCACTTGATTACATACATGAGAGTTTATTTCTGGGCTTTCTATTCTATGTGTTTGTCTTCACGCCAGTACCACACTATCATGGTTACTTAGCTTTGTTGTACATTTTGTAACCAGGAAATGTTAGACCTCCAACTTTGTTCTTCTTTATCAAGAGTTTATGGCTATTTATGGTCCCTTGAGATTTTTAGGATTATTTTTCTATTTCTGTCAAACATCACTGCAGTTTTGATAGGGATTGCTTTGGGCAGTATTGACATCTTAACAATATGAAGACTTCCTGTCCTTGAGTATGAGGTGTCTTTCCATTTATTTGTGTTTTCTTTAATTTCTTTCAGTACCATTTTGTAATTGTCAGTGTATACGTTTTTGCCTTCCTGTTAAAGTTTTGTCCTAAGTATTTTATTATTTTTTGATAATATTTTAAGTAGAATTGTTTTCTTAATCTTATTTTGGATTGTATCATTGATCTTTTATAAGACTCATGTCAAGTGTTACCTCTAAAATAAAGGCTTTTTTTAGTTCTTCAAAATATTGGGTTGACCAAAAAGTTCATTTAGTTTTTTCCACACAGTGGCTCTACTAGTGATTAGTTATCTTTAACTTCATTTGTAACAATTTTGTTAGATTTGTATTGTGACAGCTGTCATATCAGTGTGCATTTAAAAAAACTTATCAAAATTGGTAAATTTTTGTGCAACCATTTTAATATTGAAAATGGAAAAATATACAACATTTTGGGCATGTTATACTTTATTATTTCAAGAAAGGTAAAAACAGGACTGAAATGCAAAAAAAGATTTGTGCAGTGTATGGAGAAGATGCTGTGACTGATCAAGTGTGTCAAAAGTGGTTTGTAAAGTTTCTTGAAACTATTGATATTTTGGCCAAAAAATTCTTTGCTGTGGGGCTGTCTTATGCATTGGAAGATGTTTAGCAGCACCCCTGGCCTCTACACACTAGAAGCCCACAGTGGGAGATAGCTGACATGGTGAAACTATCCAAATCAATAGTTATTGGTGAAAATAAAAAATGTGTCTTCTGTTTTATGGAAAAAAATAAACAGATATTTTGTCCAACTCAGTAGAAATGATCATTTTCTCCTCTAATGCCCCCTTCCCTATAGACAGAGAGCTGTGGAAACTGGAATACCACGTGGCATTCGGTTATTTTGAAATCTTATCTTTCTAAACTAGAGTGAAGGCTCTTTGAGGGAATCTTTTATTTTTGTGTCCCTAGAGTGTGGTACAGAATAGAGGTTCAATAAATATGTATTTTTAAATAGTATAAACCAATAAAAATTTAGATATAAACATAAAAGTTGAATAAAAAGAACATTTAATCAGAGATAGTCTCTCTTTCCTCACTGACATTCATGTCTAAATATTTGCATGAGAATAAAATCCAGTCCTGGTGTCTAGCATCTGCAAATGTCCTGGAGCTCTCTGACAGGTTACTTCAACTTGATGGTTGTTAGGATAAGAAGGGACCTGAGAGAAGGGACCTTTTCACTTCTACTGTCAAGTTAAGTGACCTACCCAAGAACACAATATGAATAATAGGAGAAGGGCCAATGTTACTAGGATGCTCAATTTAGGTCTTTTTTTTTTTTTGTCAATAACAATGGATTTAATGTGATTCCTCTGGTATCAAGGATTAATTTTAAAGACTTCATTTTAATGTTTTAAAGTGCTATTTGATAGTTTTACACAGCAGTTGATTGGAAATATCTATTTTAAATGATGACTATAAAAATTTTAAATTGACGTTGATTTTAATGTTATGCCAGCCTTTATGTTTGAACATAGAATTCAAATGACTTACTAAAACCACTTAAAGTGAAATAGTTTAAGCAGCATATGGAAATAAGAATCCTTTAAATGGTAATAAAATGAAAATGACAAAAGCAGTTGAATGGTTTTTATTTCTTTAAAGTTTTAGATGACTAAAAAGTGATTCTAAAATTTTATTGAGATTATTAATATTACATGTGACATACTTTTACTATATCTTACAATAGTATTAGAAAGTGTCTACTAATTGGAAAGCATGGAAAGAACTTACCACTTTTTATTTTATGGTGTATTGTTTAATCACAAGTCAGTCTTTTAAAACTAAAATCTAACTTACTACTTATGTTGTATCCTCTTACTGAAATACAACATATATGGTTAAGAATATATTAGAACCACCTAATTTACATTAGTATCCTAGACTATTCTTATAAACAAACCTCTTTGTGTATCTCAGTAGAACACCAATTCTCTTTGTAAATATTCTCAAATGATGGATCATGCTATTACGTAAACTACTTTAGAAAAGGGGAGTGTGGGAGAGCTTTGCCCACAGGGTCCCCCATCCACTGCAGATGAGAATAAGTCTGCCAAGACATCTACTTGGGGAGGAAAGGTGGTTGATCTCTCAAAGAAGAAGTGCCAGGGGCCTTTTCCTTGGTGGGCTTTTATTAGGTTCAATTTGCATAGGAATACAGGTAAAGCTCATCAATCATTGTCAGGCAGTAAGGATCAAACAATAGATAACATACAAAGAACAATGAGGGCCTATTCTGAGTCAGGGTCAGTTAGCTAAAGGGCTATAAAACTTTGGGAAACAAACTCATTTCCTCCTCGGACCCTTATCAGAAAATTGAGGGCATTCTTAGCAAAGCAGGCTTCACAGGATTTTATGTATTCTTTCTTAGACCTGATTGCTGGGGGAAACCACCCTTTCCAGCACAGGGCTGTACCACCCTCTTTCATGGTTTCAGGCTTAAGTGAGGCAGGGGAAGTAAGGCAGCCAAGAGTTTAGGAGACTTCTTGCAGACAGAATGAGTACTCAGGTTATATCAAAGCCAAGGGGCAAGCAAGGGCCCATCACCCCCTTTTTCTATAGCCCCCCAAGTCCTTCCCTGGGGCCTCCCTGTGATCATGCCTGTCTTAGGTTGTCTTCCCTTGAGGAATCTTACCCATTATTGGCTAACAGGTCAGGCTTAGGGCCAAGCAGGGTGACGAAAAGAGGGCAGAGGTGGTGCCCCTGCCAGGGAGATAAGCTTCGTCTCCTTAGTGGCTTATGGTCCCAAGGTCTCTCACTCAGCCTTAGCCATGTGGGGTTACAGCTTCTGAAACCAGGCAGAACGGTTCCCAACATGGGAGGTAGTGGCAAAAAGGAAGAAAAAGAGAAGTATTTGCCTTGCAAGAAAGTGTATATAATTAAAAACACACAAATTTATTGAAATTGATATGTTACAGTTTACTTTGAGACAAATTTCAGCAATTTCTTTACATTTTAGGTATAAATTTATTGTTGCTACATATTTTAAAAGAGTTTACCTGGAGAAATTTTTTTCTACAAAAAAATATATAAAAAACTTAAATAACAGATAAAACTTCCCAGTACCTAGACTGCTCAATGGATATTTGCTGAGTAGAGGGAAATCACCCCCATCCCAACAAGGAGCCCCCAGATAAAACTGTGTTTGTTCGGACAACAAAAGTATTGTTTCTTTATTAAATTAATTATTCCAGTATTCATTTATATAGCAAAGTCTGCTACAGTTATAATGTATTTAAAAAAATTGTTCTTCACAAAATTTTCATCTTTAGCTATCAGGTAAATTAGATTATTTAGGAAGCATTCTTCAGTGACTGATAAAGGATATCTGATGAATTTGCTGTGTGGTTTTCTATTTAGTGCTTGCAGGAATATCTGCGGTGCTAGAAGGAATTGAACAATCTCTTAAATTATTCATAAGCTTCTTTTCCAGAATATAAATTAACATAGTGGAAGAGTGACATGTGGTTTTTGCACTAGCAAAAACTCTTCTTATCTCAAGAATGATATAGCTATAACTATTATCCAGTACTCTGGCTGAGCAATAGATTATACTGTTATTAGAAATATAAAATCAATACTAAGAAGTACTTTTCAAAAAGAAGGTGGCATTTTCTTTTTTCCTATATCTAAGTACCTAGAGAATATACTGTCTTGGAAAAACACATTAATGAAAATTAAATGTACTTTGTGACAAATATATAAATCAGTTTTGTGACTAGATTTCCATCTTCAATGATTTCTATGAATAATGAGAACTCTTGGTTCAAAATTTGACCAGTAAATTGAAAAATGCTGTTGTTTTTAGAATCAAATAATATGTAAAAATGAATGTAGATAGTAATGAATAATACAGATGCCTACTATTTTAGTTTTTGTTAACAAAACTCCTTTCATTGTATCTCTTGTATGTTTTGATAATTCCGAACATTGTTAAGTCCTTCTCTTTGTTGGGCTGAAATCTGTCCCATGAGACTGCAAGCTCCATAAAAGCAGGGACCTGTGTGCTGTCTTTGGCAGATAATGTGCCTGACATGTGGGGAAGTGCTCAGCACATAACAGAACACGGGAATTTTTGCTTTTGCACCCTCGTGCTATTTCTGTTTTCTGGGTTGGTCTGAACATATTGGTAAATTTCTATCATAAGCTTGTCTCTATGATAGTTCCTCAACTACTTGAAAACTTAGAGAATATGCTCTAATTCCTTCACTCAAATATTAGAAACTTAAATTTAGTAAGTTAGTTTATTCTGGCATTTGTTAAGCCATCAGACATTGCCAATGTTTGACTGTTTTTGGCTCATAAAAATGAAAGTTTTGTATGATTCAGCCTAGTATTTTAAATCCGGGTCTATTAAAAGCAGTTGGGAATATGCCAAAATAGAGAGGGTCAAAGGTGGGTTATGACAAGGTAGTTGAGAAAAGGTATACCTGTTTGTAACTTATATGAGCTAAACGTTGATAAATTAATTACATAACATTACTTGTGTACACTCTTTATTGTTTTGAAAGACATGCATGTTGGTCTGTTGCCTTGTTTTTGGCTGCCCAGTATCTAAACTCTTCCTCATCATCTCCCATGTCAGGCACATTCTATCACAGATTCCTTTGGTGGTAGGAGCATGCTCTTGCTTTGGCCCAGGCTTCGAAATTGGAAACTAGTAACTGGAACAAAAAGGAACTGTACTGAATCCATTCTTGGGATGGTTTGTGTCATCGGTGGTAGCTACCAAGCTATCAGTCCAAGGCTGATGGCAGCAGTTCTAGCCCTTTGCTGTGCACAATGCCAGTGGTGCTAGCTGGAAGACCTCCTGGTGTCACTGGATCTGTTCTCTGTAACTTTGGGCATCTTGGCTTCACACCCTTCCAGCCTAGTGCTCTAGTCCTCCCATGTTCTTCTCTAGGTTCCTTTCCTACAGAGCCAAAGTTGTCTTCAGCTGTCTGCAACAAAGAGCCAGTGTTTTCTTGGCATTTTAACGATCAATTGCTTAGCCTTCTACACATTACCACAGAAGAGAGAAGAAAGATCATTTGGTGTCATTGACTTGCAGCCAAGGGTTTTTGTAGGATGTAGTTTGCTCATATGTATGTGCAGGTCTATGCTGAGGTGAACACTCAAGGGGACCCTGTATGTATTTCTGGAGTTTTGCTCAGTGCAGGTCTCACTTCATTACTCTGTCCTGTGAGCTCCAGATGCCTTGGTCTTTCCTACTCTCGGCTCTTTCCTGAGCCCAGGGAGATGACTGGGCTCCATCTGGGTTTCTTCTTCTTGAGCAGGGGCCTAGACACTCAGGGAGAGCACTGACCTTCGGTGCTCTGTGTCTACAGTGTCCTGCAAACCACTGTGTCATATACTTTGTCCTCTTATTGGTTGTTTCAGATGGAATGGCAAATCTGATTCCTATTATTCCATCTTGGTCAGAAGCAAAGGTTTTAGATGTGAAGGTTACAGACCAGGTAGTCCTTTTTTATACACATGGACACCACTGGTATAATCAGTGGAAGTCAGCATCTTCTCAGCCAAATAGTCATTTTATTAAATGTTTCTCTTTGAAATTGTTGCTTTTGTGCATTTTACCCAAAGTTTGAAATCATTACAGATTTAGCTGTGGTAAATATATTGACTATGCACATGGCGTTTTGCTCTTTTTTTGAGAAAATATGTCTCAAAGAATGTACATGAAGTAGTCTTCATTATAAGATACTTTGTTACTTTTTGAATTGCTATTTTTATAAAGACAGCCATATGTTACAGTTACATTTTTGTGTTTCTTATTTACTTTAGAAGCTGCAAAACAGACATTTCGAGAAAAAGGCATCTTGGCAGGAGAAAGCAGAAGTTTTAAGCCTCATTTGACCTTCATGAAATTGTCCAAAGTACCATGGCTCCGGAAGATGGTGAGTGGACACTTTTATTGCAAATCTTGTTTTGCTGACTACGTGGGCCTTAAGCATGGTTGGGGGCATGAGTGACATTTGTAGTGCGTTTTGACACTCTACTTACTATTGCTCCTGGGTCTAGTTCCCGAGGATGCTGACTGAGCTGGCTCATGATCCTCCATGGAGGCTGTTCCACCGATTCCCTCCTTTGCCACTGTGGCTATTACCTGTATATTCCGACCAACACCCACTGCTGCTGTCTGTTGCCACATCCGCTTTGTCCCTCAAAGAGCCTCGAGGTAGTGCCAGGGTTTTATTTTCTGCTTTCTTTGCTCATGGTTGTTTGCAGCCTGCTGTAAGCATACTTCCTTTACTGCCCTGTATATACTGGTGCTGCCTACTGCAGCGGGTTCCTGAAGGTGGGGGCATGTTGTTTAACCCTCCTTCATGTAGGTCTTTCAAGGTTTCGGAAAGACAACCTTGCTCTGTCAGTGGCTGTCTCCATTGAGGGCTCAGAGCAAGTCTTCTTGGGACTGGGCAAGAGGGTAACTGTGGGGAACCCTGTACTTAAACATACTTCGCCCTTAGGTTGGTCAATAGTGACGCAAGCCAAGGTACCTGTGTCTTGACTTCCCCCTGTTTCAGGGTGACTTTTTGCCTTCCCAAGCCACCCCTTCTCCTTCAGAGGTTGGGGTAACTTTTGACTTCCTTCTGGATTCATGAGTGTTTCTCCTGGAATCTTAAGGGCACCCTTCATTGTCTTTCCCATTACAGCCTAGGGAGTTTTCATCAGTTAAGACATCTGCTGACCTGCTCTGATATACCAGAGTTGTGGAGGCGGCCATGCAGATTAGTATTCGCTCCTGCACTCCATGGCCCTCGGCTGCAGTTAAGACTGATTTGCAGCTCTGTAAATGAAGGTCATGTTTATTAGTAAGTAGATCTGTTTTCTAAATTTGGCACATTTTGTATTTATTGTCTCTGTGCTCAGAAAGTCTTTAAAACATGTGGTTAAGTGATTGACCATCCTGTGGTTATGAGTTTTCCATAAACTATTGTAAAATTCTTCTAAAAAAGAGAGCTTGCATGTGTTTTTTTCTATGCTAACTATGCCTCACATTCAATAATAATTATATTAGGTGCCATTCTAGAATACTTAGATGGAAATAATTTGTCTAAGTAATGGATTTGAACTTTGGAATGATAACTAACACAACTTGCAGACTGACATTTTACTTTTTTACTCATTATCTTTCTTATTTTGCCTTCAAATGGATTGTCCTCATAGTTAATCACAGAATGAAAAGTGGTGAAGGTAATAATCCACATTCCAAAATGTTTCTTTGTCTTTACGATATTAACTTTGAAATGATAGCGCCCAAGGACATTTGTCAAAGGAATATTTAGACAACTCTAGAATCTCAGTTTTGTATTTCAGACTGAACTGAAGTGATTCCTTGTGGTTAATTTCACACGGTCTGCTCCGTACTTTACAGAAAGGGACGGGAGAGTTGGGGAGGTTCAGCGGCAGAAATGAGATCACTTCCTTCCCAGTGGCAGAGCCCTGTGTGGGATCCATCTGGTCTCATTCCCCGTCTCATATTCCTCCCTCCCACTGGCCACTCCCAGTTTATCCCAATTAATTTCTACATGTCAGGAGTAACCTGGTCCAAACCATATGAATTTAACAAATCTTTAGGAAGTGCCTACTCTGTGCCAGACACTGGGTGTTGGGTCTAGAGTTGTGATCAAGATAGAAGCAGTCCTGGCTTGTGTGGTATATACACTCTAGATCAGATTCGGTTTTGTTTAGGCTAGAATGTTTAATCTTTAGAAAGTGATTTATGACCTTACTGTTTTTCAGAAAGCCAAGTGAGATTTTTTTTAAATTTATGGAATGTTTCTGTTTCCTACTATGATGTTCAGTGTTTCTCAATGCTTAATTAAGACAGTACCATATTTTGACATGTATAATGCTCACCCATGTTTTTGGTCATAAAAGAATTGAAAACATTTATATAGATAGAGTTAGTACTACCCATGTATAATGCACTTACTTATTTTTCCCTAAAAATTTTGGGCAACAGGTGCACAGTACACATGGCAAAATACTTTATTTTGCCCAGCAAACAGGTGCACGGCAATATATCTTTAACTTTGGGATTCCTGAGTCACCTGGGCTGCTTGGTGAAGCTGCAGAATTTTCACCCTCCAACGTCACATCTGGAGTTAGATGGACCAAAAGATCTTGGCTTTTGATGTTTAATAAGTCCTATGGGTGATGCTGATCCAGGTGACCTGCAGAGTAGGCCAGTAGGCCGCCATTTAATGTCATTAGTGGGTTCTTGGAACTTTGGTGAAAAGAGGTATAGTGAAACCAATTTTACCCTGGCACAAGCGTGAGTTAAGTTCCTGGGGCATCTCATCAACATCATAAAGGAGTGTGGTTATTGGAAGACGTGCTGTATTCGCTGAGACCCGCAGGCTTAAGCAAATGTGCAGCATTTTCCTTCTGCAGCAAATCATTGGTTCTGCTGTAAAAGTTAAAGGCAATGTGAAAGGCAACATGCATGAAAGTAGGTTTTCATTATGCTTTGTCATTTGGAAAGCAGCTTATTTGAAAATATGTGGCTCTTAGTTCTTAACTTTTTTACCTTTCCCACTGTTATTTTCCTATCTCAGCACTAATTCCCTTCTGGGTTTTTATTCTGGTCCACTCATTTACCAAGGAGTGGCCACTGTTAAAATCAGGAGTGGAATGTGCTGCTAGCATTGTTTGGTTTAGATTTATAATGAAATAAGAGAGAGAGAGAGAGAGAGAGACAGAAGTATGTGAAATAATAGGTTTCTTTTCACTCATATATTAGGAAGTTTGTCTCATTTCAAGAACTTTTTTTACTTCAAAAGTTATTTTAGTTATAAAAGTATTAGGTAAATATATGCTCACTGCATAAACAATGCAAATACATATAAATCATGTAATTTTTCCTTATTACCACCCTGCCATCCCCTTTCTTTCAATATGATTTCCCTGTGTAAGTTACCACCACAAGCATAGCCTCCTGACCTTTCCCTACACATTGAGAATACACATAGGTGCATACACATGCATGTAGCTTCTTTAAAACAGAAATAAATATGCCATTGACCTGTGAACACTGTGGGTTTGAATTGTCCAGGACCATTTATACAGATTTTTTTAAAAAAACATTATAAATGTATTTTTTATGATTTTCTTAATAACATTTTCTTTTCTCTAGCCTCCTTTATTGTAAAAATACTGTTTATAGTACACACAACATACAAAATGTGTGTTAATCGACTGTTTATGTTGTTGACAAAGCTTCTAACCAAGAGCAGGTTATCAGTAGTGGAGTTTTGGGGGTGCTGGCGTTCCACGGAGGTGTTGGCTGTGCAGTGGGAGGGTTGGCACTCCTAGTTCCTGCGTGGTTCAGGGTCAACTGAATATTATATCGATGTGTCATCATTTAGTTTCCCTTTGATGAATAATCATGTGATTTCTGTTTCTTTGCTACCATAGAGAATACTAAAGTGAACAACCTTGTCAATTTTTCCTTGGGGAGATATGCCAGTATTTCAAAGAAGCAGTTCCTTGAAGTGGCATTCCAAGGTCAAAGGGTAGTATACATTTTAACTTTTCAAAACACCGCAAGTTGCCCTTTAAAGAAATGGTGTCAGGCTATACTTTGAACTGCAGTGTATGAGAGGAATATTTGTAAGGATGAACTTGAGGTAGAAAGACCATCAAAGATTATGATGGTGTCTTATAAGTTGGTATGGCCCTTTGAACTACAATTTAAAAATTCCCACCAAAAAATTTTGAAATACTTATTTTTAATTGGGAAATATATACTGCTGAAATTATCCTAATGAAATATTTTAATGAGAGATAATTGACATATAATATTGCATAAGTTTAAAGTATACAACATAATAATTTAATATGAGTATATATTGTAAAATGATTACCTCAATACAAGTGGTTAACACATCCATTACCATTATCATTTTTTTATGGTGAGAACTTTTAGGATGGCCTCTCTTAGCAACTCTCCAATATACAGCACAGTGTTGTTAACTGTAGTGATTATGCTGTACACCGCATCCCCAGGACTTACGTATTTTATAACTAGTAAATAATTTAAAAGAAGAAATTCTTTATGAATAAAGATGTTTACTGAAACATTACCTATAATAGGGGAAAATAGATAGCTTTTATAACAGTTGGGGAATATTTAAGTCAATTATGGTAAAGCATATCAATGATTAAGAAGGTGTAAAAATAGATACTTGTAAGAAGTGTATAATAGCTTAAAAAGGTAAATAAAATATAGAAAATATATTATATTTGAAGTTGTATAAAATAGTTTCCTTGGGTTTGTCTTGAACGCATCTTAATATGTGTTCGTGCATTTTGTGGGTTCCCACAATTACTCTTGAGCTCGAGACTTCGGTGGTAAATCCATGAATAGAGCTGACCTTAATGTCACCTGGAGTACATGTGTGGTGAATCCCCTGACGTACTCAGGGTCGCTGTCTTGGCTGGTTGGGCATTTGCTAGGCTTCTGAGGAAGAGTGGAGCCTTGGTGGGCTGAGGAGAGAAGGAAGTGGTGATGGGCAAGTTAGCTGTCCCCTGACACTTCAGGGTGCGGGGAGCCATGAGGTGCAGAAAACTCGAAGGTTTTCCATTTTCTTCGAGGAGCGTACCCTTAGTTTCTGGTATGGGTGGGTGGTCCATAGTGAGAATGTCGAGGAAAGAGCTAATGGTATCTGCGATAAAGACACTGTTTTGAAGGTTGGAGCCCGAAAGTGTACTCCTTATATTTTGATTTGACCCACTGGGAGTTTGTCTGGAAATCATTTCATGTAGTAAGCAGATAACTGGTGCACTCCTAAGGTACTGGTGGTGCCGTTGTCAGGGCAGACAGGTAAAAGGGCAGAGGGGTGCTCTAGATCATTAGAGGCAAGTTCTGACGTAGTAACATAGATGATCCATTCATTATTATCTACAGGACGTGTAATCAATTATTCTGTAGTAGTACAGTTGATTTTTTTCACTGTATAATGTGTTATTATTTTATTGATCCAAAAAGCCAGTATCCATGCCAACATAACAAAAAAGGATTGAAAGTTGGAGCCATACTCGGTTTGTTCCTGAGGGTTAAACATGTCGTTGCCCCAGAAGATGAGGACAGTTGTCTGGTGCAGGGGATGGTGCTCCCCTCCCCTGGGGAGGTCACAGACAGCAGCGCGAGGATTTCCCAGTGGTGTTCAGTGCCGGCTGCAGACGTCCCTGGGCTTCTGGGGCACCACCCACCTGAAGACATGTAATAATACCATTCAGGAGAAGTAATCAAAAGCCCAGTGGGCCAACTGAAAGCTCTATAGATTGTGTTCAGAAGTTTGAAAATATAGAAAGTCTACTTTAGATTTCCTGATAGGGAATATCCACTGTTATGCATGGTATTCTGGTTCCCCGGCCTGAGCACTGAGTTATAACTCACGTTTTGGGAAACATAAGCCTTTCTTGGCAGTTATATATTTTTTAACATCTAGAGGCATTTAGTCTATGTGTTGCTTTTGTTTGTTCCTAGTTTATTAACAAAATGCTAATGGGATCTATCACATAAGAGAGTATTGAAAGTAGTTGTGTATCTTAAAGCTATTTTGCTTATCCTTGTACTTTCGAGTTGTAATTGTTTCATCAAATGAATGAAGCCTTACAAAATCTTTTAAAATTATTATATCTCTGACATAGTAACTAAAATTCAAGTTATTTGTATAGCGTCCTTAGAATATTTTTTCACATAGTCTGCTACTTGTTTTGCCCCATGCTTTTCATAGTCCATTCTTTTGGACTGAATTTTCTTATTGCATGGTCTTGTATTTCTGTGATTGAAGCGTTGCAGAAACTGGTTGCTAACACTTGGTGGCAGAAGAAGACCAGTTTCAAATGAAACAGTGTCTTAATGCAAATCTAGATGTCTCAAGAAATAAATGTGACCTTTTCAAGGATAGAACCCTTGCTTTTAAGCATAAATCATTTTCTTGGATTTTTAGATATCTCTTCTGATTTATCACTCTTTGAAATTACTAACATAGCACTTAAACTATCACAGTTACCATTTATGAGTTGGCACTTCTTTGTAGCAGCTTTTCACAAAGTCAGACAATTAGAGAACACTAGAATGAAAGAAATGATCCTTTTTGAAACCACTACTGTTGCTACTACTGTCACTTAGAGTGGTTTGTTTCCAGTGCAGAATTTGCTCTGCACAGAGCAAGGGTGGAGGGGTGCTTATTGGACCAGGTGATGATGAGGTCGAGAGGACGTAAGTCATGGGGCCGTCATCAGTACGAATAGCAGTGGGGAATGGAAAAGGAGAGTGTATGGAGGAAAATTCTGTTCTGAAGGTAACCCAATCCCTGAATTGTTTGGTGACTGAATATACAGGACCAAGATTGTAAAGAAATTCTACACTAGGTTGGCTGAATTCCAACCTTCCACATCCTCCCCCAACCAGGACCCTCTACTGCCTCTTTTTTTCTCTACTGCCATTATTTACTCTGATATATCTATCAGATAGCACATTTTCTCAGGAGTCTGTTAACCAGCCTGGTATAATTTGGCTGCCATTCATTTTCCTGGCTCTGCATATTAATGGGCCTTTATAAACCATTTTAAAACTCAGGAGTACTTGACTCTTCCTTCTTGAAGGAGTCTGTGGTACATTTGAAGGGCCATGGTCTCCTCATTTTAGCTCTACTGGTTAGCCCTGGAGAAATCTCAGAACCTGTCTTAACCTCTGTTTACTCATAGCGAGGTTGGTCTCAGAGACTCTTGACTCCCGTGCTGTTCTGAAATGTCTATAAGGTTAGCATTTTCATCAAATAGGCTGATTTGGCTCCCCAGATAATTTTTTTAAAACCATAGGCTGGCTTTCTCGTATGCGGGGAAGGAGAATGACAAAAAGGAGAAGAGGTATTTGCTACTGATAGGAATATAGTGGCACTTTAAACTGGGATCTTTCCACCTCTGCTCCTGGAAATCCTACAGAGCAGTAAGACAGTGGGGAAAACATCACAAACTTCATCTTTAGTGAAACTAGGAGATAGCGAGATCTGTAAACAGCAATTATGGTTAGCATGTCGGGCTGCAGTGGGAACCAGCAGGGCTTGCGTGAGCATTTGTTTTAGGGTGTGGAAGACTATTGGTGACAGACGTCAGGGATCATCAGCAGAGTTTCCCTCCCAGAGGGTGAGGGCTCCACTGAACGAAGGCACAGAAAGCATGAGAGGGGTCCCAGAGGAGAAGAATCTCAGGAAGCTCCACCTTCAGAAGGGGTGGGGAATACCTCCCGGTGCCCTGAGGATGCCCAGGGCTGGCGCTAGAGAGGCAGAGCTGGCTGCCTTTCACAGGAGCCCATCGTGTTAAGAAAGCCAGCCCTCCACGGTAGCAAAAGAGGAGGAAGCCTTGAGCAGAGAAGCCTGGAGGACAGTCTGCCAATTCCTGAAGCCTGTCCCTGAGAGAAGGCACTATAGATGCCCTTGGGATCAGTGAGCCTGTAGTATTGCAGACAAAAGCTTGCAAAAGGCTTCTTCATACACAATAAGGCAGATTGTTTCAGTAACCTACTCCTGAGTTTCTCAATACCCAGTGACTTACAATTTTCACTTGGTTTGAGTCTCCTTTTGTATTATTATGTGCCCTTGGATCTAAGGTTGTAGTGCGGAATTCTCCTTAGATTATTCTTATTTAAGAATCAGCAAATAGGACTTCCACCAAGATGGAGGCGTAGGTGGAAACACTGTACCTTCTCGTACAACCAAGTTTAAAAACAACAAAGTTTTTTAGCAACAAAAACACAGCCAAACCACAGAAAATTGAACTATATGGAAGTCTGACAACAATGAGCCATTCAGCCAAACTGGTAAGAGGGGCAGAGCCAGCAGCAGAGTGGGGTCAGGCAGGAAAGATCCACTGGAC
Source organism: Artibeus jamaicensis (assembly GCF_021234435.1). NCBI lineage: Eukaryota > Metazoa > Chordata > Mammalia > Chiroptera > Phyllostomidae > Artibeus > Artibeus jamaicensis. The sequence continues at coordinate 5,765,355 of NW_026521812.1, read as the reverse complement.
TGACCCAGGCACACAACCCAGGTGCACAGGCAGCCGTGGGCGGATCCCAGGTGTGGAGAAGTGGGCGGACCCACTGAGGGTTGACCATGGTCACACATTCACACGCAGATAAACTGGTGAAAGAGTGAGCAGTGAGACTGACCGTGCAGGCCCCAGAGGCAGGAAGTGGCAGAGGGGACTGCTATTGTCCCTCTCTGACCCTGCCCCCACATACAGCGTCATAAGCCAGCTACCTGGGTGGTCCTGCTCTGGTGAACAGCTAAGGCTCCGCTCCTCATATGTAACAGGCATGATCAGACCAAAAAAAATGGCTCAAACAGAAGAACAGATCAAAGCCCCAGAGCCAATACATCTAATCGACCAAGAGATAGCCAACCTATCAGATGCACAGTTCAAAACACTGGTGATCAGGATGCTCACAGAACTGGTTGATTTTAGTCACAAATTAGAGGATCATATGAAGGCTAAACTAATTGAAATGAAGGGAAATGCACAGGAAACCAATAGTAATAGAAAGGAAACTGGGACTCAAATCAAGGAAGTGGACCAGAAGGAAGAAAAAAATGACCAAACAGAAAAGGATGAAGAAATAAGAATTCAAAAAAATGAGAAGAGGCTTAGGAACCTCCAGGACATCTATAAATGTTCCAACATCCAAATTATAGGGGTACCAGAAGGGGAAGAGAAAGAGCAACAAGTGGAAAACTTACTTGAACAAATAATAAAGGAGAACTTCCCCAATCTGGCAAAGGAAATAGACTTCCAGGAAGTCCAGGAAGCTCAGAGAGTCCCAAAGAAGTTGGACCCTAGAAGGAACACACCAAGGCACATCAGAATTACATTAGCCAAGATTAAAATGAAGGAGAAAATCCTAGAAGCAGCAAGAGATAAGGGGACAGTCACCTACAAAGGAGTTCCCATCAGACTGTCAGCTGATTTCTCAAAAGAGACCTTCCAGGCAAGAAGGGGCTGGAAAGAAGTATTCCAAGTCATGAAATCCAAAGACCTACAACCAAAATTGATCTATCCAGCAAAGCTTTCATTTACAATGGAAGGGCAGATAAAGTACTTCTCAGATAAAATCAAATTCAAGAAGTTCATTATCACCAAGCCCTTATTATATGAAATGTTAAAACGACTTATCTAAGAAAAAGAAGATAAAAAAGATGAACAGTGAAAGGACAGCAAACTCACAGTTATTAAGAACCACACCTAAAACAAAAGGACAGCTTGATCAGGAGCAGAACCATAGACATGAAAATCACATGGTTAGCAAGAGGGGAGTGGGAGAAGGAGAAGGGGGGAGAAGGTACAGAAAATAAGTAGCATAGATGGTAGGTAGAAAATAGATAGGGGGGAGGGCAAGAATAGTAGGGGAAATATAGAATCTAAAGACTTGAGACACATGGACATAAACTAAAGGGGGGAATAGTGGGGGAGGGGTGTGTAGGGTGGAGAGGAATGAAGGGGGGAATAGAACAACTATAATGGCATAATCAATAAAATATATTTAAAAAAGAATCAGCAAATAAATCATGACACATCTCTTACTGTTTCAGTGGTTTTTTAAAACTAAAAATTCAGGGAAAACTGCTGGGAAATGGAATAAAAATTTTTTCGAGGTTTTCTAAGTGCCGTTAGCCAACTGTCATCTATTGTGTCCAAGTTCTGTTTATACAAGTGACTTCACTTATGTTTCTAATGCGCACTTCAACTTCATGCTGTTGTGTTACCCATCTCTACATATTGTAAGAAACTAAATAAGTTTACTATTATTTAATAATTGGAATAATATCCAGAGAGGCAAACTGTTCATTTGAAACCTTTCAGTACTATACATCTTGAAACACTGAAACATGGGAAATAAGTACCCAGAAAGCTGAATTATTTTAAGAGTGGATTCTAGGAATTGACTAATGTCAGAAGAACAAATGACTCTCAGTTAACTCTGATTCTGTTAGAGATTTAGAAAACTCTATCCTAGAAGAAAAGATATAATCAGCCCTGACTAGTGTGGCTCAGTCGGTTGGGCGTTGTCTCATGAAACGAAAAGATGTAGTCAACTTAACATTAAATGTGGACCAAGTGGACTGGATGTTTAAAACAAGCATTTTCATTGGCATTTCCTGCAGTTCTTCTCTCAGAACATCTCAGGTTTTTATGTGAGACAGGGATTCTGTGACTAAATGAATGTTAGCAATGATGGGTTAAATAAAGTTAATCTGTTTTTTTCTTTCAAGACTGATTAGGATTTCTGACATGCTAATATTTACTGTGAGTCTCAAGAGCTTAGAGCAGCAATGGTTTGTTTTATTCTTTGGTTCACAGACATGGGTCATCTGTGCCTCTGCTCCAGAGTACCTTTGCTCAAGACCTTGGCTGAGCAACTTCCATCCAGCACCTTGTTGCTCTTGGCAGGAAGAAAAGAGAGATGGTGAATCACAAGCTGATTCTTTTTTTAAAAAATTTAATCTTTATTGTTTTTTTTCCATTAGGGGACCATTTAGTCCCCTTTATACACCCTCCTCCCCACAAGCTGATTCTTAAAGCTTCTGCTAGGCAAGGACACATCATTCCTGCTCACATCTTGCCACAGAAAGTCCCGTGGTCCCTTCTGAGTTCATCAGAGCAGGGTGCATATAGTCCACTTGCAGGAGGGGCCACCAGCAGGAGGGGCGGCGAATCCTTTGAACACTTACAAAGTTTAACTAGGGATTGTTTCTTAAGGGCACTTGACCTGCCAGTCCTTTTTTTCATTGATCATCTTGTAGCATTAGTGTTTGGCAGAACATGGTTTAGGAAAAGTTTATCTTTATAATTCAGGCTTAAGTGGGGCTTTTTGCTTCAAACATTCAGATTCAGTGGACACATTTAGCTACTTTCTAGCATTTATATCCACAGACAAAATTTTGATTTAAATATAATTTAAGGAACAGAGTTTTAGAACTGGTATTAAATGATAAGATAATGATATATTCCAGGTAACTAGAGTTCATGGTTTTGCCTTAACTGTATTAAAATATAAATGTTCTGTTTATCTCAACTATTACCATCAATGATGGGAACATTTTTCTCAACAAGTCAGTTATTATCTATTATCTAGATATTTTGCAACTTCATGAATGTCATTTTCCTAGTCAAGGAAAGGATGGAGCATAATGATCATGTAGGAAATTGGAAGGCCCCATAGTGGGTTGATTATGGTGAGAGGAAATAGAACATATGATTAAAAAAACCTAAAATTTATTCCACGATAGTATTGACACAGAATTGGCTTGTTTCATAAGTGACTAATGACTAGTTTCTGATCCACCCGAGTAGTCCTATAAAAGTTAACCAGCTCAAGTTATTTGGGTGGCAGTAAGATTTTCTCTACTAGTGGAAAGAGTGGCCACACTCACGGGTTGAGCACCTCCTGTTAGTTGTAATTAACTACATAATTAAAAGAAGGTGAAGCTATAGTTTTTGTGAGAACCCCACTTAGCTCTGAGGGGAAACTAATGTTGCAATTTAAAACTAAAACTAGTTTACATTGGAATTATACTTCCATTCCAAAACATGAGCTGATTAATTTTGACTATTCATTAGAATTTTGTTCTCTCATGGAGAGGTACCTTAAAAACAGAGTGATACTTGTTCTTCGAGTTACTGAACTGCTCACTGAGTTTCTTTATAGCCGCTAGGTAGAGCATCTGGGCCACAGCCAGGCTGTAAACAGAGTGTACGGACCCAGGACCAGGCAGAACCCAGCCCTATAAGCTGGCCCAGAATGGGGGGCGGAGGTGATGGGAAGGCTGCAAGGCAGTTCTCGCTGGGCTGCTGGACACTGGAACTGAACTTGCCACACTGCTCTAGAGCCCACTGGCTGGTGTGGTGAAGACTCCTCCTTCCATCCCTGTCACCCACAGGTGTGTGTGGAACTAAGCCGGAGAGGGAAGGGCCTCCGCTATCCCCACAGAGGCTGAGGGAGGACTGCAGCTGACTGGGATCCATCGGGGGTCTGTGTCAGGAGGAAGGTGGAGTGAAATCGTGCAAGTAATAGCCGAACATGTAGTTAGCCAAGGGGCGAAGGGGTCATTGAGATTACAGAGTAGGAACCTCTCAGCTGGCAAAGACAGGAGTCTGGGCAGAGCTGTGCTCCTGGAGAGGAAACGGACGTGTGTCTCCTTTATCTGGCTGTTCCCGAATAGCCTTTTATAATAAACTAGTAACCTGGCCCTTGCTTTGTCCATAAATCATTTATGGACATCAGAGTAGAGTGGACCTTTAGAATCTCTCTCCCAGGAAGCCGGCCCACCCAAAGAAACAAATCATTCTCTCTGGCAAGTGCATAGCAAGCAAATCAAAAGCCCCTTCAATGACAGTGAACTAGGGGGAGAAATGGGTTCTTCAGGCATAGGAGCGAGAGGAGAGATGAGAGATTATGGAGAGGGAGAGGGAGCGGTAATGCGAACAGAGCATTCTGAATGCACTGAAGTTGCCTGTTCCTCACTCCTGAAGATGACAGCATGACTGCGTGTCATGGACTGAACCGTGTGTCTCCCTCCAGCCAAATGCAGGTGTGGAAACCCTAAGCTCCAGTGTTACTTGTTTGGAGACAGGGCCTTTGAAGAGGTGTTTAAGGTCAGATGAGGTCATAAGGGTGATGCCCTGATCCAATCTGACTGGTAGCTTCATAAGAGGTGGAAGAGGCACAAGGGGTTTGCACACGTGGAGGAAAGGCCATGTGAACACACAGCGAGGAGGCGGCCATCTGCAAGCCAGGAGAGAGGCCTCTGGAGACAGCCAAGTGTGCTGGCTCCTGGGGCCTAGACTCCCCGCCTCCAGAACTTCGAGAAAGTAAGTTTCAGTTGTCTGAAAAAGAGAAAAAGAATTATAAAATAAGATTTGCTTCAGAGAAGCCCCATGTCAGTATATAATCTTTTGGTGACTTTGAGTCACTAATATGTAACTTGTCACTAGGAACAGTGATCTTTAAAAATGACTTTAGTGTTTTTAAACTAGTATCATATCACTAAAGGTATGTAACCTTATTGTACTCAGGAAAATGAGTGTAAAAAATTACCATTTCTCTTTAACCAGTTGATGTCCAAGATGACAAGGCAGTTTGGTTTGGCTCTTAATTTAACTTCTGAATTTTGGTTTCAGATCAATGTACACATTTCTTTTATAGCCACTGCATGACAGGAATAAACTATTGGGAAACACAGTAGAGCTCTAGGCATATCAAACTTACCATCAGTAGGATATATAATTTCTTTGTCTGACATGCAGCCTATTTGTACTTTCATCATGGAAACTGTGATTATTATAAAGTCACTATACGAAATTACCTTTGCCCTGGTTGGTGTGGCTCTGGATTGAGCGCTGGCCTGTGAACCAAGGGGTTGCCAGTCTGATTCCCAGTCAGGGCACGTGCCTGGGCTGTGGTCCAGGTCCCCAGTGGGGACACACAAGAGGCAACCACACATTGATGCCTCTCTCCCTCCCTTCCCCTCTGTGTAAAATTAAATAAATAAAATATTTTTTAAAAAGAAATTCCCTTCTATTATACAAAAAGCCTTAATCTTCTTAATAAAACTGACATTTCATCTTTCCTTTGATCATGTTTTTCATAGAAATTGAAGACGAATAATCAGTAGTTTATCTTTCAGAACCTTAAATGAATGATTTTCACATTCAGATTGTTAACTAATGAATTTTCGTATTTCATGGTGCTTCAGTTTCTATATTGAAAATAGAATTGGCTACAGAGTAATATAAGTCTGAGCCCTCTTCTGTCCATGTTAAATGATATACATCATTTAGCTAAATGAAAATGATACGGTGAGTGCTTCCTAAGTAAATAATTCCCATTACTTGTCAGATGCAGCCTTTAGATGGTTCTAAAAATACTCATCATGCTCTCAGTGGCCTTTTCCCTGTATCTGCTGTTTGGGTGTCAAGTTACAGAGTAAAGTTCCTTGGGGTTTCACGGTGCATTGTATCAAAGGTTATCAGTTGCTTTGAACACACTGATAATTTTCCCTAAACTGTGACTGAAGCTAGGAAAATGGGAAGTAAAACTTCAGTCATTTCTAATGATTAATCAAGACAGCCTTGAAAAGCTTTTCTGTTTGAGGTTTATTGCCACTAATTTATTGTTTCAAAGTCGGATACCCTGTATTTAACTTTCTGTTTTCTTTCAATATTATGTTGTATAATTGATATTGGTGCAGTTATAAATGTGAAAAATAGGCCTTGTTCAGGTTAGAGCCAAGGCAAAATAATTTTCAAAAAAAGTTACTAGACAATCAATCAGACATATGCAGAATTTCAGGGTTGAAGTGCCCTTGGCATAGTTTTATTGAAGGTGCCCTATGGATTGTTTCTCTACATTCGAAATCGCCCCAAATCTCTTAGCCTTTGCATAGGTCAAATTTGTCTTAAATGACAAGTGCTCTGGCCTATGAAGGAGGAAAGCAGAGAATAATTTGGGGTTCAAAACCTGAAAATAATGCCATCACCTGGCCTTCTTAGCTTCAGAATATAACCTTGAGGGATGATGTCCTCGGGACTATTTTGGCAACCCATTGATCTGTTCATAACATAGGAGACTTCTTACTCTTGTTCTAAATGATATCCAAGTTTGATATGCTCATTTACTTTCTTAGAATACTAGTTATTTCTTTTCCTATGAGAGAGAAATACCACCGGCTACAGCTGGATGCAGAGTCAAATTCAGATACGTGTTACTAGAAGAGAAATATATTGCCATGGGACAAAGCCTGAGAAAAAGAGAGATGTGTTGCCAAACAAAAACCTCCCTGGAGAACACAGAGTGTACTAATATTATATAGCAGATAAAGCACATCTCTATATACTTTATTATTGATGATGTTTTCTGTCAAGCACTTAAAATTTCAGTGCCTCCAAGGACTCATGCCTCTTTGAACCTCAGCTCTCTTTCTAAATTGAGTTAAAGAAGTAATTTCATTTTACTCTCTCGTAAAAATGAACATCTTAAGGCCCATATTGGGAGTTACCTGTAAACAATTCTTACAAAATAGTTGATTTCTACTTTTTGCTAAAGTTAAATTAATTCATCTAACAGATTAGAGTCTGTCTTGTGTTTTCCTTATTTCTTACCTTTAAAAAATAATGATATCTTTCCAATTGAAATGGAGGTCAGAGTGGCCAGCCAGTGCGGCTGGCGTTGGTCTGGAAGTCCTTCTTTTTCTGCTGTCACTTGTCTTCTATCTGGTGTGAGAATCCGATACCCTCCTCTCCACACACACCATCTCCTGCAAACCTCCCCCCACCACACACATGTTTAAATGAGAAAAAAGAACGGTCAGTTTCCATTTACTCAGTTTTTAAAAATTTCTCAAATCTTACCTCTACTGAAGTTATTCCCTAAAGTTCACTGATGATAACACACACACGCACACACAATGGCATTTACTGTATTTCACTGGTGTGAGCACTTTCATAAGTCCACTTCTTTAGTCCATTTAACACTTTGAGGTAGGTACTATTGCTAAGCTCATTTTTATAGTTGAGGAACTGAATGAAGCACTGAAAAGTGGCAGAGCCTGGAGCCGATCTCATATTCTGACGGCTCCTCAGCATCACTCAGCATAATGCTCTGCTGTGGCATTTACTCACCAAGTCGAAAGAAAGCCACTCACGTTCATTGTTTTCAGGCCCTGCGTGAATAGCGTTTGATAGTGAACAGTCCTCTTCTTGTAGCTTTATCCTCCTTTGCACTTGTGACAATTATTTATTGATCACTGCTCTATGTCAAGCACTGTTCTAGGCACTGGGGATATTTCAGTGACTAAAAATCAGACAAAAACTCTTTTCTGTGTGGAGCTGACATCCTAATGGAGAGGGATAGATAAAGACAGACCATGAAAAATCAGCATAATGAAGTAAATTACATGGTATGTTATGCAATGGTAACATAGATGGTAAGTGCTATGGAAAAATCTACACAAATGTGTAAATAAAGAGAGGAGGGTAGAGAGGATTTGGGGGCAGGAGTACAAGTTAAATGGCTAGTCAGGTAAGGCTCTTTTAAGCAAGGAGTTAGAGGAGTTGGGAGATGAGCTACGAGGATATCTGGGAGAAGAACATTCCAGGGAGAGCGAACAAGCAGTGCAAAGGCTTTGGGGTGGGCGTGTGCCTGCCGCGGTCAAGGAACAGCAAGGTGGCCAGGGAAGCTGGAGGGGCACAGGGGAGAGCAGTAGCAGACTAGACCCACCAAGTTCAGAGAGGACAGAGCAGGACCTCGTAGGCTGTTCTGGGAATTTGACTCTTTGAGAGAAATGGGAACCCTTTGGGGAACTATCAAAATAGCTGGTTATTAAATAGTTCTTATAGCACAATCACATTCCTATAAAGAAATAAAAAGTACTTTGTTGTGCAAAGGAAAATAAAATACATAGCAAAATGATAGTAGCAATTTGGAGTGATTTAATTTTTAATTTTTTGTTTTTATATCTATTTAAATAATTTGTAATAAATTTTTGTGACTAAAAAGATCAATATACATTCTAATTATACTTTGTAGTAAGATTTATATAAATATAATCTGAAAACAATATATATGCTTAGAAAAGATTTAAAGGATATATACTCCAGTGTTAATAATGGATTTCATACAAATAGGGTCATGAATGATTTTTATTTCCATCTAGATTCTTCATATTTTTAAATTTTTAACACATGATAAGTATTGCCAAAGATAATACTAAAAAAATTATAAGTTAAAAGGAAAAGTATTGCACCTTCACGTTATGAACAGTGTTTGGGGACTGTAGGACTGGGTGCAGGACCATTTGTAGGATAAGGGGACAGGAATGTAATTTTCCTGTTTGGGGAAACTGCAGAGGTGTCAAGGGCATCCCACAGTAACTTTTCAACCAGTCTTCTTTCTGCTGTGGGGGACACTGAGAATAGGGGGCAGGCAGAGAAGTACTTGGAAGAGCTTAAAACTGATGCTCTACCCAGCTCAAGTAACCTTTAGTAGTGTTTCATAGGATTCTTACCTAAGGAGCTTAAAAATGGCATCCATCTTACCAAAACTGTTACACACTCTAAAATGTTAAAATCCATATCACTTTCTAAAATTCATCCATTTCTCCACCGTTGTTGGGGATAATTAGTCTTTTCTTGATATCTCAAATTTCAATGTGATATATACTTCATTACTTCTAAAGCATAAGGTATTTGAAGTTTTGAATATTGACACATTTAAATACAATATTCTTTTTTTTAAAGAATTTATTTATTTATTCTTAGAGGGGGGAAGAGAGGGAGAGAGGGACAGAAATATCAGTCAGTGTGTGGTTGCTTCTTGAGCACCCCCTATTGGGCATCTGACCTATAACCCAGGCATGTGCCTTGACTAGGAATTGAACTGGTGACCTTTTGGTTCACAGTCTGGCACTCAATCCACTGAGCCACACTGGCCAGGGAATAACACAATATTCTTTAATTATTTTTTAATACAACTCATCCTAGGCCAAGAGACTTTAAAAGCATCTTTATAACACTTTTGTAGTATCCATTTTCAAATGCCTGTAGGCAATACTGTGTACCAAAATGTAATGTCAGATTCTAAGAAAGTGATATAAATATGAACTGGCTAGCTAGATGAAATGATTGATTGATGTAATTTTGTTTTGTCATTTCAAGGGAGTGAAAAAAATAGACCCAAAATTCTATGAAAAATTTATCAGTCACAGATTTGGAGAAGAAACGGTGCATCGCATTGATCTTTGTTCCATGCTGAAGAAAAAGCAAAGTAATGGTTATTATCATTGCGAGTCTTCGATTGCGATTGGTGAGTGCCTTTTGAAAATCATTTACTATTTTAATTTTGATTTATTTCTTTAGCCTTTATTTTGGCAAATATTTGGTACTAATTGCATATATTTTTCTCAATGATATAACTTTCTAAATATATGTTTTAGGAATACTTACTGAAAATTTTGTAGCACATATCTAGTATCTGTATTTATCAGTCAACATTTTAGTACATGTAGTTTCTCTGCTTTTGTGCTTTAAATATAATTATAATGAAATCTTAAAATGTTGATTCAAAATGCATTTTAGTTTATTTCATGAATATGAAGACATCATTTTCTCCAGTAAAGGCCTAAATGACTACACCATTCTACACCAGACATTTTCACATTTGTTTGCTGCTTTTAATTAGGAATAGAATGTTCTAGCACATGGAATTTCACTCTGGGAAAGCCTTTGTAGGTGGACTGCAAAGAATGAACACGCGTCCTTCAGTTTCTCCCCTCAAGGAAACGTGTTTTGTGGGGAAACAAAGATCCATACGTATGTGCTCTAGCGCCTCATCGGAGAGATGGCACGTGGAGACAGGCTCACCCACATTGGGCTTTGGTGTCCAAGTGGAAATTGTGGGCACCAAATGCAGATTTCTTTAAAAACAAAGGCGACAACAACAAAAGCAGAACAGGCCTTTCCCCATTGTTGCCATGTGAGTATATTTCATAGGATCCTGGTCTGTCGTGATTCAGATTTACTATTTCAAACCAGGCACTATTCTTATAAAATTGTGAACTTCAAGACAACCTAACATGAAAGTACTCAAAGAAGATAAATACATGATTCTAAATATTTCAAGGTCTTCAAACAAGAGAATTTCTCTCCACTTCAGCTTGAAGAGAACCTGTGGAAATATATGCCCTGAAAGAATCTTAATACCGAAGTTTATTCAAGCACATTAAAAAATACTCAAGAGACACAATTTCATTTCCGAATTCTCACTGGAGATCTTCAGAGAAGCCATCATTTTACCGTCCAAAGATTTTAGCTTTCTTAAACAGAAGATACTCTGTATGTCATTCGAATTTTATGGTGTAAAATATTTCAAATCTATTTTAAGGATTTTTTTTTTGGTTTCAGAATCTCACATTTTCAGAGCTGTCTTCCACCAAAGTTTTATTTTTATTTCTTTTCTTTTTTTTAAATTGTTAATCCACTGAAGTTTTGATGAGGACTAAACATTTCTGCTTTGGCTCATTGTAAAAGGCAAATTCGAATCCTTCTAGAGTAGTGCAGATTTTGGCTAGCTTTCCATGTCTTCTCTGTTATTACTTTAGGCCAACCTTTACAGAGAACTGTGTACTTCATTGCTTCTCCTATTCCCACTCTCATTTAAAAAAATAGATAAAAAATATGTAAATTTGACCGGATGTGGGACTGCATTATATAGGTTATAGCATCCTTCACCTAGAGAGTTCTGTTCTCACCCAAAATCACTATATATTGGCTACTGATTTTTTTATTGCTCTTTTCTAGCTTAGTTTCAAAAATTCCCTCAATTATAGGCAATTTCTCTAGATTTTTTATTAGGTTTCTTCATATCCTTATCCTATATTCTTATCCTTTTCTAATTCAGAGCAGTTTAGCTTCTTTCAGACTCTACCAACCGTATATCCCCGTGCGGATCATTTAACATTATTTAAAAAAATTTTTTGCTCATTGCATAATTTTCTTCAGTCACATTTTGTGACACTAGTATGAACTGTAAAATAATTACTGCATCTAAAATGACAATTATGTTAAAGTTAACCAAGTTTAATACACACTAGTGTTCTTTTATTTGGTATGGGTAATTATTTTCTCAATCTTATCTGAGTTTTGAAACAATATTTACCAGGATTTTGGGATACTTTGTGAATTTCATTTCTAGATCAGATTTAATTGGTTTATGTTGGTTTGGCTTCTCTTTGGTTTGATTCTAGCACAAATTTAATGTCTGTTTCCAGAATCTTGTGTATAATGAGTGGGTTGATTTCTGATCTTAAGATATTTTGTATTCAGAATGCTTCAGTGGAAGTTGGGTTTCACAGAATTTGGGAGCCTCCTGAAATTGCTTATGTGCATATAGGTACATATGTGACTGTGCATGTAGGTACATATGTGACTTTTCTGGGGAAGGAATTTATTAGATTTGTATATTTCCTATCTCTTAATTTGTTAATGGTGCGTTCTTGGAGACTGGTAGATTACAAATGACCCCGATTTTCTTTGCAACTGTTTTTATATCATTTAGGGCATCTTGTTACTTATTTATTTAGTTATCTTTTAAAAATATTTATTTTTTTCTTTAAAAATAGTTACTTTTTCCAGCTTTATTGAGATATAATTGACATATAACTTAGGTAAGTTTAAGGTGTGTGACATAACGACTTGATACATTTATATCCTGTGAAGTGGTTACCAGCATAGTATTAACACCTCCATCCCCTTACATATTTATCATTTTGTATGTGGGGGGAGAGCATTTAAGAGCTTCATTCTTAGTAACTTTCAAGTATACAATACAGTATTATGAACTATAATCATCATGCTCTGCACTAACTACATCCCCAGAAATTATGTGTCCTGTAACTGGAATTTGCACTTTTGACTGACATCTCTCTGTGTCCCTCCTCCTGCCCCTGGTAACCATCCTTCTGCTCTGTTTTGTTTCAGCTGTTTTAGATTCCATGTATGTGAGACCATACAGTATTTGTCTGATTTTTCACTACTTTTGGTTTTATTTTATCATGGGTCTGTTCTTGGAATTCATTTTTGTGTTTCTTGTATAAATGAAATGTCAAGTGTTTTTTAGAAAACTATCAGTGACTATATGCTTCATTTCTTTTTAAAATCATTGTAAAATTGATATTGTATTGCCGTTGTCCCAGTTTTTCCCCCTTTGCTCTCCTCCACCCATCCCACCCTCCACTCCCACAGTCAGTCCCCACACTGTCGTCCATGTCCATGGGTCATTCGTACATGTTCTTTGACTAGTCCCTTCCCCTCCTCTCCTCCATTATCCTTCTCCCAACCTCCCCTGTGGGCACCGTAAGTCTGTTTCACATTTCCATGCTTGTGGTTCTATTTTGTTTGTTAGTTTATTTTGTTCTTTAGATTCCCCTTATAAGTGAGATCATATGGTATTTGTCTTTCACTGACTAGCTTATTTCATGGAGCATAATACTCTCCAGTTCCATCCATGCTGTTGAAAAAAGTAGGAGCTCCTTTCTTTCTGCTGTATAGTATTCTATTGTGTAAATATACCTTAGTTTTTTCACCCACTCACTTACTGATGGGCACTTAGTGGCTATTGTAAATAGCACTGCTGTAAATATAGGGGTACATAAGTTCTTTTGAATTGGGGTTTCAGTGTTCTAAGGGTATATTCCAAGCAGCAGTATAGGCTTCATTTTTAATTAATTATTTTTCATGTTTTCCTGTTCTGCTCTTTGCTTCATGGATGCTATTCCTTCATTTTTCTCTTGGAGGATTTCAACCTAGTTTGTATTTAATGTTCTTTTCATATTTTTAAAGTTTCTAGTTCCTCGGGTATGAATTCTTCTCTATGTTGGGTCTTTTGTGGCACTCCATTTTCTCTGGTGCTTTTTAAGTTTTTCTGAGGGCTCATTTGCATGTTTCCCCATCACCCCATGTGCAGTTTAGAGATGTCAGCCCCAGTCCCATAGGTACCCTGCTCTGAACTGGGTGAGGAGTGGAAGTTGCAAACCATCCTCGTCCACAGGGTTGGAGTTCATTCTTCTTGTGTCTCACCAATTTGTGAGGTTTTTTTAAAGCGTAAAGAGCATTAGCACTTGCCATATTGGCTTCAAATATTTTCCAGATTTTATTTTGCACTTAATTTTGGTCACAAGTTATTTTTCATATTAAATGTTTCAAGTTTTTGTTAAATTGTAGATTGAAAAAGTTCTACTGTGATTTGTTTAATTATTCTGACCAGAGTCATCTCCAAACCAGAGATTTGATGTGTCAACATAAGAAATGTCCAAACCTGTGGAGATTTGTATGAGTTTTACTTGAACCAAACTGACGACCATTGCTGGGAAGCAGGATCCCAGTGGGCTGGGAAAATGCTCCAGAGAATGGCGGTTTTGCAGCTTATTTTCATGCATTAGAAACAGAGGAGGAGAAGTGGGGAGGGTTACATGAAATCCAGTGGGGGAGGTTAAAGAGGTGGGAAAAAGCAAAGCGGAAATGTCTGAGACTGGATAAAAAGTAAGAGAGACACATACTTTTTTTACATTGGGGGTAGAGGATGACTTACGAATGAACCTTTGCACCACTTAGAGACGGTACTGGGGGGAGTAGTGAGGCTTCAGTGGTCTCCACTCAGGTGTGGTTGTGCCCGAGGGGTCTGGTAAAGGACGTTACCTGACATTTCAAAGGTGTGTTATAGTAGATGCAAAAACACTGGAGAGGATCAGTTCCGGTAAAGGGTGACCTTTGTCCGGGAAGCTGCAGGCCTAGGATGTGACTGTCTACCGATGTTCCGACTGTCCCATGTGATAACTGTCGGTGTTGGAGTTTGTGAGCTCGCCACGGAGGCCACCCCTGCGATGGTCAGTTTTAGTCGCTCGTTCCTTTCTGTCCACAGATAGAGATATATTTATATTGTCTTCTAGTTTTTTTCATTTGAGCTTTTAAAATTTTTAAATTTTCTTATTTATTGATTTTGGGGGTGAGGGAACAGACAGACAGAGACAGAGAGACAGACATCCATTTGTAATTTCACTTTTCCATGCATTCATTGGTTGATTCCTATATGTTTCCTGATGGGGGATCGAACCCACACCTTGATGTATTAGGATGATGCTCCAAATGAGCTACCTGCCCAGGGCTTTCATTTGAACTTTTAAGGTACCTGTTATGATCATTGGTATAAGTACTCAGACATAGAGTATTAACAAAAAATCCAGTTACTAAAAGTGAGTGTGAAGTAGGGATTTAGTTTTAGGAATATGTTTGTACAAAACTTTTTATGCCCCTACAACCTTAGTTTGTGTTCCAAAGATCAGAAATTATCAGTCTTTCATGTTGTACTTGATTGAAACAGTTTCTTTTCTAATTTGAATGACTTGCTAATATTGGGGTGATTTCATTTTTTTTAAAAAAGCTGGGTTTCTACCACCTTCTGAACATTCTGCTCCCACATTCCTACATGCCAGTGATTTTCTAGATGGGGTAGTAGGCACAGGACCTTGAAAGGAGCTGCTTTTTATCATCTGTACCCCTTACTCTGTTGGGTTTTTTTTTTTAATAAAATTTCCTTAACTGTTCATACTACCTATTTGGCTCCTGAAGGCACTTGAGTTTGGCCCCCTGCCGGCCGTTGCTGTTCCCTGTGCCTACTTTGCATTTCCATGGTGTGCATTTTTGTCTTCTCTGTCATCTGTACCTTGATGTGGAGTGTTGGGGGAGTTTGCTAGGATATAGAGGTAACATTTGGATTTTTAGATACAAGGAATGGTACTACGTTTTAGTTCTCTCCTAATCAAAACTTTGAGTGATACTATGCCTACTTAGTATTACCAGGCTATAACTCTTTACAAACCTAACTCTACTGACCAGCTATAATTCAACACCCCTCCACTCTGTCACTCCCTCCCAGCACAGGGAAGGAAACCAGGAGTGACATGTGATTCAGATTTCTTAGGGCGGTGAAAGCTGTTCAGTGTGAGCTACTTACTGGAGTTGGGTGAATTAATTTTTGTCAGGCAGCTATGTTCCATTTATATTTCCTTAGGGAAGGTAACTGACTAAATGACATCCTCTGTAAGACTGATGAGCAATTTAGTGCTTCGCAAAAACTAGTTTGCTTTCAACTGTCAGATGATCTCATGATGGGGAGCAGGGAATTTGGAAAGGTCTGGAAGGTATTTCTTTTGCAGGCCAGTATACTTCTTTATAATTTCTGCAAACCCAGGTAGGAACAGTGATCTTCTGGGAACACCACCCTTTTTTGTTTAATAATCCATCATTAATTTAATATTATTGAGCATATACACTGTGTGTACTACTCTCTTGGGTGTCATGGAATACAAAGAAATATAAGACACAGTCCTTAAGGGTGATGAGAGTTACTGGGCAGCCAAGACTACTTCCGAGAAACAGAGATGGAACAGGAATAGATGAACGGGGCTTTGTCCATAGCAGTAATGGGCTGTGGTATAGGACACAGTGGAAGAAGCTTGGAATTTTACCTTGTGAGAGAGTGTGAAGGTGGTGAGTACAAGAGTTTGGATAAATAGGATGAGATCAAGGAGCAGACAGATGGATGGTAAAAAAAAACACAAAAAACACCCCTTCTAGGAGTACTAGGATGATTTACAAGGATAGAGAAGCATTGGACTGGGAGGTAGGGTGGGGGCAGTATTAGTGATAGGAGCCACACTTTAAAGGCTGTAGTGATGGAGCCTACTGTTTCGTTAGTGGAGGAAGCTACAAAGGAGGCAGTGGCTTGGTCAGTGTGTTTGAGGAGTTGGCGAGGGAGGTGGGAAAGGAGATGGGCACCATCACACAGACTGAGGCAGTGAATGTGTAATAAAGGAGACTGAGTAGATAGGTGTAGGGTAGACAGAGGATGAAGTTTAATACTCAACATAATGACACAGGATTGGACCCTGAAGATAAGACCTTCAAGACTAGCACAGAGGCAAGTGAGGGGCTCAAATGGAAGCAAACAGGCCTGCACAGATGTGGTGATAGAAGGGGAAAGGGTCTTATATATTAGGTGAGTTAGAGTCATCATAGCTACAGTCTGTTCAGTCTGTATCCAGAGCTAAACAGATCAGATCAAGATACCAGATTTTATGGGCTGAAACTCTATGGAGAATTCTGAGTGAGTTGAGTCAGTGAATTTATTCTATCCAGAAGTCCCGGGTCTTTGAGAATCGCCATTAAGGGATATGGGCAGCTTAGACCGATGCTGTCAGTCTTAAAATGCTTGTCATGGTTCATCCAGTGATTTCTAGAAGTCATACCTAAGTTGCGTTTCTGCCAAAGGAAAGGACCTTTGGGGTTGCATCTGGGAGACGCTCAGCTCTGACTTCGGTGTCCTGATCTCCCATGCCATTTTATCCTTAGGGAGGGAAGCAGAGCTCCAGTGGCTCTGGATCTTGCCTGATTTTAGTGTGTAGACATGGGATCTTCTCTGTGAAAGAAAATACTGTCAGAGTAATGCCCCGTTGGTTGTTGCAGCAGGGAGTGCTGGAGGGAGAAAGGAGTCAACAGTTGTTCTTCATGGCTGGGGAAGGCAGAGCTAGAGCAAAAATCTTTGAACTTTCTAGAATCTTTAAATCTTAATCTGTATCAGATCAATGATAAATAATAAAGTTTTAACATTTAATTTGAAAATGTTTATATTGCTTAAATGTCATATGCCCATGTGAAGGTCTACTTAGTGGATAGCAGTACTGGCAATAGATGGGCCCTTGAATGTTGATTTTTCTCATGAAGTTGTTTACATTTTCCGCTGTAGAAAAATGATTTCTTTTTTCATAAAAATGATTTTATATACTAATAGTAACTAATAATTAGTAATAATTATTACTAATAATTTATATACGAATCATTTACTTTTGTTAGATTTTAAATTCTTTTAAAATATACTTTTATTCACTGGTTCTCAAACTTTGGTCCATGGATCCCTGACAGTCACTGAGACACTTCCAGGGGTCTGTGAGGGCAAAACAATTCTGATGACAATGTGAAGACATTGTGTGCCTTTTCCACTGGGTTAACATTTATACCGATGATGCAAAAACAACGGTGGGAATGACTGCGTGTGGCCAGTATGAATCAAGGCAGTTACAGTTAAAAAGGTTTTTAAGTCAGTTTTATGTAAGAATGTTCTTTTGAGTCATAAAAATTATTAATTGCATTTAATCTCAACATTTAAGAATGTGTCTTTTTAATAAGGATATTATTTGTAACAAAAATGGGAAGTGAGCATAACCCCTTCGACTGCATATTGAAGTAGAAGTTTGACCCCAGGAAAAGCATTCGATTGGTGAAGCTGCAAGATAAAGTCTCCACCTTCTTTCATGGAACACCCTTTTTTTTTCTTGAAGAATGACTGACAGATAAACTATCATTTTCAGACTTGGGCCTAACAGGTGTTTTCTTGAAAATAAGTAAAACTGTCATATCAAGGAAACTGGCATTATTTGTTGCTAATGATAAATATAACCCACATAAACAAAAGCTCTTATTGGAGAGGCAGATTGTCAGAAATTTTGGGGAGTGAAAAGAGGTCCTGGGGCCAAGGCGTGTATGAATTCCTACGTTAGTTCATGGTCCAAAGAAACCAGAAAACAGTGTAATCCTCAGACAGGCCTTCCAAATTCATTTTGATTAGTATTCCCAACTTTTTCTCCTTACATTAATTCTGATGGCTACTCAGCTGTCTATAAAATACAAACTGGTTTGATTCCTCTCACCTAAATTTTTTTCTATATCCCTCCTTAATTTCCACGCAAGCATTCATTTTTTGTAAAGATATAAGTGCAAAATACCCCAGGCTGACAGTAGCAAATCTATATGATATGACTTATTAATAAAGCACTATTGTGTTAATATTTTATAATATACAAATGTCTCTTTTGTGATGGTCAGGACTAAAATTTTATCTTGGTTTTTTTGGTTGTTGTTGCACAGGCTGACAGGGAGATGATTACAGAAATTTTATCAGTACTTAGACCAGCGATTTTCAACCTTTTTCATCTCATAGCAACCATAAACTAATCATGAAAACTCTGCAGCACACCAAAAAAAATTTATTTTTTTGCCAGTCTGACAAAAAATAGGTATAATTTTTATTTATTCACACCAGATAGATATTGTTGTGTTGGCTGTTGGCTATTATTTTTTTGACAGTCTAAGGGAAAAGAGGCCAGTGACTCTGACTAGTCTGATTTCACATGTTTTAAAATTCTTGCAGCACAACAGTTGAAAATCACTGACTTAGACCAATTAAGATGAATCTATTTCAGGCATGTTAGAAGAGGGAAGTCGTTTTATCATCTGAGAAAATTACACTTTTTTTTCACTTGAAAACTTTAGCAGTTGGAAATTTTTTCTGTTCAAAATTATCAAATAATTTAAGGAGAACTCAGGAGAGGATGGTTCATTATTTTATGACACAGAAATTGAGCGACTATACAATTTATCATTCATATGGTATACTTACAAGTGTACTATGCTGGGATAAAAGAAGAAAATGAAGACTGTCTGGGTTTAACTGGGACTCATGTCATCCTACTTAGAAAGCATAATGCTCTTTAAAAAGCAGAGCCTTTGACGTGTTAAAATACGATATTTCAAATGCCAATCTGGTTCCTTTTGTAATCTAATTGTCCCCCTTTAAACGTTCTTTTGATGAAACATGTCTTCTGAGAAGAAAGTGTTTGAAATTTCATTGTTATATGCCCTATAAAAATGAAAAGCAATTCATAATCGGAACTCTTAGGTTATTTTTATATCTACTTGAGTTAGAGGAAGCTTCAGATTAAGTAACTGAGAAAATTAATCTTAGTGATGGCTCACTGTGTTTCAACTGGTGTATCAGCGTTTAATCTGGACACTAATACAAAGTGGCAGCTGTGGCTCAGGCTATTTTGAAAATTCAACCATCTGTTGGCCTGGTTTCAAACCTTCTGATTTATATTAGATGCCTTAGGAACTCCACATATTAAAGGGGCAGTGCTGTATGGTATATTTAACTATCTGAAAATTAAGCTCCACTGCTAGAGCGATGCAATAAAAATTTGTCATTTTATGATTTATTTGTAGAGCCTTCTATTGTAAGTGTATTCTGGAAAACATGAAAGTAAAATTTCCATGTGTATGCTTATTTTTTTAATTTAATTTTCAGTTATATTTGACAAACGATATTATATTATTTCCAGGCAAACAACAGAGTGATTAGACATTTATGTACCTTACAAAGTGACCACCCTGATAATCTAGTACCCATCTGACACCATGTATAGTTATTACAGTATTATGGACCATATGGTCAGTGTTGAATTCCAAATAAAAAGAAAAATGAACTGTATGAGCAAAATGATTGAAGTGCTGAGCCTGTGGTCAAACAAACCCATTAAGATATAGATCACTATAAAGGACACATGGACAAAAACTAAAGGGAGTGGAAATGGGAGGGAGGTGGGGAGCACTGGGGGGTGGGCTGGGATGGGAGAAATAGACAGAAAACTGTACTCGAACAATAATTAAATTTTAAAAATATCGCCAATTAGTGTTAAGAGACCCTTTCTGCTACCAAAGTTATGGCTGACTAACCCATCATACTGCGTAATTGCCTCCAAATACATTGTTTCACTGCACTGAAAATGCTTATTAATTTTTAAAAGTGCTAAGCACAGTGCCTGGCAAATAGTGTTATAAAATGTTACTTATTAATGTTAATAGTCTTACTAGTCCTATTAGAATGCTTATTGGAATGGTATTTTTACTTTTCTAACATTAGAATGTTCATTTCAGGTTATATAGACTTGCATTATTCTTTGTGTTTTCCTTAAATTGGCATGTGATTAACACTGGTGCATTTCAAAAATAAAAGTGAGTGTATATATATATATATATATATGTGTGTGTGTGTATATATATATACACACACACACATACATATACACACGGGTGGGCAAAAGTAGGTTTACAGGTATGAGTACACAAAATAGAGTTTACTGTGTTGTTATTTATTGATTATTATATTATCTACTTGTATTACAACTATAATCCTACTCTTGCTCACCTTTGTATATAGCAGGTACTTTTATGTATTTCTGCAGTTTTTTATATTGCATATACATATTTATACAGGGTGGGACAAAAGTAGGTTTACAGTTGTGTGCACACAAAACACAGTTGATTCTTACATTATTATTTATTGTATTATTATTTCCCATAAGAACAACTGTAAACCTATTTTTGCCCCACGTTTTATATAATTTATATATACATAAAATGGCAAAGGTAAAAACTTGACTTTTGGGAGGAAACCATAAACTCGGCAGATCTATTCTATTTAATGCAGTATTGTCTAAAAGATTAACCTGGTAATGTAAAATCCCAAGAGCCAAGTGTACAAAACTCATCAGTTCTTCTCCATGTTAGCGAAGCACGGAGGAATGGGGAGGATGCAGAGTAGCGGAGAGAGTGCGCTAGAGCGAGAAAAGCGAGCGGCCCCGGAGTCCCAGGAGGAGAGAGCCTTTCTAGTGGCCGCCGGGGCTCCCCAACTAGCAATGCTGTGCACATTACTTACTGACCCTAAACCTGTAAGGCAGGGCTAATAATGGTGTTGCCTCATTACATCGGGGGGATGGAGTGAAATAATACACAAAAAACATCTAGCACCGTGCCCGATACATACTCATTGTCCACTCACTAGTGCCCGTTCTCATTGCTGCTTTTATTTCAATTTGTATGGAGAGTACTTATGTCCAGGACAGAGCAGCCCAAAGACTGACTTAAGGAAAGGTTAGTATTTTCTTTTAAAGATTTTATTTATTTATTTTGAGAGAGAGGGGAAGGTAGGGAGAAGGAGAAGGAGAGAAACATCAGTGTGGGAGCAAAGCACTGATGGGAGAGAGAGAAGCATCCATCAGTGCCCTGCTTGGGAATCGGACTGGTGAGCTTCCTTCTACCTTGCGGGATGATGCCCAGCCAAGGAGCCACACCGGTCAGGGCAGGAAGGGTTGGTATTTTTAAAAAGTCAATTTCTTCTTAATATTTACTAGTTGTACACTATTCTAGGAATTAGGGAAAACTTTGGCCTCTGAAAGATTGTTAACCACTGGAACAAGGCGTGAAGGTATTTGTGAAATGTCTTTATGTTTAAGGGGGAAGAGAGAGTACCATTTCTGGAGGTCTGAGTGACTGACCTCACGAAGTCTCTTCCATCATTATGATAACTCACAAGTTCTCTACTTTGTGTTACATTGTTGTATTTTAGTTTTTGCCGAAGCTAGACTTTCTGATTAATTGGAAGAGAAGTAGTAACATTCTCATTGTCCAGCTCTGTCTTAAAACCCATCCCACTGTATTCTTTTATTACATATTTACCCTTAAAATAGGAATTGGAAGGCAGAGTATGACTGTAGTGAGGAAAGCGCTCGTGGTTGGCGGCTCTGGCAGAGTGAACTCAGGATTCACTGATGTTGCCTGAGCCATCAGTTCATCCCTAGCTCCCTCAGGGCCTTTGAAGAGTTGCCAGCTGTGTGCAGAAAGACTCCTCCTTCACTGTAAAGCTCCTTTAGTATGTTTATGGTTGTTACAATTTATTTGTGCCATTTATGGAACAGCTATTTATTGAACCTGCCAAGCGTTATGCTGTCTGCATATTGAGGATGAAAAATGTGCTGACATAGACCATACCGTCCAGTGGTTTACTTTCTAGTGGGTGATCACGCAATTACAATTTAAGCCGATAATGACTGTAATAAAGTTAATGGGAACCCAGTGAGGATTCTTTTAATTTGGCCTGGGATTAAAAGGGAGAATTGCATAGAAGAGTTAAGGTTTGAGCTGAAAAATGAGAATGTGAGGAGGGAGAAAAGGAAGTGTTTTCTCAGAGGGGTGTAAGTAGTTTGCTCTGCATATGAATTACTTGTCATTCAGGTCTTATCTTAATTCAGATCTTATTTTGTAGGGAATGGGGATCATCCACAATGTTGGAGCTTGAATGTCACGATCAGATTTGTGCTTCAGAAAGGTCAGTCTTCCAATGGTATAAACTTCCAATGAAGTGGTTGTCGAGAGGGAATAGAACGCTGAATCAGCAAGATGAGTAAGAGGCTGCGTGCGAGCCCAGGCAGGTTGTGATTGCCTGCAGTTAGTGTTTGCAGTGGGGATGAGAAAGGGGGATGCATTGTAGATCTAGGCAGGCAGGAGCATCAGCGTTTTCAGGTTTAGGCTGGATCATGAAAGACAGAGGAGAATTCTAGGATAGCTCCCACACATGGGGTTTAGACAGCTAGTAGGTGGTTGCGCCCTATACCCGCATAGAGAATAAAGGAGAAAACAGATTTTGGTGACAAGAAGATGATGAGTTCAATTTTAGACAACAACAACAACAAAAAACACCTGTGGCCCAATGAAGCGACAGATCTGGAGGGAAATCTGCGACACAGATGACATATCCAAGAGATCGATACGGGGCACAGTGGCATTAGGATGGTGGTTAAAGCCGTGAGTATGAATGAAGTAGTGAGGGGCAGCTGGGCAAGCCGACTTCTAACTAGTGTTGCAGCGCGTTACCTGGGATAGCTCTTGGACAGGAGGAAAGCAGATTTTTAAAACGGGGCTAGGACAGAGATAAAAGGTTGTGGAAATTATTTAAGTAAATACAACATCCATTTATTGTTTCTTATTGGCCTATGGGATCTGGGCAGTAATGACATAAACGTTTCCCTTTACTATTCGGTTTACTTCCCCTACAGAGAGATCTGTTCTCATAAAAACGGAGGGACAGGAGAGTAAAAGATACACAGAGTTTACATTATTTCCCTCTATGAAGTTTAAATTTTCCATCTTTTTTTCATTAACCTCTAAAGGTCCTTGGATATCTTATCTGACTTTAATATATTTTATATAAAATACCTAAAGCACTAATTGTAGCTGAGAAAATGACATTTTGTAAATTCACAAATTGTGGTTTTATTTGATCTTCTATTCGCTTTAGTATTCAGGTGAATATTTTGTCTTGATTCTAACTACAAGTAAAGGGAACTACCTTAGATCTTCACAAGTTTTCTGTTTCATACCAGGGAACCATAGCTGTCAAATATATGTTCATTGCTATCAGCTCTTATCCAAGCAAAAGGTTTTGCTTAAGAAGTCAATCTTAGCACAGTAAGGTTTAGAGAGAGGCGGTTCACAGTTTTGCTGCTTGTTCTCCAGCTACACATTTAACCAGAAAGGAGTTTATAAATGTGGCATGCATATCTGTGTATGATGGGTTTTTTTTTTATTAGCGTGAAACTCTTTTTCAATGACTTACTTTTTTAGGGCTTTTTTTTAATACGAAATTATTTATAGACCCTTTCAATCATTTCCCTAGTTTTAAATGACCACATTTTTACTAAATGTGGATACCGCCTTTTTACTAAAGGAAAGGTAAGTACGAAGCTGCAGTGGCCACTAGTGTGTTCCCTGTTCTGAGTCCACTCCCTTCCCCTTTCTTCCCTGTTGGCAGAGCCCCCTCCCTTCCCCATGAGGCGGTGGGCTTCAGGGCATGCGGGGGGGGGGGGCCCTTTAGCCTGTAGGTGATTGGACCCATTCTTCTCCCCAGAGCTGAGTTTAGGAAGTGGCATATGACCTCACTCAGATCTGTGGGGGGAAGTCTGCTTGGAACCTCAGAACAGTTTTTGGTGATACACAGAGATTTGTAGAGAAGAAAATGTCATTTTCCAAGTTGGAAATTGTTGGGTATACCTGTGTGCCTGGGCTTAGCAGCCACCATGCTGAGTCTTGATGAGCTTGTTAAACCACGGAATTAAGCAACCCCGGAGCCACTCTACCTCAGATTATAGAGATGGCATTATTTTCTAAACATCTGAGTCAAGACTTTTTGGTTACCTGCTGCCGAGTGCATCCTAACACGTACGCATTTCAGATGTGAAATAAGAACTGTATTAATAGAAAATGGACTCAGCACTTTGGTGTTGTGCACATGGAAACAGCAGTTCCGACGACAGTTATCAGGTGCTGTTAGAAGCGTGTGTGAACAGATCACAGGCTGTGACGTGTGTCCAGGGAATGTCAGCCTGGGTCGCAGGGCATGGAGACAGGTCCCCAGACCTGCCAGCACCAGTCTTCACTTAACTGCATTTCGTTTGGTACACGTGGACTTTCTCTTTATTATCTTGGGGATTCACTCTCACTCTTCCTTAGCCCTTTAAGAGTTATTAGAGGAAAATGCTTTAATAACAACACTGAGTTATTAAAGCACCTCTTATGCGAAGTCTTCCAATCCTTTACATAGCAGGAAATGTGACTGTTGTCTGGTCCAAGGTCACAGTGGGCCACTTTCAGAGCTGTGTATTGAGGAGATTCCATATAAAGAATAATTAGGACCTATGAAAAACCCCAATAAATTAGAAACTGTAGAACCGAATTTTATGTTTATATTGTGCAACTACAAATAAAATCTTCTCATTTGGGCCCTGTTGGCCCCTATTGGGCCCTAATAGCTCCTGAAGTCTATTTTTTTTTATTTCTGTAAAGGATGTTGCTTTCTCTTTGAAAGTCTTGGGTATTAAAGGATTAAAGGCACTTGAATAAGAAAGCAGCCCTCTCAGGTAATACAAACACCGGCCAGAAGATTAGTAGTATCCTTTACTTTTTTTCTCTTAAATAGGTTTTAACATCTAGAAGTTTAATTGGCCCTTCAGTAAGTAACTCTAGTCACTTTTTGTGATTTTATTGTTAATGCTTGAAAAGAAGGACCAAACAGAGTCTGTCTGGAAGATGACCGTCACTGGCCCTGGTTCTTGGGTTCCTGCATTGTCTTCATAACGCTGTCCAGTGCGCAGGCTCAGTGAATGCCCTCGTTCCGCAGGGGCCTGCCTTCAACTGCCCGCCTCCTCCCTCCTTCTGCCTTGGCTTTCCTACCTACTCTGGGTGTGCAGCTCCACTCGAGTTAACTTCACCCCAGGAGCTGATGTGATTACCACATAAGCACATACTAAGTGTTGAATAAATTGTTCTTTAAATCAAATTGAATTGATATAATGGTATAATATAAATTCCAGGTGTTGAAAGACACAATGTAACTTGTTAGGCCTTCTTCCAGCCTTCGATTTCAAGAGCTCCACTGCCTTCTGTGCTCTAAGTGGAGACATAGATTCTCTTCCCTAACTTCTGTCTCACTAATTCCGGGCTTGTCTTTAGCTCTCACATCGGTTAAGCTTGGTCCATACACAGAAAAGAACCGACTGCTTAACAAGCGCGGAGGAGGCATTTGAAAATGGGCGCTAAACCAGACGCATCAGCAGAGACTCTGCAGCAGACATGCATAAGAACAGCTTTCAAATATCAGTATTTAACAATATAGTGTCAGAAGCTCGCCCTTTGGTTACAAAATGGCTATGAAGATGCAGAGGTGGCTGAACAGTGGAGGGGCACCTGTGTGGTAGACACACAGACTGGGGGTTGCTTATGGAAGACTTGAAGTTTGGTTTCATTTGTTTACTTCTTTATTTTTTGTAACACTAATGCAATCTGGAGCAGCAGGGTCCAAACAGACTTTCTGCAATTGTGGAAATGATCTAAACCTCTAGTGCCAGAACTGAATTCTAATTGTATTTAATTTTTTAAAATTTTTTTTATTGTTCAAGTAAAGTTGTCGCCATTTCTCCCAGCACCACTCCCCCCACCTCACCCATCCCCACCTCCCACCCTCTATCCTAGCCCCCTTTGGCTTTGTCCATGTGTCCTTTATATATTCCTTGAAATTTGGTTTTAAAAGGACATACTTAAACAGAATACAGCATTGGGTATTTTCATCCAGCCTTCTTAAGGTCCAGAATAACTGTCTTTTGGTAGCCCTGTGTCAACATAAAAAATTGGGGTATATTCTAAAATATCCCCATTTTCATGAGTCGTGTTTCCATAAATTGTTGAGCACTTCCTGAATTTATGCACATTGTCACCAAAACTGCAACGTTTCTTGGCATAACAGTTTCCATTAAGTGTGCATCCTGCTGTGTAATGAAATTTTCCTGAAGTGTCTTTTTTCTGCTTAAAGGCATGTCTCCTGAGGTTTGCTTCTAGAATCTGGGGCGATAAAACACTATTTTCCCTTTCTTTATACCTCATGATTTAAAGTCCTCCTTCTTCCTGCTTTTTTGAATATAGAAACATTTTCTTTCTCATGTGTTTCTATAGTTGTCAAACTCAGATTTCCTTAATTAACGAGTTAGAGGTCTCAGTAGAGTTGGCAATCTGTACAGTTTTATAAAATCAGGGTCTTACAGTGACATTTGTTCTTTATCTTGAGTCTGACTTTTATAGCAAGGTTGCTCAGAAATCCAAATATATATATATGTATTCAGTTCTAGGTAGAAAATAATGCCAACCAATGACACAGAGAATAGAGCTTTTAGTCATGGTAAATAACTTTCCCCCTAGAGACAACGATCAGAGCTGTTATGTCAGAGAACATGGAGAAGAGGCAGGTTTTTCTTTTTATTCCCACTATATTAACCATTATAATGAAATGAAATCACTACAGCAGATACAGGCAACTGTTCTGGGCAACTGCTTGCGCATAGCCAGGCCTGTGAGAAAAGAAACATGCAAAGGTTATTCTTTTGAATTCACGAATGTATTATATCAGATATGTTTTCTCATTGAAGTTAACCTTACTTTTTACAGATTTTATTTTTATTTATTTTTAAAGAGAGGGGAAGGGAGGGAAAAAGAGAGGGAGAGAAACATTAATGTGTGGTTGCCTCTCACGCACCCCCACTGGGGACCTGGCCCACAACCCAGGCATGTGCCCTGACTGGGAATTGAACTGGTGACCCTTTGGTTCACAGCTCGCGCTCAATCCACTGAGCCACACCAGCCAGGGCTGAAGGTAATGTTACTTTTTTAAAAAATCTTTCAGTTGGGGTGGATCTCTATACATTATGAGAAGCAGTCTGATAATTGTCTAGTAGAACCCATCGACATCTTGGGGGATTACTTGTGAACGGCACGTGTTGCTGTTCCCCTGGAAGATACCTCCTTGCTCCAGCTGGAGTCTCTCCGCGGCATCGGGCAGCAGTGCCAGTCCAGCTGGGGGAGTCCGTGTTTGTG
This sequence comes from Artibeus jamaicensis, assembly GCF_021234435.1. Lineage (NCBI taxonomy): Eukaryota > Metazoa > Chordata > Mammalia > Chiroptera > Phyllostomidae > Artibeus > Artibeus jamaicensis. The sequence goes on along the minus strand of NW_026521812.1, from coordinate 5,737,689 downwards.
CCCTCTGCTTTAAAGTGGGAGTACGGGACTCCAGGGACATTAATAAAGGAAGTTGGCACCAAATTGGAGAAAGCAAGACATTCGAAACATATTACCATAGAGCTTGGTTAAATAACTATTTTTCTACACATTATCTGTAATCTGTTTCATAAAGTATTTATATATATCTGATAACACATACAAGTTGTATTTAATAATACAGAACTCTGGGACCAGATGTTCAGGGTTCATGGGGCCAAATTGAGTTTAAATCCCATTATTGTTACATACTCTCTGAGAGATTTTGGCCAAGTTACTTTTCAGAGCTCAAATTTATTTATCTGTAAAATGGGGAGAGTAATAGTACATATGTCATAAAACCAGGTAGCAATTAAACAAATGAGTAAATGTGAAAGCCCCTGGCAAGCGCCTGGGCACTTACCTCCTGGGCACGGCATTTGGGTGAGCAGCTTTTGTGCTTGGAGGTCACATGTGTCTATAAGCAGTGACTCTGGATGGCAGCCGGCAGGGCAGGAAATGGGAGGGGAGGGGACAAAACTGCCTGTTGGTGCTGAGAACACCAATGGGCAGATAGAGACAGCCTTCAGCCAGTCCGTTCTAGTCTCTTCCCATCCGCCCAAGCACTACCTAGTTTGCAAGAACAAATTAAAACTTTGCAATGAATTTGCCTGATTTAGAGGTGGAACTATCAAAACTCTGACAAGGAGGTCAAAGTTTCATAACGGACAGATTTGGGCTTTAAACTTCTGGCTTTCTTATTCTAAAGATTGTATCACTATAGCAATATTGGCGACTGAGGAATGCCAGGAGTTATTCATTTTCTTCACTGAGGGGTATTTACTGCAAATATTTCTTTCTTTAACACAAAAAGTAATCCTTAGGATAAAAATAAATCAACAGTTTTTATTCTTTCAGACTGTACACTCTTTGTTTAGATGGGTGTGCAAGTAGACACACTGCATTCAGAACCTTAGAAGTTTGCATCTTCCATCACGCTTTCCTTCCGCCTCATGGTACATAGATGTATGCAACAAGCTAGGAAGTAGACCAGTAAAGGGAGAATTCGGGTGGCACTTCTGGCACTAAGAACAGAGGACAGCTCTGCCATGCATAAGAGGTCAGATTTGAACCATGACATGAAATCAGTTGTCTCATGTCGTGGAGTTCTAAATATGTTGTATTTTGAAATTAGTTGTTTTGCTGCCCCTGAATTTGCTTAACCACCTTGTGATTTAAAATGAGAAATATTCTCCTATTCCTGATCTTTTTCTCAGTGATGGGTCTTGATTTGGAGAATTTTCTGGGCTATTGACATAGTCGACACTATCATTTCGAAATCCATAGTATTGATTAATGCTCTAGTAGAACAAAGCAGGGTTCAGAAAGCAGATTGTTAACTTTACAGGGTGTGCCCTGCAGTACAGAGAAGAATCCACACTCCCCTTCCTCTCCACTCCCCTCCCATTTCTGCTGTCCTTGCTGTGTGTTAAGTAGTTCATGGTGCTTCACACAAGTTGTCAGGTTCCCCATTCATAAAACAAACAAAGACACTCAAGTCTCTGGGGAAAAAGAAAGCTCTTCCTCATTAAACACAGGCAGAAAATGTTTTTTGTTCCTTTGAATTTCCCAGTGTAATTACTGTATCTGTCTGTTAGACCACTCATGGTGGTCTGCTCTTTCTTACCTTTTCTGTGGACAGTTCTAGAGGGCCACACAGCACACGTGGGACTTGCCTGCAGCCACCAGACCGCAGTTTTGTGAGGATTATTAGTCCAGCATGTGGGCACCTCTTTCACTGAATGCCAGTCCTGGAGCAGCAGAGCAGTGTGTTGGGCTGGAGGACTGGGAGGTGGAGCCTTTTTGCTCACTGCAGCGAGTTCCCTTCTCTCTCTCTCTCTCCCGGCTGTGCATTGGCTCTGCATGCTCCGTGCACTGCTCCTCGGAGTGAAATAGCAGGGTGTGCTCACAGACCCGGGTGTGAACTGCATTCTCTATTTGGGGTGCCCGGGGAAAGAGCACCAGGAAGGAAGGACGGCACCAGTGCCATGGGCCAGCTCTGCTGCTTCCCTTTCTCCAGAGATGAGGAAAAAATCAGTAAGTGGTTTGTACTGTGCAGAATCCTAAGTGCTTGACTGTTTTGTGTGTCTGTCTTCTAGGGATAGTTTTTTTTTTTTCTTATGGGAAAGAGCAGAATAATTAGCTGTGATTTTTCATGGGCTTTTCTTAAAAGGATTGGAGGGTGTGTAGTTAATGATTAACTGTAAAAGTACACAAATCAGTAAAGAGGCTAGGTTAAATGTAAAATACTGAAAAACTCATTTTTGATATTCATCTGTTGGTAATCTTACACTTTATTTTTATCACACTGTCTGGAGTCAGAGTTTAGTTTTGAATTTCTTTAAATCACTGCCTACCATTTGATATATGGTATAAGACAGGCTTCATTTTGCTTATTTGAAATTGGGATATTTTCAAAACAATGCTCAATAACAATATATAGAAAAGTAAAGCTGGCTCTAAAATGACATGTGTTATATATTTTTAGATCTTTTCATGTTTCTTCTGCTTTGTCCCTGTGTAACTTGTAAGGCCACTCCAAACAAGTGATGCCACTTTGCTCCAGCACAACCTCACTGAATATTTTTAAACAAATGTCAGGCAGATTCCACATTTGCTGATGGCCCAGAAAACAGAACTTAAAGTGATGACATTTGCATTGATTTTTTTTTCTTCCTCACTGGCTTGTGTGTATTCACTTATAATTAGCTTAGTTAAATACAGTACTGGCATTTTAATTAGTGTGCCAAATAGGACTTGCCTTATACTAGTTGCCCCCAAATATTGAATTTTTACTTTTTTTCAATAAAATGTTCACAGTCATACTTCCTAATTCTGCAGCCACATTTCTGTCTTGTCAGTGCTTTCTTTAAATAAATTTAAGTAGGTCTGTAGAATCTAATTCAGATACTCAAAGGTCCATGTCTGGCTTATGTTTTCTGCTGCTTGTTCCTCAGGAAACTAACGAGGAATAGGTTTTTTAAGAAACCGATACATATCCTATACCTATCCACTTGGGAAATAAGCCAGTTTTGCAAGAAATCTTCTGGGAATGCTTGGAATAAATTTTAGAAGAATTTGGAGCACCTGATTATTAACAAGAGCCAGTAGTTATGCTCTAAATTTTAGTTATGAAAATTATACTATACAGAACGTGATGATCTTGATCTTAAAACCCTAGATGACTTTACAAGAAAATTCTTCATTTCCTAACAATGAGCACTGGCATCCGTTTGGCAGCCTAAAACTTTTCAGGTATTTGTCAGAATGATTTATTTACAGTTCCTGGGGTTTTTGGTTGATTGATTCCTTCCTTAAGGAATATGTCTCCCTGAAAAACCTTGGTATGGACAGATGCAGGGACAGTGAGGTCTTTCCTACCCTCTCCACCTGCTCTTCCTCCACTCCAGGTTTTCACTCAGAGCATCTGCTTTCCTTCCATTGTTCCTCCTCCCCTGTCTGGAAGCCGTCTTCTTGGCACTGACTGAAGTCAAGTTGCACCTCAGTGAAGAATCTGCTCTCTTCTGTCTTATTTTGGATCACTGGAGGGCAAAGTCTTGTGTTTTACATACAGCGTTTCTTAATATTGATTGACAGGAAGTGGTATATACTGCTTTCTGGGTTTGTTTTCTCGAGTTCCAAAATTTTAAAAAGAAAATGAAGACAGGACACCGTGTCTAAAGTGAAGTTGTAGTCCAGAAGTACAAATCATGGTTAGAAATCAATGCATTTGCACCCCCTTTCCCCTCATTCATCCCACTGGCCCCTGGTCCTCCCCACTCTCTCCCCATCAACTGTCTTTGATTTTTGTCATTGCTTTACCATTTTCCTCCTAATTTGTTCCACTCTCCACTTACACACCCATCCACTGTTTTCTGGTGCTATTGTTTAATTTTGTTACTATAGGATGCTCTAAAGAGAAGCTTTTCTGCCAGACACTGCTATGTTGCTGGTAATACATGTCGAAAAGTACTCACAAAGAAGACTTGAAAGAAAAGTAGCAGAGAATTCATTAGCTAGCATGCCTCAAAAAACATGTAAATTAGCATTAATGGTAGATATCCAGCCCAGAAGTTGTGTCGATGACATGTACAAGAAACTGTAGCAGACATTTGGGAGGGTCCAGAATTTTTCTGATCTTGCTACTAGATGTACAGTAACCTCCTGGGTCTAATTCATCTTTGTGTCCCTACCTAGTAGCCTCCTTAGCCTGCTTGGAGATACACAGACACATGCTTAGCAGGACCCACTAGGGACCAAGCACAAAAATGCTAATGCCTGCACTCTTCTAATTCTGCTGTAAAGAGTGATGGGCCCTCAACTGGTAGAGAATTAAAGGAGTTTGTGGTGGAAGTTTACACCTGTGGATGTCATTCTCAAAACACAGGCGAGTCCTCTACCGTCCTGCAGAGCTGCAGAAAGGATGTACCCAGCTGGCCAAGTGGTAAGGACCCAGCGACCCCGCTCCCGCCCACTGCTCTTTTATTCTGCTTTTGCCCTTGGTGGTGGTAGATGGAAAGTATTCTCATTTGATTGATTAATTAATGCTACTATTTTAATCTATTGATAGCAAACAAAGTGGTTTTTTAAAAAAATCAACTAGTTGTGCACGGGCTTAAATTTATGTAGAAAGTTAACTGTACGCATAACTAGAAATCTTGATGACAGGGTGAATAGTCAAATACAGTGGAACTCATCAAGGCCTGTATTTCAGTTAATGCATCACAAAGCTGTTAGACCCTTTTGGTTTAAACCCAGCAGTTGAATATTTTCTCAAACTGTGCTCTTTGGCCACAATAAGTTGAATATACTGACAGTAAATGCATGTTTCTTGGGAGACTAAGCTCTTTATTGTTACACAGGAACTTTAAATATCACCATATATGTTGTAGAATTCACAAATGTTGTAGATCATCTCCTATGTCATTCTTGCTGAATTCTTATATAGCACTTGTTTTTTAAAACCACCCAATTCCTCACAGTGCACTTCTTGAAGGGACTGTCCATAAACAAGAATGTTCCTGCACAGGCTTACTGACCACGGCAGCTTGTCAATCTTACTAAGTTAACCTCCAAAGAAAACGTCACTAAAGAGACAGTTCTGTAACCAATTGGAAAACGTTTTAGTTGTTCTCTTCCTGTTGCAGATTTCCCTCTTTGAAGAGCATTGCTTTTGTGTAGGGTGAAATAGGTGACTGTCCAAACATAAACCACCCGCCCTGTGGGGCAGGCAGTTTGCAGGCACGGGAGGCACTATGGGGCGAGAAGCCTCTCCCACGGGTGTTGTAAGGAGCACTGGAACGGCTGAGGAACAGAGACTGCCAGCCGGTTACTGCTAGCCCTGAGGTCTGTGCTGCTGAAAATAAAATGATATTGGTATTTATTGCATTGACACATTTTAGTTCTATAACTATGCATTTTAACAATACATACACATTTTATTTTCATACGTAAAATATGTTCCAATATACTCTTTTTGTGTGGGACATTACCAGGACCATATATAGCATTCATTTCATAAATATGAGTCAAACCTCAAGATAGTTTGTTTCCTTTTTTATCTTTTGATGGTTTGTTTCTGATGATTTGTAATGTGATGGTATAACACTAATGCATAAATTGAGGTTAGCAGTGTTAATTTCATGTCTGGTGAATACTTAAATTTTTGAACCTTAACTGCCATGGTGGTGATTGTTCAGTTACACCAAAGGAACTCTGTATTTAGGGTTCCAGTTCTCCAGAAGGCTTCCTATAAAGTCTTATACCTGGCTCTTCTCACTTGCACTTAAAAACACTGACTTTGAGGTTGGCTTTCCTATGTATGCTGTGTCTCACGGCAGATTTCAGGCCGCCCTTTGGCAGAACCCATGGCGTGTGCGTCTCTTTCATAGCACTGGAACCAAACTCGGTGTCTTACCCAGGAGGGTGTGTTCCAAATGTTCGTTAGTGAAGAGAATGATACCCATTTCCTGTAGTGAATATGAAAGAACTTTCAGTATAAATGAGCCTATCAGAGGACAGAATTTGGGATGACTCTGTGTAATGATGGAATCTATAAAGGACTTTGGTTACTGAATGTATCAGGAAAACATTTTAACAGGTTCTCACTTATATGCTCCAGCGTGGGCCCCAGGAAACGTGTGATGGGGAACCTCCCATCAGCGGACAGCACCATTCATTTCCTTCCTCGTGAGTAGAAAGGGGTTTGTACACAGGGGATGCAGCGTGACTCCAGCTCGGCTGCTGCCTGGTGAAAATGTGAGGTCCCTCCTTTAGCCTGCAGTTTTCACTGTAGGAAGACACAGAACTGGGAGTCAGGAGACCTGGGTGACAAATCATATCCTGTCTCACACTGGGCAATTGCTAACATCTCCGGGCCTCCGTTCCTCATATTTGAGAAGTGGTGGCTGAACTACCATGATCTTGGAAGTTTATTCATCCCCCCGGCTCCCCATTGTTTCCTTAGAGTTAAGAGTCTAAGAAATAAATATTATAGATATGATGCAGTGTTTTCCTTCCTTCTACTGCTCCTCTTTCTCCTCCTCCTCCTCCTCCAGGATGGTCTGAAGACCTGCTTTTCTTCTTTTTAATTTATCAAATGCTTATCACGTGCCAGGAACAATAATGCCATGATCACTTGGAAAATTGTTTATGAAATGAAACTTAGAAAATAGATGCTCGACTTCCCATTTAAGAGAGGGAGGTAGCTGAAAGCTAGGAGTTTGGGGCAGTTCTCAGTTACTGTTCCCCAGGGGTACTGAGGGCCCGGAGCTGCAGGACGCTGGGCCCCAGGCCCTGGTACGTGCTGCCCCCTTCCTGAAGCAGTGAGGTGTGGCAGGGCCAGCGCCACTGTGGAGCTGAGGCTGCATTTGCATCTGATGTCTGTGGGTAATACTGTGGTAGCAGCAGTAATGTGCAATATAAAACATTTAACCGTAGTCACTGAAGATTAGGTTTTACTCCTTCTTTTATTAAATAATGTACACCCCAGAGGTTTATGTTTCTAAAATTAAGTATAGGAACATTAGCGCAAATGCACAAAGTTACTACTCTGTCTTACTTCCCTGATTCCTTTTATTTATTCATAGCCTATATGGTAATTCTATTTCCTTTTGTTGCTGTTCTCAGACCATAGAAGTTGCCTGGATTTGGTGAACAATGCTGACTAATTTCCACTGGGAGTACGAAGGCTATATGTAGTGTTTTTCCCAGCTTCTAGTGTAGTTACAGGCTGTTGTGAGCTACCCCGATGCCCCATGAAGCAATGTGATGTGACCCATCCTTGTGTCTTATTTTTGGGGACCATGTGAGAAAAGGAGTGGGAATCATGGGTATAAAGGTTTTGGTTAAAAAACTTCATATATTACCCCTTCCTGAGGAATATGCATTTTAACAATACTAAATTATCCCCTGTCCTCTTAGGAAATACTTGTAGTAAAATGACAAAATAAATTAAGCAGTGGTAATGACTTAGTCCAAAACAATCTCTGAGGGAGGAATTTCAGGCGGATAGTGAAACTCTTTCAGGGCATCTGATAAATCACTTCCCGTAGATAATTGCCTTCTGTTTAATTAAGTTGGCCCAGCCCAATATGTAGTTGTCTATGAGCTGTTATTGGAAAACTTCTGATACTTACAGTAAAGAAACTAAAAGGAACCCCAAAGTCTCAGTGCTGAAATCAGGGCTTTCTGGAGATGGGTGGACTCATTTTGCATTTTTTGTTCTAATATTTACTATGTAATTTCTCGAAGCCTCTGTACCTTCATTTTAAATATCCACTTATTGTGAGAATTAAACAAGCTTATGTCTATAAAATGCCTGACACTGGGGTTGGCATATGGTAGATGCAGTAAATATAATTTCTTTTTAACAAATGACAGTGTATTGTGTAACCGGTCACCTCAGAAGTCAGCTGAACTGTAGCTTTATTTCCATCATGCCCAGGAAGGGAAAGAATGAACTTACAAGATTCAGACCTTGAATTTTGGTGTAGACTTTGAACATTTATTAGTTTAACATCCTTTCCTTGCGGGACTCCCGCTCCTTCTGGGCTTTGTCCATCACGATGCCTCTCCTCCCTGCCCTGGGAGGCACGTGTGGTCCAAGCAGAGTCAGGCGAAGTCTTCCTCAAGATCTGATAGGGGGTCTGTCTTCCTATTGGGTTGTGAGTGGAAAGGATGTAAGCATAGGATTGGTAGTTGGTAGGGAATCAGTGTGAAGCCAGCACAAGCACAGAAGAAAGAGACTGGAGGAGAGAGAGACAGTCCTGATGATATTTTTGAGCCTCTGATTTGAGCCGTGACTAAGACCGTCTTTATTACATGAAGCATTTTTTTGTGTGTGTATATGTGCTTAAACTGGCTTGAGTTCATTTTTTTGGTCACCTGCAGCCAAAAGATTTCAAGTACTATTTCAGAGGACCCTCAATGTATGTAAGCATAGGCCCATTCTGGAACAAACACATTTCCAAACCCAGTGAAGAAGTGAAAACTCTTTGATATTTCCTGAAGCTTCATCTGCCATTTTAGTGGCGGTGAAATTTATCTGAGGTCTGTTATGAAGAATAATTCAGTTCCCCTCAACTAATATTGTTGACCACGCCACATTTTGAAAAATCCGAGCAAGGTGTTGTGGAAGATACAGTGACGGTACGTGGCCCCTGTTGTTGGAAGGCTACTTTTTAATTCACATGATTAAAAAAAGAGATGGATAGGGCTCCAGTGTTTATTTGGCCCCAACTGAGACAAAGCAAAGATAAAAGGTCTTGAAGTTCTCAGTCTAGGAAGTGAGGCCACACCTCTTCCATACCAGCCGCGTCCAGTGGGAGGGAGGGAGTTTAGTTAATCACCACCAAGAGCGGAACTCCCCTCAAGGTCCAGTCACAGGCAGCAGCTACAGCTTGATGTGGGCAAGTGCAGTTTCTACAACAACATCTTAGCAAGTAAAGTTTCCTATAACAAACATTTATAATGTCCGAGTACAAGTTAACAGACCCTGGAACTATTAAAACCGACCTCCCCGCTGTACAGTAAAGTGCTTTGCCCTCAACAGATAGTCATGGAGAGGGATGGAGCTGTAGGATGCAGATACAAAGAGTAAGGGGAGTTTTAACTTGAAGCCTAAGTCAACTAGGATATAATGATATTAATTTTACTTAAGGCTGAGACAAAGATATTTGAGAAATTACAATTTTTATGTTTGTACAAACTGCCCCCAAGCGTATAAATATAGTCAAGGACATTTGTAAGCCTAAGATATTTATACAGAAGAACTATTGTGCCAGGGAGGAAGTGATATAAAATCAGAATACTTAGGGTAGATGGAGAGGGAATTTTGTATTCCCGAGAGAGACAGAGTTCTTCGTGTAATGCTAATGCAAGAGGGAAGAAAGAATCTGACAGAAAAGGGTGGTACGTTTTCTTCCGCATGTCTCAGCAGCCCTTCCTTCCACTTCCCCTCTGACTTCGTGGCTAGATAGTTGATGTTGGTATTTGCCATGTAAATTACACCGAATTTCAATTCGATGTCTTACATCCAACTGTTAGAGCAAAAATAAAATTCACACTTTCTCTAAGTATCTAAAATATCCAGCTAAAGTTAGCTGTGAAGCTTGGCTTCTTCAGTGTTTTGATTGATGTAATGATAGCTAATAAACTGGCAAGCAGATGATCTCTTGATCCAAGACCTTCTATCTAGGTCTATAGCAGTCAGTCCTATTTAGAATTGTGGCAAGTGCGAGTATGTCCAGAGGAGGGAGGTAAGGATGGTGAGGAGCCTGGAAACCACATTATAAGAGGAAGGCTGATGGACTGGCTGCTTAGGTAGGAGAAGAGGAGGCAGATGGATCAGTTGCCTTGAAATATTTGGAGGAGTCTTTAATGGGGAAGGGAAAGAAGAGTTATTCTGTATGGCTCCAAAGGATAAATTAGGACACTGAGTGTTTAACACATTTTCTTTTGGTGATTTTAGAAGCCAAATGGTAAAGGTATGTTAAGCCCAGTAGTATTCTAACTATGTTTGTAATAACTCGTGTGTTTAATCATGGAAATACTGAAATGGAGCCCTCAAACACAGAAACACTGAAATGGAGTCATAGTCAATATTGCATTAATAATTCTAAATCATTGCCTAAAGGCAGAGGTTTGAAGGCAGTTTTCAAACTGTTCTAAGCCACAAAACTCTTTCTTTAAATGGAAGACCAAAATTTTTATGAGCAAATATATACCTCTTTGTTATTTCTTATTTCATAATATCTATTAAATGACTGTTTTCAGTCAGTACCTTCAGGATCCAAAACCTTGCCTTAAAATAGAGATGTGGCACGTAAGTGTGGACTGTCACCTGGGGACACTGTTGTGTCACCCGTGCGCCACACAAAACACTGCAGACCTGGCAGTCGTACCAGTGAGTTCTGGTGATCGCCAGCCAAGGTGTGTTGCCTATTCTGCGATTGTCTTTATAAGTGAAATTTTTATGAAAAATTTGTCCAAACTCACATTTATTTTAAATTCGTTTTCTCCAATATGAGTGTAGTAAATTTAAGATAAAAATTCATTGTGATGCTATTGTGTACCTACTACCATATATTGTACACTCAATATTCAGTGTAAAAGTTAGATTTACATATTTTTAGGTTTTTTAGAAACTAAAAATGTATACATAAAACTGTATGGAATTTGAATATTAAATTAAAAGGCAAAATAAATTGTTTTATGGAAAGCAAGTTCATGGAATATGCAGTTTTTCTAAGAAAAATCAGCCTCATAGCTGCTCCTAATTTTATACCCTTTTCTTTTGTCATTCGTGTCTCAGTCCACTGTAAACACAACATGGTGAGGGAAAAATACAGACATAGTTTGTTTCAGGTAGGGGCCAGCCATGCAAAGGAATTACACCAGTGGTTTTAACAGCGAGAACTTAGCATAGGGAATTAGTTGGACACATTTTAGTGGAAAGGCAAGACTGAGGAAGAACACAGGCAGTAACATTTCAGCCCGTGGCACCTTGGGGGAAGGGCCAAAAGGCATAGAGACGCAGAGCTTTTAGGAAGGATTGCTGTCTCCCAGGAAGTGCCCAGGACACAGCAAAGGGACATGCAGAAACTAGGGTTATGGCCTGTAAGCAGGGGACCCTGGCCAGCTTTGCTGTTAACTCTGAGGCTAATTCCAGGAAAGAAAGTGGAAACTGGAACCAGTGGCTGCTGTCAGGGAGATTGGCTGTATTTGGGGCAACACTGATAGGAAGAATGGACTAATAGCAAAGGGCAAGTTCCTTTTCCCCCCATGCAGCCATCCAGTTTTCCTCTGGAGCCCTCTTAAAGGAACCTAGCAGGGATCTTGAAGGGGAAGGAGGAGTGTGTTGCTGAGTCTGAGCTGCAGATGGAACGGCCGAATGAGGAAGGATGGGCTCAGAGCTCCGGGACAAGTAGTTAAGGACTGGCACGCAGGCGGTGGCTCTGTTTCAACGTCTTTCTTTTTTCATTGTTCCGAGGTAAGCGTTTAGTTTATGTCAATTTTTGGTCCTTCTTTCTTTTGAGACAAAAATAACAACCATATTAAATAGCATTGTATGGAATTCCACAAATTTTAATACATTATGTGGGAAAGTGAATATTTCTAAAGGAATACAGTTTTTTTTTAAAAGAAAATAGGTAGGCTACAAAAATTCAAACAAATGTTAATAAGATGTTTCTAAAGAAAAGCTTTACCCATATCAATTTAACAAACTTAAAAGAGCAAATTGCTTTTAAACTAATTCAGTGTTTATAAAAATTCCCTAAAAACTATGTATTCTTTTAAAGTTTGTGTTTTGCAGAAGTTCGTTAAATCATAATGTTTTGGTGAATATTTTTTCAGTTTCATTTTATTACAACTAAGTGATGTTACATGATATGTGTTATGAAAACACAAGTATGCAGAGTATTCAGACTGACTCTGCAGGACACTAGGTCTGGAGGGGAAGGAACATGACTCCTCAGCCTCCAGAGCTCCAGGGAGGAGACTCTAAGCAGATGCAGGCTCAGGTCTGTGGTTCAGAGAGAAGCAGTGGGCATGATGGGGGACAAGACTGGGATCATCTTTTATCCCCTTCTTCTAGCCATCTTTCAGTGCCCTGCTTACCCTAGGGATGTCACGCTCGTCTTTAGAATGGTTGGAAGCAGAAGCCCAGTGTGATCATGATTGTTCTTTGTCCCCCTGGTACCACATACGTGCCTTTCTCACTGTACTTGCTATTCCTTGGGGTGGGAGTGGTTCTTCCACACGTAGAGATCAAGAACTCGAGAAGCAAACATCCACTGATGGAAGAAATGAATTTACATTTCTGTTCATCAGCATATCATTCAATAAGTGAAAATGCTAGTTTAATTTCTTGTGGTAGGAATTCACATATTGAAAGAACTTTAATGAACAGTAGCTATCACCAAAGAGAATTTTAAAACTATTTGACTTTTGTGTGAATATATTTTGGAATCCTCTAATGTTATGTCATTGAAAAAAGAAAAGTATATACTAAATTATTTTATTCAGCCATTGCCCCTGAAGCTAAAACAATACATTTCTGAGTTTACCAAGTTTCAGTTTTTTGAAAATGTACTCAGTTTCTTTATTTGTTATTATCATGTGCCTGGAAGAATGGTCATAGATTACTATTTATTTATTTATTTATATTATGTTTTATTGATTATGCTATTACAGTTGTCTCAGTTTTTCTCCCTTTGCCTCTCTCCACCCAGCATCCCCCACTCCCTCAGGCAAACCCACATCTTTGTTCATGTCCATGGGTCATACGTATAAGTTCTTTGGCTACTCCATTTCCTATACTGTACTTTATATCTCCATGGCTATTCTATAACTATGCATTTGTACTTTTTAATCTCCTCACCTCTTCACCCATTCCTCCAAACTCCCCTTCCATCTGGCAACCATCGAAACAGTCTCCATATCCATGATTCTGTCTCTGTTCGTCTTGTTTGCTTAGTTTGTTTTTTAGATTCCATTGTTGATAGATATGTATTTATTGCCATTTTATTATTCATAGTTTTGATCTTCTTTTTCTTAAATAAGTCCCTTTGCCACTTTATATAATAATAGTTTGATGATGATGATGATGATGATGATGATGATGATGAACTCCTTCAGTTTTCTCTTGTCTGGGAAGCTCTTTATCCACCCTTCCATTCTAAATGATAGCTTTGCTGGGTAGAGAATCTTGGCTGTAGTTCCCTGCTTTTCATGACTTTGAATATTTCTTGCCAATCCCTTCTAGCCTGCAAAGTTTCTTTGAGAAATCAGCTAAAGATCTTATTGGAACTCCCCTGTACGTAACTAACTTCTTTTCTCTTGTTGCTTTTAAGATTCTCTATTTTTAATCATTGATATTTTAATTATGATGTATCTTAATTATCATAAGTAAGGAGTATGATGGAGTGGGCCTCTTTGCATCCATCTTCTTTGGGACTTTCTGGGCTTCCTGGACTTGCATGTCTATTTTCTTCACCAGATTAGGGGAGTTTTCTTTCATAATTTTTTCAAAGAGATTTTTGATGTCTTGTTACTTTTCCTCTTCTGGCACCCCTATGATGTGAATGTTAGAATGCTTTAAGTTGTTCCAGTGGCTCCTTACACTATTCTTGTTTTTTTGTGTTCTTTTTTTCTTCTTGTTATTCTGATCGGTTGTTTTATTTCTTCGTTATGTTCCAAATGATTGATTTGATTCTTGGGTTCATACACTGCACTGTTGTTTTCCTGTAAATTGTTATTTCAATTAGTATATTCTTTGTTTCTGACTGGGTCTTTTTTATGTTGTTGAAGCCCTTACTAGGTTCCTTGAGCATCCTTATAACCAGTGTTTTGAACTCTGTGTCTGATAGACTGCTATCTCTGTTATTTCTTTCATTTGGGCCATCCTTCTTTGTCTCCTCATTTTGGCAAAGAAAGTGTTTCTTTCTGTATATTAGTTGAGCTGCTGTGACTCCCTGTCTTAGTAGTGTGACCCACAGTAGTAGGTGTCCTGTAGGGTCCAGTGGCATAGCCTCTTCTATTACCCAAGCTGGGTACTTGGGCTACAACCTTCATGTGTGCTGAGTATAATATTGTCTTATAGTTAGTTGAGCCTTGATTGCTGTCGGCAGGTCAATAGGAAGGATTTACCCAAGCCAGTCAGCCACAAGGACTGGCTATGACCACTGACCATCAGCCTCTACCCTCCGTGGAAGATCCACTGTTTATGGGAAGAGTGGTGGTGTTCTGATGTGGTCTGTAGCTGTCCACTGGATGTACAGGCTCTGTGGTTTCCTAGTGGTAAAGGCCAAGGTCAGCCACCTTCTGTATTCTGCTTGGGCCCACAATGCCTGAGCCGTGAAGCAGTCTGAGATGGCTGCTACTTGTACTGGGCTTGGAGATTCCCAGGAAAACCCAAGCTGTGAATTTAGGTTGGCTGCTGCTAGTGCCAGGCCTGGGGCCACTTAGCAAGAGGTATTCGGGCTGGGGGTTTGCTGGGGGTTTGCTGAGGCCGGCTATTGCTGGATTGATATAATTTCAGAAGTTGTGAAGCATGAGCCAAGACAGCCATTCATATGGAAAAGCCAGGGTTAACAGCTTGAGTGGGCCCATAAGATGGCTAGGGTGGAGCCTCAGGGAATTTTTTGGGTGGGGCAAACTGTGTTAGCCAGGTTGATAGAGACTCTGATATGGCACCTGCATGGTGGCTCTGTGGCTCTGTGGGGGGATGGTTCAGAAAAGAGAGTGGCTTCTGCCTGCCTTTCTGTCTGAGAAAAAGCTATTCCATAGCTCTTGCCTCGATACCAGACACTTCTGTTCCTTCCCATATGCCACTAGTGCCTTTGGAGCTGCTACCCCAGAGATGGAGCTCAGAGGGAGGGAGTCTGAGTCGGTGAGTTTGTGTGTAGGTTCTTTAAGAGGAACTGCTTGGGACTCCACAAGTTTTTCACCAACTCAATCCTTGCTAGTTTTTGCAGCCAGAGGTTATGGAGACTTATATTCCTGGCACTGAAACCCTGGGCTAGGGGTCTAATGTGGGTAAGGGACTCCTCACTCCCGAGATATCTCTCCCAGATTTTTATCCACCACACATGGGTGTGGAACTAGCCTGTTCTGTGTCTCTATGTCTTCGACCCTCCTGCCAGTCTGGATGGATGTCATTTCTTTAATTCTGTAGTTGTCAGACTTCCATTCGACTCGATTTCTGATGGTTCCAAATGGTGGTTGTTGTATAGTTTAGTTGTAATTTGGATGTGGTTGCAAGAAGAGGAAAGCTGTGCTCACCTATGCCTCCATCTTCTCTTTTTTTTAAATTACATTTTATTGTTTACGCTATTACAGTTCTACCAATTTTTCCCTATTTCCCCCCGTCTTTCTAGTTCTTCCCACTCCCTCAGGCAGTCCCCACACTGTTGTCCATGTCCATGGGTTGTGCATCTGTGTTCTTTGGCTAATTCCTTCACCTTCTTTCAACCAGCCTGCTCCTCCCCCCTGCATTGAGACAGCTGTCTGTCTGTGCCAGGTTTCTGTTCCTCTTGTTCTGTTCGTTAGTTTATTTTGTTCATTAGATTTCACTTATAAGAGAGATCGTATGGTATTTTTTTCAGTTTACATTCATGGCTATGGATGACTTAAAATTTTAAGTTTTCTCTTAGTATCATTTTAATGGTTAATTATCCTTAAGTTTTCTTTAGCATTATTACATAGGTTTTTTTTAAAGATTTTATTTATTTATCTTTAGAGGTGAAGGGAAGGAGAGAGGGAGAGAAATATCAATGTATGGTTGCCTCTTGTGCAGTCCCTGCTGGGAACCGGCTTGCAACCCAGGCATGTGCCCCGACAAGGAACCACAATCCTCTGGTTCGCAGGCCCGCGCTCAATCCACTGAGCTACATATACCAGCCAGGGCAGCATTACATAGTTTTTTAACTGAAGCATTACACATTCTTTATTTGATCCATTACTATGGCTTTTATAAAACCCAGTAAAATCGGTCCACAGATTGCTCAGTATTCACAAGGCAAATACACTGACCAAATGGTCCTATGCACCTGGCTTTTCATGGTCAGACTTTAAAAATTAGGTTTTGGAAGCCATCAAAGAAAATAATCACTGGCATTTTAACCAGTTTTATGTGTTGGCTGATTGAATAAATAGATTGAAATTTATGTGGTATAAAATACATTCTACATGCTTATCCAAAAAGGGTTTGGTTTAGGATTAAGCAGCTGAGTTAGAGAGAGCTATGTTTTGAATAATTTTTAAAAGTACAATTTCTTCCATCCTATGATATTTAAAGTATTTATGATGCTCATGATTACACTGTAGTTATATTTTAGTGTCTCTCACTAAGCTTAATGACTGGTTATTTTCACTGAACCTAAAACAAAATGAAGCAAAATCACTGGCTAGTGGTGTATCTGATATTTTCCTAAAAATAGTAGCAATGTTCTGAGACCCAAGCTTCCATTTTAAAATATTAGCTGTGCTCTGAAAAATCTAATTTTCTTTAACATTATACCTCATGGTTTGAAATAAGTATTTCCCTAAAGAGAAGCCTTAATAATTTGTGTATATCACAGAATGTGGAAGCATAATTTGACCATAATAGGGGCTCCAGATAAATAAATGTTGTGCAGACTGCCCAGTATGTCCTACAGGAATCTTTATAGTCTCCCCTCTGTGTACATTTCCAGCCTCATCCCTTTCCTCTTTCCTCATCAGTCACTTTATATGAGACTGAATTCTGCAGTTACTCAGACAAGCCACTACTAAATTGCAGGTGTCTTGAAGGTTGGGCGCACGTGGGGATCATTTCTGTGTTCATCGCAACAGTGCTTCTCACAAGTAGAGGGTACCAGTGAATGTGCATAGCAGGAAAGATGGGAGAAAAGAAGGAAGGAGGGGTGGAAGAAAGGAAAGAAGGAAAGTGGAAGAAAGGGGTTGTGCTGCATTAGTCAGTATCCATTTAGTATAAAAATTTCAACCTGAGAATGAAACCTGAATTTTTCTCTTTTGCAGTGAACCAATCATTAAATTAAGTGGTGTTTCTCACACCTATACGCCATCTCCCCAGGACGAAGGTGCACTCCCCGGAGAGCTGTGAAGGGTCCGCTTGGGGGTGGGTGCTTTGGAGGAACCAATTTTCCTGATTTTGAGTGAGAGCTGCTGATTCCCTTCACTTTACTGTGTGATCTTAGACAATTTATGTAACCTCTTGTGTTTCATTGCTCTCACTTGTAATATGAGAAGAATAATACTTATTTTACCTCATAAGCTTTCTTTGAAGACCAAATGAGATAATGTTTCTGAAAGCACTTTGAAAAATGTGAAGTGTTATTTAAGTGAATGGAAAAAGGCATTTCTGTTACTGCTATTAGTGACCTGGCACCGTGGGGATTTTCTGAGCCTGTGGAACCTTCTGACCAGGGTGTGTGTGTCCTTATTGCTTGTAGAAGAGGTAGAGTGATATCTACAATTATGATTTATTTAACCAGATTAGGTTGCTGGCAACATTTACGCTGCTGTTCTTCCTTGGTTAACATTGCCTTTAGAGCAGGAAAGTGACCTTTGTTTCTGCTTGAATCAACTCCTACCCTGGAATATCTGCCTGGAAAGAAAAGTATATATTATCATGAGCAGGAGTGTTAGCCAAACAAGGGAAAACTAATTCCAGCTAGTAATGTGTTTAAGTGTTATGTAAAAGTCTCCTAATAGATAATAAGTTACTTGAACAAATAATTTTAAGATTCAAAACAATGCTTATTTTCCAGCCTAATTTTTCTGCCAAAGACCAT
Organism: Artibeus jamaicensis; assembly: GCF_021234435.1. Lineage (NCBI taxonomy): Eukaryota > Metazoa > Chordata > Mammalia > Chiroptera > Phyllostomidae > Artibeus > Artibeus jamaicensis. The sequence goes on along the minus strand of NW_026521812.1, from coordinate 5,719,834 downwards.
GATTGCATGAAAATTGATCCTTCTGGCATGTTTGAAACTGTATTTCTTCTTTGAAATGATAATAATTTTCCAGTGATAGCTATACTTCTGTTGCTACTTCTCTGTACCAGGACTTGTGTTTGGATTGTCTGCATCTTTTATCACTGTTCAAATTGCAACTGTCACATCAGAGGCAGCACTGAAGGACATACAGTGGTCCTGAGCAAACAGTCAGGGATATTAGAACTCCTTACATTTCAACCTGAACAAATACAGGAATCAAAATTCAGGGAGGAACAGCTTTATATAGATAGTGCTTTATATAGATAGTTTATGATGTGGAACAGCACATACGAATCTGTAAACAATACAAGGTAAACAAGTGATCAAAACAAACCATAGTGAGCACAATGCCCCTTGGAAATAGGTTTCAGCAACAGAGTTACACTTAGTAAAGTGATTAAATTAATGATTGGTATTTATTAGGCATTGAACTCATTCTCCTTAACTGTAAAACATGTATAAAACCTCCTGATAAAATAACGACCATATTTTGAAGGCTTACTGTGTCCCAGGCATGATGTGAGGCACTTCTTACAACTTACCTCTGATGCTTACAACAGCAATGCAGGGTATGTTATGCTCATTAGTGGCCCATTGAAGGGATACTTGGGATTGAAGAGATTGTGAACAATGTTGTGCAGATAGAAAATAGCAGAATTGGATTTCAAGCTCATATATAGGTCATGTATTTCCTTCCTTACATACATCTTCGAAGTTCTGTCATATCATCACCAGTAGTTCCATTACATCACCAAGTTTTCCAATAAGAAACAACACCATTGTGGTAGAAATTGTATGGGGAACAATGTGGATCATAGTTTGGACTAAGAGAACTGATATTACAGGCTGAAAAAGGGAAGCCCTAATAATTGATGAACCTACATCAACATATTGTAATGACTCAAAGTCCATAGGTTACATTATACTTCACTCTTGGTGTTGTATCTTCCATGGGTTTGGACAAATGTACAAATGACATGTATCCTTCATTATGGCATCCAACAGAGTATTTTCACTGCCCTAAAAATTCCCTGGGCTCTGCATATTCATTTCCCCTCCCCTAAACCCTGGCAACTCCTAATCTTTTTACTATTTTCATAGTTTTGCCTTTTCTAGAATGCCATACGGTTGGAATCATATAGTATGTAGCCATTTCAGATTGGTTCTGTCACTTAGCATAATACCTTCTAGGTCCATCCATGCTGTTGCAAAAGGTAACGTTTCATTCTTTTTATGGCCGAGTAATATTCCATTGTATAAGTGTACCACAGATTTTTTTATCCAGGTATCTATTGATGGACACTTGGGTTGCTTCCATATCTTGGCTATTGTAAATAATGCTGCAATAAACATGTGGGTGCATATATTCTTTTGAGTTAGTGTTTTGCATTTCTTTGGATATATACCCAGAAGTGGAATTGCTGGGTCATAAGGTAATTCCATTTTTAATTTATTGAGGAACCTTCATACTGTTTTCCATAGTGGCTGCACCAATTTGCAATCCCACCAATAGTGCACTAGGGTTCTGTTTTCTCCACATCCTCATCAACACTTCTTATTTGTTGACTTATTGATGGTAGCTATTCTGACAGGTGTGGGGTAATATCTCATTGTGGTCTTGATTTGTATCTCTCTGATAATTAATGATATTGAGCATCCTTTCATATGTCTGTTGGTCATCTCCATGTCCTCTTTGGAGAAGTTATCTATCTAGGTCTTCTGCCACCTTTTAATTGGGTTGTTTGCTTTCCTGGTGTTGTCTGAGTTGTTTATACATTTTGGATATTAACCCCATATCAGATGTATTATTGGCGAATATCTTCTTCCATTCAGCAGATTGTCTCTTCATTTTGTTGATGGTTTCCCTTGCTATGTAAAAAAAAAAGCTTTTTAGTTTGATGTAGTCCCATTTGTTTATTTTTTTAATTTTGCTTCCCTTGCTGAAGTAGATATGTCAGAAAAAAACATCGCTACAAGAAGTGTCTGAGGTTTTACTGCCTGTGTTTTTCACCCCCTTGGATTTACTTGGTTTCAGGTCTGACATTTAAGTGTTTAATCCATTTTGATTTTATTCTTGTATCTTGTGTAAGAAGGTCTAGTTTCTTTTCTTTTCTGTTTTTTTTTGCATGTATCTGTCCAATTTTCCTATCGCCATTTATTGAAAGACTGTTTTTACCCCATTGGATGTTCTTGCCTCCTTGGTCGCAGATTAATTGACCATAGAGGTGTGGGTTTACTTCTGAGCTCTCTATTCTGTTTCATTGGAGCTCTTTGGTCTATTTTTGTTGTTGTCATTTCGTTGTTTAATTTTGATTTCTCTACATATTTGAATAACAGTCCTTTATGAAATCTATTTTTTGTAAATATTTTCTCCCATTCTATGGCTTGTATTCTCACTATCTAGGCACTGTCTTCCACAGAACAAAAATGTTTAATTTTAGTGAAGTTCAGCTTATTAATTTTTTCTTTCATGGATCATGTTCTAGGTCTTGCATCTAAAAAGTCATTGTTGAGGAACATACCCACAAGCCATACCCAAGGTCATCTAAGTTTTCTCCTGTTATCTTCTAGAAGTTTTATAGTTTTGCATTTTATATTTTGGTTTGTTGTTCATTTTGAGTTAATTTTTTTGAAGTGTGTAAGGTCTGTGTTTAGGTTTATTTTTCACATGAGCATGTCCAGTTGTTCTAATACCTTTTGCTGAAGAGACTATCTTTACTTCATTGTATTGTTTTTATTCCTTTTCCTAACATAAGTTGACTATATTTGTGTGGGTCTATTTTGGGGCCCTCTGTTCTGTTCCAGTGATATATTTGCCTGTTCTTTTGCCAATACCAAACTGTCTTAATATAGTTTTATAGTTAATATTGAAGTCGGTTCTGTTGGTCTTCCAGCTTTGTTCTTTTTCAATATTGTCTTGGCTATTATGTTCTGTTTTTTGCCTTAATATATAAATTGTAGAATCAGTTTGTCGATATCCACAAAATAATTAGCTGGGATTTTTACTGGGACAAGTGAAAACTGTTAATATGGTGGCACTTTTCCCCTTAGTCCTACATGGCATTATAAGGAAGATTTTTTTGTTCCCATTTTAAAAATATTAGCATGACTTATTCTTGTCAGGACCAATAGGCACCTGTGTCTTGGTGGTAAGTGGGGGGTGGTGATGATTTCTGGAGCCCAGCAGTCACTGGGTTAGATCGTACTTGAGAACAGCCAAGCCGCATTTGTGTTGCCTTAAATCACCTCAGTGGGCAGAAAATATTTTTGCTACCACAAAGGAGTTCACTTACTCTCTTGTTTTTGACCACAAAAATAAATTTTATCTTTGCACTGGGTTGGTATTAGAAATCAGGCGATACAAACAAAGACAAAATTATGGATAATACCACAGATTAATGATGTTTCAACTCTTAAGAGAGTGGAATTGCTTACTTTAAGTTTGTTTGGAAAAGTTTTCTTTTTTAGGGACAGTGCTGTGTTTAGTGGACTTAACAGAATTTTTTCACTACCTTTAACAAAATATTTTTAGTATTCTCCTAATAAATTGATCAAAGATATTCTGGGGAGATTTATAAAATAATAGTGCCAAAGACAAAGGTTAGTCTGTCATTTGAAGTAGTTATGATATTAACCCAAGTAGACAGAAAATGTGTTTTTTATCAAGAGTTTAGTGCATACTCTTGATATGTACTACTGGGAATATTTTCACGTATTTTTTTTTGTTAGAATATTAAAAGGTAATTTGTGTACCTTGCTAACTAGGCTTCAGGTAAAATGAATGTGGTTATTTATCTTAGAGGTCAATGTGGGAGACAAATACCTTTATTCAATAGTGAGCAGGAGAAAAATACAGTATAACTCTAACTTAAGATACTGCCTTAATGATGTTGAATTAAGTTTGTTAAAAGCGTGAACACATTTGAATGAAGACGTGCATACTTCTTGATGTGCTGCATTCTTGTGGGGCTCTGAGCTTTCCGATAGACTCTTCCGTCCACCAACATTGAGAGTCTAAGGATGTTTGTGGAAATCATAAGGTGAAGTTAGAATTTAGTACTGATCTGGAAGATTCATTTATACATTTTTTTATTATTTTGTTGGTTGGTTAATGTTGGTTTGTTATAGCCAATAGTTAGTATTTGCCTCTTAGGCTGGATATTTTGGCATAGTGATCAGGTTCATCAAGCAAGGTTGATGGACATTTGTTATGTGGATATTTGAATTATTCTGGAGTTCTTTGCTCTTGATTTAAGTTTCATATTAAATCTAAATTTCTGGCCATGGGGGCTATCCTTATAGGAAGATACAAACATTTTTAAAAATGCTGTAGTGCCTGCAAGGACTTTAATCAACAGTTCACTTAATGGAGTGATATTTGTTGAGCCCTTCCTGTGTTCAGTAAACTGTGTCATGCATTAGCAGAGTAGGAGATAATTGAGAAACCTAGGACATGGTTTTTGTACTCAAGATTACTGTGTCTTTAGAAACTTGAATTAGTAGTTTTTTAATAAATGCATTAATACATAATGCTTATAATTTGTGAGAAATCACGAGAACTAATGGGCTTAATTTTTGTTTTTTGCAGTGTCCCCATAGGCTAGAATAACTGTGTAGCTAGTAGGTCCTCTGTGAATATTTGAGTGAATGGCCAAATGGCCATGTACTGTACTTGCAGTCGGAGCTGTTGGAATCAAGTAGAAGTTCATTACTTTTAGCTGGTTAGTCAGGGAAGATTTTATGGCGTGAGTAGGATTTCAGTTGATGAGAGGGAGGAAGTGCCGTCTAGAAATAGGGAATGGTGTGGAGGCTTCTGAGAAGATGTTGGAAGCTGACAATGGGAGTGTAGCAATGGTGGGTGATAGTCAGAGGTAAGTTTTGGAAAGCCTTGCAAGACAAATTTAATTTTTCTTGTGAAGACAAGGGAGAGTAGAAGGGATATTTTAGAACTATTAATCTAGAAAGGTTGTATCAGATGCATTGAAGAAGTGCACATAGATAAGACTTGATTAAGTGAGTTGATAAGAGAGAGATAGTCAAAGGTGGTTACAATCTTTTATTGAGCTTAGTTGACTTGGGATAATAGTAAAAGCATAAACAAATAGAATAGTTAAAAGAAAAAAATAACTTTTTAAATCCTTTTTTGACTTAATCTCCTTTGTACTTTTTGCCTATTATCATTTAGTTCCCTTATAGCCCCTCCCACAATCACCACGCTGCTGCTGTCCTTGTCCATGAGACCTTTTTCTCTTTTGCTCCACCCCTCCACCCTTTACACTCCAGCACCCTTAGCTGTCGTCCAGCTCTCTATGTATGAGTCTGTCTCTGTTTTGCTTATTAGTTCAGTTTGTTCATTACATTCCACATACGAGTAAAATCATATGGTATTTGTCTGTCTCTGATGGGCTTATTTCACTCAGCATAGTGTTCTCCAGGTGCAGCCATACTACTGCAAAGGGACACATTTAGACAATGGAATACTACTTGGCCATAAAAAAGAAAATTAACTTTCTATGGGAAGATTTTTCTGTTTTAAATCTTTTAATGTTTGAAGTAAGAGGGATACTTCGTTGTGGACCAAGAGAAATCACAGAAGCACTGATTATGCGACTGCAGAGTAGGATTAGACCAAAATACAGTTCTGTTATTTCATTGGAGTTAATGTGTATCATGTTAATTGATTTGCATATGTTGAATCATCCTTGTATTCCATCAATACTTCTTACCTGATCTTGGTGTATGGCCCTTTTAATGTTCTGTTGCATTTGGTTTACTAGTATTTTGTTGAGAATTTTTATATTTAAATTTATGAGGATATTGGCCTAGAATTTTCTTTTCTTGTGGTGTCCTTATCTGGCTTTGGTATGAGGGTAATGTTGACCTCATAAAATGAGTTTGGGAGTGTTTTCTCCTCTAGTTTTTTGGCAGAGTTTGAAAAGGCTTGGCATTAATTTTCCTTAAATGTTTGGTAAAATTTACCTATGAACCCATCTTGCCCTGGGCTTTTCTTTATTGGGAAGTTTTTAATTACTGATAATAGTAAATCTTACCTGTTATTGGTCTGTTTAGATTTCTATTTGTTTACGATTCAGCTGAGAAGGTTGTGTGTTCTAGGAATTTATCCATTTCTCCTAGGTTGTCTAATTTATTGGCATATAATTGTTCATAGTAATCTCTTATGATCCTTTGTATTTCTGTGGTATCAGTTATAATGTGTCCTCTTCTACTTATAATTTTATTATTTTAGTTCTTGATCTTTTTTATTGATAAGTATAGCTAAGGTTTTATTTATTTTGTCTTTAAAAAACTCTTAGTTTTATTGATTTTAAAATTGTTTTTCTATCTATATTTCATTTATTTCTGCTCTTTGTCATCTTTGGGCTTAGTTCTTGTTTTTCTAGTTCATTGAGATGTAAAATTAGGCCATTAACTTGAAATCTTTTTCTTTAATTTTTAAATTTAAGTATAGTTGACATAAAATATTATATTAAATTCAGGGGTACAGTGTGGCGATTTGACATTTATATACTTTATGATGCAATCACCACAGTAAGTCTAGTAACTATAATATAAAGTTATTATAATATTATTGACTATACTTTTTTCTTAATACACGCATTTATTGCTCTTAACTTACCTTTTAGCACTGCTGCTGCTGTATTCCATAAGTTTTGATGGTGTGTCTCCATTTTTGTTTATTTCAAGATATTTTAACTTTCTTTTTGATTGCATTTTGACTCATTAGTTGTTTAGGAGTGTGTCGTTTAATTTTTACATATATTTTTACATATTTGTCAGTTTTCCAATTTTCATCACACTGATTTCTAGTCTCATGTCATTGTGGTCAGAAAAGATACTTGGTATGGATTTCAGTCTTTTAAAATTTGCTGAGACTTGTTTTGTGACCTAACACATGGTCTGTCCTAGAGAACATTTCATATGCACTTGAGAAGAATGTGTATTATGGTGCTGTTGGATGGAATGTTCTGTGTATGTGTGTTAGTTCTATTTGGTCTAAAGTATAGTTCAAATCCAGTGTTTCCTTATTGGTTTTCTGTCTGGATGATCTATCTATTGTTGAAAGTGGAATATTAAAGTCCCCTGCTATTATTGTATTGCTGTCTATAACTCCTCTGAGGTCTGTTAGTATTTGCTTAAGATATTTAGGTGCTCAAATATCTTTGCCTCCAGTCATCTGCCTTTCTGCGTCCACTGCTCAGTGGAAAGAGTTGAGAAACTGAATGGACATGAGTGATGAGCTCCATTGTGCTTTTCCTCAGTGAAAGGAAACAAGGAGGAGAGTGAGTGGGAAATGCATAGCATGAGAATAGATGAGAACCGGCCCTTTTACAGTAAAATAAAGAGAGTAATTAAACCTTGATCATTGCTAGCAGGGAAACAAAATGGCCATGAAATATCAACATCTACTTGTTTACTATCATAAGCCTAACTCTTCCTTGAAAAGTTTCCTATTTTATAAATTCTAGTGATAGCACTGAGATTAAAAAGAATATTAGTTTTACAAGCTTATTTTTTTACCAGTTCCTAGCCATAGTAACTGTCTTTGTCTTCATGGGAGTGCTAAGAGTTTGTTAACAACCAACCTACAGGACAAACACTATAAAATCAGTGATCCAAAGTAGTTAGCTGATAGGGAAATCTTGATTCCCTGGCATCTGGTAATGGAGAAGGAGAAGCAGACACAGATCTAGTTGGTGAATTCATGTCTGCGGCTCCAGATGGTGGGCACATGAACTTCAGTAGCAGCAATTAGCCTTGGATGAGAGAAAAGCAAAAGTTCCACGTAGAAATGGGAAAATTCAGCATTACAGGTAGAATACTTTTAAATTGGGGCTTATGAACTACTTTTCAACCTGAAGTCTTCAGGAATAGACAGTCTTCTGTGTCTACAAATTCCACATGAAAAGCCAAGCCAGTGTTCTTTGATTTATAGATTTAACTTAACAGATTGAAGGGCATTTGTCCTTTTTAAGTGAACTGGCCGGCCCATGCATGCTGGGTTTCTGTGGCAGTATGATCTCAGTGACCTCTCTTCTCTGTTGTGGAATGTAGGTGATAAGAATGGAGGTGAGCCTGATGATGCTGAACTGGTAAAGCTCAGTAAGAGGCTGGTGGAGAATGCAGTGCTCAAGGCTGTCCAGCAGTATCTGGAAGAAACACAGAACAAAAACAAGCCAGGGGATGGGAACTCTGTGAAAACGGAAGAGGCTGGTAGGAATGGCACTGACAATGACAACGACAGGAAATGAGACCCAAAGGCAGGCAGGCCCCGCTACTGCGTGAGAAGCATCCCTGCCCCCCTCGGCTGAGTCGATGGACTGATTTGCAACGTGCTGTTGAAGTGTCTCTTGTCCCGTCTGTGGAGGTTGCCTAATGCTTTCATGATCAATGTGTTTGCGTTTCTGAAACTCAAGACAGAAGAAAAATGGAGTGCTGGGACTAGCAGAGGAAATTAATTTATGAAAGAAGAATGATCCAATTTTTACTTGCCTTCAGCCATGGCCAGGGGAGAGGGGACTTTGGGTTATGCCTCATGGACTCAAAGGCCGTGGAAGGGCCTTACCATAATTGGAATATTTCCGTTTATATTGCTTAGCAGGACATTTGACTACTTTATCTGAGGCCAGCACACACAGCTAACAAGTGCTAAGTTCAAAGTAATTACTGTTGAGATTAGACATATAGTCAGTCCATGATGTTTGTGTTTGTCCTATGTCTGCTGTCACTATGGAGTGATCTTTATTTACAGCAAATTTGTTTCCGGTAAATAATATATTTTTGGCAAAATGCAACCTTTTCTATAAAACATGGGCAACATTTTAAAGGTTTTTTTTAATCCTCTTTTGATAAGTCAGTGTGCCACATTTAATGTTTTTCATTGGCATTTGTATATGAAATGTTTCATAAATTTTTTTTTCTGTAGGCAAGAGACGTATTGGAATCCGGGACTTAATTAAGGAAGCTTTGCATCGAGAGAGAATGGTTCTGAAGTCCAAAGTGAAACAGATAAAAGAACTTTTATTAAAGCCTGAGATTCAGGCCAAAATTAGAAGGGAGCTTTTTGAAGGAAGACCCATTAACAACAGTAATCAAGGAAATGATGTTGATTCAGTGCAACTTTGACATAAGGTCTGCCTTAATATCATGGTACCATAGTTTATGAAATGTTTTCAGCTGATTAAATAGCTCTTTGGTAAATGCCAAAGAAGTGCTTTGATAGTGTCTTTACTATACAGCACACCAACATTTGGTAAGGATTTCACAACTTCTTGCCAAAGAAAACTGACTCTGCCCTGTTATTTTTATTTTTAAAGCTAAATGTGTGTGGGAATGTTTGTTTCTCTAGTATCGAGGGTTATTTTATAAAAAGGACTTCTTAATTAGCTGTTGTAAAATGTTCCTTGGGTCCTCACAGATAAAATATACAGACTATGGAAAATCATTTACAGATTAAAAAAATAGAGTGTTTAAAGAGTCGCTTGCTTCCTGTTGACATGATTTTTGTTGTAGTAATAAATCAAAAAGAAGTATCACCCACACGTGACTGTATCTGGTGTTACTTTAATGGAAATTTGAATGTTTATTGAATACTAGTACTTGAATGAACATTTATAAATGTAATTATTGCTATCACTGGTTAAGAATGTTTTATAATAGCCATATGTATTATTTTTCAATGATCAAAATGTAGTTTGCCTTTTCATTTCTTAATGAATAAATGTTTGGGATTTTTATTTTCTACTTTTCTGAAGATAAGCCCAGGTCTTACTGTATTCCTTGTAATCTGAATTTGTTTGCACTGGATTATTTTTAAAGAAAATTCTTGAAAATTTTCCCCTTGTATGATGATAATTGTTAACAGCTTTTTCTACAATCATTGTAAAATGCTGCTACTAAGAGATTATGATGGAGGGGGAAATTATTAGAGATCAAATATGTAATCATTTCAAATATAAAATCCAGTTTACTCCTGGAATTTAGCTATTTTTTCACTGGGTAAATTATACTACATTTATTTATAAATGTGTTTTTGCATTTTCATGCTTCTTAATAAACGTATTGTTTTCCCTTGTTGCTTTTTTTCACTTTTTGTCACTCTGGGAAGTTGTTGGCTCTAAAGGGGGTTGTGCTGGTTCCAGCATGTTTTCACCTGAGGTTCTCATCCTTATGCTAAGACAGCACAGTTGTCAGATCATGTTCAACTTCAAACTGTTAATCGCTTCAAATCAGCTTCCCAGAGCATTAACAACACAAGGTTAAATGCAAAGAAAATATAAATAGCATCTCATCAACTGCTAATGATGTGTCACTAAAGTGACATTAGTAGCAAAGATGAGAGGAGCAGGTCCATTCGGATGCAAAGACCTGGGAGCTGCTTACCAGGAGACCCCTGTTCAGTGGGAGAGGGCTTTGTGAGCAGAGGTATGTGGGGGCCTTGCCTTGTTTTTCAAAGGAGGAAACAAACTCGAGGTTGAGTGCGTTACCAAGCCACACTGCTTGCTGTGAGGGACCTGGACCTGAACTGCAACTGAGGGCCCCACCTTGAAGTTCTAGACCTATTTTCTTTTCTTTTTAAATCCTCACTTGAGGAGATGTTTATTGATTTTAGAGATGAAGGGGGAGAGAGACAGAGAGATTGATGTGAGAGAGAAACATCGATCAGTTGCCTCTGGTATGTGCCCTGACTGGGGATCACTCCTGCAACCTTCTGGTGTGTGGAGTGCACTCCAACCGATGGAGCCGTTCAGCCAGGGCTCCAGAGCTATTTCCACTGTCCCATAACCTAAGTTAACAATACTTCAGAGAAAGCCCTTCTTGGCATACATCTATAAATATCTTGTCCTCAAGGAGCTATTGCCGTCGTTTCAAACAATTTGGAAGACTAAGTAAGGTAGTACATATTTTTTGATCTAGGGTTACATGTCATACTGTTACTGTAGTTAAGAATCATAGCTTCCATTTGTTAAATACCTGGCTATGTGCCAGGTGATTTAGGCATGTTACTACATTTCTTCCCTTTATGTGACCATGTTAGGAAGTTACTGTACTGTTTTACACATGACAAACTAAGAAACCAGGGGTCTAAATGGTTAAATGGCTATAAAGCTAAATGGCTATTTATAAAGCCAATAAAAGGTCTAAATTTAAACTTGGATCTGTTCTACTTCAAAGTCATACTCTTTCCACAATGCACTTCCTCTCTCTACCAGGTACAATATATTTCACAACTTTGGGATGTGTAACAAAGGGAAAGTCACTTTCTTTTGACTAAGGGAGCTTCCTTGTAACCTTGAAGTTTTGTGAACATATTTGATAGAAGTCAGTTGCTATAATAGCACTGGAAAAAAAGAACCCAGATAATCTAATTTAGGTGTTAAAGATTCTAATTCTTATCAATAAATCTTCATTTAAACAGGCTTACAAAGACCATGGATAGTACACAATAAAGCACATTTTGCTGATGGTTCCATTAAAAAAAACTAATAAGACATGAATTTCTAAAAATCTAAGTTAGGGTTCTGAAATAGTCAAAATGACATTGTCCCCATTAATCAGAGTCACAGAACAATTGCTTGTTGGGTCACACAGTCAGAATATGTTGTCCCCATTTGGCACTGTGTGCTGTGAAGGCTTGCCTCCTGACCCTGAGGCTGTGTGCTTGGGGCAAGAGCACTGGTCTGGTCCAAGGGGAAGACTGTGGTTTCTAGACCTGGGTCTACCTCTGACGAGTAAGTGATCTTGAGCAAACCAATTTACTCTTTTGGGCTTCCGCTCCCTATTGTGTGACACAGTTAGGCTGGGTGATTTCCAAAGATTCCAGACTCTTTGTGTCTATGCCGAGACACTGCTTGTGCCGATGCCACTGTCCTAGCTAGTTACTCAGGTGTGAGGCCTTCTTAACTGGGCCTCTCTCAGTGAGTCTGTTGTCAACAACAGTAGGAATTCTAGAAGACTTTATATCGTGCCATATTGTGTTGGTGTCACTTCCATGCAGGGAAACCTCAATGGCACATGTTCACATTTATAACCAGATTTCAATATTTTTAGTCACTGAAAAAATAGTAGATCCTATATGAATATATTTTCAAAGATTTTATTTATTTATTTTCAGAAAGAGGGAGAAAGAGAGGGAGAGAAACATCAATGTGTGGCTGCCTCTCACCTGCCCCCCACTGGGGACCTGGCCTGCCACCCAGGCATGTGCCCTGAATGGGAATCGAACCAGTGACCCTCTGGTTCACAGCCTGTGCTCAATCCACTGAGCTACACCAGCCAGGGCCCATATGAATATTTTAAGGAATAAAAAAAAATATTTCCAACAGCTGAACAAGATTCCGTCAGCTTTGAACTTGGTCCTACTTTACTGAATTTTAGATTATTATTGTATTAATCTTCTAAGCCTAAACTAACTATAGGCCTTTGAGATATACTAGATTTATATCAAGAGCACACTTAAGATTCAAACTGTTCACTCCAAAACCTCAAATGTACCAGTCATCCCAGCAGCCAGCTGTTCCCATAAGGAGGTATTAAAGCCGTTTGGCTTTGTATTCTAGATGTTATTTCAGGCGTATGACCAATTAGATGTTTGCACCTCTGCACTTGATCACAGATACATGAACCAGCTACCACATTATGTAACAAATTAATAAGTTATTCCATTTTATCATTAAAGACTGAAAACCTATAGTATCTCCAATGTAAACTGATGAATGAATAGAATACTCTATCATCATCCACTGTTTTTATTCTTTTCAAGTCTCATTCCCAATAGTTTTATCTTGAACAAATTGTAGATGCATTCCTGAGTTCGGGTCTTTTCCAGGTAGAGAGAATTCACATTAAAAAGAAAATAAATGCAGTCTACTTAAAAAAAAAAAGTTCTCAAGTCCTGATGTGAGTTGGATGGTCTTGCACACACTGACAAGGCAACACAGTATTATTTCATTCGCAGTAAAACCGAGCATTAGAGCAGCCCGCCCTGAGTCAGTGGGGTTCAGGTGCGGGCCACTGTCCGTAGCACTTCTTTCCTCTTCACTGTTCACAGCGCAGATCAATGTTCGGGGAATAATAAGGTAATTTGAGATCTGGGGGAAGGTGTTAATATCTCTAGTGTAACATACACAAGATGCCTTATTTACAGCATTAAATGTAACTGATAAATTCAGGCCACTTAATGATCATTTAAGATGTAAACTGCAATATTTATTCCTCTACCTATCCCATCATTAGTCACTCAGTGGAAGGCCTTGAAGTTCTATTGCCCCATCAAAGATAGGAACAATAAAACTGAAAAATCAACTCATTGCTTCCAGTAAAGTAATGCTCCTTTCCCTTCAGTGGTTCAAATTATATTTGAAAAGTCCGTATCTTGTGACACTGTCCCGTATACTTGTGTTATATTTTCTGACCCCTCTGCTCACAGTCCTGGCAGCTTAAGCACCTGTAGGGTGTACGGCGCTCTCATTGTTCAGTAACTGCAGCGCGGATTGGCGCGGCGCTCGGGATTCCGCCCTACGCTTCCTGCCCACAAACGCGTGGGCGCCGTGTCGTCGTGAGTATGTCTTTGAACCAAAGAGCACTGTAGTTTCTTCGCTTATTTTTTTAAACCACATGAATGTTATCTTACCCATAATTTAAAATATTTTTGTAAACACTAGGTGGGATGTAGAAGGTGTGGGAGCTAAGAGGACAAAGAAATGAGTCTTACGGCTGGATAGGCATTGCAGTGCTGAGGAAAGAAGCAGAAGTGCTATGTGCGCTCCATCCGAAAAGCATCTGATATGGAAATGGAAGTAGAGAAAATAGAATGAATGTGCAAAGTAGGGAGACACTGAGTATGTTTTTTTAAGATTCTGGAAGACAAATTTGGAAGCTATTTTTATCAGGTCCACACTTGGAAAGTGTCTTTGTGGAGAGGAATGTGATGAGGGCTTTTAATGATTTCCTGGACACTTGTCATGCTTAGTGACTGCCCAGCATCTTTTGAAAACCCTTCCTATGTTGGGGGAACTCCCTACCTTGTGATCCCTGCTCCCCCAGGATAGAGGCCCCGAGCTACAGGCCAGGAACTCACCTTCTCCATTTTCTTTGTCACTGGAGTTTAGAGACCAAGCAAGAGGGAGACCCTGCCTGTGATCAGTCCATTCCCGGGAAGGTGTTCTCTGGGGTTCCCCACCCCCTGCAGGTGGTGCAGGCTGGCACGGGGAGTACCTGCCAACAAGGTTCCCCTGGCGCTGCTGGCGGTGTCATGGGGCATTTTTGCTGCCTGGCCATCCAGGCTGATTCTCTGCACTCGCTGGGGATTCTGTGAACTACTGACTATCCTTTAAAGTTCCATTTTCTCTTAAACTAGCTAAAGTTCATTCTGTTGTTTGCAACTAAGAGTCCTCACTGATACAGGCTACACTCCACTAAATCAGTTTCATCAAAGGGCACAGTTGGTGTTTTGAACTGGACACTTCTCCATCGTGTGGGACAGTTCTCCGCGTTGTGGGAAGTCACCATTCCTGATCCCCAGACACTAAATTTCAGTAGCAGATGTCATTTACTGTGACACCTAAATATGCCACCTCCACTTTCCAAATCTCCAGATGGGGGGGTAATATAACCCCCAGGTGGGGAGCACACTATTAAATGGTGCTCTCCTAGTGCACACAAGAGTTAAAAAGGCTCCTTCTTGTGCCCACTGCATGAAGAAATAATCGAGGTCTCAAACAGGGTGTGCTCACTAGGGCTCTGTACACACTCGGTCAGGCACCAGATGGAAACAGGAAAATGTAACTGTCTGCGTGTTTATGGATCAAAACACCTAGTTGGTGCACTCGGAAAATGGCTGAATGGATCCATTGTGTTGGTAGTGAGGTCATTGTTGAAAAAAAATTTCTTGATAGAATTCTTTGGGCAGAATTAGAGATTGCAAAAAAGATGACCTCCAAGTTCTAAAACAATACATCATATGAACATGCTTATTAAATCATATAGCAACAAGGCTATTTCTCTTGCATTTTGTAAAAATGTAAGTTAAATATTTTGCATCATATGCTTAAGTGAAAAAGTTTATAGTAAACAGATGTAGGGATATTTTAATGTAAGAAATATTCGAGATGTTAGGAATATAGAAATGGCTTAACATGCAGACAATATTGATTTTCCCTCAGAGGCGTGGCAGAAAGAGTTCAGCTGTAGGAATGGGAAAGAGCTGCTCCCTTAGGGCTCCAAGCCCGGAGGAAGGGGGCACCTGACTTAAGTGACATGTGAAAACACAGAGCAAAGTTCAATGGACATTCAAATCAAGGGACGTGATAGACAGGAAAATAAGTGCATCGCATTCATTACAGATCGTGGAGGATTCACACAGAGCAGGTCAGATCCGAGAAAGGGGCTCAGTGGAGTCGCTGTGATGGACAAGGGGGAGACAGCAGGGATGGAGGTCAGACTGGGAAGAGGGAGGACTGCATTCTTCTCAAGGGTAGAGATGTACCGTAGTTTGCTGTGTATAGTGTGCACCCATGTTTTTAGCCCAAACTTTCAAGGGAAGCGTCTTTCACTTTAATTTTTTATTTCATTTCTTTCTTTATTTATTTCTATTTAGAAACAAAACTGATTGTTTTATTCCAGGGTATTATTTTGCATAGGTATATCATTATTGCTTTCTAGAGTTATACTTTTAATGCATAAGCATAAATAAAAGAATTAAAAGCATTTATATAGCTATGGAATTGGTACTACCTATGTATAATGCGCATCCTTATTTTTCCCTCAAAAATTTGGGCAAAAAGTACACATTATACACAGAAAAATACAGTAAGTATTAAACACTAAGCGCCAGTTACGGAAGGTGTCTAGAGATCCCTAGTGAGAGTCCGTAAAACTATCCTGGTGAAGGGGAAGCATACCCTGCAGAATAGTGTTTAAGAGACAGGGGAAACTAAATAAAGCTGTGTTTGTGTACCGTCACTAGTCCTGTTTGTCCAACAGGCTGGTCGCAGCAGGATGACTGGCTGAATGAGGCTGTCATCCCCTCTGCCCAGACCAGGTGAGAGCGTCCAACCTGGGCCCGGGAAGGGGAAGAAGGAGAGTTGGTTACTGAGGCAAGTGTGGGCAGGACCATGTGCTCCATGCCTCCCCTGTCTTGCTCTGGTTTGGCGGATGCTAGGACGCTTCCCCCCTTTAAGTTTGGGGAATCTGTGAGTAGAGCAATCCTTTGCCCCATTTCTGGTGGAAGTGCTAGAGTGTCATCAGCCTAAGTTGGAAGTGAGCCCTTGCTGCTGTCCTGGAGGTCAGCTGCAGGGGGAGAAATGGTGGTGGGGCTTCTCTGGGCTTGAAGGGCAGCAGAGGGCCCACGCCCCACTGCTGATGAGTTTTCTGAGCACTTCGGAGTGCCGTGGGAAAAGATCTTAGTCCCACAATGGGCAAAAAACGTAGTTCACAGAAAAAGATATAGATTGACCAAAACTATACATCATACACAAAGATACAAACCTCACTAATGATTACATTAAAGTGAAAACAATAGTGAGATTTTTAAATTTTACCTTTCAGAGAACAAAAATGTAAGATTTAAAAGCTTGATAATACAGAATATGGCAGAAGTATCCCCCGTTTGAGTGTGGTTGGTGGGGGAATAATGTGGGTGTGATAATTTATAGTTTTAGTTTGAACATTTCACTTAAAATGTCACATGGTGTATTTGGATGTGCTATTGTTACATTACAGAATTCCATGTTAATGATTTTGTAACAAAAGATTTCACAATAATAAGTGGGCGTTATTTGTGCTGGCCCCTGTATATGAACTTTCTGGCTACTTTTTTAAAGAAGGAAGAGTGAAGGAACAATTAAGAGAATTTGTGGTGAGACACACCTTTTTGGTATAGGACAACAAAAAATCCTATTATTTGTGTGTTTTGCTGGTTATGTATCTTCCTACTTGTGTATTTAAAACCAGTGGCTCAAAAGCAAGAGAAACAAGTTGAAAGTCAAGAAAATGGGAAAAGCGGGTGCTTCACACCAACCATTAACTACTTCAGTTTGAGTTATACTACTTCAGAGGTTTAGAAAGCTTAGATGACACTGAAGTAACAATGTTGTAATGATGCTGGAAATAGTAATGCTGTAACAAGCTCTGAAGCTGCTGAGTTCTGCTCTTTCATATGATGGAAACTATTATTTAGGTGGGGAATTAATAGTGTGCTTTGGAATTTCCACTGAGATGAACATATTTAGCAGCTGGAGAGTTCAATACCTGCTGAGTAAGTAGAAGCAGCAACCTCTGTTTCTAGCTATGCTTCACACACACACACACACACACACACACACAAACACCTTCACGCTGTAAGTGTTGTGGGTGGGGAGAGGTAGCCTTTAGGGAACAGTCTGCATTGTGAACTGGTTTGCTGCTGCATTTTGAATGGTGTGCTGCCATGAAGAAGCAGATCTGTGGGGAATAGGTAAGATGGACTTGAGCCCAGAGAATCGCTATGTGAAAACTTGCTTGATTTATTCAAATTGTTAATATAAGGCCATTTGAATTGTTCAGGTTTGCCAGTGAGCTCAGTTGTGTACTTTTTAAGGTTTTCTTTAAAATCTGTTACAGTCACAAATTCTGTTACATTTCCTTTGTGGCTGACCATGTTCTCTGTTTGCTTATGAAAAATTTCATGTTTGAACTTAGGACTACTTTGTGTTCAGGAAGCAGAGTAATTCAATGACCAAGCAGAACACTGAACTATGAGTCCCATTTATCTCACCGTTGCTGTGCTGAGCAGACTGGGGAACCCTTCCCTGGTTTGTCTTTCATGTGGGAAAGAGATAAAGTACTGGACCGAAGACTAAAAATGGAGTAGACCATGGCCTATGCCTCATCAGGCAAATCAAATCGACCATATTTCTTCTGGCTGGGCTACCTTCTTTTGAATTCAGGGATTTTGTAATGAAGACCCGCTCAGAGCTGTACAGGTTTGGCTGTCATCCAAGCAGCAGCGAATGCTCCTGTTTCATGTTGTCGTTACACCTTGAGCAGATAGATGCTTATAATCATTGGCTTCACGCAGCTGTCTCTTGCACAGGCGTCTGGGAGACCGTCAGTGACAGGAACTTTCTCTTTGCATACACAGAATCCCAACAAATGTTTGTGAATAAATGTTTGCATATTGAGAATTATAGTTTTGCTGAGACTCAGTCTTAGTCTTGTCCTGCCTTTTCTGTTACACTATAGTTTAAAAAACTCTTGTTGATCCCTCTCGGGTCATAGCACCAATACAACCCAGCACTTGGGAACAACTGGTCCTCCGGCGTGAATAAATTTGGTGCATAGTTTTTCTTTCTTTCTTAGAATTCCCTCCCTTCTATGTCTCACTCTTTTCCTGCAGATCTTTGGATTTTGTGCTTATTTGCATCCGGCAGCACACAATTGCCTTTTCTTCTCTCATTTTTCCCCAAGTTTATTGAGGACTAGACTGCATCTCACACATCATCATATCCTCCATAGCACCCAACACACTACCCTGCAAATACAAAGCATTCAAAAGAGGGCTGTGAAGTGAGCAAATGAGTGGCGAATGACTGGGTGAATTATACTCTGGTGATAATGCTTATACTGCACAGAAGGACCGGAGTGAAGACAAACCAGTGTTGCTCAGCTTAACAGCAAAACCTGGAGGTGAAAACTTCTAACCAATAGTAACAAACAGCCAAATTAGACCTCTTCGCTAAGTCTCGTATTGTGGGTGACACCCGGCTGATTCCGCATCTGGAATCCCCTTTCCATGCAGAATTGGGGTCTGAGCAAGTTTCAAGTCAAAGCAGTCGGCGGCGGCGGGGTGGGGTGGGGGGGGGATGGACAGTGACTGCAAATGCAACGTCTGTGCCCAGCCCAGCCCCAGTGGTTCCTTATCAAAATCTCACCGCTACATTGGAACATTGGAACCAGCAGCCCCGGATGGGCAGCTGGGTTCCAGCTTCAGCTCTGCCTCCCAGTATCTACCAGGCCTTAAGCAGTCAGTTCCAGACTTCAGGGTTCTCCACAGCAGGCCAACACTGATCGTGCGGAGTGTGGGTGGTATTGAATGACCTCTGGGATTTTTTTAGCTCTACTGTTTTTTGGCGTTATTCCGGCATGAGTAAACACCATTCTTTTTTCAATTGCTGCAAGGACACTTTTCTTCAGATTTTATGTGGAATTAACGTGGTAGGTTTTCAGAAATTGAAGAGCTGTGAAGAAAGGGGTGCTTAAAGAAATACTCCTGGAATAATGACTCCTGCTAGAAGCGCTGCGACCGGAATAAACATGTGTGACTGCCTCGTGTGCTAGGCCCTGGGGTTTGGAACAAACAAAAGAATTATGCACGAAAACTTGACATAAGTTGGTGATAAGCTCCCTTAGTAGGGGGTTTAATTCAAGGAAGGACAGCAAGTATGAAATCTAGACCTCAAGAAACTGAAAGAGCCGCTATGATTCGAACGTGAGGATCACGTGGGATGTGGCTGAGAGCGTGATCACTGCCGGACGTGTCGGGCGCAGTCCAAAACTGTCCTTTGGGTCTAGTAGCTTTCTGAACTTGAGTGAGGCCTTTTTGAAGGATCGGTGAAGTGGCAGGCACCGCAGAGTGGGTGGGGGATCATCTAGGAGATGTGGCCAGAGGTGGTGAAAATGGGCACCATTTTGAGAAATTTGGTTATGAAAATGAGGGAGAGAGGGAAATAGGCAATTGGTCGATTCTTTTTTTGTTTTGTTTTGTTTTGTTTTGTTTTGTTTTGTTTTTAATGAGGAAAGACAGAATGGAGAGGCAGCAGTGGAAGACTTCAAAGAGAGAAGGGATGGGATTCTCACTGGTCGAGGTACTCGGTGAGGTGTGGGATGTGGATGGAGCACATGTGGAAGAATTGGCCCCACGTGAAGGGCCGATTGTAAACCATGACCAGATTATAGGGAGGGAGATTCCGAGGTTTACCTAGTGGAAGCCTGTAGAAGCGGGTACCCTAGTTGTCAAAGTGATAGACTGCATGACTCACAAAACCAGCTGAGAACTGTGAGATTATGCCAGAGACCCTCTGAGTCTGCAGTGCAGCAGAGAATGTTGCGAAATATCTGTGTGACGCTCTGAGAAGCTGGAATATTTGTTAACATGGTTTGTGTTTTGAAGGACATACAGTGTTTTGTTAGTTATTAGTCTTTACAAAACTAATACACTGTGGGCAGAGTTTGCAGTAGGCTCTATAGTAAGATGCAGTTATTGATTACATAGTCTCAAGCCAACAGAACTGTCAAAACTCAGGTCATTTATAAGAGGGGCCTTCAGCCCGGGGATTACAGATTTGTATCTTGTGATGAGTTAAAGAACGTATACTGAGTTTCTCCACAATTTCCCCCATTTCTACCATATGCTCCCTTCCTGCCCATCTGCCCTGATTTTCCGTTTCTAGAGATGCTCTTTCTTACTACTTTTGGATACATGTCTCTGGTAGGCCTTGCTTGCTCTTATCCTTGGGCCAGTAAGTTTGATCTTAATTCATCTTATTCTTAGACCTAGTCAAGCCTGTGCTTGGCATAAAAAGACCCTTTGGTGAACTGAGTAATCTTATTTCCTATTAGTATTAGTTAAAAAAATATTAGGGAGGCCGAATTTTCTTTGTTAACCTTCCAAAAAGATATCACAAGGCTTTTACAGCCTCTATGTCTGTTATCGGGTTTATGTTTTCTATAATAATTCAGTTATGAAGACTGAATTGGCAACAGGACTTCCTCAGGAGCTGGGTGATGCTGAAGATGATCTCTGCCTAGTCCTCAGATGGCTCCCAAGGTCTTCTACATGGTTCAGGTCTCTCTACTGACTCCTTGAGTAATGTTTAAGGCCTGGATTCTACTATAATGAGCAGGGACAGCAAATAAAATTCTGAAACACAGTTACTATAATTTACTTCATTCAGAATTGTGCTATATGTCCAATCTGGTTATCAATCTTCTTTTTCAAGATTTGGCATTAACACTGGAAAGAGTAAGTTAGGATGTCCCTTTTCTCTGAGTGCTTTACAGTTTGTTTACCAAGGAAAGCAGTGAGTCTTTCCTTTTCTCTTTTACAGCTTCTGAATATTTTGACAACAGGGTTCATCAATAGGACAGGGAAATTATGTGAATAAATAAATAGAATTCACAATCACTGAGTACATACCATACACCATAGATTTGATTTGATTTGATTGTCATAGATTTTAATATAATATATGTTAGCACAGACTGCAAAGCATTAGTACTAGGACTTAGCACCAGATTTAAGATTTCTTTCATGCTACAGTAGTTAACAAACAGCAGAGCAGGCTTGACCACCCCATATCCCAATCTATACTGCTTCCATTGACATAGCACAAGACAGCGTTGGATTTTTATAGCAGAATTCATTACAGCTTTTTAAAATAACAGCCATCCTTCCCAGTTTTTTCTTATCATCATAGAAGAAAACTAACATATCTGTAAACCCATCAAACTACATTTAAATATAAAAGCTCATAATTTTTTTTAAACATTAGACAGTCCAAGAGTTCTGATTTCCTTCTATGTTCCTCCTCCCTCACATTTCACTTTAAGTTAAAAAATAACTTATTATTATAAAATTCACCCAGTTTAAGGGCATGGTTTAGATCTTTGCATTTTAACAAAAAGGAAAATAAGTTAGAAAGTAAAACCATTTGTTAAGATCTTTTTTAAAAATTTGCACAAAACACAAATGTGAAATAAATTGAGGAAGCTACTCGTCTTCCTCCCTAGGCTCTGACCGGGAATTTATTGTTAACTGTATTGCTCCCTTTCAAGAATCAGATGATTATTGGAATTTGGAATAGAAAAAAAGATTAAATATTGTTCACTTTATTTTATAAAATAAACCCCAAAGTCAAATAGATGCAGATTGGAGGCTATGGACCAATCTCACTTATCAATACACATGTAAAAAATTATGAACCAGAGACCAAGTAAGGTTTAGTAGTATGTACAATAATAACCTACCATGTACAACGGGTTTTTTTTTCTGGGAATATAATGGTGGTTACATCTAATAACAGTGAACTTACTGAAATAACATAGCATTAATGAATAATTTAAGACTGGACTATTTTCATCTCTAAGTAGGTCACAAAAGTATTTGAGAGAACCCCCTAATTTTTTATTTAAATAAAATAAATTTCTTTGTGAAGTAAAAATGAAAGGAACATTCCTAAATATGAGAAAGCACATCAATTTGAAATCAAAACCTAGATTCTATTTAGTGGTGAAATGCAAAAATATTCCCTTTACAATCAGAAACATATGATAGATGGTCGTCCTTTATCAACATTATTATTTAATAACACCCTGGCATTTCAGGTCAGCTCCATGAGATGTGAAACTGGACTCATAGAAAGATCTGAGACAAAGGAAGTCTCAGTGTTTTTGTTTCCAGATGACAGTATCACACACTCCGCACATTATCACACACACACAACTCAAAAGATGAGACAAAGAAATCCTAGGAATTAATTTAAAGTTCAATAAAATGGCAAAATACATGACAATTATACCGAAAATTAACCTTTATTCCAGAAATGAGTTTTAATGTAATTTAAAAAGCAGCACTTGCAATTGCGACCAATATTTAAACAACCAACAAAAACTTTAGTGAAAAATGATCAGTTCTAGGATTCATAGTACTCATAAAATAACCACAGGAAAGGAGTTTAGGAGGAGTCAGAATTCCCAGTAATGAGCTCTGGGAGAAGGTGGAATGGTTAGGAGGAAATAACTTCCTCAACAAGAATTTGAAGGAATACAGAAGCAAATTTTTCTAGGGGTCACTTGAGTATTCATCAAGGCATTCCAAAGTCATAATCATGCCTAAGAGCCATTTGGTGAAAGGGCCAGTAATATATCTTAGATGTATGGTTATCCGGTGGTCTAGCTTGGTTTAAGGACAGACTAAGATAAAAGTAGCACAGAATTGGCCTGGAACAAATGACGAATGTTGGGGTTGGGTGATATGTACCAGGAGGTTCATTAAACTGCTCTGTCTATTCTTCTCTTGGGTGTGTTTGAATCCTCTATTAAAAAATCTTAAACAAGCCTAAAACAGCAGTTCTTAATATACAGGCTCAGCTGACCTATTGAGAGATTTCAGTGACTCAATGACCCTCCTGAAATTATGTACAAAGTGTGTGGGCATGTGTTCATTTTATTTTCCTGTGGAGGAGGTCCAAATTTCTGATTAGATGCTTAGGAGTCAGTTTTGCTAAAGTAAGAGCAGTTGGAGTAAATAGCTTTCCTAACCTTTCCTGAGGATTATTTCTTGTATCTGATGGTTATAATAGAAATTGGGAAATAAAGATATTATGGCTAAGATCTGTTACACAAACTTGAAGTACAAATGAGACTTGCTAAAGCACCAGGGTTCTTGAAATCATTGTGATTGTAGAGTTCGTGACGGAGAAACCTAAGTCTTATGGAAAAACAGAGCTGGGATTGTAGAATTGAAGGTAGAAATTAAACACTGGAAGCTGTTATAATATGCTGTATGCTTATTAAAACAACATAATAGAAGCAAAACATTAAATAAATCAAGTGAAAGTGACATTTTATAAATCTTAAATGAGTAAGTATGGGCATTATAAAATGGATTTCCATTTACCATTTTTAACAGGAGAAACTTATTCATGATCTCCCATTGGGAATGCTTTTAAGTTCATTTGCTTTGCTGCTAATAATTTGCATTCTAAAAAGCTCTCCTCCTCTCTGCCTCCCACTGCCTAGTTTGTCTCATTCTGAGTCCAAATGTTCAAGACCTTTTAAATTGTGTCACTAGAAGTTGTTGATTTCCACCTCCCAAACCTGCAATGTTCTAGAGACAAATAGAATGAATTGACACTTGTGAAGAATGTTTCAATGCCCTCTCTTAGAATAGAGTCAGTCTTGTGATGAATTTCTTTCTGAACTTCCAGTATATTACATGTGTTTCATTAGAAAACTTCTACTCTGTTTTCTGCTTTGTCTTGTTTGATTTTATAAGTTAGTGATTTTAAATAAATTAACAAAAGTTTGAAAGGACAGCTGTGATAATGGTACGATGATGATGATTACTTGTGCCAGGCACTTCTCTATGTGTTTTCCATATGTTAACACATGCAATTCTCACATCAGCTCTCAAAGGTGGTGCCAGGAAAATCATGTGAAACTTAGCAATGAGTCAAAGAGATCAGTGGGTGTCTTCCCAGGGCATTCCTGGGCTGGCAACTTTGATTGATTTTTCTATTGCCTGACAGACTGCTTAACAACTCAACAGAGGCAGAGGTTAACTTGTAGATTTCTGTTGAGATACAAATAATTTCTGTTCAGTTGATGAGCTGGGGGGTGAATAGCGATAATCCCAAAAGCTGTGATTCATTGTCGTCTTGCACATTAACCAGCAACATCATGCAAACATCCTTTTGTTTAATTGAACAGAAATGCCTACCTTCTCAAATGTCCTTTGGACCAGTTTTAACATCTAATGGTTCCTTCATTAACTAATGAGTTAAAACTTTTGACACTTTTTTTTTTTTTTACCTTTTGGAAATCATACTCTAACCCTAGGTCATATTGCACTATAGCTTTTAATGGTTGTGTATTATTCTACTGTAAGGACTAAAATCAATTTACTCAACTAATTCTCCCGTTGTTGGATATTGAGGTTGCTTCCAACATTTTTCCCTCTAGGAAAATGCTATATTAAATATTTTGTGGCTAAACATTTGCATTGTATTCAATCCTAACAATGCAAATGAAATTTCTGGGTCAAAACTATTCATATTTTAAAGACTTTTGGTGGACATTGCTCAGTTGCTCTTCAGAAAGTTCATCCAATTTATACTTCCATGGAATATAAAAATACCCACTTTCATTCCTCAGATCCCTTTTTTCCCTAATGATTCTCAGTAGTAGTGATTCATACATGTAACACAAAAGGAGGAGTTGATGAAAATATAGAAGAAAAATTTTGAGGAAAGAGAACTTTGAGTGGGGAATAATTTGCTACATTTACATACTTAGAGCAGATTATATGATTCGAGACTCAGCTGAGTAGGGTTGACAGTATTTAAGTTATTTCCTAACTAATTTAACTAATATGCTTGCATTGCTACCTAATTCTGCTTTGTATAAAGAAACGGCAATGGATTATTTGCAGACAGAACCAAATTCTTTTCCTCTCTCTCACCCCCATTCGTTCCTTCTTTCCTTTCTTCTTATTGTTCAGAAACATATCTGAATAGTCTATAAAGCATAAGTGGCTAATTAAAGCCACATATTTCTATGCCATAAAGCATGACAATACTAGTTTCAATGAGGAAAATATTCACAATTACTTATCAGAATCCCAGAATCCAGGGAGCAGTGCTCCGTCTCACCAGATCTCTAACCTGATGTTTGAAAAAACACCCCATCATGCTGTTCCAGGAAATGCATGTTATTCTTCTTTTGTGTGTTTACTGAATTTCCGCTTAAAGCACTTAACTCTTTTTAGCCCTTAATCGTGTTCCAGGTTTTCATAGCCATTAAGATAAACAACAAAAGGGTTCCCAAAGTCATTGACCTTAGTGCTCAAATATCCAGATGTTGGGGATGTTTATCAGAAATGTTCCCTAAGAGCCAGACCGCTTTGGCACAGGTTATGGGTGTTAGAAAGACTTCCTTGGAAATTAGTTCAAGAATATCCTCTTTGGCCCAATGACAAGACCCCAGGTCCCAGATATTAAAGATTTACTTCTAATTGAGACACTGTCAAGATAAAAAGACAAGTCTTAAATGGCAAAGAGTTTGAAGGGTTGAGCTATCCGAGTTTTGGGAAGTGTGAGCGTAACTCGAACACAATTAACAGGTTAGGTCAGTGAGTAGACATGCACTGAGCTTTAGAATTTATACTTCCCCAGCAACTCAAACGTCAAGTACTCTGCACACCTAAGTTCTCATGAGACACATTTTAACTGAAGAAACAGGGGCACAGAAGACTTGATTCCCCAAGCTCGTCTGTCTAATTTCCTTAGGAAATTCATTATCCTTGAAATCTGGCATTCACAGGAATCTGTCTGAGGTGCCACTCCTCACTCCTCTACCTCCAAAGGCCAGCTGGGAGTTCAGCACTTGAGTGATGATGCTGTACCAGGTAGGACAGGCCCTGGGGACCCAGAGAAATCCTCGAGCTGCCGTGGTTTGAGGTCTCCTGGGTTTGCCACTGTAGCTCCAGGCTGAAGTGGAATCATAGGCCAGCCACAGAGGAGAGACTTTAGAGGAGACACAGGGCCAACCCAGACTTCTGAAGGCTTTCTCTGAATGGGATTACATATAATAAATAAGTGCTTATCCTCAGGGTATTGAAAGTACAGTTATTCACCCTCGGGTTAGGTCAGAGTGGGGTTTTCCTCAGTGAAGAGGTGAGAAAAGTTGAGACAGCTTGTCTCAAAAGAAGTTCCTGAGTATGTTTTCTCCTAGGTCAGACATTGGATTTAACTTGACCCCTAGACAGTTGGACAACTACTTAATTGCATGGTTGCTCTATACTATACTATACTATACTATACTATACTATACTATACTATACTATACTATACTATACTGCCTTTCTGGTAATAAACAAGTGGGAAGGATGGAGAATGGGAGTTATATGGTACTTCTCAGACTAGAGTGGTGGGGAGGAGGAGGACTGTGGCCGAGAGGGTGTGGTTAAGATCCCCTGTGAGTCACAGAAAGGCGCTCCAGGTCAGTGAGGGCAGGGGAGGGAGTGTCCCAGATGACCCGTGGAGGCAGCATAACATCTCGGGCAACATGACTGGGAAGGGGTCATCATTTCCAGGCCCTTCTCCAAATGTCTTCTCAACCTTCCGAGATCTGATGTGACAATCAGCAGAAAAGACCAAAGGTGTTCTCTTGTGAATGGGGGTTTGATCCAGAGGACACTCAGGGAGCCCTCTGGAAAACTGTGATATTAAAATAGTCTGAGACCCATTGTTGGCAGATCATGTTACTTTGGATACTGCATGTTGTGGTTCTGAAGTAATAAGACTCAGGGTAGGAGTGGCTTTCTGAATAAATGTACCCTGCCTTTTGAAGAGCCCTTCACCAAACCTCATTTGATTTTTCTACATGCTCCCTGTGTTCTTTGCATTTCTCAGAAACCAATTTCAGAGGTAAACAGTTATCTTTCAACTTCACTGGAGTGTACAAATGTAATGTAATTATATAATTTTTCACTGTTTCCCAATTACTCTTCTTCTTATGCCTCAGATGGCTGAAGGAGCACATTTACTCATGATATTAACAGGTTCATCTAAATCCTAGACACATCAATTTCCAAATAAATTGACATTTATATTCTTTTAATATGATATTGCAAATGTAAGGCTAATATTTATCATGGAAAAAGGAGTTTAAGCACATGGGTCTATTTCCAATTTTCTTTGTTCTCATTACTTCTTAGGCTATTTTATTTGGATATCTCTCAGATTATTGCAGACTCTCTAAGGAAAGTCTTCAGATTTATATATTTTTTGCTGGTAATTTCTAATCCTGGTCAGATGTACCAGGTGATTGAACTATGTGGACTTCATGCTTTGTGTGGCATCACTGGGAATGTGAAGACCAGTGGGTATATCTCTCATACCAGTTGAAAACAAGCACTCATAAAGTTGTTTTAAAATGTATATATTTAGCTATAACCTCATAAGGTCTGGAAAAAGCTGTTCAAATTGTTAGGTGGGTTGTACAGCTGAACGCCAACAACAACAATAATAGTTCTGTGCCCCAGAGGTTGAAAAAACGCTGCGTGCGTTTTCTCGTTCAATTCATGCATCATGAGGTGGAGATTCTGATGAGGAAACTGAGGGCTTTATCTGTGTCACACAGCTAGTAAGGAGCAGATGGAAAGTTTAGAACTAGGTTTCTGGTAGCAATGCCTTATATCCCCAGAAAGGCTTCTTAGCCAGATTTAGAATAATAAACATATCAATGTAGCCATACCTTTTCTTAAGATTTATTAGATTTCATTATTTGATTTTCAAAATGTTTTATTTCCTAACTAACAATTTTGTCTATATAAATTATATGATGTTTAGCATCAGGAAAGTAGGCTGATAAAGGGTACAAGTACTCAACTTGATATCCATAATATTTTTCTTTGATATCCATAACTTTTTTTTAAAAGTTTATAAACTTGTCTTCGCAATGTACCCAAATTCTAATTTATGGGTATAACAACATGATTTAGAAACTGAAACTACACTTCTGTCTACTTACCACTTAATCTTTTAATCTGATTCCTGGGCTTTCCTATGGTATAACCATCTTTGTCTTAGGCCTGCTTCCTTCCTGGGTAACTTCATGCAAGTCATCAGAATTTTTTTATAAGCCTTTGAAATAAAACCTGGTTCAAAGTCCCTCTGACCCTGATGGCTTATTCTCTGAGCCACACCCCAACCGCCTGCAGAAACACGCTCTCTAGGCACTAGGTCTCCTGAATTCATTGTCAGCGCAAAGGTGGTGACAATTTACTCCACCTTTTCTAGCCATTGTATTATTTCATTCTGGATATCTATGCATCTTCTTCAGCGTTAAAAAGTTGATTGTGCCACTACTTAGTTTGATTTATCAGCAGCCATTTGGATCCCAAATAGCCTCACTTAGAATGAATCAGGGCTCTAATTACTTAATGGGGTTGAATCATATTCTAAATGTATGTGTTTTTATTCCTAGTTTTGGTCCAGAAATAGAATTTGATATTCTGAAGAATAATGCTACCTCAGCCAGTGTTCAGTACACAACACACCTACCATTAGGGTTTCTTTGGCTGCTTTGAAGTTCTGTGGATTGCACATCTTTGATTTTGCTTTCAAGTAAGTGTCCTATCAAGATGTGTCCTCATAATATTGAATCAAGTAGCCATTGAAGAAATTCAAAAGATGACCCTTTGACTTTTTAATTTCATATTATTGTCTTGCAATAACATATAATTTAAAGAAAAGAAAACTCACGGGGGAGTCTATTAGAATTGAACCTCATGTTCCTTGCAACTTCCCCAAGGCCAAATTTCAACCTACGTTGTTTTCATAATAATGCAGCTGATTTCACATAACTTCTGTCGCTATGGTGACAGTAAGATAATGATAGCTGGAATAACTGATAGTGTTTTTCTAACTTGTCTTCTGGAATGCATAGCAGGTGTGGAAGTGGCAGCAAAGCAATTACTAAAAGGGAGACGTCAGCGAGCCCATCGGGGAGGCATTGTCTCTTCTCTGAATCCAGAAAGACAAGGGCCCTGGCCAGCCATTCCCCCCAAGTTCCTGCTCAAGTGCCGGGCCTTTCTCTGTTTCACTGCCTGAATTCCTTGAGATGAAATCCAAAGAATGACAATAAACATTTAGGAAGAACATGATGGAAGGAAAGAAAGGATGGAGAGATGAAAGCATAAGTAGCAACGTTGTCACTTCACATGATCTGCATTGCAGTAAGCCCTAGGATGGGGGAGGGAGAGGTAGTGGGGATTGCGATTGCATCAGGTGTAAATGCGGAGAAAGGGAGGAAGGCATGGAGGTGTGGCTTGCCATCATCTGGGTCATTAACACAGCCTGGGATTTCTAAGTTTCAAAGCACTGGCATGGTAATCTATGTGTACCTCTGGCTGTGCAGCACGGATAAAAATATGGAAGGGTACAGGTTACATGTAAGTGGCTCCCATGGATTACCTCAGACATGAGGCAAGGAGAGGATAGAAGGCAAGTGGGAACCAAGAAAAAAATAAGATGAAGCACATATGTGAATAGGGTCATGCTCAGCGCAAACAATCCCTTGGCACTTGCTGAAAAGGGTTTTGCCTGGCACATTAAGTGAGGGACTGATGTGGACCAGAAGACAGTATGTAAGCTGTTTTGTGCTGCCCAATTACTCAATTCCAGATTCTTTACTTATAGTCTTCTTATGCTTTTTGGGGGGTAGGGCAGGGGAGAATAGTTTAGAATAATCTGCCAAGGTAGCAGAATAAGCATCATACCTAAGGGTAAAAAAGGGAAAAAAAACCAGCATGATTTCAGGTGCTTCCAATATTCCTCTGTTTCAATTATAGATAGTAAGTAATTTTACCTAGAATTTTTTTTACCTAGAATTTGCCTATAATTTTAGCTAGAATTAAGCAATGGACAATAAATAGGTTTCCAAACACGGACAACTCCTTTCCATTGGTTGTCACTATCTAGTGTGCCATTCTAATGATTTCCTACTGTCTATCAAACCGTCACAGAACTTAGTGGCTTAAAACAGCAATTACGACTCTTGGCTTCTGTAAGTCGGGAATTCAGGAAGGGCCGAGCTTGGTGATTCTGGCTCAGGGTCTTCCGTGTGGAACGGTTAGGCAGAGATTGAGACAGTGCGGGTCTGGAGCAGATGGGGACTGAGAAGGCATTTCTCTCTCTTAAGTATATACATACACATATACACACATACCATATACATAATTCACATATATAGTTCTATATAACTATACATATATATTAATTTTTATATATAAATGATCACTCTTGCAGGTGAGTGTGTGTATATATATATATCTTCAAGAGTGGTCATTTGAGCTAAGAAGGCAGAAGCTGCATCATCTTTGATGACCTAACTTTGGAAGTCCAGCAAAGCTGCTTCTGCTACATTCTATTGGTTACAAGTGAGCTACAAATCTGCCCAGACTCAAGAGGAGGGGGATTAGACTCCACATCTTGGTGAGGGAGCAATAAGGTTCTAGAAAGCTTATAGCATGGGAAATGCTGTTGCGGCCATCTTTGAGAAATGCCACCTGCAACAGGTGCTTCATTGAGAAGGATTTACAGGTCATGGCACATGGGCATACTGCAGGTGTGTGTGGCGGGGGGTGATGAGTGACAGGAACCTGTGTCATATATTTGCTTCCCCTGCATTATGCACTTTCTTTTCTTTAGCCCCTTTATAAAATGAAAGTGCCCCTGCTAATAATAATCACATATTATTTTCTTCTTTGACAGAACAAAATCAGCAAACAAAAAACAAAACAGAACACCATCATCCCTCCTCAGAATCCAGGCTGACTTAGAGAATGGAGCGTAGGAAGAGTATGTGGAAAAGGATTTGGAAAAAATAGCCAAAAGCTGGCTCCACATGATGTCATGGGCACCTGCAGTGTAAGGGCTAAAAAATGCACAGAATGTCTGTGTGTTTGTTGGATGGAGATTGTAGTGGAGGTAAATTCCTTAGACAGAAAAAAAAGGAATGAAATTTGAAAAATGTTTTTAAAAGCTTCAGTCTGGCAAAAGGAAATATTTTTAAAGAGTCAAAAGACAATCCAACAGGCTGGGAAGAAATGTTTGCAATACACATAACAAAGGATTATATTTCAAAGTGCTTCTAGCAAATGTGCCAGCAAATTATAAATAATCCAACAGAAAATGACCCAAGGATATCAACAGGCAGTCCACAGAAAAGAAACAGAAAATGTTTAATAAATATGAACCTTTGTAATGTGGGAAAATTAAATTAAAACAAAAAGGAGCTACCACTTTTAACCACTAGATTCTAAAATTAAAAATAATGGTAATGTCAAATGCTGGCTGAGGTATGAGGAACTCACATGTATTGTTGGTATGATTAATTGCCATAATTTATACCTAAGTAATCTGGCATTTTTTAAATTAATTTTATTTAGTTATTTTTCAAGTACAGTTTTTTGTCTATTTCTCCCATCCCAGCCCCCCCACCCCATGCTCCCCACCTCCCTCCCATTTCCACCCCCCTTAGTTCTCGTCCCTGTGTCCTTCCTATTTGTTCCTCCAGATGATCCCGTTGGCATTTTTATTAAAGTTGAAAATGCTGGGGGGAAGGAGGTACAAGGGGACTAAATGGTCATGGAAAAACTACAATAAAGATTAAATTAAAAAAAAAAGAAACTGCATATATCTTTAAAATAGCAATGTACACCTTTGAAAATATATTTAACAGAAAAAATTGCAAATGGATGTATATTAAATGTATATATTTACACATGAATGTATATATTAAAAAATGAGCCCTGGCTGGTGTGGCTCAGTGGACTGGGCGCTGGCCTGGGAAGCAAAAAGTCACCTGTTCAATTCTGGGCTAGGGCACATGCCTGGATTGAGAGCCATGTCCCGGTTAGGGGCATGTGAGAGACAAACAATTGATGTTTCTCTCATACATCATCGTTTTTCTCTCTTTCTCCTGACCTTATGCTCTCTAAAACTTTGAAGAAAAACTATTATGGCAATTTTTGTATTTACAAAAACTAGGAAAAAAATTGAAGGTCTGCCAATTGGTAGTGATTAAAATTTTAAGTTACAGACTTTTAGTTTATAGAATACTATATAGTCAAGTAAAATAATGAGGTATATTTCTGCAGATTGTTTTAGATATGTATTAGTACATAATAAAGAATAATATGTATATATAAGAAATAATATGTATATATAAGCACTATGGTTGATAATATAAATATAATAATATAAAGAAAATGATAAATATATGCAAATACACTTTTTCTTTTTTTAAGTTTTTCCTCCTTTTATATTTCACATTTTTTTTATTGTTGTTCAAGTACAGTTGTCTCCATTTCCCCCCAACCATTCCTCCTACCCCAACCATCCCCACCTCCCACCCTCAGTCCTATCCCCTTTGGTTTTGTCTGTGTCTATTTCTTAAATTAAGGAAATATTGCAGGACTCATTTGAAATTGTTAGTAGGATAACAGAATTGTTACACCCTTTTGAGGCAAGACGGGAGGCAAAACGCTTTTACTTCATAAACATCTTTATCTTTGGAAACATTTCGCAGCCACAGTTTGCTGTTGGATCCAAATGACTAAAGCGAAAGGAAAGGCCACTGCTTGGCTAGCCAAGCTCCTGTTATAAATAAATACCCGCTGATTAATAAATAAATATCTTGGATCCATCCTCCCACCTCTGCAAGTCTGTTTTCTGCTTAGAGGCACCCTGGGATTTCTACAGTTAAGTACCCCCTTTTTTAGGTTATAGGGATAATACTTTTTGTTCTTCCCATAAAGAAGGTGATTCCAGCAAATCGAGTTTCTATTTTGATAATTCGGGCCTACATAGTATCATCAAAATAATTATAGGAAAAGAAGCCCCACCAAACAAATGACTGTAAATGTCTCTAGTGCATCTTTATTCAGTGAGAGCATCAAACATTACAACACAGATTTTCTAACTTCACTCAGTTCTTGGCCCCAATTGACTAGAAAATTCTCGTTTCATTACAATTGCAGATCTTTATTGCTTTTCATTATGGAACATTTTCCATAAGGAGTAGGACTTTTTTGAGAAAGACATTTTCTGGAGTGACTTAAAATATTACAGCACCCCATCCTTTTGAAAATCAAATCTGAACAAAATTCAAGCACTTGAATACATTAAAACTTAGTGTCCTGCTTTGGAGGACTTCATGGTCGGCCCAACAACACTTACAATGTACTGAGTAAAACTCTATGGTATATATATTGTCTGGTACAACAATAGCCTGATTTTTTCACGAGATAAAATTCACATGATTATCTGTACTTGAACTTGGGTCAAGTCACTAACTACATGCATTCTCAAGAGAGAAGAGAAGCAGCGTCTTCTTCAACATCATCACCTCTCCCTTACACATCCAAAGCTCCTACTACTGATATCTCTACACTATTACTCACACAGCAAACAGGAGCAGGATCTCCTCTGCAGATGACGTATGAACCTGTGCCTCATCTCCCCAGCTGCTCTGTGAAGGCCGCACACCCACTAGACAAAGAAAGGTCCCACGGACTTCTGCTTTCCCAGCTCCTATCGACCTGTTCTGGTCTGAATACGGCCCTGGAAGGCCATGCCCTTCAGGAAGGAGCATTATTCTCCCTCCTGCAGATGGACTGGGAGGGTTATGCAGGCACGGTAGTGATGCCTGCACAGCAGAGGCAGGAACATCTTGGATGGTTTCGAGGGTGTTTGGAAATTTGATAAAATAAGAGGGGTTTTGTGTAGATAGGAAATTTTCCCAGGGGACAGGGTTGCAATTCAGAAAGTCTTGTCATCTGCCAGAAGGATGACATGTGCAGCCATCCCGTGACAGTGACAGGTGACAGTAGGAGGTTCAGAGCAGAGGGAGGGGACCATAGCAAACTGCACGTTTTTCTCTGGGGACAGACATTTTTCAGAGAGATCGAGACTCAGATCCTCCTTCAATTCTGTGTAATTAGGGAGGGAGAGAGAACACAGAAACCAAATTGACTCGGTTTCCATGATAAGATCCAGACTTTGAAAGATTACCGGAAGCCTGGCAATGTTGGCACACTGGCATTTGGTGTCACATAATCAGGAAGTGGCCGTTGCAATGAGACCAGCCTAAAATAGAAGAGGAGCTGGGCACAGTTCAGGTGCCCGACAAAGCGGGGGAAAAAACCAACCCAGACCTGATCAGGTAAAAGATAAATCCTTTAATGAGTCATATCTGACTAATGATTTTACTGACTCCTAATGAGGAGGGATTGAAAGTTAATGGAAAAACCACAGGATATTTAATTTGCAGTTTCAATATATTAGCGAATGTGTTCATGCCTCAGTTATTTCTTAAATAAGCTTTGTGTAATTCTGGCGTTTATGTGTGTGTGTGGAATTAGCATTTGTATCTCCCTCCACAGGTATAGACCTAATGGAGGCTGTTTCAGCCGAGAGGGTCCTGGAGGTACTGGACCCCCTGTAGAAAATCCAGTTGTGCCCACGGGTAGAGTAACAGAACAAATGCTGGCCTCCCCCGCGTGGCTGCTCTGCCCATGCTCCTCTCAGGTGTGGTCATTACCTGGCTCCCTCGGCCATTCTCCGCCTGGGTTCGTAGGTCAGCAGAGGTAGGGAAGTGACAAAGTCACAGACTGGTATTAGCTAGACCATAAGAGCTGGTAATTGAAGAAATAAGCCATAAAGTTCAATTCAAATCACATTTATATGCTCTCTACAGCCAAGTTTTAAAATCTTGTTATTAATTACAGATGCATATTCATTAGTAGGTCAGCATCAGGACCCAATTATTGGCCTCCTATATAAAAACCTCAGATAAATCTGACACAGGTGGTCTATGGCCCACAATCTTGAAACACTGCTTTAAGGAAACTCGTTCCTGAGCTGAGGGATTTGCAGGTTTATTAAAGAACAAGCCATTGAAATTCCAGGCAGACCTTTCCAGTCGGTGTGCAGAAACGAGCCGAGACACAGGGGTTGTCGATATGCAGATTTGGGGCCCAGCTGGCCTGTCACTCTCCAGGCTGCGGTGAGCATTTTCCACACCTCACGGCCATTTCCTTCTTGGAGATGTCAGATCAGACTGCTATAAATATGGGAAGGGGAGAGAGGAGGCTTTTTCTTGCGGATTAAAAAGAATACCTCAAGTTCAGCTTTTCTACCAAACTAAGTCGGTCAATAAGAATAAAAGCTAAAATAGGCAGAAAAGGGCACGACTGTACAGTAAAAAGAGGCTCCGGGAAAAATGAAGTCAGCAAAATGCATTGTAGGGGAAGAGGGGCCAGCCTTCTGGACGCAGGGCCCATCCGAGGGCACACAAGAATGTCTGCTCCGTGCAGGGAGTTCTTATTTTAGCCCCGTGAGTTAGCAACATAAACAAGTACTGGCCTAGAGCATTAATTTTTTTCCAAGTGTATACTTAAACAACCGAAAAAATTGTCTTTGGCGTGCTTGCAGAAATAAGAAATCTGAGTTCTTCTGAAGAGACAATGAAAGGACCCAGGGCAGGATACTTCTCCTTTCATCGAGTTTCCCTCAATGAGAATGAAGATTTATCTTTCTCGACCTCTAGGTCTATGATGGTTGTTTTTACATTGGGGTGTCCCCCGCAAAATGTGTTTCAAAACTGATTTTAAAGTTCTTCTCCTACCTCCTTCTAATATCATCAATGATAAGGCCAACTCTTGACAGCTATTTAACTTGGACCTGGCTTAGTGGAATCTCACAGATGATCTAAACGTGAGCTGTCTTGATGTGGTAACAGTCAATCTTGGTTTGACGCATCTCCTCCATTCGCCCTTTGATGAGGATGCTGATAAGCCATGAGGAACAAGACACAACTAAATGATGTAGGTGGGGGATCGGTGAATAAGATACAAAATACTAAAAAATGCTCTGGTTCCTGACCTTGAGGACCTTAATGATCTGCTGAAGGCACCACCCTGTCCCCCCACCTCACACTTACATGGAGCCAGTTCATTGCTGGGTATATGCACTAGACCCTTACTAAAGATAGCCTGGAAGTCAATAGGTGCTCTATCACTATTAAGTAATAATAGTATTGATATCCACCTTTTAAAAGAATCCACCTCATCTCAATAATGTGTTTAAAGTCAGTTCTCCTTTTTGGAGTGAGAGAGGGTCCAAGTGTACTTCAGGACAGCCAGCAACTCCATGCCACCCCTTATTCTTGGGTCATGTCAGCTGTTTGTGCACAGAGCCTCTATGTTAGGTGACTGTGGAAAGAACTTGGGAGGTGAGAGGAGGGTAAAGAGAAGGAGGAGAAATAGAGACTAAAAAGCCCTCTATTTCAGGGGGGAAATACCTGTGTTAAAAGCAAAACAGTTTCTGCCAATTAATGGGTTTTGATCATTTCACTTTGTTTACTTCCTGGAGCCTCAGGTTTCTCACCTGCGGCATGAGAACAATATCTACTTTGATGTTTGCCCTAAGGAGCAAATGAAATAATTAGGGTTGCTAGATTTAGCAAATGAAAAATAATGTGAATACAAGTATGCCCATGCTATATATTTAGAACATGGTAATACTAAAAGTTATTTGTTATTTATCTGAAATTCAAACTTACTTGGTGTCCTGTGTTTTTTTTCCTGGCATCCCTAGAAACAATATATGATAATAGCAGCCTTTGTTGAGTGCCTTTCATGTGCCAGGCACTGCTGGGCCCTTCAATGGCATTGGTCATCATTCTAACAGCAGCTGAAGGCAGTTATTACTAATCTCATTTTTCATCTAGGTTGTGGAAGTTTTCCAAAGTGAAATAGCCAGGAAATAGCAGTGAAGATTCCAATCCACTACATCATGCTATTCTTTGGTTGGTGAAAGCACTTTGACTTTGGAGAGCACCCAAGTATTTATTATGACAAATGATCTCTCTGTTTATTACTCCTATCCTGGGTACAGCAAAAGGGACTAGAGAGGAAATGGGAGCGTGGAGATTAAAAGGTGCCATCAAGTGTAAAAGTCTGTGTTTATTCCTCAACTTCCAGGATGATGCTCTCTTGTCGGGAACTTTGTGTTTCTAGAGACACCAAGGAAAGTGCACCAGATGGCATGGTTGACTGCCAAGCCCATGCCAGAGCAGAGATTATTGACTAAATTAGTTATGTAATCAACTGTATTCATATTTTTACCTCTTCAGTAACCTTTCAAATAACTCGAATCCCAAGTGAGATTTGTGTGTGTCTCTCTCTTACACACACACACACCACATACCCTAACAAACATTTTGTAGCAACACATTTAACACAAAAAGATATATACATCAGAATAGCTTCCTACAGGGGACCAGTAGAAAGGGAACTGGCTATGAGAACAAAATAATAAACAAACAAACAAATGATCTCATTAATTTGTTAACAGCACAAAGAAGAAAATCTGTTATATGATTGGCTGATGATGATGCGCTACAAACTGAGAAGGAATAATTCAACCACTCTCACGTGACATCCAAGAGTAAAATGTACACCCGTAATGTCTGATCCTCTGCTTCTCTAATCCAAAAAGCTCCTTTGTTTGTTTCCCAGGCTTCTCTGTCCTCAGCGGTTGGGCATTGCATGTGGAGGGTGACCAAAGGCAGGGGGCAGTGGAGGCCTGCTCTGCAGGGAAATTCTCACAGGGACTGAGGCCAAGGTAGATCCCTACCTGGGGGTTAGAAGGGGGAGCCAGGCTAAGCCTCCAGCCAGCACAAGGCAGATGCGGGCGATGGAGAGCCAGGAAGGAGAACCAAGACATGGCAAGCCCTCTCACAGGGCAAGTCGCAGGCGCTGTGTTTCTGTGGTGGGGTTCTGAGGAGGCCACGCGGGTGGCACCTCAAACTCAACTGCACATGCTTTTAACCGCCACTGGGAGATGATGGGAAAGGCTTTTCCTTTTAATGCAACTTCGTAGTTCATAGTGCTAAAATTTATGCAAAATATTAAATGCAATTTGCTTATACTAAAAATGGTTCAGAGTGTGATTTTAATATGGTCCATGTGTGAACAATGGACTTAAGCTCCAAACAGGGAATAATTATTTCCTTATTTGGTGTTTTTAAATCTTAATTTTTTTTCACTTTAAAAATGGATTGGTAGTAGCGAACAGTGCAAATATTTAACAAATAAATATTGTAGAGTAGATTTTTTTGAACAGCATGAGTGAGAAAATTGTGGATTTAAATTTAATTTGAATCCGTAATGAATTCAAGGTACCATTCCCTGGAGAGTTGTGTAGATGATGATAAAAAGTCTTAGCATATTTGATATGTCCTAAGGGTATATCATAAAGTCAGTGAGTATCTGAGAAAGAAACTAACAATATTTCTAGTAAATATGTTGGGTATTTTTTATATCACACTTCAAGAAGAAATTTAGAAATAGGACTTTTGCTCTAAGTGCATAGATAAAAATTATTTGAGCGAGGGCTCAGCAAAATTAACAGTGTTTTCATTTGGTACAGAGGTGTTATCTTTGATCGCAGCCTGCTTAGCTCTCTTGCGCTGTATTTATAAAGCTCCCCAGCTGACCTTGGGTGGATGGTTAGATTATTTCTGCCTTCTTAGCCACGTGATGATGAGCCCTGGCCGGTTGAAATGGCTCACTATGGCAGAATGCCTTCTCATCACCTAAAAGAATCCTACCTAATGGCAAATTATAAAATCTCTGGGTAGCTCCTAGCTGAAATTGTTTGATTTCTCCACATAAACCCTTCTTTTAAAGCAGCCTGCTATCTCAGAGGAGGTCCTAGGCACGTAAAAAATCTGGGTCACTCCTCATGCATTACAGAAAGAAGTCTGTGCAGACCAAGGCCTCAGGACCCCCCACCTGCAGCTGTGAGGGAAGTGTGTGAGTTTGGAAATAAAGGTGGTGGGAGCCCCCTCAGCAGCTTTCAAACCCCAACGCTCGGCATAAGACAACCAAATACTGGAAACTGGGAAAGGGAATACCCTAGAACAAATATGGCCTTTGTGTAAATATATTATTGGAATGCTAATCACATTCAAATTAATAATGAGGATTTGAATTTTGAGGAAAGCATGACAAAGGAATTGGGTTACATGGGAGGATGATTGAAATGCAGCAAATAATTTTTTTCTATTGACCATTCCGAAGGAACAATCACATTAACCTCTTTTTGATTAAAAAATGTCACTGATGTTTATTAGAGCAAAGGTTGTTAACAACAATTACTTCTGATTGCTCAAGGATTCAAGTGACAGAAGGTAGGAGGTTCACTTCTCAGTTTATCAACGTCACACACAAACTTGAAGACTTTCTTGGTATTTTTACTGTCTTTATATTTTCAGTATTTTCTAAATACTTTGAAATCAACACATCGTATTACGAGGCAGTGCAGAGTGACAGGTCAGAGCAGGCGCTAGACCTACAGTCACAGTTTTAAATCTTGACTGCTCAAATGGCTGATCCACGCAGTCTCCCTCAATCCCCCCAATCCCTTGCACCCTTCAGAGAAGCTTGGCCAGCTCCCACCTGCCAGCATCTGCAACTCTGGGCCTTATTATCACTGAGTCTGCCCTGCTTATGAATGCAGCAAGCCTGGGGGGAATCCTTGACCGATGACTTGAAAGTTAGCTTTCAGTATCCTTCAAATGGCAACAAGGGAACTCTGGGAAAAGCCCATCGTGTTTTGTACTTTTCCCCAGATTTCCCTTGTCACCCTCACTTTAGTAATTTGCATAATGGTGCCTCTGTAAGTGGCTACCTTCTCTTTCCTGAACCACTTTCCACTTTTCCTTGCTAGGGCTTCTTGCACTTCCCAGTTATCTGTTTGCATCTGAATGCTTGTGCCAGGCTCTGCTTCTGGGGGAACTTAACTAAGACAAATAGCAACTATATATCCTGGTCGCTAATCAGTGTTTCCAGATCAGCCTTTTCCCCTGAGTTCCTGGCTCAGACATCTAACTTCCTGGTTGTATCTCCTTCCAAATGCTGACAAACAGTTTGAGCTTAACAGGGGATAGTGGAACGTTTTCCACCTCGTCACCCTGTTTCTCTCCCTGCTCTTCCCTGTGGGTTCCCATGGTACGGTGTGCGGAATCAGAATTCTCGCTGCGGAGTGCAAAGTCATCATCATCTCACTTGCTCACTGCTCTGGCCCATCTTCTTCACTCCTGCCTTGCTCTAGCCTCTAGGGCACTTGGTGACTTTCAGATTCCCAAACATGGCATCCTTTTTCCTTTCACCAGCCCTGTTCTTGTGCTGTCACAAACTCTAGGCCTCAGCTTAGAAGCCACCTCTTCTGAGAGACCTTCCCTGGCCATCCTGTCTGAAGAGAGACCCTTCTGGTAGTCAGGCTCCCAAACATCATCTTTAATGATCTTAATAGCACTTAGCATCCCGGAGATGACCTTGCCTGTTCACTCCCATTTGTGTCTTCAGTTTTCTCCACTGTAACAC
Source organism: Artibeus jamaicensis (assembly GCF_021234435.1). Classification (NCBI taxonomy): domain Eukaryota; kingdom Metazoa; phylum Chordata; class Mammalia; order Chiroptera; family Phyllostomidae; genus Artibeus; species Artibeus jamaicensis. The sequence continues at coordinate 5,679,057 of NW_026521812.1, read as the reverse complement.
GTGTAACACGAACCAGGGGTGTCACTCTTGCTCCCGTCACTGCCAGCGGTGAGGCGGTGCTGGCCCTGCGTAGTGTGTAGGGCAGTGCTTGTTTGCAGTCCTTGGAGGGAGACTTTTAAACATATTATACGACACTTGTAACTTCTGCCAGTATGTTCCAATTTCTATTACCTGTCCCTCTCTTTCAAAATTGACATATCTCTATAGAAAATGTAATTGGAATTTTTTATATTTTGACATCAGCTGTTTTTAGGAATATTTCATAAACTGTTTTTTGACAATCCTTATGTTTCTTTCATGTAAGCATTCTGAAATGCTTTTCATATTAAAATGCCCTCATGCGAGGGCTTCAGTGTAGGTTTTTGAATTTCACCAAACACATTTTTCTAGACTTGTTACTCTTAAAATAATATAACCTTCATAGTACATAGGGAATGACTCAGAATTATTATGTAATTAATAATTATTATGTAATTTATATTAGATTTTCTATTTATTTCAGAAGAAAAATAAATGTGTTCCAAAAAAATTAAAAAGTGCTAATGGCCATTATTTTCAGTTTATTAGTTCAGTTTTATCACTTCGGCAGAGAAGGAGTGAGCGCAACTCTGCGGCCCTTTATCTCATTCTGTTGCTGCTTTTCTAAAGATGACTTTGAGTGACCGACCTTTCAGAACACTCAGTGGCTTCTAAAATGGAAATATTTTAGAAGATAACGTGAAATGAATCTGAAATCATTATCTGTGACTTAGTTTAGAAACTAGTCAGGGTCACTTAATAAACAGCAGGCTAAAAATGTTTCAGCAACTTTCTGTTCAAGGTGAAGGAAGATTTCAGCTGGACTCATTCTGGAGAACCTGGCACATGGCAGACACTCAACGAACCTCTCTAAGATTTTGGAGAAGGGTGGGCAGGACAATTTGTTGGGTTTTCTCTAAATGGGAAAGACTAGGGGAGGGGGAAAAGGAAAGGAAGAGACGTGCAGAAAGAAGGTGGTAGGCGGGGACGCCGGGAGGTGGGAGTGGCCATGCCCGCCAAAGGGTTGAAAACATTGTTAAGACTTGTGGTGACTACTCTCCCACTCAAAGTTGTTTGTAAAATGGTTTGACATTGGCTTTTCAGATAATCAAAAATAGGTCAAACATTTTGTTTCCAGGAAGATGGAGTGAACCTATTTCCCCCTATTCCTCCTGCTAAGTACAACTAAAAGCATTAATATAAAAAACACACATAAGCAGACTCTCAAAGGTGAGAGAAGAAGGCAGACTGCCTAGGGACCTCAGGGCACAAGGCATGATAGATCCATTGGTGATTTTTTTAAATTTGTATTTAGCGTTATTTATCACAAATTAAGAGTTGAAGAAGCCATCACCTCAAAACACCCATGAGTGTAAACCAAAAAGAAAAAAAAGCCCTAACAAAGGCCTGCTCTCTCTAGCCAGGGTACGAGAAGAGGAGTATCCTAGCAAAGCAGAAAATTTTAGACCCAAATCACTGCACTCCAGCCTCACCCCCGAGCATCCAGCAGGTGGAGTGGGAGGCCTGGACTCTGTCTACCCTGCTTAGGCTCTCAGACTCAGATGCAGATTGCCCTGCCAAAATGGTGTCCAACAATGCTGATTAGGGAACCGGGATTTTTCACTCGTCTTAGTAACAAAGCCCCAGTGCCCGTAATATCAGTGAAGACTGTGTGGAGAGCTGAGACTTCTACCCAACCTAGGATTGAAGAGGTGCCCCACCCCTTCCTGTTAGAATGGTGGCAGAGGACACTTGGTGACAAGGAGTGACAAGGCCACCCCCTTTCCTGTGGTGTCAGTGGGTGTCAGAGCAGGAATGATGCAGTAATAGCAGGAACTTGGTAAATGTTATTCTGTTGCTCTCCCACACCCCTAACCTCTCTTAATGAGAAGGCCAAGAGCGCTCATGGTCAAATGTAAAATCCTTCGGACCGGACTAGCTAAGCCCTGTCCCCAAATGCCAGATGATCCATTCCACTCTCTAATTTCTTTGCTGTTAAAATGCTCCCCCCCCCCCGCCTGCCCCGGCTTTAGTTAATTCTTTGGCAGACATTGTTTCTTGCTGTGGGGACAATTTTTGCACTGTGGTTAAATTTACAGGTTAATTTCTGGAGTCACAGTCTAGATATAGATTCTGGGTCCACAGTTAGGTGGTAATTTACTGTTTTTCCGAGGCTCACCTTCCTCATCTGTGTTACAGGATACAACTATCAACTACACCCACTAAGGTTGCTGTCCTGATGAATGAGTCAGTATGTTCAAAGAGTTTAGAGCTGTGCCTGGCCTAGGGAAAGCACCCATAGCAGACTGTGGTTATTTGTTGAATATAGATATGTGGATCACCTTGTCTCTTGGGGGATGTCCTAGGAGCCACCTTGTCTCAACAGTTTACTTTAGCCCCTGATCTTCAAGCAGTCTCTGCCCTCCACTCTTGCCTTCCCCATCCTTCACCTCACATTCCTCCACTGGAGTAGTCTTTCTTGATATATTGGTAGGTGAGCACTTTCAAAGTTAGTTTGAATTAGGTACAGATATAATGCACTAGGGTTCTCCAGAGAAATGAAACCAATAGAATACTCAAACACACACACACATACAGAATTTTTTAAGGAATTGGCTCCTGCTAAAGTGGAGGCTGACAAACCTGAAATCTGAGGGGCAAGCCAGTAGATTAGAAATTTAAAAAGTTTGGGTTACAGTCTTGAATCCAAAATCTACTGGCTGGAAACTCTATGTTGAAGTATTTCTTCCTCAGGAAATCTCAGTCTTTGCCCTTATGGACTTCAGTGGATTGGATAAGGCCCACCCACATTATGAAGAGTAATCTGCTCCACTCAGAGTTTACCTGTTTAAATGTTAATCACATCTAAAAGATACCTTCACAGCAGTATCTAGATGGTGTTGGACCAAACAACTGGGCTCTATAGCCCAGCCAAATAACACATAAAAGTAACTGTCACATTTAGAGAAACTAATTTTACACTTATTAAAGCTATACACCTATTATTTTGTGAGTTGAGATCAATTGTTACTTGCAATTCTTCCAAACGGGACAACTTACTTGGGGGCATAGTAAACTTTCCAAAATTAGAATAGTAGAATAAGTGATTCATTTCTGTAAACAGAATTTTATGGACTATCAGTACTATTATTATCTTTCAGAATGTTGGCTGCCTGACTCTGCTGGCCCCAGGTCAGGTCTGCTGGCTGACTTCAGATGATGGAGAGTCCTGCAGAGGGTGGGGTCAGCCCTGCAGCCTTCTGGGTGCATTACAAAGACTTGCTCGGGGATTTTCTTTTGCCGCACATAAATGCTTTGTCTACTTCGGTTTCGATGGAGCCAATTTTCATTTCTTCAGGTATGCTACATATTTAAATTTATTTAGTGATGATTTAATGGCATTTACAGATCAGCATCCTGGGCATGTCCCCAAGCTCGCTTGGCCTGTAACCGGCTCTGTTACAGAAATCCAGGGTGGCAAGTCTGACTAAAGCACGAGGAAAGGCAACTCTTGCCTAAGGGTTGATTTGTCCTTTTTCTTAGAAGAAGCACCTCTGAACCTGAGCCCAGTTACACACATGGAAGTGGAAAACCTTAGGCTTCTGGCCCTGGCAGAGGGAGCCCAACTCCTGGTCTGGGTGGAGGAGAGTGATTTGGTTAGCCAATTTGGACGGAGACTCTGAGAAACAATACTTTATTCCCCACCTGCCCCTTAGACATTGAAAAACCTTTAATAATATGAATTAAGTAGTTTTAGTGAAAATTTATAGTGATAAAAATCATAAAAAACTAAATCACAAGGGAATACAGTGTGCGGCAAAAGTAGGTTTACAGTTGTGAGTATGCAAAACAGAGTTTATTCTTGTATCATTATTTATTAATTACTGTGTAATTGTCCATATGAACAACTGTAAACCTACTTTGGCCTCATCTTATATAAATGCATTAATTTTATTGTACATCAGAGTGTTTTCATAGCTAATTAATAGAGTTGGAAGGGGGTTAGAGTCACCTAATCCAGATCCTTTGTTCTTAGAGAATGAAGTCAGGCCTAGAAAGGTGCTGCGTATGCCAGTTAATTAATTAATTGCTAGACATTAATTTGCCAGTTAACTCGATAATTGCCAATCCAAGACAAAAACCATGCAGCATGGCTTCCAGCCCCAGGACTCCTGCTATCGAATTCCATGTGAAATTATTCTTCAATATTTTTAGCTTTTTTCTTTATTCCTCTAAGAAACAAGTTTATAAGAATGCAGATTTGCTTTAAACTATACAACTTTTGATGGAGGGCGGGAACCCACAAACAGAAGAATTCATGTTTGTGTTTGCATAACACCTTCTTCTCCAAATGCATTTATTCTCACAGCTCCCATTGGGTCCCTAGACTGCCTCAACCAACACTGAGGTCTGAGGCTCTGCCCCCAGACTGGTTGGTTCAACAAAGCAGCCGCTGTGTGCTGAGCAGCACGCTACACAGTGGGATTACAGAGGTAAGTAAGAAGTGATTTTACCCCAAAGGAACTGTTTATTTGGGAAAAAAGCACATGTAATCAGTTATACAACAAAGATGGTACCATAAGTGCTATGATAGTGGAACAATACAAAGAGGGGACCCTAGACTTTAAATGAAAACCTTGTGCCTTCTAGGGTGCCTTTTGCAAAAGTACCCTTTGAAAGGTCTAAGAGGATGAGAGTAGTTTATTGTGCAACAAATGGAGAGGCCTCAGGCATGGGAGGGTCCCTGGGGAAGTGGGCGGAGCATGGTGGGTGCGAACACAGGAAGAAGTTGGTGAGGCAGGAGAAGAGGGTTGAGGGGGAGCGTGGGAAGGGTTCTACATGCTGGGGAGAGCTTTTACCACCAAGGGTTTTACCATGAAGGGAAAACCACAGAGACTTTCCAAAAGAGAGGATGCGATTCGACACAGATTTATTTTTCTGAAATATATGGATGATTCTTGGTTAGTTCATTTAGAAAGAAGATAAAATACTCCTTCTATGATATTTGTTGTTGGGATCAAATAGTGCATATGAAAGCAGTTGGCAAATTACACAGCAAGATATAGATGTGAAATATCTATTCCTGTCACATGACAAAGTCAGATGGTGAAATAATGTGTGAATAGATATTCTTGTGTGAATAAATATTGGGCAGACAACACACTTCTGAGCATCCGTAGCATTTTGAGATCCAACCCTGAGGATATTTCCACCAGATTCCGCAAGTACATCACAAACAATACATCGCTAATGCCTGTCTCAAAATTGCCTCAACAAAACTGTACGTGTGACTTTAAATTAGGGTCCTTACAAAAAAATAGATTAGAAACTACTTCATCATTTGCTTAAAAACCTTTCAAGAATTTTGGCCATTAAATAACTTATTTTTTTTAATGTGAGTAAATTAATTATTAATCAATCATCATACATTATGATTATAATCATTAATCAATTAATACAAATTAAGGAAGCAAGAGAAGATGAACACCAAGATTCATATACTAGAAAGTTCCCTGCAATGTTACTTATAATAAGGAAAAATCAGAAATAACTTAAATGTCTCTCAATGGTAGTAAAAATTAAATTATGCCTTGTTTACATAGTGGAATATTTTGTAACTATCAAGATTATGATTTCAAAAACTAATGCTATGACAGAGTGTTCAAAATATTAAGTGAAAAAAATTGTAGGGTATATCATTTGCTCCATATCTGGGGAAAAATCATTGTAGTTTCTCCTCCCCAAATAGAAAAGAATGAATATAAATGCAATATTTAATTTTTTTGCATTAAATCATTGTAAAAGAAAAATTTTAATATTATATATTTTTTATTTTTAGAGAGAGAGGTATGGAGGGAGAAAGAGAGGGAGAGAAACATCAGTCAGTTGCCTCTTTCGCATGCCCCAGCTGGGGACTGGCCTGCAACCAGGCATGTGCCCTGACGAGAAATTGAACCATAGACTTTCTTTGCAGGACAGTGCTCAACCAGCTGAGTGATGCTGGTGAGGGCTATAAAAGATTTTTGTTATTAAATTTTTTTTCAAAACTTAAAAAATTGTTATTAACTATATAGTGAGGAAAAACTAATGTTTTTAAAAGATCTATATTGTCATTTTGTGCTAAAAATTATTATTCTTGATTTATCCTTCTGTAGTTTGTGCTTTTACATTTTTGATGGAGTCTTTTGCTCCAGCCATTAGTGTCAGTCTGGGGGATTTTACTCCATTAATTGTAGGTTTCTGAGTTCCTCAACCGTCTTTTCTCTGAGAAAAATTTTAAATGTTATTTCTGCACATAAAGAGCTTACAATTTGTGCAAGGGTGAGACAATTCAGGGAACAATCGGGACATAGGAATCATAATAATTTCTTAAGATTAATAGTGACTTTCCAAATTAGTACATCACTTCGATTTGATAGAGGCAGAAAATGAGGCGAAGAGAGAACAAGATCCCAGTATCAACAAGGACCCAGGTTTCCTGGTGCTCTAAAGATGCAGGCTATTACTCAGAATCCAAGAGGAGACCAAAGTCAGCCTCCATGAAAGGGTTAAAGGAAGCAGGGCTGGTTAGTCCCTTAGGTTATGACTCTTCTTCAGCAGGCAGTGAGTCTGGGGGGCCCTTCAGCCACTGAGACCACTGATGGCATCCCACTGGCTACAGTTAGGTCTGTGGTGTCAGACACTAGACATATCTATGTGTATCACTTCTACAAAGATAAACCTAGTGTTCAATCAGGCTGTGAATTAGGATGCTTTCAGTTGCCCATGACAGAAACCCATCCCAAACCACAGCAAAATAAATACATTAGAAGTAGGGGAAGAATCCACTGACATGACTGGGAAGTCACGGCTTTAAGACTGGCAGGTTCTAGGAGCGCAGACGTTGTCGTCAGGGCTCTGGCTGCACCTTTCTATCTCTTCAACTCTCTGCTCGGCTTCATTCTTCAGGCAGGTGTGCACCAGGTACTAGGCAATATGGCTGCCAGAAATCAAGGCTTATACCCTACTGTTTAGAAACTCCCTGGAGATGTTTCTCTAGAAAGTTCTAGCAGACAAATCCCTGGGAAGACCCTCATATTCCCCAGGGTCTGCTATGTGCCCGTCCCTGAGCCAGTCACTGACTCTCGTTGGAGATTTAGTCCCATCCTAACCACCCGAAAAGTATTCCCCTTGGTAAAGAGGTGTCCTATCAATAGAAGAAAAGTTGGCAGAAGGGGAGGGGATGCTCACCAGGTCTCCACTGTGAGAGGCAGTGCCAATGACCCAAGTATTAGAATTAACCATGCAATACAGAGGTAAATACAAAAGGAGAGAAGGGAATAATAAGCCTGCTAGCGCAGTTCTCCCAGAGCAAATCAGTGATGACACATACTCGGGTTATGTAAAATTCTGTTAATAATAGACTAAATAAAGCCTAATTGGTCAGTAAGCCTCCTTGAAAGAAAACTCACTCTATACTCACAGTGGCGACTCAGTTCTCGACATGTGCTTTTAGGGACAATTGCAGTGATGAGCCCAGTCCAACTTGCCACTATGAGAAATGAGGTATTCTTTTTTGAACAAACACTTAGATTGGAGCCTAAAAGGCAGAGTTGTAATAGAAACATCACTTTAGATAATGACTTTAGAGACTGTTCACTCACATGGTTATGAAGATTTTAATTAGGAAGCAACATTTCTGAAAAAATGGAGGAACAGAACCCCAACATCACCTATATGTGAGAGTGAACTCTCTTATCACGAATGTGGTAGGGTGAAGAATTTATCACAACAGTAATTCTTCCTGACATTTGTATAACGCTTTACACTGTCAAATATTAACTCAATTAATCTCGATAACATTCCCAGGGAGCAGACATTATTATAATCACTACATTTTATGGATAAGAACACTGAGGCACAGAGAGGCCACACAGCTACTGAGAATTTGAGAGGTTGACTTGGATTCTCCCACTGATGGTGTTCCGTACATGTAACAAGGAGAACACATGTTTGGTGAGAGAGAACAGAGTTTCACTCCTGTCTCTACCACCTACTGTGTAACTACGGCCTTGAGGCTGCAGTGGGGAGAAAGAGCGGCCACACCCTGTCCCCTGGAAATGCCCAATAGGAAAAATCTGCTGATGGGAAAGGGAAGTAAAAGCACAGCCTGCACCTTCTGGCCTGAAGAGTTAAAACGGGAAATGGAAGCAGAGGAAAAGGGCAGAAGCAGAGGAAAAGGGCAGTTTTCCTTCCACTTTCTCAGGCATGAATCCAAGGGGAAGGAATGTGGGTGAGCCCAGCAATAGAGGGTCTTCTGCCTCCATTTGTGTTCAGACAGAAAGGCAATCCTCCCCTGAGGCTGGGGCCACGCCGACTCCAGTAGTCCTAACAGAGCTCAGTGCACAGTGTGATCTGCTAGCGGGGAGAGACACAGTTTGGCCACAGGCCGTGCTGTCATTGCCCATAGTGCAGTAGGGCCTGGCTGGGAGTTGGTGAGGGTCCCAAAACTAGGGGCTCCACGTGAACACAAGTGCCCAGAAGATGCACAGGGGTCAGAGTTGGAGTTAGATTGGGAAATTGTAAATCTAGTTGAATGCTTGTGGTTTTCCCTCTGAAAATACATTTCTGTTTTTATTGATGAATTTAACAACTGAGGTTTTCTTTGAGAAATTCATTTTGTAGCCACTCTCTTTATGCAGAAAGTAAGGAATTCCATAAATGTTCTTCAGAAGCATTGACTAGCATGGAATGAATACTAGGCTATAAGCCAGGATAAAGAATACATGTTCTTGAGATAAATACTGTATAATTTACATGTGGAATCTAAAAAATCAAATCACAGAGACAAAGAACAGATTGGTGGTTTCCAGAGGTGGGGGTGGGGTGGGGGAAATAGGTAAATGTTCAAATGGTACAAACTTCCAGTAATAAGATAAATAAATCCTGGGGGTGTAACGTACAGCATGGTGACTAACAATATTGTATTGTATATTTGACAAGTTAATAAAAGAGTAGATCTTAAAAATTCTCATCATTAGAAAGAAATGTGCAACTATGTATGATGATTGGTGCTAAGGAAATGTATTACGGTGATCATTTTGATATATGGATACATATATCAAATGATTATGTTCTACACCTTAAACCAACACAAAGTTATATGTCAAGTATATCTTCATAGAACTAGAAAAATATGTTTTTTATAACCAGCTTTAGTGCTTATTTCCTGTGAAAGTTGTTACAATACTACTGCTTGTTCCTGTGGCTCTGCATAGTGCTGTGAGGGCTGAGGTGCCCAGGTCCTTGTGGGGCCTGTGATTAGGTTGCCAGCATCACCAGCTCAGAGGTCCAACCACCAGCACCATGACCTCGGTACACTGTGTCAATATCGGTTCACAGGCAATGTGTTAAAGCTGTATTTGCTTCCAGACTTCACCTTAATAGAACACGGTCTCTTTAGCCAGTCATTCACAGGAGAAAAATTCTCCTCTTGCACATTTTTTCCTCTCACTACATGTTCAAGGAGGGCAGTTTCTCAACCTTTCGAGGTGTCCATTTGGACTGGATAGTTTTTCCTTGTAGGGAGCTAGTGTGTACATCATAGTACGTTGAGTAGCATCTTTGGCCTTGACTTGCTAGATGCCTATTGGTAACAATCAGCATTTCTCCAGATACTGACAAATGTCCCCTGGCCTGGGAGTGGGGAGGGCACAAAATCACTTTCGGTTGAGAATCACTGTGTAGTGACACTTAGGTGCTCTTGGTCTACATTCAATTATTTGGCTCTACTCTGTGTTGGAGGCCCAGCCTCAGGCCTAGTGCAGATTCGGCCGTAATTCAGCAGAGTTTGACCAGTGGTGGCTCTGGGGTTAGATGCCTGTGAAGGGGTAGGTGGGGAAGAGGCTAAAGTCCTGACCTCCAGCAAAATTCATAGTTGCTTTATTCTCAGCAGAATTCAGTTAATTAGCAGCACAGTTACCATGATAATCAGAGACCTGATTTTTCTTTTTATCTAGTTAACCTTTTAAAAACTACCCCATCTGTTGATTCCAGTGTGCTGTGCAAACACTTTTTTTTGTCCTGTGTGCATCTTTTTATTTTACCATTTAAAAGAATCACTCATTTGACAGCTTTACCAGGCATGGCTGCCCAGTAAGTTATATACGCACTTAGATATTTGTAAAGTTGTTGCCCAGCTGCTGAACTGATGGAGTCAGGGATCACTGGCCACTCTGCCCACAGTCAACTCCAAATCCACCTTCTGCAAGAATGCCTTAGTCCAAACAGGCTGCGGATTGGCTGCACTTGAACCTGGCCACCAGATGATGAAAGCAGTGAAGTTAGCAACTACTCACTCTGAATCATGTACTTACTCTTGAATACTCCCAAATCATGGCAAATTCTTCAAAACCAACAGGCAGCCACAGACTGCTATTTTTAATGGGCGGCATGACATAAACAGGTGTGGGGAAAGTTGAGATAGTTGTGGTGGCTACTGAGAAGGACGGCCGTAGAGACACAGAGCTTCCCCCAGGGATTTCTCCACTTCCAGTTCCTAATGGGCCCCGTGCTCAGGAAGAGAAGAAAAATCGTTTCCTATTCCCTCCTCAGTCAGCTGGAGGGCTTCATTATTTCTCAACTAACATCTGAAAAGATGGGGATTCTTATGCAGAAATGACATTTTTGTTATTTTACCGAGTTTCCCCCCAAAATCAATTTCCTGAGCACTATACATCTGCAGTTTTCTTTTTTTTTTTTCTGAAAATGAATGTGCTTGGCTCAACTAAATTAAAAAAGCAAGAACTGAAACAAACAGCTGGATTTATTTAAGATGTTTCCTTTTCATTTCAACTTGAGATAAACTTTTCAGCAGATTGCCTTTGAGGCAGTTGAAAGCCAACAAACATTATTTGTCAATTTAAACAGCGGGTCTCTTGCCTTTCAGAAACCAGGCCTTCCTGGTGCTTCAGCCAACAGAGGCTTCATGGGGATTTGGCAGGCAACTGCGTGGACCAGGATTCTGTCGGCTTCACGCACAGAGTGGGGATGCCCACTCTCTGGGACAATGTGACCAATTCAAATACAACCTGGCAGGGGGACTCTGTGGATGGGCTTATGAGTTGTCACCTGATATAATTTCCTGCTACTCACCATGGCCCCCTGCCCAGCTCTCAGACCTTTCTCTTCATTGCATACCTCCTACATGGGCAATAACAGACTGCTAATTTTCCAAAGGGGAATAAAAGTGATGCATGCTGAGAAAATCTCTGTTGATTATGTAAAAGCAGTGTTTGTCCCCATTTCTTAAGCCTTGGCTTAAGAAATGTTTATGTTTATCGGATTGGCTGCACTTGAACCTGGCCACCAGATGATGAAAGCAGTGAAGTTAGCAACTACTGGGGACAAAGCAGTGTTTGTCATGTTTATCATTTTCTCAGTGGGAACAAGACTGCCCTGAGTACCAAAAGATGTTGTTTCCCAAGTCCAGTTCAGGTGGGACAGGGACCATATCTATGGATACTGCTCAATGAAGTGAGATGAGAAAGTACTGATAGGCAAGGTGATCATTTCATCTAACTTATTCAACAAATAATGTTTGTTGAATATTGATTATGAGCCATACTCTTGTATTGGACGCTGGAAACACAATGGAAAATAGACTGGGTCTCTACCTTCACTGGTCTCATTGACATTATTTAGACAAGCATTCGAATAGATGAAAAAGCACAAATGTGAGAGGAGCCATGAAAGGGGTCCAAGGATCTCCGCAAGACCTCGTCAAGGATTTGGCCAGACCGAGAGGCCAGACCACGCAAATTCGTAATTGGTGTTAGGTCTTTGCCTATGAGCAATGAGCATATTATCAATGGATTTACTGGGATTGTGATACAACCAAATTAGGTTTGACTTACTCTGTGCTTATAAACTGAAAACCCAGACAGACTCCATGGCATGTTATTTGACACATAATTAAATACAAGAGGTATACTCATTAGTGCTATAATTTATTACTGGGCTAGACTTAGAGAAACTGGGATATAAATGCCCCTTTAAAAATATATATCAGTCATATTGACAGCCAATGTGTTGAGTCCTCTTATTGACTTCAGCAGATGGAATTAAATGGACTTAGATTCAAGAAATTCCTTGGATCTTGGTTTATGTAAATTTATACTCTGCCTGCCAGTGTCCTCCCAAAACTGATGTTTACCCCGGACCTCAGAAGGTGACTTTATTGGAAATAGGATCTTTGCAGATGTAATTAGCTAAGGGTCTGCAGATGAAGCTATCCTGGAATTAGGGTGGGTCGTACATCCAAAGATGGGTCCAAAGAAAGGAGAGGGAGATTTGGACTCTGAGAGGCAGAGAGAGCCGAAGACCATGCGAAGACAGAGGCAGAGTTGTGTTGCCACAAGCCTAGGAATGCAGGAAGGAACCAGAAACTGCGAGAAGCAAGGCAAAGTTATCTCCCACAGCCTAGAAGGGAGCCCTGCTGACATCGACACCTTGATCAGACTTCCAGACTCCAGGTTTATGAGAGAACATGTTTCTGTTGCTTTAAGCCCTCAGGTTTGTGGCGATGTCATGAAAGCTCTATGAAACTAACATGTGGGTATAGATAAGGTTCCCACCTCCAAGGTCACACTGTCATTATTAAAAATTTTTTCACTGATATTTTTGCACTGAAATATCACAAAATTTCTTTGTTGCACCCATTTTTGCATTAGTTTTTCTCCTATCATTAAGAAGAAAGTAAATTGAACATATTTTTCTCATGGTTCTTGCTGCCTGCTTTAATAGCATTTGGGAGATTTTTTTCACAGCTGTAAAAGTTTGCAAATAAACCAAACTTTATTTATCTTAAACCTAAGTTATGGGCAACTGTTGATTCAAACTGCATAGTTTGAATGGGGTGAGTTAAAATAAATTGCATTACATTAACCAATATGAATGTCTTTCTGAAATTGTGGTTATATATAAACCTTAACATAGAGCAAGTAAACAACGAACAAAGCAGCAGAGGTCATTCTGGCTGCAATGGGGAGAGCCAATTGGAAGGAGCCAAGACTGGAGATGAAACCCTTCACTGGAAGGGGGTGGGAAGTTTTAATGCGTTTGCAAGTGGGGGAACTCAGGGTCTATGCTCAGGCAGAAGCACGGATGAGGGTGGTGTGGGTCCCAACCCCTAAGTCTGGAGCCTGTCTGTGTCCTTAAACAAGATCCATATGGTAAAGGCCTAAAGGGAGCAGGGCTGGTCTGTGTAAATGAACCAATGGGCTAGGACAGAGAGCAACCCAGGGGGCCACGACAGGCTGGGACCAGAATGTCTTTTCAAAGAATTCTCAAGCATCTGTGAAGAGGGGTCTTGTACCAAAGACAAATCTCAGGCATCATCATCTAGATTCAGTGCTCAATTTAATTTAGTTCAAAAAATGAAATAGTGTGATTTGTATATACCCAGCATTATAGAGCAAGACCATCCTGCTCTTCTTATTATCCTGCAAAGATCTTCCTCCCTTCTGAAGCCCCAGGGTGGTCCTCAGCTCAGATTGTCATAGATGCTTCATTTCCCTTCCTGCCTTGGAAACTCTCACGTACACAGGGTCTCTGACTCTCTCATACATGTGAGACTCTTGTGTGCGTTAAATTAGATTTGATTTTCTCTTGTAAATCTGTCTCATGTTGACTTGATTATTCAACCAGCCAAAAGAACCAGGGGAGGGAAGGGGAAAGTTTTCCTGTTCCCCACAGGGCTGTCAAGCGGCTTCGCTAGTTTTAGTACCTTTGCCTCTGCAGAGGTGCAAAGAGTCAATAACACTTAACAAATGTGTCACACATTATAGATTTCTCAACGTGCTTTGTTATGGCTTTTTAGAAAGGCTCATTCTAATAAAGAAAACAATGTTAAAACAAAGCAAAACTAAATTTAAGGATTAAAGTTGCAAGTAGTGTTCTCTGCCAGAAAGCTTTGGTGTGTTGAGTAGTGTGGAAAGGATAATTAACTGAGCAGCCATCCCCAAGAGCATCGTGTCCCTAACATCCTCTTTCCATTGAAAGTGCAGACATATTCCACTAAGTAACAAATTGAAGGTCAAGCCAAGTGAAAACCAATTATCAAGTGTCAAATGCATTTCTACTTAATACCTTTTATGAACACAAAGCAAACTGCTCCCTAAGAGACACATTTGCAATAGAAAAAAAGCACTTAAAAACATGACTCTCTTTGAATGCCATGCAGTTTATCTCTTGTCTTGTTAGAGATTTTAAAGTCAGCCCTGGCTGGTGTACCTCAGTGGATTGAGCACGGGCCTGTGAAGCAAAGGGTCGCTGGTTCCATTCCCAGTCAGGGCACATGCCTGGGTTGCAGGCCAGTTCCCAGCAGGGGACGCATGAGAGGCAACCATGCACTGATATTTCTCTCCCTATCTCCTTCCCTTCCCCTCTAAAGATAAATAAAAAATATTTGTAAAAAAGATTTTAAAGTTAAAGAAACTATCCATTCAGCAAAATATGAAAACTAAAGATGAAAAAATTCTGATTTGTCAACTATATATAGCATGCAGTATTTGGCAAATATAAATTTAAATGCATCTTTGGTCCAATTTGTATAGTCAAAAGGAAGAGAGACACTGTAAAACTGAAATTGGATATTTTTCCTACATAGCGGTTTCTCAATATTGCCATTAAATATTTCTCAAGTTTTGGTCCCATTCATATTACTGCTCTAGAGATAATTCAAGATAAGTTTCTGCTTAGGTTCTGTTTTTCTGTTTACTGACTCCCTCCAATCCAGCCTCCATTCTTGTTGTGTAAGTACTTTTTACTATCCTAATTCCACTTACAGTCCTTTGGAAGTTCTCCATCAACTGTAAAAATGGTATGAACTCTTGGCATGACATACAAGGGTTTTCACCTGGAGCCCCGACTTCTTACCCAGCGCCCCTCTGATCCTGGCTGCAGGCACGCAGCAGGTTGCTCCCTCCAACCCTGAATGTCCATTCCCAGTCCCTGGTAAGCAATTACTCTCTTTTCAGACTCAGGTCTAGTGACATTGCGAGGAATGATCTCATTGTATCATATCCCCTCTTCCCAATGGGTGATGGACTTCTACCCAAAGCACATTACATTTTTAGGTAATTATTTGTTTACTGTCCTTTCGATTCTATAAACTTCTATGAGACCATTTCTTGTGTCACATTCTCTTTTGCATCGTCACTATCAGGTTGGTGCTCTGAACACGTGTGTTCCGAGCTGTTGAGTCAGAGTGATGTCCGCAGTGGCCTGTCCTCGACAGCCCTGCCGGTTCCTGTAGACTCCTGCCTATGGCTTCCTCTCTGGACTCAGTCATCTCATACCTGTTCTTCCTTTTTTCTGCTGCCTTCCATTTACCCAGCGCACAGTGGGCATGTAATAAACATTTGGTGAATTGTTAAGGACTGAATTGAAGAAGAACTTGTTTCTTTATTGATTGTTTCTTATGCTCCCCAGCTCCCTCCCAAATGTAACCACTATGAGTTAAAAAAATTTTAAAAAGAAAACCAAAAAAAGGACTGTCTGTTATACTCTATCCCTAGCATTGAGAACAGCACCCGGCAGTTCCTGTATTTTTATTGAATGCAACGCGTCCAGCATTTTTCACCTTGCTGGGTGATGCCAACCAGCTGAGCCACACTGGTCCGGGTGGATATAGAGTTTTTAGAGAAGTAATTTTAAAATGAAGCCACGAGGGTGGGCCCTAATTCCAAGATGTTGGTGTTCTCAGAAGAAGAGGAAGTTAGGAGACAGATACACACAGAGGGAAGACCATGTAAAAACAAAGAAAGAAAATGGCCATCTGTTAGAGGCCTCAGAAGAAACCAACCCTGCGTTGACCTTGATCTCAGATTTTTAGCCTTTTTTAGCCTCCGGAATGGTGAGAAAAGAAGTTTCTCTTGTTTAAACTGCACGATCTATGCTGTTATGTTATGACACCATTAGCAAACTAATACTGGCACACATTTGAACATTCTTGAGAATGAACAACAATTCCACATAGAGAAAGCAAATATTTCCTTGGAGATGCCAAAATCAAAATCTGCCGAGAATTAGCTTTGGCCACACATACAGAAATTTAGTTTACCAAATAAATACTTGCTTTCAGCCTACAACATCTGTTCTTCTGGTTGTTTAACATTTTTTTAAAAGGCCACACACACTTATTATCATAGGTCATTAATTAATGATTAATAAGAAAGGAGAGCAAAGAGAATTGGACATTGAACTTAATAAACTGGGGAGCACGAGCCTATTTGCTTCACCAGGAAACCACAGCTTCACACCCAGGGAATCACAGCATTTCTCTGCCAAGGAAATTTACACCCCTCCATTCTTCCCTCTGGTACCGGATTGTTGGGGTGGGAGCACAGAGGGAAGTGCTGGACATAGTGGCCTGTCAGTCTAGGCAGGGTGTGGGCCCACACAAAGCCCACGAAAACTTGGGAAGTTGATTGGTCATTTTGAAAAAGCACCTTGTCCATCCCAGCTAATATATCCCCAGGGGGACAAAAAAAGCCCTGTCTCTCCGCCTCTCTCACTTGTGACCTGCCCGTGTCCCGTGTGTTTGGGTACTCTCTAGCCCAGGACCATGTGGGTCTACCAGCCACTAGGCCTGCAGCAGATGGCATGGGCTTCAAAGGACTAAGCTTTCATATGGAGCAGAAACTCCAAACACTGACTTTTGGTTTGGCCTTGCTGATGATGCAGTTGGACTTTTTCCATGGATGGACCAGGGACACAGGGACAGCCTTCCACACAAACATTTGCCACACTATAATCTCCCTTTACTGGGTCCTTGGAATAACTTCCTCATGATCCTGACAATATTTTTACTTACATGATTTATTTTCCCCCACTGACAACACACTTATATTTTTATTGTTGACACTATTATAGATGTCCCCCACTCCACCTCTCCCCCCACCAGTAAGTCCCCAACACACTTATTTTAAATCTGTGTAATTAAAGGGTGTGTGTGTTGGAGTTGGAAGGAAACTGCAGCCCACTAAGGAGAGGGCCTGTTCCCTGTGCTTCCCACTGAAGTTTGTCAGGCCTGGGCCTTGGCAATGGCCTCTCAAGCCCATGGACCTGGTGTTTCTGGAATCCTCCGAGAGACCCAAAGTATTGCTCAGCTGGTTCTGGACTTGACCAATCACCATTCTTCATCCTCCCCCTGTATTTCATACTGCCTCCCACTCCCACACCCTAAACCTGTGCGTGTGCGTGTGTGAGTGGGTAGGCTGATATCACTACTGAAGTTGTGCAGAGGGGGAGGCTGTGTGCTTATGGCTACAAGACACACCTGGCTCGAGAGCCTAGGCAGAAAAAATGTGATAGCACGCCTTCCTCAAACAGCAGGATTTCCCCTGGTGAAACACAAAGCACAGCATGGAGATCATGTTTGAGACCCTCTTCAACTTTGAAATAATGTGTTTCTGCAAATGATTATGAGAAGGTTCACTCTGCTTTATTTCTATACCCACCCCCGCCCCAAGTGTGCAGGGAGAATGAGTTGGGAGGATGGCAGATTAGGACATCAGAAGACATTCTTGTTTCTGTTGTTAGAAGGAGAGGGGTTACTAATTTTCCAGATTTGCAGGCCACTTATACTGAGCTGCAATGACGTTTGAAGCACTGAGGGTAACTCCTATGCAGAAATGCAAACTTGGCTGCCCTCCTTGAACTTGAGGCCATGCAGAAGAGGCTTTCCTTGGTGAACGGGAGAGTGGCTGAAGCAGACTGGCCTTGTTAGGATTCTCCGTATGTCCACTCAGGCTGCTGGGGCAGTTTTGTGGAAAAGCTAGCTGTCCTAATAGTTTCTTTATAAACACGTTTAGAGGCAGATACAATGCGGAATGGTAAGCAGGATAAAAAATGGCCAATTTTCTTTCCAACCACAGAGGCTTTTTGCTAGTTTCCTCAGCTGAGCAGAAAGAGAGCATGAGGCCTGAGGGTTTATTTCTAAATACGTGCTCTCCCCACAGCTCTAATTTATTTATAAACATACAGATATATGACATATCTCTGAAAGAACTTGAGTCCTTTTCTTACGCTTAGTGCTAAAAGACAAGCCTGTTATTTTGAATGTAAACACTTTGGTTTTCCATAGAATAAGAACCTTTCAATTTAACTTCATTGATAAAAAAAGCCAAACTGTTATTAAAGGGAAAAATATCTATAATTTTTAAAAAATCTGAATCTCTTTTTCAAAAAATCACTGCTAGAAACAGAGACCTGGAATTGCCCAGGAGATCTGCCGGGGCAGAGAATTACTGTGAATCCGCACACGGGAGCTCCAAAGGTGTGTTTCCACCCCATAAAAACAAACGCTCACTTGTTTAGTCAACTCGGGTCTGGGACAGTCTTGCCTGTTTACACAGATACAACAGGAGGTCTGAAGCTCACATTTCAAACACTGACTCATTGACCATGTCAGGTCACCCTCGAAGGTGGAGTGGGCAGTCAGCCTAAGCCAACAGCCCGAAGCAGTACGGTCCAGCGATGGCGTGCCACACTTTGTCAGCGAGGACGCAGGTGGCACTGCCTCTAGGATGCAGCACATCATTGTGGAGCTGGGGTGGCCTGTCACTCAGGGGGTTAGCCAACCAGAGCTAAGTTCCGGGGGCCTCAGGTTCTCCAGTGGGAGATGAGGAAGTTAGAGCAGGCGGGTGTTTCCTTAACGATGAGCAATAAAAACAGGATTAAATGGGTGAGTTTGGAAAGGGCTAACTTTAATAAACAAATAGAGTTCTTTCCTTCAATATTTCTTAGATTTAATATATCAGTGATATGGTGACTTCCCCCACAAATGGGAATGAGATAAATGGCTTTTCAAAGGTCTGTGGACGTGTCTAGAACCCTGTGGGGAATGTGGAGGCCCTCATTCTCCAGGGTTTCAGAAATTAATGGGCAATGAGATCCAGGAGCGAGGCATGAGAGAGACACTTGGGGCCTGCTCCCAGAACCCCTTCCTGAACACAGAGGAAGCTGGAAGGGCCCCTTGGAGTGTTGGTGGCCATGTCGGGGGTTGTAATTTAGCAAAAACAAGTGGCGTCAGTACTAGCTCATTAAGGTGAAGCTTGTGTTTAGGCAGAGTCTGTACTGACCTGAAATGTGTTGGTGCAGGTTCTGGAGAGTTAACTCTCTCTTCTCCCCAGTTCTTTAGCCACTGACAAGAAATCCCGTAATTCCAGTCATGTTCTTTGTTTCTTGTTAAAATGTAAATAACCCGGGAAGAAAGGCACCTCTAAATCTAATGTTATGAATGTGTAAGATCCTGTGAGAGAAGTCTTTGATTTGTAAAAGAATGTAAAAATTTTAAATATCAATTGCCATAGAGGAAAGGGGATTGTAGAAATGGCATAAGAGAGTCTCAGATTTTATTGGATTGTGTTGTTTTTGGTTGGCTCACTTAGAAGTGTAGCCAGAGACAGGGTTCTATGGAAGAAGTTTGTGGAAGAAAGGCTATCGCGAGAGTGGGGGTTGGAAAAGCTAGTTTACAGAGGCAGAACTCATCACGGTTGAGCTCTGCTGCAACTTGGCTTTAGCTGGGCCCTGCTGGGAAGCTCTGGGTCACAAGGGTCCTACGGGTCGTCCCACCCTGCAGGCAGTGGTTGGTTTCTAGCTGTGCCACCCTCCATCCCTGGGACGGGGCAAACCTAGTGCACAGATTCTCATTTAGCTCAGGGCTCTGCGCCATCAAAGGAGGCAGCGGCAAACCATCAGGGGCCAACGCTCACAGTAGCTGAGAAACGGGCTCTGCAGCCAGAGAGCTGGGATCGTGGCAAAAACCAGCCTTGCACCTACAACACACATACTCAGGATTGGCTCGGTTTTCCTAACAAAATTACTAGTAACTAGAAGATCTCATAAAATTCCTCATGTTCTTTCTTCTCTTGGAATCCTAGATGTTGATTAAAAGCCTCCTTTGATATAAGTTTGACATTTGCTCGGGGAACTGTAACAATATTCTAAGCTCTTCTCTCTCTCATGTCTCACAATTATTGAGGGCTAAAGGGATTGCAGTGTTTTTCCATTTGTCTATTTTTCTTTCTACCAGAAGGAGTTTTTAAAGGTCACTTGATATGCCCATGTGCTTTTGAGTGATACTAAAGTTCCATAAGCCAAAAGAAGTGGGGGAGGATTTATATTTTGAAAAATCTAGTTTCATGGCCTTAATTTTTCTCACAAATCTGCCAATAAAAAAATTTAAAAAGGAAGAAAACCTGTCTTTCAGATATTCTCTACCTAAAGCAATTCTAGACCTATTTCAAGGTGAGTTCAAGGTAATCTGTTGTTCTTAGTGTAAAGCGAGAGTAGTGTGTTTCTTATTGTGAAGGTAACAATTGTTTTGTCTAACTATTATTTTACTATAAAGTCTTTTATAGAATGTGCCTTGGAGAAATGTTAAGGGCTTAAACTTTCTTTTAAAATCCTCCAGTTCCCTTTCCTAAGAATTTATCAAATGATGGAGGGGAATTTGCTTATTCTGTTCCCCCACTTCTGCTGATGCTTGGCAAGCTTATTTAGGTGATCACTGCATCCTGTGTATTTTATAGTCCCATCTCCAGTCCTCACAGAAATTAATCAGCAAAAGGCCTGTGAACATTTCTAGAACTTTTCTGAGGCTGAATGCAGTCTGGGAGCCTAAGCACAGGGCCAGGACTCACAGCAAAGTCCAGGTGACTATGAAGATGGAGGACACCCACCACATGTCTCTGTTGAGAGGGTTTGTCCATCACCCTCATCTGATTATGAAATTCTTTTTTTTTTTTAAATTTTTTAATTATTTTTGAGGGAAAGGGAGGGTTGTGCCCCGTGAAATTCTTTTTTAAAATGGAATGTTCCTTTATTCTCCATGAGCTTTGCGCAGAGAGACATTTAAATTACAAAACTCCCCATCTTCCTGCCTGGTAGTCAGACTGTAATACTGCTTTTGATGGGGTGTGTGTGTGTTTAGGGGGGGTTAGGAATGATGCCATGTGGCGAAAACTGCCAGTTTGTCATCTTTTCCTTATCTGTGGCTTAGTCACAAAATGTGTGCCTTTAATTTTCCAGGCTTTGGTTTATATTCAAATTTAAGCCTTTGGAATTATAAAAAAAAATATCCCTCTCCTTTAAAAAATTCTCCTATTTTCTCTCTTTCTCAAAAAAAACCAAACAAACCATACCTGGTTGATTTCAATAACAAGTGCTATGGATTCCAAGCAATTGGCGGTGCTGTGAATTTATAGAATCCATGCAGCAATTCATCTGATTTTAGGCTCCCTTCCTGGAAAGCAGTATATATCTAAGTGTTCTCATGAAAACCAAACTGCACCTTGAATGGTGAAAATGTGCAAGGAAGAACAGGGAACTGTGGCTTCCTGATGTAGCCATACATCCTTACCTGCTGTTGAATACATGGAATGCCATGGGCAGAGTTAAAGGTTTTCAGCAGGCGTGGGGAACCGGAGGCACCTCACAGAGAGCAGCACAGTCAGGCCCTCTGAGAGACTGTGCAGCACAGTCAGGCCCTCGGAGAGACTGTGCAGCACAGCGACTCCTCCTCAGTCCTCTCAGGTCAGAGGGAAAAGAAAGGGCGTCCGGCCACTCCCATTTTTCCCCATGCCCACTTCCAAACCAACTTCAGTGCTTATTCTTTGCATTTTTCTCTCCTGACTCAAAAGATGAATAGTCTCTGTTTCCATCTCCTGCAGATCCTGGAAAATGTCTAATTGTCTGTTAGGACATAGCCCTTATTCTGTGACTCCTTGGCTGATTCAGCATCAATCACATCTGTCACTCCACCTTCATGCTTCTCCACTTTGCCACTGTTCCCCCGACAGGGTATGTCTGAACACATCTCTCTTATTTACTGGGTTGTGAGATGCTTAAGTATTGAGACCATGCCTTATTTGTGTCTAGCTTTAGTACATAGCATAGTGCTTGCATATTATTTGTGCATAGGATTGTAGAATAAGTGAGAGAAAGAGTCATGTGCTCAAGAAGTTAATATAGGAGCACCCCATAAAATGGATTGGAGGGATGGAAAAACTGGTGATGGGGGCTACTATAAGAAAGCTATTGTCATAATCCAGTCGATATGTAGTGAGCAACTGAATAGCCAAACTAGTAAGTAGGCAATTGAAGTCAGGAAAGATTGCAGGTTTAGGAGCCATTCTCAAAGCCTAATAGTTTTCATTCATTCATTCATTCATTCATTCATTCATTCATTCATCTATTCATCTATTCAATGAATACATAGTGCTGCGTCTCATGCCAGTCTCCATTCTAGGTACTGGGGATGCAGAAACAAACAAAAAACCAATGTAAACTTAGTAGGAGACTCAGATTTAAGGGGGAATGAAAGTAATACATTAAATTATTTTAACTTGACAAGTTTGACAGCTAGTGGAAAGTTAAAATCTACCACTGGAACTTTGATGAGTTCAGATATTTAGATGGATAGTTGGGAGTCATTATGCAAAGGAAATAGATGCTTCAGAGTTCGCAAGGCTAAAAATTGTAGGAAGAACTAGTGAGAAGTTATATGTCCATGAGATTTTAAAATATGAATTTTGAAATGAAGGGGAAAATGCTGTGACCATTTGAGTAAGAGAAACAGGGATACCTCATTTGGGGAGCACAGGTTAAGAAGCTGAGATGGTCATCAGGACCAGTCACAGATACTCCAGTTTTCTGTTTCTTTTGGAAACACACTAGAATTACCCTGTCCTAACCCTCTTTGAATTAGGGGACACTGTATGATTTGCACTGTGAGTGGAATAATGTGGCTGACTTCCAGCTGGGAGCTTTATGAGACAGAACTATTTGCCAAGACCCTTCTCTTGTGAGTGCCCATTAAAAAACATGTTTAGATGAAGCCTTCCATTGGGCTGGATTCCTGAGTGACCACATGGACAGAGCTGCTCTACTGATCTGTGTTCAACATGTAGCATGAGCGAAAAATAAACCTTTGCTGTGTTAAGCCATTCAGCTTTAGGTGTTGTTTATCATGCAGCAAAACCCAAACTATCCTGACTGAAACACAAGTTAAACTGCTCTCATTCATAACTTAAATATATCTGCATGCCATGTAGTCATTCATGATCAATTGCATTTTATAGCCATCCCACCCTAGTAGTGTATTTCCTCATCCGTGTGGTTAAATATTGTTCACTAGTCCCACATCCACATTCCAGCCCTAAGGAAGAGACAGAGGGCAATCAATGTACTTTTAAGAAAGTGCAGCTAGTGTTGTAGACATCATTCTTCCTCACATTCCCTTTGTGAAAACCTAGCCAAAGGTCATACTTAACAGCCTGGAAGGCTGGTAAAAGTAGTAACTAGCTGACAGTCATGTAACCTACTAAATGTGGATGAGAGTGGGCTGGGTTCTATCACTAAAAAGAAGGGGGAAATAGATACTGGGGGCAATTTACTGTGTCTGCCGCAGGGTACCTAGCATGTCTAAAGAACTGAAGTGTAAATGGTATAATTACAGCTGGAGAACTTAGGGAGACATAGAGAGTGGCTTAAGAAGAGGTAGAGACAAGTGGGACCAAGATCAAGGAGGGCCTTCCAAGATTTGTTTACATGTAATGGAAAGCCACTGAAGAGTTTTAGGTGGGGGAGCAACACAAACAAAATTGAATTTTAAAAGATTCTTCTGGTTTTCAGAGGGAGAATAGATTGAAGATCATAAAACTGCTTTGAAAGGATCCAGGTAAAAGCTGGTAGTCACTTAGGTAGGGGTAGGTCTATGGAGATAGAGAGATGATGATCAATTCTACAGTTATGTGGAATACACAATCAAGAATATTGAAAAATGTGGGTGAGGAATATAGGCACAAGGGAAAGGGGAGAGTTAAAGATGTTTCCAGGACTGAGGTGGATAGTGCTGTCATTATTCTGAAGGGAAAATTCTGGCACAGCAGCAGGTTTACTAGGAAGAGATGACTGTCATTTTGAGCATGTTGTGTTTAGTGTCTCAGTGGGACATCCACATGGAGATGTCTGGTAGTTAGTTAGATCTCTATGTGCTTGAATTCAGGGAAGAGAGCGAGGATAAACAGAAAGGATTGGGAATTGTTAGCCTGTGGGTAGTAATTACACCCAAGGAGGTGGATGAAATGGCCTAGGGAAAGTGCGTTGGGAATAAAGGGGAGTTCTGAAGAACATCAACATTGAAATAAAAGGAAGAGAGGAAGTGACTATTATAACTAAGAAGAAAGTGCCAGAGGGAAGGCAGAACATTCAGAAGACAAGGGCTTCATGGATGCTGAAGAAAGCATGGTTTTCAAGGAAAGAGTGAGAGAAAGTGTAAAAACTTGCTGAGAAGTAAAGCAAAATAAGCACAGAAAATAAAATTGATAAAATATAGTCTACACAGCGAGAGGCAGAAATTAAATTTGTAGTAAAAATGTAGGACTTCCGGCCAAGGAAGTCTCCTTGCACAACCAAAATTAAGTACAACAAAAATTTAGAAATAAAAAAACAACCAGAACTGTAAGGAAACCTGACAACCATTCATCCAGACCGGTAAGAGGGTAGAGTTGCTGGCCAGTAGAAAGGGGTTACAGAAGAAAGAGGCGGTGCCAGCAGACCCTGGGCAGGGGGTGGCAATGAGCAGACCCAGTGAAGTGTCCAAAGCGGTTGGCTGACCGCAGTCACACATTCATCTGCAGATAAACCAGATGAAAATGGGGAATGAGAGAGACGTGCAACCCAGAGCCCCAGCACTAGGAAATAAAGCCTAAAAGTACCAATTGAAAACATTTGTGGGGGTTGAGGTGCCAGGAGAGCCTTCCAGCCTCACAGGGGAATTTGTTGGTGAGACCCAACAAAGGAGGTCCTAGAACGTATACAAGCCCACCCACCCAGGAACCAGCACCAGAAGGGCTCAATTTACTTGTGGGAAGCAGCAGAAGGGACTGAAATCTGAGAGAGTGTGGAGCAAGTGCTATTGTTCCCTCTCTGACCCTGCCCCCATGTATAGCATCACGACCCAGCCACATGTGTTACCCTACCCTGGTGAACACCAAACACTCCTCCCCTCATATGTAACAGGCATGATCAGACCAAAAAAAATGACTCAAACAGAAGAACAGATCAAAGCCCCCAGAGCCAATACATCTAAGCGACCAAGAGATAGTCAACCTATCAGATGCACAGTCCAAAGCACTGGTGATCAGGATGCTCACAGAATTGGTTGATTTTGGTCAAAAATTAGATGGAAAAATGAAGGCTACAATAAGTGAAATGAAGGAAAATGCACAGGGAACCAATGGTGGTGGGAAGAAAACTGGGACTCAAATCAATGGAGTGGACCAGAAGGAAGAAAAAAACAACTAAACAGAAAAGAATGAAGAAACAAGAATTCAAAAAAATGAGGAGAGGCTTAGGAACCTCCGGGACATCTTTAAACGTTCCAACATCAAATTATAGGGGTACCAGAAGGGGAAGAGGAAGAGCAACAAGTGGAAAACTTATTTGAACAAATAATAAAGGAGAACTTCCCCAATCTGGCAAAGGAAATAGACTTCCAGGAAGACCAGGAAGCTCAGAGAGTCCCATAGAAGTTGGACCCAAGGAGGAACACACCAAGGCACATCATAATTACATTACCCAAGATTAAAATGGAGAGAATTTTAGAAGCATCAAGACATAAAGGGACAGTCACCTACAAAGGAGTTCCCATCAGACTGTCAGTGTATTTCTCAAAAGAGACCTTACAGGCAAGAAGGGGCTGGAAAGAAGTATTTGAAGTCATGAAAGGCAAAGACCTATATTTAAGATTGCTCTATCCAGCAAGGTTTTTATTTAGAATGGAAGGGCAGATAAAGTGCTTCTCAGATAAGGTCAAGTTAAAGGAGTTCATTATCACCAAGCCCTTATTATATGAAATGTTAAAGGGACTTATCTAAGAAAAAGAAGATAAAAAAACATGCCTAGTAAATGACAGCAAACTCACAATTATTAACAACCACACCTAAAACAAAAACAAAAACAAACTAAGCAAACAACTAGAATAGGAACAGAACCACAGAAATGAAGATCACATGGAGGGTGAGCACCAGGGGAGTGGGAGGAGGAGAAGTGGGGAGAAGGTACAGAGAATAAGTAGCATAGACGGTAGGTAGAAAATAGACAGGGGGAGGGCAAAACTAGTATGGGAAATGTAGAAGCTAAAGAACTTATGACACATGGACATGAACTAAAGGGGGTGAATATCAGAGGGAGGGAGTATATAGGGTGGAGAAGAATGAAGGGAGGGAAAAATCAATACATTTTATTGATTATGCAACTGTAATGGCATAATCAATAAAATATATTTTTAAAAAATTTAACCAGAAGGACTCTGATGAAAGAGACTGAAGATCTAAATAAATGGAGAGTATTGCACGTGTATGAATAGGAAGGTTCAATATTCTTAAGATGTCATTTCTTTTTAAACTGATCTTTATGTTCAATGCAACCCAAATCAAGATCCTAATGAGTTATTTTGAGGATATTGAGCAATTAATTATAAAATTTATATGGAAAGGCAAATACCAGAACAGCCAACACAATGTTGAAGAAGCAAAATTAATTCAGTAGACTGATGCTATGACTTAAAGGCATTATAAAGCTACAATAATCAATAAAGTGAGATATTAGCAAAATAATAGAAAGTAGATTAACAGAACAAAACCAATAGTCTAGAAATACACTCACACAAGTATAATCAACTGATCTTTGCCAAAGAAGCATAGGCAATTGAATGGAGTAAGGTTAGCTTTTCCCCAAAACTGTGCTGAAACAACTAGATGTGAAAGAAAATGCATCTAGACACAGACCATACACCTTTCACAAACTTTAACTCAGGTGGATCATAGACCTAAATATAAAATGTCAAACTATGAGACTTGCAAAAAGTGACATAGGAGATAAAGGGTGATCTTGGGTTTTGCAATGAGGCTTTTGATACACTATCCAAAGCACAAGTGATGGGAAAAAAAAGTCACATTTTATTAAAACTAAAAACTCTGCTCTGTGAAAGACGTGCTAAAATGATAAAGAGAAAAAGTACAGCCTGAGAGAAAATCTTCACAAAATACATATCTGATAAAGGACTGAATGACAATATAAAAGGGACACCTAGAATTCAACAATAAGAAAGCAAACAAAGCTAAACAGATGCCTTACCGAAGAAGATATACAGATGGCAAACAAACATATGAAGAGCTGTTATGCATGTTTTGAAAAGATGTGATGAAAATAAGCTGAACATTGTATATCAACATGAAATTCAAATTAAAAAAAATAATGAGATACTATTATACATCTAGTACAATGGGTAAAATCCAAAAACACTGATGACAATGTCCCAGAAAAAAAAATCTTGCATTGTTAAAGAATGCTCATAACAACACTGTAATAGCAAAATAAAACAAAAACAAACAAAAGTCTAGAAATAGCCAGAATGCCTATCAGCAGAAGAATAGCTCAATATATTGAGGTATATTTACACAATGCAGCCTTATAAAGCATTTTAAACGAATTATAGCCATAAGAAAAAAAAAACAGAGGTGAATCATAGAAGGAAATCTGAGTCATAAAAGCAAGCTGTAGACAATTACATTGTCTTCGATAATTTTTAATGAAGTAAAGGTGAACAATATGTTGTCCAGGCATGGATTCATATGTGATAAAACAACTTTTGGAAACTCAAGGGAAAACTAGATTCAAAACTGGCTGGTGGAGGGGGATGGGGGGGTGGGGGGAAGTGGAGGCAGGCAGGGGGTGAATGATGATGGGCAGAGACTTGACCAACACACCATACAGTGTATAGATGGACTATGGTAGAATTGTGCACCTGAAATGTATCGTTTTGATAACCAGCGTCACCATGATAAATTCAATAAAAAGGAAAAAATAAAGTTCAACAGAAAAAAGTGGGAGGAACACTTGCTGGCGGGTGCTGCAGGGCTGTGCCGCAGGAGGGGACCCTGCAGACGAGCCCGGCATTGTGTGGCTGTGTCCTGGTTCTTAAGGTAGGTGGTGCTTCCACTGAAAAAAATTATATTTCAGACCTTGTAAGTTTTATATATTATATTGCATGTATCAAATAAAGCATAATTTGAACTTTTTATAAAGGCGTCTACACACACCCTGAATTTGAGAAACACTGTCGTGTTTCTAGAACGACTATGAGTTTTATTTTTAAAAGTGTTCATAATCACTGTTAACGAGTCTCTCTCATGTCATTAAAACAACAACAAGCTCTGGGTGGTGTAGCTCAGTGGATTGAACACAGGCCTGCGAACCAGAGGATCGCAGTTTGATTCCCCGTCAGGGCACATGCCTGGGTTGCAGGCCAGGTCCCTGCAGGAAAGTTCCCAGCAGGGGGTGCACCAGAGGCAACCATACGTTGATGTTTCTCTCCCTCTCTCTTTCCCCTCTAAATATAAATAAATAAAATAAAATAATCAAATAAAAACAACAATAACAATAATAAAGTACTCTCAGAAAACCAAAAGTTAATATAATTTCTTATTAGATACTTTTGGTACTTTTCAAATGTAGCCTTAGTTAGGTGGATGAGTTATATTGCCCAAACGTTAAGTCATTTTCCAAAAATTATAGCTTTTGCTTTGGAAACACTGAGCTTTAGCTGTTACTTCTAACAGTACTATAAATAGCAGGACCAGGCTCTGTTAAGATAATCACTGTTTTATGACAATGAATCATGCTGCCTGCCCATGAAAGAAATGCTTATTGTTTTATGCTTTATGCATTCAGCTCATTGGAAAATGATGGCAAACCCTTGGAGTCCAGGGGCCCAGAGCTTGCCTGCCCCTTGTAATCCCAGTAAACACTGTTATCAGAACCATGTGAAGAATGTCCCCACAGGCCCTGACACTTGTACTGATAAGAAGCTAGCCCTCCATTAAAATCAATAGCTGTGCTTCTATTTTGAATTTAAAGAGCTTAGTTCTCGATACCAGCCGGTGGCAGGCTTTAAAGGCTGAGTAAAGGTGAGCAAAACTGAACCACCTTACTGCCTTAGCAGCTTTTTCTCCTGAGGTGCTGCTGAGAGGAGAATAGCCTCAGCCATTAGCTTCAGAAACCCGGTTTACAATTGATTAGGAAGAAAATTGATGTAGACTTTACCTACAGTGTTCCATGTGCCATTAGTTAAGATACAAAGGCAGTACAGGGTTACCTTCTATTTTTTATAAAAGGATAGATTATACTATGTGTCTAAGCAAAAAAAAAAAAAATCAGTACTAGAGAGTAGATCCACATCCTTGAAAAGGCCTGGAGGCAGGAAAAATAAAATAAGCCCTGTATTCTTCTAGAGGTTTCCATACAACCTGGGGAAAATTGCTGAATCTAGTCAAAATGAGATGTTAGACTCTAAAAAACCCTTTTCCGCATTTCATCAATTTAAGACAATAAATATATTTATCAAATGCCATTTCCATTTTAAACCAACTTCCTTCAGTTAGTCTGCATGGGATTTTGACCTTTCAAAAGCTGAACATATTTTACAAACTTTGAATGTGTGGAAAGTGGCAGAGCAAGAGCCGTCTCCATTGTTGACATCTCGAGGGCTGGGGCTCCATGGTGCCTCTGCAGGCGCCTGGCTCCAGGCTGAGCCCTGAGTCCTTCTCTCAGTCCGTCCTCAGCTCGCCATGAAGTCCATGCTATTATTATCCCCACTTGACAGATGAAATTTGGAGCTCAGGGGTTAAAGTTTACACTGCTTATTCTGGAAACTGGGCTCTTCACAGCTCCTTCAAATGAACAAATACCAAGTGTTGTCTGTACAAGGCAATGGGTAGACAGGAAACATGGAGAAATCTATCTTCTGTCAGCCCAGTAGTAACATAGTTGGCTCCTTACAAGGAGCTCAAAGGTCCAGGGATAGCTTGGAAAATGTGGCACTCTCTTCCCTGTCTTTTCCCGGCTTCCCCTTTTCACCCCACCAAGAGCAGTCACTTGCCACCCAGTTCCTTATGGAGAACTCGGGTTCTTATTAATCGCTGCCATGCCTGTATTGTTCTAGCCATTGGTTTATCAAACAATTCAACAAACACATAACGAATTCCCATTCTAGCTGAAGAATAAGTAGATAAATGAGGTAGAATGCCTGTCTAGTTGGCAAAGTAGATGCCAGGTAAGTGGTGCATTCAAAGCCAATGTACCGGTGGTACAGTGTTCTCTCCCTCCCACCCACAATTAGTGCTCATTTGGGGCTCACATAGGCCTTGTGACAGATCTTGAGGTGTGTAGCTTTTCAAGTGTGTGCATCTTGGATGCTGTGAACTCCCTTGTGTGTAAACCAGGTGATGCTTTACTCCAGGAGATGCCTCTCTAAAGCTAAGCATTTCCATAGACCTCACTAATGTGGCATTGTACTTTAGATATTTAGGTCAAAGTTTAGAAATAAAAAGAATTTGCTCCAGGGTTTAAAAAGTATTAGCTGTTGACACCTGCAATACCTAAAAGAACTCTATGTGACTGCAAGACAGGCACAAATCTAAAACATTTCACATAAAACAGAAAACTACATCAATTTGCACTAAATTACAAATCCCAACTAATCCAGTGACTTTGCTGTATGTATGAGTGAATATTCTGGACATTGTGTTTCAAGAATTACTAAAATTACTTATGTAATATTTTATAAATAGGATGAGTTGAAGCATTTTCACTCTTAAATAGAGTTAGAAATTCCAGTTCTTTAGGACTGAGCATTTCCATTTCTACAAAACTATCTTAGAGAAATAATCAAATAGGGACACACAAATTTAAGTGTAATTATCTTCAGCATTGCATTATTTATATAATACTAAAAATTAAGATAAAGATGAAATAATTAAGAGGGAAAAGGACTATTAAGCAGACATATGAAAATGTTTTCATGAAATAGTTAATAATAATGTTAAGAAAATAAAGGCTGACAGACAACTATGATAATGATCTCAATTGTGTGGTAACCATGCTCCACCCACATGGGTGCCATCCAGCAGCTGTATTTCTTTTCTGTGACTGTGACCCATACCCAGTGGATTTAGGATTAGGACTGAGATGGAAAGATGCTCTTTTCTGTCTGCACATGGACCTCTGTGCACTTGGAAGTGGAGGAGGGGAGGAGAGAGAAGGGGGGAGGGAGGGAGGGAGGGAGGGAGGGAGGGAGGGAGAGAGAGAGAGAGAAATAGATGCCTGTATCCAGACCCTTGTTAGTGCCACTTCAGTTCTTTCCCTCTCCACTTAAACTGATGTCATTGTATTGAAAAATTACTCACATTGCCATAGATAAGCAAAGAAAACATAGATACATTTATCTTGAAAACTGATCTAATCTTCCTTACTAGCTCCCCTGGGTGGTGGGAAAACTTTGTTTTGGATAAATGCAGTAAATGCACTACAATCCAATGATTCAGAGTCTCTGCAGATAACTCATGTACTATGGATGACTTAGTACTTTGTATTTTTGATTAGCTTCCTTCTAATTGCTCTTTTCCAAAGTGGTGTCTGGGAATTTAGAGGGCTTACATCAGTTCAGGGTCCTTCTGGCATGTGTTGATGAAACATGCAGCTAGCTCAGGTGGAGGGCTGTTCTCTGGGGTTTAGCTAGCCTCATGAGCCCTGCCTACTATGACCCATCCACTCCTTAGCCTTGCTCTTGCAGTGGGTCCCTAAAATTTGGCCATTTCTTCTATTCTAGGGGTACAGTCCTCAGCTTCAGTGTCTGTCTGTTCTAAAGATGGTGATTTCCAGCAAATACCTACTCAAATGCTGACTCATTTCTGAATACCTTTAAGGACACTCAGGAGATTCTGGGATTTTATCCATGCCATATAGAAATGGAGGATGGTTTGGAAAGCCAAACTCAGCAGGTGTTGGGGACCACCTTTAGGAGAGATGACCTCTCCTACACTTCTCAATGGAAAGAGAGCAATGGCCCCTGCATTTCATGTTTCCTCACCTGCCTCCTCTTGGATGTTGGCCAGAAAGGAGGTACGTCATCGTGTCTCCCCGTGGACTTGCTTCCCTTTTATCTTCTTCCTCTTCTCCTAAGCTGCCAGAATCAGAAAGAGTGGGCTTTGTATTCTTTGTCCTTGTTAATGTCCTTATACATAATATATTCTGTTTCCCAGTGGATATATTCAACCTGTTCCTTTCCTTGGGGCCACAGCAGCTGATGAAGGGGGGGTGGGAGGGAGTAGAAATCAGCCTCCTGAAAAAGGTTTCAGGATTGGAAGATATATATCACAATCGGATGAAATATTTTTTTTGCTGTGAAACCAAAAGACTAAGATACAAGGATATACAACTGTATGCAGAAGATTAGGATTTAAAACACACTCACATACACATACATGCATGCACATGGGCACACTCAAAGTTTTTTTCGACCACTATCTCTGTCTTCTTTAGATCTGAAAGGGTCTTTGTTAACTCAGGGTCTTTGTTACAGGAAGTTCAACTAAAAAGACCATGAGGTGAAGCTTCTTTAGGCTTTGAAATGTGCATTTATTCTTCTGAGATCCTTGCACATTAGTCTGGACTAGGATTTCCAGTGTTTTCTTGCCATTACTTGACTCCTGTAGATGAAATAGTGACATCAGCTTTTTCACTGAAGAGAGACAAAGGATTTGGAAAAAAACTCTGAAAGATTTTTACAGTTCCATTGCCCTGTGATCCTACAAAACCCGAATCTGTGAATCCGGAGGCGAGTGGGAGGAAGGAGGAAACTGTCTCTTGACAGTTGCTTTCATCTTCTCCATGAAAGTTTTCCCGAACAAATCTGATCAAACTTCCTCTAACTCAGAAGAATTTTAAATACTTCCCTTGGTCTTATTTTCTGGCTGTTCACACCAGGCAAATTATTTAGCCCCTTATGTGTAAGACAATGATTTTAATACTGCATACTTCAAAGCATTATTGTGAAGGTTTGGCCAGAATTAGAAAAGCCTTTAAAAGCCCACAGGACTTCTGGTACCACTAGGCAACTGTTCCAGACAGGCTTCCTGCCAGAACCTCAAAGTGGACCTTGTAGGAGTTCTCCACTTCCTTTTCTTCCTGAGTATCTTAGATAAGCTTCCCAGAGCAAGAGGTCAACCAAGTACAGTGGGATGAAAAGGGTTAAAATGGATTGATCAGTGTCTTGAGAATCACATGTGTTTGGGGAAACAGAAATGGGTTGAACTGAGATGTCAAGGTTGAAGTCCTTCTTGGAATTCTCACTAATCTGATGAGCTTTGGCAGGTCACTCGGCCTCTCTGAGCTTCAGTTTCCTGAGCGCAAACAGTAACCCTGTTTTTCCTAGAAGGATCATTGAGAGTGAATAGACAGTCTCTAGGAAAACAAAACAAAACAAAACACCTGAGTGGTGAGTAACCACATGAGGCAACAACCAATTACCTTAATATGTAGAAAAATGCACATTAAAACAATTGAGTTCTGCCTCAGAGTAGCAAAGATTTTAAAAGATGATGATATTAAATATTGATCAAATATGGGGAGATAGAAATTTACAATCATTGTTAAAGAGAGTTCAGTTTCATTGATAAAATTCCCATGGAGATAAATTTGTTTACATGCATTGAGTAAATTTGAATATGTATTACCTGACAATCTAACAAGTCCATTTTATATGTATTCTAGAAATATCTTTTGCATATGAACACAAGGAAAGTGCACAAGGGTTTTTTTAGGTAATTCTCATAATAACAGAAGTGTGAAACCAAAAATACACATCAAAGAAGAAAGATAATTAAATATTCATACAACTGAATACTTCATAGCAGTTAAAATGAATGAGATTTTATACATACTGACAAAACAATGTATTTTGAAATGGATAAATTTTAAAAACCTGTTATTATCCAGTTAAATGCATCCATCATTATTTATGTAAGTTAGAAATGCCCTTTCACACAAAGCGATACTATGTATGTGTACATACACACACGTATATATGTGCTGACCAAGTACATTTAAAGTAAACTGCTAATACACCCACAAGTGAAGCTGTAATGGTAATGGCTGCCTCTGGGGCGAAGGAGGAAAATGAGACTGAGACCAGAAATGGGGGTTATGGAGATTTCAACTATATTGTTCTAGTTCATTCTTTTGATGAGAAACAAAAACAAATATGAGCAGATGTTATCGATTATTTGGTCTGTGCTTGGCTATATTTTTACCTTTCTTAAGGAAAGATTATAATTATTCTTGACTCATGCTTAGCAGTGCATCATTGCTAACACTTCAAACAGATTTGGGAAATTAAAGAAAAATAATGCAAGTGAACCCGGCATTTATAGAATTAATCTGTAAAAGCGATTTAAATTTAATTTTCAAGGCTTTCTGCTCTTCAGGTGTCAGGAGAGAGGTACAAAGAGAAAGGCATAGACAAAGTTCGGGTCACTGAAGTGTCCCACACGTCCACAAAGAAGTGACGGCAAGCCTTCTGCATCTTTTACAGACTTAAAACAGCTTATTTTGTCTCTCTGTGTTGTCTTTTCCCACTCCTTTCTTTTCCAAGAGCACTTTGGATTTCAGCTTAAGCTGATTGCACCGTATAAAAATGTTGAAGGTGGGAGGAATGGCCCAGGAGTGGCCTTGGTAACCACACATCTCCGGGTGGAGACGAGGAAGCACTGCCACCTGCTCCCCCAGCTGAGCAAACCTCACAGTTATTTTCTTATCATGTTTCTGTGATCCCTAGTTTGCAAGGTTGTCATCTATTCCATAAACAATATCAGCAGTGTTTGAACAGTGTAACTCTGAAGTTTTGCATTAAGTAAAAGAAATATTGAGGCTAAGCCCAAAAGAAAAAACAGCCCTTTCAACAGATCAGCCATTACCCTCAGTAGGTCATGTGGTTTTCCAAAGTGGATTTTCAACCAAGGCTGTTGTTTACCCATCAATTATTAAGTGAATCAAGGGAAGGGCGTTACAAGAGAAAGCTAGGATGTTCTGAGACATTTCAAGTTTCTGAACTTCCTATTTTCAGTTAGCAGTGACAGGAATAAAGAGACAAGGTTTGGGGGAAAGAACAAACTAAAATCACAGTGGCAACTACAATGACACAGGCTTTTAGACTTCACAGAAGTCACTGAGATAACCATCCAAATTAAGCCATGTCTAAAAGGCCATATGAGAAAGAAATTATCCCTGACTTGAAAGAAAGCAGATGTGAGACAAAAAAGGCTCAGAATGGATATTTAAAATTGTAGTCATGGCTTCTGAGTTAAACCTCCCTTCCTTGAGTTACTCATTGATCCAGTCTTGGGATGCAACATGATTTAGCTCGGCATTTTCCCCCTTATTTGTTGAGGATACATGCAAAACATAAATCTCATATGGAAAAGCACTACAGGATTTCACAGTTGCCTCACCTATTGGTATTGACGGCTTGGATTTCACTGCCTGCATCCCTGGAAGGCTAGCTATGACTGCACTCATCACTCTTAAGGATGAACATCAGAATGTGGGTAACAGTATCATTTAACGCTGGCATTTCAGAATTTGTGAAATATTATTGATGTGAGGCATCACAATTGATCATGACAAATAAGTTTCCATCGATAGGAGATGAATGAAACCTGATGCTTTACATTTCTTGTTGCCAGCTGTAGGCTTGGAGGTAATTAAGAAGGATTTCAAAAGACTAAAAGAGGAACCTCGCAAAGACCTGTTCTAAACTATATTCTAGAAAGAAAATACTGCTGCTAAAATGACAAAGAAGCAGTATTTTAATACGTAATATTTTCACAACAGGAAGAGCTAAGATGGTTTGATGAGAAACTTCCTAAGCTTCTTGATACACGGTTGAGGAAAAAATTTTGAGAAGACACAGAATGTACTAGAATTAGTAAACAATATGGGAAAACTTTAACCTGGCTAATAGCACAAAAATGCAAGTAAAGATAACAAGGAGCTATCACTTTATAGCCTTGGAATTACCAATTTAAAAAAGGTAAATGATAATTCCCTGTGCTTAAAGTGATTGTCACAAGATACCCATTTTCATAGGTTGTGCTTGAACTTTTGGGATAGCGATTTGGCAAATAAATATTAAGAGCCTCAAAAATATTCATAACTTTAGGCCCAATAATCACTTTGCATAAAGCTAGATTTCTTCAGATGTTTGTCATATGTAACTTGTTTGAGTAAAAATTAGAAATTTATGATAAATAAAAATTGGTAATAATTTAGATTTGTTAAGTGAGCTTTGATACACTTAGAAGATGGTCTACTATTTAGCCATTAAAACAATATGCATTAAAGACTAGGTAATAAAATAAAAATTATAGTAAAGTAATAAGTACAAAAATTAGATCCACATTTGGATATACAAAATGTCAACAACTTAGATCAAAACAAATACAAAATCCCCTTAGAACTTAGGCACAGAAGTAACAGTAGAAGGAAACATCAGAAAAAAGGTAAAATCCCGCTGAAAAGGTAAAGTCTGCCCTGCCATTCATCAGGCGGGGATCATGGGCACAGATCAAGATAAACCAGCTACTAAGTTAACAGGAAACATTTCTTCCAAGGCCTAGTGTTGCAGCTATAAAATTTCATAATAGATTCCTTCTTTGAGGAGCTCTTAGTGACTTACTCACTGAAAAATCTTGTTTTCTATTACCTAGACTGTCAAAAGTTTTGCTCTTTGGAATCATAAAATTAAGAATACAGCACCTGCCGTGGCTGGGCAGCACAGTTGGTTAGAGCCCTGTTGTCCTGCGCCAAGGTCCCCAGGGCGGTCCCGGTCAGGGCACATGCAAGAATCAACCAGTGAATGCAGAAATAAGTGGAGCAACAAATTGGTGTATCTCTCCCTCTCTCTCTCTCCCCACCTCTCTCCCTTCCTCTCTTTCTCAAATCGGTGAAGAAGAAAGAAAGAGAGAGAAGTGAAAAAGGAAGAAAGAAATGAAAGAGAAAAAAAAAGAACGAGTGCAGCACCTCACCCACCTTGCAGGGAGGATTTTTCAGTCCTTTGACACAGAGAAACAGCCTGATTTTCAACCGATGCACAGAGCCTCAGATGAGGGATTTCCAGATGCATCATTTCACATCTTAACTTTGTGGTTTCCAAGGAAAAAGGAACTTGGGCTCTACTTTGTAGTCCTTACTTCATGTTGGCTTTTTCATCCACAGCCCCGTCTTGTTCCGAGCCCATCAAAGCGATACTTCTCTTAAATCCTATAACCTTATTTTTTCTTTCTTTCATGAATCACCCCATGGTTCTTCTGGCTTGCGCCCCCCTTATTGTAAAGATGTCAGACTGCAGCCCTCCTCACTAGTGGCCTTTGGCTGTTAGAGCACATCAAAATGGTAATGGGGACTGTATTCATGTGATGGGCTTGTCCTATGTGTTTTGCACTTTTCCCAGTATTTTTCAATGAAAATCTATTTCTTTCATAATGTAGAAAGGTTAGGCACCCTAATTCTTTACTGAAATTAATCACATAAGTCTCACATTGCACAAACACAGGACAAGGCTAACCATAATTATATTCGGATGATAAAATTATGGCTGATTTATAGTTCCTTTGTTGAGCTTTTCTGGTTTTTCTTCCTAAAATCATTATAATGAAAACATGTTACCTTTTAAATTAGAGATGTCAGTAGTTACTACTTAAATACCTTTGAAAAACTTCCTTTTATTAAAAAAAAATGGAAGCTATGTTTCTTGATAATTTTCCTGCAGCGCGGGAGACGGACAAAGTCAGGGTCTGTCCAGAGGAGGCAGAACGAAGCCTCGCCCCCTGCAGTCAGACGGTGGTGGCAACCTCTGTCCCCTCTGACAAGCGGCCTTGGCCTCGGTCCTCATTTCCCTTTGGGCTCTGAGATCCAGACGCTGTGGTTATGTTTATGGCTTTTGGAAATACAGTTTATTTTAGGGCTGGAAGCCTTTGGTTTAGAAACAATGAAATGCGATTTGCTCTTCTACTCTCTTCACTGTCCTAATGGTTTAATGACATCCCCAGATTGATAACTAAGGCCTAAGCGAGGTCATTCTAGTGCTTTGAACTCAAACCAGAAAGGAACATTTCAGAAGGTTTATTGTCTCACTCATTATGTGGTTGTATTCAAGTTTATTTTATGGTACTGTGCCATGTTCTGAGGTTGATTTGACATCTTCAGTTTAAAGGAAGTGCTGTAGGGAGGAAGGAGATAAGTAAATTTTTAAAAAACTGTGGTAAGATAGGTAGCCATAAGCTTCTCCATCTTGATCATCCTCAGTGTACAGTTTAGTGGCATCTATTACATTCACAATGTTGCACCACTATCATGACTATGTACTTCTAAAATCCTGTTAGTATCCCCAACTTTGTACCCAGCAAAAATGACTCCCCATTTCTTCCCCCTGCCCCAGCCCTTGGTAACCTCTAATCTATGCCACCTCTATGAATTTGCCTATTCTAGATATTTCATCTAAGGACAATATTTGTCTTTTAAAGTCTGGCTTATGTCATGTAACATTGTTTTCAAAGTTCAGCCATGTCATAGCACACATCACTGCTTCATTCCTTTTCATTGCTGAATAGTATTCTGTTGTATGTGTATACTTCATTTTGTTTATCCATTCATCTGTTGGCCGACACTTGGGGTTCTTTCTGCCTTTTGGTTATTGTGAAAAATGCTGCTATGATCATTGGCATACAAATATCCATTTCAATCCACATTTTTAATTCTTTTGGAAGTATCTCTAGGAGTAGAATCATGGAGTCATACGATAATTTTATATTTAATTTTTTGAGGGATGGACATTCTGTTTTTCACAGTGGGTGCACCCTTATACATTCCCCCAGCAATTTACAAGTGTTTCGATTTAGGAATAAAGGTAAATTTGGGACGTGATTTCTGGTTCCAGTTCTTCTAAGAATTTAGTATATTGTTTAACAAATCGAACTCTGCATGACCTACCTTATTCTTTAATACATTGTTTTCTCTTTTTCTTCTATTGAATTATAAATGTCAACTGTCTCTGAGGACAGATAAAGAGCTAAATGAATCACTTGCTTTTGTATCTATGCTTGTAGATTATCCTTGAATAATTACTCTGGTATTTCAATAGCTAAAATCTTTTGGTTGAACTTCAAGATGGGCCTCTTTTTTTGCTTATTTTTTTATTTTATTGATTATGCCATTACAGTTGTTCTATTTCCCCCTCTTCATTCCCCTCCACCCTGCATCCCCCTCCCCCACCATTCCCCTTCTTTAGTTTATGACCATGTGTCTCAAGCTCTTTAGTTTATATATTTCCCATACTATTCTTGCCCTCCCCCCTATCTATTTTTCACCTACCATATATGCTACTTATTTTCTGTACCTTCTCCCCCCTCTCCCTGTTGCTAACCCTCCATGTGATCTTCATTTCTATGGTTCCACTCCTGATCTAGCTGTCCTCTTAGTTTGCTTTTGTTTTAGGTGTGGTTGTTAATAACTGTGAGTTTGCTGTCATTTACTAGACATGTTTTTTTATCTTCTTTTTCTTAGATAAGTCTCTTTAACATTTCATATAATAAGGGCTTGGTGATAATGAACTCCTTTAACTTGACCTTATCTGAGAAGCACTTTATCTGCCCTTTCATTCTAAATGAAAATTTTGCTAGATAGAGCAATCTTGGTTGTAGGTCTTTGGATTTCATGACTTGGGATACTTCTTTCCAGCCCCTTCTTGCCTGTAAGGTCTCTTTTGAGAAATCCACTGACAGTCTGATGGGAACTCCTTTGTAGGTGACTGTCCCCTTATCTCATGCTGCTTCTAGGATTCTCTCCTTCATTTTAATCTTGGCTAATGTAATGATGATGTGCCTTGTTGTGTTCCTTCTTGGGTCCAACTTCTTTGGGACTCTCTGAGCTTCCTGGATTTCCTGGAAGTCTATTTCCTTTGCCAGATTGGGGAAATTCTCCTTTATTATTTGTTCAAATAAGTTTTCCACTTGTTGCTCTTTCTCTTCCCCTTCTGGTATCCCTATAATTCAAATGTTGGAGCATTTAAAGGTGTCCCGGAGGTTCCTTAGCCTCTCCTCATTTTTTTAAATTCTTGTTTCTTCATATTTTTCTGTTTGGTCATTTTTTCCTTCCTTCTGGTCCACTCCCTTGATTTGAGTCCCAGTTCCCTTTCCATCACTATTGGTTTCCTGTGCATTTCCCTTCATTTCAATTACTTTAGCCTTCATTTGTTCCTCTAATTTGTGACTAAAATCAACCAGTTCTGTGAGCATCCTGATGACCAGTGTTTTGAACTGTGCATCTGAAAGTTTGGCTATTTCTTGGTTGCTTAGATTTATTGGTTCTGGGGCTCTGAGTTCTTCTTGAGCCATATTTTGCTCTGTTCATGCCTGTTAAGTATGAGGAGTGGAGCCTTAGGTGTTCACCAGGGCAGGGCCACCCAGGTTGCTGGTTTGTGATGCTGTATGTGGGGGCAGGGTCAGAGAGGGAGCAATAGCAGTCCCTTATGCTGCTTCCTGCTGCTGGGGCCTGCGAGGTCTGTCTCAATGCTTGCTCCTTCACTGGTTTATTGGCACATGAATGTGTGACTGCAGTCAGCCTGCCGCCTTGTGCCCTCACTGGGTCTGCCCGGCACAACTCCATGCCTGGGATCCACCAGCCTCTGATCGAGCACCTGGGTTGGTTTGACCAGGTTTTCCTGAGCAACCCCGCTCAGGCAGTCGCTGGCTCCGCCCCTCTTACCGGTCTGGCTAAAGGGTTTGTTGTTGTCGGACTTCCACATAGTTCAATTTTCTGTGTTTTGGCTGCGTTTTTTGTTAGTAAAACTTTGTTGTCTTTAAACTTGGTTGTGGGAGAAGGCACAGTGTTTCCACCTATGCCTCCATCTTGGCGGAAGTCAAGATGGGCCTTTTTAATGCCCAGTTCTAAATTTACAAAGATGATTACAAGGATATAATATGTATAATATTTTATATCATTACATTTTATTACTTATTTTATAAATTATATCATATTGTTGTAAAATTATTTATTATATAATTATGTATCAAATATATTATATTATTGCATTCAATATAATTATACTTTTATTATATTCCATTATAATAAAAATTACCTAGAAATAAAGGTAACTTTTATACTGTACATAATCAGATTAGTATTATATTTGGGGGAAAATAGAAAAAAAATTCCCACATTTATCATATGTATTATATACTATATATATTTAGGAGAGATTTATACTTTAAAATTATAACAGTAAGAAATTGTAACAGTGAAAAATTATAACCCACCCCACCATTCTTTTGACATTGTTTTTATAAGTGATAACTCTGACTGATATGTGGTTTGTAGATAAGCAATGTTTGTATAAGAACCCTAAGAACTAACTTCAAAAGATACAGATCCTGACCTTCAAGCATTTCAAGTCTGGGAGATTTGCTGACCTTCAACCATGGAGCCGGGATGATGTGAAGCTGGGATGATATAAACCGGGACGATGCACCCTGGACCTTGTTGGAATGGACTGTGCTCATCTGCACGTAGGGAACTCTGCAGCCCCCTCCCTTGACCTCTCTGTTCTGTTCCCCTCGTCCGCCTTACAAAAAACCCCTCTACCTCCAAAGATGGAGATGGGCCTTGTGATGTGAGTCCTCCATCTTCCAGGAGCTGGGCTTTGAGACATGAGTCCCTCATCTTCCAGGTAGTCAGTATCTGCAAACAAACCACTTTCCTTTACATCAGCACTTGCCTCCAGAGTTTTGGCTTTTGTAGTAGCAGGCAGCCAGATCATTTTTTGGTTAAGAGATTAGTTAACTTTGATTCCAAATGTTAGTAGTGGTTAGTAGCTTGACACTTTCCTAAAAAGCACACTAATCCTTCCAGATGGTAGTTTTCTATTTTGCTCCTAATTGTTCTTGGCATTTGGCAGTGGACTGTCTCGGTGTTAAAATTACTAAACTCAAATGTCATGCAATGTAATTGGCAGCAAGATATGTAAGAAGCACAGTCTCTCGAAGCACCGAGGATATGTGTTCTTGCTTTTCTTACTAGTTTCTTATTAGGTTATTAGGGAATGGTCATCCTGGCTTTGTGAACTTCCAGGGGAATGCTGGTGAAGCTGCGTGTTTAGTGCGCCAGCCTCCCTGGAGAATTGTCACATTCCCAACATGGAATTGCCTGGAAAAAATCAACATTCTCTCACACTGCCACTCTGGAAGCAAGCAAAGTGCCAAACATCTCCTGTTTCTCCCTCCAGATTTACCCTTCTCCTGTTCTCTCCATAGGTCCCCAAGCCCTCTGGCTTCTGGTTAGGTCAGGTCAGTGGGAAGCCAGCCAGGAAATCAGAGGCAGAAAAGTGAAGATTCGG
The DNA here is from genome assembly GCF_021234435.1 of Artibeus jamaicensis. Classification (NCBI taxonomy): domain Eukaryota; kingdom Metazoa; phylum Chordata; class Mammalia; order Chiroptera; family Phyllostomidae; genus Artibeus; species Artibeus jamaicensis. The sequence goes on along the minus strand of NW_026521812.1, from coordinate 5,636,705 downwards.
ATTAATTTCTCCTGCTCTCTCGCTGAGTGTTTGCCTGAGGCTGCTGGAAACTTCATCAAAAGGTCACTCTCGGGGAGTTAGTTCCATTCCAGACAATTATTTCTTTCTGACTCCTAGTCTCTGTGCCTCTCTCCTCTGTTCTCTCCCTCTCCCTCCTACCAGACCCAGGTTCCTGTGTGATTCTTTGTGGTTCTCCTACTTTTGTGATGAGCTCCTTTGTAAATAAGGAAATCTTTGATCGGTTTAGTGTGATGGGCCATCTGTTTTCTGTGGGGATCCTGAATCATGCAGGCAAGAGAAGGATTTTGGTGTTGCTGCCTCTTTAAATGAAGCTCACCTTGGCTAAACTAGCAATTTTCTATCTTGGGTTGTGACAGTTCTGGGTGACACTATTTATTTCAATAGGTGTCATGAAATTTTCAAAATGGTTTCAGCTGTAATTTAAACCTAAAAACTTGACATTTAGTCCTTGTAACAGGTGGGAGTGAGGGAGTGTGATTGTTAGAATCACACTCAGTCAGTTTTGAGTTGATAATTGGCTATTAAATGAGGGCCATTCCAGGAAGCTGGGCATGAGGCCAGGGAGTGTCAAACACAAGTGTCCAAGGATGAGACAGGGGGAGACAATAGGAAACATTAGATATTGTGAATTACAGAGTGGACACTTTGCTTAAAGGCATTTAAATTCAAATTAATTTAAAAAACTGAGCTGTAATTTTTTGGATGCAAGCACAACGGTGGTGAAACGTGACGGTATGTTTACCAATGACTGTAAGTCAAGTGAGCCACAAGTCTGAGGTGGGAGAGGGTGGGCGTTTCATAAGGAAGAGACACAAGGGTCCCTCTGGGGTGGTGCATTAGTTTTCTCAGGCCGCTGTAACAGAATGCCACAGACCGGGTGGTTTAAACAACAGGAATTCATTTTCTCACAGTTCTGGAGGCTGGGAATCCAAGATCAAGGGGCCGGCTGACTTTGCTGTCTTCTGAGACCTCTCTCTTTTGCTGCAGATGGCTGTCTTTTCACTGTATCCACTTGTGGGCATCCCTCTGTGCTTGTATGTCTGGTACCTCCCTCGCGGCATCCAAATTTTTTCATGTTGTAAGGATGCCAGTCACACTGGATTGACATTGTTTAACCTTAATTACTCCTTTAAAGGCCCTGTCTCCAAAAACAGTCACATTCTGAGGTACTGGTGGTTAGGGCTTCATCATCAGAATTCGGGGGAACACAGTTCAGCCCCTAATAGGTGCTGATGTTCTATTTCTTAAACTAGAGGATTGTTTCATAGGTATTTAATTTATAATTACTTATTAAACTGTATACTTATATAATCAGCATTTTTATGATTTTATGTTGCATTTCAGAACTTTTTAAAGTTAGACGAGTCAGCATATCATGCTGGCCAATCGCACAGTTCTGGACCACCCTTTCAGATCCTTACATAGGCTAATAATATCGATTTCTGAGAAGAGCATAAAAAGACAAGGTATACAGTAGGGCATGGCAATTCATCTTAGCACTGTATTTTCCTCTCAAGAATGTTCCGGTACAGAATATTTTAGGATACTCATTCAGGATATCTAATACATAAATACTTCACATGATTTTATTTTTGGCATCTTCTGAATATTAAAGCTGTGTCTGTGTTTAATGCAAATTCAGGTGTCTATATACTACCCAGTCACCCAGGTCTGCCAGCATGACAAAGCTTGCCCTTCTGTGAATTTTTGCTGTAAGTCTGTCCATGGGGCTGCGGGTGACCTGGTAAAGCTGATGGCTCTGCTAATGAAGCCCTTCTATTAAAAAGAGAGCAGCATTTCCGAAGGGAGCAGTGTATTCCAATTCAGAAGGGGGAGGGGTGTTCTGGTTTTCTAGCCTCACCGAGGAAACAGGATGTTCATCATGAAGCAGAGGTTTATTATGATGTGTTCATTTGCGCACACGGCCATTGAGATAACCTATAATGTAAGTGGGTTTTGTATTGTCTGCTCTTAGTAGGAAGCATCAAAAACTAGGTTGTGTAATATTATTTGAAAGGTATCAGAAAGCCTTTCTCCTACCAGGAGCGTTTATTCATCAGCCAGCTACAGATAAGGCATTCCCAAACATGTCAGTTATTTATCTATTCATTCTCCAGCAGCTTGCCAGGTAATGAATGGCATGCAAAGATGAAAGGGAAGCAGCTCCTGTCCCATGGATTTCCCCCGCTGGTGGGGAGCCCAGGGAGCAAACTGGTCGTCACAACCTAGCATGGAGAAGCTATAAGAGAGGTCTGTCTATACAGGGGAATATAGAAACAGATGGGGTAGCTAAGGCAGTTTGGAGGTACAGGGCATTCTTCCCAGAAGTGCTTAAACGTAAAGGAGGATTAAAGTGAATCAGGTTACCAGTTAGGTGATATTGTCTCAAGGAGATGGAACCATGTGAAAAGTCACAGGGACATTGGCTCTTTCAGGGTGTACGACTATGTTCCTAAGGCAAAAAATAGAAAATGTGGCTGGGGAGGTGGGAGAAAAGAGAAATTGAATTTTATGTTCAGAGAGATGATGTCGTATTTCTTTTAGATGTATTAATATGGCTGCTGTACGAGGGATGGACTGGAAGGCCAAATCATGTGGGAGCAGAATGACGAGTTAGGAGCAGAGATGAGGGTCTGAGCTGAGGGGACTGCAGTGGGGACAGAGAGGAAGGAACAGAGATGCAGAACTGACAGGGCCTGAGAGTGAGTGATATAAAGGTGCTGGAAGGACCAAAGGTAAGTCGAGTCTCCCAATTTTGGCTGGGATGGCTTTATGAATGAGAGTGGCATTAAGAGACAGAGAATATAAGAAGGCTTGGGGACAAGGCTGATCATTTCTTTTTGGGAGTGGATGAGTTTTTGTATTAAGAGTGTGATGATAATAAGTGGTTAGATGTATATCCAGGAGAAGTTCAAGAGAAGAGTTTTTCTTCACTGCAGGTAAAGAAAGGTTCAGAAGTTGTCAGCACACTGGTGCTTTGGGATCATGAGAGTAGAGAGATTACCCTCCTAAAATTGCTAGGTAGTGTGAAAGCAGTGAACAAGAGTAGAAATCTAGAAAATGCGCAATTTGAAGGGTAGGCAGAGGAAGACAAGCCCAAAGAGGAAATGGGCAAGAAACTAAATATGAGAGAACAGAACCAAGGAAAGTCAAATGTAAAGCCAAAAGGGTGCAGAATTTCAAAAGAGAGGGAGCAATCAATATTGCCAAAATAGTGTGCTAATTCAACGCAAAATAACTGAAAAACAGCCATTGGATTGGATAATTAGGAGATTATTTATGACTGTAACTAAAGTAGTTTCAGCAGATAGCTAGCAGAAGTCTGACTAAGTAGTTTGGACTACTCTTGAGAAGTTCAGATAAGAAGGAGCAAGTGAAGATTGATGGTAACTCAGGCAGCACACTGGGTCAGAAGGGGATGTTTTTATGATGGGCAACACTTGACATATTTATAGGCAGAGGGGAAGGAGCCAGTAGACAGAAGAGGGGATGACTTAATAAGGGCCACAAAGTGAGCAGGAAGTGATGGGCATAAAAGCAGAGATGGAGGATGTATCAATTTCCTAAGGCTACTGTAAAAAGTACCGCAACGTGGGTGTCATGAAACAAGAGACATTTATTCTTTCACTGTTCTGGCAGCTAGAAATCTGAAATCAAGCTGTCAGAAGGGCTGTGTTCCCTTGGGCTCTGACTGAAATCCTTCCTTGCTTCTTCCCAGCTTCCCAATAGATAGTCAGTCCCTACTATCTATTGGTTGTATGTTTGTGTCTTCTCATGACATGCTTCTCTGTGTGTGTATCCAGATCCCCTTCTTTCTAGGGGGACACCAGCCATATTGGGTAAAAGACTCACTGTAATGATCTTATCTTAACTGAGTCAATCTGCAAAGAACCTAGTTTCAAATAAGGTCACAATCACAGGTACTGGAAGTTAGGACATCAACACTTTTTTTGTGGGACACAATTCAACCCTTTACAGAGGGACACTTTTGAGAAAAGTTTTGTCATTCTCTGAGACCAGAGGAAAGGGGGTAGGAGGGATATGGGTATAGACAAGCTTGTAGAGAAAGAGGACAAGGAGTGGAAACAGTTTGTTCCTAACGTCCTCAGTGGTTATACGCTGAGAGGAAGTTGGAGCAAATTTGAACAAGGGATTTAAAGAAAGTGGTACAGATCTCAAAAAGTTGTTAAAGGGAATGGACAAGGTAAATGACCCAGGACAAGTGAAAAGACTGATGGATGGTGGTGATGAGGCTTTGCTTGGGGAAGGGAAGTGTGGAGAGTGACACTTCTGCCCACCCTCCCCACCTCACCCAGAAAAGGGAGGAAAGAATGTTCTGTTGGATAAAAGAGTCCAGCAGAAGAAACTCATAGGGGGAGGCATCAGCATGGATTAGGGGATGGGATGGTGAGAGGGTGAGCTTACTGCTCCCTGATTAAAGGAGGCGAGGCATAGCTGGAAGAAAGTGGCTGCATCTGACTTGAGGTTGACACCTGTTGGAATAGACTATCCATTTCTCTAAAAACAAAGTCAAAACTCAGTGAAGACAAAAAGTAATTTTCTTTCTGCTTTACAATTTGCAAAGACTTTTCACATTTGCTGTTTTATTTAAAAGCAAGGACCGTATACTAATTTCTGTAGAACTTTGTACCTGGAGGGACTCAAAATAAGCTTCTTTCTTATGGCTTCAAAGGTTTTACTTGAGACAAAGAACACAATCAATCATGCCTATGACCATGCATGAACTCTGGAGAAAGAATGAAGCATAGGACAGACACATTTGAATGGGAGGTAGAGGGATGGAGAGATCTGGCTGATCAGGGTAGCAGAAAAGAGCTTAGAACCTGGAGGCAGGCACACTTCTGCTGCGTTTCTGGGCTTTCTGTGCCTGCCGGGGAAGGTGCAATACTCAGTTTCAGAATCTCAAAAATAATGACCAGGGTGGCAAAGTGCCTCCCGGGAGGCTGAATGTAACCTGGGGTGTATCAGACTGGCCAGCATGGAGCTTTTTGAAATGTTGATTTTGAATCTTTTTAGACAAGGTCATGTCCATGGTTATAAAAGAAGCAAAAGGGGAAAACTCTAAACTGCTGAGAAAGTACTGAGACTGACCGATGCGGAAGTGACCACCTTAAGTTTTTTACTACCCGGCAGACGTGAAGGCCAAGAAGAGAGTTAAGACCAGTTATAGGAATTACGACAATTGCATTTCTTAAACACTTCAGTTCATAGCGTATGAAATTAATTCCCACTATGCTAATTAATAATTCAGGAGATTGATTTTCTGGATTTCCTCAGGAACTGGATTTTCTCAGCTCCTTAAAAAGTTATGGTCCTATGTAAAGTACTGAAACTTTGTTTCCTTACTATTCTTGCTATTAAAAAAATGTGGGTTTTTTTAATGGAAATATTTTTCCCCTACTCTGCCACTTGTACTGCGGCATTTGGCTTCATCACTGAGAATGATTAAAAGTTAGGGCAAACACAAATGCAACTTAAAGAAGGGGAAGGCACTGGCGGGTGTGGTTTAGATAGCTGGGAGTCGTCCTGTAGACCAAAAGGTTGCAGGTTCGATTCCTGGTAAGGGCACATGGCTGGGTTGAGGGTTTGGTCCCTACTTGTGTTGTGTGCAAGAGGCAACAGACTGATGTTTCTCTCCCTCCCTTCCTGCCTCTCTGGAATCAATAAAAGAAAAAAATGGGGTGGGGAGGAAAGAAAATTAAATTGATTTTTAAAAAATCTATTTCTAATTATTAATAAAAGGTGGAAAAACTTATTTAAGTATGCAAGAAAAGCTGTTCCCTATTAATGCAATCAAAGGCTGTTAGTATGACCAAACCTCCATTCTTTAGTCTCCCTGTTGAAGAACTCACCTTCAACCCCTCTAAAAACTGCTAGAAGCCTTTTGGCAAAGAGTGATGGCACCCTTTTTACCACATTGAAAAGCACTAGGACACAGTCTAAGAGTTTAAAGCCAGACTGATGTGTATGAAAAGGACTCTTCATTCATGAGCTGGATAAACTTGTCCAAAGCCTCCGTTCATCACATTCGAAGTGGGAGCAGTCCGCTGCCTCCCTTCCTCCTGGCTGTGGGAGCACAGGGCAGCCAGCTCAGGGAGTGGGCTCCCCCACCGCCGTGGGGGCTGCTGCCTAGCTGGCTGGTGGAAGCGCTGTTCCCTTGGCCAGCACTGCCCAGCATGTTCTAGAACACTAGATCAGTGCGGTGTTCGTTCTGATGTAATTTTGGGAAATGCCACATTCCCTTCTATCACCTTTTTAGACACTCAAAATGCACATTTTTATATTAACCCCGCAGGTGAAGCCCTCACTAAGAAACTTAATTCAGTATTTCCCATAAAGTGGTCTTTTAAGAAACACACTTTGGGAAACTTTTCAGGAGTATTTAATCATTGCTTTCAAATGATTTATGCTGCACTTTGAAGCACTGAAAACTGATAGTCTATTTTCATCTAAATTATATATATCTGAAGTTTGCTCTCTTAGGCTAATATCAAAATGATCCTTAGCATCTTCCTCTTGGTGGACATGATTTGGTGAAGCCCTGTGCCAGAGGAAATGGGCTGAGTTTAAAAAATTCTCTCTGTGAACTACACAAAGTAAATATTCAATGGTGACTGTACACAGACACGTACAGGGAGCTTTTGAAGTGCTCACATGACGTTCAGCTGTAATAACTTTGTATAAACACAGGCAGTGCCTAACCTTTTTCTGTGATAGACTTAAACATAACTGCAATATTACATTATTCATCTGCCAGTATGATTTCTTAACCCATTGTAAATACACAGCATACCATTTTGGCTACCGAAAAGTTTTGTAAATGGCATCCCTTGTTCATGAACATTGAACACAAGTTTTATAAATAAATGCACCATCACAAAAATATAAATCGATAACACATATATATGTGCTTATATTATATTTGATTATGATCATGAAATGCCACAATTATCACTAAAAACAACAGTGCATGACTGAAATCCTCATTCTCTCCACAGGTGTTATGACAATATAGTGCTATAGCACTTAGAGAGTTTCTTCTTGAGACCTGGAACTTCTCACTGGGCACAGTGTTCTAGGGCCACTACATGGAGGCCAGAGACCAGAATCTAATCTGGGTCTCTGAAGGAGTCAGTCACCTGTAGGAATGGGACAGACCTCACTGATACGCAGTATTCTTCAACAATGCTGACACGTCCTGGCCTCACATATCTTAGATTCATGTGCCTTTTAAGCCTTTCAAGTCTTACTGACACCTCAACTAATGGATGTCGATTTTCAAGACATTTTATTCCTATAAGGAAAAAACAGTACGTAGGAGCATAGGTTGCATAAAGGCCACAGATCTAAAGTCCTAAACTCTGGAACTTGTAAATATCTTATTTCAAAAAGGGTCTTAGCATATATGATTAAATTTGAAATGTGATTAAAATAAGGAGAATATCTTGGATTATCCAGTGGGGCCCTTGTTGCCTTTATGAGTGTCCTTATAAGATAGAGGCAAAGAGATACATACAGAGGAGAGAGAAGAGTGTGTGGAGCTGGAGAAGCTACTAGAAGCTGGAAGATGCAAGGAATGGAATTTTTGCTGGTGTGTCTGGAAGCAATGTAGCTCTACTGGCACCTTGATTTTGGCCTTCTGGCCTCCAGAACTGTGAAAGAATAAAATCCTTGTTTTAAGTCATCAAGTGTGGGGTAACTTGTTGCAGAAGGTACAGGAAGCTAATCCAGAGGGAAGGCCAAAGGCGTTTAAAAAATGTTCTGTTAGGACTGTCCATGATCTACCGCCTGTTTTTTTTCCTTCCTTGTTGATTACCCTCTTCCGCACCTCTCTCCCTCCACCTTCACCTCTTCCCTCTTCTCTTCTTGCATTTTTAAAAAAAATTTATCCTCTTTCTTGCCACCTTCCTATCTCCTCTAGACACACACACAAATTTGAAAATAAAGTATGTGGAATAAACAAACAATAATTTTTTTAAACTACAAAAAAAATGTCATAGAGTGTTGAGTGCTCCTGGAATAGTTTAGTTAGAAATTAAAATTATTGGATGACCTGGGGTGGCCTGCTCAGAAAGTTAAATTTGAACAGAAATATAAATAGTCAAAAAGGTCCAGCCACAGAGGATAGAGAGCATTCTAGGTAAACAGAGGATGCAGATTTTAGAATGGGAATAGCATTAGACTGTTCATGGCATTGTAAGTGGCTGCAGGATCATGGACACTCATTATTTCAGCTTGTGTTTATGATGGAGGAGGACAGGGGTGTTGGCCCTTTTGGTCTCTGTTGCCTCCGCCCCTATCTGCCCCTAGCACAGTGATGGGCACATAGTTCTGTGGTTAAGAATGGAGGATCTAGGGCTAGAGTACCTCAAAATCTGAGATACTTTCTGGGTAAACTCTGGGCAAATTTCTAACTCTCAGAACCCATTTATAAAATGAAGAAAATAATAATAGCAACAGTATAACATGATGGTGAGAATTAAATTTCTTCGAGCATGTAAACCACTGAAGCATAGCTCATAGGCATGTGGTACACAACAATTTTTTATTGTTATGGAAGGCTCTCAATAAGTACCAGTTAAATGAGGGATGCATTTCTGTTGATAAAATTAGCAGGCATCTCCTAAAAACCAACATTTTAGACATAGAAAGTGGACTGGTGATTGCCCGAGATGGGTGCCAGGGGGCGGGTGAGATGGGTGAAGGGAGTTAAAATAAATGTCTGGAGGTGACGTACAGCAAGGCGACTATAGTTAAAAATACCACATTGCATTCTGGGAAGTTGCTGAGAGAGGAGGTCGTATAAGACGCGCCAGTCAGGAACCCCAGGAATGAGCTGCATCAGAGTTCATGAGCCCCAAGGGCAGCTCATCCCTTCTGTTCATATTCACCTCTCTATGCATCCTAAGCTCCTGGAACTGCCAGGAAATTCTTATACAAGCTGTGTCACCAGCTCACTGGTGGGTTAAGGGGTTAAGGGACAGGGACCAGTCCTGTTTGTGTCAGAGCCAGACCATTAGCACCTGGGACCCATTCCAGGGAGAATGTTCACTGGGGAATCTCACCCAAGGTGGGTGCCTTAGGACCCATGAGGAGACGAAGAACAAAAAAAGTTCAGATCTCATTGTCCACCACGGATCATTGGCAGACAGTGCAGCTCTCATGAGGGTACATGTAAGGCCAGTCTTCCACCGGGGCCTGAAGCCTGTACTGGAATGTGCACAGTCTTCTTGAGATGGCTCAGAGAGACATAGACCCAGGTGTGTGGGGCCCGAAGCCTATATAATTGAGGAATCTCTCTTCAAGAAAGGGAATGGAAAATTGCCAGTTAAAAAATGAGTGCAAAAGGGTAAGAATTTTAGAATTTCTTTAACATTTTTTAGAAAATAAACTATCACAAAATACAATTTTTTAAAAAGCTGATAACACAGATATAACAAGATCAAGAAAAATAATGTATCCTCATTAGCTGTCTGGCAAACTTCTAAGTGAATTTTTCCAAGTTTTCTTGGTTGTTTTTTCTTTTATTGCCTCCTCATAAGACAATGATTTTGCAGTATCATTTTAGTAGAGAAAACAGAAAAATATTTCAGTCTTTCCTTTAGCATGGTAGATATTTAAATTCATTTTTTATTGTTGATAGTTTAGAAAAGTTTCCACAGACTGGTTTCTAGTTCTGAACATTTCTAACTTTATCGCTCCTCCCCTTCCTACAACTTTCTGGGCTGAGTGTCATAGGTCACATGCATCATGGGATTATGGTCCCTGGCCCTGAATCTTCATGTTTCCATTGTCAATGTGTCACCACTGTGGGCAGAAAGGACATTCCTGGCAGCTACTCATCCCCCAGAACGGCTAGCCACAATGCAGCCATGACCTGAAGGGCCTGTGGACCACATGAACATAGCCCACTTGCTCTAAACCAAATGTAATTCCATCTCAATTTCCCACTAGCTGGATTCTCAGAATTCCAGTGACCACCCCAAAGCCACTTGGCAAGAAGGGAGTGGATATCAGAGTGGAAAGAGATAGCGGTCTTAAGCAATTACAGTGAAAATAGCTCAATTTTGCAAATGTTACAAACCATATGCACCGAATACATTGTTAGGCCTCACCCTGGAACACTGAAAGGGCCGCCAGCGGCAGTGAGGGGCGCTGCAGTGAGGGGCGCTGCAGCATAAGCTTCATGAACTCCCCAGGGACTCCACCCCTGCACCATAGCAATCTCATTTCTAAGGCCAAGAAGAAGTACTTTACTGATGTAGCTTCTAAGCTGTGACCTAAGACAGACTTCCTTATAAAGAACTCCACTCTGCTGTAGTTGGTGACTTAAGGATTGTTGATTCTTATTCATCATTTCTCACCATTAACGTGGATTCTAAAGGAGAATGACTTTTAATTGATATTTTATTTTTTGCATTTTGAAAAAGGAGGTTAAGGTAGCGCTTCTATCACTGCACCCTCTGCCGCCACCCTCCAAATTGGTTTCTTGGATCTAAAAACCACCCTCATGTGAAGTAGCTACTAGTTCCACTGGGGGCATTTCCAAATGGAAGCTCGTGTGCCAAAATGCTTCACACATTAATGAAACATCTGTCATCGCACTATTTTCACCTAAAGGTTTCAAAACACTTGGAGCATGGATTATGAAATAGTGTGTGCTGGAAAAAAAACATGCCATTTTTAAGGACATTTTACATTTCCGAGAGCACTCTACTGATTAAAACAAAAGGAAGGGAAGCGGTAGGCAAGTCCAAGCTGCAGCTGCAGCGTTTCAGCAGTCTGTCTTTTTGTTTGGCCCATCACGCTGCTCTGCCTTTTTTCTTCGTGCTGTCTGAAGCATGCGTGAACTGACAATATGAAAACAGAGTTCTTTTGTCCTTGAACCTGACGAGGAGCCAAAGCCGGGCTGTTGCTCACACACTTAATGAGTCATGCAAAACTCGTAAGAAATTTTAACAACTGTGGAAAATACTGAAAAGAAACCAGAAAACTTAATTTAAATTTGCACATAATACATGCTCAATAAATATTTGTTGAGTATTCTATTCTAAAAACAGAACTGCTTTTGAGGAACACAGGTTTGAAGGATTTTTGAAGTCGTATCTCATGTAGAAACAGTCATGAAGGAAACTCTTTTTTGACTAATCAAAAATTATCTTGATTCACCAATATTTAGTGATTTAAAAATTTATTCATTCTATTCCCATTATAAGATTGAAATCTATTAGGGTTAAAATTTTTAAGAGATTAAACCCTTACAATTATTGATCCATAACTGATTCATCAATTTGTTGTCACTGCATGTTGTCGAACAAAAACTGAGTCAATATATGATGGCCTGTGCTAAAGTATGAAATAGATAAAATAGTATAAATAATATTAAAAATTTTTGTTCCAGAACTCTGGACAGGGAAAGGAAACAAAATGTCACCATTAAATACAACTTGGTTAGTAAAGGAGGTGAAAAAAAACTAAAAAGAAATGTGTTTTCTTTCTGTCTGTCTTGTTTGTTTTGTTTTTCAAAATGGGGGACTGCCTTTCAGTAGTTGCCATTTTCCTTCTAATTACAGCGTCCTTAGTGAGCCTCTGAGTTTTTAGGTAATGGCACTTGAGCACTTATTACACTTAACGCGCACTCTTCTCCTTACTTCAGTGAAATAATTCCTTTACTAGAAACCATTGTGAAAATCAGGAAAAATCACCAAGATTTTCTGGAACTGGGGACTGTTGGTTGGTTTAAATTTTTGACTTTTAATTTAATATGCAAGCTTAGCTAAGTCATTTAATTGCTTAAAATTCAGCTTTCCCATCTGTGAAATTATTAATAAAGACTAGGGCTCCATCCAAAGTGATGATGATGATAAACTTCACAATAAAATTCAACTCTGCACAATAGGTAAAACTGCTGTCTCCTCCCCTGTCGCTCCCATATTATCTCAGACATGAAATGGGCTCTGGCCAGACAAAGAATTTCTCCAATCCTCAAGTTCATCCTGAAGTGTGTTAATTCAGTACTCTAACCTCATGGACTCATGCTGGTCTGGACCAGAGATCCTCAACCCTGGGTTCATGTTAGGATTGCCCAAGAAGCCTAAATCCCACCCCAAACCATTTCTCTAGGCAGTATTTTCTAAAACGTTCTCCAATTTGCCTCAAAATCCTAACATAATATGGAGGAGAGGGTGGGACTATGTGAAGGTATAGCAGAGTCCAGGTGAGCTTTGCCTAAATAATTGTTGCAATTGGGTGATGAGGACAAGGGGGTTCAGCAGTGTCCCATGGGAATGTTTGAATTTTTCTGTAATAACGTATTTTCAAAAACATCTTTCCAGGGAAATGTGTAATTAGAACCTGCTCCCTGGGGATTTCAGCCTTGTAACAGGAGCTATGAAAGTATAAATTTTACTCTGCCTGCTTTTTAATCTCTCCATCAATGAATTCATTTATTAATTCATTAAATAAATGTTTATAAATGTTTATTCTGAGATGGAATACTCCTAGCCCATGTCAGCTTCCAAGACTCCCTGAGGGGCTTACTGTATAGTTAGGTGAGACATATTTGTAAACAAATAGGCTCTCGGTCCCAGGGTAGATACATGTTCAGAGAAGATGATATGTAGGACGTAACGGATGTGTGTGTCTCTGTGTGTGTGTGAGTGTGTGTGTGTGTGGCAGTGGAGGTGAATTGTACCTTGGGAAAGAATCAAGAACTGCTTCATGGGAAAGTGACTCTGAAGATGAGTTTGCTGAAATCCTACCCATCCTTTAAGATCCAGTGCAAATTCCACTTCGTACATTTTCATTTCTATTATTAAACAAAAATAATCTGTTTCCACTGTGTGTTATAACCCTTTGTTTCTACCCATTATTTCAGTTATGTTAGGCTTCCCGTTATTATAAGTTCTAGATTAAAAATTGTTTTACCTCTGCGTCCTTTGAAACCTCTCAGAACAGTGACTTGAACAATTACAAGGACTCAATGAAACTATGCAAGCTCAATAACTAGATTTCCTTATACTTTATTACTATATTAAACAATTTTGTCATATCATTTGACATTTGAGTTTACCCATGTACCTTAATTGACAATCAATATTAATTTAGGAAAAAGAACTAACTGGTTTAAAAGGAAAAAATACGTCAAGTTGGAAAGAGAACCCTTTTTTGTTGGTCAAAAATGAACACAGTTCTTTTCAAAGAGCTATAAATAAACCTCCTAATTTTTCTGCTCCCTGAAAGAGGCACACTATCTAGCCAAGTGCAGCCTTGAATGCTAATTTTGTTCCATTGAGAGCACCTGGAATTCAAAGGCTTTTCCTTCTGTGGCTTGTGCAAGAGCTGTTTCATCTGCAGCATAGTATTTGGAATGACCCAATTCTGTCACTTTGGTGGGAACAAATAATTAAAAGAAAGTTGGTTGACAGAGATAAGACGCACAGAAAAAGAAAAAGGCAGAGCCTAGGAAAAGATATCAGTGAGGTGCTTTCTTGGCACTTTTGTTTTGAATGAAGTTCTATTTTTGCTTTGAACTTGATAAATAAAAGGCCATTTCTAATGCTGGGCTTAAAAGTTCTGGTGTAGCTAGTAAAGTGCCCGAAGGCCCACCAAAGACAGTATGTTAATGGACCTGCAAATCAAGGATGGAACAGGGAGTGACTTGGCTCAAGAAGGATGGTGGCACAACAAGTACAAGGAAGGATGCCTCCGCCTGCCTTTTGGGAGACTGACTAGATCCTTAACCCCGCTGCTCCTTCAACACTTCAGCCTCATCATTTGCAGCTATCACACTGAAGCAAGCAATTTGGAAATGAACTCTATTATGAGAAATAAACAGAAATTCCCAAATAAGTGTTTCTATGAGCAATAACATAATTTTTGCCCTTTATTTTTCCAACCCCAATAAGGACAGAACCACGATGTGGTGGGTCAGGATTCAATATAAGCACATTTATTGCAGAAAACTGTTTCAAACACCAGAAAACTTGTAGTTTTAGAAAAATAATGAGATACCACAAACAGCCACAGACATTTAAAATACATACTTTTGTTAACTTGTTGCTGACTACCACTCCAAGAGCAGTGAAAAACATTGGATAAGATATTATAAAATATCCACTTGAAAGCATCAGAGACTTACCAAGGTGAATATGGATGAGGGGGCCAAGATCCCTCCCCCCAAAAATACATAATGTGAGCCCAGCATTCAGCTGGCTTTACCTCTCACAGTGTTTGCCAATTCTGGAGCATCGAGAAGCTGTGAAACAGAACTTCTACTGGTCTTAGGAGACCGGAGTTTCAAAAAATGAATTCAGAATCTACTGTGGAGGACAGACCCAGTTTTCATTTTGGATCTAAGAAATGCTCATGCTGGGAGCAGAAGGAAGCAGAGATGAGAAGCCCTGACAATGGAGCTTGGCTGAAACAGTTCAACCTGTGATAAGAGAACAGTGATTTCTCCCCACTCTAATTGGTTACCAGGGGAAATTTTTAATACCCAATATCCGACATTCAGTAACAGGAAATAAGATGAAATGACTAAATACTATGAGACAAAAACAAAAAATACAAAGTGACCCATAAAAGACCTAAATTCAGAGTACTCTGACACAAAATTTAAAGTATCTAAGGAGTTCAAAAAATTCAGTAGAAGGCTAGAAACCTCTATTTAAAAATCAAAGGGAAATTGTGAAACTGAAAGTTTTAATAACTAAAATTAATGACTTAATATATAGATTAATGATATATAAGTTGAAGGAGGTAGTATTGACCTCTGGTGATGTGGAGAACAGGGAGTCCTCTAGGATTCTCATTATATTCTCTTCCTTTCACCGGGTTACATGGATGTATTTACTTGATAAGAAGCTCTCAAGCCATAGATACATGATTTGTGTTCTGTTATGTATGAGTTAACTGATGAGACTTGTTCATTAAAACTTGTGACCCCCCCCACAGAAACATTAAAATTCTTGGAGGGATGTGGCGTTTCAGGAAGCTGAACTCCTACAGGTGGAACCAACACAAAAAGAAAAGTAGATAAAATTTTCGGGAGAAAAGGGTTAGACTCTTAAATGACTTCCTCTGAACTGAGGAATGACTGCCTCTGTTCAGCTTCCTCGTGAACGTCCACGGGATGTTCAACACTCATCGGTTCTTACACTTCTCCCATTTGTTAGGTGTTTGACCAAAAGAGTCAGTTGTGCTTGCTACCAAACCTGAAACTAAAACTTGTAGTCATCCCTTTCTAACAAAATTTAGTTAAATATGATAAACTGATGACAGTTGAGTACAAAATAAGAATTGTTTCTGGGAAAGTTGAATGCTTCTCCAGTAAAGGCGAGTCAGTAGAACAGAATAGCTGACTGCACAATGCAGAAGAAGGTCATGAGGAACACCGGTTTGTATGCACACACTGCTCACACACTCAATGAGAAGGATGCGGCACCCACACACAAATATGTGCATGATGGAGGTAACTTAATGACTGGTACTTCATAGACTTGTTCTGAGAACCAAGTTAGGCAATATATATACATGGTAGTGATTATTATGAGTCATTGATATAAAAAAGCCAGAATTTGGATTCAAGTTCTTATACAGAAATAGCTACATTTCATAAGGGTTCTTTCTTTAAATTCTACTATAAAATAATATGCTGATTTAGCTGAAAACTTCTGCTCTCCCCCAAATGGCCACACTCTGGACATATGGAAATCAAGTGGACCCCTAGTAATCAAGGTAAATGTTTCCAAATTATATGGATTAATAACATTTAAGCTCATTTTCTGTGCTAGACAGGAACAGTCATAGAAAATTAAGAGATTGTTCTACTTGACCAGTGAGTTAACCCTCACCTAAGCAGGTAAAACACATGTGTCTTTCAATTCCCATGAGACATAAATAATTCTTTCCCCTCCAGAATGTTTTGTACAACTGGAATGGCAACAAAGGCTACCTAATTGTTTGATTTGTGTTTGGATGTGTTAAGCTCTTCCTAAATGTTTATTGAATGCTGAATAAATGTGCTAATTTGATTAAAGGGTTGTGATGAAAGATGGAAATTTTCCCTCCGAGGCCTTCCGGATTGGGTTAAGTGGTCACGTCGGAAGGAGTTCGGGCCACCTTCCATGAGGTCAGCAGTAGGGCCTAGTACGGTTATTGCAGCCTTTTCCACACTTCTGCCTCTAGAACTAACAGCGCTAAACTTGTGATAAACATCAGAGCTTTGTGTGCTAGAAGTAATCCTTTTTCTCTTACTCTCCCTTGAATTCTATAATCCATTCATTTAGGGCATTTTAAGTTCTGAGAAAATGGATTCAAAGCCTGACTCACCACTTTTGTTCTGGCTCCCAGCTGCTAAATAACCCTCCAATCAGTAGGTAAAAGGGAAGTTCCACTTAATAATCAGGCTTCTTCAGACTCCTGCTGTAAAGAAATCAGGCTGCTGGAAGGGTTCTAAAGCATGGCATCCGGGCATACCACAGCTGGTCCAGGTGCAGCAGGCACACAGCCTCGGGAACCGGTAGCCAACCTCTCTCTCCACCATTGGGAGGAGCAGGCAGCCATTGGAGAAGGAATAATTACCCACGAATGACTCTCCCCTGCCATAGAGACAGAGGCCGACCCCCACCCCATCACACTAGGTACAGATCCCAAACCCTCACTGTGCCTAACAGTCCACATCACTGTGGCCTCCCAGCTCTCTTCCTGGCTTTACCACTCCAGCCACACCGGCCCCGGTGTTGCTCAGAGGAGGCAACTCATATCTGCCTCTGCCTTGTCCCTCGCTGTCCTCCTTACCTGGCAGTGTCTTACCATGGCTGTGCATGGCTCACTTCCTCGCTTTTATCAAGTCTCCTTTTTGACACTATTTCTCAGAGGCTTTCCCTGACCCCCCTTCTTAATGTAGCTTACAGCACCCTGTTCTCATCACTCTATTTCCTTGTCCTGCTGTACTTCAGTGCATCTATCCCTGACTGGTGTATAGATTTTTATCTGTCTATTTGCTTATTTTCTGGGTCCCCAACTGGAGCTGTTCCCCAGCACCTTGAATATTTAGTAGGTGCTGCACAGATATTTCTAGAATAAATGAGCATTATTTTATTAGCTTTTAATCTTTGTTTGTGTGCATCAGGTAGTGTTTGTCATATAAACAGAAGCCTAATAGTGTGACTTTAAAAAGCTGGGTTCTGGGAAAGTTTTGAAACCTAACCTTGGGCCATCAGAACTGACACCACAAAAGTTGAGCCTCTGCCACTTCAAAACTACACAAGGAAATGACTATGTATTACTTTTTTATGGCTGCCACAACAAATTACCCTGAACTAGGAGGCTCATACAACAGAAATGTATTCCCTCACAGTTTTGGAGGCTGGAAGTTCAAAGCCAAGGTGTTGGCAGGGCCATGCTCCCACTGGCACTCTGGGGAAGGACCCTTTCTTTGCCTTTTCCAGTCTCTGGTGGCTGCTGACATTCCTTGACTCCACTCTCTGCCTCTATCTTCATATCGCCTTCTCCTGTGTGTCTGTCCCTCTCCTGTTAGGACACTTGTTTCTGGATCGAGGGCCCACCTGGATAAACCAGGATGATCCCATCATCTTAAAGCCCCATATTTAATGACAGCTGCAAAAACTCTTTTTCCAAAAAGGCAATATTCACAGGTTCTAGGAACAGGACCTGGGCATTTTTTAAGGAACCACTACAGATAATAAAACTAAAAATCTGAGCTCAAGGTTTCTGATTTATAGTTAAACTTACTTAGTCTATGATTTCCATGTAGATGACACCACACAGATATAATTTGGCATTGGAACAATTAAGGATAAACCTAAACTGACTTTCCAGTATGCGAACTAAACCACCATTCCAAATGAAACCAGGACTTCTGGCAACAACCCAGAATGGGGAAGAGACAAGGGACGATCCTACCCCACAGTTTTCGGAAGCACGGCCTTGCTGATGGCTTCGTTTCAGACTTCGAGCCTCCAGAACTGCGAGACAACAGATGTCTGTCGTTTCAGGCTTCCAGTCCGGGGGGCTGTGTTATGGCGACCGTGGCAGACAGATACTAGTCCTGAACTGCAGCATCTCCTTTCCTCCAGCACGCAGAACTTTCTCATCCTGCCCTCTTCTTGCTGCCATCTGGGCTTCAGTCTCAGCACTTTGGTGAGACGTAGGATAATGCAACAGAAAGCTGATTATTTGTTTGAAGCTCCAGGGAAGACTTTAGGAGAATTGCTGCACAATTTTGAGTGAAGGCATGAGTAGTAGCTCAAGACAAAGGCTTATTTGTATAATCTCAAGTTGGCTGGTAAACATGTTAGTTCATATCAGGAAGGTGCATAATTATTTATTTAAACATGAAGATTTAAGATGATTTAAGAAGACGGGAATTCTGTTGTGAGAATAATTGGGCTAAGTCTGAAGTAATAACCTCATGAATTTTCCCGTCTTCTTCATCTTTCTCCTTCTCTTTTGGTATGCCACCCGATTTCCAGAAAGGGCTCCATTTTTGTTCCTGCATGAGTGGTATGTCCCACCTGTAGGGACAGAGAGCAGAAGGAGCCACCGTAATCCCCAGGATGCCGCAGCAGGCTGGGCCCTGTCGTGGGAGGTCTGAAGGCTGCCTGTGTCTCTGGCTGAGGAAGGTGCCTCTCGGTGTGTGGTGCTGTTATGGGATCTCCTCACCATTTTAATACTGTTAGATGGGGAAAATGTCTGCATGAAGTGTCATTGGTGGTTTGACACTATTTTTAACTACAGGAAGGAAATTCTCTATAACATATCCATAGTTGATATTTGCTCATCTAACATAAGCATGTTTTCTGATTTCCATTCTATGTGAAAGTAAGATGACAATTTCAATTATTAGAAAAGGAATTGCATTCCCAGAAAATAGATGCACTTTGCCACAGGCCTTATTTCAAATGCATTAATAATACTTGCATCTCTTGCACTCTGTAGAGTTGGTGAGGATGGATTTTTTTCCTTAGAGGACTTGCCTGAGGTGTCCCACAGCACACAGCGGGATGGCTGGCTGCGCACTCTGTCTTTGCATAACACCTGTCCTGAAAGCTTAGCAAGATGAAAGCTCAGCACTGTGCACGAACTCCAGTGGTCAAACAGTAAGTGGTACCCCAACTCATGTGAGTAAAAAAAAAATCATACAAAGTTCCCGAGATGAGTGTTGTCAAGTACGTATGCAGGACACCTCTTGCTTGTGAGACCAGTGCTCCATCATACTCCCAAGAGACATTTTTTCCATGACCTTCCTTAAGTAGCGACCAAGCAGCATTGGGTCAAGGTCACACTCTGGTGCCTAGTGCTGCAAACTATCTCACCTGAAAGTGTCCACTACTTTCTTGAGCAAATTAGACATAACAAACCCAGCTCCTATCTGATTTTCCTCAAGTGCCAGCATTCACAATAAAGAAAAATAAATTCACTTTAACTTTTTTCTTCTAAAAATTACCATATTGTAATAATATTTTCCATTGTCAGTGTACAATATTTTAGGTTACATAATTTTAATTTAATTTGATTTTTAAATTATTTTTATTGACTATGCTATTATAGTTGTCCCAATTTTCCCCCTTTGTCCCTCTAATTTTAATTTTAGATTAAATTAAGTCTTTGAAGGCCACTCTGATGACGTACTTTCCAAGCACGGTAGTGTTTCTATGGGGAAATGTGTTCATAGTTCCAAACTATTGAGCTATTAGAATTGGACTTTTGATTTTTAATCTCTTTATAGTTTGGAAAAAATACACACACACCCCACCAGATAAATGTTTTACTTCAGTACCAGAATGCAAATTATGTTACTGTCTTTCACTCTTTAAAAAAATGTAATACTTTCCAAATTTTCCTCTTGCTCTAATGGTGGGAAATGCAATCTCACTCATTACTAGGATTCCCTTCCCTCCACTTCCATCAAGGTTATTCGGTCTAATCTTCAATGACAAAGACCTCGTCCTTGGTCTTCGTGGTCACTGCTGATTGTAGCGGCTGCACATAGAAGCCAAATGGCTCTGCTGGTCTTATCAGCAAGGGGGCAGAGGTGTTTCTGCCAAGGATCAAGGTTCACTCCCAGGTCTGGCCTGTCTAGGTGCACCAGACAGATACTCCCTCTCCAGCAGCCCTGCCATCTCCCAGAATGCTGCGAGAACTGTTTTCTCCTGTTCTCCCAGCATGCCATGCCACCTGTCCCTCTATCAGACCCCCACCTGCTTTCCCTGGCAGAGTAAGCTCGGTCAGTTCAGGGCTCTGTGCACCCCCACACCCAACCCCAAGCATGGAGACCTCCACCCACCCCCACTCTCTCCATAAAGCAGACATTTAAAAGATCTTTTAATTTTGTGCTCGTAGTAAAGGAGCCCACAGATCTCCTACACTTAAATCCTCATTTGTCCCCAAGGCAGAGACTTAGGGGGAAAGACAGATGCTCCTCATTCTTTCTAACTCTTACAGAGGCAAACACAATAGAAAGTAAGGAAAAGTAGCAAAGAAAACAAACAAAATGCCCCACAAGATTAACATTTGAACACAATGCCCTTCAACAATGTACGTATACATATATGTGATTGAACTCTGATTTTCTTAATCTTGTTAGATGTCTTCCACACTCTGAGCAGTTAAACATCATACTTCATGAAACTGTGCCATTGCATCTGAAAAGACTATTAGTAGATGCTTTTTGGATTGTATTTTGTGTGACTCTAAAGATATATATACAGAGCCCAGCAGAAGCAAGGCCTGCTTGAGTGTGGTTGGTAGGGTAATAATGTGGGTGTAATAATTTATAGTTTTGACTTGAACATTTCACCTAAAATGTCATATAGTGTGCTTGACTGCAATATTGTTGTGTTACAGAATTACCTGCATATGACTGTGTAATAAAAAAGGGCCTTATTCAAGCCAGGCCTTATATATATATATATATATATATTTCTGATTTTTTAATTGGGATTATTTCATAAAGGCTTCACCCTATGTAATATATACACTCAACTCCAAAATATTTGAAAGTAATTTTTGAGGAGAGAGGCACGATTGGCAGGCACAGTGGCAGCTGCTCTTAGGTGACGGTCCCCGTGGGAAGGGAGCGACCCGGAGCTGGCTTTTCTTTGCCTTGCCTCTCTCTGGAGTCATTAGCATAGTTGGAAGAGTTAAACAGCCATGAGGAACAAATCTATCACTTATTTTTCTCCAAGAAGAATTATTTTAGGATAAGGATATGAATGTTGAAAAATGCATTCCAAGTTTGAATACATTTTTACAATGCCTTTTTTCCTTTTTTTAAAAAATGGAATATCAGCTATGTTATTGGTTGCAGCTGGTAGAGCAGTGGGTGAGTCAGTGTCTGAACAAGTGTGGGATGAGGGGACTTGCACCTGCATCATCCCAGGTCCTCACGAGGATCAACTTAATCCTCACCGCAGCTCTGGAGGATTGAGCTAATCACATGTGACGAAGGGCAGGCTGAAGCCCAGGGCCCTTTGTGAATTTACCACCCTTGTGTGTGAATTCACCACCCACACCTGAGCACCCTGGGGGGCTGGGGAAAGTCTATGTCTCCTGCACAGCCTCTGGGGGCTGAAAGGCACCGGAAGAGTGTGACATACTGAGACCCAAAACATTAGTGGGAGTGGGAAGGGGAGTGTAGATTAATGAGCAAGGTTCAGTGAGTCTTGGCATTTTAAAAATAAGTAAAATAGACAAGAGACAGAGCTACAGCTCTGTCCATCTGGTGTAGTAAGCATAGGAATTATTTTAAGAAACTTCTGTGTCATGCATTCACACAGAAACAAAAGCATTCAAAGGCCTTTGTCAAGTCCTGAAAACCAAATGCCTTTTTCTTGGTAGAAAATTTTCCTAGCTTTGATAACAAATAATAAAATTCATAACAAAGAATATAACCTTTAAGAATCTATTTCTCATTTACTAATGAGCACCTAGGTTGCTTCCAACTCTTGGCTATTGTAAATTGTGCTGCTATGAACATTGGGGTGCATAGGTTTTTTTGGATTGGTGTTTTAGGGATCTTAGGATATAATCCCAGCAGTGGAATTGATGGGTCAAAAGGCAGGTCCATTTTTAATTTTCTGAGAAAATTCCATATTGTTTTCCACAGTGGTTGTACCAGTCTTCAACCCCACCAACAATGGATTAGGGTCCCCTCTTCTCCACAACCTCTCCAACATTTGTTTGTTGTTTTGTTTATGATGGCCATGCTGACCGGTGTAAAGTGGTATCTCATTGTGGTTTTACTTTGCATCTCTCTGATAGCTAGTGATATTGAGCATCTTTTCATGTGTCTCTGGATCTTCTGTATGTCCTCCTTGGAGAAATTGCACAATGGAATTCTATGCAGCAGAAAGAAAGAAGGAGCTCCTATCCTTTGCCAAAGCATGGATGGATCTGGAAAGCATTATGCCAAGTGAAATAAGCCAGGCGGTGAAAGACAAATACCATATGGTCTCACCTTTAACAGGAAGCTAAACAACAAAACAAACAAGCAAGCAAAATAAAAACAAAGACACTGAAATAGAGAACAGGAGGACAGTGACCAGAGGGCAGAGGGGAGGGAATTTCTGAGGAAAAAGGGGAAGGATTTACAGGAACTAGTATAAAGGACACATGGACAACAACTAAGGGGGGTGGAAATGGGAGGGAGGTGGGGAGCACTGGGAGGGTGGGCTGGAATGGGAGTAAAATACAAAAAAACTTTACTTGAACAATAATTAAATTTAAAAAAATAATGTATTTCTCCACCCTAGCTGGTGTAGCTAAGTGGATTGAAGGCAGGTCTGTGAACCAAAGGGTCACTGGTACAATTCCCAGTCAGGGTTCATGCCTGGGTTGTGGGCCAGGACCCCAGTTGCGGGGCACATGAAGGGCAATCGCACATTGATGTTTCTCTTACTCTCTTTCTCCTTACCTTCCCCTCTCCTTAAAAAATAAATAAAATATTAAAAAAAGAATGTATTTTTTAGTTATTTCAATTCATTTTGGACCATCGGTCTTTTAAGAAAAAATATATTAGGGTATGTTCAGAATATGGTGAAGGAGGTAGAGAAAATGAGAAACCCATGCTGTGCTCTGTCCTTACCTGTCATATGTCAGGACAACAGACATCGTGAGAGAACTTTGGGCACATATTTCCTATGCACCATGATATCTTCAGGCTACAGTGTTATATCAGCAACAATTATGCTGTAATTGTTGCTGTTGATGCAAGTACTTCAGCAGCTGAAACAAACAAAATATTTGAAATCTATCCAAATCATAAATCTTGGGTAAAAATTCCTCCTTGAGAATACGTTACCAAAGAGTGTGTCCTGGATTTCATTGCCCTGGACCCAAATCTGGGTCAGTGAATCTACTCCGAGGGGCCATTTTTTGAGCAGCGCAGTGAGGTCACCAGTGCGGAAAGGGGTCCCCAGGCAGCTGACTACAAGAATGACTGATCTTCCAGTGAACTCAAACTCTAAAATTGACTATGACTAATCATCATCATCATCATCACATAATGATTTAATATTAAATTATCTGATAGAATTTTATATTCATCCTCTTAGATGAGTCCATTGCATGGTACCAATAGCTTCTGACAATGTGCTGACAACAAAAATTTTAATTTTTAGGAATTTTGGCACTGATCCAAAACTTCTGTGTAGTGGGGAGGGGTGAGGGAGGTGTAGCTGGAACGACAGACAGACTTAAATGGTAAAGGGGGTAGGGAAGAAGAGTGGGTGAGGAGACTGCACTGGAGGAGACAGACAGGTTTCAGGCTGGAGCTTGGGGCACCAGGTAGGAATGGTGCTGGGTCAGTGTGGACAGTGGAAACTGGCCGTTTGTGTGCGAATGCACTCCAGGGACAGGAAGCAAAGGGGTGTGGCAGAAGGGGTGCAGTTAGTAGGGGACCTGAGCTGGCAGGGCTGGGAGACCAAGCACAAAGTGGGAGGAAGACCTGATCAGGTTGAGACAGATGAGACAATTGTCTCACAACAGGGACAGAGCCAATGGAAGAGTAAGCTGGGTCCAGAGAGAAAAGTCAAGGTAGGGTAGGATAATGGCCAAAGACAGGCAGATGGAGGACCAGGGTGAATATCAACAAGTGGGGGAGGGACACAACAACATATAGGGGTTGAGGGGAGGCTTGGAGTCCTCAGGTTTAGAGAGGGAATAAGACAATGGGACTAATGAAAGAAAGAAGGGGTGGGACTCAAGAGAGCCCGGATGCCCAAGAATGGAGGAACTAAAGACTTGGCGTGGAGTGAGTGCATGATAAATTGGGGCAAAGAGTTAAAGGTGGCGGAAGAGAGAGTGGTGAAGAGAAAAGGGGCCTTGGAAGAGGAGTGAGTGGGAGGGTAGAAAGAACGGAGTAAAACGATGAGGGAGGTGGTAGAAAGTGAGAAGAGGGAAGGAAGGGATATAAAATTAAGAAAGAAGGACTCAGCGAGAGATTAATAGAGACAACGTGTTCAGGGAGTGTGTGCAAATGGAGAGGAGGATGGGACAGGAGATGCGGACAGAGGGAAAGAAAACCTGGAGGACAGAGTGGGGCATGTAGAGAGCTTCTGCCTTAGCTCCCTCCCTGGAATAAAGAGGAGAGGCCTGGCCTCAGGCAAGGCACAAAGGCGGTGATGGAGGCCCTGGGGGCAGGGGGAGGGGGAGGGGGAATGGAAATGGCTAACCCGGGAGCTTAAAGCTTCAGTTAATCATGAAAGATATATACTAAGTTCTAGAAATCAGCTGTACAACATTGTATCCATGATTAACCACACTATATTGTACATGCAAAAATTTGTTAAGAGGGTAAATCTAGTAAGTGTCCTTACTGCAATAAAATAAAATTGAAGAAGAGAAAGAAAGAAGAATTGCGGAGGAGATGTAGACACAGAGGGAAAAATGGAGAAACGGGAAAGGGAGTAACAGAGACGGGGGTGTAACACAGAGTTAAGGCCCGAAGTCCCTTCCTCTGGAAAATCCACAGAAACCCCAGGCCTCCGTGGAGGAGCAGAGGCTGCGATGGCCGACATCAGAGAGAGGCGGAGGCAGGGAGAGGGCAGGACATGGACAGAGCGGCAGCAAACATCCGGGGAGGGGCTGATGGTGTGGAGCTGTGCGAGGCCCACAGGGTTAGCAGTGGTGAAGGGGCAAATCGGGGACAACATAACTGCCTTGTTCTCAGAGTGGCGGGAGATCAGTAACCAAAGGGGTCGGTCCAGCAGGGACACAGGCCCATCCCCACCCCATCCAAACCCTACGCCAAGAGATTGGACCAAACTCTAGCATGACCTCCAGTACAGAAGTCGTGCTGTCGTAGGAGGGCTGCGGCCCCCGACCCAGCCCGCCACCCCACTGCCCCCATTAGGAAGCTCACTGCCGCCAGGGTAATTCACTGTTTGTTCCAGCCAACGCCTGAGGGCAGGCCCCTGACTTCCCTCAGAGCAAAATGCCTTTTTTCCTTTGAAAATCAACTTCCTTCGGTGTTTTTTTTTTTTTCCTCTCTGTAGAGCTGTTGATGATAAATCCTGCCTTTGGCCAGCTTTGCCTGTGTTGGAGGTGCTGATGCAGTTTCCTTTTTTTAGTTCTTTTAGGGAATTGAGCTCATTTAAATTTTACTATTTAAAAAAAAACCCACCCCCAAACAGTGCTGTTTCATGTTGGTGGAATAATTCACGAGTGCGCAGATGGGAGCGCACATACAGCTACGGAGGGAGCGTCCCTCCACACCCGCGTCCTTCTGCTGGACGTTCCCCGCGCGGCCCCACGAAGGCTGAAGCGCTCCACGGGAGGAATCCACGGCAGTGTCTTCTCCACTAACACACCACATGCACGCGGATTTACTAGAGACTCCCGAGCACAGTGCTGTGTTTCCAAAATCTTACAAAACAATGCCAGAGTAATCAGCATTCAGGCATTGTAATGGAAAATGAACGCCCTGTCAAAAACTTGTGCTCCTCATTCTGAGTTTGTCTGAAAAACATTAAAAAATGCAATTACTGCTCTACCCCATTCGAGACCATGAACAGAAATATAGAACTCAAGCCACCACCGTGTTTGGCTGAGACCTCGGCCCAGGCCTCCTGCGGAGCAGTGGGGGTGGGGTGGGGCCCTGGGGACTCAGGGGAATTCAACCTGTACTCAGCTTCCAGAGTCTTTATCTCACCTTCGTGGACCCTGCGAAAATTACTTCCAGAGTCTGTGTCTCTGCTTGTGTTGAAGGTGAGGAGGATGTCAGCCTCCTCCTAAGACAGTGTGGGGTAAATAGCAAATGCATATAATTGGAGATGCATCACTAGTACCACGTGGAGAGCCAAGGGGATGCCAAATGGTAACCCTACCCAGGGTGAATGGAAGCTGTAATGACGAATAGCCTGCTGCGTCTCTGAATCTACCCTGCAGCCCCGCTACGGCGTGGAAGTTCTTTGAAGGCTTTGCCATGGTCTACAGGGCACGAATAACTCATTTGAGTCCTAAACCAATGAAATGTTAACATTTACACGTTTGGGCATTTCTACACGAATTTGGGAGAATATGTCTACTTCTAGTTTAGCCTAAAACTCTAGAGGCCTAAACGTCCACCACTGCCCAGCCCGGTGCTCCGGGAGCCGGCTGCGAGGAGGGCCATTTCTCCCGGGAAGGTACCACCTGCTGGTGACTGTGGGGCGGCAGTGCTTCCTGACACTGATGGGAATTCCGATTCCCTGCCGCGTCTTTGGGTTGGGTCTCATTCTACTGCTCTCTGAAGCAACAAAATCAGCCTTCTTCCACATGACAGAACTTCACAGTTTCGATGTCAGATCTCCCATTTTTCTTGAGTTTTTATTTTCAGCAAAAATACTTGCCACTTCATTTGTTGTATGCCACGGTACTGATAGATAGCTCCTCAACATCAGTGCCAACTTCTTATAATCCAGTCTAACCTGTTATTGTTTCATTTCAAATGTCTTCTTCAAATGGGTCACTACCGTAGAGAAGGGTCTAATAGTTTCAAGCACAGTGAGACTCCTTCATTTAAACTGTAATCTAACAGACATTTATTGAGTGTTAGATTTTCAGGAGCAGTACTTCCAGGATACCGGAGTCTGCCTGCCCTTCTAGACCCTCATGGTCTCACTGCCCCGCCTTTTACCTGCCATACCTGCTACGTCCCCCAGCCTCACACCTGGCCCCCCTCGGGGCACCTCTTTGATCTCCACATTCCGTATTTCTGAACCCAGGCCACAGGTCTGGAATGTATTTTCATGTACAACTTCGTACAGCAGCATTGTCTTAAGGTGAAAACTAATCTGGGCTTTTAGAGCGTGCCAGCTTGCAGGAAAAATAGCAATTAGTACTCTTTTTCAGGATAAAAGCTCTCCTATAAAGAACTAGATAATAGACACACTCATGAGGCTCCACCCTGCAGAGCCACACATATAAAAATAGAGAAAACTCACACGAATGCCCTATTACATTCTTCCTATATTTGGTCCTTCATCATTTTTCATATTTTTTTCCCCAGCTGCCCCATGGGGAGAAAGAGAAAAGCAGGGAGGACACAGAAAATTGGCCTGTAATTGAACAAGAAAATGACTCTACTTCGGAGAGCCCTGAGGGGGTCAACACAGCACACACTAGAAATGGGACAACGAGTAAAACGGTGTCAACGCTCCGTGACCACAAGCTTCCAGAAGGTGCTTCACCGGGCAAGCTGGCAGCTATCAGGGTGTTGCCAAACACGTGCTGGAAACACATTTGTGTAACCGCTCTCACACAAGGATGCTGGATAAGCACAGATGTCTCAGCTGCTAACATTTCTGGGTATTAAATGTGCATGCACTGTGCTGCATTTTGCATGTCCTGCCCTTCTGTGATGCTCTTGGCCTGGTGCTGGAAGATAAGCTGGGGAAGCATATGCCCAACTCTTCCGAGGACCTTTATTCTATTCTTTGTTCATAGTTAAGTGGCATTTCTCTTCTAAAAACATCAAAGACGCAAGCCACTATTTTGGTGTCATCTTGTGTTATCCTATTTCCCCCCGCCCCCGTATTTTCTTTGCTGGAAAACCTCATAGGTCTGGCCCTCTTTGCCTCCGAAAAGAAGGGGCAGAATAAATTTGGAAATCCTGGTTTTTATTGTCTGAGTCCCAAGCCACGAGGGAGGAGAAAATTTGTGGGCCTGGGGAAAGTGGCCTTAATAAGCATGGTGGGTACATGACTTTGCAGGATGAGAAGTGTCGCCCGGGGCCCAAAGCTGAGGTGACACAGGTGGCATAGCTCGTGCCCTGCTTCCTGGGCATGCCGCCAGGGAAGCCACAAGACCTCTGAGGACCCTGGGTCCCCAAAGCAGAAGGGACCAAGTCTAGCAAGACCATGGAGACCAAGGCCTTGTGGGTTCTCTAACCAGGCTCACAAACCCAGTGTGTCTGGGTTCCCAGTGGGGAACATGAATGTGCAGTTTGGAGTGGGGAACATGAATGTGCAGTTTGGAGTGGGGAACATGAATGTGCAGTTTGGAGTGGGGAACATGAATGTGCAGTTTGGAGTGGGGAACATGAATGTGCAGTTTGGAGTGGGGAACACGAATGTGCAGTTTGGAGTGGGGAACATGAATGTGCAGTTTGGAGTGGCAGAACTGAGAGATGAGCAGGGTCGGAGCAATATGTACCCTGCCCGAAAGCGACCCGTTTCTGCATTTAAAACTGTGAGGGCAAAGGAAGCCCGTCTATCGAACTTGACAAGTGTTGGGCCAAGGTCCAGGGACCACACTGGGTGGAAAATGACTATCTTAGTAGTACCCAGTGCGGGCTGATTACTAAGGTCCAGGGCATACCCAATGCCTTGGGGCCACATAAGTCCCCAAACATTGCTGTTAACTCAGAGTGGAACGGGAGTGGTAAAACCTTGAAATGACCCAGGTTAACTACACATAGAAGTTTCAGGCTGAGCATTAAAATGGAGATTAATCTGAGTTCTAGAAATGTTCAGAAGTTCCATGCACACCTGCCTTTGTGGGCTGATGATACGCTCATCATCAGAAAGGTGTCTAGGACAGTAGTGACTTCACCGATGTGAACCTTGGTGCCACGAACAACCGTGTGTGCGATCTCAGGAAAGTCACTTAGCATTTCAAACCTCAGTTTCTCTGTCTTTTAAAGAAGAATGATAGCAATACCTCTTCAGAGGTGGCTGTGTTAAATGAGACAATGTAGCTCAAGGTCCTGGAACAATGTTTGACTCCTAACAAGCAAGCACTCAAATTGCAACTCTTGGTACTAAAAACACTGGTACTTTGTGGTTATTGCCTCACAGTTGTTGTGAGTAACTTTCTTGTGTCATTTGGTGTGACTACATTGGTTCTCTTGACCCTTAAGATGTGTTTCCAATCTGGCTCCTCTCGCTTGCATGTAAAAATACTCCTAGAGCCTCCCCTATACACCCTCTAGACCAGGGGT
This sequence comes from Artibeus jamaicensis, assembly GCF_021234435.1. Taxonomy (NCBI): domain Eukaryota; kingdom Metazoa; phylum Chordata; class Mammalia; order Chiroptera; family Phyllostomidae; genus Artibeus; species Artibeus jamaicensis. The sequence continues at coordinate 5,607,217 of NW_026521812.1, read as the reverse complement.
CCCCAACCTGTGGTCAAGGACCAGTACCTGTGGTCTGTGGACTGCTAGGAACCGGGCTGTGCAGCAGGAGGTGAGCGGGGCGGGGTGAGCACCCAAGTTTTGCTCTCATTACCACCTGAGCTCCCCTTCCTGCCTCCTGAAAAATTGTCTTCCACGAAATCTGTCTCTGGTGCCAAAATGTTTAGGGACCTCTGCTTTAGACATCATCTAACTTACTTAAATATATAGACTAGAAATCAGAAAAAAAATTTAGAAACTTTTATTTTCCATCCACCTTATTTGCATTTTCTGCTTAAAAGCTCGTAGAAGAAGAGCAAGAACCCCTCAGTGGCCATTGCTACCCACTCAGTGTCCTGTGCAGTGGGGGCTGCAGACCCGTCTTCAGCGGCAGCCGAGCGCTGCAGGCTCCGGGAGGAAACCACTGTATGTGTAGGCGTGGAGAGAGGAGCCTGTGACCTCAGGCTGAGGAGCAGGGAATTCAGGAGCTGGAGCTGTGCATTGACGCTGAAATTCCCCCTTGGTCACAGCCTTTTTAGCAGCAGCCTGCCCTTCATTTCAGTCTCTTCCAGACCTCTGTAGAAGTAGAGATCAGGCATGACCTCCCGTGGGTACTCAAGGAAGACAGTGCCATGCACATGTGGAACCTCCCTGGCCAGCACCCGCCACATCAGATGCACTGAGTGAGTCCACGTAGCTCAGAGGGGAGTCTGTTACAGGGAGCAATGGCGGTCGGCCCTGGGGTCAATAATGTCCAGAAGTCTCAGCTCCAGGGAGGCTGCCCGAATCTGGTTAGTGAACGTTCCAGGACAGAAGCGGTCAGCAACAGGGGTGACTCCAGTGGCAGCAGCAAACTTTGGCATGAGCCATGGGCCAGAATTCCCGGAGGATGTGACGCTGACACCAACCTGATTTTGAATGGGTGACAATGGCACTAGCTGCCAGCGGAAGCTTCTGCCAAGTTCTCTTCAGATTTATGATGCAGATGCTGTGACTCTTCCATTTGCAGATGTGCTGTTCCATTTGGAAGTCACGATTGGTGCCACCTAAGTGAGTTCTTGCTGTGAGGAATTCAAGGACATCCTCCTTCTTAATCTGCAGGACACTGAGGGCTCCAGACCTCACGACATTTTCCCTGTGAGTCGCAACCCAGAACATCTCCCTATGAACCCCTGTCTGGGTAGCTTGGAAGGGCCAGAAAAATGAACTGAAACTCAGTGAAGACACTTCTATGAGCAGCTAAGTCTCTGAGGTCCACATGTGCAGTCTTTAGGAATTCTAATCTGATTCAAGGCCAAAAGTTAGAGTACGCACAGAAGTAGAAGAATAGATGTCTTTAGATGGCACTTCTTGCACCTGGATTTCTCGGTTGCTGTAACTTCTGCTCCTGAAATTTCGTGTTTAGTTTTCTATTCAAACCCTTCACAGTGGTGCAGAAAGTCACACAATGCACAGATCTTCAGATGGACATTTAGTTTTGCCTGGCAATTCTGGGTTTCCCTGGTTACCTTCCTCTTTTTCCATTACTTGATTCTATGGCTCTCAGTAGATGAGCCTGTTTTCTACTTGCTCTAGATTTCCCCCTCCTGCCTCCTTGGCCGCCATCCTCCATTAGTTAGCCCCCCTTGCACCTGCATCTGCAGCATGTCCCTTTAGGTTCCTCCTCCTCATTATTTAAACTTGATCGCAGAGTTGCTTTATTTAAAGAAACAGACAAAGAATAAAGAAATGAAACTCACTCAATCCCAGGTCTTCCTTCAGCCGCCTTGCTATCTCTCCCTTTCAGGAAGGAAGCATCTCGAAAATGCTGCGTCCGCTCCTCCGGACACTTCCGCAGCTGCCAGCCCTCACACCGCCAGAGCCTGATGTATCTGATGGAGCAGAAGCTGCTCCTTCTTCACAAATCCAATGGCAAGTTTTGAGTCCTCACTTCTGTCCAGCGGTGTCTTTGACCACTGCCCTTTGGTGGTCCTCTCACCTGCCCAGAGCTTCTTCCATGTCTTCTCTGAGAACTTCTCCCTGCCCATCCTTTATTTATCTATGTTTTTATTATTAAAGATTTTATTTATTTATTTTTTAGAGAGAAGGGAAGGGAGGGAGAAAGAGAGGGAGAAAAATACTAATGTGTGAGAGAAACTTGGATCGGTTGCCTCTCACACCCCCACAGGGGATCTGACCAGCAACCCAGGCATGTGCCCTGACTGGGAATTGAACCAGCAACCCTTTGATTTGCAATATGATGCTTAATCCACTGAGCCGCATAAGACAGGGCTACCACGTACATTTTAAAAGGGTCTTTCTTGGGGCCTCTTCTCTCACTCTTCATTCTCACCGTAAGTGATGCATCCAATCCTGTATCTTCAATTACCACTAAAAAAAATCTATTACTATGGTTGACATCAATCTTATCTTTTTATTTCCTCAACTCGCATACCCAGTCTCCAAATCTTTTCAAGTCTTCACCTCAGCATTTTAAACCTGTGCACTTTCCCTCATTGCCATTGCCCAAAACTGACTTTAGACTCTTGGCAACTTTTACTAAGACTTTTGAGGAAGCCTCCTGGCTGCACCTACGGCCTCTCAGCTTGGTTCCCTCTAATCAATAGCCAGAGTGATCTTTCTAAAAGAGAGGTTGGCCAATGTCTTCTGAAAAGGGCCAGGTCGTAATTGCTTTAGCCTTTGCAGGCCCTATGCTTTCTCTCACAACTACTCAGATCTACTGTTACAGTATAAACTTGGCCATGGACGATATGGAAGTAAATAGGTGTAGGTGTAATTCAACCAGTTACAAAATAGCCAGTGGACTCGATCTGGCCTATGAGCCATGATATGCTGATCTCCATTTTAAAACAGACACTTGAATGAAGTCTTCCCATTTTCTTCAGGATAAGTTAAAAATTCTTGAAAAGCAGTTTATAAACCCAGCCAGACCTCTCATGACCCACTCCCACCACACACTCATGTCTAGCCTCCTGGAAAACCCGAATTGCAGCTTTGTGTTTTCACCCACAGCTCACTGGGCAGGGCCATTTGGTGCTAATATTTTAAATAATACAAGCTGGAGAGGTACGTTGTGCCACAGGTTTGAGTTACAGCTCTAGCCTTGTGAACACTGATCCAAGTCAAGCCTCCGTTTCTTCATCTATGAAAATAAATGGGGATAAGTATGTTATCTGGGAACAATAGTATCTGCCTCCTAGATAATTCATTTGCTTAAACATAACAGTGTAGTGAAGATGATAATCATTCATGAACTGTAATGTGTTATATAAGTGTCCATGTTGCCTACACGGGCTCGGCAAGTCCCTACCTCTCCCCTCCCCCTTCAGACTGTCTCAGCTGGTGCTCTCCACGTCTATCTGCTTTCTGGCAGGTCAGCCACAGCTCAGCAGAGCCCTGGAGGATCCAGGCCACCTGCGTCCTCCTCAGATCAACCCACTTGTTCCTTTGCCAGACTGATCCACTCCCACTTCCCTGCCCAGCCCCAAGTCTGGTAATGAAAGTCCCAGCCTCCACCCCCTGCTCCATTTCTCAAACAATTAATCACTGCGACGAGAGCTAATTAGAAATGGTGTGTGTGTGTGTGTGTGTGTGTGTGTGTGTGTGTGTGTGTGTGTTGAGAGAGATGGTAAAAGACAAGAGAAGAATTAGGCTACTCACTATCTGGCCTCATTCCCTCCCTGTCCCCAGGAGAGAACCGTACATTTCCAAATGGAGGAATTACAGGCGAAACAGGTGCAGGAAGTAAAAACAAGTCTAGCCAATGCATATTTATGGATCATCTATTCCCTCTGTGCACCTGGGGATTATTTCCACCTATTTGCAGCACCAGAATATAGTCCATACTTAAACATTAAACAGGACATTTATTTTTTATTTGCTTTTTAAAAAGCTGTTTTACACTGTTTAACTTTGGCTTATTATTTAAAAATTCTCCAACTCACTCAGGCTTCTTTAGTTGCCTATTGAAATTGTCTGATGAGCATCAAAAGCACAGGAAATTAGTCTTCCACATTCCTTAAAGTTTTAAAGAAACAGCAGCTTTTATACCTGGGCAAGGGATCAATTGCACAGGAGGACACTATAAAGAAGCAGCAAAGGAACAGAGTGTGGTTGTTTTTTAGTTGCTGCTTGGAATAAGATAAAATTACTCTTCATTATAGGGAAGTAGGAAATGTACTTTCAAATGCTTTATAGAACATTCACCTTTCAGATTACAAAAGTACTAAGAGCATTGTGACAAGCATTTACATAAATAAAATTCATTTACTACAAGTGGTGCCTTTTACAAAGAAATGTGTGTGTGTGTTGCATATGGCAATGCTTTCAAAAATGAAGAAGTTCTAGGGGTTTCTAGATTGATTCTCATTTCAAATTTGATTAGAAATTTATTCCACAGTCGTAATCATTCTTTTTTCCTGTGTTAAAAATTCTATATTTCTTTATGTAAATTAATTAACTCTAAAAAAAACTTCTAGACCATGCATTATAGTAAGTACTGTATCTATTCCAAAAATTATGTTAACTTAAACTGTAAAACATAAGACTACCCAATCTGTTATTAGATTACCCAGGCATCTGGAAAAATGTGTGGTCCATTTAAGTTTCTGAATAGATATAAAGAGGCTTCATTATTAAGCAGACATAGAGATTGTAAACATACATATACCTGACAACAGAACCCCAAAATATATAAAGCGAACACTGAGAGAATTAAGGGGAGAAATAGACCATTCTACAATAATAGTTGGATAATATTCTACTCTACATTCTATAATGGATAGACAAATAAACAGAAGATCAATTGGGAACTGAGAACTTGAGTAATACTATCAACAAACTAGACCCAAGAGTAACATATGAAGCACTCCACTGCAAACCAGCAGGATGCACAGTTTCAGTGCACACAAACAGTCTCCAGGGTAAACAACATGGTAGAACATAAAATGAGTCTCAATAAATTTTTAAAGTTTGAAATCATTTAAAGTATCTTTTCTGACAATAATGGAATGAAACTAGAAATTAATAACAGAAGAAAACTGGAAATTTCACAAATTTGAGAAAATTAGATAACATACTCTTTCTGTTCTGCTTGTATATTCTGTTTTTTAGATTCCGTTGTTGATAGATCTGTATTTATTGGCATGTTATTGTTCATATTTTTTTACTTTCTTCTTCTCCTTTTTCTCTTTCTTATTCTTACAGAAGACCCTTTAACATTTCAGGTAGTACTGGTTTGGTGGTAATGAACTCCTTTAGCTTTTTGTTGTCTGGGAAGCTCTTTATGTGTCCCTAAATTCTACTAAATGATAACTTTGCTAGGCAGAGTAATCTTGGTTGTAGGTCCTTGCTTTTCATCACTTTGAATATTTCTTGCCAATCCCTGCTGGCCTGCAAAATTTCTGTTGCGAAATTTTATGAAAATCTTCTGGAAATCTTATGAGCTCCCTGTAGATAGCTAACTGCTTTTCAATTGCTGCTTTTAAGATTCTCTCTTTATCTTTAACCTTTTGCATTTTAATTATGATGTTGTTTGGGACTCTCTCTGTGTGTTTTGGACTTGTATGCCTATTTCCTTTACCAAGTTAGGTAAAGAGGGAAGTTTTCTGTGATTTTTAAAAACAGGTTTTTAATTTCTTGCTCTCTCTCTCTTCTCCTTCCAGCACCCCCATGATGCAGATGTTGGTATACTTAAAGTGTTCCAGGGGCTCCATAATTCAACCCATAACAAGAAGGATTGTTATTGTTTTCTTAGTTCCAGTTAGAAAGTAAGCTGGAGAATGACTTAATTAGTGCAAGTGGAGATTATGTGCTGCTTTGGGCCAGTCAACTGGGCCAAAGTAATGAATTGGGGTAAAGAAGACGTCTGGCTAATCCTGCTATGGGCACCTAGTGGCGTTTGGGTGATTCCCTAAGAGAAGGAAAGAGACGTGGTCAGACTATCTTAGTCCACCACACTGATAATGTTGTTATTAGGTCAAAGGAATTCTAAGAAAATTAATATTTAAGTTACACATGGAGAAAAAAGGCTGGTGGCATAGGGTAACTATTGCCCTGCTGGGTGAGGGGAAGCTTTGAGTCTGGTTGTCTAAGCAATGTGAGCCTGGACTTACAGAAGTAAAACTGAGTGTGGATGTCTCTGGCTTTCTAAATTGAACAGAATAGAAGTGTATCCAAGTGTATCATTAGAACAATGTTGCCTGAGCTAACCAGTGAGAGCTGAAGTGTAGAGGAAAATAGGTTGAAGAACATATAAAAGAGTAAAAAAGAGGTACATGTTAGATAAATACCAGAGACAAAGCTCTTGCCCTATGTGCACATTTTTAGAAACATATGGGAAGTGTAGGCTACGTTCAATAGCAAGACCTGATCTTAATTGAGATCTGAATAAGACCTGATTTGAAGAACAACTTTATTTCCTTATTCTTATTCTTTCACATGTATTTCATTTGTTTCCTTCTTTACTTCTGGTGAAAGGAAAAAAACCTCTGTATTCTAAGACCAAGGGTTTATATCATTATTTTTACCTAAAGGGAAGACCTGGTAATAGGGTAACAGGTCCCTTTTTCATCCCCAGTAATCTTCCACAGTGTTTTCAGTGCCCCTCATTTGATGTGCTCAGTCACTTATCCAGATGCAGCAGAGGGCCAGAGAAAGCACCATGAACAAGTCAGCACTGACAGGTGATGCGTGGTTTTCACGGGTGACTTCTCTTTTGTGTAGAAACTGCTGAGTTCGTCTCTATTGTTTATAATTAAGAAACTTTTCTTTGCCTTTGTTCCTTTTCTTCTTGCCCTTGGTCATACTTCTTAGACAGCTCAGGTAAAATTCCAGGAAAGAAAGAATAAAAATAGCTCTTAACAAATTTATGGCAAGAGGAAACTATTGTGTAAGGAGTTTAAATTAGAAAATATATTGGCTTTAAATAACATTTGTTTTTTGAACAACTTAGTGATATGTCTTCAAAATAGTATAAATTAATTTTGCACATCAACTATGTGACTAAAATAAAGTAAAACACATCAGAGAAGGTTGAATTCTCTTATATGTACTCGCTGTATAGATTTTATTCTGAAATCACAAGTGTAAATTAATTGGTAAGTTATACATTTTGAACTGGAATTAAGAGGCTGTTCTGTCATGTTAATTAGCCAAGTTCTTATGTACTTAAATACATAAAATATAAAAATGGAAATATCAACTTAACAAATATTAGTACTACGATTTTGATTATTTATGTTTCCATAGTTAATTCTAAATTGTTACAGAATTAAAAAATGCTTAACCATCATGGAAATAATTATGACTTTGTAAGCAGTTTTGAAGGAAATCTTCTTTGCTAGTTGAAATTTTTTAGAGTGGAGGATTTGTCAAGAACACTGACTGGATTCTTGTTAATGACATGGATGGGACATGTTTTCACCTATATTATGACCTTCCCAATTAGGTGGTCTGGTGGCTTTCAGTGCCCACATTCCTGTGTGTAGCTTATGCACTACCCAATTCTTGTACTTAGAGAAGATGAGACCCCCATTCAGCAGCTACATAAACTATTCTCATCTTTTTCTCTCCTTTCTTTCAGGGAGTGCTGGCAGAGGAGTCTTGTTCAGCTACACATTGATACATAACAAACTACACCCAAAACCCCATGTCTTAAGTTTTTTAAAAATTATATCTCACAATTTTGTGGGTTATGAATTTGGGCAGAAGTCAGTTGGTTCATTCTTCTATTCCACCAAGTGATCTCAAGAACATACATGAAACAGAAGGGTCATCCAAGAGAACCCTGCAGCATTCCTGGCCCACAAAACTATGAAACAGGATTAAGTGGTCTACAGGTGGTTTCCCTGCCATGTTTCATATTTTAGAGGGATGGCTGAGAGGCTGGGTGTAGAGTAGGGACTGTCATCTGGAGTGCCTCCATGTTGCCTCTGGCAATGTCACTTCAGAGCAGTCAGACTTACACAGATCCTTAGGGCACCAAGAGCCAAGTGTTCCTAAAGGAAAGGTTGGAAGCTGTGTGGCCTTTTGTGGTCTGAGCTTGGAAGTCATGGAGAGTTCAATGCCACTTGATTGATTGAAGAGTCCCCAGCCCCGTCCATATTCAAGAGGAGGTGATCTAGACCCCTCTTTTCTATGGCAGGAGTGTCAACAAATATGTGGCTCTGTTTTAACACTGTGGTAAGTTCTTATGTATTTATGTCATATACTTGCTGTGTTTTACAAATATATAACATGTAGAAATATGAAGACATCTGATTAAATCCTAGATATAGTGCATGACTTTGTTTGATAATCTGGTCATGACTTTTAATTGTCATTCTACTTGATAAAATGAACTTGAAAGGTCACTCTAGCTGATAAAGCCATTTTAAAGAAAATCTCTGTATTTGATTCACTGAGCCACAGATGCTATCTCTTGAAATGTAAGAGTGTGAAAAACTCTCTTTTTACATTGATAATTTCTTAAATCTTCTTAACTGAAAAATGTGTTATGAAAAATGCTTCATGCTCTCGTGCACTCAATTTAACAAATATAAAATGAGAATCTTCTATAGTGAAGCGTGTGTTAAGGGAAGGTTTGGATTTTATTAGGTGTTGATGGTTAGGAAGTCATTCAAGATGAATGGGACAAGATGAGCAGTTGAGGTAGGAAATCACTCAACACGTTTGAAGATGATTATGCTAAGAAAAGATGCAACCAGGTCTACAGCCTCAGTCAGGCTCATGGGCCAAGTTCCTTTTGTGTCTTATTCTATCTGATTAATTCCTATAAGGATCTTTATCTTGATTCTACTTTTTGGGTAATTTTGTCCATTGCCCCTCATTGAACCAAGAATAGGTATTTGTTGACTAAATAAACAAATGGCCAATTTTCAAATAATTTGAACATATTAAACCATCTCTTCACACTAAAATTAAATGCTTGTAACATACTTTTTTCATGGATCAGAAGAAATTTAGGTCCTCTAATAGTGCTCCATGGTCATCATCCTAAATAATTTTATCATTGCTTATCTTAGTCATCTTATTCTGTTTTTCTGAGTATTTGGATTCCAGATAAAGAGGCATGTACTATATTTCTCTCTAACTGAGCTTTCTATATATAAAATGATAGGAAATCAAGACTTCAAGAATTCAGAGTGAGCTCACTGATACACAAACCATCACCAGCTCTTCTCAGTGGCTACCATGTCAAGTAAAAGTAAAATATCCTCAGGAAAAAAGCCTTGTTTGGTTCCAGTAAAATGCATTAAACAGAGCACAATAATTGATACGTGCAAGAGGCAAGGTGAGATTATAAAATCTCCATCCTGAAATTCAGCTGGTTTTGTTTTAAAAAAACTGGGGTTTGAGAGAGATTTGCTTGATTTAATACTGATTTCTAGAAAGATTCAGGATTGCCCCACTTGTTTATTTCATTGGTTGGCTCTACCTTCACATTAATCTCCTCTTTACCCTCCAAACACCATTTTTTTTTTTTTGGTTTTCTCTCACATGCTTTGTGTAGCTCTCAGAAATGACCTACTCTAGTTAAGGGGGTGAGTGGGGCAAGAGGAAAAGCTATACCCATGATTTCGGGTGATGATTTCAAATCTCAAATGCTCTCTAAATATAGAGCCTGCTTGCTTCAAAAATATGTATGCTGGAATGGCATCTGCTGTGGCAGGTCTCTTGCTCTTAAGAATCTGAAGGGGGTTCTGAACAGAGGGGAGGGATGAAATGTGAGTCTCCTATTCCTGTACCTTGGCAGGCCGAGCCGTGTCGTGGTGGAAGCCATTCAGGCGGAGCAGCATGGGTGGGTGGATGTGCTCTGTTCCTGCAGCTCGGTGACTGGAATGACACCAGTGTTTCACAATAGTTTAAAAACGAAAAAAGGTTCCTGGCAGGAGGGCCTCTAGGTATTTTTTGTTTATTACCTAGTTTTCAGACACCAGAAGGTAAAAACAACAAGGGATAAAACTGGGCAGGGAATAGCAGAAGTTCCACAGTGATGACTCATTCACATGAATACATGGCATTCTTTTCAGCATTGAGACAAAAAAGGTGTGGCCATTGGGGAAACATCAAGGTCTCTGCTGTCTTTATTTCCTAGAATTTCATGCTGTGAAATAGCACAAATGCCTGATTGTGAACCTTTACTTTTAAAAAAGATTTTATGTATTTTTAGAGAAAGGAGAAAGGAGGGAGAAAGAGGGAGAAAAACATTGTGTGGTTGCCTCTCGTGCTCCCCCTACTGGGGACGTGGAGCACAACTCAGGCCTGTGCCCCGACTGGGAATCAAACTAGTGACCTTTTGGTTCACAGGTCGGCACTCCATCCACTGAGACACACTAGCCGGGGCTGAACCTTAACTTTTTTTCCAGACTGGTCTATTAAGGTTTTAGTCAATAGTCTTTGAAGGGGAAAAGAAGGTTCTTTTTCTTATTGCAAAATTAAACTTTAGAAAGGAGTATTGCGATTTAGTGTGACTAAATTTGTTTTAAAAAGTTTAATAAGAGACTTCCGCCAAGAAGGAGGCGTAGGTGGAAGCACTGTACCTCCTCGCATAACCAAGTTTAAAAACAACAAAGTTTTAGCAACAAAAACGCAGCCAAACACAGAAAATTGAACTATACGGAAGTCTGACAAAAATGAACCCTCCAGCCAAACCGGTAAGAGGGGCAGAGCCAGCAGCAGAGTGGGGTCAGGCAGGAAAGATCCACTGGACTGACCAGGGTGTGAGACCCAGGCATGTAGGCAGCTGTAGGCAGATCCCAGATGGATCCCAGGTATGGAGTAGTGGGCGGACTCACTGAGGGCACAAGGTGGTGGACTCACTGAGAGCTGACCATGGTCACACATTTGCGTGCAGATAAACTAGTGAAGGAGTGAGTGGTGAGACAGACCATGCAGGTCCCAGTGGTGGGAAGCAGCAGAGGGGACCGCCATTGTCCCTTCCCGACCCCACCCCCACATACAGTGTCACAAACCAGTGACCTGGGTGGCCCCTCTCTGACCATGCCCCCACATACAGCATCAGAAACCAGCAACCTGGGTGGCCCCGCCCTGGTGAACAACTAAGGCTCTGCTCCTCATACATAACAGGCATGAACAGATCAAAACATGGCTCAAGAACAATTCAGAGCCCCAGAGCCGATAAATCTAAGCAATGAAGAAATAGCCAAACTTTCAGATGCACAGTTCAAAACACTGGTGATCAGGATGCTCACAGAACTGGTTGATTTCAGGCACAAATTAGAGGAACATATGAAGGCTAAACTAATTGAAATGAAGGGAAATGCACAGGAAATCTGTAGTAATGGAAAGGAACCTGGGACTCAAATCAAAGGAGTGGACCAGAAAGAGGAAAAAAATGACCAAACAGAATAGGATGAAGAAACAAGAATTCAAAAAAATGAGGAGAGGCTTAGGAACCTTCAGGACATCTTTAAACATTCCAACATCAGAATTATAGGGGTATCAGAAGAGGAAGAGGAACAGCCACCAGTGGAAAACTTATTTGAACAAATAATAAAGGGGAATTTCCCCAATCTGGCAAAGGCAATAGACTTCCAGGAAATCCAGGAAGCTCAGAGAGTCTCAAAGAAGTTGGACCCAAGAAGGAACACACCAAGGCACATCATCATTACATTAGCCAAGATTAAAATGAAGGAGAAAATCCTAGAAGCAGCAAGAGATAAGGGGACAGTCACCTACAAAGGAGTTCCCATCAGACTGTCAGCTGATTTCTCAAAAGAGACCTTACAGGCAAGAAGGGGCTGGAAAGAAGTATTCCAAGTCATGAAATCCAAAGACCTACATCCAAGATTGATCTATCCAGCAAAGTTTTCATTTAGAATGGAAGGGCAGATAAAGTGCTTCTCAGATAAGATCAAATTCAAGGAGTTCATCATCACAAGCCCTTATTATATAAAATGTTAAAGGGACTTACCTAAGAAAAAGAAGATAAAAAAGATGAACAGTGAAAGGACAGCAAACTCACAGTTATTAAGAACCATACCTAAAACAAAAGCAAACTAAGAGGACAGCTAGATCAGGAGTGGAACCATAGAAATGAAGATCACGTGGAGGGTTAGCAATGGGGGAGTGGGAGAAGGAGAAGGGGGAGAAGGTACAGAAAATAAGTAGCATAGATGGTAGGTAGAAAATAGATAGGGGGGAGGGCAAGATTAGTATGGGAAATATAGAATCTAAAGAACTTGAGACACGTGGTCATAAACTAAAGGGGGGAATGGTGGGGGAGGGGTGTGCAGGGTGGAGGGGAATGAAGGGGGAAAATAGAACAACTGTAATGGCATAATCAATAAAATATATTAAAAGACAAAAAAAGTGTAATAAAATAAGTTTTTATGTACAAAAATTTTACTGCTGATCTGGCTTTCTTTTTCTTGGAATATGAATGATCTGATTCAGCTATTCTTGCCACATTAAAAAAAAACTCAGGTAATGCAGAAAGATATTTCAAGGCAGAATGTTGATAGCATGAGCAGGTTGTTGTGAGAAAGAATATGACTTCAGGGGGAAAAATGGCCAATTTGCAAACAGAATGGAGAGAATAGAGTCCAAACCATGTAGATAGACTACTGGAACTTTTTCACTGACTCATAGCTATGACTATAAACACAGAAAAAAGATAAAACAAAGATGACACCTATAGCATCATTTGTTAAGACCTGAAAATAATTAAAGTAGTGCTAGAAATCCTTACAGAAAGGTAAATTTTGCTGAAATCCAATTTATAATTGAATTATTTAATAGTTGGTTCTTCTTGTGCTTTATCTAAGAATTTTTTTTGCTTGTCTCAGAATCAAAATAATATTGTTCTATATTCTTCAAAAACTTTATACTTTTAGTTTGCAAATTATGGTCAGTGATCCCTTTTGAATTAAGTTTTGTCTATAGTGAAAGAAAAGAGTTAATTTTAATTATTTTTTCTCTATAAATATCTAGTTGCTTTAGCAGCATTTATCAAGGAGACCTTTCTTTCTCATATTAAATTGTATTGACATCTTTATTGAACATCAATCTGGGCTCTCTATTCTCACCCATTAATCTCTGGGCTTATCTCTGCGCTAAGTAGGAAATTTGCTGTTTTAATTAGTGTACTTTTTCATGTTTTGAAATCTTTTAGTAGATCTCTTCCAACTTTGTCTGTCTTTGTGAAGATTATCTTGATGATTTTAGATCCTTTTCTTTCTATATATGTTGAAATCAGTTTCTTAATATCTACAAAACAATGGGTGCTGGTATTTTGGGAGGATTGTAATCAACAACATTGGGTCTGGACTTCTGGCCACAGTGGAGGCATAGGTTTGCCTCCTTGCATGACCAAAAGAAGAACAATAACATTTAAAAATAAACAACAACCAGAACCGCCAGAAATTGAACTGTATGGAAGTCCAAGGACCAAGAAGTTAAAGAAGAAACATTCATCCAGATCAGTAGGAGGGGTGGAGAGAGGCAGCCAGGGTGGAGAGGACTTGTGGCAAGGCAGAGGCTGGTGGAGCGGGTGCTCCTACATTTGTGTTCAAATAAACCAGGAGGAACGATGGTGGAGCAAGCCAGACTGGGCAACCCAGGGTTCCAGCTCGGGGAAATAAAGCCTCCAAACTACTGGCTGTAAAAATCTATGGGGGTTGCAGCAGTGGGAGAAACTCCTAACCTCACTGGAAAGTTTTTTGGAGACATCCACAGGGTCCTGGAACATACACAAGCCCACACACCTGGGAATCAGCACCAGAAGGGCCCAATTTGCTTGTGGGTAGAGAGGGAAGTGACTGATAGTTGGCCAACAGTCAAGCAAGCAGCATTGTTCCCTTTTGGACCCCTCCCCCACACACAGTGCTACAATACAGCAACATGGGTCTCCCTGCCCTGGTGAGTACCTAGTATTACATAGTAAGGCTCTGCACCTTGCTATATAACAGAAGCATTGAGACAAAAAAATATGGCCCAAATGAGAGAACAGATCAAAGGTCCAAAAACAGAACTAAGTGATGAAGAGGTAGCCAACCTTTCAGATGCAGAGTTCTCAACACTGGAAATCAGGATGCTCACAGAAATGGTGAGTATGGTTGCAAAATAAAGGAAGAAGTAAAGGCTATGCAAAATGAAATAAAGTAAAATGTACAGAGAACCAACAATGACAGGAAGGAATCCGAGACTCAAATCAATGATTTGGAGCAGAAGGAAGACAAAGTTTCAACCAGTACAGAATGGAGAACCAAGAATTCAAAAAAGTGAGGAGAGGCTTAGAAACCTCCAGATTTCTAAGTTTAAACGTTCCAACATCTGAATCATAGTGGTGACAGAAGGAGAAGAGCAAGAGCAAGAAGTTGAAAACTTATTTGAAAACATAATGAAGGAGAACTCCCCCAATCTGCTGAGGGGAATACACTTCCAGGAATTCCAGGAAGCTCAGAGAGTCCCAAAGAAGTGAGAACAAAGGAAACACACACCAAGATACATCATAGTTATATTAGCCAAGATTAAAGATAAAGAGAGAATCTTAAAAGCAACAGTAGAAAAGGAGACAGTTACCTACAAAGGAGTTCCCATCAGACTGCCAGCTGTTTCCTCAAAAGAAACCTTGCAGGCAAGAAGGGTCTGGAAAGAAATATTCAAAGTCATGAAAGGCAAGGACCTACATCCAAGATTACTCTACCCAGCAAAGCTATCATTTTGAATGGAAGGGCAGATAAAGTGTTTCCCAGATAAGGTCAAGTTAGGGGAGTTCATAATCACCAATTCCTTATTGTATGAAATGTTAAAGGAACTTATCTAAGAAAAAGGAGATGATCAAAAATATGAACAGTAAAATGACAACAAACACAACTATCAACAACCAAACCTAAAAAGCAACAACAAAAATAAAGTAAGCAAACAACTAGAACAGGAACAAAATCACAGAAATGTAGATCATATGGAGGGATATGAGTGGGAAGGGGAGACTGGGGGAAAAGGCACAGGGAATAAGAAGCATAAACGGTAGGTACAAAAGAGACAGGGGGAGGTTAAGAAGAGTATGGGAAGTGGAGAAACCAGAGAACTTACATGCACAATACACAGACATGAACTAAGGTGGTAGAATGCAGGTGAGGGGGGGTGCAGGTGAGGTGGGAATGAAGGGGGGGAAATGGGACAACTATATAGCATAATTAATAAAATATATTAAAAAAATAAAATATATCCAAGCAAGAATCATCAGTAATAGTAATTAAACCATCAATGGCAGTATTTCCCATATTAGAAGGACAGTTTGATGGGGAAAACAATTACATTATCTAAAGAATTTTCTTACTCGTTTATTAACCATTAAAGGCAAATAGTAACTTTGCAGTAGAGGAAAGAGAAACACATTATTCAGATTCTCAAAATTAACATTATCAATAAGAGAAGATAGATATTATGTGTCTCCAGATATAATGCTTTGAGAAGATAACACGATTTATGTAATACTTCACTCAAAGTGCATAACCTGAATTTAAACATAAGGACACATCAGAAAAATGCAAAAAGAAGGAAATGACATAAAAATATAGGCCTGTGTTCTTTGAAAATGCCATTAAAGACATTGAATGCTGAGACACGATTTTGAATTTTGAAACTCTGCGGAAACATGATAATTGCATACAATATGTGATCCTGGAATAGATTCTGTACTGGGGAAATTTCTATAAAGGACACTGTTGGGGCAATTGATAAAAATACACATTGTATGTTAATGCAAATATTGTATCAATGTTGATAATTATATTGAAATTACATAAGAGAATAATCTTGCTCTTGGAAACACCCACTAAAGTATTAAGGGTAAAAGGGCATAATATACGAAGCCTGCTCTCCAATGGTTCAGAAGAATCAGAGAGATAGCAAATGTGCCAAAATGTAAACATTGGTGATTCTGCATAAAAGGGTTCTTCGTATATTTTTACAAATTTTTCTGTAAGTTTGAAATATTTGAAAAGAAAAAGTGTGTCTCTAATAAACAGAATATAGTTGGTTTTGCTTTTTAAAATTCTATTTAATACTCAATACTCTGTCTTTTAATTGAAGATTTTGGTCCGTTTATATTTAAATTAAATACTAGGAAGTTGGGTGTTAGCCTACCATCCTGCCATTTATTTTCTATTTATTCCATCTATTCTTTGTTTCATTGTTTCTTCTTTCTTCTCTTCTTTTAGATTAACCAGTTATTTTTATTATTCCCCTTTTAATTAAATATGTTGGGGTGACCTTGGTTAATAAGATTATATGTTTCAAATGTACAATTCTGTAATACATCATCTGTATATTACATTGTGTGCTCACCACCCAAAGTTTAGTCTCCTTCCCTCACCATATAGCTGACCCCCTTAACCCTCTTCAACCTCACCCCACGCCATGTCCTGTCTGGTAACCACCACACTGCTGTCTGTGTCAGTGAGTTTTTATTTGTTTGTTTGTCTGTTGGCCTGCAAACCCTTTAAACTCTCTGGCTTTGGACAGAAATAAATTGCTGGCTCCTATCTAGGTAACTGAGAAAAAGTTCACAATAGTTCATGTTTATTTGCCATTTGATTTCACAGCTAAACCTAGAAGAAATGTGTGACTGTTTGGTGCTGGTCTCACTCTATCAGTAACCAGTGTTGAGGCTGGACTGGCCCAGGGGGTCTTATTAGGATTGCAAGGTATCCTTTAGCAATTACTATCAGGAAACTTGGAAAAGATACAGGCTTATTACATACGGGCCCTGGAAATTGCACAGCACAACCTGGGGCCACATAGTGGGGTTAGGGGGTGGGGTTGAGGAGAGGGGTGGAAGAAAGAACTAATGGGCTTGGGGTTCTGCTTTTATTGGAGTAGAGGGTGGGGGCCTAAGGTTTCAAAGGCTCACTCTTTATTGGTGAATATAAAAATGTAAGAGTGGGAATTTAAACAGAAGAGAAAAACAAGCGGCCCAGTGACGCAGACACCGGCCTGCAGTACCTTCGGCATCATGCATGAGACAGCAGACAAATTCACAGGGACTACGGAGTCCTGTGGAGGAAAAGGGACGGCACCACTACTCCCTCAAGGAGGGAGTGCCTCAGAGCGGCCTGGCCTCTCTCTCTCAAGGGAAGAGTGCGCATGCTCTTGCCTAGATGGGTTTTACTTTTTTTTTTTTCACTCAGGAATACAGGTACAATTTATTAATCATTGCCAGACAGTAAGGATCAAACGATTGATAGCATACAAAGAACTATTAGGGCTTCTTCTGAGTCAAGATCTATCAGCTAGAAGGCTACAAAGCATTGGGAAACAAACTCATTTTCTACTTGGGCCTTTATCATTTAACTAAAAGTATTCTTAACAAAGCAGGCTTCACAGGATTTTACGTATCTTTTCTCAGGCCTGATCACCTGGAGAGCCCACCCTTTCCAGCACAGGGTTGCGCCACCCTCTGTCATTGTTTCAGGCTTAATTCAGGCAGAAGAGGCAAGGTAGCCAAGGAATTTAGGAGACTTCTCACAGACAGAATGAGGACTCAGGCTTCGTCAAGCCAAGGGGCAAGGGTCCATCACCTCCTTTCTCCATAGCCCCCAAGTCCTTCCCTGGGGCCTCCATGTGATCATGCCTGTTTTAGGTCATTCCCCCCTTGGGGAGTCTTACCTGTCATTGGCTAACTGATCAAGCATCGGGGGTCAATTGTGGAAAAAGGAGCAGAAGCGGCGCTCCTGCCAGGGAGATAAGCTTTGTCTCCTTAGTGGCTTATGGTCCAAAGGTCGCTCACTCAGCCATAGCCATGGGCGGGGGGGGGGGGGGGGTTCAGCTCCTGAAACCAAGCAGGGATTTTCCCAACAGCCCAGGTGGTTAGTTATTGAAATCTGCCAAATCTCTAAAACAAAGGAGCTGCAGGCAGGGGAGGTGGCCAGGCTCTTTATTTAGTCCTGCTGCCAGCAATGTGTTTATTTGAGATAGCCATCCTTGACGCCCGGGCCATGAAAGCTTAAGTCAGGCACTCAAATTACAAGTAAGAAAAAAAAACAAAAGACCCCCCTCTGTCAGGGCTTATACTATACTAACCAAAGTAGTCTAGGTGTCCACACATTCTTTTTTAAAAATATTTTTGAACAGGCAAGCATGCACATTTTATTTAATTCAAATAAAAATTTCAAAGCCTCCTTATCAGCCTTTTCCTACCAGTCAGATTGATCTTTGAAGTCCCCATTGCAAAAGCTGAGGTTTATCATGTAAAAACACCTTTGCTGTATATTTAGTCCGATAATAAGAAACTAGCATGCTTAAATTAGAGTGATAGAAAGCTGCTTACCTAAACTTCTTTCATCATAGTCTTTCTTCTTCTTTCTTGTCTGGATTAATTTTATTTAGTACACTGTCCAAGTGTCAAACCAGTTAGAGTTGGTGGTTCAGTTTGTATCGCTGCAAAACAAACTACCTCAAAACTTAGTGGCTTAAAGCAATAACAATTTATTTTTTCTCACAATTCTGGGGGTTGACCAGGAGATTGCCCTGCATTTGGTGTTGTCAGCTGGGGTGCTGGGATGGCTGAAAGGGCCACGCAGTCCCCCTGGCATGGCTGGCCATGGGTGCTGGCTGCTGGGGGAGCCCAGTGGAATGGTCAGCTCTGGGGGCCTTGACTCTTCTCTACTGGGTCTCTCATGCAGTTGCCTGGGGTTTTACTTTATGGAGGTTGCACGCTAAGGAAGAGCATTCTAAACCTAGTCTAAGAAATTCCAGACCATCATTAAACTATATTAAAGTACATCAGAGAACTGTACCCTGGATGTGTAACATCTTAACATTATAGAATGGGTACTGGATTATGTTTGCAACTCTTCTATAAATTAATATTTAAAAAAAGTTTATTAACTAATAAGCCTCAGGGTCAACACAGATTTAAGGGGAGAGAAAACAGACACCCCCTGTTGATGAGGGAGTGACAAGGCTGTGTCGCAAGAGAGCACGCAGGGTGGGAGAGGTTGTTGCAGCAATCTAGTGTGGGCTTTGAAAATCTGCTCAGGACTCTCGGCCACTGCATGATTGTGTGTGTGTGCATGTATGTGTGTCAGGGTGATGGAGGGTCTGGTTTCTAATGCTTTCCCACTTGAATTTGATGGTCTTCCTCTTTCACTTTTGAACCAGCTATTGGGAAGTACTTCTGTGTTTATATTGCCCTCCACTCCCCCTTGGGTCAAATTTTCTGAGCATGATCCAGAAAAAATAAGTTGTCTTAGATAAAGCAAAGGGGCAGTCACTGACCTACTGCTGTGGTGTGCCGACCCAGAGACTGAGAATCAAACATTCAAGTCTCTCACATGCAAATGGTAGAGATGAAGTGGAGAGTGTTTTCCCCAAAAGTCCTGGGTCTCTAGCTAGCAATCTCTAGAATCTAGATGAACTGCTAACCGTCAGTGTTTGTTTAGTGAGCTAAGAAATCTTAAAACATCCTTACTGTTTGAAATGTGGCCGTGATCATTTCCAAGTCACTTGTAAACCCCTCAGAATTGATTTACAACCACATTTTAGGGGCTGCTTTGGCCTCCTTTTCTGAAGTCCCAAATTCTACCTGCTGTTCCTTTAACCCTCCTTCACACCCCAGCATGGGATCAGAGGATTTATGGAAAAAGAGAAAGAAACCCAGGTTATTTTGGTATGGAAAATCTACCTCAAATTTTATTGTTTAAGAAATCACTACATCCATAAGTGAAATTGTTCTGTGCTTTATTTTTGTGTTATCTATATCAGACTTGGTATAAGAATATGCTAGAGTTTTCGAAAATGAACCAGAATGGTTTCCATCTTTGTATGTTCAGCAATAATTTAATAAGCAACACGGGAGTCATCTGTTCTTTGGGCAGGGGACATATTTTAGAAATAGAACTTTGATAAATTTTTCAAAATTTTCAGCAATAATTGATCTATTCAGGTTTTTGATTCTTGAGTCAATTGTTAAAATTTATATTTGTATAAAATCAGCAATTTCATTTATTATGATCTTCCAACTGTATGCTTATCCTTGGCTTACTGCCTTTTTCATTGCTAACTTTCATAAGGTTGTGCATTAAAAAAATTCTTTCCTTTTATAAATCTTAGCTATTTTTTATTGTCTTTTTGGCAGAAAAAGCTCTGATTTTATTTGTTAATTCTGCTTTTGCTGTCTAATACATTCCTTATATTAATTTATTTGGCTTTGTGAGGACAGTCACTTTATAGAGACTTTCCAGCAACTGAGTTGCCCCCATGGTACATTTTCAACATGGATATAACAGTTGCCCGAATTAGTGGCAGGGTGCGTGGTGGAGGGAAAGGCTCTTAGATGTGGTGGGGGCTCTGGAAGGGTCAGTAGATAAAGCTGGAGATGGTAGGGGCCGCTTTTGCTTTTTCACAAGTGGTGTGCAAAGACAGTCCTTAGAGTGTTTTCAATGTAGTACAATGAATAATTTAAAGATGTTTAGAGTAAGTAGAGCATAAATGACAGAAAGAAAATAAAATGAGCACATTTAATCGTCTTAGCAGATCTACCCTGCTCTGATTGCTGTCAGAATTTTCAAAGCAATTAAGTGCTTCGTGGCTTCTAGACGATCATGTTTCTAAATTCAAATTTATGAAATCTTATTATTCAGTGATACTTTTTCTTTCATCAGTGCTATAAACTTCCCACACCATGATTTGAATCTCTTCCTTCTCGAAACAGAGGCAGATTCCCAAAGACATTTTTGTGATACTTGGAAAACCAAGTATCCTCCCTCCCTTTTCAGAACTCAGGGAGAATAATTGAAGTAGGGCCCTGTGGATTTTGTTGTTTTTGTAAAATGCCTGTAATGCATAAATCCTGTTCTGCCAAGAATTCTTACTCTCCAAGACTTTCCATGGAACTAAAGACTCAAAGATCAATAATATCTGTGAGTTGAAGCACCCCTTTACCAACACTTGCACGGGCGCCTACTGTCCCACGGCAGTACTCCAGTGAAGCTGGAGGTGGAAGCACTGACACCAGGCTCCAGATATGAGCAGATCCTCTAAATTTGTCTGAGAAGAACAGAGCTGATATTTGATGAGATAAGAAAGATTTTTTTTAACATTTTTTATTTGCTTTTTGAGAGAGAGGAAGAGGAGAAAGAGAAGGAGAGGAATATCACTGTATGGTTGCCTCTTGCACACCCACTACTGGGGACGTGGCCCAAAACCCAGGCAGGTGTCCTGACTGGGAATTGAACTGGTGACCCTTTGATTTGCAGGCCAGCACTCAATCCACTGAGCCAAACCAGCCAGAGTGAGATAAAAAAGATTTTGGGTAGGGATAACTTGGAAGGAAGAAGAGCAGGAATTCAGTTACAAATGTTCAAAGTTTGAGATATCAATGACTTAAGTGAAAATGTTATTAAGCTCTGTGAGAAGATTCTGATGTCAGGGAAGTTACAGGCTAAAGATAAAAATTTAGAGGTCATGAATAAACAGTTATTATATCATTCATAAGATTGGATGAGATCACCAAAAAGTATAGACAGAAAAGAGGTCGCATGATATCTTATATTGTTAAATTACTATTATTTCAGTGTGTCTGGGGTGAAAATATGTTGAGGTCACTATCTAGAACCTTTTTTAGGCTCTTGTTTTGTCACAGATGTAGCTGGTTAAGATCTTTATTTCAGTGTTGAAAAGGGTTGAGGACCTAGACAATTCATAAAATGAAATAAAATGCAAATGAGTGAAGAATAATTGAAAGATTAGAATAATATCCACAATCCTTTATATGTATTAGATACTGTTGCTTACTCATTAACACCCTCTGCACCCCAACCAATTAACCTAAACTGACTATAAGAATCCCATTCTCTGTTAATGAAGTTGCATTAATGCCCAGGCCTCGGACAATTTCTGTCAATGATGAGTAAGGAGAGGCTTACCAGGGTCATCTGAAAGTGAAGTTAGAGTCTTAAAAGAAAACTATGGGATGGGAAATTAAGTTTTCTGCCTTATCCACTTTAAGCAACACAGAAATCTACCCTACCGTATGTGGGCTAATAGATATCCTTATTCTCCAAGCCATTTAGTTGTTTATCCTGTTAATTGCAGTCAAAGGTATCTGAATGAATGCATCATGTATAGCATAAAATGAATAGTTTCTAGCCACTTTAAGACTACATGTGAATGTTACAGTTAAAGTTGGACTAATTGCATTATTCATAAAAGACTGTGATGGTCTACCTAAGAAATAGTTAGGTTTTGTTTGACTTCAGACTATTGTTTAATTATCATTGAGTTAGGGTGATTTCAAGAGAAAAAGAACTCCATCAAAATGTTCTGTACTTTAACACTACAGTATATTGACGAGGGGCAAGAAGTGAAGAACAATGCTGACAAATGAAATAGATAATAAAGGCTCGAGGGCATAAAAAAGTCAAAGAAAATTATTGTTTGATCAGTTAAGGGTCATATCAGGCTCACTTTGTTCCTAAGCTCCAATTGTCTTTAGTTTATTTGACACACGTCACCTGTGACCTTGTACACTCTAAAAATCAGCATCATAATCATGAAACAATGGCTACATTAAGTAGCTGCAATGCTTATCTCATTTAATTCTTATAGTATACTCTCTTCTAGGATAATGACATAACAAATGAGGAAACTGAGGATCAAAAAAAACCAAGTGACTATTTGATGTGACCCTCTGCTGTGTAGAAATGTTTGTGTACCTCCAAATCTGTAAGTTGATATCCTAAAAACTGAAGTGATGGTATTAAGAGGTGAGGCCTTTGGGAAGTAATTAGGTCATATGTGTGGAGCCCTCACGAATGTGATTAGTGCCCTTGTGAAATGACTCCAGAGAGATCTTTTGCCCATTCCTTCTGCCATTCAAAGATAAAATGATAAGTCTGCAATCAGAAGAGGGCCCTCATCCAACCATGGGGAACCCTGACCTCTGGCTTCCAGCCTCTACAACTATGATCAACACATTTCCGCTGATAAGCCACCCAGTCCGCAGCCCAGGTGAACTAAGATACCCCTCTACCAAAACTAGTAAATGTGTCTACATAAGTAGAAAGTCCTAGTCATTTAGTCCCAAACCCAGATAGTACCTGGCACACTGAGGTGCTATTAAATGCTTATTGAATGAATGACTCAGTTTGCTTTGTTACATTAGAAGTTCATAGTGCACAGCCTCAAATTGAAAAACCTTAGCCACTTCACTACAATATCATCATCCTTAGATGATGGCTGTTAGGAACTTTGAATAAGAAAATAACAACTGACTAAGTCTCCAACTAATCTACTTTTATACACTGACACTGTCTTTGTATATAACAACCCACATGCTGCCACCATGACAACACACTGTCTTTATTAGTCTCATATAGACCATCAGAAAATACATTATTAGACTTTCTTAAAATCTCTCAAACAAGCAGCATCTGGCCTCGTCATGACATGTACCTCTTGCTAAGTGGCCTTAGGCCCTGGCACTAGTGGCAGCCAGCCTGGTTTTGCAGCTCGGTCTCTCCCGGGAACCTCTAAGCCTAGCTCAAGTAGCAGCCATCTGTAGGTCACTTTATAGCTCATGTTGTTAGGCCCTGGGCAGGATACAGGTGGCAGCTGACCTTGGTCTGTACCTCCTGAGAGGACTCAGAGCCAGCACACCTGGTGTACATCTTCAAACCATGTTTAAGTGCCACCTAATCACCTCCACAAGTGACACACTCAAGGGGGAAGACTCAGTGGGCATCAGAGGTCCACTGAAGTAAGTCCTGCTCCATGGGGTGGGCCCATGCACAGCTGATCCTCCAAGGTAGTCCCTGCCAGTTCTTTCAGCTTATCAGCCTGGGGGTGAACTCCTCCCATTGACATACTGAAAGCAATCAAAGCTAACCTACAACAAGAGGCTGTACACAGCATGCAGAAGGGAGTACACCTGGATTGCCCAGTCCAGGTGAACAGGAAGGTAGTGTCACTGGACCCTACAAGACACCTAGTACATTAGACAACTCCACCAAGACTGGGAGACATAGCAGCTCTACCTGATACATAGAAACAAACACAGAGAAGCAACCAAAATGAGGAGGCAAAAAAACAGACCCCAAGTAACAAAAAAAGGGGACTAAATAAAATGGAGGCAAGCAAACTAACACATACAGAGTCCAAAAAAATGGTTGTAATGTTGCTCGAGGAACTTAGTGAGAACTTCAGTAGAAAAAAAAAACATGACAATCATTAAAAAGAGCAGTCAAAAATAAAGAATGAACTAACTGAAATTAAGAATAATTTACAAGGAATCAACAGTAGAGGAGATAAAGCTGAAATCAAATCAGTGATTTGAAAATAAAACACTCAATCAAAATAGCAAAAAGAAAAAAAAATCCAAAAGAAATGAGGATACTGTAAAGAGCCTCTGGGACAACTTCAGATGTACCAGCATCACATCGTGGGGGTGCCAGAAGAGGAAGAGAGCAAGAAATTGAAAATCTATATGAAAAAATGACAGAAGATTTTTCTAACTTGGTGAAGGAAATAATACACAAGTCCAGGAAGTGCAGAGTTCCAAACAAGATGAACCCAAAGAGGCCCACACCAAGACACATCATAATTAGAAGACAAATAGAGAATCTTAAAAGCAGCAAGAGAAAAGCAGTTAGTTACCTACAAGGGAGCTCCCATAAGACTGTCAGCTGATTTCTCAAAAGAAACTTTGCTGGCAATAAGAGTTTGGCAAAAAGTATTGAAAGTGATGAAGAGCAAGGACCTACAACCAAGATTACTCTACCCAGAAAAGCCATCATTTAGAATTGAAGAACATATAAAGAGCTTCCCAGACAAGAAAAAGCTAAAGGAGTTCATCACCACCAAACCTTACACGAAATCTTAAAAAGTATTTTTTTAAGAAGAAGAAGAAAGAGAAAGATTAAAAAATATGAACAATAAAAAGACATAAAATACACATCTATCAGCAATTTAATTTAAATAACAAAATAACCAAGCAGAACAGAAACAGACTCATAGAAACAGAGAACATTTTGATAGCTGCCAGATGGGAAGGGTTGTTGTGGATACAGGTGAAAAAGGTGAAGGGATTAAGAAGTACAAATTGGTAGTTGCAGAATGGCCTTGGGAATGCAAAGCACAGCATAGGGAATACAATCAATAATATTCTAATAACTATTATGGTGTCAGATGGTGTGAGATTTATGGGGATGTTCACTTAATAAGTTATATAATGTCTAATCACTAAGTATATGCCTGAAATTAATATAATATTTTATGTCAACTCTAATTGAAAAATACATAATAAAATTAAAAAATAAATACTTTATAAATGGAATATTCAGTATTATTCTACCCAATTTTGCCTTCTTGATATAAAATCAGAGGTAATGAACAACATATTAAAAAATTTAAACTCAGAGTATGATGTGTTTATGAAGTTTTTATTTAATAGTTCATAGTCATGTGAGACCTGTCATGAGTCTTTAACATTTAGAAGTTATTTTGTTTCTTTAATAAGTAGCAAATAACCTTCTATCTGGCAGGTATAAAATTAGGTGCCAGAAAAACACATACATGAAAACAAAACCAGCTTTGCTTCCCTCAGAACTCCAGCACAACACCTACCACATGCACATGTATGACACATGAATCTGTAAATTTAAAATTAGAGACAATTTGATCAGGTAATGTTACCTTCACTTTTCCCAACACAAACACAACCAATTATCAATGTCGTCTTATACTTGAAGTTTTAGATTTTACTCTGGGAGTCTCATCTTGTCATAACATCAGAAGGTTTAGAACTTCTCAGGTGACAAGATAGCTAAATTAGGAAAAAAAGTGACAGCACATTAATTTCAATCAGAAGGTTGTCTTCTTGTTATGTTTCAAAATATATTTGGTAAAGAGGCATTTTCCTTTACCCCAGGCAATAAAATGTGCTTCGGGAAAGTTTTCAGAAAATAAAAAAACTACCTTATTTCATTATATTTTATATTTAGTGTTAGTGATCATCTCTCAGAGTTTTCTAAGGATAGAAAGGGTGTATAGAACTGTTTGGGTTAATAATCATAAGAAGAGGAATATTGAGCACTTAGTATGTGTTAGGCATTGTGACCCATCTGTCTACATTCATTTTCTCATGTAATCTTTACAATAACATTGTAAAGGTATGTGCTGTCATTTTAAAGAGGAACCTGGTGTATAAAGTAACTTGGAGCTTAAGTAACTTGTTTGGTTCCTAAATGGTGGAGGCAAAACAGAGAACATCCTTTGTCAGTAAAAGGTTCATTTTCATTTGTCCTCAAGGTAACTCTCACATAGACCATTCCTGGTAGAGCAAATATTTTAGTAAGTGAAGACATTTCTAGTCTTCTGCTGTAGATCTTGGGTTATTAACTGCTCTTTTGTTACTTCCTCTCACTTCATATAACCAAAATATCTCCAGCCAGACTCTGGCAACTAGAACACTATCCCTGAGGTCACAGTAATGTTGATGTTTCCGCTCAGACCATCCCCTCCAGAGCCCTGTTCTGCATCCCCGACTCCCAGCACACGCTGCTGGCTCCAGGTGGCAGTGATGGGCACCTTGTTACTAAGACCATTAACAGTGAGCATGGCTGTGGCTGGGAGAGGAAACTCTCAGTCTGGGGTGAAATCACAATGCACACTGGACACTAAAGCGACAGGAAGAACTCAGAGTGTAACTGTGAAAGGCACCATTTTTATTTCCTTAGAGACCCTGTGGTGTTGAAAGCTCATTGAAATATTTTATTCTCACCTTTCCATGAGAGGTATTATTCTTAATGTGGAAAACAGGAGGAAAACCCCCCTGAAACAAAAACCTGAAAGGTAATAGAAAAAATTGGGTTTCACCCAGAGTCCTGTGAATCGGTCATGAAGAAAAATTAGTTTCTTTTTTTTTTTTTTTTTAATGTTTGTTTTATTTATTTATTTATTTTTTTAATAACTTTATTTGGTTACTTTTCAAGCACATTTTTTTTTCCCTCTTCCCCCTAGTTTCTTTTTTAAGAAAGAAAGATAGAAAGAAAGAACAAAAGGAAAAAAAACAAAGCTCATCTGGATTTTGGACTTAGTGGGTAAACTTCCCAACTGCTGGCTACTGAGAAGCACCTCAGGTGAGCATCCAGTGTTTGACCCTGCACTAGAGAGGGGCCCGATTGTTCAGATCTGTGGTGGCTGCAGACACAAGGAGGCTGTTCTGTCAGATTCACCAGGGTTGATTAAAATAGGGTCCTGATTTCAAGACACATGATTGGATGGCCTAGACCTGGGTTTCTCATCCTTGGCGTTTTGGGGCTGGTAACTGTCGCGAGCACTGTCCTGTGCTGGTGGGGTGCTCAGCAGCATTTCTGATGTCTGCCCACAAGGTTCCCTCCCTGGATCGTGACCATCAAAAATGTCTCCAAACACTGCCAAGTGTCCCAGTGTAAATGGGTAGTTGACACAAATTAATACCAAATAGAGATTAGACTTTTCATAGTTGAAAATTACATATACTCTAAATCACAACCTCCCTCCTTCCCGGGGGGACACTGCTCACTTGCATTACTGCCTGAGTTCAGCCTCCCCAGCCCGACCCTGGTCAGTGGAAAAATTGTCTTTCACCAAATCTCTGGTGCCAAAAAGGTTCCTGACCACTGCTCTGAATTACCATTATCTGAATTGTCCAAAGACAAATGGTGCTGGTGACAACTACAAAAGGCCTAGAGTTTTGTGTTGTTTGCCAGGGAACACAAGGGCAGAGCGGAGGAGAAGAAAGGAACAGCAGATAAATTAACGAGGCCAACCTGGTCACGTCAGGGGGACGTGCAGACACAAATTAAACAGGTCTCATCTTTGAACCATTGAATAAAAACAAACATTTTGTATTTGCGCATAAACGTTTAAACTGATTCCATGAACACATAGAATGGCTTTCTTTTCATTTCTTTACGTCTTTTGTTATTAGTTTGCCTTTTTCCTCATACCCAGGTGTCCTTGTACCCATGAACCCTCCTGATCAGCACTGACATCTCTGTCACATAATCAATAACCAAATGTGGATAGATCTGCTCTTGGGGTATCTCTTCTCTTCCATTTGTTTTTTTCTTGTCACCTTGTCTTAACTATTACAGTTTTATAATAAGTCTCGATATGGCTATGTCTTGATTTAATGCTGTACTGTTTTTAGCATTCTTGGCCCTTTTTTCTTCATGTAGCTTGTAAGCCTGTAAATTGGCATTTTTATTGGAATTATCTTTAATGTATACATTAATCTGGGAGAAGCATTATATTTTAATTGCATAAACATATACCTTTCTCTACATATTTAGCTCTTTTTAAACTTTCTGTAAAGTTTATAATTTTTGCCACAAGTCATGCACATATTTTATTAGGTTTACTTCTAAATTCTGTGTATTTTAAAGTATACATTTTCTAATTCTTAGTTACTAGCATGGGAAAATGCAATTGTTTTTTGTACATTGTTCTGTCTTGCTGAGCTCTCTGCTTAGATCCCATGTTACCTATAGATTTCCTTGGGTTTCCTATGCAGACAACCATGATATCTACACTCATACTGGTACCACTCATTTATCACGTGAGGGTCTGTGATGTTGTACTTAGCCAAGGTCACGCAATGTGAGAGTGAGCGGGAAAGCTGAGTTCAAAGCCAGATCTGTGGTACCTCAGAGCCTGTGTTCTTCAACCATGCATTTCTGCTGCCTTTTTATTACCCCTTTCTCAGCTTTTTGTTTGACTGATTTTTTTTCAATGCCTATATATTTTTATTTGTTTTGTAGTTTTTTCTTTTTTAAATTCTTACATATTTCTTCCTTCAATAGCTAAGACTTTCAGCAGTAGCTTTGACTTGAATTGAAATATTAAGTAAAAGCAATACAGTAGACATTTTGATTTGTTCTGGATTTTAAAACGATGTTTCTACAATTTCTACAATCAGGTATACTAATGATTGCAGATCAATATATATACTCTTTACTACTTTAATAAAGTCTTTTCTATGCAAAAATTGCTAAAGTATTTTACCATTAATAAAAAATAAATTATTCCAGTACTTTCTTTTCTGCATGTACTTAGATGTTTTCCCCCTCCAAACTATTATTATGATGACTTACATTACTGGCTGTGCTGAATTACAATAAAAGATTTGAGCCTTTATTTTTCTTATTTACACAGTGCAGAAGATAATCTTCATGTAGTAGGTTTTGGTGAGGATTAAATTAGATCTATCAAAAATTGGCACAGATAAAGGCCATGCTCATCAGATCTTCTTTTTGCTACACCAGATCCACTGTCCACTCAGGCTTTGAGCCCTGGGATCACATTATTGCTAGACAGCATTCTGGCTTCTGTCTCTATTTAAGTTCAGCCAGTAGGAGGTGGCAGCAAGCCATTGAAGAACTGCAGGAGGGAGAAGTAGTACTGTGGATTTCCTCAGCCACCCCCTTGGCGGGTAGCACCGGGTTGCCTGCCTCCCTCTGCTGAAAATCTCACTTTTTATCACAAGGCCCGTTCCAGACAGTTGTCAGATCCAGATTCTGCTAAGATATGGTTATGGATGGTTTGAAAGCAAGTATTTCTGTTCAGGGGAACATGTACTCATTGTCCTGAGTGATTTAAATGACTGGATTAATAATCATTATCTCAGATGGTATCAAACTGTTTTTGTATGATCAGAAATTTGGACTCCTTGCAGCTTTTAAACAAAGCCCAGCACAGTGCTTTGAAGTGTTACAAAGGCTCTGTAACATTTGTTTTGCCCAAAAGAAAAAAATAAGGATGGTTAGGAAAGGGTTTTGGGGATAGAAATTTGAATCATTTTCATAGTTTTCAAGTTCACTGTGCTCTGCAAACCCATATCACCTCCAATCTGTGATATTCTAATGGAAATTATCTAGCATGAGTCAGATCTGAAAAGCAAAGGTGTGGGAAATTATTTCATGTATCAAAAGGCACCACATTTACTCTAATTTTCCTGTTGGCTGTGCCGACCGTCTTTCTCATTTTGGAATGTCTTCCATAATTTTGTAAAAGGTCATGGACTGACATAATGGGTCTGGTAGAGGTTCAGTGCAAACTGAAAAATTGTTCAATAACCATCGCAGTGGGAAAGCTGTACCAATCCTTTGTTTGATGATGTTTCTGAGAATTATCCCAGAATAAACAAAGAATTTTAGGTGCATTTTAAAATCCAAGGTGCTAGAGGCTATGGTTTTCCAGTTCTTTTTCGGAGGTTAAACGATTACCTCTGGAAAAGGATCATTGAAAATGGTAACCCACTGGTCTATCTTTTCCTTGGCATTTCACATTCTGTTTCACCCACACAGGTATGATACTGAGTCCTATCTGAAGAGAAAGGTAATAAATCTTACTGAATTTGATTACTTATAAAAATATTTAAGATGCATAATTTCAAAATAGACAGTCCTAAATATAGTCTCACAGTATTGAATCTCTGCATCGTTCATCTTCCTCACCCGTAACAGTAAAGGACATTGACTTGTGTTTAACAAAGTTTATAGAAAGTCTAATAATTATATGAAAATAGACCAAATAGAAAAAGAATGTAGAGAGCTTCTGGACTGGCTCATTTAAAATCCTCCCAACACCATTCTATTGTGCCTTCTTGGGCTGAAACACTAGCAAGGGCATGTATTACATCTCCCGGTCTCTCAAAGGTAGAGTTCCAGGTGTAAGCCAAGTGTTACCATCCAGGGATGCTGTCTCTCAGAACGGAGTTACGTGAAGGGAAAGACAGCACTGGGGGCACTTGTTTTGCCAGTGGAGGTCGTGGCAGAGGCCACATGTTTGTGTCATCAGCTGCGACAGAGACTTCCTGATCTGACAGCTTCCTGTTGTGGAAGGAGCAGCAGCTCCTAGAAGCTCAGCCCATTTCTGCAGCCCTGCCAACGATTCCATGAGCTGCCTCTACCCCTTGAAAAGTCTCTGTCTTACATTAGGAAAAGGGATTCTGTTGCCCACCTAAAGACCCTACCTAAGACAGTTGAATATTAGATCATTGCATTCTTAATAGAGCTGAAATTTACAATGACAGGAAAAGAATATGGCCTTTGAAATGCGGTTTTCAATATGGTTGATTTCCTTAGTTTGCACTAGACAGTGTGCAAAGCCCTTGGAGTACAGCTCCCGGGAAATTCTCCGAGTGAGCCTGTAAACACAGGTATAGGAAGCATGATGACCAGAGAGAGGGCGAGGAGAGGCTGACTGGTAAAAACAACCGAATAGTAAACATGACTGGAAGAGCGACATATAAAGCTTGTTGTTCTCTGAAGCCTGACATTATTTGAAATCAGACAATTTAGGAAGGGAGAAAGGAGATGGGAAGGAAAAGAGGGAAAAAAAGAAAGAGGAAGAACATCTGACACTTCATAATATTATTTCTCCTGCATGATATAGAAACATTATCTTCTTTGAAATGTCATCACAATATATCAAATATGTGGAGAACATCAATCCCATTTCAGAGGTGAGAAAATCGAGGGTCAGTGCCTGGGATTTGAAACCACATCCATCAACCCCAGACCTTACACTGTTTTCAACTCAGTCTAGTGTGAGGGGACCAGGGCGAGAGTTGCTCAGATTTCTGCTTGTCTTTGCAAAGTTCTGAGCTGAACGCCCAGTCTAGAGCATTTTTCCTTTGGACTCTAATTAGAACTTTATGATATTTTCTGCTACACAAATTCAAAATTTTATACTTTGGACATTTACTGAATATATTTGAAATGAGGACATGAATGTTTCCAGATGTTTCTTCTCACTCCTGAAAACTTTGCTGATTTGGCCTGATAGCTCCTAGAAATAGCTCTGCGGGGCTAGGGAAGTGCAGCGTCAGGAGCCATACGCCTGCCAGAGTGAACCCTGAGAGGTTTAATCCA
This sequence comes from Artibeus jamaicensis, assembly GCF_021234435.1. Taxonomy (NCBI): domain Eukaryota; kingdom Metazoa; phylum Chordata; class Mammalia; order Chiroptera; family Phyllostomidae; genus Artibeus; species Artibeus jamaicensis. The sequence continues at coordinate 5,575,337 of NW_026521812.1, read as the reverse complement.
AACGACCCTGTAGATGAATAAACTTTTCAGTATATGCTTCATCGCCAATAGAGTTTACTTTATTTGTTTGATAACTGCTTCTAATGATCTAACATAACACATTACATGGGTAAGAAAATGCTTAATAATATGAGACTTCATTGCTACTTCAGATCAAAGAAGAAGAATGTATATGTATTTGTTGGGCATTTGGGTGTGTGTGTTGCAAAGATTCACTCCAAAAAAGCTAAAATTTTAGCTGTAAAAAGAGATTAAATTGCATGTGTAATGTGAAAAGATTCTTTGGTTAGTAAATATTGCCATTCTCAGCCCTGAAACAAGCAATCGCTACAATTTATTTCAGGTTGAATTACTTACTAAAGCTGCCTCACCTGGGTATCCTTTTGTCAAGGACCTATTGTATGTTCATCTAGCGCCCCCTTGTGTAATAACTTTTAATAACAAAGTTCAGGAGTCAGTGTTTGTATACTGTGCTAAGTTTTGGTATCTAATTCTAAAGGAATATAGTCAGTAGATAGTGGCATTGTTTTCTCTTCTTTGTGGAGCTTTTTGGCATTTCAAAAGTCATATATAATAAAAGCTATTAAAAGGGGAGATACAGGACATTTCTTAATAAAATCTAAATCACTCTCAGGAGGCAAAGGAAAAATAATTTTGTAAAACGGGTCAATTAGTTCTCATAGAATCTTGGCATATTATGGCACCAAGAAAATGTGGCTATATTATGAGAGCGGGGTGTGGCCGGCCCTTGGTCCCAGTGTGCAAACGCTGCTGTCACCACCCGGGGCTGGCACAGGCAAAGAGCATTGCTGGTGCTCCCCACAAAGCATTATTTCCTGACAACTTTGTTAAAGTGTGATACAAAGCACGGAACACAAAATCTAAGTTCTTAGCCATTTTTACGTGCACAGTACAGTAGTGTTAACTCTATGCACACGTGTCCTACAGATATCTAGAACTTTCTCATCTTGCAAACTGAAACCCTGTAGCCACTGAACAAAGTCTCCTTTTCCCCTCCCTGACAACCTTTCCTTTTTTCAGGAAATCCCTTGTGAAAAGACAGAAGCGGCCTGACTCCAATCAAAGGCAGGGGGAGTGGCGCCCTGCCCACTGGACCCTCCTCTGGGTAGGTGTGTGAGCCCGTGGGCTTCTCAGGACCTTGGTTTGACACGATATTTACAGACTTTGTTCCTCCCCACTGTCAAGAGTTGAATTGCGTTGTGTTGTAGCCTGTCAAGCCCTGGCAGGTCCACTCTCGATTCAGGGACATGGGAAGAAAATGTGCGGAGCCATGGGGATGCTTGACAGGCCTTTATTCCCGAGTGGGTAAACTATGCACGCTGCAAGCTGTGTGTCCCTAGTGAGAAGCCCCTACTGGTTTAAGTACTGGAGGCAAACAAAGCCAGACTCAGGCCAGAAAATTATATAATGTAGTATAATCCAGCTCATTTGAGCCTACTTCATGTCACGGGAACAGTTTATCAGACCCAGTCTCAAGGCTGTGAGAACACTACTTACCAGGCCCATTCAAGTTTATGGGAACACTGCTTCCCTTAGTTACCCAGACTCATGGGTGAGGAAGCTAGACTGCCTCCACTTACCCTACGTGTGTCCTTTCTCCCAACCCCCAAATGTACAAGTTGCCGTCCTAACTCCCAGTACCTCAGAATGTGACCCTATTTGTAGATAGATTTTTACAGAGATAATCAGATTAAAATGAGGTCACTAGGGTAGGCTCTCATGCAACAGGACTGGGGTCCTTACAGAAAGAGGAAATTTGTGAAGATAATGTCAGAGATTGGAGTGATACCTCTGTGGGCTAAGGAACACCAGAGGATGCTGGTAAACCACCAGCAGCAAGAGAGCAAGGGGAGAGGCCTGAAACAGACTCTCTCAGGGTCCTCAGAGGGGCCCAACCCTGATGATTCATCTTGGACTTCTAGCCTCCAGAACTGGGAGAGAACAAATTCTCTTGTTGAAGCCCCCTAGCACGCTAATGTCCCGAGTTTGCCACCGGTGGCACTGTGGATTGTTACTGTGGCCGAAGTGGCAAAGCCAACACAGACTTAGGGTCTAGGCTCACACATCAAAAACCCAGAGATGTGAAAATCTTGTATTATAATGTAATGAAATATTCTATTGCGGAAAATAATTAACTCAGTGAAAATGTGTCATCTAATTCCCTGTGAAGGGGTTCAGAATGTGCTGCTCCCAAATATGCCTCTTTGATGTAAGGAATATCTTGAGCTGGTTATTTTTAAGAAATAGCAGACCCAAGAGAAGCTCTGGAAAGCAAGTAGAAATCACTCTTTCGTAGGGGACACTTACATTTACAGCAGTCCCCCCTCATCCCTAGGGGTACATTGCAAGACCCCAGTGGATGCCTAAGGCCACAAATCAGTGAACCATATATATACACACACACACACATATATACACACGTATATGTATATGTATGTATATACACACATATACATATATACACATATATTACATTTTTTCTGTATATATACCTATGATAAATTTTAATCTATAAGCTAGGCACTATAAGAGATTAATAACAACTACAATAGAATAGTTATAACAGTATACTTCTATGAAAGTTTTGTGAATGGCTTTGGGACTATTATTAAGCAAAACAAAGGTAACAGGAACATAAGACCGCAATTCTGCAACAGCTGACCTGATACCCCGGTGGCTAAGTGACAAATGGCGTGGAGAAGTGGAACGAAGGCATATTTCATGTCCCAGGTAGGAGGGCGTGAAAAGGCATGAGATTTCATCATACCACTCAGAACATTGTAAAATTTAAAAGTTATACATTGCTTATTTATGGAATTTTTTGTTTAATCTTTTTGGACCATGGTTGGCCACAGGTAACTAAAACTGTGCAAAGTGACACTGCGAATGGGAAGGAGCCACTGTATAAGAAAAACCTTCATTTCTAAAAATGTTATTTTTCAATTACAGTTGACACTCAGTATTATTTTAAATTAGTTTCAAGTGTATAGCATAGTGGTTAGAAAATTATGTAATTTATGACATGATCCCTGATAATTATCATACCCACCTGTAATAGTACCATACGTAATTATTATAATGTCATTGACTACATCCCTATGCTGTCCTTTGCACCCCTGTGACTCTCCTGTAACTGCCCATTTGTACTTCTCAATCCCTTCACCTTTCTCACCGAGCCCCCGAGCCCCCTCTCACCTGGCAACCCTCAGTTTGTTTTCTGTATCTATGAGTCTTTCAATTTTGTTAATTTTGTTCTTCAGATTCATCGTATAAGGGAAATCATATGTTGTTTGTCTTTGTCTGACTTATTTCACTTAACATAATACCCCTGAAGTCTACCTGTACTGTCATGAATGGTAAGATTTCATTCTTCATTATGGCTGACTAATATCCTATTGTATAGATGTACCACTTCTTCCTTATCCATTTGTCTATGGGCACTTGGATCATTACTATATTTTTGTTATTACAGATAACTCTGAAATGAACATAGAGGTACATATCTTTTCTAATTAGTGTTTTGGAATTTTTTGGATATATGGAAATAGACAAAGGTAGGTTTACAGTTGTAATACAAATAAATGATACAATAGTTAATAAAAATAATACAAGAATAAGCTTGCTTTACATCTTCGCAACTGTAAACCTACTCTTGCCTACCCTGCATATCTAGAAGAGGAACTGCTGGACCATAAGGTTGTTCTATTTTTAATTTATTGAGGAACCTTCATACAGTTTTCCAAAGTGGTTGCACCAATTTACAACCTGCCTATGGTGCACTAGGGTTTCCCTTTTGCCCCATCCTTGCCAACACTTGCTGCTTGTTGATTTATTGGTGATAGCCATCCCACAGGTGTAAGGTTAGTTCCGATTAGTGGCCTTGAGCATCTTTTCATATTCAGATCATCTGAATATGGAGAAGTGTCTATTCAGGTCCTTTGTCTAGTTTTAAATTGGATCGTTCATTTTTGGGGTATTGAGCTGTCTGACTTTTTAAAAAGATTTTATTTATTTGTTTGTTTGTTTGTTTATTTATTTATTTCCTTTTTGAGGTTTAGAGGAGAAGTAAGAGAGAAAGAGAGGGAGAGAAACACTGATGTGGGCGAGGGGCATTGATTGGTGGCCTCTTTGCACACCCCCAACCATCTTATAATTTGTCTGAGTACAAGTCTTTTACCTTATTGGTGACTTTATTTCTAGGTATTTTATCTTTCTGGCACAGTTGTAAATGAGATTGTTTTCTTAATTTCTCTTTCTGATACTTCATTATTGCTGTATAAAAATGCAACGGATTTCCAAATTTTTATGTTGTGTCCTGCTACTTTCCTGGGTTTGTATACCAGTTCTAGAAGTTCTTTGGTGTAATCTCCAGAGTTCTCTATATGTAGTATCTTGTCACCTATAAGTAATGACCATTTACTTCTTTCTTTCAAATTTGGATGCCATTTATTTCTTCTTCTTGTTTGAATGCTGAGGCCACCACTCCCAACACTATGTTGAATAAAAGCAATGAAAGTGACCACCCCGCTTCTCCTCCCCTACACTCAGAACCTTCCTGAACATTTATTTTTTATGTAGAATTGTTTTAATGTGACTTCCTGAACATCAGGACATTCCACCATGAGTATATCAAATGAACCTTAAAAAAGAAAAAAAAGCATTTTCCTATGTAATTAAAATAACATTTTCTCACTTAAAATGTTGCTTTAAATCTTTTGTAGTACCTAATAACAAGTCCGCATTTAATTCCTCTAAATGTCCCCCAAACCGTATATAATTACAAAACAGAATCCAATCTGAGATCACACACTGCACTGATTTAAGTCCCTTTTAGTCTGGTTAGTCATATTTTAACAGCACTGCCTTGCGGATAAGACCGGCTCACAGTGATTTATCTGCTGGTTGCTTATAGCAACATTTACCTTCTCCTGCAAGTTGGAGATTAGATATAAAGGCTTGATTAGATCTGAACCTTTTTGGCTACTATACACCTAGATGATGTGCTTTACTTCATATTGCATTTTGTCATGACTCGTGACATCTGGCTGTCCACCAGTGGAATATTGAGAGAGACCACAGTGGGTGGGGACTGATGCCCCTCATTAGTGTTAGTGTTACTGTGGCCCCCCACAGGTGTCCAGTGCCCACCCAATCATTCTTTTCTGGGGGCAACACCAATCCCTTACTTGAATCAATAATTGGACTATTTCAGAATGATTATTTTATTATTTTTAAATTTTATCATTACTATATGTTGATTGAGGCATTCCTCATTAGCTGGTGCTACCTGGTTACCCTGATAGGAAAGAAAAAATATCATTCTTCCTCCATCCTCTTAGATCCTTGGCTGAGACCTCCCTGTAATAAAAAGACAGATCAACAGGAGAAAAAACAGCCAAAGTTTAACAACATGTATACCTCCTGTATACATGCTAGACATCCAGGAAAACTCAGTAACTCTCTGAAATGGCCCATGCCACCACCTTAAAAATCATCTCTAGCTAAGATAAAGAAGATGTAGATGGGGTAGGGGAGCCAGTTATCAAGCAAAAAAAACAAAACAAAACAGTAAATGGGTGGATTTGAAAAGCTACCTTCTCCACTGGTAAGAGTTAGCCACCCTCCTCTTCCTGCTGTAGGAGTCAAACTAATGCCCATACTCCCTTGCTTTTCTACATAATAATATATCTTGAAAAATCTCTCCACAATGGTGTCTTTCCCTTCCTTCCTTCCTTCCTTCCTTCCTTCCTTCCTTCCTTCCTTCCTTCCTTCCTTCCTTCCTTCCTTCCTTTCTTTCTTTCTTTCTTTCTTTCTTTCTTTCTTTCTTTCTTTCTTTCTTTCTTTCTTTCTTTCTTTCTTTCTTTCTTTCTTTCTTTCTTTCTCTCTCTCTCTCACCTGAGGAATATGTTCATTGATTTTAGAGTCAGAGGAAGGGGAGGGGAGACAGAGAGAGAGAGACATCAAAGTGAAAGAGAAACGTTGATTGGTTGCCTCCCGTGCACACCCTGACTGAGGATCAAACCCGCATCCTAGGTACGTGCCCTGACCAGGGGTCAGACTGCAGCTGTTTGGTGCATGGGACCGCCCTCCAACCAACTGAGCCACCGGGCCAGGATTCTACCTTTTTCTAACTTCGTATTGAGTTCCCTGATCCAGCATCTTTTGAATCGTCTCTCTCTGTTTAGGGACTATGTAGCTCCACAAGTGTAGATAAAGGCAAGGAAAAAGTATTCTCAGGCCCTGCCCTGTCTCCTCCCACAGGATGGTGGCAGCAGGGCAAACAGCAGCGTCTGGCACTCTGCAGGTAGCAGTCATGGGGATGCCTTGTCAGGCCCCATCTACAGTGATCTTTGCGACCTTGTTCCCAGAAAGCCTTGAGTCTGCTTTTCCAGACCATCCAACATTTCCCTGGGCTGCCTGGGATCCTTCAATAAACACCTTTATCTGTTTAATGGGCCAGAGTATACCTTTCTGGCTCTCAAATAGAAGACGTGACCTAAATATTCTTTGTAAACAATACTAAATATAGAGAGTGAGAAAAAAGGAGTGTGCCATCTGTTTTTACTTTACCTGTAATAAATTATCTTTGACCTCCTCTCTCTTAGCTTGTCTTCAACATGTCTTTTATCTTCATTATTTTGCTTTAAAATGTACAAAAAACAAAAGAAAATAAAAAAGCAATCAAGTTTTGAATTCTGCGTTTTTCTTTTTCCTTATGCACCAGGATTAAAATTGAAGATACTAAACTGAAGTTCAGCCCTCCGCCCAACACCAGCATTTCCCATTACCCATCACCCTTCCCTCTCGTTCCGTGTGAGATGGCACACAAGGAGGCATGGCACAGAGAGGAGGGTTAAATTGTTGGCTTTGGGTTCCTGCAGAGATTCTTGTAAACTTCCCTCAGCTGTGGAGACATTCATCTTTAAACCTTGATTTTCAATGTCAAAAGCCAGATATCTAAATCTAATAAGGAATTTGGTTAGTTGGTTTTCAGATGTCCAAACATACTATCTTTGAATATGTAGGGGCAGAAAAACTTCCCCTTCTTCCCTTCTAGGTTCTTTTAGCTGGTCTAATAATCAAATTGACATAGGGTAGGCTAACAGGAGAAAAATAAATTTAATTACATATGTACAGAGCCCCATAATGACATGAGACTCAAAGGCAGTCAGGCACCTGAAGCTAACGTATCTCCCTGAGCTGAAGAGAATGGGGTTGGGTCTGGGGCCCATGGGGCAGGAAGGCAGCGCATGGAAAGGTGAGGCGAGCTAGTGTTCGGGGAACAGTTATTTGTGCTGACAGGCAGATGAGTCTTTCTGATTAAAAAGGTTATTTCTGGTACAGCTCTCTTGCTCGTACAGGCCTCTACTTGTTTAGGCAGTTAAGAGGGAGGTAAAAAACTTTTTCTGAATCTGCTGGGTCTTAATTGCCTTCCACTTCCAATAATCAATATGCCAAAGTGACACATTTTGAGGTGTCTTCCCAAATATTCTACTCCCCCTCAAATATAAAGAACAAAACCAGGAGAACTCGCATCCTAATGTTTATGCCAAAACATAGAGCAGAGAAGAGTGAAGGATATCCTTTGGAAGGGCTGGGTTTGTCTCCCACTCCTAAGGGAGCTGAGGCTGGGTGGGTAAGTGGACCAGGAGAAGCCTTGCAGTGATGGAGGAGGATAGGAGAGAGCTCTGCAGATCTGGCTGTCCAAGAGCAAAGGGGCACAGCAGAAGCAGTCAGTAAGGGACTACCAGAACAATTAACAGCATAAGTGTCTACAGAGAAGTGACCACATGACGTTCAAGTTAGGGATCTTGACCCTTGCCTGCCTGTAATACCACAGTCCTAGTTACGTATCACGTAGCTCACTGCCTGGACTATGCAAGCTCAACACCAACGTTGCTCACTATTATTTTGAATAGGCAGGAGCACTCTTCAGATGGTTTTGGAATCAAGCACTTACCCAGTTACTACTGAAAGGAGGGACTGGCTCATTCCCCAAGAGAACAGTGCGCAGAAGTGCTCTGGGCACATGGAGACCTTTCCGGAGGGTCAGAGTAGGGAATGCAGTGCTACACTGGATTCCAGGAAGCCGGGAACTCTGCACTTTGCTGGCGACTCCGGCAGTCTCTGATGTCAAAGGAGCTGCGGTCAGGCGGCATGGATTCAGGGAAGGGGAGCAGGGAAAGGGATGCTCTAGGCCTGTGGCCAAGAGAGAAGGCTTGGTTATCCCAACATCGTGAACGCTCAGAGACCAGTCTGGGTAGAGCATAACGTGATCTAGCAAGGCTGGTAACCAGGGACTTAATTTTCTGCTCTTTCCCTTGTGCTCTTCTCTGGCAGAGGTGTGCTTCCCATAACTCCTCCATTTCTGCCTAACTCTCCCCCTGAGCCTCTTACTTCTGTCTTTCATCTCTTGATTCTTAACCACCAATCTGTAAGGCCTCAGGCTGCTTTTCATAGTTAACATACAAGTTTACTTTAAGAATGTGTGAGGATTTGTGCTCCTTTCCTTATAATAGGATGTAAACTCCTTTAAGGCAGGAGTCCATCTTACATTATGTAAGGAGACACCTTACATTATATGCTATGCAAACAGAGGAGAATTTTCAAACGTTAACAGACTGACATCAGTTCTGACGACAATGCCCCGGCTCTGTCCTCAGCATCGCAGCTGAAAATATCAAATAGCACTAGATGTTCCAAATGTGTTTGTTTTTCTTTCCCAAGCAGACTAGATGGCATTTTCTTAAGCAATGTCACCTTACTGGCTCACCAAACCATGACCTTGTCCAACAGATTTGTCTGGCACATGACATCATAGAAGCTGGAGCTGATACTTTCAAATGAAACAGGATTTCTGGCTTTCCCTGTGGGCTCAAAGTATTTGGGTGTTTGTTTAGGTTTTCCTAGCTTTTTTTCCACATTTCATTTTATTAAAAACTTTGCAATGACTAGCAAATTAATGAACTTTAACATGATACTATATGTATAACACCTAACGCAGCTTTTATCAAGCAAGCGCTCCCACTGTGAGCTGTTCTTATTACCCGGTCACAGAGAAACATCTCATTCCTCCTTCTGTAATGCAACCACAGGCCACGTGGAAAGTGATGTTTGGGTTGCTGGACATACCCCACCATTCTCCCTGCATTTCCTACTTTCTCCAGTGGCGACAAATATTAGCACAGGAAGAACTGCATGAAAAGAGACTGCGCCTTCTTTGTGCTATTCACAGCCTCTGTTACCCAGAAAGGACTGGCTTTGTGTCCTGTTTCCTCAGGGACATTTTGCACAGCTACATTCAGTGTGACTGTTAGCAGTCATGGCAGGGAATTTTTTATTCAGCCAAAAGTAGACACCCACACAATCTTAAAACTTGACGAGGAAGCTAAAGCCTCTCTTGAAAAAATTATATGCAAGACATTTACCATCCTTTTGAGTAGTCTACTCACTCTGAATGGATCTCTAAGGATACTGTTTAAGTCTGTAAAATGTATAGGAGACAATTTCTTGTATGAACATGCTTCTCCTTCAGCCAACAAAGTAGTGACACTTTTTCCTGGCGGGGAACTTTAAATGAGGACATGCAATATCAGTGTGTGCCTCACCCAGGGGTTCTCAAATTTTCATCTACATCAGACTCACTCAGGAACTACAAGAAAAGTCAAATCCAGGCCTCTCCATTCCCAGGCCCTCCTGTACACACAGATTCTCATTTAATAGGTCACCCAGGAATCTGCCTTTTTAACTGGTGCACCAGGTGGCTCACTGGCAGGTGGTGCAGAGATTGCAATTTGAGAGCCACTGATAAAGCCCATTCACAGTCTTTCATGCAACGAGTATTTACGGAGTACTCAAGATAAAACTGGGGACCATGAACAAAGCTGTGTACATAGCGTGTTAGAAGGATAAAGAACACTGATGAAATAGAGTTTTCAAAGCATGTTCCCATCCATCATTTCCCGTCCCTATGAGAAAGGCAGAGTAGCAATTAGTATTTCCATTTCACATGCACACACACAAACTTAAGTAATTTCCCCAAGTTTCTATGGCTACTAGATGGCAGACATGGCTAACATCCAGAATTTTTGATGGCTGGGGCTGACAGAAAGAAAGCTATAATCGTAACTACACTACCCTTCCCCTACGAAATACAAAAGCTGTGCTTACACAAATGTGCATTGCTCTGTTCATCCTAGGGAAAAATGAGAAGCAACCTAAACCTTCATCAGTAGGAGCCCGGTTTTTAAAAAAACAATAATCATGTGCCCGTACAGTGGAATATTTTGAAGTCTTCAAAAAGGAAAAGATCTCTATTAACATAGAACAATACTTTCTTTTGTGCAAAAAAGTTATACACAAGTTTAAAATTCTGAAAGGCCATTTGCTTCTGAGAGAGAGAGAGAGAGAGAGAGAGAGAGAGAGAGTTGTAATAGGTATGGATTACAGCTATATTCCTTGGCACCCTGGTGAACAGGTGCTGTTGGACCACATTAATCAGTAGAGATTTCACTGGACCCTCTATGGAACAGTGCATGAGAGGTTATTTCTCTGAATAAAGTTGCATTTGAATTCGAGAAGCATCTGGCAGAGAAAGAAATCACTGCATTGGGGATGATGGACATTGGCCAGGGGCTTTTCTTCTTAGACTCACAACTCTGTCCTTAACTATAATGATAATATTTATTATTTTATTTCATAAGATATAACAGTATAATATAAATGCATGTGTCTAACACAGTAAATAATAAAGGTGTTAGTTTATGAGTCAAATATTATGAAAACAATATCTAATAATTTTAAAATAATCATTGTTATACATTTGTCAAAGGGAAGGCTTTTAGCAATTTTCTTGCAGAAGGTAAATCTTCGAGTCTTGAAGGGCAAGAAACAAAGAACATATTTCAAAAAAATAAAAGTTTACTAACTCAAAACTACAGAGGACATTAGGATGATATTTTATTAATGTTTCTTGCATGCTTTTCAGAATTGAGTAGTGTGTATTACCAATACCATTCTACTTTCAACCAATTACTGTGTGCCCTCCTGGGCAGGCCCTCGGGGCGAGGGTGACAAGACAGACTGCCTGCCTCTGAGAGACAGCAGTCTTGCCCTTTATTTTTCAGTCTGCAATAAATTCTGATCAAAGTGGAACAAGCATAGGCGCATTCCTCAAATGATGGGCCTTTGTCTGCAAAAAGGCTCTTGGCTGGCAGACTAGTGTCTTTAGTGTCTGGTTTATTATTTTTTCAACAAGATGAAATGCTTTTTATGCTCATCAGTACTAAAATTTAGGGTTTTTTTAAACAAAAGACTATTTTTATTGTTTTTACTCTACTCATGAAAAAAATAAAGCCTGAAGGAAAATAATATTTAGTCCCCATAAGCGTAGCTTGTGGCACTTCTAGGTCGTGCCCCCACCCGCATTCATTAAAAATCTGACAGAAGCAAGAGACTGTCCTGCATATGAACACAGGCACGTGCCCACGAAGCAGAGTGGAAAATTTCAGGAGCTCACCCATCCCAAAACCCATCCACGGACACCAGTTAATCAAGCCTGGTCTAGAACTTTGTTCTTTTCCAATGCAAACCTGGCACTATTTATTCAGCAAATATTTTCAGAGCACCTGCACTGTGAGAAAGCGCTTATGTTAGAAGCGGCAAAGCAATCCGTGTTTACCAGGCCCTCTGGGTGACGCTGACGCAGGTTAAAGTTTGAGATCCAATGGCCTAAACCGAAATATGCTCTCCTTAAGCCCTGATCCATGGATGTTTTGATTTATTTGGTCCTGTGTAGGGGCCGACATTGTGTTTAAGCCCTCTCTAGGAAATTCTCACAGGCAGCCATAGTTGAGACTTGTTGGTTTAAATACCGGAAATGTGATTTCTGGTTCCTGATAAGCATTTATAGTCACAAAAGGAAGAAAATCTGTTATATGCACCTATGTATCTATGGCTCCCAGCATGCACAGTGGCCCTAGGCTGGGGGCTCTGAAGGGGTCCGGTAGGACAGGCAGTCCTGCTTCATCCAGGAGGGCACTCTGGGAGCTGTGGTCCGACACCCCACCTTCCCTTTGGCGGACTTACTGTTCAAGAACAGGAGCTCCAAATCCTGCTTTCCAGTTAATTAATAAATATTAATTTCTCTTTTAGAGTTGTTTTAATGAAAAGGACAAGCCACAACCTCCAAGTGATCTGTATGAAACTAGAGGATAGGAAACTCATTCCTGGGGTGGAGGCTTCAACTTCCAATTGCTTTCCTTAGGGACAAATAGATCAATTTTTGTTACTGATCAGCCAGTCTGCTAACAATTTCTGTTAAGACACCTATTTCACAAGTAACGGAGCAATCTTTTTTTTTTGAAGAGTTCGAAGTCTTTTGATTTACATGAGAGACAATTTTTGCAAGTCACTGTCCTCTGGAAAAGCTGCATGGAGTCTCTAACACCAGAGAAAAGCAACTGCCTTGCCCAGTTGAGGGGTTTTAATTTAATAATGAAATACACATATAATTTTTAAAATAATAAATGCACCATTTTATTGAGCATTTATCATAAATGAGTACCATCAGATTGGATATATTACATACACTAGTCAATATAGTCTTTACGGGAATCATTCAGTTATTATTATTCCCATTTTGTAGATGTTGTTCAAAGTCAAATACTCAGGATTCCGAACCAGACCTTTCTGACTCCGGAACCTATGGACTTCCCACCACATCGCACTATCTTCCATCCTATTATAACACAGTGAGTCCTATCATTCATATGCTTCATAAGTTACCATGAGCAAAGACTCCCATGACGGAACTCCAAACGCCTTTCACAAAGGAACATTTAAAATGACTGAGAAGGCAGTTGCCCAGTGCTAATTATCTCTACCTGCTCCCATTCCTATGAGAGCTGCCTTTGCTTTAAGCTGGCACCATACTCTAATTCAATATTGGATTCACTTTGGCGGTTGCATGAGCGCCTGAGAATGGATTAGCTTATTCACATGGTCATCTATTATTGTATTCAAGCAACGCAGAGTGATATACTGCTCTAAGATGACCTGTTGTCTAGGTGAAGAGAAGCTAACCATGTTTAAGAAAGACACTATCCACATGGGGCCTGATGAATGTGATATTACTTTATGTTAAGGAGAATAAACAGACTTTCTCAAATCTTTACTTGGTTCAGTTACATGATCCTGACAGGACCTGTGGGAAGAGAGAGTTTTAGACAAAAAGAATTTTGGTACACGTGCTATTTAACAACATCCTGATTCTTCCGAGTGCGTGTTAATCATTATAATGACTTATTTGGCTTGTAACATACTCATACTGTGTTCCATAGGCATAAACAATAGATGTGGAGTCTTTCTTTCTTTTTTTACAATTTTATTTATTTTATTTTATTTTAGAGAGAGGGGAAGAGAGGGAGAAAGAGAGAGATACATCAATGTGTGGTTGCCTCTCCTACACCCCCTACTAGAGACCTGGCTGGCAACCAAGCATGTACCCTGGCTGGGAATCCAACCAGTGGCCCTTTGGTTTGCAGGCCAGCACTCAATCCACTGAGCCATACCAGCTAGGGCTGTAGTGTTTTTTTTAAAAGAATATCCTTATCCATCCATTTTAGAAGCCTGAAGGACTGCTTTGAAAAACGCTATAAAGACATTAGAAGTCTTTTGGGCCCACAGGGTTAATTAATCATTCAGTTCTACGTGGAGTAAAGAAACAATTGTGTGTGTAGTAAGGTACAGTTCTGTAATCCACCCATAAGCCTATTTCAGACCCTTGTGTTACAAATTTGATTTATGAAGGATAATAATAATTTTTAACTGTTAGCTTTATCATATTGGATTAGAGAAGTACATTTCATCATAAGAAAAAAAAGAATGAAAAAAGATCAGCTTACAGCAAAAGGAAAGTTTCAGTCAACACTGATAAAAATAACTTAGGTCCTTGTTCCTGGTTTTCTTACCACAACCATGGTCCCTAAATGCTCAGGCCTCATGTTGGCCTAGAAGTGCCCAATTCTCAAGAAAGAGATGACATTGTGCTTGTTAGAAATATCACTTTCTCCATCCACAAATGAACATTGATTTATTACATTAATAGACCTTTTCAGAAAATTGGAGATTTTAATCTATAAAATATTTATCTGGTCAAGCACAAGTAAAAAGAGAGATGCTTAACTCAGCACATGATGTATCTAATGCCATTGTCATTCATTTGCATTTTATTTATGGAAAAGCAGATGTTAAAACTCTGGAAGTCTAATACAGTATTTTTAATAGCAGTGAAGAGGAAACAATCTAAATATTCATCATTCAAATAAATTATTGTACAATCATTTGCCTGTAATGCTCTTTAGGAGCATTAGAGGCATCTTCAAAAAATTTTAGCAATATGGGAAATGTTTAGAAAATAATTCTGAGAGAAATAAAGGTATAAAATTGTTCTCAATGAACAAAACATGTAAATACATAAAACATTAGAAAGTAATACAGTAGAATATTAGCAGTGTTTTTATATGGGAGGTAGGGTTATGAGTAATGTTTACTTTATTATTTTTCTAAATAAATATTACACATTTTACTTTATTATTTTCCTAAATAAATATTATACACTGGGCATATATTAATGCTTAATAAAATATTATTTTGGTCTATCAGCAGGATAAAAAAGTAAAATTTTTGAGGGATCTGACAAATCATTCAGTGAGTAACAAAAAGTTGCCTGAGTGAAATGATACATGTCCCCAATCAGTCTCATTAGAGATATTCATGTTTGGATGTCAAATTTTCATGAAAATATGTCTGTTTTTCAGAAAACCACAGGTTACTCACATCTGTCCTTGGGAGTCTGGTCTTAAAAGATATTGGTTTGTGTGTAAGCATTGTTTTCATGAAAGAAATAGAAAGAAAGATGCCTGGTGCAAAGCATGTTCTCAAATTTGTTGAATAAATGAATAAATGAGTAGGAGATGATTTCTTAGATTGTGACGTGTGAAGAGGTCACCATTTACCCACTTTCTGTTACCACTGCCATCTTGAATTTTTTTTACTCAACCAGAAAGTATGTTTATGAACATTTTTCCTATGAATATTTTAAGCATAATTTTCTCCAAGCCTTCTCTAGGAGGATTAGTTTTACTTGCTTATAACAGCATTATGAAATCAACTAATAATAAAACTACATGTGTCTTAATGAGGGTGTGATTTTTTTCTGCCAATATAAAAAAGAAAGCATCAGACTTTGAACTTCCATGCAATTCTATGAAACCCTTGAAAACAGTAGAGGCTCCTCCCAGCAGCACATAGCTTTCTGGGTCTTCCCTTGTAATAGAATTTGGTAACCAAGTCCATGGACATTTCACAGTAAATACCACTCACAGCTCTGCTTCGAGCTGCTCTGTTGGCAAACCCTTTGAAACTCTGGAGGTACCAGGCTCAGAAGCTGGACCTCAGTGGGAAGGAAAAGCAATGGATATTCCCAAATCTGAGAAGAGAACAGCATCTAGGTCCACCCAACTAAGCACTTACCCTTAACAAAATCTGAATTTTGATCCTCTTGGCACTTTGTATCTCTTCACCAGTCTCTGCTTGGCATTGAGTCTCACAACCAGTTTAGAGACCTTTTCCAACAGATACAAATGAATCAGCCCATGGCATTTCAAGAAAAGGGGGTACACACAAATATTTTAAATTATTATTTGACTGTTTTTCCCCATGCTTTGAGACTATGAAGAATTTGAGGATGCGTTCAGGTAACACATACATTTATGTAACATAAATTACATAAATGAGGATCAGATAAAATGAAATAAACACACACGCACACTCAGGTAATACCATCCAACATAACTGGCTACAGGTGGGACACAAATTTGGCTTTGAGCTTCTTGGAAAACATAGCCCCAAAGAAAAGTCAGTTGCATTAGTATTCATTGTCCAAAGGGAGGGAATTTAGTTTTTCTGGCTAAGCAAAGATTTTATAGCACTCAGTTCTGAAAGAAATTACTCAGAGAACAGCATATAAGAAACCTTAAGTGCAGGTTGGGGCAAAAGTAGGTTTAAAGTTGTGAATATGCAAAACAGAGTTTATTCTTGCATTATTCTTTATTAATTATGTTATTGTCTATAAAACTGTTTAACCTACTTTTGCCCCACCCTGTACATCATATATAAGGATCTCAGTCACATTCCCACAGCAAATACAGACATACAACCCATATCCGTTTCTTGTAGTCTTTCCAAAAATATACATTTCTTTTTTTCAAAGATTTTATTTTTGTTTCTAGAGAGAGTGGGAGGGAGAGAGAAAGACAGGGAGGGAACCATCAATCAGTTACCTCTTACATGCACCCCAACTGGGGACCAAACCCCCAACTCAGGCCTGTGCCTTGAGTGGGAATCAAACTGGGGGCCTTTCACTTTGTGGGACAACATGCAACCAGCTGAGCCACACCAATCAGGACCCCAAAACATACATTTTATGATACTAAAAAGAAACCCAGGGAGATCAGTCTGCAGTGAATCAAAACAGAGCCCAAGGATGTCACTTGCCTGGATTTTTTTTTAAACTCTGAATTAAGCCTACACTAAAAAATCAGAATGGATGGATTACATCACCTTAGTTCATTTATCTGTCTACATGTAAGGGTAAAGTGTCGCTGAATGAAGTAATTTCCAGCCTAATACTTTAGGATTAACCAAAGTTGGCGTTGCTATTCTTTGATAAAATAAAGGGTTATAAACCAATCCACCCTAATGAACATTCTACCTTGCTGACAAAGGTTTCTGCAAACAGTGAGAGTTTTGTTCACACAACAATTTTGGGACTCCTTTTGAAACAAATTGTCTTAAAGTGCATTTTTAAGAGTATCAATTTATAGCATTTGATGTTTGTATAGGGGAAACCTGTAACTACATAGAACAAAAAATTGATATTCTCCAGTGAAATAATAATATTTGGACTAAAAATCAGTCTGCTCAAAGTTCACTTCATCAGTTACATCGAGGCCTTGGGCAAGTTAACCAAAGTCTGTGAGTTCACTTCCAGTTGCAAAAGTTGGAATACATGACCAAAGATCAAAGGTTAAATGACATAAATAGCTTGGAAGTCCATTGTACATTGTAAAATGCCTTAGATTATTAACACACCAAAACTTTGCTTAGATTAAATGTTCTGATTATAACCCTATAATTTCCCTCTAAAATTCTGTACCCATTCAGCCTGACACATAGTTGAATGCTTATCAAATGCCCTTCATGGGACAAAATGAACATGCGAGGGTTCAGAACGTGACTCCTGAGACCCGGTGTCATTAAGTGACATGTGAAAGGCCCTGACAGTCACTGCTCTGCAAGTTGGGGGTTGTTGGAGCTGAGTTTCCCGGGTTGACTGAGAAGGCTTCTCACAGCAGGAAGAGAGTGGAGAGTGTTTTTCCTCCTCTTGACCAAGCCCTCTGTTATCTTGTCACACAGTTTTCATTAATAAGTATGTGCAACCAAGAAACTGTTTAAAGAAGAATTTTTTTAATTGCTCCAGGATTGACAGCTGCATTTCAGTGTTCCCGAGAGTTTAAATTGTATTGCCTAAGCTAAGATCTGAAAAGATATCGAGGTTGGGTGAATTCAGATATTACCTCCTGCTTAGAATAATTCTTTTCCAAGTGTTTTCTAAAGGCAGCCGTGCGCAGCGCGGAGCAGGCTAGGCATCGCGTGGACCTCTGCCCTCCCGACAGAGCATTAGCCTCTCCCGTCCCAGTCATGCAGGAGTTGGCTGGAGGCACTCTAAGAGTGTAAATTGCCTAACGCTTCTGTGTGCCTTTCACAATCATCCCTCGGTTGTTCACATCAGATGAACTAAATAGGAGTGTGTCATGGCCTTACTTTAAAAAGATGTTTTAAATCCCCTTTTCTACAATAAGCTTTCACCTAAACAGCATGGAGGGAACAAAATTTCTTAACTTACACATGCTAAGCTCATATCGTAATTGTAGAGAATGTTGCTATAAAGTCCATGGAACATTATGACAAGCTGTTGATAATTAAAGGAAAAAAATGATCTTTGGTTTGCTACTTTGAAAAATTCAACTACTCTGACTAAATATATACACCATTCATCACTGCATATAATAAATATATATATATATATACATAAACATATATTTCCCACTCTAATATTTGTAGTAATTTTTCTGGACTTGTTTACATTTGACTGATTGGCAGTAAAAAGAGCCAGCTAAATATATCAACACCATAAATAACATGATATTCATGACAGTGGTGAGCCCAGGTTAAGATCATTTAAGACACACAGAACTTCAGCAACATCATCTGGCTGTGTTTGCTGTCTCAGTTATGGATCTATTCCTTCAAAAATGTTAGCACTTATGGTTTCTACTTCATTTAAAGGCGACAAAGCAAGATTTTCTTGAATGATTTCAGAATTCAGACTTGTCCCTCAGGTTGGCCTTCTTCTGAATTAGAGTGAATTGGTGAGCTGTTACTGCTCGTGGACTTTTCTGTTTATATGACAGTCTCACGTCCTAAACCAAAAGCATAGATTGGCCTTAATGGAAAATGAAATCTTGCTCAATGCAGCTATTCACCTGCAGGGGATGTTAAGGCAAAGCTGGACAGTGCACATTGTTTCCTTCCCTTTTCTCAAGTTCATCTGTAATTACAAGAAAGTTAGTACCAGTTGATGAATTTAATTTCTCAAAGTTAAAGAAAAATGTATCAGTAAGAATGCTGTGATCCAGTACTAATGGGGGCTCCTGGCACCCAGACCTGGGTCTCCACATGTGTTTCTCAAGTAAAAGGAACCAGGGCTCCTAGGACAAATGCCCAGTCCCAGGTGGTGTCAGGGAAAAAGGACAAAAAAGAGAAGCCTGGGCTATCTTATGGGAGTTGTTTACAAAGAAGGCCGTAGGAGTCAGCTTGAAACATTGGCCGAAGCTGGAGTGCTCTGAGCAACTAAACAAATAGTGTTAATGTCTTAGCTCAGGCAGCTCTGACAAAATAACACAGACTGAGTAGCTGAAACAACAGGAATTTATTTCTCACAGTTTTAAAGTCTAAGACTGCTGGTCAGGCAGGTTTCATCTGAGGCCTCTGCACTTGGCTTGTAGGAGGCCACCACCCCAGCACGTGACCCCTTTGTGCTTTGTGGACAGAGGGGCAAACTCTGTGGTGTCTCCTTTTATAAGGGCACTGACCCCTCATGAGGGCCACCCCCTCATGGCCTGGTCTAAATGTAATACCTCCCAAAAGCTCCTTCCCCCAATACCATCATATTGAGGGGTAGGGCTTCCGTGTATGAATTTGGTGGGGAATGAAAACATTCAGTCCATGACAAATAATAATGAGTTATAATTCATAGAGTAAAATAAGGATATATGGGTCCCTGGTAATGTAAATAATTGACAGAATGAAAGAATAAATAAATAAATAAATACAAAGTCTCTTTGTTAGAGTAGAATCCCAACTAATAAATGTGAAAAATGGTGGAAATACACAATTACCATTTGGCAAATATTACCATCATAGATTATTTTAGTCAAGAATCATCAATGGAAGCTGAACTGAGTGGGTTAAGTATCATGAAAAACAGGATAATTGTATAGTATTAAAGCATCACCCCACCCAAGATGCTTATTAATTTCCAAGAAAAAACAGTCGCTTTCCAGTGGAGAAGGCTGGCAGATGCCACTTTAACCAGGTGATCCACGCGAACACCAGTGGTGACAGGACAAATGACCGTGCTGTGCCTTCTAATGCGTCACACTGTGAAGTACGAGATATTTTGTGGTATTCTTGCAACAATGCAAAGCTGGGATTTTTAAAAAAGATTTTATTTACTTATTTACTTTTAGAGAGAGGGGGAGGGAAGGAGATACAGAGGGAGAGAAATACCATTGTGTGAGATCAGTTGCCTCTCACTTACCCCCGACAGGGGACCTGGCCCGCCACGCAGGCATGTGCCCTGACTGGGAATCAAACCAGCGACCTTCTGGTTCACAGGCTGGCGCTCAATCCACTGAGCCACACTAGCCAGGGAAACAAAACTTGATTTTAATCATAGTAAACTTCTTAGACAAACTTAAATTGAGAGATTCTTTAAAAGTCCAAAGTTCATGAAAGGCAAAAAACAAACAAAACAAAACAGAACAAAACAAAAAACTGAGGATTGTACCAAATTAAAGGAGACTGTGCAGACATGACAAGTTCATGTAATTTATCCTAAATTCTTGTAATCTGTCATCCTCATTCATCCTAAGTTAATGGTAGTGTCCATATAGTACACTTTTGGGTTCCACACAACAAAAAGCACTAAGTAAAATGGATTTCAGTAAATACTCATTGAATGATTACTTACTAAGGAATCTAGATGGGCAGAGTCATCTGACTTCATCAGCCCCCCTCTCACTGAGTAGAAATACTGTATTTTTCATCCTATAAGATGCACTCCCCCCAAATTTGGGAGAAAAAGGGGGTGCATCTTATAATTTGAATGTAGCTTGTTTGGCTCGCTGTGGGGAGGGGGGACAGTGGCCTATGTTATTTATGTTATTAAATATTTTACCATATTTTTTGCTTCAAAATTTTTTTTCTATTTTCCTCTTCTAAAACCTAGGTATGTCTTATGGTCCAGGGTATCTCATAGTCCTAAAAATAGAATACTTGTTTTGAACAACCCATAGAGCTTAGGTGCACACTTCAGTAGGTCACAGGCACTCTGATGCATGTAAGTGAATTTACAGTAAATAGGCTGTAAACACTGAACAATTGACTTTAAAGTGCTAGACGCTGCCAAACAATGATGTTTCATAATCTCAGAGGTGACTGATTTTTTATTCTTGACTCTGGAGAGCCAGCGAGCCAGCCTCCTTACTGATGATCTCTCAGTTCACATCTTCAGAGTGTCCATCCAGAGACTTGGTGTCTTGTCTGTATCTTGTCACTGGAAATATCATGAATTAAACTTCCCACAGTACTGGTCTGAGTATTCTCAAAAGTCCACCTGCAAATTTACTTCAGTTTCCAGAATGATCGTCTAGATGATTGAGCTCATCTCTCTTAATGAAAACAACTAAAAATACTGGGCAAAACTTGTTTAAAAGCAGCAAAGCCCCAACATGACACTAAAGAATTACAAGGCGAACATTAAAATGGAAAGTGGGAAGTCCAAGGCATAACCTCGAACAGAAACTGCTTTTGCTCAGGGACATTGGACAATTTAGGTAAATTTTAACTTCTGTTTTGATAGCCTCGTGGAGTAAAGGACATAAATAAAAGCTTAGGGCATATGGAAAGTTCAGAGTTGAAGAGGGGACCTAAAAAAAAATCTGTGACCCTAAGATCTTTGGGGCAAGGAGAACCAACAATTAACCAGCTTTCACAAGAATCTGCATCCAAACGTGACTTTCCCCGAGTGGCGCGGGGAACCTCAGCTGCTGAATTTGATGTAAGGTCACTTGTCCTTCACGTGTCCTGCCCTGATGTGCCTGAAAACTACGTGAATACTTCCCGGAGGAGGAGGGACCTTCATCAAATCCTCACATTAATTTGCCACATCCTGAAAGTACAGGGTGGGGCCAAAGTAGGTTTGTAGTTGTTCCTATGGAAAATAATGCAATAATTAGTAAGTAATAATACAAGAATAAATTCTGTATTTTGCATGCTCCCAACTGTGAATCTACTTTTACCCCACCCTGTATTTTCATTAACAATGACCAGCACAGAGACAAGGAACCTGAAATTTCAAAAGAACAGTCACCATGAGAAAGAAACAAGAACAGTAATAGGTCTAGAAAGATCTGAAACAACCAGATCCAGACTACAACCTGAGTATATTTACTATGGTAAAGAAATGAAGAGAACTTGGACATAACCGCAGAAAGAAGGAAACCATACCCCCAATTAATAATACAAAGTTTATACTGAGAATTTGTTGACCAGATGATTTAGCTAAAGAAAAAATAATTGAACCAGAAAAAAGGTCAGAAGATAGTCTTCGGAACACAACGTGGAAGACAGAAAGTAAGTCGTAAGAGGACCGAGGTAAAAGGCTTAGCACACGTTTATCTTTCCTGGAAGAGAAGAGAGAATATAAAATGTAGAAGATGAGACATGAACACATAAAATGGCTAGGAGTTTAAAAAACTGATAAACACTATTTATCCACAAATTCCAGAAGCCTAACAAATTGGAGAATGAGATATAGAAATCCACAGTTAAGTACAGCACACCAAAACTACTGAAAACCAAGGGCAAGGAGAAAAATCTTAAATATAGCTAGACAACACTCACCTTCCTTCAGAAATACTTCAATTGAAACTTAATAAGTTAGTTCCCAGAGCATAATCCAAGATATTTATTTGAAAAAATAACCCAAACCATGCCATTTAAAAAAGTAAGACGTTTTTGGTTTCCTTTAATAATTATAAGACATTGATAGCCAGTGTCAATTAATATGTAGATACACAAAGCTCCTCAACAAAGAATAACATTTTTCTTTTAATTTAAATTTAATTTTTCAGAGAGACTTTGGAGGCATCTACCATTTAATAAACAAATCAAAAGGAAGTGCTGAAACATAAAATAATCAACTTCTTTTGACTCCTTGGGTTTGCACATGATGTATTTTCTGCACATTCTTTGCTAGATTTTTAAGTGTATGGTGCACTAGTCACTCACCAGCATTGGTCTCTCTGCCCATGAGTACAGGATATTAAGTCCCACAGCATTTTAGGTGGCACCCAGAAGTGACCATATGTATTCATGATCTTATTGATTTTATTTTCCTGTGACTTATACCTTCTTCCTTCTCCTTATTCCTTGTTGCTCTTTGGGAGTCTGTAGCTGTAACCTCCAACATGAGATGTAAATATCTTCCCCCCAATAAGCCTACAGTCCCAGGTCCCACTGGGCACTGGGTCATATCTTTGCAGACCTCAGTGCACCCAAGTGGTGGAACTCCCCATTTTATGTTACTGTCTGTCACTTGGCACAGTGCTCCTTGAGCTTCCCATGCTGTTGGAGAGATTAGGTACATTGCTCTTCCACATTTTGGTTTTTTATAGGCTCCTCACTCCCAGGAGTCCAGGTGTGAGAAGAGAGAGGGAGGCAAAAAAAGAGGAGGAGGCTGTAAGCATAGAGTAAACTGACAAGAGCCTGACACTGAGAGTGAACCTTCTGCCGTGGCCATTGACTCTGCTTAAGCGTCTAGCGTGTCTCAAAGGGTTAAGAGAGCTTCTACCCAGAGACATGACTAGGCCACTTGTCAGGATCATTCAGTTTGAATATTCTCATAAACTCAGGTGTTCCAGGAACAGGCCCATCCTTACTGTATTGGGTTTAAAGAGTCTTGCCAATGCATTGATCAAAACAGCTCCCTGAAATCACATTAAGGATTTAGTTCTTTGGATTTTGTATATTTTCTAATCCTCTATAAAAATGCTAAGAATCTTGGGCTTCACCTGAAAAGAGTCTTATATATTAGCCAGTTGATGAAAAGGACACAGTTTGGAGCTTTAGAAAGAGGTAGAGTAAGAGCTATGTCCATTTTTTGGTTCCTCTCATTATGCAACTTATTTATTCATTCTTTATTATTGCAAAAACATACACCTTTATTGAGAGCACTTAGGAACTGCCTTGTGTTCCCCAAAAAGACATGCTGAAGTCCTACTCCCCAGTCCCTCTGATGTGGCCCTATGTGGACACAGTGTCATTGCAGATGTAACTGGTTAAGATGAGGTCACACTGGAGTAGGATGGACCCTTAGACTAATATGACTTGTGCCCTTATAAGAAGCTGGCCCCATGAAAACAGAGGCATGGGAGAATATCACGTGAAGACATACGATTAGAGTGATGCCTCTATAAGCCAAGAAACATCACAGATTGCTGAAAAATATATAAATTGAAAAATAAAAATAAAAAGCACCAGAAGCTAGGAAAAAGCAAGAAAGGATTCCCCTACAGGTTTCCAAAGAAGCATGGCTCAGCAATATTTTGATCTCAGACTTCTAGCCTCTAGAATTTTGGTTTCTTCTGTTTTAAATTGTCTAGTTTGTGGTGTTTTATTAGGGTAACCCTAGGAAACTAATACTAGGGCCTGTGTGCCAAATCTCATTCTAGTGGCTTTGGATCAAAGTTAAATAATTTGTGGTCCCATCATCAGGGAAATACCAGTTAGGGAGGGAGGGGAGAGAGATAGATGGATAGAGAGAGAGAGAGAGAGAGAGGCAGATGTTATTTAAGAATTTTGTACTGGTAGAAGGGCTTTAAAACTTAATAAATAAATATATATTATATATAAATATATAAGTATATATAAGTATTTATATATTGTAAAATAAATAAAAAGATTGGGACAAAAAATTAGGAGCTGTGATGGCCTTTTATCTTCTTACTTTGAACGTCTTGAGACGGTAGTTTTGGAGACTGAAAATACAGTTTATGTTTACAATAGAAATGACGCAGTGATCACTAGAAGCCATATTGACTTTACCAGGAACACATTCTGTCACAATGAAGCCATCACTTTTGACAGGAAGGTCAGACTGGTAGTTGACAAAAGATAGCAAAGTGTAGCAAGCATTTATTGACCCATCTGATAGTTTTCCTTATGATGTTCTTATGGACAAGATGGAGTTGGGAACTGAGTGAACAGATCTACCTATGGATTGATGATTAAATAATAGACCTATGCAAATCTTGATTGAGGTTTCTTGTGGAATGTCCGGGAGCTATTACAACAAATTCTTTATCCATTTTGAGTTTATTCTTTTTCATAGTGTAAGAAGGTGGTCCAGTTTCACTTTTTTTGCACATAACTGTCCAATTTCCCCGACACTATTGAATAGACTATCTTTAGTATCAAAAAAGTCAAGCGTTACCAAATATATTTTTGATGGGCAAGATAAATTTCTCTACACCTGGACATGTGAACTTCGATCAGATGGAACCACACAAGTAAGGAGCTCATAAAGAAGTCAGAGGATGTTTTGAAGACAGTGATGAAGGTGGTAACCTAAATGAAAGTATCAAGCATGTGATGTATTGATGATAGCCATTCAAAGGTGTGAGGTGATATCTTATTGTGGTTTTAATTTGCGTTCCTTTAATGATTGGTGATGTCAAACATCTTTTCATATGTCTATTGACCATCTGAATGTCCTCTTTGGAGAAGTGTCTATTCAGGTCCACTGCCCATTTTTTAATTAGATTAAAAATCCAATTTTGGTGCTCAGTATTTTAAGTTCTTTATAAATTTTGGATATTAACCCATTATGAGATGTATCCTTATTGAATATGTTCTCCCATTCAGTGGGTGTCTCTTCATTTTGCTGATGGTTTTCTTTGCTGTGAAAAAAATTTTAGTAGTCCCATTTGTTTATTTTTTCTTTTGTTTTCCTTGCCCAAGGGGACATATCAGAAAATATATTGCTACAAGAAATGTTTGAAATTTTAAAGTATGTGTTTTCTTCTAGGATTTTTGTGGTTTTAAGTCTTACATTTAATTTGTTAATCCACTTTGAGTTTATTATTGTTCATAGTGTAAGAATGTGGTCTAGTTTCATTTTTTTGCACATCTGTCCAATTTCCCCAACATTATTGAATAGACTATCTTTACTCCATTGTATCTTTTTGCCTCATTTGTCAAGTATTAATTGATTATAAAAGACTGAGTTTATTTCTGAGCTTTCTATTCTGTTATGTTGATCTATGTGTTTGTTTTTATGCTGGTACCATAGTGTTTTGCTTACTACGGACTTGTAGTATAATTTGATATCAGGTTGTGTTATGTCTTTAACTTTGTTCTTCTTTCTCAAGATTCTATGACTATTCAAAGTCTTTTGTGATTCTATATAAATTTTTGGAATATTTGTTTTAGTTCTGTGAAATATGCTATTGGTATCTTCATAGGAATTGCATTGATTCCATAGATTATAACTTTGGGTAGTAGGGAAAATTTATTGATGTTAATTCTTTCTATCCATGAACATGGTATATGCTTTGATTTATTTGTATCTTCTTCAATTTATTTCTAGAGTGTCTTACAATTTTCTGAATATACGTCTTTTACACCCTTGGTTACATATATTACTAGGTATTTCATTATTTTTGAAACTATTGTAAACAAGACTTTTTTTTAGTTTTTCTTTCTGATAGTTCATTATTGGCATGTAAAAATACAACTGATTTCTGGATATTTATCATGCTACTTTACTGAGTTCATTTATCAGTTCTAGTTGGGTTTTTTTTTGTGTGGAATCTTTAGAGTTCTCCATATATAGTATCATGTCATCTATAAATAATGACAGTTTTACCTCTTTCTTTCCAATTTGGAAGCCTTTTACCTTTTCTTTTTATGTTTTGCTGTTTCTAGGGCTTCCAAAACCATGTTGAATAAGAGAAGTCAAAGCAGACATCTCTGTTTTGATCCTGATCTTAAGGGGAATGCTTGTAGTTTTTGCCCATTGAGTATGATGTTGGCTCTGGGTTTGTCATATATGACCTTTATTATGTTTAGGTATGGCCCCTCTATTCCCACTTTGCCAAGAGTTTTTATAATAAATGGGTGCTGGACTTTCTAAAATGCTTTTTCTGCATCTATCCATATAATCATGCAGTTTTTATCCTTAATTTTGTTTACATGGTGTATCATGTTTATTGACTTGCACATATTGTTCCAACCTTCCATCCCCAGAATAAAACTCAGTCGATCATGATGTATAATATTTTTTTATGTATTGCTGGATATTTTGCTAATATTTTGTTGAATGTTTTAGCATCTATATTCATGAATGATACTGGCCTATAATCTTCATTCTTTTCAGTCTCTTTATCTGGTTTTGCTGATCTTGTGCAATAAGCTTGGGAGTCTTTCTGCCTCTTGGATTATTTGGAAGAGTTTGAAAAGAATAAGGGTCAGTTCTTTAAATGTTTTGTAAAATTCACCTGTGAAGCTATCCAGTCTAGGACTTCTGTTTGTTGAGAGTTTTTTTAATTTCTGCTTCAGTTTCATTAGCTGCAATCTGTCTGATTCAGATTCTCCGATTCTCCCTGACTCAGTTTTGGGAGATTGCATGTTTCTAGGAATTTATCCGTTTTTGTCCGTGTTGCCCAATGTGTTGGCATATAGTTGTTCATAATGTTTTCTTTTAATTTTCTGCATTTCTTTGGTGTCACTTGTCATTTCTCTTTTATTTCTGATTTATTTAATTTGGGTCATCTCTTTTTTTCTTGATGAGTGTGGTTAAAGTTCGTCGATCTTATTTATATTTTCAAAGAAACAGCTCTTGGTTTCATTGATCTTTGTATTGTTTTTCTATACTCCATTTCATTTATTTCTGCTCTAACTTATTATTTCTCCTTTTATACTCATTTTGGGCTTTGTTGTTTTTTTCAAGTTCCTTTGCGTGTAAAGTTAGATCGTTTATTTGAGATTATTCTAGAGCTGTTTTTTTTTTTTTTAGGTAGGCCTGTAATGCTATGAATTTCCCTCTTAGGACTTTTGGGTTGTCCAATGGATTTTGGGTTGTTGTGTTCTTATATTCACTTGTTTTAAGGTATCTTTTGATTTGTGCCTCAAACTCATTATTAACCGATTCATTGTTTGGTAACATATTATTTAGCCTCCACATCTTTGTATGTTTTTCAGCTTTTATCTTGTGTTTTACTTCTAGTTTCATAGTATTATGGTCAAAAAAGATGCTTGATATGATTTCAATCTGCTTAAAGTTATTGAAACTTGTTTTGTGTTCTAACATGTGGTCTACTCTAGAAGCATATCATGTGCACTTGAAAAGAATGTATGTTCTGCCACTTTTGTTGAAATACTCTAAAAATATCAATTAAATTTATTTCATCTGGTATGTCATTTAAGGCCATTTTTGCTTGTTGATTTTCTGTCTGGAAGATCTATTCATTGATATCAGTGAAGTATTAAAATCCCCTACCATGACTATATTACTGTCAATCTCTCCCATAATGTCCATCAAAATTTGCTCTTCATATTTAGGTGTTCCTATGTTGGTTGTATAAATGTTTACAAAGGTAGATGCTCTTGTTGAATTGCTCTCTCTATTGTCATATAGTGTGCTTCTTTGTCTCTTACTACAGCCAATGTTTTAAAGCCTATTTTGTCTGATATGAGTATTGCTACCCCAGCTTTTCTTTCCTTAATATTTGCATGAAATATCTCTTTCCATTCCTTTACTTTTATTGTGTATATATCTTTTATTCTAAGGTGGATCTCTTGCAGATGGCATATACATGGATCCTGTTTTCATATCCATTCAGCTACCCTATGTTTTTGATTAGCAGGGGTGTCCAACCTGCAGCCCACAGGCTGCATGCATTCCAGGATGGCTGTGAATGCAACCCAACACAAAATCGTAAATTTATTTAAAACATTATGAAATTTTTTTGTGATTACATGTCGCAATGTATTTAATGTGTGGCTCAAGACAACTCTTTTTCTTCCTGTGTGATGCAGAGATGCCAAAAGTTTGGACACCCCTGGTACAGCATTTAAATTGATTATTCATAGGTATTTTTTGCCATTTTATCCCTTTAACTATATTCCTGTTTCTTCTTTTTCTTCTTCTTCTTCCCTTCTTATTCCTCTTCTCCTTTCTTCATCTTTTTTTTTTCCAGGCGTACACTTTAACATTTCTTGTAATACTAGTTGGGTGGTAACAAATTTCTTTAGCATTTTCTTGCCTGGGAAGCTCTTTATTTTTTCTTCCTTTTTACATGATAGCCTTGCTCAGTAAAGTAGTTTTAGTTGTGGGTCCTGGTTTTTCATCACATCGAATATTTTCTTTGGTCTGTACCTTTGGTCTATCCCTTTGGTCTGAAAAGTTTCTGTTGAGAAATCAGCTGACAGTCTTATGGGAACTCCTTTGTAGGTAACTATTTTTCTCTTACAGCTTTTAAGAGTTTCTCTTTGTCTTTAACCACTTGTGTTTTAATCACGATGTGTCTCGGTGTCGGCCTCTTTGGGTTCATCTTGTTTGGGACTCTCTGTACTTCCTCAACTTGTGTGTGTTTTACCTTCACCAGGTTAGGGAAATTTTTGGTCATTATTTCTTCAAATATGTTCTCAATACCTTGCTCTTTCTCCTCACCTTCTAGTACCACTATGATGTGGACATTGTTATGCTTCATGTTGTCTGAAAGGTCCCTTAAGCTATCATCATTAAAAAATTTGTTGTTGTTGCTGCTCTGATTGGGTGTTTTTTCTACTTTATCTTCCAAATCACTAATTTAGTTCTATGCTTTATCCAACCTACTATTTATTCCTTCTAGTGTATTCTCCATTTCAGATATTGTATTTTTATTTCTGACTTTTTAAAATGATTTCTAAGCAAGTTTTCATGCTGTTGTAGTTCTCACTAAGTTCATTAAGCATCATTTCAATAATTTGTTTTGAACTTTCTATCTGATAAATTGCTTGCTTCTATTTCACTTAGTAATTTTTTCCTGGAGATTTCTGTGTTCTTTCATTCGAGGGATATTTTTGTTGTTGTTGTCTTCCAATTTTTGGCTGCCTCTTTGTGTTTGTTTCTATTTATTGGGTAGATCTGCTCTGACTTTCAGTCTTCATA
Organism: Artibeus jamaicensis; assembly: GCF_021234435.1. Taxonomy (NCBI): domain Eukaryota; kingdom Metazoa; phylum Chordata; class Mammalia; order Chiroptera; family Phyllostomidae; genus Artibeus; species Artibeus jamaicensis. Next base: position 5,545,696 of record NW_026521812.1, on the reverse strand, counting down.
GAGTGGTTTTATGTAGTAAGTGGCCTGTCAGACTCAGTGGTATAGTGCCCTTAATCATCTGAGCTGGGTTCTCCAGAAATGTCCCTTGTGTGGGTTACATAGGCCTTCCTGTTCTAATTGAATTTTGATTGCTTTTGGCCCATTCATGGGTGGGATTGACCCTCAGGCTGGCTGGCTGTGAAGATAAACCTTGACCACCTGTATGATCTGCTGTGCGGGTGCTGACCACACAGCAGAATTCATCTCAGCAGGATCTGGTGCCTGCTGAGACTTTCCTTCAGAAACTACTTGTGAAGCTTATTGGATTTTGCTCTTATGTTGTCCGAAGTTGGCCACTGGATGTGGTGGCTCTGGGGCCTCTTGGGAGGGAGTCTGATACAGACCAGTGTCAGATGCTACCTGTGACTGGCCCTGAACAACCTGTTTAGAGCTGTAAAGTGATCCACAGTTTGTGACTGTCTCTGCCAGGCCTGGGTGTGCACAGGAGGGACTAAGCTGTGTACCAAGGCTGGTTTTTACCAGCAATGAGCCCAGAGGCAGGTCAGCATAAGTCCCAAGGCATGTGGAGACCTGCCTCTGCCTACAGGCAGCCTGTTCTGCTCAGTCACTGAAAGTGCCTCTGGGAGTATTCAAGTCACATTAGGCAGGTTCCCAGTGAGTCACTAGCTATAGGCTAGTGGTATTCAACAGAGTGACACAGGCTCAAACTCAGTGCCTGTGTTGGGTCTGCAGCCACTCAGCAAATGTCCTTAGAGTCTACTAAGTCTAGCTGCTCACAAACATTTATGATGAGGTGGGGTTTCAGAGAGTCATCAGCGTGAGGCCAGCAGAGTTTGTTAGGCCCAAACAGACCAAGATTTGGCCATGTAAAGGGAAGGCTCTGCTCCAGTTGGGCACCTAGGGGGAAAGTTGTCTCTGTTCCAGAGCCACACAGTCTGTCCCAGATTCTGCTAGGACAAGACAGAGTTCAGCAGGCTGGGACTGCAGGGAATTGAGAGGGTGGAGCTAGTGGATCTCCCAAGGTGGGGGAATTGTTGATAAGGAACGGTAAGGAATGTTGCCCTTGCCCCAGAGCCATACCACCTGACCTTTCCCAGAATTTTCAAGATCTTGGCAGAGTGGAGCCCTAGGAGTTGAGCAGATAAGGCCCATAAACAACTGAACCAATTTTTAAAAAGAGCAAAAACGTTACTCCTGTCCAAAGAAGAGTAAGATTCTATATCACGCTATAAAACCATGATAATAAACCAGTGTGGAGTTGGCATCCACAGGTAAATAAGCCAATGGGACAGAAAAAAGAGCTCAGGGACAGATCTGTGTGTCTAGCAGAAGTGGTCTATGATGAAGATGCCACTTGAGTCAATGAAGCAAAATGGAGGCAATGTATAGGTTTTTAAAAGGAAACTGGTGGACTACACAGGAAAAAGTGTAGTTGAAAAATTTTCACAACATACCAAAATGTGTGCAGCTGGATTAAAGAAGTAAATGTGAAAGATAAGCTCTAAAGCAGATAGATGAAAACATAGAAAGGTATGTTGTACTGCTGGAGTAGGAAGGGCTTATTCAAAATTTCCAAATAACAAAACACGTGAGGGAAATTATTCAGTTGCCTATTCCAAAATTAAGGACTTGGGGTGATAACAAAATTATCAGATTACTGACATTTTGGAAAATATTTTTGCAGTATCTACACCATAGAATAGTAATTTTCAACTGGTGTGCCACATGGATTTTGGAAACATGTAACACCTGACCATTTAGTTAGAGACATTGACCTCTTTTCCTTTAGATGGTCAATTAAAAAAATGACAATAGCCATCAGGTATGAGTGAATCAAAATTATACCTATTTCTTTTCCCATTGGCAAAAAGTATGTTTTTTTGGTGCACACAAAATTTTGGTAGTTAGTTTTATGTATGCCATGAGATAAAAAGTTCGAAAATTGCTTCCATAAGAAGTTAGTATTTAGTTATACAAAATATTCCAAGTAAATATCTAGGATATGCAAAGTAAATCCACAATGAAAGATAGGAAGCTTATTTGGAATATGATCTTATTAAAATGCACCTGTGAGCCCTTGCCAGGTAGCTCCCTTAGTTGGTTAGAGCATCATCTCAATATGCCAAGGTTGCAGGTTTGATATCCAATCAGGGCACACACAAGAATCAACCAATGAATTTTTTAGAAAGTAGAACCACAAATCTCTCTCTCCTTCCTTTCCTTTTATTTCCATAAAAATCAATACATAAAAAATAATTTATCTAATAAAATAAAATAAAAATAATTTATCTAATAAAATGAATATATGAGACCTTGGTTTTCTCATTCACACATTCTGTCAATACTTATTGAGTGCCTGTTGCATATCAGCATTTTTCCAAGTCCTGGGAATACAAAAGACAAAATTATCTGCCCTCACAGAATTTGAATACTCTACAATGTTCTCTCCCACCAATAGGAAAGAGAAATCTGTTTCTACTAAGTGAATGTTCCTTCTAAATTACAATCATGTTATTTTTAATTTGAAAAAAAGTTTGGTGCATTTCTTCTAAATCCATACTTTTGAATGACAATAAATGACTTCCCTCACAGATTTGACAGGCATGGATATTTGATACATAGCTTGTGTTTTGACTGTAAAGCCCAGAGATTAGGTGGATCCAGAATGCTTAAAACTGAATCATAGCTCTTCCCCTAAAATCTGTTTGTGACGTTTAGCAACCTCTCTGAGCTTCAGTTTCTTCATCAGTGAAATGGCACTGAAGAGGAGATTTGACATGACGTTGGCATAAGGATTAAATGAGGTAATAGAACAGAATAGCATCTGGCACATTATAAAAAATCAGTGTTGGCTGCTTCTACTTCTATGTCTTGTTTATGTATTATGAGTCTGAAAACTGTTTCCCTATACACTGTATTTAAAAGTTAGTATGGTAACACCTCTGGGTTATTAATGAAGTAATTAAGATTTTCTGTAAGTGATAAGCAGAAAAGAAAGGCATATGTTTTCCCTAAGATTGCCCCCTACTCGTGCATAACATGTGTCTCATTGTTTAACCATTAACCCTAGCGTGTGAAACCTGAACTCAGGGTTGTAGGGCCTGAAGGGATGTGAACAACCGTCCTGCCAGTCCCAGCCCTTTTTCACACAGGAGGACTCGAAATCCTCGAGGAGATAAGCGCCTTTCCCCGAGTTGGCACAACTAGAATGATGGCACTGTTTACGAGATAGTGATGAATTGATTATGATTAGAAATGATTATTATCATTGGGAAATAAAGATTGTGATTAAGCAAGGTATTACCCTAGATGACTTACAAGATGGCTGTGAATTGGTGACATGAATAATCTCACTTAACCTGAGATCCTACACTTGGAGGATTTGTAGTTATTTCACACATGAACTCGTGACACTTCCAGTGCACTATCACTCTTTGGTGCAGTAGGTGGAGCCCATCTTCCTCATTAGAATAAAGTAAACAGATCAGACCCAATTATAAGTGGGAAAAAGTATGTGCCTCCTGTCACTGAGGGCTGCAGAGAGTGGTGACTGGCTGGAGAACTTGGGTGCAGTCAAAAAACACCAGAGTATGAGTTCTAAGTCAAAATTCATAGGGATCATCGGAGCTCCTTTCTCAAAGGGACAGGTGAGTAAAAAGCCTGGCTTGGAATCACTGGAATTTGTTGGAAAGTTTCAGTCTTAAAAATTAGTAAGGTATTATTGTCTGCTTAGTGAAGTTCATGCTGGCCCTGAAATAACATATAGTTTAACATTGTCTCACCATTTCGAAACACTGCACAATGATGCTCACAAACCCGCTTACAGTAGTGGCTTTCTAATCTCAGCCACAGTAGATTTTATTTGAATCTACTAAATTTCCCTTATATTTTTATCCTGCCTCCTGAGTGGAGCATTGCTCCAACACTCACTGCCTGGGCCCCTTGTGTGTGTTTTTCTTCCCCAGCCCCCACCCAGCCCCAGAATAGGGCAGCTGACTTGCTGATTGGGAAGCATGAGAAGCAAAAAGTTTTACAGTAAGTACATAATGGGTTACTATTTAAGATAGGGATGGAAAAATCTTAGAACAGCTCTATCTGGGGGAAGACATTCTTCTGCATTAGATATGACACCAAACACACCCAGTGAACCTTGATATGACTAAGGCATCATTAATACATTCATCTGTGGTTTGTGGACCAGATAAACTAATACTACACACATAGTTTCGGGGGTTAAAAATTAAGTTGAAATTCATTTTCTGACATCTTGAAAAAATAGTCTTTTTTTATAATGCCTGTTATTTTTTCATCTTATAAAGTAAAGATAATTAATGCTAACTTCCAGTTAAATGCATAAAGTTCTTTGGAAAAGAAATCCTCTCTATGGGTAGTAATGACTAGCAGTGTGGAGATCTATTTTTCACAACAAAGGTGAACTAGACTGCTTCAGTGCATTCTTTTCACCCGGAGCGAGAAGTCTAAAATTCTGTGGGGAAAGCGGCCCACTTCTCTGGTTTTTAACACACCCAAAGGTTTTGAGAGCCTTTTCCCCTTGGAAATGGGCACCCCCGTGTACACCCCACCACCCTCAGAGGGCCTGATAATGTCCCAGGGCTTGATATCGGTGCCAAAGATTGTGCTTCCCAGGCTTAGACGGCAGAATCCCAAAGATCTGACACAGAGAGAGGCTTTTCGAAGAAGTAACTTATTAGGTGGTTTCTGCTTCAGCAGTATTTTGCCTCACCACCTTTCCCCTGAGCATGGGGCCCAAACTACACTGAAATGTCTCTTTACCACCTTGCTTTCTAGAAATTAAGTTTGGGGTTTTTATTTCCTTCTTCCACTGAGATAATTTCTTATTAGAATGAAATATTGCCCTGGCCAAGTAGCTTAGTTGGTCAGAGCGTTGTCCCGATACACCAAGGTTGTGGGTTCAATCCCCAGTCAAGGCATATGCAAGAATCAACCAATGAGAGCATGAATAAGTGAAACAAAATAACTCTCTCTCTCAGATCAATATATAAAATAATGAAGTAATAGAATATTAAGCTGAGTCATATAGGAAGCCCATATTTTAAGTTTACTAAAGAAATGTGATCCAGCTCTCGTTAGAATGCAAAGATAAAGCATCTGCTGGGTGTACTTTCGTCCTCGCTAATATGGCTCCACCTCTTCCCTTATGACTCAGCTCCATGGACTATGTATATTTTCATGGTTCTAGTTCCCAGTAGCTGTTCCACTTGCTTTAGTCTCTCCTTTGCCAAGTGAGTTTATGTGTAAGTGTTGTCTGCTCTTGTCAGGAGAAACCTGCAAACATGAAGGAAGTAAAAATGAACAGTAGTAAACTTGCTTTTGAAACAAAAACACTCCATGTAAAATACTTTTTTCCTCATTTCAATTTTATTTTTAAAACACATTAACTTTTTTAAATGATAAAAATAGCATTTTTGAGTGCTTACCCTGGGGCAGGTACAGCAGCCAAGTTCTTAATGAGCATTATCTAATTTGATTCTCACAGTGGAGCCATGAGTTGGTCACACTTACAGTCTTCACTTTCTAGGTGAGGAAACTGAGGCATAGAAATGGAGTGTAACTTAGCCAAGGCCGCAGTGATTGCCTGGTGGAGTGGTGTAGATGGGATTGGAACTTGGGTCTTTTAAAATCCAGAGTAAGTTAACTTAATTTTTTATAAACAAACAAAAAATAAATTTTCCTCATATTTTTAGAAAAGAAATAATTTTATTTGAATGGAAATAGGCTATTTCTGCATTTTAGCTTCTTATTTAGAAGTCCATGTTCTCATTGTTTTTGGTGCTACTGTGTCTATATGTAGAGAGAGAATTTTAAGACAGCACATTTATTTAGCTATGTAATTAATGCCTAGAACAATTTCATAGATTGGCATCAACCTTCAGTGTTCTTTTAATTTCAATAATCTATATGTGATTGCTTTATGCAACTCTGTGAATAATTCATACTTTTAAGACCTTTAGTAATTCTATAAAAGTGTTAGTCCACGAACTAAAGAATCCTTTGTGTACCACTCTTTGAGACAGGAAGAAAGAAAAGTGAAAGAAAGAAAATCTGACTGTAAGTTGGTAATGTCGAAAGGACTGATTAATGGGTTTAAGAAACTGCCAGACTGCCAAAACAAGGCAGTAACATTGAAATAAATTTTTTTTTTCCAACCTGGCCACACTCGTTCTGGTAAATATACCAGATAATAAATGTATTATTATCTGGCAATGTTACTGCCAAAATATGACAGTAACATTGAAATTATTTTTTTCCTACCTGGCCACACTCATATAATAAGATTACAGGTACCATACCCTTCAATATATATCTGTCTGTAAAAAGGAAGGGGAAAAAAAAAAGCAAATTAAGACAAGTATGAATTGACGCTCCTAAGGTTATTCTGTTGTGGTTGCTGTTTTACATGAAATTTTCTCCGGGTTTATCAGAACTGTCCCTTTGCCAACCCAGGCAATGTCGTACTCTTCTTAGTTTTGAACTCTTGCGTTGCACTCTGGCTTCTTACTGCAAAACCAAATAGGGCAGGTCAGAGGTTACAGACCCAAACCAAATTTGGATGGTGAGTAAATACTGCTTCACTTTCCCTGCAAATCCTTCAGAGGCCTTTCCCAGAACATGGGGACATTTTACTGACACAGAAATGTTTCCCTCTTTTTTTCATATATATGTATTTATTTTCAAATAATCAAGTGTTTCACAAACTGCCTTATGCTCATCCAGGACCACATGTTAGAACTCCTATCCTTAGGCATACCTACAGCACAGTAGGGCTCCTGTTTTTACTCTATATTCTGTTTATTTATTTATTATATTTATTAGGGTTACACTGGTTAATAAGTGTCCAGTGTACATTTCTAGGACGCCTGATCTGTACATTGCATTGTGTGCCCACCACATTTTGCTGACATAGAAGCAGTTCTTTTAATGCTGCGGTTAATCGCAAAATCCCCGATATGCTCATTTATTTTTGGGTGGATTCCAGCAAAGATGGAACTAAAATAACTGAGAAAATAAAAGGAGCAAGGAAGGTGGAAAGAAGGAAGAAAGGAAGGAAGGAAGGAACTCCATGAACACGCTCTGGCCCCTGAGCTTCGGCAGAAGGCCTTGGGCTGGTGAGAACCCCTCTAGGGAGTATAAACCAAGCACAAAGAAAGGACTGATATGAGAAGCCACTCGAGTCAAAGAAATAAAAAAGAATGTTAGAGAGGGTCACTCTGGAAAAACTCAGTGACTGTGTTAGAGCAAATGCAGTGTTTGCAAAGGGGCCCATTAGATTTGTTCTAAAGTTTTTAAGGTAGAGGGGGAAAGGCCATGGAATTTTATCAAACTGACCATTTTTGTGCATCTATTAAGTGTCAGTTTAAAGAAACTTGACCAAAATCTAACACAAAACCAAAGGCAGAATTTGAGCCAGGCAACATTCTATGGGGCTGTAAAGAATGAGAAGTTCTCTCTCCTTGATTGGAGTGGGGGCGGGCAGAGCCAGGTGAGAAGGGAATGGGAAAAACAGTGGAAGGCAGTCTGTCTGTGTCAGGCAGTGCATGGGTTCCCTGCTGCCAGGGACAGGGGTTTGAATCAAGGATTTTCTTTGCAGCCAGGGCAAGTCATCTGCTAATTTGAATTGAGAAGAAATATCTCTCGGTTTGGTGCCACAGCCAATCCTATGGACAGCACATATCTTTTGGCACCTGTTCTCCTTTGACAATAGGAAATAACTTTGTATGTGAAAGTCTTGTTGGAAATTAGAATCAGAGAGATACATAAAAAAGCTGTTTCTTTATATCACTAATCTACCAGGACACTGGATAAGGTTTATTGGCAAGAGGAAGTAGGTTAGCTTCCCTGATGTAAAACAGCAAGGGTAGAATTCTTGTTCGCTGTGTTTATGAAGGAGGTCACAAGTTGAAATATCAGGTTGTCTTTGTGGTTTCAGTCAGCTCCCAGGTGACTTTTCCTTGTTGCATGTGTTGTCCCCAAGACCCCCGCCTTACTGCTGTGAGGACCTGCGTGTAGCTCTTTCCCATGCCACATTTTTTTCAAATGCCTTTACTCAAGCTGTTTCTCTGTTTACAAAGTTTCTCCATCACCCCATCCATTGTTCCGAACTCGTGCTGCAACCCTAAACTAAAATGGTATCTGCTCCACCTGGTACCTGCTGGGTCTGGCAGAGTTAGGAGCATCCTGTTGTTGCTGTTATAACATCTTGCACAGTTTTGGGGTTAAAGCAAATCTCCCAGTACTGTAACTGAGGTTAAACATCCAAATCTCCTATTCGCTTGTGAGTTAAAGACACAAACCCTCTCCTTTTAATAATTGTATCTCCATCTATCAGAGCACTTTTGCACAAAATGAATGTTTATTATGTGAGTAACATGGTGTGATGGGAAAAGGAGATGCAGGTTTTGGAGTCCAAAGGACCTGGATAAGGTCCTGAAGCTCTCCCACTTGCCAGCTGTGTGCCTGTAGGAAAATTGTATGAACTTTCTGATTTTAGATCCTCATGTCTGACATAAGAGTAATCCAGTCTACCTTGTTGTGTTAATTAAATGAGATTATTATGTAAATTTCTGGCTCTCTAAGAACTCAATAAATCATAAGTTACAATTCAACTGGTTAAATAATTAAGAGTTTCCTATTTGTGTGCATCTGATGATTAAGATGATGTCTGAATTACTTTATTTTTTAATTGTCCAGCCACGAAGAGGAGTGGAAGAAGGCCCAAAGGTATTGAGAAAGGCTGGCCTGCTTGAGAAACTTAAAGAACAAGGTAATTTTTTAAAAGACCTTATTTATTTATTCTTTTAGAGGGAGGGGGGGAGAAGGAGAAAAAGAGGGAGAGCAACACTGATGTGTGAGAGATGCATCTACCAGCTGTCTCTCACACGTGACCCAACTGGTGACCAGCAGGCAACCCAGGCATGTGCCCTAACTGGAAATCAAACTGACAACCCTTCTATTTGCAGGATGACACAACCAACCGAGCCATGCCAGTCAGGGCAAGGTCATTTTTTAGTTGAAAGATGATCAGCTTGATGTCTTTCCCACTCTGAAGGGAGGAGCGGGCTCTTGGTTACACGAGGGTGTGTCTGGAATGACATCTGTACCACAGAACTGCAGCTCTGGCTATAACCTTAGATAGACACTCTATTTAAAAAAGCAGCATATGTGGAAAATGAGCAATCAGTATTGTTTATTTACTCAGATATTTTGTCTTTCCAGCCAGACTGCTTTGTAAGAGAATGTGTGTTTAAGAATTGGATTTGGGATGGGTGGTAGGGGAGTTGAGGGGATTGAAAAGGAAAGGCAAGGGGCAGCAGGAAATGTACTACTACCAACAGGAGCCCTATTTGTAAGAGGAAATATAACAGTAATAATACCAAGCCTCTGTTTGACACCACCATTTTCCTTGGTGGGGGCTTAGTGCAATGGAGAAGCAGCAGGCTTCAGGTAGGTCAAGTTCGGACCAGAAAGCGTACTTCTCCAATGAGTCCAATGGGAAATCAGATTTCTATGTCCTGGTTTGTAAAGGAAGAGGCATTGAGCAGTTGTATGCAGGAAGAACTAGGCTTCCCACCCTGACCTTTTCAGCTCTGCGAGAGAGAAGGAGGAGGAAAGCAGGGTAGTTGCTCAGAGTCTCAAGGCTTTTCCAAGCCGCTTGCCACCCAGACCCCATGAACTGGGCAGCTCGTTGCATCAACAGGCTTCTTTGGATCCCACCCTTCCATCACTGGTGTTAGGGTGATTGGTACCATGGGCTGTGAAAGAATGCACAAAGAGGAGAAAAGGCAGAGAGTAAAGTTTTATTCACTTTCCAAGAGGGGAAAGAGGCTGGTATGAAGAGATACACCAGCAGTGAAATGTTGGGGCTATGAGTTTTTATTGGGTGATAAAGGAAGAGGGGTGCCGCTGGGTAGTCCTGGGAATTAGTTGTAAATTAGGAGGTTTCTGGCTGATTGTGCAGTCTTCAGTTTGTTCTGCTAATATCTTTGGGTTCAGTGTCCAGGTACTTGGGTCTTGAATGACCTGTTTGTATAAGTTCTTGAAACACCTGTGTGGGGGATACTTTTAGTAATCTCTCCAGTCTTAAGAATAGAGACTCAGAGAAAGAACAGTTAATTATGCCTGACGGACTCAAGGAAAGAGATAACTAGCTCTGGTAAAGAGGGTTGGTCTAAAAGGAGCTTTCTTGTCCTTTCAGTTGATTCTGAAAAAATGGGCCACTTGAAAGGATTGGGAGTGGAATGGATCTAGGCCTCTGAGTCAGGATCAGGTGGGGAGGCAATGTCTATGGAGCTTTCAGCAGCTCCACCATTAGGTCCAGATGGCTATGTCAAATTCCATGTCTTTCCATTCTGTTGAAGAGTAAAGTTAGAACTTTTTGTAGATAGCTAGCTACATCCAAAAATATCTACCACGAACATCAGCATGGTCTATTAAGTCAACACTTTATTTTCTTCAAGTTTCTGCCTGTCTCTCCAGGCACCTCCTTTCACCAGCTGGAGCAGTTCATTTCCCTTGGTTGTTGCAAGAACTGTTACTTATTTTTCTTTGAGAGGAGACCTAAGCTCTCTGAAAATATGCCCATGGACGTCCACTGTGATATCAGAAATAATAAGGGAGTATTAAGTTATACCACTGCTATTAATAAACATGGGAAGTATAAATAAAAAAACACTAGTAGTACTGGTATGTGTATCATTACTCACATTGCACACACATCCTATTTGCGTATGTGAGCATCCAAATGAAAAATACATTGCATTTTAAAAGTATAGCAAAGTAAATGTCATCTTTATATATAAAACGCTGTTGAAGTGTTGGCGAGGATATGGACCAACTAGAACCCTTGGTATCTGATGAGAATGTATAATGATACAACCACTTTGCAAAGGAGATGGGCAATTTCTGGACCAAAAAGGGCCATGAGGGAACTTAGGGGTGGGTAGAGGAACTTTTCTAAATCTTCACTGTGGTGGTGGCTGAAAGACTGTAGATATTCCTAAAAACCATTGACCAGTACACTTAAAATAAATGCATTTTAGTAAATAAGAAGTTTATTTCACAAACTGAAAGAGAGAGAGAGACCCCAGGAGAGACAAGAAGCCCCGGGGAAATGGATGGGCCCAGTTCATCAGAAAACAAGCATAATTCGGTCACGTTTGATTTCAGGTTAAATGTCTTGATGGTGGTACTGAATCATGGACACACATGGACACGAATAAGCGCACAATGACCATTTACTTGGGGACACTGCACCAAGCGCATATGGCAGTTTTACATGAAGCTCTGTGTCTTGAGGCCTAATACAGGCCCCTTTAGGAAGTGCACCCAGGTCCTTAGGAACTTTGGGTTATCTTATTTAAAAAGTGTAGTAATAGAACCTTTATTTCTTGAGCTTGCTGAAGTGTTAAGATTGATGGTAGTCACATATTCTTATTGAATTCTGGCAGTACCACTGTGAGGCAGGTGCAATGGACAGAAGAGGGAGCTGAAATGCTTCAGCAAGTGACTGACTGAATTGAAACCAAGGACTGCAAATAAAATAACGGTGTATTTTCTTCTGGGTGTATGTATGTATGTGTGTGTGTGTACTACTAAAATGATTTATTTCTTGATTACGAACAAAATGTATGCTTATTGTAGGAAAGTAGAAAGCACATGAGCCCAGACAGAGACAGTGACACCACCCATTAAACCCAAACCAAAAGAACACCTGCTGCTGTGGTACTTACAGCCTAACTGGGTGGGTTCAAATACTTCCCAAGAGCCCAGTGTCCGGCAGGCAGCAGAGTGCAGCATAGGTGACATGATGATGTCCGGCAAAAGCAGGCATGGTTTATACCTTCGCAACTGTCCCAGCCTGTTCAGACTTTTCCTGTGTCTATACTTTAGAAAACATACCTATTTTGTAAATTTAAAATCATCCTGCACAGGCTCTTATGTAAACTGTTTTTAGTAACCTGCAACTTTCAATTTTATTTATAGAATGTGACGTAAAAGATTATGGGGACCTGCCCTTTGCTGATGTCCCTAATGACAGTCCATTTCAAATTGTGAAGAACCCAAGGTCGGTGGGGAAAGCGAATGAGCAGCTGGCTGGCATGGTAGCGGAAGTTAAGAAGAATGGAAGGATCAGCATGGTGCTGGGTGGAGACCACAGGTGCTGTCCAGGGATGAGCTCCACGGTGGTCTGGCACAAATGGCATGAAGGGAGCAGAACCAAAACCATGTGCAGAGAGAGGACATATGGAGGGGAAACCACTGATCAATAGTGTAACCACATTTTCTGCCCTTAAATTTTTTTATTGGTTACTACTTTATTTTGGAAAGAGATTTAGCTCTATTTGAAGTCTTGCACTATCTTTATTAGAGTAGAAAGTACATGAAATATGAATGAATTTCAGTAACATTCAGCACAGGCTTACATTTCTAAATAAATAAGCACTGAGGAAATTCATAGTCAAGTTTTTGTACTTAATTACTAATAATAGGAACCGCTCAGTAGGTCAACCCTTAAAAGTATTTTCTATTATAAAAGTAATAATTATACAATTTTTGAAGTACACACACACAAAAGGAAAAGAACCGATGGTAATTGCAGTTCCCTAACAAGCTTTTCAACTGGAATTGAAACTCTGGCATAGTTTCCTTCCTGCTGAAGTTTTTCCTTTTAACATGATTTTTTAAAACACTGTGTACATGTGCACATGTGTGTGTTGTCCTGGCTTGTTCTCAATCTACAGAATTTTCCTTATCTCACTTCATGATATATGAGCATCTTTTTTTACTGTTGCATCATTTTTCATTAAATTATTACATCATTGTATATACCCATTTGTCTGACATTCAGGTTATTTTCAGATTTTCAGCATTACAAATAATATGGCAAAGATAATTTTTGTGCATGAGCCTCTTGAATGCTTACTTTCAAGTTCTTAAAATACGTAACGGAAGTATGATTAGATCAAGAGTGTAAACAGTACAATGGCTCTCACCTCAAGAGTCAATTACTTTAGCCCCTCAGTTTTCTTCTCTGAAGTCAGACTGTTACCAGGGCTTCTAACACCAACAGCAGTTGAGGAACTGGGGCTTACTTTCTATGTTAAGTAGAAAAATTTTTAAGTGGCAAAAAAACATAAGAAACCTAAAAGGAAAACGAACTCCCAGCTGGAATAATCAATACCCGAATATCACAGCATCGTTGCTTTCACTCAGAAGTGACAGAAAAGTTCATGATTCTCTGAAGGATCCTAGAAGCATTCATAAGTGGGAGAAAAAGGGCATTGTATGGCAAATCAAGACCTTTTGACTTTTGTGTAAGACATTTCTTAGCTGTTGCATTCAGGCAACTTTTCTGGAGCTTGGGGTGCTTGTGGTGAACTTTGAGGGTTCTGGACCTGGTGAAGAGGGGGACCTAAAATGTGGGGCAGGGGGAGTAGAGAGCTAAGTGGAGGACCCCACTGTTGAGCAGAGGGAGTGAGCACTGGGAAATCGGACTGGAGTCAATGTAGGGCCTTTGAGGGACGCTCCCCAATGGCAATGATTGTCTTCTAAGCGAAAAGACTCTGTCATAACTCATGCGGGAGAATTCAGCATTCACCAAGAGAAACGAGAGTGCAGAAGCCTCATTTAACCCTGACAATGGACTAGTCTCCTGATAAGGAATCCTTTGTATGGCTAGCATTTTCACACATATTTTACTTTTGGTGAAACTATAATTTACAATTTTATTAGAACGTGGTTCAGTGATGCTTCCATGTAGCTATAACTTCTTAGTATTAAGTGTAAACTCTACTTTCTCTGTTATTATAGTTATTTAGTTGGCACCTCTGATTTAAAAACCTATGAGAAATATCAGCCATTCTAACTTAAAGAAAAATTAAGCACGAGCATTGAGTTAATAATGTGATGTATGTAAAGAAAAGGAAAAAGAGATAGGATGTACATGACACTGCAAACCTGATATTCACACAAACTTTCTCCTCCCAAGTCTGGCGATTGGGAGCATCTCTGGCCATGCCAGGGTGCACCCGGATCTCTGTGTCATCTGGGTGGATGCCCACACCGACATCAACACTCCACAGACAACCACAAGTGGGAACTTGCATGGACAGCCTGTGTCTTTTCTACTGAAGGAACTAAAGGGAAAGGTAAGAGGCTGGTTGGTTTTCTATGACAAAAGAATAATCTCAGGAGCAGCTCAGGTGGAGAGAAGGAAGAACCCTTCTGGCATTTCATCCTTGGTGTAACCTCAAACTCTTTTCTTGGAAGTCAATAAGCAAGGGTTGGAAGACAACAGTGTCAAAGTTCAGCACCTCTCCCTTTCTTGATAATTCACAAAGTGACCTTATATGTTTCCTTTTGATTTTTCAACTACCCTTTGTAGTAGGTGGGGCAGAGTGTAGTCCTTTATAAGCAAGTTAGCGGAGGTTCCCAGGTTAACCCAACTCACCCAAGATCATGTGCCAAGCATAGTCAGGAGTCAGACAAGGGCCAGAACTGGTCTCCTAATGCCAACCTCTTTCTATCACCTGCGACACAGCCAGCCTCTCATTCGTAGCAAGTGTCGGGTCCACATCATGGGGCCTCTTCAAAAATAGTATTTTAAAGTAAAGAGTACAGTGATTTATTATTTAACATCTTTATTGTGAGATGTTATCTAAACATATCTAAATCATAAGCAGAACTGTGTTCTTGCTCCCTAGAAACTTCTTTTCTAAAATACCTAAGGCAAAACAAGCTTGACTCCAGGACACTTGAAAAGCAACCGAAGGGTTGGTCAAAAATTTTCCTGAGGAACTTTTGCCAAGATGGAGGCTTAGGTGGAAACATTGTGCCTTCTCGCACAACCAAGTTTAAAAACAACAAAGTTTTAAAAACAAAAAACGCAGCCAAAACACAGAAAATTGAACAATACGGGAGTCTGGCAACAACGAACCACTCAGCCAGACCGATAAACCAGCGAAGGAACGAGCAGTGAGACAGACCGGGCAGGCCCCTGCAGCAGGAAGGAGCAGAGGGGACTGCTCTTGCTCCCTCTCTGACCCCGCCCCCATAGACAGCATCACAAACCAGCAACCTGGGTGGCCCTACTCTGGTGAACAACTAAGGCTCCTCTTCTCATATGTAACAGGCACAAACAGATCAAAACATGGTTCAAGAACAACTCAGAGCCCCAGAGCCCATAAATCTAAGTGAACAAGAAATTGCCAACCTATCAGAGGCACAGTTCAAAACACTGGTGATCAGGATGCTCACAGAACTGGTTGATTTTAGCCACAAATTAGAGGAACATATGAAGGCTAAACTAATTGAAATGAAGGGAAATGCACAGGAAAGCAATAGTGATGGAAAGGAAACTGGGACTCAAATCAAGGGAGTGGACCAGAAGGAAGAAAAAAATGACCAAACAGAAAAATATGAAGAAACCAGAACCCAAAAAAATGAGGAGAGGTTAAGGAACCTCCAGGACATCTTTAAATGCTCCAACATCCGAATTATAGGGATACCAGAAGGGGAAGAGAAAGAGCAGGTGGAAATCTTATTTGAACAAATAATAAAAGAGAAATTCCCCAGTCTGGCAGAGGCAATGGACTTCCAGAAAATCCAGGAGGAGGGGAGAGTCCCAAAGAAGTTGGACCCAAGAAGGAAAACACAAATGCACATCATAATTATATTAGCCAAGATTCAAATGAAGGAGAGAATCCTAGAAGTAGCAAGAGATAAGGGGACAGTCACCTACAAAGGAGTTCCCATCAGACTGTCAGCTGATTTCTCAAAAGAGACCTTACAGGCAAGAAGAGGCTGGAAAGAAGAATTCCAGGTCATGAAATCCAAAGACCTACATCCAAGATTGCTCTATCCAGCAAAGCTTTCATTTGGAATGGAAGGACAGATAAAGTGCTTCTCAGATAAGATCAAGTTCAGGGAGTTCATCATCACCAAGCCTTATTATATAAAATGTTAAAGGGACTTATCTAAGAAAAAGAAGTTAAAAAATATGAACAGTGAAAGGACAACAAACTCACAGTTATTAACAACCACACCTAAAACAAAAGCAAACTAAGAGGACAGCTAGATCAGGAGTGGAACCATAGAAATGAAGATCACATGAAGGGTTAGCAACAGGGGAGTGGGAGAAGGAGAAGGGGGGAGAAGGTACAGAAAATAAGTAGCATAGATGGTAGGTAGAAAATAGATGGGGAGAGGGCAAGAATAGTAGGGGAAATATAGACTCTAAAGAACTTGAGACATATGGTCATAAACTAAAGGGGAAGGGAATGGAGGGGGAGGGGTGTGCAGGATGAAGGGGAACGAAGGGGGGGAATAGAATAACTGTAATGGCATAATCAATAAAACATATTTTTAAAAATCTGCAAAAAAAATTTCCCTGAGCCACTCTGAGTCATCTTCTAGATTAAGTCCTTACTGAGACAGAGAAGCTAAGGGGGACTGGAAGTGATGGAAGCACACTGACTTTCTTACAGAAGAGTCCCTGGGAAAGGAGGGCCCAATGGAAAGGGTGCGCACATGATTAAACACTGCTGGGTGCTGACAGAGGATTCACGTTAGGTCTGGGCCACATGGCAAGGCTGACTAAGGCCAAAACAATCAAGGTTCTACCAGGGAAGGCAGGCATTCTCTTCTTCGTTTTGTATTGCTTTGCATGATTCCTAAAAATTTATGTTCTAAATAGAAGATACATGCAATCCAACAAGTGTACTTAACTTTCAATGTAGGATTTGCTCAAGAGAAGCATATATAACCAAATGGAAACATTGCAATTTTAGATCCCTGATGTACCAGGATTATCCTGGGTGATGCCCTGCATATCTGCCAAAGATATTGTGTATATTGGCCTGAGAGACGTGGACCCGGGGGAACAGTAAGTTTATTCCTTGATGTCATTTACCTTCATTTTTGTTCTTCTGTACACTAGATGTACTGGCCAAACCTATGAGGAAAAGTTGTCTTAAGTGCCAAGTCTATATATCTGCACCTATATGTCTACATATATTTATAGGTATACATGCATATGTATAAATATGTGGATACATATATGCACATGTACATATATTTTCATATTGACTTGCTATTAAAAATATATTGATATATCCATAGAGTTTACAGACTTTAAAGTATTTTATGTATTTTACCACATTGATCTTTTCTTAGAAGGAAACAAGAGGATGTCCAGTCAGCCCCCATATTAATTATAGATTATCTTAATATCTCCTCTTTTACAGCTACCTTTTGAAAACTCTGGGTATTAAATACTTCTCAATGACTGAAGTAGACAAACTGGGAATTGGCAAGGTGATGGAAGAAACACTCAGCTACCTACTAGGCAGGTATGATGCTTGTGTGTGTGACACAAACACTGTTAAAAGAACTCACTACTGACACGAATCAATGTAAGTTATTAATGAAGCCCTTCTGTAAAATTGTGAAACTTCACTGGGCTGTTCCTTTTCATAGATCAAAGGGAGAACTCTATTTGTCTACTAAATATTAAACCACTGACTTTAAACTGAATTGCTTTCCCACCTCCTAAAAGAAAGAAAAGGCCAATTCACCTGAGCTTTGATGTGGACGGACTGGACCCGTCTGTTACCCCAGCCACTGGCACACCAGTCGCCGGAGGGCTGACCTACAGAGAAGGTCTCTACATTACAGAAGAAATTTGCAGAACAGGTAGGTATACGTCTGAGTGAATAAAGAAGCAAATATAGACATGGTCAATGTATATTTATACCTCCAACCTGAAAATCAAGCCCCAGTTGACACTTCTACAATGCCCATCACGTGATGTAAGAACTGAAGTGGTTTCAGTTGGTCATCCCTTTTTTGAACTCCTAAGTAATATTTCAAAGATATTGAATTTAAAATGTCAACTGTTTAACAAATTACCTTGTTTCCATTTGTCCTTGTAGGACTGCTGTCGGGATTAGATATAATGGAAGTGAACCCATCTCTGGGGAAGACACCGGAAGAAGTAACTCGAACAGTCAACACAGCAGTGGCAGTAACCTTGGCTTGCTTTGGCGCTGCTCGGGAGGGCAGTCATAAGCCTATTGACTACCTTAACCCACCAAAGTAAACGTGGAAACATCATACATAAATCTCCCAGCTAATAACTGGATTACCAAATCCAGTAATTTACGTACGCTTATGGTTATCCTCTTACAGATTTGGTATTTCAGAAAAATGTTTTGCCCTAGGAAATAGTAGTACAATTAGTATAAACTATATCAATTACTTCTTGGTATGAAAGATTTGGAAATTCAAATTTTTGTCAACTTAAAAAGCTTGTATTTTGGCAAAAGAGAAGCGTACATTAACTTAAAAAAAAAAACCCTGCTGACATTAGAAATAAGCACACTCCCACAAAGGAGTGGCAAGGAATATTCAAAGTGATGAAGAACAAGAACCTTCAACCAAAATTACTCTACCCAGCAAAGCTGTCACTTAGAATCAAAGGACAGATGAAGAGCTCCCCAGACAAGAAAAAGCCAAAGGATTGCATCATCACCAAACCAGTGTTATATGAAATGTTCAAGGGTCTTCTTTAAGAAGAAGGAAAACAAGATAAAAAATATGAATAGTAGATACATACCTACCGACAACTGAATCTAAAAATCAAAATAAATGAATAAGCAGAACAGAAACAGACTCACAGAGAACATTTTAATGGTTGCCGGACGGGGTGGGGGGGGGTGTTGGGGGCATGAGTGGAAAAGGTGAAGGGATTAAGAGTTACAACTTGGTTGTTACAGAGAAGTCATGGGGATATAAACTACAGCACAGGAAATAATGTAGCAATATTATTCTAATAACTATGTGTGGTGTCAGATGGGTTCCAAGATTTATCAGGACTTTCACTTTGTTAAGTTATATGATATCTAATCACTGAAGTGTTCACCTGAAACTACTATATACTATATGTCGACTGTAGTTGAAAAATAAAGTGATTAACTATTAGCGCTTCCACCATCTGATTCTTCATAATTAGCCCCAAATTGTAAACCTAACCATTGACATAAGGACTTTGTAAATAAATATTTTACTGAATTACTTTTAGATAAGAGCAATGAGACTGGATCTTTCTTTAGAGTACATTGTCTGACACAATAGCCACATGTAGTTATTTAAAGCTTAATATAATTTTAAATTCAGTTCTGCACTTCAAGTGCTCAACAGGCACCTGCAGTGACTAACTACTGTATCAAACAGCACAGACAGAAAGCATTTCCACCACTGTGGAAAGGCCTGTTGGACAAAGCTGCTTTAAAGTTACTAGTGAAAAAGAACCAAGCAAACAAAAACTTTCAGAATGTAATGAATATAAACACATTTTTGTCCCTCAGGTGCATTCGAAATCCAAGCTTCTGCCTTCTATTAAGATCTCCGATTAGTAATAATTCTTTAAAAAGCCCATTTGGGGAATATCATGTTCTAGTTTTTAAAGCTAGAGGAGAAACTGCATTTTTAATAAATAAATTGGAATGTATATAAATATCCTTGAGAAAGTATATCCTTGAGAACTATATCCTTGGAAATACTGATTTTCATTTCCTCTGTTCTATTTGTATAATACCAGTGTCACAATGATTCCCACTCTAGGATCTCAAAGCAATATATTCCTTGGGTAGCAAGACTATATTGAGACTATGTTAAGAGTAGCACTTGAATTCATTTCTAGCATAAAATCTCTGGAGAATTTTAACAATATTAGCCTGGAAAATTACTTATACCATTATATAAATATTAAGCTGGACTTGCATGGCAAATAAAGGTTTAGTGATTATAGTAATATGAACCAAGAAAAAGATAAGGGTCTAGGAAGACGTACGTGGAAATAAAATATGAAGTATAGTTGATTAAACTTCACTAACACTTTTTTTAAAAATCAATACTCCTAGTTCTAGGTCAACGTCAGTCACCAGCGTCCTGTGCAGCCCAGGGGAGGAGCCCCACTCCCTGCGCTGACCCAGTGGGCACCCTGCCCGCACACAGCAGACGCTCACTCGCACCAAGGAATCAACTGGACAGTTTATTCACCTAACAGATTTTACTTCTGAAGTGTTTTACAATCCGAATGTCATTTCCCCCCAAAATTGACATCAAGTTTCTCAAAATTTAATACACCCTAAAGAACAAAAATGTACACTGTATTTAAAAAATAAATATTTAAAAATGTTAAGATTATAAAAATTCAAAGAATCACATCATCTGCCAAGTGAGTGTCAACCTGGAAAAGCAATTAATTCGTTTTTAAAAACAGAGAATGAAGAATCCCCATTTAAGCATGAATTATTGTTTAGGCATTTATAGCTATGTTATTTACATTGCTTCCAACTCATTTCATACAGTTAAGTTCAAGTCCACAGTAAAGGCATAAATTTGCCATCTACCTCAACTAGGAACGTTAGCTTATTTACTTGAAAATCTATGATAAAAATTTTAAACCATTTAAAAAGAATATGAAACTGTGTTTACTCCTACAATGCAATGAAATCTTAAGTTCTTTATATGACAAAAATCTTTTTATCCCAAACACATACCAAAAGAGAGTTACATATAAAAGATTATATAATAACTGCTTTACATGTGTGGTGCCTTCAAAAAGATGTGTTTCAAGACTGAATAACATTAATAATAAAACATAAAACCAAACCTGTGGCTAGAATAAGAAAGATTGAGAATATCTCATAAAAGTCTTGATCACAGAGACCTCGATGTTCCTGAGCATCTCTACTAGACAGTTATGTACATGAACGACGTGTACTTTACTTGATCTCTTAGAGACGTTAAGTACAGGCAGGGAGGTGGGAGTTATAAAGTGTCAATAGATTCATCATTTGAATCAAAATATTGAGTTGGCCAAAAAGTCTCCATGGTTTTTTCCATAAAATAAAAGACATATTTTTTATTTTCACCAATAACGTTATTGGTTTGGATATTTTGAGTATGTCAGCCTATCTCCCACATGGTATAATGTTGATTGTTCTCAGTTAACGTCTCCATTTGATCCCTATCAACTTCAACTGGTCTAGCTGACCGTGGAGCACTGTCCAGTGAGAAATCTCTAGTACATAACTTTGCAAACCACTTTTGACACATTCAGTAACAGCACCTTCTCCATATACTACACAAATCTTTTTTTGCATTCAGTTGTGTTTTTGTCTTTCTTGAAATAATAAAGCATAGTGGGCCAAAAATGTTGTGCATTTTCTTCCATTTTCAATATTAAAATGGCTACACAAATTTTTTACCCATTCTGATGTTTTTAAATGCACAATGAGATGACAGCTGTCAAAATACAATCTAACAAAACTTTCAAATGAAGTTAAAGACAAAGAAGCGCTACTACAGTCATCTTAAGGAAAAAACCAAATGGACTTCTGGGCCAACTGAATAAAATAATCTGAACGTCACTGCTTCTACTGCATCACCATGTACCATGGGCATGTTCAGATTTAACCATCTGAGTCCACTTTCAAAGGCAGATGCATTTCCATGTCACCGCAGTACCGCCCGACTTCACTGCGTTACTGGAAGAGACACGGGCACCTGATTAGACTGAGGCGCTGGAGACCCACTGTTTGCGGCCTGCGGGGGCACCGTAGCTGGCTCCATCTTGCTAATGTGTGTGATAAATCGAAGACGAAGTTTCAAAGCTGGTTTTAAATTACAGATAATCTTCTCTACCTAAAAAATAAAAAACACATGAACAAATATTTTAACCAGAGATTTTTAATTTCCCAGTTTTTAAAGAAGTTATATAGATATCCTGAGACAATAAACTAGGGAGTGGGGTGGATGAGAAGTGTATCACATGTTTTGTGTTTTAACAAAAGCAGATAAAACTATTTCTTTCTCACATAAGAAAAACCATGTGTTCTCCCTCATATACATTCTATATATGTGTGTGCATGTGCATATATCTATGTATACTTGCATATATTTACAAAAACATATGCACTTATCTGGCCATTAATTCCACTGTCAAAAGCCAGTATAGTTTACACTGGAAATGTGCACGTGGAACAGGCGGCCACCCTTTTAAATGCCATCTTCATGGAGGCACGGAACACAGGTACATTTTGAAGTTCTTTGAATGACACGTGTCTGTGACATATACCTACAAAGCTAATTTTTGGTTCTGATTTATACTTGGAATTCAAACTAAATAATATCAGATCTACTCTTACTTAAGATACTTTAAAAAATAAATACATCAAGCAGTTTCTGTTTTCTTAGCTTTACTCAAATGCTCTCTGACCTCCTGGAAAGGGTCAGCCCATTAATAACATTTTCTTCCTGCAGTTACTTTGTGCCACAGTGCCGTGGGCCCAAATGCAAAGGACGTTAAATAAAACATGCTTATACTGGTTCCCCCTCAACTCTCCTCGACAATCCTGCTGACAAGGAGGTCAGCATCCTCCCCACCCACATCCCTGGCTGCAAGGAGAGAATTCAGCAGACTAGGATTCATAAGGTTTCTTTGTAACAGTTTGTCTCTCTTTCCCATTAGAGAAGGAAAAAAACATTAAGTATAGAGAGGAGGTTATTTAACATCTCCGCCCTTCTGAAACAGCCAAGATTGTTTCCTACCAACAGCAAGCTCAGTGCAGGGGGTCCTGTCCACTTACAGGCAGCTCTACTGCAAAGTGGCCCTTTGTATGTTACGTCAAGTGTGCCTCCCTTTAACTCTGCCCGAGTTTACACGCCCTTTGAGGTGACACAGAACAGATCTAATACCTAATGAAAGGCAACACTCTAAATAGTGAGGACATATCTCACTAGGAGTCTCAAAATTCAAGTCAAGCATTCCTAGTTCCTTCAGGTGTCCTTCGTGAAACTGCCCTCTGACTCTCCTGGCTTCTGCCTTCTAGTTACGCCGCAATTTGTCTAATGTCCCCTTACTGTCCCCTGATCACTGTAGGGAGAAGCAGGACCTCCTTCACTCCTAACACACCTGTCTCGTCTTTGCAGTAGCCACCATGTACTGCTTCTTCCTCTTGAGATTACTGCTAATGAACTCCCCTAGGTCTTTTCAAATGTCCTGTTGCACATTTGTGAAGGAAATGTGAGAAGTTATAACATGTATTTACTTTTACTTTAATACTATATCCAGAATAATCTGCTCATGTAGTATAACAAGGTCTGATATCAACCTTTTTCCCTTAAAAGAAAAAAACAAAACAAAACCACTCATCCAAACAAAAAAAAGTCTCTCACCATGCATTCAGGTTGTCTAAACCAAACACCACTACACAGGATGAAGCTAACTTACCTGCTCTTTGATGCTGTCACCAGTGAACATGTACTTCATGTGGTACAGGAAGTCACAGATGGGGTCCATGTAATTTAAGTGGGTGCTACACTGGTCTACATTCAGCAACATGTCGTAAAATGCCACACCGATCTATTTAACAAATAATATAAAATTATTTAAATTAGAAAATGGTTCCATAATCCAGCGCGACGTGACTGGACCCCATCCCAGGAGCAGCACAGAGGGACAACGCACTTGTGGAAGACTGTCCCCGAGCACGCAAACCTCTGTGTGCGTGGAAGTCGGAGCCGGACCCACACCACCACAGAACCCACGGTGCTGCCAGGTGCCCCGACAGGGCTTCAGGGAGACTTCTCTCTAAGGCTTAGTAATTTCTCTTAAGAGGTAGATGATCCCCTTTCAGGAAACCATTTCTCAACTTATGGGATAGTCACAATCTCAGGGACCCTTGTTAGATTATAGAAGTTAGTTCAATCCAAAATTCAGGTTTGGTTTACACTTCAACATGGGAGGTTTTACAAAGTTTGAGACAGTGTGAGCCTTAGGTCAGAAGCATGAGACAGACCTACAGTACTGACTAACGTGTATGTGTTGAGGGTTATTGGTTGTTGTGAGTCTGGAAGAGCAGATATACTCACATCCAAGGTTCAGTTTGACCTGAATTTCAATCTGAAGTAATATTATGGTCAGAAAAAGGAGTGGTGCTTAGGAAATGATTACGTCTTACTCTAATGTTGGTTTCATATTCCCTTTTACTCTTCATTTTGTGTGGCAGGATTGGAGAGAGTTGAAATTAGAGCTCCGTTTGAATTTAAAATCGGTTTAACGTCAGGTTTCTCTGGTATTCAGTGTGAACCAACATAAACTCTGTGTTCATCATGATGAGGTGACTAGTGAACAGTTTGTTGAGTGCTACTAAGAAACAACCTTACAACTTGTAAGCTGTGAAAAACCTTTTTTTATAATGATGTAATAAAACAAGTGTTTTGCTAATGAATTTTATCAAGTGAAGAAACACAAAGTAATGCCTGTAGAGCCTCCAGAATGAAGTGCAGTCGAGAGCCTATGAAAACGAACAGATAAATACACGCGTGACATTCTAAACTTAGTCTTCAATGTGTTTTCCTACGGGAAACCCATATTTTCCCACAATGCCCTCTTGAGATTAATTCCTATGAGACTTGTTTCGATCTCTCCTCAGTTGATGACAGAATCCCTAAATTAAAAATCTTTTCTATAGTAATGAATACACTTGAAATCATTCGGATTTTAACCCTAGTTTTCAAAGAAATTTGCTAGTATCCTTGTAAAACATGATGCATTTTATGATATGTTCAGGTATTAGACTTTGATTTTGGGGGTTAACTTAACATTACATTATAGAAGTTAGCTGATATCAAATTCTGGTTATTACTAAATATGGGAAGTTATAAAAACACAGAAAATTTGAAATACAATGGGCCTTAGTTTAGAAGCCTGAAAGAGGCTGACAGAATAAATGAATGTGTATTTGTGATTGTTATTGCTTGTTTTGAGTTTAGAATTGCAGATACACCTACATTCATGGTTCAGTTTGAATTGAGGTTCAGTCTGGATAAATATGATGATCAGAAAAAGAAGTGGTGCTTAGAAAACGAACATGTTTAACCCTGATGTTCATTTTGAATTCCGTCTTGCAGTTCGTGTTGTGTTGTGAGAGTGTAGAGTTGAAATCACACCTGGTTTAAAGCTGAAGTAGGTTTAACGTGTGGTTTCTTCAGTGTTGACTGTGAAACAATATAAACTCTGCGCTCTTGAAGGAGTGCAAGTGAGTAATGAAGAGTTTGTTGAAGAGCCGCTAATAGACTGCCTTTGTTAAAACTTGAAAAGGGTAAAATAGCATTCTTATCATGACATTTTATAATAAAACAAGCTATTTGCAAGTAGTTTACTAAAGGAAGACGCATATTCAAACAAAGAGATGCGCCGGCACTGCACTGAGAGCGTGTGACTGAAGTGTCTGAAAGCAGCAGGCAAGCATGTCTGTGCCGGCCACTGTCAGCTTCCACCTGCCTTCCCCCCGGACGCCTGTGGGCTGTGGCCTGCTGGAGCTCAGTTCACACCACGTGGGATTTCCGCAGTCCCCTCCCAGCAGAGATATAGTCTAAATGCTAAATCTTCTCTTAAAGCAGTGAATAAAATTTACCTGAGACATATTCATACCTGTACTTTCAATAAATATTTGTTAGTAGCTTTTAAAATATGTTATATTCCATGGTATGTTTAGGTTTAAGACTGATATTTAGGGTTAACTTGCATACATTCTACGCTCTTAGTTCTATTTGGTGCCTCATCCTTTCAGGCTCTATTCCTGCCTCATTTTCTTTTCTCTGCACTCTTCACTGCCTTCATCCACTTCCATGACTTTAATTAATTCCTCTGTACTATGGTACAGGTTCTCAGCTGCATTTCTCCATCCTTATCTTTCTTCTCAACCTTGATGATGGCTGTTTCCTCCTGCATCTCCAGTTCGGCGCATCCCGCACCAAACGCATCACAGGTGTGTGTGCTAAGTCACACTAAGTCCTCTACAATCGCTCTTTGATCCTGCTGCACTGACTTCACTGCTAATGACTGTGACTGAAAATCACTGGGGAAGAAACCTAAACAGATCTTTTACAGCAAAATATTACCACAGAAAACCAAGATTATATTTTACCTCTATCATACATCGAGTTCTCTCTTGCTGAAATCTTTGTAAAAATGGTCCCACAAGATGGTACACATAAAGCAATTGGAATTCGGTCTTTACTATAGGAAGAAGTACTTCAGTGAGAAACCTAAAATTTGAAGATAAAATGTCTTGTGATTTGAAATCAGTTGATTTGTTTGCATTTTGTTGATACAGCCTACCCCAGTATTTGCAAAACTTCTAATAATTAAAAAAATATTTTCTTTTAATTTTGGTAACATTTCAAGCTAATCTCACATCACTCACTAGATCTTGTTTTCACTTAATTATTAAAATAAGTTGAGATTTTAAATCATTCTTAAAAATAAAATTATTGAGTCCTGGCTGGTGTGGCTCAGTAGACTGAGTGCTGGCCTGTGAACAGAAAGGTCGCCTGTTCAATTCCCAGTCAGGGCACATGCCTGGGTTGCGGTCTAGGTCCCCAGTACGGGGTGTGTGAGAGGCAGCTGATCAATGTATCTCTTGCATATTGATGTTTCTCTCCCTCTCTCCCTTCCCCTCTCTCTAAAATTAAATAAATAAAATCCTTAAAAATAAATAAATAAAACTACTGAATGACAGAGGTAATCAATCTAATATAAATTCCCAAGAATTTTGAGTCTAATTAATACCAATTTTATAGTCAAGATAAATAATCAGAAAATAGGCAAACCACTTATTTAGTTCAGAAGGCAACTTTGGGAATATAGTCTGGAAAAAGCCTTTGTGAAAATGTAATGGAAAACCAGATACCAAATTATTACTTGTGCATATAAATTAAGTTTTTACAAACAATTCTGAAATAAGAGTCTTTTTAATTATCTAGAAATTCTACTTAACTTTTACTTTGCAATGAGCTTATACACCTCATGCGTAGGTCATCAAACAAAACAAAAACGAAAATGAAAAAGTCGCGTTTCTTTAAAAAATAACAGCACCTACTTGGGAATGAGAGAAAGCTGCCCGATGCTGGAATGGTGCCACACAGCATGGGCTAGCGCCAGTGTGTAGCTGCAGCTCATCTCGGAGTAGGACTGGTGACAGGCGGTGAAATCGAAGAGGCGGAACGGATAGCCGACCCACTCTGTCTCCGACGTCAGGCTGGGGCTGCTGATAACACTCACAATCTGATCGTGAAGGACAATCCAGTACGGCTCCTTGGAAAGCAGAGGACAGCCTGATGAAAAGTATCACTCACCCACCATTCCACCCCCTATTCATTATCGCACTGCCATGCCTAAAATAGTAGCGCTTTCTCATTCTTTAATGTTTTCTTCTTATCGAGCTTGTGTCTTTGTGTAATGGAGATTTTAAAATCAAAACTGGGTGGCTTCATAATGAGTCAACAACAAGCTGAAGAGAAATGCCTGTGAGTCAGAGGGCTCCACACACACGTCTGTCCTGTGCACTGAGTACCTGGTATGTACTACACAGTGAACCTACTTTAGCTGCATTTACTACAGACAATGCTGCTATACACATATGACTATTTCTACGTAGGACGTGTGGAAGGAAGACGTGATTCACAGAGGCACGTAATCAGAGAAGTCTGGAGAGCACAGGGTTAGACAGCATTGCCGACATTCAGACAGAACAGACGGACCGCGATGACACACAAGTGGAGGTCACAGAACGGAGACTCCACACGAGTGGAGAAGTCAGGGACGGGTTCCTGGCTGAAGCAGACAGAGAATGAGTAGTGTCAGAGAAGCTGACAGAGGAAGAAGTGTCCAGCATAACGTCTTATTCCCTGACATACCAGAGGTCCCTGAAACATGTCTC
Organism: Artibeus jamaicensis; assembly: GCF_021234435.1. Classification (NCBI taxonomy): domain Eukaryota; kingdom Metazoa; phylum Chordata; class Mammalia; order Chiroptera; family Phyllostomidae; genus Artibeus; species Artibeus jamaicensis. The sequence goes on along the minus strand of NW_026521812.1, from coordinate 5,517,866 downwards.
AATGAGCATTATTTGTATGAGAAAAAGCTCTAGCTATATGACATGCTAAGTGGTCAAAACTAGATATTTCAATTTAAAGACTAAGGTTGTAGGTTAGGAAGGTGGGACCAATGGAGGTAGGGACCGGAAAGTCAGGTAGATGGAACTGGATTTGATGCAGAAGGCAAACAAAAGTCACTGTGGATTTCTGAAGCAATAATAATATGAAAACTTCAAAAATATGAAACACTTCATTAGTTGCGTGATGTCTTTGTATAAAGGCATCCATTCTTTCAGCTGACAGAGAACAGCCGCATTCCATTGCTACAGACAAATCACAGTTTAACTCACTGGCAGAGCAGTGATGATCAATCCGATTGCATTCATCCACGCCGTGATGTTCTCTCTGGGCACTAAAGGCTGGCTACAAGTGGGAAAAAAGAATAAAAATGTGAAATTATAAAACATTTTATATGGTTGACAATGGATCTTATTTTGAGAACCTATATAATTCGGGGGCTTATAAGTGACCTAATTCAATAGAACTATAATAGTTTTTATCAAGTAAAAATTTAATACACAGATACAAAAGCAAAATAAGGCTTTGTTTTGGGATGTTTCCTTTAACAAATGGGCTGAAAGACTATTTCCATTTATTTATACTTCTTCTCTAATCATGTCCTACTTTATGTTGGTCTTTGAGAAAGAACTCTTAAAAAAAAGATTTACTTATTTCTAGACAGAGAGGAATGGAAAGACAGAGGGAGAGAAACATCAATGTGTGGCTGCCTCTTGTGCACCCCCAACTGGGGACCTGGCCTGGAACCCAGGCACGTGCCCTGACTGGAAATGAACCCTTTGGTTCACAGGATGGTGCTCAATCCACTGCGCCACACCAGCCAGGGCTAAGAAAGGACTCTTGAAAGGCTGTGGTTTCTTCTTTTCTGTGAAGTTTACTCCTAAATTAAATGCCAAACACTTAATAGAGAACAGAAGTGGGAACAAACCCATGTTTTCTGACACTGTCCAGGCTCATTCCACTACACATACATGATAAAGGCAAGATCTAGAACCAAAGACAGTTACTATCCAATGTGCATTGGCCTTGGAACAACAGATTTGCCTAACAGCTCCAAATAACATATCATTCTCTTTACAAATAAACAATGAATCTTATTTCATACAACAGGATACACACCTTTTCAGCACAACATTTAGAAGAGCATTTCCGACTTCTTTGCCTGAAACAGCTAGGGCCATGAGCTCCACACAAGTAACATGCAGCGCGTGGGCAGCTGGATTGGGAAACTCATTGAATCTCCAGTCACAGTTTGGAAATGGACCAGGAGATTTGCCAGCCATCGGTGCAAATGATTAAAGTAATAACTATTTGATTATTTTGAGATTAATGGCTCACACTTGTATAATGTTTTACAGTTTTCAATGTTCACATGTAAACATCTCATATGATTAACAATTTATCTGATTATAAACCCCCAGCTTGACATGACAAAGGCATTGACTGCAACCATGAGCTTGACCACAAGATACAGATGACCGGTCTTAGACAGGTGGGCTCTTATAACTGTGACATGATACTATTTCTTTTAACAGGAATAGGAGAGTTAAACAGGAAGTTACTTTATAATAAGTTATTCTTTTACTTCAGGAAATGAATCCCTTCATGTAGGCAAATAAATCATGTACATTTCTATAAAATTGCTCTGTCTGGTAAACAGTAGCATGGTGTATAGGCATATTAAGTATAGTGTGCTGATAACTTAAAACATGAAATCAATATCAAGAAATAAAAATATCAATATAGCAGCATTTTTTACTAAAAAAGAGAGAAAAGTTTTATTATCTATTAACATTTTAAAAATTCAATGATTAAAGCAACAAAATTCTATGTTCTCCAGTAGCAAAGAGAGGCATGTACTACAACACATAGTTCACTTATTTAGAAATAGGATTTTTTTAAAACAAATCTTGTAAGACCTGTTTTTAAATATTTAATGGGAGGAATTTCTGCCATCTGGCATGATGCTGCTGATTTAAGATTTCAAAATCTTTCCAAAAGTAAAAACAGAAATGATCTTTAAGAACTTTGAAGTCTTAGAATATATAAACAATTACCTTGAAAAGAGAATACACCTATGTTCTCACAAATACTACGTACAATTATTTCTAAAAAATCTGGAAAAATCACAATAAAAAGGATATTATCTACTAGTCTGCCAATCAATCTGCAATAGTAGGTGTCATCTGGGACCCAGGGATTGTCTTCTCGTGCGTTCATCGCACATTTCAGGTAAGTGTCGCTGAGACACCAGCCCTGCGGTCGATTATCCTTGAGCGAGCCGATGATTGCATGGACAAGCTTTCGTTTGAGAAACGTGCGCTCTCTCAGGTGCTTTTCATAATAGTGCAGGGTATTATACAAATAAGTCACTGGACGATCTGCCAAGAAAACAGGTCACCACAATGCTCATCTGGTTACTGACAACTGTGAAAAACTCACGCTCTACTTTCGAGGTTACTAAAACACAGCTCAGGTTATGAAACTATTTTACGTGCTGAGTAATTGCAGAAGGTTATGAATATTTTCATTTTAACACAAGGCAGAAGGCTTCCAATAATACACATATCTTGCATTTAAGAATATTCATTACACTCTGAGGTAGCAATTGTACTCCTGGAAATTTACCCTGCAAAAATGACTCGAAAATTCCTTGCTAGATGACAGGAATGGGATGTTTTACTGTGTACCCTCCTGCACCATGTGCTGATATCACCTAATCCAAATGAAGAATGTTTTTAAAGGCATGCTCACTTTAACTTCATACCTATTCTCTAGTACTAAACGATGATTCAAGCTTCTGCATTAGAGGAAAACACCTTAGATCCAGGACTAAAAAGAACTGTCCCCTGCCCCCAACCCTAGATAAATACGCTTTGTCCCCATAGTGGTTGCTCTGGGACATCCACTATTCTGTGTCTAGCACTCTCCATACCAAATTTAAAACTTTGAAGTTGTCTTTAATTTCTTTCTTTTGATATTCTCCCCATAACCAGCCAACCCAGCCCCATCCCTCCATTCCCTCTTCCTTGGCTATCCGTCCCTACTTTCTTATTTCTAATGCCATCATACACGTTTGGATCCTACTCACACACCCGAACTGTTTGACATAAGTTGTTAAAATGGCTTCCTCCATCCAAGACATGCTGCCAACTACAACAGGATTTATCTAAAATAAATCTTTTCCATTTATTCTTTCCATGTTATTATCTTACTCAATAATTTCTAGTTGATTCTTGATTATCTGCAAGTTATAAAATCACAACTTCTTGGTCAGGGAATTAAGGTGATCTGTCAGGCACAATAAAATGAATTTTCCATTTGGCTCACTAAGGTTACTGTTTTCACAAGGTCTTGTTTTTAATACCCTCATGAGTTTTTCAAAGGATTTTTTCTGACTAGTATGTTTTTTTCTTCTTTCTGTTTATATAATTCATGTATACCACAGGTAAAACCCTATTCATCCAAGAAGCCGGACAAGATCCAATTTGTTCACAGAAAGACCAACCTGTTGTGAACACATAATTTTCTCCTTCTTTACTAATTTGGCAGTTAATCACACATGATATAAAATAAGGCATTTCTTACATATGACTTTTTTTGCTATTTAATACATTTGCTATGATTACCTATCATATTTTTACATTGTCTGTTTTATACTTTGTGGTATCAATGCATACATTTCCCCTCAAAACACTTTTATTTAAAAATAATTAAAACAAAATCTTCAGAACCACTACTCCCATATGCCTGCGCTCAGCCCAGTTTGTCTATAAAGCTATTAGATGGGGTTAAAATTTGAAAAATCTCACCGTGAAATTTATATAAGCCTCCTAGGTGATCTAGTAGAGTCTCCAGTGATTTGGATACTGGCAGCAACTCTAAAAATCTGTGGATTACTATATCAAATACTGGAAGAAATCGGAGACACACATTTCCAAAATAGATGGGCAGATAGGGGGACTGGATCTGCACAGGAGGATCGACCTGCTCCGCCAGGCCCTCAAAATACAGCTTCTCTGGATATTTCTGTGGAAGTGAGGAAATAGTAAATGTTTAGGGCATATTTTTTTATTCTCTTAAAAAATAGAGCTAAATAAGCTTGCTGTTTTTAAAAGAACATGAAACCGTGTTTACTCCTACAGTGAAAACTAGAGTCCTTTACTTGGCAAAAATCTCTTATCCCAAAGATACATCAAAAGAGATGAAAGGATTTGCAATAATTCTCTTCATTTTGTACTATAAGTACCCATGTCTACAAAAACTATAATTTTTAGTTTATTCATAACTTTAGAGATACTCTAAAACCCTGAAAAAGTTTAGAGACCAGAGAGAAAACAGTAGAACCACAGAGGAAAGAGGCAAATCAACAGCCAGCTACCTAAGTATGGCTGAAAAAGGATTAACCGAAGCACAGATTTGAACTAGTACCTTGTGATAATTCATGTGCTTGGTGTGCCAGTCGTTCTGTAGCCAGTGCTCTGGGGAATTTTCCTTCACAAAGTCACTCACGCGGTTTCTAAAATCATTGGGTTTGAGTAACAGCAACTGAATTATGAAGTAACAAACTTGGGCTTCGTTTCCTTCGTGACTGCGCATGGCCTTTGGAGAACAGAAAAGTGTATGAAAATACCTAACCTGTACAAAAGCGTGGCATTGCCACTTGACAGTCTAACTCTGAATAAGAAAAATCTCTCGATACCTCCATTTTATCCTTTTGTTTTATTGATTTATAGATTTGCATTACTTACCCTAGTGGAGAGTAACCATCTTTTACATCTATGCCACAGGGGGCAAACACACGGCTCGTGGGCCGAATCCCGCCCTCCACCTTGTTCTATCTGGCCTGGCACCTGGTTTCTACCCAGTGGCATCGCTGAGCTCTCGCTTAACTGTTAAGGAGCAGTATGTTCATACAGTCCTAAAATTACATTTGGCTCTTTGAAGGCGACTGCGAGGCTGATGTGGCCCCCGGTGAAAATGAGTTTGACACCCCTGCTCTATAGCTAAGAGATTAATTAATGTTAACCAACTAAGCCACCCCAAATATTACCACTATAGTATTTTAAAAATGTAGCATTGACCATCCTGATCCATTGTCTTTTTCTTAATTTTTTGCCTGAAATAGACATCAAAGTCAGGATAAAAAACCTTTTGGGGACTACTGGGTGGTTCTGAGGAACACGCAGTCGTGGCTGTGGCTACAAAATTACATAGAAATGGTATCAGCTCTCTGCAAAGAAATTCAGTGACTTACTAATTCCTGATGCTGGTGGGAGACTTTGAGAATCAGTTCAGAGTCTCAACTGCTTGTACTGATAGAGTATCACAAGGTCAGGATCATGTCTGTCTTATTTACTCTATACCTTCTGTGCATAGAACATAGTAGGTATGGTCTGTGAATGAATTAAATGAATGAATAAAGAAATTTGTTCCCTAGAGAATCTAGTTCCTTAGGGAAGTGATAGCAGTGCTTGGTCATAGTATAAATTTATTAAATCCTTAGAAGCAATATAGAGGAGATCAGCACAAGATCCCTTAATCACACACCTTGATCCAAAAGAGCATAGACAGCTTAGAATCTTATTCTTAAATAAACATATTCTTACCAAGCAAAGAATTAATCTGTCCAATGTAACAATGTTGTACTTCCATACCATGTCATTAAGAATTTCAATGCATTTGTTGAGTTGCTGACCCCCAGCTGATGTAGAGAACTCATATACCAGGAAATCTGCGAATGTTCTCACATGGGCTACTAAGGCTCTGGCTCCAATTCTTTCTAGCACTCTGGAAAGCAGAGAATACAAGTTGCTGTACGGTATAACGGGCTGCCCAATGGAATGCACATCTAGGTTTCTGACTTACCTATAGCCAATCTGATTAATATGATCTGTTTCCAAGAGCATTTTCCAGAGAAGACAAAGAAAGAGAGGAGAGCCTTGATTAGAAAAGTGGGTAATGATGTTATTTTCATTGCTCATTGACTTCCACTTCCGATACTCCTCCTCCACATTTTTTTTCAGATTAAAACGACTTTCCTGAGGTACATTATTCTGTTTGAAGAATGCCTAAAAGGAAAATCAGAAATTTACTTCAATGGATGTAATAAAAAGAGCCCTGGCTATAGAGTCAAGAAACCTGTTTTAGACTCGATCCTGACACCAATAAATTATCAGTGACCCCAAGCCACTCAGCAATCAAAGCCTGGATTTCTATATTTGGAAATACACAGGCTTGACTATATTATCATCAAGATTCCTAGATTTCCTAAACAGAAATTCCACGCAAGCTTGAATGCAAAGTTTCTTTAATCATCTGTTGATACTTCTGCTCACCTTTTAAAAAAAAAAAGGAATAAGAAATTCAGCCTTGGCGGGTGTGGCTCAGTGGATTAAGCACTGGCCTGCAAACCAAAAGGCTGCTGGTTCAATTTCCAGTCAGGGCACAGGCCTGGGTTTTGGGCCAGGTCTGAAGTTGGGGTGTGTAAGAGTCAGCAGATCAACGTTTCTCTCACATACCAATCTTTCTCTCTCTCTCTCCCTCCTTTCCCCTCTCTCTAAAAATAAATAAATAAAATATTTTAAAAAAGAAAAGGAAATTTATGTGCCCTTTGTTTACATATTTTAGTATGTCTGTAAGGAAAAACCCATTACACTAGCTCAGTGGTTCTCCAAGTAGGACCCCAGGCCATCGGCACCAGCAGCAATTTGTATCTAAACAAGCCCTCCGGGAGATTTTAGTGAGTGTGAGATCTACTGCTCTAGCCCTACTAGATGTTACAGAAGACAGATGTCCATTATGCCTGATGTTTTCTCTGAAAAGTAGATGATTAAGGTTTTCTTATATTATAAGAGTCAAGTTCATTGTTTTCCTCTCTGTGCGATTTTTAAAAAAATGCACTGAAGTGTAGCATAGGTATATTCTGTGAAGTTCCATTAAATTATATTTCTTTCCATTTCAGTTCTATGAGAAAGAAAGAACTTTTCAGGTAATGTGTTCATTCTCACAAGAATTAACTAGTAAAAGGGAGCCATTCTAATTAAAATTTTGGAGACATATAGTTCCTAAAATAGAACAAGGAACAACCCAAGATTTTGGAATAGCAAAGACCAATAAATAAATAAAAGCTAACTTACTTTGGATATCAATAAAACAAATTCTCTAGAATAGCACTGTAAATGGGAAGAATGATTCAATATATATATATTCACTATGTCATTCAAGACCAACTTACCTGTAGTGGTCCTGGAAAACAGCTAAGAGTATGTGAAGCCCAATTATGAGGAGTGAAACTCATGATGGTCTGAAGTATGTCTTTACACCAAGTCCCCTGGATTGAATCTGAGCCTGTAAAAAAATCTAAACACAAACAAGTAGATGTAATCCACACAGAAATGATCATACCTGTAATCTGTCATCTTTCACTCACAGAATCTCACTACAGTGCATTTACTAGTAATATTCAGCTTAGGACCTAAGTTTGAAAGATAGGAATCACCACACTGGTAAATGCGAACACAGTGAGTGAAAAAAAGACCAAAGCCAACTGGAATCTTCCTAAGTGTGCAGAGCACCAGCGATACACTTTTTGTGCAGGTCCACGACGGCCCACTTAGTCCATTCTGACAATGAGATACAAGCGCTCTTCAGAGCCACGAGGACAGAAGAAAGTAGAATTTAAAAAGTATCCTTTCTGGTGGTTGAAACAGCTATAGACTACAAGTATGTCCCTAAATCAAAGAGATTTATTTATTTACACAAATGCAACTTAGATTATTAAATTCAATAGCTACTTCTTTAAAAGAGCTGCTCTCAAAATGTGGTCTGTAGACCCTGTGGTCCTAATATCCTTTCACAAATCAAGTCAAGGCTATAAAACACTACGACTAGGACACTAATGGCCTTTCTACTGCATTGACAGGCACGCTGACGGTGGCTACAGCTGCCGGCTCTCAGAACAAACCCCTGGCACCGAACTGTACCAACAGCCACTGCCATCTTCACCACCACACGTTCTCAGTGAAAAGAAGTGCCAATTTCAGTTAAGAATATCCATAATGAAGTAGTGGAGAAAAAGGATTCTGCCTTGGGCCTTAAGTGTACCTTTTAAAATATTCTGTGTGATAAAATGGAAGTATGCCTGAAACGTTCCAGCTATACACCGAAGTATGAAGGGTATTTTCAGGAAAACTACTTGTGTAATTGAGTATTCAGTTAATGCAGCTTTTTTTGCATGTCAAATGTTGACTGCTCTGTAAAAGCGTTCAGGGCTTGGCGTGAAGTGGGCAGCACTCCTCTCATCAGTCCGAGACCTCGCACCCCAGCAAACTGGCTTCTACCAGCATCACTGCGTTAAATCCAAAAGATAAAAAAAAAACCCAAAACCTTAATTTTGAGGAAGAATATCCAGTTCTTTTTTTCTCTATGGAATTCCAGTTTTACTTGAAAGAACATCTGACAGAAAACTTGGGTATCAGGAAGACATTTCTTTTGAAAATTAGCAAAGTAAGCCTGTCACTTCAAGAAAAACAAATGACTGCATCTTTCACCAGGGATAAATATGACCTTTCAGATGAAAATCAGAATTCTGGAAAACTTCTATCCACTACCACGAGACTGACAGCTTTCCAAAACTTGAAGACTTTTCTCATGAAATCTGTAGTGATAGTAACAAATGTAACCTTATGATACTGTATAAGGAAATGCGTCAACATTGATAAGATTTATATAACACAGTGAACCACTATTTTTCAAAAAATCAACCCATAAAGTTACAAAATACATGGATTTAAAAAAACTATTAAATGTACAAAACAGACCCATAGATTATAAAGTCACAGAGTGCAAAATGCTCACTGACAAGATTTTGGATTCCATGTAGCAACTAATGTTTAAGAAACTTGTCCAATTTTGTGTGACATCGAAAAACATGCACAATTACCTAACAGGCTATTAAAATACTCCTTTCCAACTTCTCTGTGTGACACCATATTTTATCCACTTACATCTACTAAAACAACATATTGCAATAGATGAAATATAGAAGTGAATATGAGAATCCAGCAATCTTTCTTTAAATCAGATATTAAAGAGAGATGCAAAAAATGTAAAACCGTGGCACCTCTTCTGACTGAAGCTTTGTTTTGGAGACTATAGAGTTTATTTTTCATAAAAATATGTCATTTATGTTAACATGTATTGGTTTATTATTGTTACTTTAAACGAATCAAATAAATACTTAAAAAGCTTCTATTTCAATATACAGTGAAGTCAGTATCAAGAGCTATAATGCATACAGACAGAAAATCTTTGGGAATTTTAATTTTTTCCCCACATTTTTTATGAAATGTCCAGAACAGGCAAATACGTGGAGACAAAGTAGATCAGTGTTTCCCTGGAACTGGGAGGAAAGGAAGAGTGAGAAATGACTGCTAAGGGGAATCTGGGTTTACTGAGGGCCACGAAAGTGTTCTGAATTAGATAATGGTGATAACTGTACAACCTTGTAACTCCAAACTGAATTTTACACTTCAAAAGGGCGAATTTTGTCCTGGCTGGTGTGATTCAGTGGATTGTATGTCAGCCTACAAACCAGAGGTTGTTGGTTTGATTCCTGCTCAGGGCACATGGGTTGTGGGCCAGGTCCCCAGCTGGGGTGTGCAAGAGGTGGCCAGTCCATGTTTCTCTCTCACACTGATGTTTCTCTCCCTTTCTCCCTCCCTCCCTTTTTCTCTAAAAAGAAATAAATTAAATCTTCAAAAGAGTGAATTTCATGGCAGGCAAATTGTATCTCAGAAAAAGAAAGAGAAAAAAGCCGTGGCATAATCACTGCTCTTAGACCAAAACCCCAATTTTAAATGGCCCACAGGCCCTCATAGCCTGGTCCCCGCCTCTTCTCCTAGAGAAACGAGTAAAATGTGCAGTGCCAGGTGGTGACAGGTTCTGTGAAGAAACAGCAACTACCGAACGGGCAGAAGAGGGATGAAAGAGCTCTGGTGGCAGGGGCCTCTTCTGTAGATGAGGGGCTCCGAAAGGCCTCCCCGTGAAGGTGACCGCAGTCAGAGGCCTGACAGCGCCAGGGAATGAGCAACACGGGATGTGGCAACGTTAGGTTTACAGTTGTGAGTACCCAAGACAGTTTATTCCTGTAACTGATTAATCACGGCGTTCTTGTATGCATGAACAACTGCAAGCCTACTTTTGCTCCGCCCCGCCTAAATATTTTTGTGCTGGATCTGCACTTTGCTTGCTCTAGTCCGGCCAAGTGAGCCTTCTCTCGGAACCACTGCGATCTTTATTTCCCCTGGGTCTCCCCCGGGTTCCTTCTACCTGAAATGCCCCACCTTCTGCCCCCTCAATTATTCTTTTTAAGAGTGTAAAGTGGTCCTGAGGGCAAAAAGCTCAGAACCACTATTGAAAAATGGCTGAAAACTGATGTTCAACTTAGTTAAAATGACGTTGCACAAAAGAACCTTATATTAATGACTGAAATGGTGAAGCTATCAGAACAGCTGTTTTTTCTTGGACAAATGAAAAGTATCTTTTCAGTATGCTGTCCCCTTGATAACAGCAGAGACCCAGCACACTCTGATTCAGCTGCTTTTGTTCGTGGTGGTGGATCCACCGTACCTGTCACATGAGTTGCTCGGGCTAACGTCAGTATCAAGGCTCGGTTCAGCTCTTCGGACTCGGCAGACAGCACTGTTTTGGGGTCGCTGAGGAAGCGTGTGAACTGTGGCTGCACCTCCGAGCTGCCTAGTGCTGTTATGAGCCGAAGCGCAGTGCTCTCAACGCTGAAAGGTGGGAGGGCAGAAGGAGACGTGAAAAAGCTAACTTGCATGTACAGTTCAGAATCACGGAATTAAATGCAATTCTAAGTTAATTACAAGGGGACAACATGCAACTGTGAACTTCCCTTCGTTGATTAAAAAAGAAGGCAAGCCTCTTTTGTGTGAATTGAGCTTTGCTTAATTTGTTTTAAAAAACCTGAAGTGGCAAATTTTGTAGTGAAAACCACCTTTTGCACATTGGAAAAAGATAACTTGTTGCCCACAGGACTAAAAAATTTCACCGGGATAAAGAGCATTTCAAAATTTACATTATTTTTTTAAATACATTTTTACTGAGAACAAAATCAAAATGACAATACTGATACTTGAACCATAATGTGAAGTAAATCCAGTATTCTTTCTAAAGGGCTAAGTTAGCTCTGGCCAGATAGCTTAGTTGGTTAGAACATTGTCCTGATACGCCAAGCTTGTGGGTGTGATTCTCTATCAGGGCACACAAAAGAAATCCACACATGAAAGTTTAAAAGGGCTGAGTTAGAACATAATGTCAAAGGCTTTGGAAGTACTTAATCTCAGTCCAAAGATTCCAAGGGAAGGACTCAACTATCTCAACAAACTTCTGTTTAAAAAGCTGGACTCTATTCATTCTATACTAGAAATAATACACTCCAGAAGCAAAGGAGTTTTATGACAAGTGAATAAAAATAGTGTAAGGCAAAGGTTTCAGTTCCCATCTCCAACAAAGTTTCTGACAAATCTTAAAGAAAGACAGTCTCCAATGAGCTCACCAGAGATGGAGCTGGTTCTGGTTCGTTTGGGCAACTGCGGCCAAAGTATGAAGATGACTCAGGAGCTGAACTCTGTAATGAGGCTGGATGTGGTGCATCCGGTAGCTGAACATCTCGAGCAGCGTGTGTAAGATCCCCCAGGCATGAGACTTGAAAACAGTTGGCAAAAGCTGACCTTGAGTAACAAGATAATTTAAGACATGGGTGAGTAAAAGCTGTGTATTGAAAGAGATTTAAAGAAAAGTCACAATGAGTAAAATCTATGTAAAGATTTGATTGTGAACACACACACAGGGGCTTATGTATGTGCACATATTTCCCACATTTTCTCTATAATTTCTACTTTAACTGTAAGAAAAAAATCAAGATCATCCTTATAATATCAAGTTTGCTTCCCCACTTCCCAGGAATTTGACAACTGATCCTCAAGTTCACATGGAAAAATAAGAGACAAGACAGGAAAAAATTATTCTAACCTTTCTCATTCCTCAGTTCTTTTAAAATTCTTTATATGTTTAAATTATTTTATGTTATTTTAACTAACATAAATGAGTTAATGTTCCCAACGTTCTGAAGCCAGAGGATCACTTTTTAACACACAAACTGCATCACACATGCTCCATTCCTTTCCCTCCCAAGAAAGTTTCATTCATCTCTCAATTATCAGATAAGAACAGTAACTATGGTTAAAATTAAAATTATATTGTAGTGGTGAAAGTTAGAATTACCAAGAATCAGTAGAACACTTCCACTTAAGAAAGTACTTATTATTCAGAACTCTGTAATAACTAACAAACATTATCAGCTGACTTCTGCAACGCAGGAAAACTTCTGTATTTCCAGTCAGACTCAGTGCCCACTGCTGTCCCAAGGCAAACCAGCCAAAGAGGCAAACAGGATTGAGATACTTGCATTAAGGCAGTGACTATGTCTGTCCTGCTCACGGCGCCCCAAGTGCAACACCCTTTTCTTACCATAACTTTACATAAAATGCAACTCACTCCCCTGACTATATCCCTCTTTTGAATTTTATTTTTCTCTGTAAGACTTATCACCTGACGCATTCCAATTTCATTTATTTATTTTTTGTCTGTCTCCCTCATTCGCAGGTAACTCTGCGACGGCAGTGACTTCTGTATACTGCCGCATCCCCAGCACCTAGAAGACTACTTGTTAAATTAATGAGTGGGTTAGTGGTTATAAACACCAGAAGGCCCAACTTACTGATAAATCCTTTGATGCCCAAAGACTCTATTTCCATGTAGACCAATAAACGACTATATGTTTCCACTAGGGCTGGGGCCAAGGCCACAGTGGACTTTGCGTGAGCAAGTTTTATCACTCTGGTAGCAATGCTGTGGATAAGGCTGAGGAGAAGCAAAAAGAAAATAAAAATCCATATTTTTGACATCAACACTGGAGTTACCCTATTGTTAAGGAACTTACTACAAATCCAAACTTGAAATGAACATGAGAAGAGTCAGTCCCCCTCTAACCATGCACGCTGTGCAGGACGCTTGGCAGCGATGCCCTGACACCTGTCCTGTGTCCGTGGTGCTTCCACTGTGCATCAGGGCCCCTCTGCTCATGGAAAGGCAGAATTTGAGTGCCACTCACAACAACATGCTTGAATGGTTTGGGTACATTTTTCTTTTCCAAATACGTAACTAAAACCATTTGCGATTACTTAACAAATCAGGCTAAGACCCAAATGTTAGGATCTCAGTGGGTTTCCCTCAACTCCGTCACACATGCTGTGGACATAGGCGTGTAATTCTACCACACCGCTTACCACCTGAAGAAGAGCACAGCTCTTCTAGAACTGAGCTCCGCTTAGAGGCCCACAGATGAACACTCTCTGACTGGCAGAGTATTTGAAGTTTGAGTCAATGCTTTGCAGCTGAAAGACTAGACATGAAAATCTGAATTTCCAGCCCCTCTCAAAAAATTTTCAAGAGCCGCCATACCAGCCTGCACTCTCATGTTAGAGAAATTGGTGAAAGCAGCGGCACCCGAGATGCGCTGTGGTCCGCTCCAGTCCCCTCCACACACACACACGTACTTCCGTGCACACTAACATTTGGCTCCCGTTCACTCAGTACCAGGTGTCGCTCATCCGTACCCAGTGTGGCCCTTAGGGACACCTGAAGTTTGAGAATCACACTCAATAGAATCTTTGCCTTTTAGAAACCATAAAGTCAATTCTTAAAGTGCCCATTTTGTAATAAATACAGTTAAGACATTGCAATTTTTGCATCCCTGGACTCAACAATTCTCTATTCAGCAAGTTTATTTAACAAAAATGTAATTATGGGTAAGTGCAAAGATATATACTAAGATATATCTTATATACTAAGATACTGCAAATAACTTCCATGCCCAACGATGTGGAACTGGCTAAAAATATCAGTTATAGCCAGCATTGGCCAAGTAGCTCAGTTGGTTAGAGCACTGTCCCGTTAGACACCAAGGTTGCGGGTTTGGTCCCTGGTCAGGGCACATACAAGGATTGACCAATAAATGTATAAACAAGTAGAACACCAAATCGATGGGGTTTTTCCCCCTTCCTCTTTCTTTCTCTCTCTCTTCCTCCCTCCCTCTAAAGAAAAGAATCAATAAAAAATTATTTTAAAATTATTTGTAACCACATAAAAGACTTCTCTGTAGCAATTAAAGCAAATGTTTTTGAAGAATACTAAACATAAAAGGGTGTTTGATAAATTATTATGGGAAAAGATGGTTAAAAAATTGTATTGTACTCCCGCCAAGATCGAGGTGTAGGTGGAAGCATCACGCCTTCTCACACAGCCAAGTTTAAAAACAACAAAGTTTTAGCAAAAAAAACGCAGCCAAACCACAGAAAATTGAACTACGTGGAAGTCTGACAACAACGAACCCTTCAGCCAAACCGGTAAGAGGGGCAGAGCCAGCAGCAGGGCAGGGTCAGGCAGGAAAGATCCACCGGACCAACCCGGGTGCATGACCCAGGTGCGCCAGCAGCTGTGGGCGGATCCCAGGTGTGGAGAAGCGGGTGGACCCACTGAGGGTGCAAGGCAGCAGACTCACTGAGGGCTGACCACAGTCACACATTCACGCGCAGATAAACCGGTGAAGGAGCGAGCAGTGAGATGGACCATGCAGGCACCAGTGGCAGGAAGTGGCAGAGGGGACCGCCATTGTCCCTCTTTGACCCCGCCCCCACATACAGCATCACAAACCAGCAACCTGGGTGGCCCCACCCTGGTGAACACCTAAGGCTCCACTCCTCATAGGTAACAGGCATGAACAGATCAAAACATGGCTCAAGAACAACTCAGAGCCCCAGAGCAGATAAATCTAAGCAATGAAGAAATAGCCAAACTTTCGATGCACAGTTCAAAACACTGGCGATCAGGATGCTCACAGAACTGGTTGATTTTAGTCACAAATTAGAGGAACATATGGAAGCTAAACTAATTGAAATGAAGGGAAATGCACAGGAAATCAGTAGTAATGGAAAGGAAACTGGGACTCAAATCAAAGGAGTGGACCAGAAGTAGGAAAAAAATGACCAAACAGAAAAGGATGAAGAAACAAGAATTCAAAAAAATGAGGAGAGGCTTAGGAACCTCCAGGACATCTTTAAACGTCCCAACATCCAAATTATAGGGGTGCCAGAAGGGGAAGAGGAACAGCCATGGGTGGAAAACTTATTTGAACAAATAATAAAGGAGAACTTCCCCAATCTGGCAAAAGCAATAGACTTCCAGAAAATCCAGGAAGCTCAGAGAATCCCAAAGAAGTTGGACCCAAGAAGGAACACACCAAGGCACATCATCATTATATTAGCCAAGATTAAAATGAAGGAGAGAATCCTAGAAGTAGCAAGAGATAAGGGGACAGTCACCTACAAAGGAGTTCCCATCAGACTGTCAGCTGATTTCTCAAAAGAGACCTTACAGGCAAGAAGGGGCTGGAAAGAAGTATTCCAAGTCATGAAATCCAAAGACCTACAGCCAACATTGCTCTATCCAGCAAAGCTTTCATTTAGAACGGAAGGACAGATAAAGTGCTTCTCAGATAAGATCAAATTCAAGGAGTTCATCATCACCAAGCCCTTATTATATGAAATGTTAAAGGGACTTACCTAAGAAAAAGAAGATAAAAAAGATGAACAGTGAAAGGACAGCAAACTCACAGTTATTAACAACCACACCTAAAACAAAAGCAAACTAAGAGGACAGCTAAATCAGGAGCAGAACCATAGAAATGAAGATCACATGGAGGGTTAGCAACAGGGGAGTGGGAGAAGGAGAAGGGGGGAGAAGGTACAGAAAATAAGTAGCATAGATGGTAGGTAGAAAATACATAGGGGGGAGGGCAAGAATAGTAGGGGAAATATAGAATCTAAAGAACCTGAGACACGTGGTCATAAACTAAAGGGGGGAATAGTGGGGGAGGGGGTGTGCAGGTTGGAGGGGAATGAAGAGGGGAAATAGAACAACTGTAACGGCATAATTAATAAAATATATTTTAAAATTGTATTGTAGTTAAGACCCCATTTTGTTTAAAAAAATCCATAAATTCATATACTTATATATAGAAAAAAGACTCAGAATACACACAAGAATATTTACAACCCATATTTCTCATGGAGGGATTATGGCAATTATTTTCGGTGGGTTTATTTGTATATTCTAGAGATCCTATAATAAACAATTATCATTTTATAATAAAAAAACTATTTTTTATTTAAAAAGATTTTATTTATTTAGTTTTAGAGACAGAGGAAGGGAAAGAGAAAGAGGGAGAGAAACAATGACATGAGAGAGAAACAGTGATTAGCTGCCCCCCACATGCTCCCCACCGTGGGACTAGCCCGCAACCCAGGCATGTGTCCCAACTGGAAATCCCACCAGATGCCCAACCAACTGAGACACACCAGTCAGGACAAACAAAACCTAATTTTTTTTTAAAATGTTCCTGACCATAAAACACATACATAATCACGATATCAATTCCATGACACAGGACCAGGTAATTCGGCCATACCTCATCTTGGCATGAACCGTCAGTGAATCCAGGAGGTTCATTGGTAAGGGAGTAATAGATGCTGAAGCCAAACAGCTCGTTCCAGGAAGAGGTATCCTCATAATTCCATTTCCATAAATAGTTTCTACCAGAGCTCCCATGGGTAATGTAAAACATTCCGAATTCGTAGAGTATGCATTACACAGCAGGGCAATCTTATAGTCATTCATCTGTAAACTTTTATTTCTAAGACTCTGCTGTAGGAACCTAAAATTTCAAGTCCCATTAATCAGAAAAAAATAAAAATAATTTCCAGAAGTTAACTTGTTTTTTTAAAAGTTTCATTTCATGTAACTATTTATTAATACTGTCTTTATTCCTATAAGTTTTATAGTTTCTGCCCAAAACATGAAATAGAAACACATATAAAAGTAGCATTTCAGAAAGAATTTAAGTAATTATAAGTTAACAGTTTATGAGTATTTGTAAGTATGTACTACATATACAGCAGTAAGATTTAGAAATGAAGAAGTAACTCACAAATTCAAGATGTAGGTTTTTAATATTTATTGTTTATCTGCTGAAGAACAACAACAGACCTTCAATATATTGTAGGTGTCACTATGAAGATGGGTGAGGAGAGTTTCCTGAAACGCAGGCTAGAGGAAATGTGCAGTGTGACTCTCCTTCAGTCTCTTACCAAGTTCTTTTCAGAAGTTTTGCATGGGCAGTTCAGCTACCCCAACACCTGGACTGCAGCCCCATCCCATCTAAGAGGGACCCCTTCTCTGAGCAGTCACGGCGTAGGGCTGAGGTGAGGGAGCATGTCAGAGAGATCAGCTCACCCCACCCTGGCAGCCCAGAGGGTGAATGACATCTCAGTCAGATCACGCTCCAATCCCCCAAACTTAAGGAATTTTAAAACATTTTCACATACTTTTGGAAACTAAGAATTTTAAAGTAAAACATATAAAAGCAAAGATTAGGCCTGATTAAATACATATATACACATGTTTGTAAAACTGATTAATCTTCTAGTTTTTCTCTGATGCAGACATTGGTTAGTTTCTATTGGTGTAACATACACATTAAATAGTCACCCTTTCAGTGAGTGTAGGGTTATATCCATTCTTTACACAAATACTAAGAAAAACATTAGTCTATAATCCACGACTTATTAAATGAAAATTAACTGTTAAGCTATAACTACTTACTCATGGTGCAGGTTGAGGGAATGAGGTATTGGAATCTGTAGCTTGGAGTTGTCATTCTGGGCTTTTCTATTAAGATGAATCCAAATGCAAGTCATTGCGAAAGCATGAGTTGACTGAGGTTTGTTAATATCGGGAACTGGAATACACTGAAAAATAATGTTTCAGAAAGAGAAAAATTATCTAATTAATGCTATTTTAGTAATCTACTGTTGATATAGGTCTTTTAAAAAATATCCTGTACTAATGTTTGGCTCCAAATAGTTCTTTGATTGTTCAGTAATATAAATCAGAAGACATAACAGCTATAAAATATTGAAAGTATTGCGAGATTATTTTGACTCATCAAGAAAATAACAAATTCACAGGTGATTAGTCAACCTTTTTCTTCTAGAGAGCACTGACTATCATTAAAATTTTTTTATTTTTAAAAAAATTAAATACTATGAAATCTTACTGAAGGGGGAGGGTGGCATGAGGGGACTAAGTGGTAGTGGAAAAAAAATACAATAAAAAGTAAATAAAAGGCCGTGGCTGGTGTAGCCCAGTGGATTGAGCGCGGGGCCTGCGAATCAAAGGATCACAGTTCGATTCCCAGTCAGGGCACATGCTTGGGTTGTAGGCCAGTTCCCAGCAGGGATGCATGAGAGGCAACCATACATTGATGTTTCTCTCCCTCTCTCCTTCCCTTACCCTCTAAAGATAAATAAATAATCTTTAAAAAAATGCATGTTTTTAAAATAAATTTAAAAAGAAAATAATCTTATTGAATGTGATAAATACACTGAAAACACAAAATTTCCAAAAGTCACATATACCCTTTTTTTTTTAGATTTATTGATTTATTCTTAGAGATAGGGGAAAGGAGGACAAAAGAGAGGGAGAGAAACATCAATGTGAAAGAGAAACATCAATTGGTTCCCTCTTGTAATTACTCTGACCAGGGTCTAAACCTGCCAGCTAGGCATATGCCTTGACTGGGACTCAAACTAATGACTTTTTGCTTTGCAGGATGGTGCCCAATCAACTGAGCTACCTTGGTCAGGGCACATATATACTTTTTCCAGAAAATAAAAATTAAGAATTTGCTTTTAAAATGTCCAGCATTAACAAAAGAGATAAAAAGGAAAGATGAAACAAGAGTATTTCTTGGTTATGGTTACATAGGAGCTTTCTTTTCTATTCAATCTACTTTTCTGTGCATTTAAAAGTTTCCACAAATTACCCTGGCTGGGTAACTAAGTTGGTTACAGTGTCATCCCAATATGCCAAGGTTGCAGGTTTGATCCCCGGTCAGGGCACAAATAAGAATCAACCAATGAATGCATAAATAAATGGAACAACAAATTGATGTCTCTCTCTCTCTCAAAAATTAAAATACAAATTTGAAAAAATGTTTCATAAATATCCAAGGATATACAAATCAAATCACAATGAGACATCACCTCACACCTGTAAGAATGGCTACTATAAAAAATATATGAAATAGCCCTGGCTGATGTGGCTCAGTGGATTGAGTACCAGCCTGTAAACTAAAATGTTGTCGGTTCAATTCCCAGTCAAGGCACATGCCTGGGTTGTGGGCCAGCTCCCTAATGGGGGGGCATGTGAGAGGCAACCACACATTGATGTTTCTCTCCTTCACTTTCTCCCTCCCTTCCTCTCTCTCTCTAAAAATAAATAAATAAAAAATTTTAAAAATACAACAAATAACAAGTGTTGAGGAATGTGGAATAAAAGAAACCCCTGTACACTGCTGTATACTGTTGTTGAGACTGTAAATTGGAGCAGTCACTAATTTATTCAAGAACAGAACTAGTATAGGATCCAGCCATTCCACTGCTGGGTATTTACCTGAAGAAAGTGAAAACACTAGATGAAAAGGTATTGAACCCCTATGTTCATTGCAGCATTATTCACATCAGCCAAGACAGGAAAAAAGGCCTAAGTGCCCATCACTTAGTATGAATGACTAAAGAAGATTTGTACACACACACACACACACACACACACAACGTGGGATACTATTCAGCTCTAAAAAGAGTGAAATCTTGCTATTTATGACAACATGAATGAACCTTGCGGGAATAATGCTAAATGAAATAAGTCATAAGAAGAAACAAAAGGTTTCTCCCTTTTGTCCAACCTTTTGGCATCCCTGGGCCACACTAGAAGAAGAGAGTTGTCTTGGACCACACATTAAATACACTGCAGCATGTAATCACAAAAATATCATAATGTTTCAAGTAAATTTACGATTTTGTGTTGGGCTGCATTCATAGCCATCCTGGGGCACATGCAGTCCGTGGGACACAGATTAGACACCCACCCCTGTGTATGATTTCTCTCATGTGGAATCATAAAAAAGAAAAAAAACAAAGCAAACAAAATAAAACCAATGCAAATTCATGTGCACAGAGAACTGACTGGTGGTTATGAGGAGAAGAGGGTCGGGGGCAGGGGTGAGGGGGGTGGGGGGAGCCAACTGCATGGTGATGGACGCAAATTCAACTTCTGGAGGTGATCACCTTGTAGTGTACGCAGATGCTGAATTATAGTGTTGTACACCTAAAGCTTACATAATTTAAAAAATGATGGCCTGATTCAAAACTGAAAAAAATTTCCATAATAAGATGTTTTTTAAAAAATGGCAATCATCAATATATACCATATTTTACTTACATACCTTATGTAATAAAATTTAAGAGGGGACACAATTAGCAAACAAACAAAAGATAGTCACAGACACCAATGTTATGTGGTCGATTCAATGATGTGCAATCTAAAAACAGCATAATGCTTTTTAAAACTGTAAATCTACCTAAAACATAGAAAAAAGTTTGCTATACTAAACATTCCATTGTGATTTAAGATAAACTTCATAAATAATTTATTTCAATTTCTTCATCATATACAAGTAAACTGATGACAAAAGAGACCTAATTATTGTCATCCCACAATTGTGGTTAGTCACAGAACTGGGAAACACAACACAAAACACAGACTTCCAGCTTCTACATCCAGTGTTCTTTCCACAAAATCACACTAAAGTCCTTAAACGTAAATTAGACAGAATTCATCATCACATTGTTAACTATTCAGAAAGACTTACTTCTTTTTCTGGGTACAGAAGGTCGAAGAGTTTCATGACAGGGAGAAAATCAGCCAGTGCGTTTTTCTGGATGCTTCCGGAGATGAACTGCAGGAGAACCCACATGAGGTGGTCTCTGCCTTTGATCAGTCCTCGCCCTGCTAACTGTAAAACACGTTTACATACACACTACACAGCCAGTTAAAGAGATGGATGCAGTGACATTTACAGATGTAAAGACAAAGGAGAAACCTGCTTTCTGAAAGGTAGCATCTAACTCGGACATTTGCTAACAGCTTACTCTCTAATTCAGGACACACCAAGGAAAGCCTTTGAAATTATTTTAATATATAACTTTCCTCCCTGACCCTGTAACAACTATGCATATTAAAAATTAAATGCTTTTAAAGAAAAAAGGAAAAACAAAAAAACAAAGAAAGGTGAATGTTTTAGAACATAATTAAGTTGATCATGTGTGCATGAGAATCAAGTTTAATGGGCTAATTACTATAAATATCTCACCAAAACATGAGGAATACTTTATTATACAAAAAAAAATTAATTTAAAATTCTCAAGCTTTCCAGCCTTTTTGCTAAAATTAAGGATAACTTATAATCCTTAACGATTGATTATCAAAAAATACATCTTTCTGGTTTCCTGTAGATTATAACAGAAATCGATGGTGGGGTGGATGGGGCTACCTGGGGTTGAAAGAATTTTAGCAATTCTTTTGAAAAAAAATTTCCCCAAATAATCCATGCTGTAGAGATATTATAAATATAACACTTAATTTATTCCTATTCAATGTGTCTAAAACCTATGACTAAAATCAACTCATCCCACAAACTTACCCTTTCCAGTGTATTTCTAGTTTTGCATTCACTTTATCTTTCCATTCACTGCCAAGGTAGATACCAGTGAGTGATCCCAGACTGCTGTTACTTTCTCTGTTACCTATAGTCTCCAAGTTCCATTCAACTCAGCATACCTGGTCCCTGGCTTCTCCTCCCCCTCTTGGTTTAGGCCTTCTGCATCTCTCACCCAGACCACTGCAACAGCTCCCTCACTAATTTCCTTGCCTCTGATTTTGTCCCCATCCACATCACCATCATCCTTCGTGCAGCCGTTAACAATTTTTTCAACCTGTATATGATGATCTCATTCCCTTCCTCATTTGCCTCGCAAAGAAAATCTAAACTCCTTACAACAAACACATGGCTGTATAGTCTTGCCTTCCTATCTTCCTTATCTCGCCAACACCTTCCCCTTTATATTTTATTTCCAGTTCTTGTATACTTCTATCCCTCTCCAAATGACGATCTTATTGCCATGGAAGCACTTTCCCAGCTTCTTCTCTTGACAAATTTCTGTTTGTTCTTTAAGTGACAGCTTCAAGATCTCTTTGATAAAGCTACTCCTATGTCTTTAACTGGGACTTTATTTTCTTCAGGGAAACATGTTTCCATTGTGCAAACTATTAAATTATAATTGAATTGTTTGTATCTCTATTCTTCCACCTGTAAGGAGCTCATTGAGGGTCCTATAGTGCCTTTTCATCTTGTATCCACTGATCCTGGCAGTGTGAATATATAGAATGAGTGACCAAATCCAGTTTTTGTAATGACAAGAAAGTGAAAAGTTAAGAAACCACTGAACAAAACAGAAATCGGGACTCAGAACTTCTGCCACTGCTGAAATCACTAGGCATAGTCCATACCAGTCTCAAGCATACTAATCAACAGGTGAAGCAGCCCTAACAAAAAATGTATTACTAACCTTCTGATGAAGAGACAGAACCATATGCGGAAAACTTGCAAACTGGAAAAGCACAAAGAAAATGAGCTGACTCGAGAGATGCTGCCACAGGAGTTGACTCGTTCCCCCATCGTCAAACTTCTCCTCCGTCTCGGATCGCTCCATGGCATAGACCACCAGGTCCACCAGCTGGTCCTCCAGCACAGGGCAGCGCTGCTTGTGCTGTAGGGTAGAGATTAAATACAGTATTCCAAAAGCCTCCTGGTTAGTTTCCTCAGTTACCGGTTAACGGGCATTATTTGTAACAAGAGGCTGAGAAGCATGAAATGAAGTTGAACTTAGAAAGTTAAGGTTAGATTTAGTCTATTAAAGCTGCATCATGTTACATTATTGTAGAGAATGAGTTTTGTTTAAAAAAAGTTTTTCAGGCCTCACAAAAGACAGACTTCCCATTAACTCTTGACTTTCACAACAGATATCATTATTTCAATTTGACAAAAGGAACTGCACAGTAGAACATTGTGTTATTTATCCTTTGAAAAAAGTTAATTTAAAAGGTATATGAAATGGAGATAGCAGTATTAACTTTCAATCTACCTCAAAACATGAAAACCCTGGATTTTCAGGAATCAAATATCATGACAGGAGAGCAAAGAAATGTGTGAATTTATTTTAAAGTAACCACGAGTTTATTCTAACTTTATTCACAGAGGTATACCTAAATAGCTGCCAGATTACTCAGTATCTCTTTTTGATCCTGATACTTAAATGGAAACTTCCCCTACCAAAAAAAAAAAAAAAGGAAATAAAGAAAAAAAGGTTTCAAAGTTAATCTCTGCTCTTCTCTCTTAGAAGTCAAACATAATGCAGCTTTAATTGTAAATTAGACTAGTTTAAAATCTAAAACAAGAAAAAGAACTGAGTTTAAACACTAAAAATGAGAATGCAACTTCCCTTTCTAGAGGCAAAAAGATTTATGCTTTTTAAAGTGATTTAAAAAATGTATTTTACCAAAGAATATGTGTTAAGCCATATTTTGTGCATTTTCATATTTCCTTAATAAAATATGTTATATGGCTTAATAGCAAGGCAGTTACATGCCTTTCTAGTGAATACAATTACTAAAATACATGCTTTCCTTCTAAACTTTTGATGTAAGTTATTAGTCTTTTGCCATGAAAAAGGGATATGATTTCTTTAAATTTAGGGAAATGCAAAATGGGGACGAATTTGGAAAGAAACAAAACATAATGAATAGCATCCCCTCTTCTGCATGCTCTTTGCCAGCTCCGAACTTGTCAAGCTGCAGTATAGCTGCACTTTTTTTAAAGCATGCACAGAAAACAAACATCTATCCGGAACAGTGAGCATCAATGGTTGGTTCATATTTTTTTTCCATAAACACAATGCCATGTTCACAGTTCAACCACATTACAGGTTTACAAATAGCAATATTAACACCACCAGTTGAGACTACAGTACTTTTCCTCCAAATGTAATTATCATTATGAAGCAGAGCAAAGTGCAACAGACAACACTACAAACTATTTCTGAAATCAGCATGCAAAACTACTGTGTACAGGGCTTGAAATTCACTAGTTCTGCCAACCACCAACAACCTAAGAAATGTTTCAGACAACACAAATTTAGAGTGAAATCATTCAAAGTTATGTAAGAGTAAGAAAAATTCGTGAAAAGAAGTAAAGCCATTATTTCCAGTAGGAATTTTTCATTAGTGATGGGAATTTGCTTCTAGTCTGGAAACTACCCAATTGTCACCTATTCCTCCGTCCATGATGACCTTTCACCAATCTGCTTCGGGGAAAAAAGAGCAAACTAAATAAAATTGGTTTTAGCATCTGAGTCATTTGGGAGTTGCCCTTTTTTAATATTAGCTATTTTATTTTTAAAAAACTGGATTTTTACCTACAGATTTTAGGGATGTAGTGATGGTCATATGGTTAATGATTTAAAGAGAAATACCAAAAATATTAAGACTGATAAAGTAGGAGGATATTTCGACAAAGCAAAAAGGAAATTTACAATTAAAGCTAATGATTTTTCAATACATACCAACTCAAGATTTCATGCACACTTTCTGTAAAGAACTGGAGCACTAAGGATCTCTATGAAGCCTAAACGCCTTGTCTGAAGGCAGCAGAGCATCTGCCAGGATTAGCTCTACATATTTAGCAGGTGTTTTGGGTTAAAGCCAAGGATATTTCTTAAAACATTAACTTAAACATGTTTCTCTGTTTACTTGCCAACTTTAATAATACCAAAAACGAAAATGATCTGTGCTACTACTTTAAAATATTAAGTTTTGCTTTAGTTTTCCATTACTGAGATAAGTACATTAAAGTTAAGACTCTCCATCACGCAGGCTATTGTACAAAGTGGAACAAATGAAAATTTGCAAAGCAGTTAAATGGTCTGCAAATAAAGGTTAATTATTCATCACTAGGATATAATTCTGTAAGCCAATTAATACTATGTCTATGGTTACTCACAACTTGCTTTCTGAAAACTTTTATAAATTTTATGTCTTCATTATATAAGCATATAAGTTGAATTAGTTTATATATCTATATGCATATTTAGTTAAAATCTCTTGTAAGAATAAGAATCTAAATTCAATATTTTAACAATTCAAATTCTGCATAATAGCTCAAACTATATTGGAAATATTTTAAGTTTTCAGCTTTCATTGAAAGCTGAGGCATTAAGAGAAAGATTAACATTAACCTCCACCCATGCCCCTGATTTTTTACTACCATTATTGCACATGGCAAATGATAAGGCTTTTTTCAGTCTTAGTAACCATATTCTAGCTAAGTGGCCTCTAACACTTTTATGTAACAATTCTGGTACTGTTTTTGTGGAGACATTTTACCCTATTGCCCTTAGACAGACTTAAATTAATTGAAAATCATTTTTTCAGGGCTAGAAAACAATTTTAAAGCAATACCTATTCAGGACAAGTTGGGAAAAAATATCCCTTTGCATATCATTTATTATATTCTCCACCAGTAAGAACTGGAACACTATGCTAGTTAACACCACTTTCAACGGTGCCTTTCAAAGATACACAGTAATTAGTCTAGTGCTTCACTGTCTCAGGGTAATGAAAGTTCACATGACACCACACAAGAGCTTGAGGGGTGTATTTTGTGATGCTCTTATTCATTAGAAAGAACACGAACTCGTGTAAACACACAAAACAGAATTCTTCCACTGTGAACACTTCCATTGCTGGTCACAGAACTGGGCTATTTATGACCTTCTAAATGTGAATGATTTTAAGATAAAATATAGCCCAATTCCTACTGGAAAATGCAGTTTGGACAGCTCTTAAAAAGCTTCAAGCTTTCATTAATTACTGCATTGCTAGAGAAAGGACAAGAAGGTACAGTGCAGGATATAGTTTTGTAATGATAAGAGATGTGATAAGATAATTTGCTTACATTTAACCAATATGTGCCTTATACTGTGTGTTCTCATTTTCTCTTTACTTTCCAGATGGTAAAAATAACATATCAAGTCAATCCAGTATATATCTTCCATCTACAAGTCCATTCACTACAGTTTTCTACCAAACCACTACTGATGAATTATACATTTTCGACAATGTTTACTCTTCAGTGGGACCAATAATAATAATGTTCTGTCAGCATTTCCATTATAAACTTTATTTTTTATGGATTTATGTCTTAGTCATAAACTTTTTTTAGGTTGAAACTTGTTATTAAAATGATCGGATCAGATACTCCGAGTTGTTTTGTCAATTTTTGGTTGAGGAGCGCTGCCCCCAAAAGGAAGCAGCGAATGAGAGCTAAGGCTCCTCTCTGGGGGAGGTGCCCGCAGCTTGGATGACCATGGGCGCATCTATCCACCAAACTGGAAGAAAATTGAGTCAAGTCTGATTTACAGTTCACTGTAAAAATTAGTTTTAAGACACAGCATGAAGCATTCTTTCAAAGTTAACTGAATACTTACCTCTAACTCAAGTGAAAGTTGATCAGAATTAATGACTGGGCATTTAAGATGCAGAATTGACAGAATGATTACATGAGGTAACTGTCAGATACTGGAGTGTGAAGCAGTTTCATTTTCACATGTACAAAGCTTGTCCGAACAAGGAAACTTGGTAAATTTTTCAGAAGAAAAAACTTAAAATAATAAGAGATACTGCTACTAGGGTGAGGTTTGGCATGCAAAGTTTCAACACTGAGCAAGTTTTATGGCCAAGCTATACGTCCTCAAAAATAGGGCTTTATCAATGGAAGCACTGGCACAACCTTCACTATAGTATTGCAAACAGCAACGCTATTTTATATAACCTGGACAAGAATGTCTTTTTAAAAGAAAAAAGCTGCTGGTCTATTTTAATATGTTGGGCTCAAAAATTTTTAACAAAAATAATTGGAACCACTATTTTGCTTAAAATCTCCAAGGTGAAAAGTCCGTTCACAGACTTGGGACTGTATAAGAGTTTGATTTATAAAGTTGGGCCACGGTGTTTTTTCTCCCGCCTTAGGTGAACTTCACCTGAGAGGAGCTCACTCTAGGAGGAGGACACCTTGGCAAAGACTGACAAAGAAGGGTGTCTGTCAGGCAGGTGTGGGGTCACCTAAGAGTGTGACATTTCTTAGTCAATCCCCATGTTTCCAAAAAAACCCTTCCCTGTATAAAGTTGACCACTCCAACTTTTCAAAGTAACATATCTCTATTAAAGTGCTTTTTTTCCTTTGTTTTGTTTTTAATTTGTTTTATTTTTTAAGGCAAAGCAATGTAAGTATTTTTTATTGATGTTATTTATTTATATTTTAAAAGTCTGGAAAGATGAAGGCCACCACAAATCTTTCCATCTCTAAAAATTCCACCAGGCTAGCTTTAGCCCTAAAAGTATGAAAAACAGTAAAATGGAGTGGGAAGAAAAAACAACCCATCAAAAAGTGACAGGCTTTATTGTGTACCAGGTGTTGTCTCTTTGTTAAAAAGAAAAAAAAAAGAATATATTTAAAAAAACACCAAAAACCAAAACCAAAAACAATCCAACAAAAACAACTCTCATATCGCATATCCCAAGAAGAAAGTCACGATAGTGGCCTTGGTCTCAGCATGGTCCTGCCAATTTCAAGCCCCGACCATACATGTATTCTCTAAATGAAATCAGTGGCTACAAAGCGGCCAGCGTATCGTTAGTCACAATACAACAGTAAGGTTGTGAACATACCTGAGCAATGTTCAAGGTCTAGAGCATTGGAGGATGGGCAGGACAAGACAGGAC
Source organism: Artibeus jamaicensis (assembly GCF_021234435.1). NCBI lineage: Eukaryota > Metazoa > Chordata > Mammalia > Chiroptera > Phyllostomidae > Artibeus > Artibeus jamaicensis. Next base: position 5,489,869 of record NW_026521812.1, on the reverse strand, counting down.
AGAACAAAAATAAAGGAAGAAAAAAAGAAAAGACAAAACAGTGACTATGAGGCCAGCCTCAAGGAACCCAGAGTCAGCATAAACCCTCCCACATGTTAAACCACCAAAAAACAAACACACACCAAAAAAAAAAAAGAAAAGAAAAAAAAAATCAGCAATGAGGCCACGCTGAAGATACTAAGGGTTATAAAAAAGGATACCCAAACAACAAAAAAAGTAAAAAAAAATTATGGTTAAGTCATGTGTAGGTTTCTCTGGCAAAAGGTATACTTGAAACTGGCCTTATAGAAAAAAAAGCAATGCAAAATAAACCAACTTTTAAAATATTTTCTTTTTAATATAAACATTCTTAAAGCAATATATATATATGATAGAAATTATACACTGTTGAACAAATCATGTATTTTTTAAAAAATCACCAAATAGTTTTTAACTGTTTTGCTCAGTTAGCTATAGCAAAGAAAAGAGAAAAGAATAGTGCAGATTCTATGCAGAATTTGACTAGGTTTGCAGCATAGTACAGTACCTGCTTATTTAAACCTAGCATATTGCAGACCATATCCCTGGAATAAGGCTGCTCCAATACATATCTCAACAAAGCAGTCTGTGGTTCAAACAGATCCTTTAAAGAAAATAAAAAACAAAATTATTGTTTTAAGGTCAAAGTAAATGTTAATTTAAATAATTTGAAATTGGGATCAAAAAAGCCTCCAAAAGCACTTGTTACCTGCACACAGTAGGCAGTATCTAGTGGGAAAAAAATCATAGGATTTTAGTGCTTGCAATTAATCTATTCCCACCCTTATTTGATAAATGACAACTGATGTGAAAGGACTTGCCCAAAGTCACACAGAGTATGAACTTAGAAATGACTTCAGGTGGTCACATGAAAGTCATAAGCATCACTGTAAGGAAAGAATTTTCTCAGCAATTGAATCGAAGAGAAATGGCAGCAGCTTTCAATCCTCTCACACAAGTGAAACAGACGCAATTTCCGAATCTGGAGAGGACAAATGACTTGATGGCACAGGGTTTAAGAGTGTGGGTTCTCAAATCATACGTTTGAGTTCAAATTTGGATTCTACCATTCCCTCAACATTGGTCCTTCGTCAAGCTACTACCCACTTTGTGTTTAGTGTCAGCATCCATAAACAGAGATATTAAGATGATAGTTAAAAAATAAAGATCTTGCAAAGTAAAGCTTTTAGAAAACTACCTGGCGCACAGTAAGCACACCATAAATTTATCTGTTTTCATTGTTATTGCTATCATGATGACAATAAATTCTATTTAGCTTACCACTTTTTCACATTCCAAACTTTTCTGACTGGTATGCCAAGAGCTGAGATTGTAACCTTACTTTCACTATTTTCCTTGTCTTGCTTTTGGACAAGTTTCCTAATTATATGTTGCTTTTGACATGAAAAATTACATGAAACATTTACATGAAAAATATCCAGCCTTCCACATACCCTGCCTGCTCTGTTATCACTGCCACCTCCAAGATAAAACAATGATCGATCAAATGTCATTATAGCTTGTCTTTACCTCTGTTTTACTGTATTAATATTTGTGGTTTTTCCTTTGAGAATTTCTACTGCACTTTTATCCCATACTCCCTTTTTAAAAATCTAACAAATAGGAGGTTCACTCTTCAAATTTTATGGACATTGCAAATTCATTTTTGGCCCTCCCTTTGTAAAGGAAGAATGAAAACAAGGAACCAATTTAAAAAGTCAGTTTTTTAACGCCAAGAGCTTTGCCAGAGGTGGGACCACTGGAATATAAACACCCGAAAATAACACAAAGCACAGAGTTTACTTTGATTCTGGAATCACACATTGAACCATACACTATCTTTCATTAAATATTTACTTCTCCAGCCCTAGCCTGGTAGCTCAGTTGGCTGGAGCATTGTCTGGATACGCCAAGGCTGCAGTTTGATCCTTGGTGTGGGCACATATAAGAATCAACCAGTGAAAGCATAAACATGTGGAATAACAAACTGATGTTTCTTTTTCTCTCTCTCTCTCCCTTCCTCTCTTTAAAAATCAATCAATCAATAAATTTTTTTAATTTTACTTCTTCAGTCTATGATTTAGCAACATACATCATATATTACAGAATGAAGACTGTTAGCCCAAAAGTCCCATTATAATTAGCAACATACCTTATCGTATGGCAAAAGGCCTTTCAAAGGAAAACGAAGAGTTGCAGGGTCCAATTTCCATGAGTTACAAATGGCACCCGAGTTATTGACAACCGGCAGAAGGCTGCAGCGGCCTGTGTGTATCACAAAAAGTGTTTTCAAGCAAATGTGAAACAGCAATGCCTACTCCTTCGTTCACTCTATAAATGTTTAACGTATATCTATGCTGTACCAGGAGCTGGTTTAGAAAATGTTTTAATTAGATAAAAGTTTTAAAAATTTCTTTGTTTCTTCTTCAATTATCTTCAGTCCAGGAGGTTAGATAGAGACCAATCTGTGAGGTTGTGAACATACTATGGGCCTGAAAGTAGCCACAAGTCTGACACCACTTTGCACAGGCCTTCCAAGCTCAAAGAGGTGGCATTTATCCAAGTGTCTAGGACACAGGTCAGCAAACTGTAACCCACGGGTCAATTCAGGCTTGCTACCCATTTCTATGAAGTTTTACTGGATCACTGCTGCTTTTGGACTACAATGGCAGAATTGAGTCCAACAGACTAAGTGGCCCACAAAACCTAGAATATTTACTGTATCACATTTACAGAAGAAGCAGGCAGACCTCTGATCAACCTCAAGCATGATGTTCCCAGAGGCCTCTGATGCAGCATGTGAGCACCCACACGCACCCAACTGCAGGATGAATACTGCACCTTGGATGGCCTTGGATGGCCCGTGGGCACCTCAAGCTCCACATGTGTGAAACTGAACTCACCAACATACTTCTTAAACCCGCACCAGTTCTATAATTCATTAAATGATATCATAATCCACCCAGTCACAAAAGCCTGAGGAGTATCTGTCTCATGTTTATTCAGTTTATGTTTGTATTTCAGCATCCAAAACAGCACCCTGCTCATAGAAGCGCTACCAACTAAATAATGGACTATGTGCCCCGACAGTTCTGAGGCCACCATGTTTACGCAAACATTGCCAAGTCACCCACTTATTTTTAAAGAAAATTCTGAGAATCCAACGAATGTGAAAAAATGGGAAATACAATAAATGAAATAGAGAGCAAAGGTGAGAATTGGAGTGGTCTTGAAAGAGCCTCATGGTTTTGTGTATTGTGGCCAGAGGGGCAGGTCCGCAAGGATTTCTAGTTGATTAGAGATTCATGGTGCTTTACTAGCGCTATGAAAAGTTCTCTCTAGTCACCAGGAAACACATCTTCTAGAACAGTTCTATCTAGGACCCAGTCTAGACATTTGTTTCCCCTCCCTTTATTTAGTACACAAAGTACCTGAAAACAAGTAAAAGGCTATTACTAAGCTCCCAGAGAGGTGCTAAAATGACAAACCATGAAGACATATACAAGATACTGTCAGCTTTGTTCCGCAGTCAGATTAGAAGTCACACACTGTTTAGTATATTTTAAGTCATAAACCTACCACAAATGGAGTTTATCCTTGCTGTGGGCCTGAAAGTATCCACAAAGTCTGACACCAGGTTTCCAAGTAACTAAAAACAAACAAACAAACAAGTATAAAAATAAAATCAAGAATGCCTTGAATAGAATGACCAATTTACATAAAATGAGACAATATGGAAAAACTTAGTATAAAGCCTGGCACATTAAAATTACTCAAAGGTTAATTCCCTTGCTTCCTTCCAAACAATTACTTACCAGTACCTCTTTCTCTGAATTAAGCCAAGTCTCACCACAATGTCCAAAGCTATTTGATGAAGCTATGTATATTTTATCACAGTAACTGTTTCAACAGGACAGCAGAGAAATGAAATAAATGATAAAAATACATGGTATTCATGGATAAAGTGACCATTTAAAAAATAAGCACAGCCCTGGCTGGTGCGGTTCAGTGGGTTGAGTGCCAGCCTATAAATCAAACGGTTGCTGGCTCGATTCCTGGTCAGGGCACATGCCTGGGTTGTGGGCCAAGTCCCTGGTTGGGGGTATGTGAGAGGCAACCACACATTGATGTCTCCCTCCTTTTCTTTCTCCCTCCCTTCCCCTCTCTCTAGAAATATTAAAAATAAGCACCAAAAATAAGATTAATATAATTATTTTTAAATAAAAATTGCTATTAAAATTTTTGAAAAATATCAAATTTACCCAGTGTGGAAGTTTTCCCTCAGGATATAGTTTTCTGATTTCTGTGACTGCAAAATAGGCTGGCAACAAACAGGCATTTCTTTCCAAGATATACGCTATAACCTAAGAAAAACAAAAGAGCAATATTGTTATTTTTGACTGATCCCTTTAAATGAATTTAAATATATTTGTTGTTGTTCATCCCTTTAAATATGACAACAACAAGTATATTAAAAAGTAGAAATACTATTTCATTAATTCTGGGGGCTTAAACTATAGCATGAAGGAAGTCATTTATATGTGAAGAATGTCTAAAAATGAAGATTAATAAACAATGAAATGGTCCTGGCTGGTGTGGTTCAGTGGATTGGGTGCCGGTCTGAGAACTGAAGGACCACCAGTTCGATTCTTGGTCGGGCCACATGCCTGGGTTGCAGGCCAGGTCCCCAGTTGAGGGCATGTGGGGGTCAAATGACCGATGTCTCTCTCACACATCGATGTTTTTCTCTCTTTCTCCCTACCTCTCCCTTTCTCTAAAAGTAAATAAGTCAAATCTTTAAACAACAAACAAACAATGAAATGAGTTGTGGATGTTTGGTAAATAACATTGAAATACTTTAAATATTGGTAGACTCCAATAGGAGAGCAACAGACCAAAGTGACATTTCTTGCAATATTAGTTACAAGGCATAAGGATTTTTTAAGTGGTCCATAGGCTGACATCTTGTAATGGTTGAAAATACTTTAATATCTATATTGTTGCTTTTACAATTAAAAAACATGAATTAATTAAAATGTAAAAAAGTAAGAGCACCTTTAAAACTCAAAGTGATTTGGGGGGTGCTGTATCGCTAACGGAGCATGCTCACATCTTTCTTCCCTCACAGGCTGTCAGCTCCTAACCTCTAAGGTCCCCATGAGATTTGCAACAGGCAGCAGCAGCTTGTCCTGGGCTAAGCCCTGAACCCGTCTGCAAGGCCCCTTTTCCCTGACTTCCAGTGAGCCAAAGCAGCCCGCCCAGGCTTCGTCCTGTTGCTTCTTTTCTCTTAAGCCTTTGCGTGTTTCACTGTCCCCCGCTTTAATAAATGTACTATCAAAATGATACAATAAAAAAGCAATATTTTAGAAGTAAACACATAAAACGCCCCACAAATTACCCTAAGTTTTAAAAGCACATAACTCTGTAAAATACTTTTTGGAGGCGATGACCAGTGCATCACAGACAGGTTGTTACCTCTCGTGCTGTTAGAAGCTGCTGTACAACGGCTGAGCTCACTGTGTTGGGAATGGTCAAGATTTTCTCCAAAATCGCTTTTAAGAGATCTCGAACACCCTGATTTAAAAAAAAAAAGCCAGTGTTAAAACTAGGTAATGTTCCCTGTGCTGGTTAGGCATCTAGTTTCAAGATTACACACTCAGAAAAAAAGTTTCCTTCGACTTCACACCTTCAGTTTTTATGAATCAGAGCTGATATTCAAGTTCCTAACACGAACCCAAGAGATGAGTTGTGTTCCAAGACAGAATTCTAAAGAATGCTGTGTCATATGAATGAACAAAAAAGTCACTAATAAATAAAAATTAAACTTGCCACACTCTACTGAGCTTTTTTGACCTTCGCAGCATTAAAAGTTTCTAGCGTTATAAAGGCCCAAAAAGCTTGATTTGGGCTTACAGACCAAAATATATTAGAATAGAATGTATAAACAACCTGCAAATATGCACAAAAAATACTAAGTTTTCTGGCAGATGACCTTTCTGCTCACTCCCTTTGCCATATTCGAACTATTCTCTGTTCTCATCCATCGCATACCTTAATCCTTCAAATTTATCCAACAAGGCTATTCTGTAATCATTCGCCTACTCATGTATACTACAAGCTGCATTATTTGAGAGCAGAATCTGATATACAGAGAAGAAATTTCTTTTGATATGCACTTAGTGAGTATAAACTCTGTGATGAATCTTACAAAAAAAAGAAAACAGTTCTGGCCAAGATGGAGGCGTAGATAGAAACACTTCATTTCCTCGCAAACCAAAGGAAGGATAACAACCAATCTAAAAACAATAAACAATACAAAGTGCCAGAAAATCAAACTGCGAGGAACTCTGACAACCTGAGAAACTGCACGGAAAGACAGCTGACCACGTGGGCGAGGCTGGGCTGGCCAGACGGGAGGGAAACTAAAGACTCGAAGCTGGCTGTAAATATTGTGAGGCTGCCATGGCGGGAGAAACTCCCAGTGTCCCACACGAGTTCACAGGAAAGCAGGGCTCGAGTGGAGCCAGTGGCATTGTTTCCTCTGATGTCTACATCTCTTCTCAGCTCCACAGATGCCTTCGCTGTGCTTTCATTTGAAAGGGGCCCCAACATCATAAGAAAACCAAAGTCTCTGCTTGACAAATCCCCTCCTCATCATAGAAATGTTCTAGCCACCTGCATATTTATGTTGGGAGGAGAGCAGAAAGCTTCAGAAAATGTTGAGTAATTTTAAATCCTTTTAGGAACTAAGCAACACAAGAGATAGATTTGGTAAATGCTTCTACCTCACTGCTCCCATCTGAAATTAAGATACACACAGCTGAAAAACTAATCTGGCCTGAAAGTGATTATTTTTATAATTAGGAAAGAATACCTTATAATCCACTCCACCAATTATTTTCCGAACCAGTTTGAATGTTAGGGCCCAAAGTTGTGTTCTTTCCCATTCAAGAGTATCAGAGTTTATCAAGGATTCACAAACCATCCTAGAAAAAAAGAATACCCCTTCCAATTACAAAGACAGAATTCTGCAAGTTCTCTAATAGCCAAGGTCTTTATATACCCTGGATATTACATTTGTCACAGTATTTTTCACAAAATACATTATTCAAGCATACTTTTTAAAGACTATGTATAGTATTTTACACATTTTACTTGTATAAAAGAATAAATACAAAGTAGAATTAAACAATACTCATTATTTACACTAGAAAGAAATCTATCTAAAGAAAGATGGTTAAATGTTTACTATTAGCTTGTGGCAGACTGTATTTTTCCAAGATGGCTATAAGATTTCTGATTCTCGTGTCCTTTAAAATATAGCATTAATATTCCTCCCCTGAAGAGGTTGGAGGACAGTCTACACTCTCTACCTTAAATCTGGACTGGCTTAAGACCATGGCATAAGGAACACTGTATGACTTCCAAAGCGAGATGATACGACTTCTCCTAGCCTACTTCGGAATGTTTGCTCTTGGAGTCCACCATGCTTTGAGCAAGTCCACGTCACACAGAGAGGACATGTGCAGATCCGGCCAACAGCCCCAGCCAGGGTCCCAGATGACAGCCTGCATCAACCACCAGACAGACAAATGGGGAAGCTTTTGTTGTGTCTGCAGCCCTGCTACCCTCTGACTATAATCGTGGGACTCAGAAAAAACTCCCTACTAAGCCCACCATTAGCCATGTGTGCTAATAATAAAATGATTACTAATTATTTTAGAGCATCTAATGTTGAGATGCAACAAAAGTTAATTAGAGCAAACTCTTCAAAGTGTGTGATTTTAGCCCTTGGGCTGAAAGGCAAAGGCAGCCTGTTTTTCAGCCTTTAAATACACAATTCTAAGAATACTGTATCCTAGCCCTGACCAGGTAGCTCAGTCGGTTAGGGCATCATTCCAATACATCAAAGTTGCAGGTTCGATCCCTGGTCAGGGCACATATAAGAGGTAATCAATGAATGCATAAATAAATGGAACAACAAACCGATATCTCTCTTTTTCTCTCTAAAAAACAAATCAATCAATAAAAAAATTTAATTATATTGTTTCCTAGAAACTAAAACCTGAGGTATTATGAAGAATTGCTTGGTTTTTATAAAAAAAAGTATTGATTGATTTTAGGAGGAAAGACAGAGACAGAGAGAGAAACCCTGATTTGTTGTTCCACTTACGTACGCATTCATTGGTCGATTCTTGTACGTGCCCTAACCAGGGATAGAACCTGCAACCTTGGTGTATTGGGGTGATGTTCTAACCAAGTGAACTACCCAGCCAGGACTGAACCTAACTTCCTTCCTCATCCCTTATCCTTTTACAACAATCTTGACCAATGTCCAAGCATTAATTAAAAAAAGAAAATTCTTTAGACTGCTCACGGCTGCCATTACACATACCTGGGTGGAAGGAGGCCAGTCTCCACTGCCATTGCTAAGCAGTCATAAAGAAAAGAAATTCTTTTAGGACTGTGCTGGCCATGAATGAATTTAACGATCCACTGGATGCATTGTTCATGTGATTCCTGGAAAATTAGGAAGTGATTATAGTTTAAGTCTAAAGTTATGTATCTTATAATTAACAAATAGCTAATACTGTACCTGGGAGTATATCAAGACTATGAATGAGATACTCTACTACAAACATTTGTGGATGAAGACAATCTTTAAAAAATAAAAAAGTTCAGATTTAGTACTTTAGTTATATTAAGCTTAAAATCTTTCAATTATATAGATTAAACTCTCACCATTTTTATTACATAGGACCTCCAAAAGGAGTAAGATATCATGAACATATTTAAGGTCAATGGAAAACTCTAGCAGAGATTGTAAATGCCACTATAAGCAGAAACCTACTTAATGGCAGATATAAATATTCCTGTCACTGGGGGATAAACTCATTATGGGTTAGTACATTAGCCTCATGAGAATTTAGTGTGAATCGAATCCCGAAGAGCCCAATCAATATGAATTGAATGACATAATGCACCTCTAGAATCATATACCATGGAACCTGATGCACGGAGGTTGTACCGTATCAGAGTCTGTCTCCTAGGGCACCCCCGAGAACGGCCTCTGTCCTGTTTCTCGGCACCACCCCTGTCCTCACACACACTTCTGTTGTTGAATGTGTCATGCTGGTTCAGAAATGTACGTTTTCTTCCTAGCTCCCATTAGAATATAATCTTCTTGAAGATAAGGGCCATACTTTACCTTATAGCATTTTTAATTATTTAAAATTCTAAATATTTTGGAAAGATGTTCAACATCACTCAGAGAAATGCAAAATAAAATTATATGGAGATAACATTTCTCATGTTTTAGTTTGGCAAAGATCAGAAAGTTCTGCCTGGTCAGGTGGCTCAGTTGGTTGGAGTATTGTCCTTTGCACCAAAAGGTTGTGGATTCAATTCCCAGTCAGGGCACAAACCTACGTTGCAGGTTGAATCCCGGATCAGGGATCATATGGGAGGTAACCGATCAATGTTTCTCTCTCACACTGATGTTTCTCTCTCTCCCTCCCTTTCTCCTTCTTTCTCTAAAATCAATAAACATATCCTCCAGTGGAGATTAAAAAAAAGTTTCTCACCACTTAATTGCTAGGCTATTGGGTATATATACTCTGATACATTGCTAATCAGAGTATAAATTGGTGACCCTTATGGAAAGTTATTAGGCAATTTCTATAAAAATTACAAATAAATATACTCTTTCATCCAGCAACACTACTTGAAAGAATTTGTTCTCTGTCCACATATATCATTCATTCTACATTGTTTCAGGTAGGAAAAGGTTAGAAGCAACCTAAATGTCAGTCAGAGAAGTCTGGTTAAAGAAAGAAAGGTAAAGCCAAAAATATATCATATTATTCTGCAAGAAAGAAAGAAAGGCTGAAATTTTAACTTTTGGTGGATTTCTGTAGACTTACTTTCAGAATTTATTAAGTGGAAAAAGAAACAAGGTATAAATGAACAGTGTACACAGTATATGATGGTTCTTATTTTTTGTAAGATTTTATTTATTTTTTGAAAGGGGGAAGGGAGGGAGACAGAGAGGGTAACATCGATGTGTGGTTGCCTCTCATGCAACCCCTACCAGAGACCTGGCTCACAACCCAGGCATGTGCCCTGACTGGGAATTGAACTAGAGACCATTTGGTTCTCAGGATGGCACTCAATCTGCTGAGCCACACCAACCAGGGCCTACGAGATCACTCTGTAAAAATTATTCTACATACATAAAATACTTCTAGAAGAAAGGAAACCGCTCATACGGGCTGCAGGCAGAAAAAAGAACAGGTAATTAAGCTAAGAGAGATGAAAGGCAAAGTATTAATGGGGTCCACCTTTTTGCACTTTTTGCATTTTGTACCATATGAACATATTACCTAGTAAAACATAATTAAAAACTAAAAAATAATGAATGCTTTGCCACCATTTGGTCCATGTCTGAGTAACACGTCTTACCACCAGCGCCTCAACTGCAAATATTTCCCTGCCTGTTATAAATCATGAAAAGAAAATGGATTACTGGAACATGAGTTCTTTAAGGGTCACACATTTCGTCTTCTTCAAGGAAACATTTCCTAGTGACTGTGCTTTGTTACTAAGTTTTACTGTTTTTTTCCTTATTTCTACTGTACCTTTATATCCTCATTATAAAATTATTGTATTCTTATTGTGGCATTTTTGTATCTTTAATATAGTATCTTCACTATACTGTACCAATTCTTTCTGTTGAGAATATAAATGAAATTTTTATCCTTTATAACCCCTAACACAGTTGTTTTCAACTCCATGAAATAAATCAAAATAGGATGAAAATGGTGATATATAATCTAACATGGGGGCGACATGGGGGCGATTTTCAACACCTCCCACTGCGCTGGCATCAACCAGACCCTCAATATAGACGCTCTATGGGAAGAACATTAACTGCAACAAATGGAAACCAGAATGGACAAACCAAAGATGATGACAATTTTATCTCCTCCTTCCCAGAAAACCTAAATACCAACACCAGTCATCAGTGGAATGTATTAAAAATGCAGTACTCACCTGAGGAAGACCACCCCAAAACTGTCTGAAGGCCCCCAAACAGCTAATTAGCTTTGTTTTTTCATCTTCAGGAGTGTCCATAAACATGCTATAAACAAAAATCACATTACCATTACTTGCCAGTAGTTTGAAAAAGGTAAGTCAACATAACCAGAATAGTTATAAATCTCCAAGGCAAAGCTAAGCAAAATCTTACAAAGATACATTCACGTTAAAACACAAAAATCTGCCATGCAAATGCTCACCCAGGGAAAGCCTCTTCTATAATTTCTGTTTTCTGTAAAAAACAAAACAAAACGATGTGAATCACAAAAAAAAAAAAAAAAAGGAGGGGCCTCCTCGAGCAAACTATTACAATGTAACATGGGGGAAATCATCTTAATCAGCTCCGTGCAAGAAAGTAACAATACCTGCCTAGCCTGTCACAGTGGGTGCTGTGGATTTTAAGAGAGCTTAGAATTTGACAGCAGTTTGAGAATCGCTAAAGCTCCGCACACACACGGTGTCACAACAAAGAAGAGACCGGGAAGAGGTTGTCTGGGAAGGTCCCTCGATCCGCTGCCCCCGTGTGTCCCCCACGCCCCGCCAGCGCTCTGGATCCTTGGCGCTCCACTCACCACCACCTCCTCAAAAATGCTCTGTAGTTGCGTCTCCATCTGCACCATGGCCCCCACCCTCCTGGGCGCCCGGCTCGCTGCCGGGTGTCAAGCCAGAGCTCCTGAGACAGGCTGGCGGAGGGCCCACAGGAATTTGCAGGTAGACGGGGTCGCTCTCCACTTAAAATCCTCAGCTTTGATAATCCTCTTTGCAGCCCTGCCAACATCCGGGGCCTGCAGGAAGCGCTGGGAAGTGCCTGGCGCTCGCTCATTACCAAACCTCCAGAAACCAGGGACCCATCCAGAGGGTTCCGCCTGAGGGGAAGGGCGCCGCCCTGCGAGCCAGACAAGAGCGCCCCCAAGCGGAACTTCCAGCCTAAATCACCCCGAGGCGTTGTCGGGGGCAGGCCGCCACCTTCCGGCTGTAGGGGGATTTGCTGCAGCCTGCAGACTTTCTGCCGCAACCTGAGTCAATTAGATGATGTCTGTGAGCCACAGACTCGTAGCTCCGTCTGACCCGTAGCCTGGAAAAGGCAGTTGAAACCACACTTTCCTAGACTCCAGGGACCACGTGTCTTCTTAACCATGGTAACCCCCGTAGAAAGCTGAACACACTACAGGTTTTCAATGATACTGAAAAAAAAAAAAAAAAGTAAACACATCATTGCTGCTTTTCAATTAGAATGATACATTTTTAAATTATAATAATCCAAAAATACATATATCTATCAGTTACTGAATACCTATAGGCTATTTGGTAGGGATTGGGTCGAGCAAGGTGACAAAGAGGAAGGCTAACTCCCTGGTGTGGTCAGAGCAGGTGTCTGAGCACCCTGACTGGCCTGCCCCCACCATTGTATTGTTTCAAGCATCAGTTTGACAGGCTCTGGGAACCTAGTCCAGTTTTTTCAAGCTGATTTAGGAGGCCTTTCTTTATCCTGAGGTAACACCTTTGTGCATAACTAGTAAAGTACTTTATTGATGGGATATTTTTTCACTTTTTGCTTGGTATCAGACCCAATTGGAATCATACAGTATGTACTCTTTTGTGTCTAGTTTCTTTCAACCAATATTATATTTTGAGATTCATTCTATGTGTATCAATCCATTGTATGAATATACTACTTCCCTGGCTGGTGTGGCTCAGTGGAAGGAGCGCCAGACTGTGAACCAAAGGATCGCCATTCAGATTCCCAGTCTGGGCACGTGCCTGGGTTGTGGGCCAGGTCCTCCATTGGGAGTGCTGGAAAGGCAACCATTCACTGATGTTTCACTCCCTCTTTTTCTCCCTCCTTTCCCCTCCTTCTAAAAATAAATAAAAAAAAATTTAAAAAATGAATATACTGTAGATTACTTATTGACTCACCAGTTGGAAGAGAGGACTTTTATGAGAACTTTAATTTCATAATTTGTAAGCCAATATTTAGAATTTTTAATATATCATGAGTGATTAAAAAAAGGGTTATATGGAAAGTAACCTCACAAGCTGGGCAGGTCATGGTGGGTATCAGGCCGATAACCTGACCAGTAAAAGGTTTTAAGTGAGACTTGGCTGTTGTTTTTGTGCCTATAGGTTAAGATACATTTGAAATACCAGAAAACCTGTGGAAAGGGGTATTAACCTCAAAAGAATACATAATCCTGTTAACTGTAACCCCATCCCTACCCTGCTTTTTCCCACTTCTATGTAATCTTCATTATGTTCCCTTATAAATGTCAAATGCATAGAAGAAGCTGCAAAACTGTTATTCTGTGGAGGATAAGAGAACTTTCCGCCAGCATGTGTCAACTCTTATAAAAATTCTCTACAGGTTTTTGACTCAGACAACTACTTGATGCTGTTGGCAGGTTTCAGACAAAGCCAGGACCCCCCTGAGGACTGGGGCCAGGTACTGGGTACAAACAAGGGCCCATTGTGCCCCAGGGTTTTGCATCAGGTGACCTGGGTGTTTCTCCTAGAATTCCAGGCATTCTTAGTTTAAGTAGCAGGGCATGTCTTTATTTGATTTGTTCTTAGGAAATCCTCAGAGGTGGTTAAGTGCTGTGATAGCCTAGGAAAAGGGGAAGAAAAGGGGCTGCTGCTTTTAATCTTGTTCTTCTTCATTGGATTACCTAGTAAGCAAAATTTTTGCTGGTTAAATGAGATACTGAACTCTCTTTAGTTCCCTGAGATAAAGAACACCTTGCTTCCGGACCTGAATAACAGTGATGTGATAACAGTTATTCAGACACTGACGGTGGAGTGGCGGAGATGGGCTCTGTGAAGAGTCCAGTGCAGTAGCCTGGCCAATTCCGGAGAAGCTGGAGGGAGCTCTGGAGGGAGGGCAGTTTTCCCTGGAAAGGGTGCACCCCAAGAAAGACACCCAAGAGACGTGCCTCTGCCTTGGAAATTGTCGTGATTCGGGCTGTGTCAGGTAAGGTTTTGCCTTACTCGGGTTTTCTATGCATCTTGGGTTTCCAAGAGGGTAAAGCAGTCTTACAGGGACAGCCACTGCCTTTGTGTCACCTGGAGACACACATGTAAGGATTGGTTTTCCCTACAAGTTGGTTGAGACGCCACAGATCTCAAAATTAACAGGGGAAATCATGCCTCTGGGCCAAAAAGGCCCATTATAGTTAGCCTCCCATATAGGACTAAGATGGCCAAGATGAGGATTCTTCAGTACTTCTAAATGAATTTTTGTGTGCATAATTAGAAAAAGTCACTTGTAAAATTAGGCAGAATGAAAGAAAAAATAATTTGCAGAGACTATCTTGGTCTCTGCAGGAAGAGTCTTTCTCTAAGAGGAAGACTTAAAAGGCTTCCTCTTCTAAGCTAAAGGAAAAAGGACTTAGATAATGGATCAACCTATGATATCTTTTAGGTGTTAACCTGATTCTTTGTGGAATTTATTGTGTCTGTTTTCAGTTTAAAAGGGAGAAGGTCATTTGGAACTTGACTTGTCAAGAACAGATATAAACTGTAAATGCTTCCAAAACGAAATTTGAATCCAACTGTTCTGTTTGTGTCTGTCTGTTTGTCTATATATGTACATCGTAAGTGGGAGATAATTTTCTACCTCTGGATGGTATCGTTAAAATTAAAGGCAGGTGCTTGTAAGGATTGGGTATTCTGAAATTCTCAGAAATATAGAAACAAAATCAAATGCTTTTCAAGGTCACATGATCTAAGATTAATTCCTAGTAAATAAAAGCTAAAGTTTACATGTTAATTGACTTATATCTATGAACAATGTTTCTAGAAGTTATAAAATCTGCACACTGAAGAATATCAATTGATTGCTTCTTAGTTTGTATTAGATACTGAGACTTTATGTAAAAGTCTCAATTTATGTAGGAGAACTTCTAGAGTATATTGCGTGGCTAAACAGTGATTGTAAATTAAATGAATAGTTGGGGCTGTGGGAAGCCAAGATGACCACTTAGTTCTCCCTGGTCCCTGGCTCCCATTTCTCAGATTTTGCATCCCTTTATACATCACAGTGCATTTATGCTGGACTTAGGTGAAGAAACTAATGTGCTGACATTATTGAAAGGAGATCTCTTACACCAGTGCCAAGTTTTGGTAAAGTCAAAAATGCCAACTTGGTAACTGCTTTCTTTCGCAGTGAGCTCCCAGGAGACAAAGACTTTAGATATTGACTTTTTGAAAAGATTAAATAAAAGACTCACTTCAACCTCCTTGGAGGGACCTTACCAGGTACCCATTCATGGATGGACTTTGACCCTTGTCTAGGAATGATGAAGTCTCCTCGAGGAAAAGAAACCACCACGAACAGAGATGGACAGCTAGCCCGAGGCACTGACAAGGCGTGTATACCCACTGACTGCTGTTTGTGGAGGAAAGGGGCCACGCATTCAGGGGAGGCCTGCCCGGAGGCCTTGCTGAGTTTATGCTCAAAGACTTAAAGTAACAACTTAGAGTGGTCTGAAATTAATACTTTTTTAACTAAAAGCAATTCAGGGCAGGTAGTCATGTCCTAGGGCAGTGTTTTTCCCTAACAAAGGTCAATCTTTACCCATCTGTCTTTTGCATATAAGATAACATTCTTTATAATATGCCTTTGGAGTAACAAAATAATCCCCCTCACCCCTCATTATTTTTATCATGGTAATTGTTAACTGTTAACTATCCTGTACCTGCTTAGGTAAAAGAACTGTGTGTGTTGTTTTACTTTTTGTTCAATTCCAGAGGTTTCCTCGCTTTGCTTTCTCCCACCTCCCTAATCTGTCATTGGTGGATCTCATGTAACCCACTTATAATATATCTTCTTTTTTGATTGTAATGTACATAATAAGTGCAAAACTGCCATTTTTTTTCTGGAGCATTTTCGCAATTTGTTGAGGTTTTGCTTCCCGGTAATTGTTGTCAGTTTGGCTCAGATAAACTCATAAAAATTCTTACAGGTTTGAACATATTTTGCATTCACATATTGAGTTCAGAATGTATTTTGTTTGATTTTTTTTACCTATTTGTTAATGATATTACTGATAATAATAGTTACACTTGTTCTTTGGATTTTTCTATACAGTCCAACCATTGCAAAATATCTGTTAATACTCTTTTCATGGCTTATGTAGATGTTACACTAGATGCCAAACACACACAAAAAATGAGAAGATGGCAAAATTAAGATCATGATAGTTCATAAGATAGAAGAAAATCAGAGTGTTTTTTTCACAATAAAAGCCATAAGACCTGACTCCCTTCCATTTACCTTCCCTTCCCTTTTTGGGAAAAATTCAGCCTCCACGCAGATGCCCTTCCCTGGTGTCAACAAGACAATATCACTGACACTTCCTCAGAATGTGCCTCCTAGAGCTGTGAGACCACACTCTCTGACCACGAGGTTTGTTATCATGCATTATTCAGGTTATCATTTTTTTAAAGATTTTATTTATTTATTTTTAGAGAGAGGAGAAGGGATGGATGAAGAGAGGGAGAGAAACATTGATTGGTTGCCTCTCATATGCCCCCTACTGGGGGCCTGGTCTGCACCCCAGGCATGTGCCCTGACTGAATATGGGCCTTTCAGTTCCCAGGCCGGCACTCAATGCACTGAGCCACACCCACCAGGGCTGGTTGTTTTTATTTTTTTATTTTTTTTAACCCTAAGGGGGAACTGTGGACAAAAAATGATTAAAATGTGCATCTGTGCTCATCAAAGTTGAGATATTGCGTATCTCACCTTGGAAAATATTTTCACATACATAGGCACTGAAAAATAACTGATACCAACACATAAGCATCAACTCTATCATTTGGATGTCTAATAATGGAGACATTTAATGTATATTTCAATTTCAAAAACTTGACTCCTGTAGTCCATGCTGAGGTTTTGCCTCGTCTCTTTCTATACACCATTGCCTCTAAGCTCCTGTGTGTCATTGCTAACACCAGTCCCACCAAGACAGCTAGTTCTAGGTTCAGCGTCAGTATTGGATCTCCCCTTGTCAAGGACTAGCATCTGTTCTTCTTATACCAACTGCTTGCCTGGTTAGCTTTCTGCCTGCAAGGCATGCTCATTAATCTCCCTGTAAGTGTTTTTGCCTTTTTCCTATGATGGGCCCTTTATTGTACTTGGCCACCTGCCCACCCGGCCCTGCCACCTTATTTGAGATCTCCGTGCTTTGTTAAACTCTTTCCCGCTGCTGGACTTGAGCCTCTCTGCCTCACCTCCACCACCCTCCTCAGTGTGTCTGGTTCCTCTGAACTTTCCTAGTCTGGTTTGTCCAGCTGCCACCCAACTCTGGTGCTAGAACCAGGAAGGACGGATTGATGAGACTTAAGGAAGTGGATGGTGGCAGGCCCCTTGGGCTTTCCCAGGACAGCAAGGAGTGAGTTTTCTGTGATTTTACAGAAGCTTCTTGAATTCTGTGGACATGGGGACCTCGTAAAATATGAAAAATGTGTATGATTGGTGGGGAACGTAGTATAACACTAGCTGCCTTGCAGAGCACAGGTGTTCTTGGCCACAAAGCATTAAAATATGCAGAGTGAAGGCTTCAGGACCCAGAAGGTACAGGTTGTTCTAAAGTTAAGGGGAAGGAATCATGAGGTTTCCAAGGTTCAGGTAACTTAGAGTGTGGGCTCAGATCCGTGTGACACCGGCAACCTATTCCAAAGTCTAAATTGCATGGAGGGTGCGGATTTGGCTGGTGTCCAATGCTCAGGTGAACTGTTAGCAATGTTTCTAAGATTTGAGATACTCAAAGAAGTTGGGGTTTGGCTTCAGTTACAGGAATTTCTCTAGCAGAGAATATGACTAGAGACTGAGCAACGCCAGCATTTCTATGTACCTTAGGTAGATTCCCTGAGGTTCACTTATATCAGGACCTGAAAGACTAAGGTTTTTCTCCATTATAATATTCAAAACTTAGTAATTTTGAGATGATATGAGGTCACATTTAAAACGAAGAATTTGTATGAAGAGTCAATTAATTGTAAGTTGCAAACGCCAGACTATTAGAAGCTCCATGACTTTCTTATTTAGTGTGTGTGTGTGTGTGTGTGTGTGTGTGTGTGTGTGTCTGTGCGTGTGTTTGAATGGGGTGAGGGATGCTGGCAGAGCAGTAGGTAACAAATGACATTGAGAATTACTGTCTTCGGGTCATTTAAACACATAAGAACTTAACACCCACCATTTACTATAACTCTCTTTGGCTTTGTTCCTATTAATTTAGCTTCTTTCACCATAAGTACGTTGTAGGCAGTTAGGGAGACATGAGCAGAGCAAGGAAGATGAGCCAGGTGCAGAAGGTCACCAGGGTGGAGAGGCCTCAGCAAGGAGCATAACTGGGGAAGCAAGGACTTCACCCCTGGTGTAACCGTTTCTCCCCTAGCATATCACTGACCATGCAGTTTATATCCTTTGAACTTTCTTCCCTAGAGATAGCTTCAAGGCTTAAGATGTATTTCAGCTCCAGGCCCAGAAAATCAGCAGACCAAACAAACACCACTGTGTACGGCTGCCTCAGGATCAGCTGCAATAACTAATGGCCCTCTGCCCTGATACTGATTGACCAGTGGAGACCACGGCCCTGAAAGGACACCTGGAAAGCTGATGAATATTCTGCTGAAACTCTCCCCTGAGACCTCCCCCAAGATTCCCACCTGCAAGAGAGAGATAAAACCCAGAGGACAAAGGACCCAGTGCCCACTCTCCCATTGGGTAGCATGCCCTTGCCTTTCCCTCTCTCCTTTTCCTCCCACAGGCATGCACCCCCTAAACTCTGCTAAGAGACCCCACAAGACTTGCAACCAGGGGAGCAGCAGGCAGTGGCAGCTTGTCCCGAGCTAACCCCCCAGAACCTGTCTGCAAGGCCCCTTTTTCTCTGACTTCTCGGTGAGCTAAAATAGTCCAGCCTAGACTCTCCTGTTATTTCTTGTATGCTAAGCCCTTCCCTGTTTCACTGTCCTGGGTGTGCTCTTGCAGTGGCCAATATATTCTTGTTTTACTGTACTTTCTTCAAGAAGACAAGAACAGAGGTCTTCTTGTGTATAAAACATGTCAAATTGTGGCCTTGGCTGCTATGGCTCAATGGATTGAGCTCCAGACTGTGAAGCAAAGTGTCACCAGTTGGATTCCCAGTCAGGGCATATGCTTGGGTTGTGGGCCAGGTCCTCAGTAAGGGGCACACGAGAGGCAACCATACATTGATGTTTCTCTCCCTCTCTTTCTCTCTCCCCTCCCTTTCTCTAAAAATAAATAAATAAAATCTTAAAAAATAAAACTTGTCAAATTGTGAACATTGTAAAGTGCAAGTACATAATTAAGTACTTTACATGGGTGTAGCAGAACTGGAATTACTATTATGGTTAAAGCACATTTTTAATGTTAATTTTCCACTATGACATAAAATATATGTAAATATTAAAACCCCCTGGAATTTCTGTAAGGAGGCCCTTTGTTTTGTGCCTTTAGTATAAACTGAAAAGAGAGAAAGTACAGTTATTTACAATGTACTGGACATAAACTTTCATATCTCTACAGTATTGTTACTACCACTTACTTCTTCTCTCTTGATTGTCCAATCACTAACGGTCTGTGACTCTCCCAAAGAGTTCAAAGTCAGTCTCTGTAACTCATGCAGTGACTCCTGGCCAGACTGGAGAAAGGAAGGAGTGATCTGTCTCTGTTAAAACAGGTTTATGCAGCTGAAACCCAATGGATTCTCTGATGACCTTACAAGTGGAAGAAACTGTTAAGAAGACCACTGCTAAGAAATACAAAATCATTTGTACTGTAAGTACAGTTTATTTTTTATTTTACTTTATTGCAGCTTTGTGTCAAATGTTTAATGTATACTCTCTTCATATTTGTTTGTACTACTATTTAAATGTAAAGTTTTAAGTAATTGTGTTCAGTTTTGTGACAACTCTAAGGCATTTAATAGTTTTATTCATATTTTACAAGTAAAAATATTTGAGTGACAACAAATGACTATTGAACTGAAAGTCAGGGTTTGTGCCAGAACACTCTATAGCACTTCTTTTCATCTGACTGCAATTACTTCCCAAGTCACATTTTTATTGCATGAATATTTTAAGACTAGAAACAGAAATTAAAATCACTGTATCTTAAATCCTTTGTTGTACTATCGATTTTATCCTCTTTTATTTCCCTCCTATAATTAATCTCTCTTGCCTATTTTTTCTTTCTTGTTCTTTCCTGTCCTAAAAACAAAATGAACAAAAAAATTACCAAAAAAACCCCTTTTCTTGATTTTATTACACTCTCTCTTTTGTTTCTACCATCAAACTTTTAGGAAGAGGGGCACGCTCTCTGTCGCTTTGGTTTTCTCACTATTCAGCCATTCCCTGTTGTTTAGTTTTGTTTTCACTCTACTCCAGTCATCCTTCAAAAGCCAGCCCTCCCCTGTCCTGCTCCAGAGTCTTTATGACAATACATAGGTGTTGCTTGGTATTTTCTCATTTTAAGTTATTCTCTCCCTTTGCTTCTACGATGGCATTAAAATTCCCATTTTTATGACTTTTCTTCTTATCTGCATTCTCAGTGGATATCTTTCTTCTCAATTCACAACAGTCTTTCACCAAGTCCTATCCAAAGATCTTCAGACAATCTCCTCTTTTATCTCTTTCAGCATCAAATTCTGAACCAACAGTCCCAAAGTCCCCAGCTCTGAGCTCTCCCAAAGTTTCTGCCACACAGTTTCAAGCACCTCCTCACTGGCTCCTCATCTAGTACCTGAAGCCAAAACCTCCTGCATCATTTCCCCACACCTATCCCGCCACTGTTTTCTGCTGCATTCCTTACTTGAGTTGGTGTTCCACCATTCTCTGTCACTCGGGCCTTGTTTCTAGGAATAGATTAAACAATGCGTGTGAGCATGGAACCCAGTGATTATAGTGAAGTAAATCCTCAACATAGTTTACTTGTTTATTATTCTTCTGGGACTTTGCAGCAATGCTGGTAGCTCATATGCCATTCATTGTATTGTCATATCTGATAAACTCAGGAAATTATAAACTCCTTGGGAGCAAAACTTATGCATTGTTTATATACCTTTGTATCCTACTAGTGGCTTATTAGCACATATAATAGGAGCTCAATGCTGTATAATCATAGTTGCAAAGGTACCCTAATATTTCCAAATTTTAATATTTCATTTAAAAAAAGTTTAAGGTAACTACTGTATTTTCCACACTCTTTATTCAGCCAGGCTACAGCCCTGTGTTGGATTCTCAGTGAGTTTTGGAGGCCCTTCTCCACTTTATGGATAGCATGAGATAGTTTGACATATAGGCATCTCAGTATCAAGGTGCTTATTCAGAATTACATATTTAGAGTAAATAATTATATGAGGTTAAAAACTAATCTTCTTTCTCTCAAGGAGCTTACAAAACAATGCAGAGGGCAAGCCATAAATATATAGAACAAGTACAAAGTCAGCTAGCTATTGCTTATTTCTCCAGCCAGCTTGACCTGCCAAGGACCAAAGATGTTCACTGAAATATATCAACTTGTCAATCTGTGATGCATGAGGTTTACCGTAGGAAAGTCTCCCAGGGTTTTATTTCTTTGTAGCATTCTTAGTCTTGTCACCAGTGGCTTTCGAGCAGCGTAACAACAGACTAAGTGCTAACAATGTTATTTAATAAATGTTTCTGTTCACCTTTTCTGTCCATTCTTTGTACTAAATGAACACCTGCCAGAAGGTTACTGAACCTTGGGTGAGCTTGAAGACTTCATATGAGAATTGTCTTCATTAGATATATTAATTTGCTGGTTGATTTTGATGTTGTGGGATTTTTTTTTTCATGAAAGTGATTTGTAAAAGAAAAAACTACAGCAAAGTTTACAGGGACTATAAGTTACTTCCTACATGATCTGTGTATCCATTGCATTCACATTCTTATGACAATATGCAGTATTCAGACTGTATCACCCAGCTTGCTTATCATTACACTTAATGGATAAGGAAGAGGTGAGAGAGAAGAATTCTCTTTAATTATACCACAGCCTAACCCTAGTCACAACACAAAGTCCACTATGTTGAACGGCTTTGTCAGCAGTGGTGATAATGAATGCGACACACAATCTTTGGTCACACAGCTTCCAAATTATCCTACATCATTTTTGTTTGAGCTGTAGATCAAAACAGATTATATACCAGCTTATTATGTGAACAACACATTTTTACTTATGTTAAATATTCTCATTGTCCTCTGATGGACAAAGTGGGGTCAGGAGATAATCTGCCCGTAAGAATGAGGTTGTTAACTACTTCACAATTTTGGAAGTTTGTTTGTTTGTTTGTTTTTTTAAGAGAAATAATCTTCAAACAGTTGCCTAGTTAAGAAAAAAAATGGGCAAAGCTTTCATGGTTTAATTCACTTGGTTTCATGTGTTTAATTCACATTAGGATTAAGCTAAGGGGGATCAATGTATTTAAATTTAAGGATTTGTAATAAATGGTATTTCTTCCCAAACCTTCCTTATTGTCTGGCGTTAAATACAGTTATGTACCTTTGTCACTGTTGGGTCTGGTAAATGCATAAGTGAACAAACACTCTGTGCCCTTAGAATTCAGTGGGAAGCAGTTGTCTGCAACTGTGTATATATAGTTTTAAATTGTAGAGGTCACTTTCCATTTTGTGTGATAGGTTCTTCTTGTTTTGTTGGTGATTGTGACACTTGGATTAGGCCTGGCGCTTGGACTCAGGCAGCTGGACCAGCAAGGTATGCCACTCGGTGCTGTCTTCTTTATTTCTTCTTTCTCCTCACCTTCACCTGTTCAAACATGTGCCGCTTCTCACCTGAGTCTCCTCTCTTCTACAGGTAGCACCTTCCTTCTAGGTTCTCCTTCTCCTAACTCCTCTGATCAGGGGCCCACTCTGTGCTTAGCATTGTGTACAGTCCTGCTGGACTTTACTCTTCATCCTCACCCCTCTGCTCCTTTGAGAGTCAAACACATCCTTCCAGTATTTTATCCTCACTTTCCTTACCTTCCTAGAGGACTTTAATAACTGGATTAAAGACTCCTGACTCAACTCCTACTCTAATCCTGAATATCTGATAATAAACTTGGCCTCAGGTCTCTGCTGCTCTCTTCCCGGGACCTCCTGCTACCTCTCCTGCATCTTGATGTCGCCTGAGTATTGTGCTTTCCCTGAAATTTTGAGATTTTTTTTTGGTTAGGTAGTGCCACATTCCCGAAATGCAGTGCAGAATAAAAGCTTCACAGGTTTTTTTTTCCCCATAAAAAGCAATGAAGAAAAAAAGGAGATACATTTCCCAAAATATCAAAACACCTCACATCTCTTTTGCCTTATCTCATTAGTAAGAACAGTAAATAATCCATTTACAAGTGACTATGCATTGTTTTGGTACTTTTACTAACGGGAAGCATGAAGTCAAATGTTAGATAATTTATCCCCCTTTTCATTTTAATTTGGTTGATTAACTTCTACTATGACTCCGGTAGAGCAAGTCTTAGCGCTTCTTCCTGACAGATTCTTGGTGAGGTTAGCTGACAATTTTCCACTTGTTTCCCCTTGACAATTAACACTCAGTGCCCCTGGGGTAACGTGAAAACAGTGGAACTGAAAAGGCGGAGTTTGCCTGCCAAATCACTGTTTCTTCTTGGTCACTTTCCTGTTGTGTTTCTGAACTACCGTGCCAGTGTTAGATCTAACAAATGTTGGCCGGCCGTTTTGGTCATTAATGCTGATGTTAGTGCACTCAGGTGGGTGTCATTTTAGCTCACAAAGGTTATTTTAGCCCACAAAGCAAGAGGCATATACTAGTCTCTGAAGAAAATCTCCAGTTCTTTGACTTCCTTCCGATAGTGCTACACCTGCAGGCTGGCTTCCCAAAGTAATTGTTCTGTATTCATTTCCTCCTCTCAGTCTGTTAGCCCTTATGTGGCATCATTCCTACCCCCCACCCCCCCACCCCCGACTGCAGGGCACGGACACTGAGCTCCAGCCCCTCTTCACCAGTGTGCTGACCATGCTCATCCCCTCCTTCACCCACCACAGCTGTTTCCTAGCCCTCAGCCTGGACCACTTCCACCATTCTTTGCTCCAATTAGCCCACTTTTATGGGCAATATATTTTTTCTAGTGTGCATTTTTAAAGTAGTTTTTCTACTTTGTGTTTACTTGTGTTCTTACAAATCTAGTGTTTTATATGCATGTATGTTTTTTTAACTTATTCTTTGACAATTGAGCACTATGGGCTAGATATTATTCTAATTAATATAATTCTAGATACTCTTCTAATTAATACAACTCTTACACAGTGGGAAAGAAAGAAAAATCCTTCAGAGAGTTTACATTCTAGCAGGGAAGACAGACAATAATAATATAAATAGGCAAAATATATACAATACTATAGAGAAAATGCTAAGGAATAATTAAAACTCTAAAAAGGAATATGGGTTATTGAGTCAGGGTTAGATGGGGTGTGTGTGTCAAATAACTTTTGAGTGAACAGCTGAAGGAGATGAGTGAGAATCAGGATATTTTATATAAGAGCACTCCAGGCAAGAAAAAATAACAAGGGCAAAGGCCTAAAGCTGGAGCTTGCCTGGCAAGTTTAACTTCAAGAATAGTATGGGAAATATAGAATCTAGAGAACTTGAGACACATGGTCATAAACTAAAAGGGGGGGATGGTGGGGGAGGAGTGTGCAGGATGGAAAATGGAACAACTGTAATGGCATAATTAATAAAATATATTAAAAAATATAGTAGATATCAAAAATGGGAAAAAAGGAATAGCAAGGAGAACATTGAACTAGAACTTGGTAGAATTAGAAGAAAGGTAGTCAAAATGAGATCAACAGAAGAGTAGCCAGGTCAAAGACCAATTGGGAGGTCAAAGTGTGGTCTTCGACTTTCATTCTGAGTGTGATGGAAAATGATTGAAGGTTTTAGGCAAACGAATGACATGCTGTGTTTGCTTTTCAATATTACTACTTAGGCTGCTGTATTATTAACAAATGGCAGAGTGAAACAGTAGAAGAGAGACCAATTAGGAAATAATTGCAATAACATAAGTTTTATGTCTTGGACTAGTATGATGGTGTATAACTGGCGAGATATAGTTAGATTCTGAGTATCTTTTGATGCGGTAGGTAGATTTTATTGACTGACTGGATATAGGGTGAGAAAGAAAGGACTCAAAAATGATTTTAAGCCCTGACTGGTATGGCTCAGTTGGTTGGAGCATTGTCCCATACTCCAAAAAATTGTGGGTTCGATTCCTGGTCAGGGCACATATGAAGAGGGAACTCCCCCCAAACCCAGAATTTATTTATTAAAAAATTGTGTGCTTATTGTAACATGTTTAAACTTAAGTCACCTTCAAAGTAGTCTCCATTTGATGCAATACACCCATCTAGATGTTTTTTACATTGCTCAGAACAGTTTTTGAACTTGTTCATTTTGATGCCTTTTAGTGCTTCTTAAGTTTTTTGTTTCACCTCTTCCACATCAGGAAAACATTTCCCTTTGAGGCTCTTTTTTTTTATCCAGGGAAACAAAAAACAAATAAAAATGTTGCTCAGGGTGAGATCCGGTGAATAGGGAGATTGGGGCTCAGAGGTCAAGCTGTTTTTGGTCAAAAACTGCTGAACACTCAGTAAAGTGTAGGCAGGTGCGCTCATAAACCACTCATCGGGAAACAGGCAAACACACTGAGTCTTCAAAAAAATCACTGAAGCCTATTGTAGCCTCTCACAATGCCAGTTGGTGCACTGGTACAGATGGGCTCCTAGAACACTCGCCTAGTGGGGGAAGCCAGTGCTACAACGAGCCTGCCCTGCAGTAGGTAACTCCATTTTCGGGGGGTCGGCCCTCGTACTAGGTTGTAGGTTCAGTGTAGGTTCAATCTCCCATCATGGCACTTATGGAAGGCAACCGATTGATGCTTCTCTCTCTCTTTCTCCCCCACTTCCTGTCTCTCTAAAGTCAATGAACATATTTAAAAATTTTTTTTTAAAGAATGGCCTTAAGATTTTTGTCATGAATGTCTGAAAATAATGGCACTTTCATAATTAGATTGAGGAAGATTGTAGAAAAAGCTGGTTTGGAAAGAATAATTAGGAGCTCAGTTTTGGATATGTCAAGTTTGAAACATATACTAGACGTCCAGGTTGAGAAGTCAAGAACACAGTTGGATGTATGGGCTGGCTTTAGAGGGGCAGTCCTGGATGGACATACACTGAAGGCCTTTTGTGTGAATGGTGTGTGAACTTTTTTCTTACCTTTTCACTGAACATTTTTAAAGTTTCATCTTAATTGCTATGCATGCATCTATTCCTATGTATCTCTCTGCTTACTACTTAGTATTCTTTGACTTATATCCAGCATGCCATTTGACCTATGCCCTCTCCCAATGTTGGAAACCCAGGTTGGCTTTCATTTCTTCATAGTACATACATTCTTCAGGTTCTCTATTTGACCTCTGTGAGGTTTGCTTTTTTATGAATTCTCAAGAATGGAATTCTGGGGCCTTATGGTTTATATTTTAACTTGGGTAAATAGTCCCAGATGATTGCTTTCTAGCTTTCCTTACCTTCACCACGCATCCCAACCAATCCTTGGAATTATCTGGCTCTCTCATTTTTGGCAGTATAAAGGTGGACATAGAGTGATATCTTTTATTTTGATTTTTGTATCTTTGTCTTGCTGCTCCAATCTGCATTGGCTGTTGTCTTGGTTTGCTTGGTGTATTATGAGTGCTGTTTCCATATCCTCTCCATTGTACTGGATCTTATAATTTTTCGATCTCTCTCTCTCTTTTAACTTCCTCATTGTGCTGAAGAACATCCATCAGTAGCTTCCTAAATAGAATGCATACAACCTGTAACTTGAGTTCTTGCCTATCTCAAGACAGCTTCATCATCCGAATCTAACACTTGATTATTTGGCTAGATATTGAACTCAGAGGTGAAAATAACTCCCCTCCAGAAACTTGAAGACATTAGTTTCCTGTCTTCTGGCTTTCAGTGTTGCTTTTAAGAAATTTGATACTATACTGACTTGTGATCCTTTATAAATCGTTCATGAACTTTCTTAGGAGATTTCAAGATTTCTTTATTCCTGTTGATCCCTTGGTGTGAGTTTTGCCCTGGGAAATTTGGTGGGCAATTTTGAAGTAATAGTTTATACTTTTCCATCCTGGGAAATTCTATAATATGATATTTAAAAACAATATCATCTCTATATTCTTTATTTTCACTTTTTGGCACAGCCTTGTATTATGGTCAACTAAGTAATAGCCTTAATTACATTTGCAAAGTTGGTTTGCCATCTAAGGCAACATACTCATGGTCTCAGGAACCGGGGCATGGAATCTTTTTAGGGACTATAATTCTGTCTGACACACTTTTCTACTGAAGTTTTTCTGTGACTGTCCCCAAATTTTTATTTCCAAGACCACTCTGAATGTTATTCCTTTTTTTAAAAAACTGTATCTCTCTTTCTTATTTCCTGGATACAGTATCTTCTCTTTTTTGAGGATCCCAATATTAGCTGTGCATGTGTGTGTCTGAGTGTGTTTTAACTCTTATGCTCCCTGCATTGTTTTCTTTCAACCAAGATTTTTCTTTTTCTGTATTTTTCCTGTTTGTTTTGGTCTGTCTTCTATGGTCTCTCTTTTTTGTCTTTGTCTTTTTATGCTCAAATATCTGGCAACTGTCTGTTCACATTGAAGAGTAAGGTTTGTTCATCTTTTCTCATTCTAGCCATCCTCTGTGTCTACTGTCTCTGGGACACAAACTCTCTTTTTCCTAAATCGCTGCAGATAATGACCCTTCTATTCTGCAGGGGCAGGTGGGGTGGATGTAGTCACTGCTCCATAACCAGATTTTCAATCAGTTCTACTATATTTAGCTTTGGACTGTCCCTTCTACCCCCACCTAATAGTACCTGCTGTCTCCAAGTCTAGAACTTCTTTGGGGTCTTGGAAAAAACCATTCATTACTTATCACTCATTAATTATCACTGCACCAAGAGATCATACAATATAAATTCTCTATTTGTCTGTCTGTCTTAGTCTGCTCTAGGTACTAATGTGCTTCTGCCATCTAGCCACGAGATTCCAAGAACCGGTTTCCTTATTTTCTTTACAGGCAGCTGCAGGAAGAAATGCTTTGACTCCTCATACAGAGCACTGGATGGCTGCAGGTGTGACACGGGATGTAAAAACCGAGGTGACTGCTGCTGGGATTTTGAAGACACCTGTGTGGAATCAAGTACGAGGTTTATTGTCATGTTGGTCGTCTCTCATTAACGAATGTCCAAATGCTCCCCATACACCTGTATGCTGGTTTGCGAGGGCCACTGTGATGAAGCACCACAAACCAGGTGGCTTAAACAACAGAAATTCGTTTTCTTTTCTCACAGTTCTGGAGACTAAAAGTCGAAGATCTAGTTGTTGACATGGTTGTTTCCTTCTTATTGGTCATACTCGATTAGGGCCCACCCTAATGACTTCATTTTATCTGGATTATCTGCAAAGATCCTTTTTAAGTAAGACCACATTCATAGTCATGGGGGTTAGAGCTTGAACTTTTGGGGGGTGATTGTCACAATTCAACCCATAACACCTTTATAGAGGGTCTATTATTATCCTTTCCCCACTCACAGTGATAAACAGAGTCTATACTTTAGTTAACCGAGGTTGAGGAATAAGTTTTCAGCCAATGAAATGCTGTATAGTTACATGAGTTCCCATGGAGTTTTGCTATGACTTAAGTTAATTAACATACTTAGTTTCATCTGCAGTCATTTTTAGATTTTTAGTGTGCATAAGACTTACATGGAAGGCTGATGATTCTTGGTGATTCTATTTGCCAGTGCTCCATAGAACACAACTTGAAAAAAAAACACCGTTCTCTAGGTGGAAGACACAATTTTAACATTTAATTTCCTATGAAATCAGGGACAGTGGAGAGGGGTCTAGAGCTTCCTGGAGAGGGAAGATTAGAATCATGGAGAACTTGTCCTGGTTGGTGTGGCTCATGGATTGAGCACTGGCCTGCAAACTGAAAGGTGGCCTGTTCCATTCCCAGTCAGGGCACAAGCCTGGGTTATACACTGGGCACATGCCAGGTCCCCAGCTCGGGGTGTGTGAGAGGCAACTGATCAATGTATCTCTTGCACACTGATGTTTCCTTCCCTTTCTCCCTCCCTTCTTTGAAAGTAAATAAATAAAATCTTAAGATAAAACAAAAACAATAGACCTCTTTATATTTTCCTTTCTGAAAAAGGCAAGAGGGGGAGGAATAACCTAGTATAGATAAGATCTGTATTCCTTTCACTTAATTTTCAAAGATCTCTTCTTTGTACGCAATAGGGAGTGGGGAACTCAGTGCTTAAGGAAGCACACAGCAGTCACCTATTCAACATATTTGTCTAAGTCCAGGGCTGGTGTTGATTTTAGTTATTATTTCCTGCCAGGTGTCACGAGGACGCAGCCTCAGTCCAGCTTCATGTTGTTTTTAGCATTGAGACTTATTCGTACTATCTCATATGTTAGTGCTCAGCTCAGGAGAACACTGGCACCATGATGAGGTGCTGATCTACCACTTCTGTCACTCTCAGCTTGGGAGGTCCCCTGACCTGCCTACATGCTCACAGACCTGACTATGTTCCTGTTACTTCTGTTGTCACTGGCTCTTCCTTGCTGCCTGTCATTAGACAAGGCTGAGCAAAGTTGCTCTTGGGTGACAACAGTCACTCAAGTGTTACTAGTTCATCATTGGAAGCTCCTGTCTTTTGGTGCAGGAGAGCCAGTGTTTAGATTTTCTCCAAACTCAGAGGCATGCATGCTATGTAGACCAGAGCTACAGCTTTTAAAGCTGCAGTCCTCTCTGCCACCCATGCCAAATGAAAAGTGGTAGGTTGCTTCTCATTTGTATTATGTATTTTCATTTATTAATGCAGGTAAACCAAGAATTTGATTGTGTAATAGTACAAGGAGAAATGCAGGGAATTTATAAATTTTGGTATCGGACACTTAACATAAGTTAAATGTTCAAAACCAAATTGTGTAATTTTACAGCTCGAATATGGACATGCAATACGTTTCGCTGTGGGGAGAAGAGACTAGAATCTAGCCTTTGCTCTTGCTCAGATGACTGTTTGCAGAGGAAGGACTGCTGTGTAGACTACAAGAGTGTTTGCCAAGGTAAGTGGAGGATGCCGATCTATTCCCCTCTGTGAGTTTAGTGACCCTAGAGCTGGCCTAAGCTGCAAAAATTAAAACCAGACAGAAAAGGATCCCATCTGGGACAAAAGACAAAATGTGTTTACTGTGGGAAGAAATGTGGTTTGTGCACTACAGAGGAAGCAAGCTCATAACACCACTCAAGCTCATAGGTATTGTAGGAGAGAAGAGAAAGATTAGAATTTCCTATTTGTCCGTAAGGCAAGGCCTTTTTCAGTCCCATGACCATGCAAGACATACTTGTGGTTTGAGACACCAGCAGGAAGATCCAATGGATAAAACATTGTGAAAGGTTATTTGGCCTAAATATCAGTTTGTTAAACCAATTTTATTGTTGAAATACCTGGGAACTGAGTGGTTAAATTACTTATTGAGGAGCCTCAGGAGTCAATGAAAGTCAAGATTAGATTTCAGGTTATTCAGCTTCTGATTCCACTTGCTTGCCATGTTATAAGTGATGTCAATTTTTTTAAAAAATTGCCCATCCCTTGAACATCTGGTGGGATTTATAAATATGCACATATACACATAACAAAGAATTGCTTCAAGCTACAACCCCCCTTTTCTAACACCAAACCCAACTCAGCTAACTTACACTTTCACTATTTTTAAATATAAAAAGAGTTAAGGTTGAATTCTGATGTTTTTAAATAGGAGGAAAATGTTGAAGTAGAAACATTAACTATATAATCTCTGTAAAGAAAATAGTTTTTTTAATTAATAGATGAATCTGTTTTTACATAAAATGTAATAGAAAATTAGTTAAAAAGGGCAATCAGAAAGAAAAATATAATTGTTTGATATTTTGATATAGTATTTGATAGAGTGAATATTGTACCATTAAAAATTCCTCTAAATTTCCAACTGCAAGTGTAGTTTCTGGTTTGCTCATTTCTCTAAGTTCAGTGACCACATTGCCCCTGAGCTCTGTGTTCTCCTACCTTCAACTCCAGTTTTGGAAATCCTAACTTTTATCTCAAGACTAGTCCTCAGGTCATACGGTAAATTTTTCCACCGAGTTCATTGCATAATATTACTTTCACAGGAACAAAAGTAATTGTTATTAGTTGTATTAAAGTTTACCGTTACCACTAATTGGGTGCTTTGATAGGTACTAATTTTAGTTTATTTTTTAAACAAAAGCAAGTGTTTTTCACTTTAAGGATTAACACATTATATTTAAAGATTTTAAATGATTTTTGCAAAAATTAGATCTTTGGACAATGACCTGAGGGGGTTTTAATGATCTTTGTGCATGAAACCAGCTGGTCAGTTTTTTAGGTTGAGAATTTTAAAAAACTTCACGATAAATTTCTAACAAACACTGGAGAGAATAGTATGCTGCTTTCCCAATTGTTCATCACCTCGCTTCAGCAATGATCAATTCCTGGCCAATCTTGTCTCATTGACACAGTATAATCTTCAAAAAGATAAAAACATGAATCTCATGGGAACGTGAAGTAAAAGATTTATAAACAAGTTAAGTCAGATGATAACCAACTGGGATGTTCAGCTGCTCAGAGAGAATCACAGAGACAAAGTATATATGAGACTGAGAGAAGTTGGAACAGAATGACTAAAGCTAACTTTCATTGGGACAGAATTGATCTGCATTTCTGTAGGACAATTTATCTGTTATGAAACCAGAATCAGTTATATGGCTATTAGTTTTCTACCAGTTGACTGCTACCCTTACTGAGTTGTAAAATGAATGGTAAAGAATAAGCAAGATGATGGTATACACTCCTAGTATGAATTATTGGATAATCCATATATGAGCTTTTTAAGATAATTTCTAGTGTGACATTGAAATGAAATTTAGTGATCGGTTCTCTTTTTGTTTATTTATCAAGTTTTGGCTCTTTTCTTAATGAAGTATACTTTATTTCCCCCAACCCCTCCCAAAATTTTAGGTTATTTTGAAGTAAATTCTAAAGTTAATATAATTCATAAATATTTTCAGTATGCATCTAAAAAACATGAGGATTTAACAAAATTGCAATACAATCAACATATCTAAAATGTAGGTAAAAATCATTTGTCATCAAATATTCACTGTGTTTAAGATTGTTGCTTTCATAATATTTATTTAAAAGATTTTTTGAAGTATGATCCAAATAGATTCCCCACATAGCAACTGGCAGATATATTTCAAGTCCTTTAAGAGTAGGTTTGTCCTTCCTCTCTTTTCCCCCTAGCAATGCACATTTTAGAGAAATGGGGTCACTTGTAGAGGTTTCCAGTCTGGGTGTGCAGATTACATCCTCTCTGATATGTAGTTTGTCATCACCTACATTCCCTGCAGATTGGCAGTTAGAATCTGAGGACTGTTCAGATTCAGGTACAATTTGTTTATTTTGCAGGTTCATAGGGATGCTACTGCCACCAAGAGTCAAATCTTGTCCACTTGTCTCTTTTGGGGGAGATGTTAGCTATTGATGATCATTGCCCAGATCCATTAGGGTTTGCAGATGATGATGTTCATATTCTATCATTTATACTTTATGAATTAACTGGAATGTTCTATAAACAGAAACAGTTATGGATAAGAATTTTTTAGTTAAGATCTTAAAAAAATAGGTTCAATTTTCCCCAATTTATATCAATTATTATCATTAGCTGTTTTTTTAATGCCATCTCTCTTCTTCATATTGTATAGCTGTACTTGTTAAACTCCTTTTCTTCTAACAGAAGAATATTGTCCTTGAGGGTAAAAAAAAATTATTAATAAAAAACAAAGAAATTGTCCATTTCCTAAAGCTAAAGGAATTCCATTTGTTTTTCATGGTATAGATGAGTTTCCTGGCATTCGGTTAGTGCAGATTACTGATCTGTGCAACCACTAGAGGCACTGAGCTTGCCAACATGTAAAATAGCACGTAGCATGTTCTGGAAGAACTTTCTCATTGCAGTAACACGAATTGTAGTTGGGGAAGATCTTGCCTATCGAACGTGTGTTTCTCTTTCTTGTCTGTGGCACAGCATAGTCTAAAGGGTCTGATCTTATGCTTTCAGGAGAAACCCCCTGGGTCAAAGAAAACTGCAGCACACACCAGACTCCTCAGTGTCCAGAAGGGTGAGGACAACATGGGAAATTTTGTTGCTCTTGAACAGATGGCACATGGGAACGTGGGAAGTAGCTGAGAGGAAGGATGGAATTTCCTTCACTGTTTATATTCCAAAACAAAAAGGTTAACAAAAGATTAGATTCCTTGTGACTCAAACTATTAAGTGATTTCTGTTTGCTTTACTGTTTACAAAGCACTTTTATATAAATTTATATTTGTGTCTTAAAAATGCCTTCAGAATTGGTTGAAGTATTTATATTAACATTCCTTAGGTCCTGCCTTAAAAGTATTTATACTGACATTTCCAAGGTCCTATGGTCAGCACTGGAATTCAGATCTAAATTATCCAGCCAGAACTCTTTTCTATTAACATCCTGACATGTGAGACTAATTCTTACTGAGGGAAGGGGAAGAGATTGTCCATGGGAGGCCTCACAGTGAAAGGTGGACCTTGAAGAAGGGCCGAGGGGGACTTTGTCAGGTGGGCGTGGGTGATGAGCCTGTGAGGCAACGCCCCTCACTCCCACTCCTCCCACGCATCTTCTTCAGGGGGTTTTGATGGCTGCTTCTCCAACTGCCTGGGCCTGACAACGACCCCCCCCCCAGACCCCATCATCTCCCAGGCAGGGTGGATTTCCCCTGTCCTCCAGTTGCCCCTTCTGCCTTTGACCTACTTCAGTCTTCTGGCCCAAGCAGTGGAAGGATGTCAGTGGGATAGAAGAGGGAGAAAGGAATTTGCCAATAGAAAGACTTGGTGGAGGCATTTTAGATAGCTTTGTTTCCTTTTTTAAAAATGGGTGTGGCTACTGCATTTTTGTACTATGCTACTTCCGTCTGACCCAGCCCTCAGATTCAGCCACCTTCTTCAGCAGCTTCTGGGTGGAAGAGCAACACATTTAGAACAAAAAAGAGACTTGAGTTTGAGTCCTGGTTTTGTCTGTGGGACTTTGCGCTAGTCATTTTTCTGATCTTCATCTATAAAATTGGAATAATAATAATATAATAAAGTCCAGGTGATTTTGTGGGAGAATTGTCAACAAAATAATGTCCAGCTTATAGAAAAGTTGTATAAGTTTTTTTGAGCCAAAAGTCTGAGGGTATGTCAGAAAGCAAAATCTCAATGGATTGAGAAAATACTCTGGAAAAGAGCAATTTTGCAACTTATTTTACACATTAGAATTGAAAGAGAAGCTGTAAGGAGAGTTACATGAAATCCATTGGTGGTAGATTAAGAGTTTGGATAAAAAGCAAAATGGAGAAACACATACCTCTTTTACATTGGTGGGTACAGGGTAGTTAATAATTAGCATTTACAGCATAGAACCATGGTTTAATGGAACAAATAAGCCATGGAACAAGCCATGATTTGGTCGCCTTGTGCTCTGGGGCCTGCAGTTGTGTCTTCAAAGAATCTAGAAAAGAAAATTACTCTGACAGGGTTCACTTAAGGTAAAGACTGACCCTTGCTAAGGGAGCTAGCTATAGGCCTGGAATGTGACTAGCTGGTTAGACCTACCCAGCTAGGAATTAGTGATCAGCTCATGCTGTGTGGTTACTTTGGTCACTGAGCTTGTCCTTCTGCCATATGCCTTGCCCTGACCCCCATAGCTTGTCCGGTTTACTACATAGCTCCTTTTTATTTCATGGAATGGGTCAACATCTTGATTTCACCGATGTTTGATCCTGTTTTTAAGGTGCAAGGTTATTGTGATGGCATCTTTCTAAATAAAAATTTTTAATTAGCAATATACCACTGTAATCTCTTGATGAATTTTCTATACATTTGTAGTTGAAACAGTCCCAATTTTCCATTTTTACTTTTGAGGTATAATTGATAGTTATTGAAATGCACACATTTATGTGTACAGTATAATGACATTTAGAAATTTAGAAAGTTGTATAACCCACAAATATATAGTATTTCCAAGATATAGAATAATTTCCTTACCCAGAAAGATGTTTTATGTTTTAATTTCTATCACCATAGATTCCTATTCTTAATCTTCATATCAGTGGAAATATATATTCTCTTGTGTTTTTTTTGTGCTTTTTTCTTAACCCAGTATTGTTGCGATTCCTGAACATTATTGCATGTTTCATGTCTTTTACATGAGCCTCTGCGCAGCATCTTTTCCTTGATTCAAACATTGCTCACATGCTTTTTTTTCCCCAAAGATTTTATTTTTTTATTTTTAGAGAGAGGGGAAGAGAGGGAGAAAGATCAGTTGCCTCTCACATGCCCCCACCAGGGGCCTGGCCCACTGCTCAAGCATGTGCCCCAACCAGGTAGGCAACTGGTGACCTCTCGGTTTGTGGGATGACGCCCAACCCACTGAGCCAAACCAGTCAGGGTGGTCCCATGTTCTTTTCATATTATTTCTGCTTGTTCTTTAGGGCTTGGTTCACATATCATATGCCTGGATAGCCTATTCTCATTTTACAAAGATTAAACTTGATACCCTTTTATGTAGTAGAATAGTACCCTGTACTCAAACCTAGCCCTTAGCCACTCCTGTTTACTTACCAGTTTCGTTCTCTAGATGAGAGCTGTGATTCCTTCGTACTTTTATTCTTAGTCCAAATGAATTATTCTACAATAAATCATATTCTGGGAGGGCAAATTGACAGCCCTGTCCTCCAGACTCTTCCCCCCAGTTTCTTCTACAATGTGAAATTAGATGGCTATGCCGATATTTTTTTGCCTAGCTTTACTCAAGCACATTAAAAGAAACTGAAATTCTTTTGCTGTCTTTTGTTATTTTCAATGTACTTTTAATTTTACCCACTTAACTATTCCTAGGGATGGAGAAAAGATTGGTAGCACTATTCTCCAAACTCAGTGAAAAAAAGTGGACATTTCGGTGATAAGCGTGGAGCACCCCTCTGTGGAACAGCGTGAGCACTACAATTTATTTCTCAAGAGGCAGGTCCATTGCTGTTGCTCCTTTGAAAACCTTGTAGATTTTTGCCTTTGGTCCCCACTAGGTCAGATGTTACTTTCTCATTGACTCTGGGATTTGCCTCTCATTCCTTTCCTGTCAATTATTACTGGGTTCCAGGGAGTCTCATTTGGTTGCCACAGCAGCAGATGCATGTGATTTTATGTATGAACAAGACTTGGCACATTTCTGGGTTCTTGTCTTGGCCTTCACAGACTGTGGCCCCATTAAGGTTCAACCCAACTTGAGTGAAAAAGGCTATGTTTCTCTCTGGCCTGTCAACTACCTTATTAAGACACATAGCTTTGCCTTGTTGTTGAAATTATTTTTCTTATTTTTAGCTGGTATCAGCATTCAGAATTTTCTTTATCATAGTATTGGGTGTTTGTCAGAATATTTAAAGACTTATTCCAACAAAATTTCTTGGAAAAGTTTGTTTCGTTCAAAATTTTAAACTCCAAATCCAGAGTTGAAAATTACTCCCACATACTCACTTGTATGTGCTTTATTTGCAATTTTGAAAAAGTTTACTGTGTTCATAATTGCTATTCATAAGAGCCCTAACTTGGGAAGTACCTAAATTCCCATTAATAGTAGAATGAATAAGTTGTTCATGCATTCGTTGCAATACTAGACACCCATGAGAAAAACTACATGCAACAAGATGGGTAAATCTCAAACATAATGTTAAGTAAAAAGAAGCCAGGCTCAACAAAATACATACTAAATGACTTTGTTTGTGTATTGTATATAAACAGGTACAACTAATATATGCTGCTGGAATTCAAGATACTGGTCACTCACCCTGGTGGAGGGGTGGTTTCGACTAGAAGAGAATAGAAAGAGAGGATTCTAGGGGCTGGTAATATTCAGTTTCTTGTTCTAAGTGACGGCTGCACAGTGGAGTTCAGTTTGTAATTCATGAAGCTATACATCTGTGACTTATGGTCAAGATGGAGGCATAGGCAGAGATGGCTTGCCTCTTCACACAACCACAACAAAATTACAACTAAACAGAGAAAACCATTGCTCAGAACTGACAGAAATAGAGTTGAATGGAAGTTTGATAACTACAGAATTAAAGAAACCACATCCACCCAGACTGGTAGGAGGGGCACAGGCATGGAACAGGCTGGTCCCACACCCGCACGTGGTTGATAAAGATGCAGGAGGGATATCTGAGGAGCGAGGAGTCCGAGACCCACTCCAGGACCTCCAGCCCAGGGTTCCAGTGCCAGGAAGATTAGTCCCCACAATTTATGCCTATAAAAATCAGTAAGGAATGAGTTGGTAGAAGAAACTTCTGGAGCCCCAAATAGTTCCTTATAAAGAACCCACATATGGACTCACCTACTCAGACTCACTCCCTCTGGGCTGCGGCTCAGGGGAAGCAGCTTGAGTGGCACCAGTGGTGTGCAGGAGGAGGCTGAGGTGTCCGGCATCAAGGCAAAAAGGTCATTGTTCCTTTTCTGGGCCCTCCCCTCACAGAGCTGGCAGACTGATGCCATGTCTAAGATTCCATCAACCTGGCTAACACTCTTTGACCTGCCTTGGAGATCCCCAGAGACTCTGTCCCACCCAAATTACTGGCCTACTCAAGCTGCCTTTCCATATAAATAAACAAGCAGCAGCTGGCCTCAGTAAGCCCAGGCCTAGAACTAGTAGCCTAGATTCACCGCTTGGCTTCATCTGGATGTCTCCAAGCCTAGCACAAGTAGCAGCCATCTCAGATGGCTTTATAGCAAGGTGGCCCTAAGCAAAACACAGGTGGAGGCTGACCTTGGCCTGTACCACCCAGGAAACTCCAGTGCCAATACCCCCAGTGGATAGCTACAGACCATGTTGGAGCACCAACACTGCCCTTGCACTGCTGATCCTCCACAGATGGTGGAAGTTGGTAGTCAGTGCTCACAGCCAATCCTTGCAGCTGACTGGCCTGGGTAAACCCCTCCCATTGATCTGCCAACAATCAAGCCTCCACTATAAGAGGAAGGTATACTCAGCCCACATGAAGGGTACACCTTGAGTACCCAGCTTGGGTGATAGGGGAGACTGTGCCACTGGACCCTACAGGACACCTACAACATTAGGCCACACTACCAAGGCACAAAGTCAAAGCAGTTCTACCTAATACATAGAAACAGACACAGGAAGGGTGCCAAAATAAGCAGACAAAGAAACATGGCCCAGATGAAAGGACAGATCAAAACTCTAGAAAGAAGTAAATGAAATGGAGATAAGCAATCTACCAGATGCAGAGTTCAAAACACTGGGCATAAGAAAGCTCAAAGAACTTAGTGAGGATATTAACAGCATAAAAAAGATCCAGTCAGAAATGAAGGATACACTAGTTGAAATCAAGAACAATTTAGAGGGAAACAACACTATAGTGGATGAAGCCGAGATTCAAGTCAATGATATGGAACATAAGGAAACAAAAAACAGCCAATCAGAGCAAGAAGAAAAGAGGATCCAAGAAAAACTAGTGTAGTATAAGAAGCCTGTGGGACAACTTTAAGCAATTCAATATTTGCTTCAAAGAGGTGCCAGAAGGAGAAGAGAAAGAGCAAGACATTGCAAATCTATTTGAAGAAATAATGAAAGAAAACTTTCCTAATTTGGTGAAGGAAATAGACATTTGAGTTCAGGAATCACAGAGAGTCCCAAACTAGATGGATGCAAAGAGGCCCACCCCAAGATGCATCATAATTAAAGTGCCAAAGGTTAAAGATAAAGAGAGGAAGGGGGTGTGGGAGAAGGGGTTAGGTGAGAAGATTAAAAAGTACAAATTAGTAGTTATAGAAAGCCATGGGGCCTGCTGAGTGGAGGGGAGCAAAGGGAGAAAAATCAGAACAACTATAATAGCATAATCAATACGACATAATTTTAAAAATGTGTTTGTGTATGAAATACAAGAAAATTTTCAAAGTAAAAAATATTGAATTAAAGAAAAGACTGTCTGGATCTAAGGCAAAAGTTATCTTCTATCATTCTAACTTAAATACTGGTGTAAGAAGAGATTGCAATGCTTTTGAGGTTAATATTAATGTCTTGAGATATTAGAATAGTCAAAATGTAGAACTTTAGAACAAAATAAAACACTTCATAAATTACCCGTTTTAAATTTTATATCATAATTTTATACAAAAGACAGTAGCTACTTGCAACTTTTATATTTTTATAATTTTTGAGTTTGAGCATTGCTTTCAGTAATCATTGCTTTTGTCTCCTTAGCCAAAGCCAGGACCATGAAAGGTCTGCAATGTAGACTCCATTTCTGGTCAGGGTTTGTTAATGCTTTGCTGGCATGTTGGCAACCTCTCATAAAACTACATTTAGCTCAACGTATATCTATCATTGTAAAATACTAAATATATTTGAGGTAATGCAGTGCATCAATGGCAACGAGCTATGTTGTAATGATTTTGAAGTGTTGGATGAATGGGTGGGATCAAGTTTTGAGAGATTAACTACTTAAAGTTAAATAAATAGTAAGGAATGAAGCTGGGAATTGAACTTAGGTTTTTCTGAGGCCAACGCCTTTTCTTCATAGCACACTTCCTTGTCATAACCTTCCCAGGCTAGAGAAATTTCATACATGATATACCTGGGTGTCATAGACAGACAATGCCAAGGACTAAGTACAAATAAAGAAAGTTAGCCAAACTTATTTAAACTCAAGAACTCAAAGGGTAGTAGATGTCAAAGTTGAAAGGCCCAGATAATTATGCAATACTTGTGTTTTTTTTTTTAATTGTCATTTTATTAGATTACTAAAATCCTGGAAGTACTAATTATTATGGGAAATAATTCTTTTAAAAATAGAAAGGAAAAGTTGACCTAAAGCTAATTTTTCTTAGAATTTTTTTTTAATTTAGAGAATTGTAAGTAGTATAGACAAATGTGTGTGTATATATATACAATACATAATTTTTTACAATCAAAATAATGAAGTAACTTTTTGTTTTCATTTTTAGATTTGACCTGCCACCCGTTATTTTGTTTTCCATGGATGGATTTAGAGCTGAATATTTACAGACATGGAGTACTTTGATGCCTAACATTGATAAGATGAGTAAGTCTTCTACAACCGGAGGCATGCAACTGATGATAACACCTAGTTAGTCAATCTCTAGATGGTGCACCTCTCTGTTCTGACCTTTAGAGTTGGTGTATCATCTTAGCCTAGGTTCTTTCAAGATCCTAATGACTTTACTAGATGATACCTATTTTCATACTTATTGTCTCCTCCTTCCTTATCTGTAGTATGTTGGTCCCTCTCTTTTTTTCTTCTTTTTTGACTTGTTTTGTATTTGAATATATCCTCTACTCTAAGGAAACTTGTTTACCTATATTGTCTCAACAGTGGCATTTGTCAGACCTGGGTTCTGGGTCTTGGCAAGGTGAATATGACCAGGAAAGACAGGCTGCTAAGTAGACTGGACAGAGCCCGCACAGACCAGTACTCCAGTAGGTTACCAGTCCAGTATCTCTATCCAGTTCTGGAATCAAAGTACCTGGAACCTGGCTCTACCATTTACGAGTTGTGAGACCATGAGCAAGTTTGTCACACCTATTGGTGGCTTCGTCCCTTCATCTGTAAAACTGTCACTTCCTACATGATAGATTGAGAATATATACATAGTATTCACTGGATGATTTTAAGTTAACATTATAATTATTTTTATTATCACCTTTATTAGGATAGTTTACTTCTTTGTTAGGGCACTTGGCTTTCGTACAATTTTATAAAGTTAATAATAAAAAAAAATTGAGTAGGAAGGACACAGAACTAAGAAGTGTTAGAGTGTTGGCTCATACTTTGCACTGCTCTCCAATTCCTGTCTTTCTTTTCCCTTCTACAAGCCCTCCCTCCCCCACTTTTCCCCCCACTTTTAAAGTCCTTAAGTTTTATGACAGTTTTACTGGTTTCCTGTTTTTATTTTTCTCCAAATTAAAAAAAAAATGGATGTAAGGAAGCTCTGATCCTGAGTAAATCAGTTCCTCTTTCTAGGCCTTAGTTTCCTCATTTGTAAAATGGGGAATTAGATCTAAGGATTTCTGTTGCTAATTCTAGCTCCAAATTTTAAGCACATAAACTTCTAACCCTACAACACAAGGTGTTTTGTATCTTCAGCTTCTCACTCTCTGAGGCAGATCTTTAGCAAAAAGATTAAGAGTTTGGGGCTCTGATAGAGCTGGCTCAAAATTCAGGACTAGTCATGTATTACTGAGTTACTTTGGCCTGGAAAGTTAGCTAATACTTCTCAGTTTCTGTTTTCTTCTCTGAATTTCCCTTAATGATCTAGATATCAAATTCTGTGTCCAAAAGGGAGTTTAACTAGCCAGGCTGAACTGAGCCCCTTTGCAGTGGAAGTATTTTATTTTCTTATGCCACTGACAATTAGAAATAAAGCCAATGAAATGCTGGGCCACTGAGAGCTTTGCCCTGAGGTCTAAAATATTTTTTAAGTCATCCAGACAACATCATGTATGAATACATCACTCATTAGGTATACCAAGGAAAAATGTACTGTTAGTTCCTTGGAGGCCCAATTAAAAGCAAGATTAAGACCCTCCCCAGAATGGTAGGCTGGAGGTGAGGTACGTGACAGCAGGCATCACTTTAAGGAAGTCTAGAATCTCATCTCTAGATGAGCTGCCTGTCCCATTAAACTGCCTGAATCAGGCTGGGCTACAGTGGATGTGGAAACTGAGCATGAAGTAATAGCATAGCTTGGTGAGTCAAATCACTGAGCTGTGGAATGAGATTACAAAGGGGACACTCAGTACTCCTCTCTAGTGAGGTGAGGCTATTGTCTTTCTCACTGTGAGTGGAAACAAAGGGCCAGACCCAAAATCAGCAAATGTCAGGAGAGAGTAGAGTGATTTGGCTTGAACTGCAAGTCAGACTTCCTGGAAAGGTAGGTAGGAAACCAGACATAGAAGAAGACAACTAGTAACAAGTAGATCTAGCAGTAACATGGGTTTTGAAGATTAGGATTAGCGCTGTTGACATTCATAAACAGAGAACACAAATTCTCCACAACAGATGCCCTTTCCTGACTGCCTTCTGTCTTCCTCTTATTCTTATTTGAAAATTTCTATTGTGGTAAGAACATTTATAGTTTGATATCAGGTGTTATGATTCCCCAACTTTGTTCTTTCTCTGTTGCTATGCAGGGCCTTTTGTGGTTCCATATAAATTTTTGAAATACTTGTTCTAATTCTGTGAAATATGACATTGGAATCTTGGTAGGAGTTGTACTAAATCTATACATTGCTTTGCATAGAATGAATGTTTTAATGATGTTAATTCTTACTATCCATGAATAAGGTACATGCTTCCACTTATTTGTATCTTCTTCAGTTTCTTTCTCCAGTGTCTTATAATTTTCCAAGCACAGGTCTTTTACATCCTTGGTTATGTGTATTTTCAGGTATTTCAGGTATTGTATTCTTTTTGAGAAATTGTGAGTGGGATTGTTTTCTTAATTTCCCTTTCTGTTAATTCATTATTGACATATAGAAATGAAACAGATTTTTTAATATTAATTTTGTATCCTGCTATTTCGCTGAATTCATTTATCAGTTCTAGTAGTTTCTTGGTGGAATTTTTGGTGTTCTCTATGTACAGTATCCTCTCATCTGCAAATAAAGACAGTTTTACTTCTTCCTTTCCAATTTGGATGCCTTTTATTGTTCTTATTTGATTGCTATGGCTAGGGCTTCCAGTACCCTTGTTGAATAAGAGAAGTGAAAGTAGACATCTCTGTCTTGTTGCCAATCTTAAGGGGAACGCTTTTAGTTTTTTGCCTATTAAGTATGATGCTGGCAGTGGGTTTGTCATATATGAGCTTTATTACATTGAGGTATATTATTTCTGTTCCCACTTTGCTGAGAGTTTTTATGAATGGATGCTGGATTTTATTAAATGATTTTTAGCATCTACTGATATGATCATGTGGTTTTTATACTTCATTTTGTTTATGTGGTGAATCACATTTACTGATTTACGAAGGTTGTACCAACATTGCATTCCTGGAATAAATCCCACTCTATCATGGTGTATGATTTTTTTCATGTATTTCTGTATTTGGTTTGGTAATATTTTGTTGAGGATTTTAGCATTTATGGTCATTTGCAATGTTGGTTTACAATTTTCTTTTTTTTTTGTAGTGTCTTTATCTGGTTTTGGAATTAGAATAATGGTGGCCTTGTAAAATAAGCCTGGCAGCTTTCCTTCCTCTTGAATTTTTGGAAATAGTTTGAGAAGAAGAGGCATTGGTTCTTTCTGGAATGTTTGGTAAAATTCACCTGTGAAGTCATCTGTACAGTCCAGGGCTTTTGTTTTTGGGGAGTTTTTATTACCATTTCAATTTCACTTGATATAATCTGTCTATTCAGAATCTCTGATTCTTCCTGATTTAATTTTGGAAGATTATGTGTTTCTAGGAGTTTATCCATTTTGTCCAGGTTGTCCAATGTGTTGGCATATAGCTGTTTATAATGTTTTCTTAGTATCCTTTATATTTCTTTGGTGTTAGCTGTTATTTCTTGTTTTTCATTTCAAGCAGCCCAAGGGTCCATCAGTAGATGAATGAAGAAAACAACTATGGGATATTTACACAATGGAATACTACTCAGTCATATAAAAGGAGAAAAATTTACCCTTTTCAATAGCATGGATGGATGTAGAAAACATTATGTGAAGTGAAATAAGCCAGTCAGAGAATAACAG
Source organism: Artibeus jamaicensis (assembly GCF_021234435.1). Taxonomy (NCBI): domain Eukaryota; kingdom Metazoa; phylum Chordata; class Mammalia; order Chiroptera; family Phyllostomidae; genus Artibeus; species Artibeus jamaicensis. The sequence continues at coordinate 5,445,753 of NW_026521812.1, read as the reverse complement.
ATACCATATGATTTCACTTATATTTGGAATCTAACGAACAAACTAAAATGACAAGCAAAATAGAGACAGACTCACAGATAGAGAGCAGGATGACAGCTAAGGGTCAGGGGAGGTTAGGATGTGGAAGGATCAGGCAAAGAGGAAAAGGGACTCGTGGACATGGACAACAGTGAGGTGATTGCAGGGGGGAGGGAGCGTAAGGGGGTTAGATGATAATGAAAAAACGCAATAAAAAATATAAAAGATAATAAAATGGCAATAAATACACAAAAAGAATATTTAATATGAGATCTACTTTCTTAACAGATTTCAAGTGTTTAATGCAGTATCGTTGTATATAGGCACAGCATTGTACAGCAGGCCTTTGGAATTTACTCATCCTGTGTAACCAAAATTTTACACTTGCTGGTTAGCAGCTCTCCATTTGTCACCCCCCCTACCCAGCCACGGACAATGATCATTCTATTCTTTGCTTTCGTGAGTTGGACTATTGTAGGTACCTCATTTAAGTGGCATCATGCAGTACTGTTCTTCCTCCTACAGGTTTATTTCACTCAGATGTCCTCAAGTTTCATATATGTGGTTGCATATGGTCAGATTTTCTTCTTTTTAAAATAATAAAATCCTGTTGTTATATATATAGTTATATATACATATACACACACATATATATATATATACCACTTTATATAACTGGTATATATATATAATATACCACTATCTTGAAAATCCATTTTTTGTTTATTTTGTAATCTATATTTCTGTTGATAAACATTTAGGGTATTTCCATTTTAGCAATTATGAACAATGCTGCATTGAACATGAGAGTGTTAATATTTTTTGAGATTCTGATCTCAATTCTTTTGAATAAATACCCAGAATTGGGGTTGATGGATCATATGGTAGCTGCGTTTTTTAATTATTAGAGGAAACTTCATATTTTTCCCACAGTGACTGTACTATTTTTTATTCTTATCAACAGTACACAAAGTTTGCAATTTCTTCACACCCACATCAAAATTCTCTACATTTATCCAAAAACACTCTTTCGAAAAAATAATAGCTATCTTAACAGGCATGGGGTAAAATCTCACTGTGATACTAATTTATGTTTCCCTGATGTTTAGTGACATTGATCATCTATCATCTTCTCTTTTACTTGTAGGCCATTTGGATGAATTTGCAAAAATATCTATTCAAGTCTTAGTCCATTTTTAAAAAAATATTTCACTTATTTATTTTAAGAGAGAGGAGAAGGGAAGGAGAAAGAGAGGGAGAGAAACATCAATGTGTGGTTGCCTCTTGTGTGCCCCCTACTGAGGACCTGGCCTACAACCCAGGCATGTGCCCTGACTGGGAGCAGAACTGGTAACCTTTTGGTTTGCAGGCCCATGCTCTCTCCACTGAGCTATACCAGCCAGGGCTGACAAACTTTTAAAAATGCATTAAAACGTATATAGTAAAAAAACAACCAACCAACCAAAGAAAAATAGTCTTTTTCTCGATCTTCCTGGATTTTCTCTAGAGAAGCAACTACTCTTATTCATATATTGTGTCCTTCTAGAATTATTCTGTTCAGTCATAGTTTAGATCCCTAACATCTGGAAGAAACAATGGTAGATCTTGTTTTCTGTGAGTTGTGCTCTAACAGCTCTAGTTCAAAGGCAGGTGATCCAAACTGGTAGTCTGAGTCTGTAGATAGTCAGCAGGGCCGACTTGCGTGAGACATGTGGTTACAGAGGTGTCGTGTTTTCACATCACTGGTAGCTGGGTTTGTATTCTGTTTAATACTCTGTGCCTTTAGGCCTTTAAGAATTGGACTGTGTCACTCATGTCTCAAGGAAATAAAAACAGAAATTGACTTTATCTCTCTGTTTATGATTTGATTTTTTCCCCACTTTTACTTACATGAATGAATTTTTTATTTCATTTCCTTAGCATGTGATTTATTAACAATATTAAATGTGTCTTGATTGGGGGCAAGATTTATTTACTGGCAGTGTTAACTAAAAAAAAAAAAAAGAACAAAAAGGTATTTTAATCTTTAGTTAGACTTTATGGGTCGGTCCCTGAAGCAGGCCTCGGACTTACACACCTCAGAACCACTCGGGGTGCTTGTTAAACATGTAGATTTTTTTGAGCTCCATCTTCCTCGCTTTCCACCCACCCCTCATCCCCACCAGTCCTATACAACAGACTTGAGAGAGATCCCAAGAGGGTTCTGAAGGAAGGAACTCCTGGATCGTAATGAAAACACCGAACTTGAGGCTGGGAGGGAGAATAACTCCAAACGTATTTGGGAAAACATTCATTATTTCAAACTTAAAGTTTGTTATTTTCTGGACAACAATCATTTTCACTTTTCGTTTTAACCTAAGTAGAATCTGTAATGGTGAAGCTTTTGTTTAGAGTTCGTGCCAACAGGAATAGTATGGAAAGCTTCTTGTACTTCACTGCCGCAGAGGAAATAGCAATGCTCTAATGGCTCTGACTTCCTTAAACAAAGTTATTGCACAGGCAGAAAACAACACAACAATTGAAAACCAAATTAATGCCATGCTTTGTGGAAAATGGATTACAGGAAACTTCACTCATCACATGGAAACTGTGCCGAAAATAATAAACAGCGAAGCTAGCTCGTTTGTGCTAACATTACTACATGACCTGGGCTTATGCATTTGTACCAGTCCAACCAACCTCAGTCCCTTTTTAGTTACCTTGTAGTTGTGATGACTTCTATCGTATTGGATACTTTAGATATAAGAACTATTAGCTGTGATGCAAATGTTATATGAAAATTCTAATGTAATGACCTGGGTCAGAAAGAGGGGAGCAACAAAAGCAAACAATGCCAACTGCGGCTACTTTAGGGTGTGTTAGCTCGGGGGTTAGCAAGCCGTGGCCCATGGGCCAAACCAGCCTACCCTGCTCATTTTTGTATGGCTTGCTAAATGCTAAAAATTGTTTTACATTCCCAAATAGTTAAAAAAGAGAGAGAGAATACTTTTTGACACATAAAAATTGTGTGAGGTTTAAATTTGAAAACCATAAGTGAAGTTTTGTGGGAACACAGCCATGCTTGTCTGTTTATGTGTTGTCCAGGGCTGCTCGGGGTTTCTGGGGCAGCGTGTGAGCTGTTGCAGCAGAGATCACGGGCACTCGTAGAGCCTAACACACCAATTGGCTGGCTCTCTCTGGAGAAGTTGCTTTGCAGACCCTCATCTTAGCTCATTCTTCTCCTATAAACTGACATTCCTTAGAATTGAGGAATTCTAGGTATCAGAATTTTAACCTCTTTTCATCTTCAATCCACTCTTTAGTTAGTTTTCTATTTCTCTGGGAAAGTTTTATGTTCAGATTTTAAGTTATCCAAAAAATTTTGGAGGCAGTAAAAACTTTAATTTCTCACTATATTTTGTTGCAGAAACATGTGGAATTCATTCAAAATACCTGAGACCTATCTATCCAACCAAGACCTTTCCAAATCATTACACCATTGTCACGGTAGGTACTTGGCTTAGTGAAAGAGTGACAGACCACAGACAGGCAAAGGACCACGCCACCAGACATGCTTATGCAGGAACTGGCAGACCCCCATGGCACACGCTTTACCTGCACATGTGTTAGTAGTTCATGGTTTAACTCAGGTTAGGAGGTGTCAGTGTGACGTCCATCCAGTGCCGGGAGGTAACAGCAATGGATGATGTTCAGGCATTATTAGGTTAATTCACCTTTGTCAAAGGCCATTATGAAGTCTTTGTTTCATAAATGAACTGATGCTGGCTATTTCTCTTTAGATGAAGCAAATAAAGCAAATAAATTCTCCTTAATGTATGAAAAGACATAAGTGAAGTGATCAAAATAAGCTCAAAGGAAAATTAAGTTAGGTAAACTTTGTAGGTTTAGAACACTTCTTAAGAAGGCCTCTGCCTCAGCCTTTATTGCCAAAGCCCTAATTGTGCCTTTAGTTCTTTGCATTTAGTCTTCTATTGCTGTAGAACAGTAACATAACTCATTTAAAGTTTAACTCTTAAATAATTATATATGTGTATGTGTACATATACACATATATACACGTTTATACATATATGTATTTGCAGATTCTATATTTGTAGATTCTTCTACTTACTACAATTTGTTTGCAACCCCAGAGCCAATACTTGTGATACAGGTACAGTCAGTTGAGAACATTCACAGAACAGAAAATATCGGAGTTGCCCGGCTCACATGTTCCCAGCTGAGGTCTAACGAGGGGACCCTCTGCCTTCTCGTTTGAGTTATGGTACTGTAAATGAGGTTTCCACAGTCTGATGTTTATTAAGTGCTGTGTTTTCTGCACGTTGGTGCTGTTTGTTGGTGATTTTGCTGTTTAAGATGTCCTTCAAGCGTACTGCTGAAATGCTGTCTAGGGTTCATAAGAATAAGAAGGCTGTGATTCATCTTACAGGGAAAACATATGTGTTCCCTGAGCTTGTTTCAGGCCTGAGTTATCATGAACCAACAATACATATTAAATAATGTATCTTTAAACCAAAACACATATAAACTAAGATTATGTATCGATGAGTAGACCAGAGTCTCACAGACACTGAACCCTGTGTCTCCCTGAGAGCGATGGTAGAACTTGTGTGGTGGTAGCAACAACTTTTTAGAACACAACTACCAGGATAACAAGAATTGACTGTGTGTGTACATAAAAACATAGATACGCACACGTAAGTAGTAATACATGGACATGTGTGTATAGAAGGGAAGATGGATAGAGACCGGGTAAGCTCTCTTTTGCTGTGCTGGTAAAACACTTGAACCCATTTAGCCAGGAAATTTGATACTTAAATGTTTCTATGTAGTAAATTTCTTGATATTATTGCTAACATAACCAGTGCCTAATCCTTATTATAATATAGGAAACCTCAGTTAACAAGTAGTTATTAATCACACAAGGATTATTTTAGCACCATCAGCACAAGCCATGTATGTAATATTCATCAGCTGCTGTGGGCCGTGGTGGAACTCCATACACACACAGATTCAGGGTTTGTATATTGAGATGTGTATGACATTCTTCCAAGATATGTTGTAGATCTATGATATTTCAATGTAATGTTTTAGTAATGTATTTTTTACCTTAAAAATGTGTTTTTTTGAAATTATCATTTTAGGGCTTATATCCAGAATCACATGGCATCATCGACAATAACATGTATGATATAAACCTCAACAAGAATTTTTCACTTTCTTCGGCGGAGAAAAATAACCCAGAATGGTGGCAAGGGCAGCCGGTATGTTGCGTCCCACCTGTGGTGCCTAAGTAAGCGCATTTCCCAGTGTGTCAGTGGATCCCTCTTTTATCTCCACTCTGAGTTTTTCATTATCTTTCTAAATCTAAGCACTAGGGGTAGGAAGGTATTTAACCACTATTTATAATCTTTTCAATGTTTTCAATTGTTTAACTCAATGACCTGTTGAATGTTGGATGTTGTATTATAAACATAGCAATCTGGAAGTTACTTGGAAAGATTATCTGTTATTTTTTTCCTTATTCTGTCTTATAATTTTTTTAAAGGGAAAGAGAAGGTATTGTTTACCAAGTTGAAAAAAAATGATCTTTCTTACCACCTTGCTACAATTTTTATTTTTCAGGTGGATCCTTGGATAATTATTCTTTTTAACTACTATAAAGACACATTTAAAAAAAATTAAATACATTTTAATACTTAAATAAATTCTGAAACTGTTAATATGATTTACTTTCTCATAGGTGGCATCATTTCTACCCAAACTGATTATTTCCTTGGCTTCTACTTAAATTTCTTCTCCTTATAGATCTGGCTGACTGCAATGTATCAAGGCTTAAAAGCTGGTACCTACTTTTGGCCGGGATCAGATGTGGCTGTAAATGGCTCCTTTCCTACCAAATATATACCATACACCAGGTAGTGAAGCATTTATAAATATGACCCCATCACGACAAGAATAATTAGGACGTTTTTCTTTTTTGGTTTTAATCTTGATTGTAATTCTATTCCTCTGGTTTCAAACTCTTGAAGTCATCGTTGCTTCCTCATCTTGCACCCCTCCTCCATCTTCCAGTATGTGCTCACAGCTCTAATTCCAAGTGTGTGCTGAGAACTTCTTATTACCTTCAGCATTAACACCTGGTTTGAGCTATCATCATCTTTTGCTTAAATAACTTTGGTCACCTCTTCATACGTCTCCCTGCTTTCATATTTGTCCCCTAAAACCTATTCTCAATCTACCAGCCTGAACGATTCCTTAAAAACAAGCAAACAAACACACACAAAAACAATCAGGTCCAATTATAACAGTCCTTTGCATCCAAAACTTCAATGGCTCCTGTTTCGCTCAGAGTAAAAGCCTGCAAGGCCCTGCGTGGTATGACCTGCTTTGTCCCCCATCCTGCCTCTCAGGCTTCTTCTCTCACTACTTCCCTGGGCACTCACCCTGCATGCGGACCTTTGCCGTGGGCCTCATTCGCCAGGCTTGCTTCTGCTGCTGGGCTTCTGAGCTGGCTGCTCCCTCCCCCAGTCTGAGATACTCTCACTCCCAGCATTGGTGCAGCCTGTCCCCTCACCTCCTTTGGACCATTGCTCTAAAATTACCTTCTCAATTTTGTCTTAGCCTGTTCACACCAAGATCTTAAATTCCAAACCACCCCACCCCACTTTCTCAGGGTCTCTTTCTCTGCTCTTTCTCTCTTTTTAATAACATTTTATTTTCAGTATATTATATAACTCATGTATTAGGTTTATTATTTATTATTGTCTTTCAAGAGAATATAATCCCTAGGTAAATAGCATTCTTGTTTGCTTACTGATAAATTTTGTTCAAAATGAACAAATAGTATTTGGCACTAGAAGCTTCATCTATAAGAGCACAAATGAATAAAATAAATAAAATAAACAATGACTTCAAGAGTTTAAATAAATAAAATGAATTATGTATTCATTCATTACATGAATAGATAATAATTGGTTTTTTCTTTTAGTTGGGGAAAATTGAAGGAGACAGAGATGAGAAAAAAAGAAAACTGTATTTAATTTATAGTGAGGCAAGTGGATCTCTATACGAGTATGAAAATCAGGAATCCCTTTAAGTAATACTGAACTCTTTTCAGTATTTTAGCCATATTTAAACACAAAATGGATGTCTGAAAATATCCACCTGCCTTTCTGAGTAAGAATCTAATGAAATTATTTTTGATGTGATTAATTAAAAAAAAGATCTATTCTGCTTTTCAGTGGCGTATCGTATGAAGAGAGGGTCTCCACCTTGTTAGAATGGCTGGACCTGCCCAAAGCTGAAAGGTAACATCAGAGAAGTGCAGGCACAGTGGGCTATTTGTGGGCATAAAATGAAATTATTTCTTTACTTGAAATGATCATTTTGGACAAAGAAACTTGACATTTCCTCTTAATTGGTACTTTTTACAAATTATTCCTGAGTGCAGTGGACTTTTTGCTGTTGAGCAGGTGGTTGCCACGATGAGGCAGTAGAGACAGAGCAGAGGTCAATGTCACAGAACCAGATGTGAGTTGAGAGCAGAGCTGAGAGTAGATCCGACACTCAGGGGTGAGGACTGCCTCGAGGAGCCTGCGGCATCAGAGCAAGGTCACGGCAGCAGGCTGGAGTCAGCATCCTGGCAGAGAGTGCCAGGTCAATGGTGTGTGAGAAATCAGACACTTAAAGGCGAAACTAGGGAGGTAGAACAGCGCCAGCCAACAGTAAGAAAGCTGGAAATGTGAAGGGCTGAGGCGCACCAAGACAGGTCTGATTAGCAAGAACAAGACAATTTTTGTAACCGAGCCAAGCCAACACTGACACTTATTTAACTGCCATTTAAATGGGGACTATCTCTGCTGGGGCCAAGAGGAATCTCTGGGTCTGGTTGAATAGGAGGAGGCCAGGGAAAAAGAGAAGAAACAGCACAACATTCTGGATTTACAAACCTCCTGAATCCAACCTACAGGTTTCTTTCAAATCAACAATGTCTTTCTCTGTTTCAATTTTACCCCCAGACCCAGTTTTTATACATTATATGTGGAAGAGCCTGATTCTTCAGGACATAAATTTGGACCAGTTAGTGCCCAAGTAAGTTTTTTTTAGATATATAAATAGCAAATCATCCAGCCTTAACCCATACATTAAAATGGTATTACTGTTATTTTATGTCATAAGAACATCAAGGCTAGATACTGCATGTGCCTGTCCCATGTGTTAATGTGGCCCATTTCATGTTAAGTCACCTGCAAGTCCATTGTGGGATACCCAGCTGTCTGTTCTTGTCCAGCTTCATTTACAAGCTCCTTGTAATTGGACTTAATATATTGCCTCAGGCAGAGTATTCCCTGCCCTGAACTCCCATTATGATTGGAGGAGAATTTTTAACATTAGGTTCTTCATTATCGAAACCATTCTGCTATGGTTTTACTACAGAAATACACTTCTTCAATGTTACTTTAAGAAAAAAATCTCTCTTCTAAAACCCACTGATGTAAAGCTGCAAAGGGCCTCATGAGTGTGGCATTTCCCCGCCCCCATGGGAACTCACTTAACAACTACCCTCAATTGTCCTCAGCTGGAACGCAAGCATATTTATTCTGGCAGTGTGACTGGTTATTTATCAGAAATGCCTTTTCTTTTCCTTTCCATCAAACCAAAATGATTTCTAAATACAGCCTGGCTCATTCTTTCCACCTTAACCCTTCGGTCTTTGTCCGATACCACTCTAAACTGTAGCACAGCATTTAAAACTTAATCAGGTTATTCTGACAGTGAATGGCTCACTCGTATTGAGTGTCCAATGTTTTGGCATCTCTGGGCCACACATTAAATACACAAACACTTACAAAAACTGATGAGCAAAACAAAGGTTTTAAGTAAATGTGCAGTTTTGTGTTGAGTTGCATTCATAGCCATTCTGGGCTGCATGTGGCCCATGGGCTGTGGGTTGGACACCCTGATGCATATTCCCAATTTCCTCTTTCCTATTTCAGTTGTTATCCATATTTGTTATGATTAAGCCCTTGACAGAGTGTGCTATATGTTTGTCTGACCACTATAGTTGACTTAATATTAGGCACCGTATCTTTTTCTTTCAACCAATGCTCTAGTTTAGCACCCAAATAAATTTTAAGTGTATTTATGGAAAGTGCTACAAAGGAAAAAGTTCAGGGTGCCTGGAGAGGACTTTGAGGAGGTTCTAAACTAGTTGGGTTGGACAACAGCTGGGGCTGGTCAGAAAGTTCTCCTCTGAATAACAAAAAGAAAAAAGTTCACAGGCGGCCTCATCAAGGGTGGAGCTAACCACATTAAAGGGTCTCCCAGAATGAACAAAGGGACAGACTGATGCAAGAACAGATGGCTGGACAAGTAGACACCATGAGAATGGTAAGAATAATGACAGCCGCTAACCCCCTTGGGCCAGAACTGGGTTGGCTGGAGAGTTCATGTTCAGTAAGGTGTGCCACCTGTGCAGTGTGTGCTCTGTGAAGACTCTGTACTGAGGGAGCCTGTGATGAGTTCCGTTACCCAGTCCTTCCCCTTCAGGAGCACACCCTGTCCTGGGGAGGCAGTCACGTGCCCAGATGATTTCAAAACTGCGGGGAGTCCAACGGTAACAGAATGCCCAGGTGCTGGGACAGAGGTGGAGGGGTCCTTGCTGTACAAGGGAGTGAGCAGGGTGACTCTGCGAAAGGGGACGTAATTATGCCATGACGACAGGTGGAAACTGTGACTCTCACTGGCGAACCAGAGTGTATGGTGAACCCTAAGAATGAGGGTCAGGAAAACACCCTGGAATTTGATAGATTAGCAGTAGATAAGGATAGTTTCAGTTCAAGTGCTGCTCTGTCTTTTATTAATGGTGGAGCCAGGAACATGTTACTGAATTTCTTTAAATTTCCAATTTCCTGGCCTCCACAACTGGGAGTTCCAAGAGCACCACCCATGAATGTTTGCTCTGAGGATTTCACAGCACTAGATAAAGGACTAGAGCCCTTAACAGAAATCAGCTAGTAGAATTCTTTCTCGAAAAAGAAAAAAAGGGCAATCATTGTTATAATAGTACTAAGAAAGATTAAACATTTTCCCCTCTTAATGAAGGCTGGTATACTTTCTTATCCACTAAAAAAATTAAAAAGTGATGCCATTTAAAACCTATTCATTTAAAACTTAAGTCAATTCACTGTGCTATATTGATAAAATGTAGAGAAACTTAAAACTACAAAAGGATATTGACAATGAAATAAAAATAAATTCCAATTCACTATTCAAGACAACTACTGTTAATAATACATACCTCAATATATGTCCTTCTCATTTTCTGTTTGTGTGTGCACACTAAGAAATGCTAAATAGGTTTAAAAACAAAGTCAGGATTATGCAATATATATTACTGTGTATACAGTTTGGTTTTACTTTTTTATGTTTGACATTGTGTTGCAAGCCTTTCCTTATGCCATTGTTCATTTTAAAGTATTTTTAAATGGCTGTCAAGTATGCCTTCTCACAGATGTGGCGAAACTTATGGTTTTGTACGTAAATTCTTAATAAATATTGTGATGAACGTCTTTGTATGTAAATTGTACTCTAAGTGTTTATTTAGGACCAGTGCCCAGAAGTGGAATTACTGTTCCTGGATGTGCTCCTTTTAACTCTCCGATTAACTCGTGCTCTTGTTGTTACTTGACCCTGTGGAAGGAGCGGACGCGTTTTAGTTCCCATAGAAATTCCTGCGGACTCTCCTCGCCAGCAGTGGGCACTGTCACGGGAACCTCTGCACCTGAGTAATGTTTGCTGAGGTTGAACATTTTTCTTAGATGTTTACTGGACAGTAGTTCGCCTTTCTTTGTAGGAAGATACCACATTTTGCCATGTATAATGCACATTTTTCTGTCCCAATTTTTAGGGAATAATAAGGCTATGCATTCATTATGCATGGGTAGTGCCTGAAATACCTCGTATCTGTTCTCATGCTTTATAATTATTTGTTATGTAAAATTTCTTGTGCCATAATATGTTCAAAAATAAATGCTAAAGTTTCTTTATAATACAAAAACAAGTATCTGTAAATAAGTAAAAATTGAATTAAAAAATTAAAATAAAAATTTTTTTTCTAAAAGATTAGGCCAAAAATGCACTCCCAGGCATTGCATGGGAGTGCATTATACATGGGAAAATACAGCGCTTAAGTGTTTTATCTACAGAAATTTAGAGAATCGTGATTTGGTAAAGGTCTCTGATGTCCTATTTAAAGTACCAGCAATTTCACAGAAGAAGATATGTTTAATTTTCACTTGATTAGACAATGATTTGGTTAATTAAACCTTAATTCATGAAGACAGTCTTACGTTCAATGTGTTTTCCGTAGATAATTCAAGCCTTACAGTCGGTCGATAACGCTTTCGGAATGCTGATGGAAGGCCTAAAGCAACGAAATTTAGACAACTGTGTCAATATAATCCTTTTGGCTGACCACGGTATGCTTCAAAAAGTTGTGTTTGATCACTGATTATGTCTTACAAAAAGAATAGTGATGTCTTTAAAGTCCATACTTCTAGACCTGGAAGCTGCCAAATAAGCAAAGAATGAGTTTTGGGTAGGCAGATTTTTTTTGTAAGTTATGTGAACAGAGTTCTATAAAGTCTTTGTCACTTCACATTTGTCTACTTGAGGTTCACTCTTCATTTCAGTTAACCTGAGTGTTAAATGACAAGGAACAGCCCTGACCCATGGGGTTTGGCTGGGAGTTGTCCCACAGACCAAAAGGTTGTTGGTTCCTGGTCAGGACACATACCTGGGGTGCAGGTTCAGTCCCCATTCAGGGTGTGTAAGGAAGGCAACCAACCGATGTTTCTCTCCCTCTCTCCCTCCCTTCCTCTCTCTCTCTCTGAAAAAAAAAAGACAAGCAACAGCCGCCACACCCTCTGCCACCTCACACAATTTTAAAGTACTCGTTCAACAAATATTTCTAAGGGCTTACTTACTACCCAGTACTTTGCTAATAATGGTGTGCTGGAAAGTACAGAAGCAGAAACAGGCTTTTTCTGAATGGATGGTCGAACCATCCATTGGATACTCAGTGTGCTCCGGGAGGATAGTCAGTGTGCTCCGGGAGGATAGTGTGCTCCGGGAGGACAGTCAGTGTGCTCCGGGAGGACAGTCAGTGTGCTCCGGGAGGGTAGTGTGCTCCGGGAGGATACTCAGTGTGCTCCGGGAGGACAGTCAGTGTGCTCCGGGAGGATAGTCAGTGTGCTCCGGGAGGATAGTCAGTGTGCTCCGGGAGGATACTCAGTGTGCTCCGGGAGGATACTCAGTGTGCTCCGGGAGGACAGTCAGTGTGCTCCGGGAGGACAGTCAGTGTGCTCCGGGAGGGTAGTCAGTGTGCTCCGGGAGGACAGTCAGTGTGCTCCGGGAGGATAGTCAGTGTGCTCCGGGAGGATAGTCAGTGTGCTCCGGGAGGATAGTCAGTGTGCTCCGGGAGGATACTCAGTGTGCTCCGGGAGGGTAGTCAGTGTGCTCCGGGAGGATAGTCAGTGTGCTCCGGGAGGGTAGTCAGTGTGCTCCTGGAGGATAGTCAGTGTGCTCCGGGAGGGTAGTCAGTGTGCTCCGGGAGGATACTCAGTGTGCTCCGGGAGGATACTCAGTGTGCTCCGGGAGGGTAGTCAGTGTGCTCCGGGAGGGTACTCAGTGTGCTCCGGGAGGGTAGTCAGTGTGCTCCGGGAGGATACTCAGTGTGCTCCGGGAGGACAGTCAGTGTGCTCCGGGAGGACAGTCAGTGTGCTCCGGGAGGGTAGTCAGTGTGCTCCGGGAGGACATTCAGTGTGCTCTGGGAGGATGGTCAGTGTGCTCCGGGAGGATACTCAGTGTGCTCCGGGAGGACAGTCAGTGTGCTCCGGGAGGGTAGTCAGTGTGCTCCGGGAGGGTAGTCAGTGTGCTCCGGGAGGACAGTCAGTGCGCTCTGGGAGGATAGTCAGTGTGCTCCGGGAGGATAGTCAGTGTGCTCCGGGAGGATAGTCAGTGTGCTCCGGGAGGATAGTCAGTGTGCTCCGGGAGGATAGTCAGTGTGCTCCGGGAGGACAGTCAGTGTGCTCCGGGAGGATAGTCAGTGTGCTCCGGGAGGATAGTCAGTGTGCTCCGGGAGGATACTCAGTGTGCTCCGGGAGGATAGTCAGTGTGCTCCGGGAGGATAGTCAGTGTGCTCCGGGAGGATACTCAGTGTGCTCCGGGAGGACAGTCAGTGTGCTCCGGGAGGGTAGTCAGTGTGCTCCGGGAGGATAGTCAGTGTGCTCCGGGAGGATACTCAGTGTGCTCCGGGAGGATACTCAGTGTACTCCAATGGCTGTGAAGAAACCAGGTAGGGGCAAGAAGAGGAAAGGAGTGCGTCTATAGAACTTTATATTTTAGGATGTCAAGGTAATGTGAAATGTAGTGACTTATTAAAAAACTTATAAAAAGATTCCCTAACTTTTGGGCCTATTGTTTTAAAATTTAAAAAACATTTCAATGCATATTTTGTTAAAAGAAATTATAAAATATAAACAAATATAGAAGATAAAATATTATAATTAAAATTAGATTTAGTTGGAAGAATCTTCAAGTAAAGTGGTTTAACTACCACATTGTTTTGAGAGCATGTGCTTCTTAGATAGATTAAATAGTGCTCTTTTAAAAAGTAAACACCTTCTAGCTCTTATTCTCTTCATGTATTGTTTCATAAAAATGCATGTTATTTTTTTATTTTAAAATATATCATTACCTTGGGGGTAAGTCAGATATTATAAAATCTAACTCACTTCCTACAGAGGATTTTCTTTGAAATTACTTTAATTGATCCACATTGAACAAATGATCCGTTTCTAGTTTCTGTCTAGTGTTCTCTTATAAACATGACCCTTCTCTTCCACTGCCAGAATTCCGGGGTCTGCCATTCAGAGTAATCTGGTCACTGTACACGTTCTCAGTGAACTTGGTTTGTAACATAAAAGCTCTCCTGTTTGACAGGATTGAAGACAACCAATTGTTAACATCTATATACTTTCAGTGAATAATATATGTATGTACTACATGTAATATACTCACATATATATATTTATTTTTATATACCTACATATATATTTTGATTTTGATTTTTTTAATTTCAGGAATGACTCAGACTTACTGTGAGCAGGTGGAATACATGACTGATTACTTCTCCCAGATAAACTTCTACATGTTTCAAGGGCCTGCCCCCCGAATCAGGGCTCGTAATATACCTGATGAATTTTACAGCTGTAAGTATGAAGACACCCATACAGGAAAAAAGAAAAAGGTAAAACTGAGAGTCAATAACCCCAGCCCCCTGTTCTGAAGATGTAGGGATTACTAGTCCCCTCTTGTGTTTTCTTGGGAGGAACAGACAGAAGCAAATGAGGAAGTCCCATGTGTAAGGGTCGGCCGGCCTATAAAGGCTGTGGTAATGTTAAAGTATATTCTACTCTGTCCTGAAATGCTGAAATACTTCTTTGCTTGAAATAATCTTTTATTTGATTTTATCAAGTCATAATTGTTATTAATGTATGTGTCAGATTCACCTGAGTTTCGCATTTTCTGTAGTTGTCAAGTATCCATTGTAATGTGATTTATATTTTTTCTTTTGAAACAGTTGATTCTGAAGGAATTGTTAGGAACCTCAGTGTAAGTATACAGTCTCCTGACACATCTAAGTTAATGTAATGTCCTCAACCTGGGTCTCAGGAAATTTATATTCTATATCTGTGAGGATAAGCCACTTGTCATGTATTTTTTAAATCTTCTGTTGTATCAGTTGCTCTGATCTTAGTTGTTTTCATTCTGGAGTTGATGCCACCACGGGAAATTAGTTTGGGGTTCGCTGTGGCACTGACTCCTAGTTTTCACTGAATGGGCTGAGGTTTCATTCAAAGCAGCCGTGTTAATGAGCTTCAGGCAGGGTCACCTCTCATTTGTGTGTGTGTGTGACTTAATATCAGAACACAGTGAATCACAGAGTCTGACGGATCTTTTGTCCAGGTCGGAAGAATTATCTTTCCCTTCCAAGTATAATTGCAACTGCTTTTTATTGGTTCTTCCCATACTCCAGACTGTGAGAAAATGAGCAGGGCAAACTCCAAACGGCTTAAAGCAATCTGAATTTTTTAAGGTGGAGTTCACTCAAACTAGTGAAAGACCTCAAACTAGTCTTGTGTGGTAGTTTTAATAGTTCTATATTTAAATTATATTCATAAATTAATAACTGCAATAGCAATATAGTCTAACTACTATATTCATGAGTTTACCATTGCTTGGGATGGGGCTAAATTTATTTATTTATTTATTTATTTATTTATTTATTTATTTATTTATTGAGTTATTTTGTTTTTCTCTTCCCTAAAAGATTTTTAAAATATATTTTTAGAGAGAGGGAAAGAAAAGGAGAAAGAGAGGGAGGGAAACATGAATGTGTGGTTGCTTCTCACGTGCCTCCTACTGGGGACCTGGCCCAAAACCCAGGCATGTGCTCTGACTGAGAAAAGAACCAGAGACCCTTTGGTTTGCAGGCCCATGCTCAATCCACTGAACTATACCAGCCAGGTTCAGATTTTTCAAAAGTATAGGTGATATGCAATTATAGTAAAAACCATTAGGATGAAATGAATGATTAAGAATACACTTAGTAAAGAATAAACTTAGTATAACCTGGGACCATTGCAAGTTTGAAGCAGGAATGAGCACTAGAGAAGAAATCCTGAGTGTTAAGCTGTCCTTTTTCCTTTTACACCTTCTTCTAATAATCTGATCTTGAGTAAGAATGCTAGACTCTCTCACCCCCTACTGGTAGAAGTTATACATGCAGTGTGTTTGTGCTGACTGGATGGGTTCTTCAGCTATTTTCAATTTGTGGATTCTCTAAATGCATGCACTGTTTCCCCTTTTATCCCTTACCTCATGATCTATATCACTGAAGTCCTGCAGGTGACATGAGGAAGGGAAAAATCTCAAATAATCCCACTGGTACAGGGGAGTGGATGCCATGGCTTTGGAAATCCATTATGTGGCCTCACAAATGTGGACTGGGCCTGGAGCTACAGAGCCCCCCAAAATGGACCACTGTTACCCAAAGCAGTCCATTATTCCTGGGAAAATATATTCTGTAGTAGTACAGTACTCTCAGTACTGCTGTTCTTGGGCCTACTTTGAGCTTGTATTAGACAAACGTAACCAAATACAAACTGGCAACTCACATAAGTTCCACAGCATTCTGGCTGCATGACAGACAACAGTATCGACTTCTTTCTTAGGGTAAAATAACCAAAATTTCATCTCAACTCTAGTGTCTTCATATCAAATTCTCAAGCACAAAAAGTAATCATGTATTTTTTTTAGGGGTTTAGAGTGTATTCTCAACTTTTCTCTGGATTTACTCTGTCTACATAATCATCTGGCTAGGAAAGTATGGCTTGTCAGATGAAATTGGCTTAAGAAAGAAGTAATAATAGATAATCAAATAATAGAAAAATAAACCTAGAAAAGACAGCAAACTAAGCAAGAAAAAATAGGCAAAAATATCTGTGCAATAAATATTTTTCTCTTCCCCCTTTCATCCTATAACATACTTTGTTTTTCTACTTTCTATAATGTATTTCTTTAATAGTGACACAGACTTGAAATATTTATGCTATTATTGATGCTTAAGACAAATAAAAAATCAGGGAATAGAAAAAAATTACTTCTCCATGTCTGCATAAGAAATGTCCAAACCTGCAGAGAATGTGCATGAATCTATTAGAGCCAAAACTGACAATTGCCACAAAGCAAAATCTCAAATGTTTTGGAGAACAACAGTGTTGGCAGCTTCTCTCAAGCATTTGAAATTAAGAAGGGAAGGAAGGAAGGTTATGTGATTACGTGAGGGTGAAAGGAATGCCACCTCAGGGACAGGATTAGGATAGTTAACGAGGTCATGTGCTCTCTTGAGGGTGGTTTTGTTTATTTGAAAAGTGAGTTAACATAGATGTACAAGAACAAAAGGACAGGTCTTGCTTGAAACACTTTTCACTAAAGAAGTTACAGGCCTGGGGAGAGACTGCCCACCAAGAGCTGCCCAGTAGGAATTTATGATCAGATCACCCTGTGAGGTTACTTTCCACTGAACTCCCTTTTCATTCACACCCGTATTCTTACCTATATGATCTTTCTCTTCTCAAAAAGGTAATGTGGAAGAAAAAGATCTTTCATAATCGAATTTCTCATTTCTGCATTTTTTTACATGAATAGATACCAGTTTGATTTTTGTTTTTACAGACTCTTAAAATATGCCATCTAGGTACAGCAGTAATCATTAAAGAAACAACATTTCTCTCTAATTGGTGAGAAATGCATAATATATTATAAATAGGGAGACTAGTAGGTTTCAAAAACTACTCACTTGATTTGAAATTAAGCAAATATAGGCTTATTTAAAGTGTAAATTGAATCAATAGTGAAGGGATTTTTTTGGTGTAAATAAAGTGATTTTTAAATTTTTCACTCATTCTGCTAATGCATAGTATATACTTTTCATATATAATTTAGACTCAAAAGTACCATTCTAAATCTAGACTTACATCTATTTTATTTCAAAATGGAAAAATAAGAAAGGAAATTTATGGTGGGTAAAGATATACACACACACACAGGAATAAAAACTTAGAACATTAAACAATATAATTCACATCGTATTTTCAATCACAACCTAAATATTGTTACAATAATAAAAATAATATAACTAGGGAATGAGACCACATCAATAATAGATTGAATATTCCTATTGTAGTAGCTAAGCTTAAATCTTATTTTTAAAAAGTGCTTAACAAATTGTCTTAGGAAGCAAAATTGTTGAATTAGCTTTCAGAGTTTATATGTCATAAAGAAATAATTTATGTCCAATGAACAAGTGCTTCTGAGAACAGGGAGAAAAGGGAACTTCCACACACTGTTGATAGGATGCAGACTGGTGCAGCCACGGTGGACAACAGTGTATGAAAGTTCCTCAAAACATTGAAAATAGAACTTTGTGACTTTCTATTAAAATAGAACTTTCTATTAAATATTAACAGAGATGGCTAATATTTCATCTCTTTTTATGGCTGAGTAATATTCCATTGCATATATCTATATATTTGCACTACCGCTTTTTTATCTATTCATTTATTGACAGGCACTCCTGCTTTTTGAGCACTCCTGTGTTCATTGCAGTGTTATTTACAATAGGCAGGATTTGGAAGCAACCCAAGTGCATATCTTTAAACCAATGGATAAAAAAGTGGTAGTGCAAATATATAAATATATGCAATGGAATATTACTCAGCCATAAAAAGGGATGAAATATTAACTATTTGGGATAGCATGGATGGACCTAGAGGGTATTATGCCAAGTAAAATAAGTCAAACAAAGGAAAACAAATACCATATTTTATTTATATGTGAAATCTAAAAAACAAAATAAATAAACAAAATAGAAACAGACTCAAAAGTACAGAGAACAGACTGATGATTGCCAGAGGGGAGTAGATTTGGGGGGAGGTGGGTGAAAAAAGGCGACGGGATTAAGAATTACAGATTGGTAGTTGCAAGATAGTCATGGGGATATAGAGGACAGCGTAGGGAATGCAGTCAGTATTGTAATAACAGGTACGGTGCCAGGTGGGTACTTTCAATATCAGGGGATCACTTTGTAAGTATATGATTGTCTAACTGCTGCACTGTACACCTGAAACTAATGCAAAGTGACACTGAATGTAAACTGTAATTGAAAAATAAAGTTGAAAAAAAAGTCTCTGTTTTTCAGTGCCAAAAACCTGATCAGCATTTCACACCTTATTTGACTCCTGATTTGCCAAAACGACTACACTTTGCCAAAAATGTCAGAATTGACAAAGCTCATCTTCTGATGGATCGACAGTGGCTGGCTGCGAGGTCTGTGTGCCTTTTTACTTATAATACTTTTAGCAGCTATCTTTTACTGTAAATTTACTTGACCTTCCTCTGCTATTATGATCACATGAATTTTTTTAAGTGTGAAATTTTCTTGACTTTTTATATGCCATCCAGCACTTCTGTATTTGAAATGAGTGTTACTCGATTGCTGATGTTAGCTTCCTAGTCTCCATGATGTAGCCGAGAGTGAGCAAGAATGTCGAGACGGTTGGTTGACTCTCTCTCAGAGACTGTCAGTATCGGCATGTTTTTTTTTTTGGTTTAAAGGTAGACTATTGGAAAAAGTTAGAGTAAAAACATTCAAATTGATAAAATTTAAATAAGACAGTAAAATTATACCTTGTAGTCATAGTAATCACTATATTAATCACAAATAAGGTACAGTCTAAATTATTGCCTAAGCAAACACTATTTTGTTAGTCTTCTGTTGCAAGTTCAAGGCAGAAAACATTGCAGTTATTAGACGTGAGCCCAATGATGTATTTGCATTTGTAGCTAAAGAAAGGTAAAAAAGCATGTTCTGATTATAGCATCACAGCCTCTAGCCTGAAAAAAAAAGCAACTTTATTAATATGTCCTGCAGCAGAGTAAATTAGTAATTGTAACCATGCATTAAAATTCTCATTTCATGTCATAAAAGAGAGTAATCAGTTTTCTTATCCAAACAGCTGTGGTCTCCTTTGGGCAGCAAGCAGGATATAAAAATGATATCAGTTGCCTTCCAGGCTGGCTCTTTCAGATCTTTGTCAGCTTTGTGGTTTTTACAAAGAGCACATTTATTGGCTCTAAGGCCAAGCCAACCAATTGGTTGTCACTTTTTTTTCTTTCTAGCTATAGTTGTAATTCATGTTGATCATGGAACACTTATACTTATAAGTGCGTGTAAGAAAAATAAAAGGACTCTGAATCCCTGCATCCCCAAATAACCAATCAATTAATTGATTTAACAAGACATCGTTGATACTTGCTGCCTGTCAGACCCTGTTTCCAGCATTAGAAATGCAGAAATGATTCCTGCCCTCCTCGTCCAGTGCAGAAGACTGATCATCAGCCAGTAAACAAAATTTATTTGTTTTCTAGTAGTTTAATGTTTCCTGTTTTAAAATTTTATTCCACTATTTTCCACATGTGCGTGCGTAAATGGATATAAATAGAATGAGGATCACATTATGGTTTCTGGCTTATCTTATTTCTCTGCTACATAAAGCCAGGGAAATACATAAGACAGTAGGAATACAGTGGCAGAAAGGTACATTTAACGAAGAGGAGATGAGGGTAGACAAAGGAATTGGGCTGGAATAGAAGTGAACTGGAGATTCAGCCATGCCTATTTCATAAGGTACAAGGAAAACCAAGCAGGTACATTGCTAGGTCACAGAGTGTGCAGTTTCACATCTGGTCACTAGATGGCACTGGCCTCCCTTGAGACTGTGGTTCCATGACTTTGTCGTGCATCATTGGGGTATATACTGTGGCTCAGAACAGCATTCTCTAAAAGAAGATTAAATTATGTGAACAAAATTAAGCATTACTAATGTTAAGCAAGTAGAATTGTTAGTAGTGTATGTATGTAATATATAAATAAATATATGTCCAAATGTGGGCAAAGTTCTCCAAATAGTTAGGGTTAGGAGTATGAGATCAAAGAAATTAGGAGGCCCCTGATACAAGTGAGAATGTGCCCATCACCCCACAGCATAACCTACAGGTTACAGAAGCCGCGTCCAGCCACCAGAACACCTCTGGGTTGCCTGGATTAACACACAGTCTCAAACGATGAGCTTTGTATATTTAATAGCTAGCAGGGAGATGTTAAAAAAACAAAAGCAGCCAGAGTTCAATGCCTGGCTCTGCACCTAGCTTGCTGTGAGAAATAGGACTGATTATTGTTTCAGGGCTTTGTTTTTCTCACCCGTAATGCGAGATGAGCCTGGTTTTATTTCTCTTGTGATTAATATACGAAGTAAAATAGCTAACTTCATAGAAAGGCTGAGTACAGCCCTAAGCGGAACAACAGAGGGAGTCTTGTGTGAGGAAGTCCTCGGGTCAGTCTGTATCCAACTCTTCACTCCTGAGTCTCGGGCTATGTATTTTCCAAGTTAAAGCATGCTGTCTGTAGTTATAGTGTTCAATGCTTGACAGCTAGATTAGATTCCCATTTCAAAGTCATTGCAAATTTCATCATTTTAGTGTAATCTACTTTCTTCTTCTTCTTCATCATTCTTGTTTTGCCCCAAATGTGTTAGACTTTATTATTTTGGTGAAACCCAATTACTTTTACCACTATAGTTGTTAAAAGTGCCCTTTCAGAAAAACACGAATTGAATAACAACTTTTTATTTTATTGGAAATAAGCTTTATACTCATTAGAAGCTGACAAATACATCCCAAGCACCTTTCTAAGAAATGGAAATAGACACAGTTCCCACTGTAAAGATTTTAGCCCCGGTGGGGTGGGAGACAGCAGCTGCCATCAGATGTAACAACTGTGCACTAGGATCAAGTACAAGGCACAGGTATGGTCAGAGAATTTCAGAGAATGCTTCCTGGTAAGCATGATTCCTGCTGTTTTGAGGATGGAGGATCAGTTAGGCTAAATGCTGCCATGCACAGCAGATCCGCCCTGTGCAGCTATGCAGGTGGTGCATGGCAAAGGGCACTAGCCAAGGTGAGCGGGAGCAGAAAGGTAATCCTCTCTCAGCTCACTAAGCCCTGACATTGGCTGCACTTGCAGGAGAAAAGGAAGTATTTCTCTTTGCTGGGAGGCATCGTCTGCTTGCCAAGACTTGAGCACTGCCAGGTTGTGTCTTCTCAGAGGTGCTGCTTTCTCTAAATGCTCCTCCCAGAGCAGTGGGGCACCTTTTGACAGCCAGAAGCAGCCCTGGGAAAAGAAATGGCAGAAAGAAAGAGTCAAGTTTCTTGGCAGAATAACTAGATTCCAGCAATTGCCGAGTAATCCTCTATCGCTAGAGCACTGGGTGAATGAAGCTGCCTTCTGCATAAAAGACCTTCTCTGTCAAGACTAAGGACTGTGACTTTGATCCAGAGTAAAGTAAGAGACCACTGGTAAATACAAGGAGGCTGGAGGTGGGTATAGTGGGATTTACATTTCAGAGAGCTCACCCCAGCTCCCACCATATGGAGGAGGAAGGTCAAGTTAGTGGCAGGGAAGCCAGTTAGGAAGAGGTGTAGGGAATTATAATTCTGAATCATCCTTCAGAATTATAACAGCCCCGAGAGCGGCTGTGGAGCAGTGGGGGAATGATGGTATGACGAGTCAGGTAGCGCACTGTCAGGAAAGGAATTGTAGTGAACTCATAACTCAGATTTTTCAGGGTGGCACTGGTGCATCATGTTCTGTTTCACATTTGTATTCATGAAACACAAATTCCATTTCCAGCAGTGATAGTGTTAAATAGAATTGGGTGTGTGTGTACATGAGTGTGTGTATGTGTGTGTGTGTTTTATAGGAAGATTCTGAAGTTCCAAGTCAGATAACCAAGCAGAAAATAAGTTCAGGTCAGAGATAATGAGGATCCAGGTTAGAATGGTGGCAGTCGAAGAGCAAAGCAAGGGAAAATGCACAAGACACAGCAGAGGGAGATAGGAGCTGGCAGCTGATGGGCAACGTGGGAAGAGGTCTTGTTCATCCCCCATTTGTGTCATTGCCCAGCTGGGGCAAAGAGACCTGGCCCTGATCTTGTCTTTATTAATTAGACACAAAGAACATTAAAAAAAATTGTTCCAAAGATTTCATATAGTGCTTGGAAGTTGAGCTAAATTACGACAGATAAAATCAACTCATCTTTTCCAAATGACAGCTTCCATTTTTCCACATGTAATTTCCAGAGCCAAATTAATAGTTGGAAACATAAGCAGAATGATTTGGAAGAGCAAGTTTCTAAAGTTTTCACTTGCATTGGAAAGTAGAGCTTTTTCAAACAATATTTTTTTATCTTTTGGTTCCAAATAAAGATTTGAAATATTTACTAAACTTTTTTCACTAAATTGGGTTAGGAGTAATATTTTTTTAAAAAACACAGATTTTTCTGAAAATAGAAAGAGAAATAAAAATCAATTTTAGAAAATTTCACCAATGAATGGCTCAAAAGACCTTTTTTTTTTTTTTTGGCCATTGCTCTTAGTTGCTTTAAAAAAAATTTATTGTTCAGCTACAGTTGTCCTGCCTTTCTCCCCATTGCTCACTGCTTCCCTGTCCCCTGCACTCTCATGGTCAATTCCCCCTCCCCCCCCAATTCTCCTTGCCCATGAGTCCTCTATTTGTGTTCCTTTTTTTACCCTCTTTCCCTCTCTCCCCTATTATCCCCCTCCCCTCTGGTCACTGTCAATTTGTTCTTTATTACCAAGTCTCTGGTTCTATTTTGGTCATTTGTTTGTTTCGTTAATTAGGTTCCACTTATAGGTGAGATCATAAGGTATTTGTCTTTCACCAACTGACTTATTTCACTTAGCATAATGCTCTCCAGTTCCATCCATGCCGGGGTGAAAGGTAGGACAGAAATTCCTTCTTTCTTTCTGCTGAGTAGTATTTCATTGTGTTAATGTACTACAGTTTTTGATCCATTCATTTACTGATTTCACTTAGGCTGTTTCCAGCACTTGACTATTATAAAATAAGGCTGCTATGAATATTGGGGTCCATAGGTTCTTTTAAATTGGTGATTCAGGATTCTTAGGGTATAGTCACAGTAACAGGATTGCTGTATTTAAAGGCAGTTTCATCTTTACTTTTTTTTAAAGGAAATTCCATACTGTTTTCCATAGTGGCTGCACCAGTCTGCATTCCCACCAGCAGAGCACTAGGATTCCCTTTTCCCCACAGCCTCCTCAACACTTGTTGTTTGTTGATATATTAATAATGGCCATTCTGACCAGTGTGAAGTGGTATCTCATTGTGGTTTTAATTTGCATCTCTCTAATAGCTAGTGATGTTGAGCTTTTTTTCACGTCTGTGGGCCCGCTGTATGTCCTACTTGGAGAAGTGCCTGTTCAGATCCTTTACCCATTTTTTAAATTGCATTGTTGTCTTCTTGGTGCAGAATCATGTGAGTTCTTTATACATTTGGGAGATCAAACGCTTGTCTGGGGTATCATTGGCAAGTATGTTTTCCCATACGGTTGGTTTCCTTTTCATTTTGTTGATGTTTCCTTTAGCCATGCAGAAGCTTTTTCATTTGCTCTAGCACCATCTGTTTATTTTTTTCCTTTATGTCCCTTGCTCTAGGGGATGTAATGATGAAGGTATTGCTGGTAAGATATCTAAGTTTTCTGCCTATGTTTTCTTCTAGGAATTTTATGGTATCACAACTTACATTCAGTCTTTTATCCATCTTGAGTTTACATTGGTGTATGGTATAAGTTGGTGGTCTAGTTTTATTTATTGTTTTGCATGTATCAGTCCAGATCTCCCAACACCATTTGTTGAAAAGGCTATTTTTACTTCATTTTATGTTCTTACCCCTTTTGTCAAATATTAATTGACCCTAGAGACTTGGGTTTATTTCTGGGCTCTCTATTCTGTTCTACGTGTCTGTTCTTATGCCAGTACCAGACTGTTTTAATTATAGTGGCCTTGTAATATAGATTGATATCAGGTATTATGATTCCTCCTACTTTGTTCTTCTTTCTCAGAATGGCTGAGGCTCTTTGGGGTTATTTATGGTTCCATATAAATTTTTGAAATACTTGTTATGTATTTGTGAAATATGTCATTAGTATTTTGATAGAGATTGCATTGAATCTATAGATTACTTTGGATAGTGTGGACATTTTAATGATGTTAATTCTTCCAATCCATGAATACAGTATGTGCTTCCATTTATTTGTGTCTTCCTTAATTTCTTCCTTCAGTGTTGTGTGGTTGCCTGAGTACAGGTCTTTTACCTCCTTAGTTAAGTTTACTCCTAAATATTGTATTTTTCTTCTTGCCATAGTAAATAGTATTTTTTTTGTTAATTTATTCTTCTGATATTTTATTGTTGGTGTACAAAAATGCCTTTGATTTCTGAATGTTGACTTTGTATCCTGCTATTTTGCCAAATTCATTTATTAGGTCAAGTAGGTTTTGGGTAGAGTCTATAGAATTCTCTCTGTATACAATGTCATCTAGAAACAGTGAAAGCTTTACTTTTTCCTTTCCAGTTTAGATGCCTTTTATTTCTTTTTCTTTTCTGATCACTATGGCTACAACATCCAATACTATGTTGAATAGAAGTGGTGGACACTCTTATCAAAAGACTTTTTCTTTCTTTCATTAATGAATACTCTACCTTACCACAGAGAGTTAAAACCTTAATCACTCCTGATTAGATAGTTTCAGTAATCTTGGGGAACTAAATATCTATTCAGTAAGGATAGAAATAGTTTTCAAACAACATTTGCCCTAGGCAACAATTTTATTGAAAGTAACTAAGATAAGGGAATGACTGGACACTTTAGGGTAATCAAATGTGAGCCCCCTATAAACAGGACTCTTCTTCCTTCCCCATTCCTGGCCGTACTTAGCCTCTTTTTTCTTTTCTCTATTGGATAAAGTTTAGTGTTATGATTTATTTTTTATCTTATGATTTAATTTTATTTAAGCTGAGTAAGAGTTACTTATGACTTTTTTAAAAGTTGATTTTTTTAAGACACAAGTTAAAGTCCTACTCTCAGTTGAGCCTATAGTTCTAGAAGAAATAGAAATAGTGTGTGCATGTGTGTTTACCTTAGAGAATGGGATGTGGGGAGTGGAGAAGCGAATGAAAGAAGTCTTTTAAGGCCAACCTCTAGAAACTTTAGAAAAGCAAAGTCATAGTTATTAACAAACACACCTAAAACAAAAGCAAACTAAGAGGACAGCTACTTCAGGAGTGAACCATAGAAATGAAGATCTCATGGAGGGTTAGCAACAGGGGAGTGGGAGAAGGAGAAGGGGACAGAAGGTACAGAAAATAAGTAGCATAGATGGTAGATAGAAAATAGATGGGGGAGGGCAAGAATAGTATGGGAAATACAGAATCTAAAGAACTTGAGACACATGGTCATAAACTAAAGGGGGGATGGTGGGGGAGGGATGTGCAGGGTGGAGGGGAATGAAGGGGGAAAATAGAACAACTGTAATGGCATAATCAATAAAATATATTTTTTTAAAAAAGAAGAAAAAAAAAGAAATAGTAATTTCTCTCTTTTGCTCACTCTCTCTCTCTCCCCTTTAGAGATCTATATGAACCAGTATAACATTGTTGCTTTAAAAAAAATCAAGGTTCATTGATTGCTATTTTGTCTTCAGTGCAAAAACCAGCTATATATAAAATTACTGATACTGCTCAATTCCAAGAATGAAATATGAAAAGTAAGCAAAAATAAACTAATTAAATTTGAAAAATCATTCAAGTTATAGAGCAGCAGTCTATGGAGGAAAATCCCAAAAGTTAAAAATAAACTCTGAATTTACAGAATATGCTGGCTTGTTCTTTTCAAGTATTATAATTAACTTGCCTTGAGTATTTTTATTTATATTTTTATATTATCTTCTTAGATATCTCTGCTATAAAATAGAAATCACTATTTTTCCAGTTTAAAAAATTATTTCTAAAGCAAAGTAACAATATGGAGTATAATAAAACTATTCTTAATAACACAGATATTAACATGTAAATATAAAGGTAAGCATGAAGACAAATTCTTCTTTTTTTAACCTATGCCTTTGTTATTATCCTTTCATCAATATCTAAGAATCAAAGGCTTTTCACTTCTCTTTGTAGATCTTGGAATTCTCCTTTCTTCTCTTCTATCATTCTGTTTGCTCCTCTGGGCTTATGAATTTGAACATGAAAATAACTATATTTATGCTTTTGTTGACTGAACAACTTACTTATATAAAAGCAGAAGCTACATAAAAACATAAAGATCCACCAAATCTCAGTTTGCAATAAGATCCTTGAATAAATAGATGGATCAGAGTGTAATAATATTATTTCTTTATAGGAGTAAATCCAGTTCATACTGTGGAGGAGGTAACCATGGTTTTGACAACAAGTTTAAGGCCATGGAGGTAACTTACTGCTTTTTTAAAAACAAATATTTATTGAGCTCCTACTTCCTGATAGACAATGTTCAGGACTTTTGACTACATCTGCAAACAAAACATAAAGATCCCTGCCCTCACGAAGCTTTCTTTCTAACAGGGGGATATAGACAATTGGCACAACAAAGGAATATATTATTTGATGTGTTAGTGGATGAGTGCTTTAGAAATAAAACAAAGTAAAGCAAAGTAGGTGAAAATTGGGGTGTTTCAAGGTACTATGAGGTCAATCTGAAACTTTACATAAGGTGGAGAGGATAAGATTTATTGAGCTGATATTTGAGAAGAGACTTTAAAAAGGTGAAAGGAACAAGCGTTCAGACAGTCAGGGGACAAGTGTCTCAGGCAGAGGAAACAGCCAGTGCAGAGGCGGGAGGGAAGCAGGGAATGTGCCCCAGGTGTTGGGGTGAGAGCCTCTGTACACTCCCGGCAGGCTGTTCGATTGTGGCTGCAGCCGACTGCCGGGGAGGACAGGAGAGTGCGCTGGACACCTTAAGTTCGGAATAGTCATCAGGCATCTATATGGGACATTATATAGGCAATTAAAGAGAGAGCCTGTCCAGAGAAGAAAAACTGAATTTTAAGTATATACATTATTTAAAAGGTATGTAACTAGATAAGATCCTCAGAGCTGAAGTGTAGAGAGGAAGCACTGAGCCCTCAGCGCCTTTACTTGAAGAGGCTGGGAGGGAGAGTTAATTCAGGAAGAGCCAGTGAGGAAGGAAGAAAACCGGAAGCATGTAATGTTCCAGAAGCCCAGGAAGAAACCTACTTGGAGCAGTCCATGAATAAATGCTGCCAATATCCCCCACAGGTAAAGCTTTATGATGCTTGCAACCGGATAGTCTTATCGAATTTCATTTGTAATACACACACACATTACACCACTGACGGAGCACATACATGCACACACATACTCCTTTCTACGTGGAGAAAAATGTGTTAGGCTTTTTATGAATATACTGCCTCTTAACAGTGTCATAATGGGTTATATGTCTTGGTAAATAAATTAAAAATCTCTGAAGATAGAGAGCTTTTCTATTAATTAGGGTACTATTTGATAAATAAGTTAATTACTGGAAGAAAAACTTATGCCTCCAATGCTTTGTTGATTATTTTGAGATTTATATATAACCCTTTGCCCAGAAAAGAATTGTTTCTTTGTGTTTGATACTTCTCTACTAGTTATTTGTAATCTAAAACAATTAGATTTGTTAGAAATAATATAATTAAGTTAACATTAATTAATAGAAGTAAAAATATTTAAATCTTTTTATCCTAAAAATTCAAAAGGATAGGTATTTGAGGAGTCAGTGGGTTAGTTTAGGTTGTGCAAAAATTTTAATGCTCAGTAACTTCAACATTTTTGTCAAGCATTAACATATCTGAGCAAAGATAGGAAA
The DNA here is from genome assembly GCF_021234435.1 of Artibeus jamaicensis. NCBI lineage: Eukaryota > Metazoa > Chordata > Mammalia > Chiroptera > Phyllostomidae > Artibeus > Artibeus jamaicensis. The sequence goes on along the minus strand of NW_026521812.1, from coordinate 5,417,265 downwards.
GCAATACAAAAAATATATATAATGGTATATGATGAATTTCTAATTTATATTGTCCAGGTATTATAGAATCATGCTAACTTTGGTTGTCCAATGTTGCTTGTTCTCCCAGTCCATTGACACATGAGGTACTGCAAAAGCAGGTATATTTAGAAAAAGCAAACACAGTATGGAGTATATTTGATTGGAACTGGTACAACGTCCCAGGTGAAATAGATGTAAAGGTCACTTTCAAATATGAAAAGAAGTCCTTACAGAGGCGTAAATACAACTAGGAGGGCCGTTACGGGAAGAAAGTTGTGTTCCTTCCAGTATCTGTTCTTGAGCTCAGACGGCAGTTGGTAACAGCCGGATTATCACCACCTAGGCTATCTTCCTGGCACACGGACCCAGTTTTAAAGAGAAGACTGAAGTTGAGCCATTTGACAATATTGAAGTCTATAACCTAATGTGTGGTGAGTGTGTTTGCATGAAATCAACAGCGAAATGTGTGTATAGTTTAATGTATTTTGAAATTGGTGCTAAATTGAGTTCCAGAGGTAGAGGGTCTCACTGAGACAGAAAGTAAAAAAAATGAGGAAGAATTATTTATGATTCAGAATTATTCATTTATGAGAGTGAATTTGTTTTTGTTTTTCTAGTAATGCTAAACATTAGATCTCAGGAGACCAGCTTTTCATATAGTAAGGTACTATATGAAAATCTAATCTAACAAAAGTTAGATAAATAAAATTACACTTGCAACTTTTCAAAGCAGGAATAATACACCTAGAAATACAAGTATTCCCTTGTAATGACAGAGAGAAAGCTTCTAGCATAAAAGAATGGTAAGAAAGTCCTATTTAGATAGATACTTGCTATTACTCTCAATAGTATAAACCTTAAATAATTAGAGTTTTAGGGAATCTAACCCACCTTTCTGCTCACATGCTTACCCGAGACCATTCTATTAAGAAATTGTTTATGTAGGCAAGGCAATGAGTGAGTTAGCTGTAGGAATTTACACATAAATATGGTTACAGTTGTCATTCTTAATCTTGCCTAGGCCTATGGTAATCAAATATGATTTAGAAACTAAACAGTATCTATTTAAAAATAATATGTTGTTGCCTTAACAATTTAAATTTTTGGTTCCCAAGCTGAGTTTTTGGTGAGGGCTGCTGACCCTTTGTGGGGAGGCTTCGAAGGAACGAGGTAGGATTCTAGTTCTTCTTAGGTCATTCTCAGTAGGAGCCACATACAAGGCTACGTTTGTAAAAACATTTGTGTATTTTGCTTTTATAGGAAAAAATCAGAGAAAGTCCTCCTACTATTAAGCAAAATTCACTAGTTTAATTTTTAAAAAGTACCCGTCCTTAGAGAATTTTTATATTATTAAGTAAATATACTAGAAGTAAGATTATTTAACTTTTTAAAACTTATTTTACCAGAAGTGTAGCTTTCTGTGCTAGAACGTCATCATATGCTTAAGGAACAAAGTGATCATTGTAGCGCTGATGCTGTTCTTTGGAGAGAGGGAACGGTTCCTGCGGCCCACCCATAACAACTGGCCCTATTGTCTAGAAAGACTCAGTGGTAGAAACTCTTGGGGAAGAAAGTCAGTACCCCGAACGGCGTAGGCAGTTGGCCACTGCATCACAGCAGAATTTATTAAAGGAAGTGAACAGCGGGTGTTTGTTTTCTTCCTTCTCCTACCCGGATGTTGTTGCCTTCCAATTTAAATCTACTTTGAACTTATTTTTTAAAACAGATCTTCTACACATTCAACCAGCACCAAACAATGGTACCCATGGTAGTTTAAACCATCTTCTGAAGGTGCCTTTTTATGAGCCATCCCACACAGAGGAAGTGTCCCAGCTTTCTGTGTGTGGCTTTACTGTTCCGTTGCCCACAGATACTCTAGATTGTTCCTGCCGTCAGCTACAAAACGTGAGTAATAACTCATGTAACTCTAAGAATGTAAACGGTGAGCTGATCTATAAGCAAGGTAGCTAACAATGAGTTTTGTGTTAGGCCTGGATATTTACTAAATAAATGTTCATGGGTTCATCCAGAAATGAGAAACACATCATAAGATTAAGTATGTGAATTTGCTTTGTAAACTGGAAAGCACTATTTGGAAGTTGTTAATTCTTTTATGAGCTAACTGTCCATAACCATTTGAAACAGTAGAATCTTGAAGCTCTCTTTGTTTTCCCTCACAAACCATCTCTCTTACAGCATAAGAATCAGAGGGCCATGGATGGTTATTTAGAGCAGAAATAACTGGGAGGGTGCAGGGGTTGTGATCTGGTGTCAGGCACAGTCACTAGGCTAGGTGCTGTGAGTCTACTCAGCAAAAAGCCCAGCATTCCTTAGGTAATAATGAAAGACCTTTTTCAGGCAATGCTTGGAGGCTGGCTGACTAATAGTATTGGGAAGTTCATTGTAGTGGGTAGAGTAACCTGCTGAGTTCAGGGGCAAAGACCATGAACTTTCTGCAAGGTGACTTTATGCTAGGTGAGTTTCCAGTGTGAGTAGACCCCGCCGCCCTCCACCCACAGCAAGGAGTCAGCACAGGAGCCCAAGGTGCAAGCACGGATCCTACCTGTGAGAATTACAGCACATGGGTGGGGCTCTGATTTCAGAAAGTAGTCGGAGCCCAGTTATCAGGAGTCTATGAAGCTCCAACTAATGTCAGGGAGCACTCGATGCCAAGTTCCAGATGTAGTCATAGAGCTGAATAAACTGCCTGCTCCTTTGGGTGGGAATTATTCCTGATAGCCAGGAGTCTGCAAAGTCTTCACATTCTGTAATCCTCAGAATAACATCACACCACATAAATACATACATACATACATACATACATAAATACATAAATAACCAACAAAAAGAGGCTTCGAGGGGCAAAAACCCAGTCAAGCTTCCCAATTAAAAACAAACACCCAGCAAACATCAGAGTAAAAGTGCCAGTTTCCTACCTCCTGTTCCAGATAACCTCATCAGAACTGCCATAATAAAACATTACAGAGTTAGTGCTTTAGTCTCCATTTTAAAGACAAGGAGGGCTCAGAGAAGTGAGATAAATTACCCAAGGTCAGAGAAGCTTGTTCTACCTAACTGTGAGGCCAGTTCTCCTCGGTCAAGAATGCCCCTTGCTATCACAAGTGTGGTCCCAGGATGAGCACCTGCATCACTCGCTGGCTGGTTAAAGATTGAGGATCTCAGGCCCACTGGGCTCGGGAGTGGTGAATCATAATCTGTATTTGAATAAGGCCCTCTAACAAGCTGTGTGCAGATTAAAGACTGAGAAGCCTGGGGGCGTGGTTGTCCCAGTAGAGTGGTGGATTCCAGTGGTGGTCAGGATGCTTTGCCCCTTATCAGTTATATCATTGCAAACTCCCACACAAAAGTATTCCAAGGAATAACACTATATTTCTGAGTAGTGGCAGAAGTGAAATTTAAACTAGTCTGGCTTCTTTGTTCAACAGTAAAATATTCATGTGATTACTACAGAAATAATCTTGATCGCCTTTTAAAACAGGTTATTGCCTTGACTTACCTCCTCCCCCTCCCACATTCTCTTGCAGAACGCTGCTGTAGAACAGGTGAATCAAATGCTAAATCTCACTCAGGATGAAAGTAAGTCAATAGAATACATGTTAAGTCCTTGATGTTTAGGCCTAACAAAATACGATATTGCCTTTTTGGAATTCTTCAAAATAAGCTCACAGGGACTTTTGCTCATAAAGATTTTATTGCCAATGTAAGGAGGAGAATCAAATAAACCCAGAATTACTAACGATGATAGCAAGCAAGTGCGAGGTAGTTGCAGTGGTTCTGAGAACACTACAGGCTCCCTGAAGAGGCAGTGTGTCGTCCACAGGCCCCTACTCCCCTTCTCAGATGGGAACCGGCCAAACTGCGTGGGTTAGTCCTCCTTGTACTGCTTGCTGGCTGTGTGCCCTGGGCCAAGTTATTGAACCTCTCTGTACCTCAGTCTTCTCATCTGTAACAAAGATATCCACCTCACATAGTAATAAAGGCTAAAAGTATTAATCCATGGAAAGAATTTAAAATAGTGCCTGACCTAAAGCAGTATTTTATTACCCATTGTCTTTTAAGTATTCTTGTATTAGACTCACTAGGCCCATTTCATCATTTATAATAAAATGGAGAAATCTGCTCTGTAGAGTTGATATGAAGATGAAATGAGTCAATACATGTGCGCACTCAAAAGAGTGCCTGGCACACAATAAGAGCTCAGTAAGCGTGTTTGCTGTTTGATACGCTGTTGGGTGTTATTCCGTGGCACAAATACCCCACAGGTTTTTAACTATCAATAACTGATGAATGTTTAGATTATAATGGCAAATAAATGAAAATAAATACATTAGGACATACCTATTATGAAATTCCAGTATCTTTCCTATGATAATTATTGAAGTAGGTCATCTTTGTTATAAAGTTTGTACTTTTGATTTTGAGGTTTTAGCTATTCAAGTATGTCCCAAAAGCTGTTAATTGCTTGGCCAAATTATGTATCTAAGTCTTAGTTTTGTAATCTGTAGAATGGAACAATAACATCTATCTCATAGAGTTGTTTTAAGTATCAAAAGAGTTTAAATATGTAAAATATTTATCAGAGTACCTGACATATAAGTCATCCGAGAATGGTACTTATTATGCATAGAAAGATTTCCTAATTTCACAAACATTTTAATTTTGTTGTTTTTATTTTAGTAACAGCTACAGAGAAACTAAATTTGCCATATGGGAGGCCCAGGGTCATGCAGAAGAACAAGGAACACTGTCTCCTTTACCACCGGGAGTATATCAGTGGGTTTGGAGAAGCTATCAGGATGCCCATGTGGAGCTCATATACAGTCCCCAGACCCGTAAGTTCCTGTGTCCACTGGTCTAACCAAGTTGGGAAGAAACTGTAGTTCTCTAATATTCTAAGATTTGGATTTTGATTTTGGGTAGAGGCCCCAAAGGGATCTCACTGGCCTGTGTCTTATAACACAATGCCCCAGGTATTGCTTAAAGGAAGTTATAGGTGCTGTGTGGGTGCAAAGAAAGAACACATTGTGTTGTGCCTGGAGAAATATTCAGAGGCCAATTGGCCAATTGGTAAGGCAGTTAGAAAAGAAGATTTTAAACAGGCAACAGGAAGTACAGAGACACATTATTCATTTGGTATATTTTAGGTACAGGGTGGGGTGAAAGTAGTTTACAGTTTTTTCTATGGGAAATAATATAATAATTAATAAATAATAATATAAGAATAAACTGTTTTGTGTACTCATAAGTGTAAACCTACTTTTTGCTCCACCCTGTATATGGTGGGTGTACCTAGAAGGTGACGGTAACTAGATTATAACAACCTTTGTATTTATTTGATTATTTAATAAATACTTTACTACCTGCTATGGTAGGCACAAGGAACACCTTGTGAATAAGAGGCAGTTCTTCCCTGAAGGATCTAGTGCTCTGGTAGGTCAGGTTAGGCTCACATGCGCAGGTGTGCTATGCCACAGATCTCTCCAGACCAAGATCGAGAATCCAGTGGTGTAAATCCTCTTCTCTCTTCACTCTCTAAGAAGCTCTTTTTCAGTTAAAGGACAGGGACATTTGTCTACCATAAGAAAGAAAATACTAGATCTCTAACTCACACCATACACTAAATTAAATTGCTGGTAGATTTATAGACCTAAATGTGAATAGCAAACCTGTTTTCCTTTGTGCATATCTTTATAACCTTGAGCTAGAGAAGGATTTCTTAAGATACATAACAACAACAACAACAACAACAAAAACAACCCGAAGACAACCAATTAATTTGACTATATTAATGTGTGACAAAAAAGACAAAGTTATCAAGGGGACAATACATTTGTGTTGCATATAAGAAACAAAATGATGATCCATAATAATAATTAGGATCTAGAATAGCTAATAAATTTCTACCAATGAACAAAAGAAATGACACGTATCTCAGTTAATAAAGGAGCAAAGGATATGAGCCAGGTGACTAAACCTCATTAGTAATCAGAAAAATGTAAACTAAAGCAAATGTCAGAATCTGCCAAAAGTTTAGTTCCAACACTCTTAGGGCAACTGTGGTTTCATTTAATATATCCCCAGCAACCCCACTGGAGTTGCCCAGTACATGTTTAAGGAATGAACACATTGCTAAATTAATCTCAACTATTATTTTTAAAGACTTAAAGACAAAGCAGTACTTTCAACAGTAATCAGGAAGCTGTTTTTATAGAGAAATGCTTAGTATTTTTGGATTCAAAGATTCCGATGACAAACCTCAACCTGTTACTGTTCTTTTATGGAAAGGAAGGGATTGGTTGTATCTGGCTTATTTACTCTCATTCCAATTCAAGATTTTTGGAGAAAGTGAGCATGGTCTCCCACTCCTAGGAAGAGCTTTGGTGTGTTCTGAAAGCCACCTGTGCTGCCATCAATGGTTTGATCGTGGTCAGTGGAAGAAGAGCACTAATGTTGATTTCCAATGTGGGCAAATATTTTACAGTTACCTGAGTTTATATGAATGGTTAATGGTGAAGGGGTTTGGGATTGGCCTCTCTAAGATATACTGATTTAGATGTGAATTATTTTGAGCTGAAGGCAATAGAGACCCTGTAGGCTTATGAGAAATGTTTAGCTCTCCCTTAAAGAACTTAAATTAGGGGTGCTGCCCATAATAAGAGTTGTCACCAGAAATAACTTTTTATGACCTATCTATAGAGCAGGGCAAACTTGTAATTACCGAACATCTGTACTTACCATTCTGCAAATGACCTCCCTCCCCTATTAAGCCCCAAAGTGACTTATCTCATCCTTAGCTCAGAATGCCATATATACCTCATTTTTCCTTTCTGACTCTGAACCTAAAAAAATCCCAGAATTTATTTATAAAAAATTGTGTATTTATTCTTATATGTTTAAACTTCAGTCATCTTCAAAGTACTCTCCATTTGATGCAATACACCTATCAAGACACTTTTTCCACTACTCAAAACAGTTTTTCAACGTATTGATGTTGATACCTTTTAATGCTTCTGCTGGTTTTTGTTTCACCCCTTTCACGCCAGCAAAATGTTTCCCTTTGAGGCCTTTTTTCATCCCAAGAAACAACAACAAAAAAGTCACTCGGGGAGATTGGGTGAATAGGGAAGGTGGGGCATGGGGGTCATGATGTTTTTGATCAAAAATTGCTGAACACTCAGTGTGGTGTGGGCAGGTGTGCTTGTAAATCACCCATTATGAAATGGGAAAACATGTTGAATCTTCAAAAAGAGTCACTAAAGCTGAACACATTCTCTCACAACAATACCAGCTGGTGCATTGGTACAGATGGGTTCCTGGAACACTCACCTAGTGGGAGAAGCCTGTACTACAAAGGGCTTACCCTCCAGAAAATAATTCTATTTGGGGAGGGTCCCCCTAGTATGGGGGGTTCCCATAAGTATGTAACTAAATTTGGTTATCTTCTCTAGTTAATCTGTCTCATGTAGATTAGAGCAGCTGAAAGACCCTAGAAGGGTAGAGAAAAGTTTCTCCCTGACAATGGAAACATCACTTTCCATAATATGCACAATATTCAGCTGTTCGTGATTTTCTTCAACATACTGTGAAACACACTGTGAAGCATACTGGGAAACAACAATATGACGTTATTTATTCCCTAAAATAATAGCTATTTGTTTTTGCTTTTGATAGGGGCGGTATATTCAAAGTCATTCTTACTATTCAGTTCTGTATTTTGAAAAGTCCAGACGCCAGGGATCATGTGGAATGGTTATGGTTTTAATACTTTCCCCTGCTGTCTTGCATTTCTGAATTTCTGTGAGTTTTAGAGGAAACTAAGGGTGGAGAGATTTTAAGTGGACTCAGACTAGGAGTTTTGTACAATTCTTTTTTGTTGTTGTTTTAAAACTAGCTTCTTTGTTACCAAAAGTTCCTGTCCACAGAACTACTTGTGTATTTCTCCCTACATGTGACAGGATGGAATTCTAGCAATTTTCTGCTTTCTAATTCAGAAATTACTCTGTTAGTATGTTGTGGCTCAAGAAAATTACATACAAGGATGTTCTGAGATTCACATAAAAATGTTGTATATCAACTCTGTGTTTGAAAAATCAGACTTTAAATAAGCACTTTTTGGAACATGGGTCTAACTGGCTTATGCCTTTAAGTTTTGTGGAGCTTTAGTTTTCTGGTGATTTTGGTGGATTTTTCTTTCTTTTTCTTTTTTCTAATTAAAATCTTTTCCTTCTTTTTTCTTTTTTTTTAATTATTGTTTTTCAATTACAGTTGTCCCTATTTTCCACCAGTTACTCTCCTTCACCCTACCCACCCTCATGTCCCAAATGGGTCTTCCTAATTGTTGTTGTTGTTCTTATTATCTCAGAAGCAGTTCTGGGAAAATCGTGGTTTGATGTCATGGTTCTCTAGCTGCTCAGAAACCAAGGTTATCAAGATTGTATTAAGATTGATCAGGCTGTACATGTGTTTTGCTTCTGGGCCAACTCAGTAGGAAGATGTGAACTGTTTTTTTCTGTTGCTAGGTGAAAAATTGAAAATTAACATAAAGAATTATGATTGTTATTTAGAATCTATACTTTACAAATTTAATGTAAAATCAAAGAATTTTTCAGAGAAGAAAATCTAACCCACTTTAAGAAAAGTATCTCTTTCTCTCTTTATATATATATATATATTTTAAAGATTTTATTTATTTATTTTTAGAGAGAGGGGAAGGGAGGAAGGAAGAGAAGGAGAGAAACATCGAGCAGTTGCCTCTCACACACCCCAACCAGGGACCTAGCCTGCAACCTAGGCATGTGCCCCAAAAGAGAATGAAACCAGCAACCCTTTGGTTTTCAGTCTGTCACTCAATCCACTGAGACACACCAGCCAGGGAGTTTTTATTTATTTATTTTCCAGGGGAGATATATTTATTTTTTTAATATATTTTATTGACTATGCTATTACAGTTGCCCCATTTTTTCCTCCCTTTTATTCCCCTCCACTCTGCACTCCCCCTACCAGCATTTCCCCCCTTTAGTTCATGTCCATGGATCATACATATACCTTCTTTGGCTTCTCCATTTCCTGTACTATTCTTAACCTCCCCCCTGCCTCTTTTGTACCTACAATTTATGCTTCTTTTTTTTAAGATTTTATTTATTTATCTTTAGAGGGGAAGGGAAGGAGAGAGGGAGAGAAACATCAATGTATGGTTGCCTCTCGTGTGTCCCCTGCTGGGAACTGGCCTGCAACCCAGGCATGTGCCCCGACTGGGAATCGAACCGCGATAATCTGGTTCGCAGGCCCATGCTCAATCCACTGAGCTACACCAGCCAGGGCCAATTTATGCTTCTTATTCCCTGTACCTTTTCCCCTCTTTCTCCTCCCTCCCTCTCTTCACTGACAACCCTCCATGTGATCTCCATTTCTCTGGTTCTGTTCCTGTTCTAGTTGTTTGCTTAGTTTGTGTTTGTTTTTATTTTTGTTTTGTTGTTGATAGTTGTGAGTTTGTTGTCATTTTGCTGTTCATAGTTTTTCATCTTCTTTTCCTTACATAGGCCCCTTTAACATTTCATATAATAAGGGATTGGTGATGATGAACTCCTTGAATTTGATCTTATCTGAGAAGCACTTTATCAGCCTTTCTATTCTAAATGATAGTTTTGCTGGATGGAATAATCTTGGATGTAGGTCCTTGCCTTTCATGAATTCAAATACTTCTCTCCAGCCCCTTTTTGCCTGCATGGTTTCTTTTGAGAAATCAGCTGACAGTCTTATGGGCACTCCTTTGTAGGTAACTGTCTCTTTTTCTGTTGCTGCTTTTAAGATTCTCTTCTTATCCATAATCTTGGATAATGTAATTATGATGTGCCTTGGCATGTGCTTCCTTGGGTCCAACTTCTTTGGGAGACTCTGAGCTTCCTGAAAGTATATTTCCTTTGCCAGATTGGAGACATTCTCATTTATTATTTTTTCAAATACATTTTCCATTTCTTCCTCTTCCTCTTCTCCTTCTGGCACCCCATGATTAGAATGTTGGGATGTTTAAAGTTGTCCTGAAGGTTCCTAAGCCTCTACTCATTTTTTGAATTCTTGTTTCTTTATTTTGCTCTGGTTGAATGTTTATTTCTTCCTTCTGCTCCAAATTGTTGACTTGAGTCCTGGTTTCCTTCAGGGCATCTTTATTTACATTTATACAAATGTCTCCTGTAAAGGAGACATTTATTAAATTTTTTATTACATTTTTTGAAATTTCTTTGTTTCTAAAGCTTGTTAGCGCCAATAAATTATTATCTGATTGTGTTCTTTAAAAACTAGAAACATTATTGTGTGTTGTAAATGTTTTTATGTTTAACTGTAAATAATATTTTCCCTATAGAAAAACATTACATCACATGACCAGAAAAATATCTCAAAAGCACATAGTTTTATTATCCTTCCATAAGGTGGGATCATAACTATCCAATCTTTAACAATCTTTAGCTTTTACATTTGGTCTACTGGTAAAGAGAGTCCATAACTTCACTATAAATAATTGCATTCCCTGTTCAAGTTTTATTTTATCCCCAGGCTGACTAGCAATGAGAGCATCTCACTTTCCTGTCTATGCTCTTTATTTACTTCTCTTGAAGAATTTTGAGAGTTAGAAAATTGAGATCTTATGCATGTCTAAGTGCTATTTATTTTTTTTCTTAATTCTCTATCACCTGGCTTAAAAAACTTTAAGGAATTGTGAAAAGATAGCAAGTTTGGAGCTGTTTATGAATGTGTAGGGGGTGGGGGTATAGAGTAGGTAAGTGGCCCAGGACTCAGAAAAGATCTGACCTTACCTCCCCTCCAATCCTTCTAAAGGCTAATCTTACCTTTGTAAAGAAGCCCACATCCTGTCTTTTTTAATGATGTGTTTCTTATATTTAAGGGCTTAAGTTTGGTATAGAAGAAACAAGATTTTTAGTTAGGACAAAACACGCAACCTCCTTTTTTAGTACTTTCTGGCTAATACCATCCTGGTCCATTTCCCTAATCTAAAGTCTATGCCACTTTGAGAAATTAGTAAACATTTTGCTCAGCTAATTTCTCGAGTCCAGCTCTCACAGCCGCAGTCTGGTAGTCTCTGGTTGTCAGCTCATAACTGAATGGCGAAGCCCTGAGCTGCATGGCTGGGGCTTGTCAGCTGGCAGGCTTTGCTAGAGGTCAATCAGGATGAGATGCAGACATTGTATTGGGGGATCCCACATGTAAGTATCTAGTTTTCCTTTCAAGCTGGTTTTCTAAAAATGGACATTTCTAATCTGACACATGGCATAAGATTGGCAGGCTACGGGGGACAATGAGATCGGGAGGGATCTTAGATTTTTATTTAATTCCACTGTCTTCAATATGGTGCACCTGCTCTCTGGGGTGTCTTGTGTCCTTTAGTCTGATCATCCTTCTGATTCAACCTCTCCAGTGAGTGAAGATCCTGCTTAGCCTGTTTTACAGACTTTCAACCTATCCTTGCCAGCCAGCCCTATACGCATCCCCTGTCTTTAAGAGACATCAGGTTCCACCTTGGGGCCCTGAAGTAGGAGTCGGCTTCTTTGTGCTTTCCCCAACTATAGACTTTTAGTTGTAAGCATACTCTGGTCTGCTAAGTCAGGTTGCACCTGAAAACAAATATGTTTATCTAATTTCCACTTCTGAAAGTTTCTCATCATCCCTCACGTATCCTTCTCATTACTGTGTTTTTAATAGGATTTCAGAAGGAAGCAGAGATAGTGGTTCAAAGAAGTTGAGAGGTCTACTCACCTTCACTATAGTGTTTTCCATCCGTTCTGTTGCAGTGCATTTAGGGGGTCCATTCTCTGTTTGGCTTTCCCTAGACTTCCTTATCTTCATCTCCTATATATTCTACATCTCACGATGGTATTCTCGGTCTTATGAATATAGCACAAGTGTACATTGCATTCTCCTTTGTGAACTAATTTTTTATATTTATTTATATATTTTCCCCAGCTTTATTGAGGTATTACTGGCTTATAACATTGTATAAGTTTGAAGTGTTCAATGTGAGTATTTGATAAAATGATTACCACATACAGAGCTAATTTTGGCTTTTAGTGCAATGCAGTAAGTAGAAGAAGACATTATAATTTAATATTCTTCTTTGTAAATTATAAAATTTGTTAAGAAATATATACATTGGCCCTGGCTGGTGTAGCTCAGTGGATTGAGCATGGGCCTGCGAACCAGATTATCGTGGTTCGATTCCCAGTCGGGGTACATGCCTGGGTTGCAGGCCAGTTCCCAGCAGGGGACTCATGAGAGGCAACCACACACTGATATTTCTCTCCTTCTCTCCTTCCCTTCCTCTCTAAAGATAAATAAATAAAATCTTTAAAAAAAAGAAACATATACATTGTAGGCAGCTGAGGGCATTTAAATCAAAATCTCTGGAACAAAATACACATGAATACCTAACATTCCTTATTCATGATTATATGCTAATATAATGATAATTTAATACTATATTATCTTAAATGGTGGGGTTAGATAGCACATTTATAGGATGCCTACTAGTTAATAAATTATGGTGTTAGTTTTAAAATAGAGTTACAAAGAAAATTAATTTTAAAATTCTTGTATTTCGTGATGAATGAAGCATAGCAAAAATCTATTAAAATCCCCAAATAAGTAAATTTAGACAACTTACAGCTTCTTTGAATTAATCTTAGGTTCATTAGAAGTTCTTGCCCAACTGAAGAAAAACATCCTTAGTTTGACATGTATTTTTTAAGTTTATATTTTATTTCCAACTTTTATTTGCTAGTACAACATAAACCACCACCTAAAGTTAGAGCCTGAAAAGGATTTTGGTTTTTAGCAGCAACTCCCATAATTCTTCTGCTCTCAATTCAGGTTTTATACTGCAAATATTTCCTTCCAAAGTGTATTTGATTTGCCCTCCTGGTGTCCCTAACCAGAAAGGAGCCACGGAAGAAAACATTGCTGAAGACATCCATTTTCATTGCTTGCGTAGATCTGATTCACTAAGAAAATAGGAAAAGGTTAAGTGAAAAACATTCTAGGGAAGTTACAAACCATATAAGGTGATGGGTGAGCCACAACTGTGGGCGAATTTTTTTTTTCTTTTCTCTCTTTCAACAGGGAGACACATCGCCTCTTCCTCCCACTGTCCCAGACTGTCTGCGGGCTGATGTCAGGGTTGCTCCTTCTGAGAGCCAAAAATGTTCCTTCTATTTAGCACACCAGAATATCACCCACGGCTTCCTCTATCCTCCTGGTTAGTATAACTCTTTTTTAGAGCAGCAGCTTAGAAAGCTCTCATCAGCTGGATGTGGGCATGTGCCTTAAACATATACTCACCAGCGAAACTATCTGCTTGGGCTGAACTAGCTGGCCAGCGGGCTTCCAGTGGTTGTGGGCTGGCCTGAAGCAGCGGGACAGCTATAATAAAGACTAATAAATTTTGCAGGGAGAACCACACATCAGCTCTAATGTGGCCCAGATGTTCAGAGAGTTTGATGGGTTTAAGTTTAATTTTAAAAACTGAATATTCTTTGGAGAGGGTCATGATCATCTAAAAAAAAACATTTTTTCTGGCTGCTGCCCATATAAGGACGATATTGAAGATGCAGCTGTGCTCATGAAGAGGAATCCAGCTGGAATTCAGGCCTCTCACTCACGCTGTGTATCCAACAATTTTAAACTGTGGAATAAGCAGCCGAATGAACTTTAAGTCGTTTTTAAAAAGCATCTCTAATGGGATCATGCAGAAGCCAGTGTGATTTTTTAAAAACTCATCTCTCTTCCCTATTCAGCAGGAAGAGCCATTGTCATTAACTCACCTGTGAGATTTTTCAGCAATTTCAGCCTCTGAGGATGGGTTTACTCCTGATGTTTGGCTTCATTTTCCTGGGAGCCATGACCAAAGAGGTCAATTTAGAAATTTGTGATTTAAAGATTCTGAGATTTATAGTTGGGGAAGTGGGGAGGAAGGCTTAATGACAGCAAATAGCATTACGTATAATGATTTTATAAACTTCTACACTAGAAGTTCACTTCTAAGAAAACTTCTTACATTACTACATTAAACTACATTAAAAATAAACTTCTAAGTTTACATTTGCATTACTTGTAAATAGGATAAATTGATATGTCTTATTAAAATATCTATCTAGAGACAATTAGAACTACCAAATTTATGCAAACTTTAAATACTTGTGGCAATTTATTAATAAACAATTTTAAATTGACATATAAAATTATACATGTTAAGCCACAGCATATCAGTTGGTACATATATATGTTTGCCTCAACGAAGAAATGAAATTATAATAAAGAGCTTGTCTAAAAACATTAAGGATAAAATGAAACTTTCTTCTAACTTTCCACTATATATCCTGTTAAAAATTTCATCATAAACTAATTCTTGTTTTTTCTCTGAAAAATGAGTAGTGTTATATTGCACCCCACTCCCCCCAAACTTTCAGGGCTTAGTTTAAAGAGTAGAAAAGCCTTTCTGGGGATCTAAGGACCGTGAATACCATGTGGAATCTGAGGTTAAAAACCAACTTCTATTTTCCTTGCCTTTTGGGACCCACCCATTAATGTTTTATTTAAGTTTTAGTTAAGATACCTAAGGGTAGTTTAAATATAAAAAAGCATTATAATACACATCTGTAGGCTCGCAGCTCTTAATCCTCACAGTCCTTCCATGAGATACACGCCATGAGACAAATGAAGCAGAGGGCCGGAGCACTTTGCTCAGTGGGTCGGCCGGCAGGCAGGAGCTGCGGTTCCAGAGCACATACACCCAGCACCCGGTGTGCCTCGCGGCACGTCCGTGAGTCCTCGGAGACGAGCATCTGCAGTGTCGTCAGCAGTCTTCGCTGAGTTAAAACTCGCTTTCTCCAGAAAATGTTTTGGAAGAATTTTTTAGAATAGCATTACTACCCTGTGGACATTCAATAACTGTGTGTTCCTATTGGTGTCATACGTATTTCCTAGAGTTGATGTGACAGACTGGTGGCCTTAAAACAACAGAAAAGCGTTCTCTCGCAGTTCTGGAGGCCAGAAGGCAGAGATCACGGTGTTGGCAGGGCCATGCTCCCTCTGAAGGAGAGACTATAGAGGGGAGTTCTTCCTACCTCTTCCAGCTCCCGGGGGCTCCAGGTGTTGCAAGGCGTGCAGCCGCAGCACCGTGATCTCTCCGTAACGCTGCTGCATTCCCGATGGCCCCTGTTGTACAGGACTTAGTGTTTTTGTTACTACTATTAATTTACATTAGAATGTAATGGTACTTTGCCTAGTATGTAGTATGTCATATTTTCTCTTATAGCTGTGTATAATAAAATTTATTTATTTTTCAGCAAGTAATAGAACTTCTGATAGTCAATATGATGCTTTGCTTACAAGTAATTTGGTCCCTATGTATGAAGCATTCAAAAGTAAGTATATATTTAGATTATTAATTTAAAAATACCTAAGTGACTCTATAACCTTACTAACTAACCACATCTTTTATTGCAAATTATTCCTATTGAGTTGTCTCATTTTAATGTTTTAAATACAGGAAAAGGAAAGATCTCAGACATAATTTCTTTTTAACTTACTTCATCTTTAGGTGACTTGTTTCTAGAGTTTTGATCATTTGTTTTTTAACCTAACTTAACTGTAAAGAGCTATTCAAAAAATAAAATTTTACTGATACTCACCATAAGTAAATGAAAGGTGTTTATCCCTAGAGTTGTAAGGCCATATGTATGGTCTGACCATTTTTTTTTATACTCACTGTTCTGAAAGCAACTCAACTCTGGGGAGAAATTTGGAGACATATTTCATTGTAGTTTCAAGACTGTACTACATTCTCAATAGAAAGCTGTCATCAGTGTGGTTATTCATTTTCATTGCATGGACTATTTTGCAGAATAACCCAATTGCCACTGATAATTATTGAAGCAGAATTTGATGCTATTTAAATATACCTGTCTATAATAAAAAATATTTTCGTGTTCCATAGGAGCATTTTTAACATGTTATTTTTTATTTTTAGAAATATGGGATTATTTCCACAGTGTTCTTCTTGTAGCACATGCCATGGAAAGAAATGGAGTAAATGTTGTTAGTGGGCCAGTATTTGACTATAATTATGATGGTCATTTTGATGATCCAAGTGAAATTACAGAGTAAGTAATTTGCAACCAAATGGAATTTTTAATTTAGCAATTAGGTACCATGAGGGGAAGCCTCAATATTTTAAATAAAAGCTCAGTATTCTAAATATTACATAGTATATTTATATAAGGATATCATTGTTGACTTTTTAAACAAATCACTCTAAATATTTAGCAAAAATTGAAACTAATGGGTGAAGAAATAATGATGTCTAGGAAAGGTTTAGCAAAATTTTATTAGGAAAATTTCTAAACTAATGGGCAAAGGAAAAAAATGTAATTTTGTAAAAGTTAGAGAGATGGGGAAGACACTGTACCAGTCTGGCAATAAATTAAAAAAAAAAGTAGTGACAATTTATATTATTCTCTAATAGTGGATGATTTATAAAAGTATCTCTCAGGAGCAAGTGTAGGCTTCATGTCAAAAACTAGTCCTTTGCCTTGGCTGGTGTAGCTCAGTGGATTGAGCGTGGGCTGTGAGCCAAAGGGTTGCCAGTTCGATTCCCAGTCAGGGCATATGCCTGGGTTGTGGGCCAGGTCCCCAGTGGGGGCCATGTAAGAGGCAACCACACATTGATGTTTCTCTCCCTCTCTTTCTCCTTCCCTTCCCCTTTTTCTCTAAAAAAATAAAATAAAATAAAAATAGTGCTTTACTACATTTAAAATTTTTTTCATTTATTTTATTTTATTTTTTTATTTAATTATTGTTCAAGTACAGTTTTCTGTCTTTTACTCCCATCCTACCCCACCCCTCCAGTGCTCCCCACCTCCCTCCATTTTTGTACTAAACCTAGTCATAACAGAATTACCTTTGAACACAGCGCAGAGGAATAGAGAGATTTAAAAATATCATCTATGATTTCTTTGTTATCAAAATGTATAAAGGGCCAAACTAAACAATTGTATTGTCTAAGCCTAGTTTGCACAATTAAAACAATAATTTCTACCTATACCTTCTGATAAAGTAACATATATAACTACTAAGTGTGTGGCCCATTTCTGTGTTGGTTTTTTTTTTAAGATTTTATTTATTTATCTTTAGAGGGGAAGGGAAGGAAAGAAGGAGAGAAATATCAATGTATGGTTGCCTCTCATGAGTCCTCTGCTGGGAACTGGCCTGCAACCCAGGCATGTGCCCTGACTGGGAATCGAACCACGATTGTGTGGTTTGCAGGCCCATGCTCAGTCCACTGAGCTATACCAGCCAGGGCTCCATTTCTATTTTGTTTTTCCTATCCTTATTTCAGTGTTTATTAGTCCTATATTCCACCATTTAATAATTCTGCAAATACTTTGATAGCACCTTTCTACTTGCAGGTACTTTTCTAAGCACTTGCATATATTTCATTTGATGTATAGAACATCCCTATATTAGATTCATTAACCCCATTTAGAGATGAAGAAACTGAAGGACAGAGAGATTAGCTAACTTGCTTGCATTCTGCAACAAGTAAGCAGTAAAGTCAGACAGTCTACTACAGAGTCCATGCAGAAATTCTAAGTCACAATAATATATTACTACTTATACAAGCTCACATATATTCCTTTTAGAGGACTCATACTGATAGCTTAACTCTATTCTGCACTTAAAACTTTCAAAAACACTTTCATGTTTGTTGTTTGAAAATAGTGACTGTCATATCAGTTTTATAGATTTCCTCCCATGTGTACACTGTGAAGTTGGTACATAGGATCAGCGCCATGTTAAGTCGAATAAACTTAGTAAGTCCTGGAATATTAGAGGATTAGAGTACATGCGAACATGCACTGGGAGTGGGTAGCTAGGTTTGGAACATGGGCTTCTTTCTCAGACCCTGTTCTTAGAAAATGTCACTGTGAAGTATAGACTCAATAAAACTAAGAAACGAGGCATAGGAGCATGTTCTACTTTGCTTTGTATTCTAATATTTTCCCATAATGTTTAAATAACCAAGTGTGGACTCCTATAAATCTCTGGCTCATCGACATCTAAAAGTATGTGATAATGTTTTTGTACTTTCTATTGTATTATACTTTTACCTTGGCATTCCTTGAAAAAAATATTAAAATATTTATAATCTTCAGAAGTAAATATATAATAACATCAAATTCTCTCGATTATGTTTTTAGGTACGTAGTCAACAACAGCGTCCCCATCCCGACACACTACTTTGTGGTGCTGACTAGTTGTAAAAATGAGAGTTACACCCCTGACGCCTGCCCTGGGTGGCTGGACGTCCTCCCCTTCATCATCCCTCACCGCCCTACCAACTTGGAGAGCTGCCCTGTGAGTATGTTCCCGGAGAGTCCTTGGGACCTGAGAAGATGATTAGTTGGAGCTCATCTGGGCTCTCATAACAGTCGCTCCGACTACAACAATATGTTTTTTAGGTGTTTCATGGGTAGAGTTGTACTAAAAATAACTCCATTTGAAAACTTTTTTGTAGCTTATTGATCTTTATGTAATTAATAACAATTTAAACATATATGTGCCTCCATGAACAGGTGTTTATATATGTACATCTTATGCATTTTATTTGTACATTTTATTCATGCTTACTAATAAGGGAAAAGATGGCATCTCATTAATATTTTGATTCTGGACGCAAACTTTAAGGTTTGAAATATGAAAACTTCATCAACTTGAAACACAGGGTTTAAAGTTAAAAATATATACAAAAATATAAATACACAAAATAAGTTAGTTTAAGTAACATTACTTTTCTAACATCATGCATTAGTCTACTTCAAAGTCTTTTTGATCAAGGCAAATTATATGTAAATAGTTACCTCATCTTGGATATAAGTTCTTTATACAAGAAAATATGTATTCCGATAACTGGGCTTTACTGAAGTTAATAACAAATATATTGAGCACTTACTAAGTACAGTTATAATAGAAACTTTTTAGAATGCACAAAAGAGGAAAACATTGTCTCTGTCCTCAGAGTTCACATGTAACTTTGATGTATAAATGAGATACATAAATAAAATATAAACATATATAAATAAAATATACTCACAGAAAATTAGTATGAATGAAATATGAACATGTAAATGAGTCAGTTGTTAATAAAATAATTATTTTTCAAATTAACTAGTAAGCAAAGTCATCAAGTTTAATTGCCATATAAAGATTTAGTGTTTCAAATTCAAAACACATTTGGCTGGAGAAATAAAAAAAGTTTTTATAAATTGTGGTAAGAGTAAGAAGGGCAGAGTTTGACAGATTAAGAGGATTAGGATGACTCTTCCAAGGAGGGAGTAAAGAATGGAGAGGATTTGGTAATTTATTGGATGCAAGAGCCAAAAGAAAAACGAGAGAGACTTAAAGATGAGTCAGAGATTTGAAATGTAGATTATTAAGAAAAATAAAGAGCAGTTAGGAATGAGAAGTATTTGGGCAGGTAGATAGGATAATTAAGTTCAGGGATGTCCAGTTTGTAGAAATGGAAGTCACATTGGTTATTAGAGACTGGCAATTAAAGCTTAGGTTCTAGGCCAGATCAGGATTCATTTCTGTTCTTTTAGGTTTTTACCACATAACTGCCTTCACATATACATCAGACATGAATCTAATCAAAAAGGGGCTCGTAAGTCTTGCACTTACAAGCCTAATAAATCAGAATAAGAGATAAGTGGCACAAAGTGGGACAGACCAAATTGCTGTAGGGTTTCAAAGAAAAAATACTTCTTGGTAGGGAAGGTGACATTTTACAAGGTCTCGAAGATAGGATTTTAGCTAGAGTGTTTGAATGGTCTTTTAGTGACTAACGACAGAGGACAAAGGTTAGAAGCTGCAAGGTGGGTCACTCACAGTCCAAGAGTGAGAAAGACTTTCTTAAAAAAATGCTCTCAGAAAATGCTGTCTAGTTGAATCTCTTCCTACTTTTCTCATCAGAATTTTATTTAGTTGAGACAAGGTTAAGCCATCACTCTTCACTTCCTCTTCCGGTGGCAGACATTGGTGACTGATAGAAAGATGGTGGTGCTTTTTACCCCTGAATCTGGAGTAGACAGTTGTTTATCACAGGGCTTCTAGGTAGCCAGTATGGATTGATTAGAATGGGTGTGCAAAGAAGAACCTATTTGCTCTCCCTGGTCTAGGCCTTTATTGCCTTCTATTAGTACTTCTGAAAGTCAATCTTAAGTAGCTTAATTGTCTTCTGCCTTCCTTCCCTTCCTTTATCTCTGTACAGCACTACTAACTTACTTAAATTTTAGTTTTTTATTATCATGTATTTTCTAATCCACAAACTTTGATTATCTACCTCAAGTAAAAAAACAAAACACAAATGAACACAAATCTTCCAGCCTGTACACAATTTACCTTCAATTGACTCTTTCAGACCCAAGTTCTGGGCCAGCAAAAGTCCTTGAAATTTCTTAAACTTGAGTTTCCCTAATCTGACATCATTGCTCATGCTCTTCTCTCCTCTAGAATGCCTTTTTTCCCTGTCTGCTAAAAATTCCATTTATACTTCAAGTTTCAGTACAAATGGTACAAAGCCTTCCCTGATCATCCAAAGTGGAGGCGATCTCAAAATTAATATGGTATCATGTCTACTGAGTAGGACATCATCACCAATGAAGTTGACGTTATCTAAAATCTTAAGGACTTTGCCACATAGTAATATGGATATAAAAGCTATAAAGATATTTATGAGACATAGGATGAGTCTAAGGCAAACTTAAACCAAGCTATTATTATAAGAGAAATTGTGAAATTAGTAAGATATAGTTGTCAATTAAGTATGGGAAGGGAAGAGGCAAGCTGAGAGAGTGTCTAAGCTGACTGAAAATTTAGGCATAACTGGCCAGAAACATGTAAGACAATCAGTTGTTTTGGGAAGAATGAATTTGCTCTTGATGGCCCTCAGACCTAGGCAGCCACTTGGCTATCGAGGAGGGTATAGGAGAAACAGTATATAATAGAACTTAAGTGAAAAGGTTTTGGAGTTGCAAAGCCTGGGCTCAATTATTGACCTGGCCTCTTTGGGTAGAGAACTCAATGCCATTCTCCTCAATTGTGTTACAAAATTTGGCTCCCTCATGAACTTGCTGTGAGGATTAAATATTTCTTATAAAATCCTAAGAATTCTCAATAAATAGTAAGCAAGTGGTGGCCATTATAAAGGAATAACTTCTTATGATGAAGTAAACATTCCGAAATCAGCATGAAGTGAAATTGTATCCAGGTAAAATCCTCTATAATCAATCACCCTGAAAGTACAGTACATCTGCAAACTGCACCTCAATAAGTCCAAATCAGCCAATATTGCCTCTAACAGTAGAACAGGTAATTGTGCTTTAAGCACCTAATGAAATAGTTGGCTTGCTTTAAGGGAGCACATTGTATAAAAAGTCACACTTAGAATGTTTATTCTGATCACTTTATCTGGGGAGGTATTCCCACTACCAGAAGTTTAAGGGGATGGATGCCCATTGTGGAAATGATAGATTCACAGCTCCACCTCACACTTGACCTAGGTGACTAGAGTCATGTTACTTTACTTATTTTCTTTCTCCTCTTGTCCTTTTCATCTTTTATGCCCTCCTTTTTCTTTTTCCCTCAATTTTGTATTATTAAATTTCTATCAGATAAGTGAACAGGTTGCCACAAGTGTAAGTGATTATTGTCACTGTAAGTTACTCAGCAGCCATGGCACAACACAGGTATGAAACTTGGGGGAAAAATCAGCACTGTCAAGACAGATTTGGTGTTAAACCATAGAAGATGAATAAAATCAAACTGAGGAAAATATCTGCACTTCCAGAAGGGAAAAAACTAGAATTGGTTGAGGAAAAAGGTGTCATCAAACAAATAGAGCTATGAATATAAAAGAAGGAACTTTAGGAAGCTTAGGTGATCAACAATGGAAAGATCTTTTTTAAAATGCACTCAGTTAGGTGTCCTTGACAAAGCAGTTTTGTAAGTGCGGTAGTAGCAGTAACCAGCCTGAACTGGTTAAGGAGAGAGAGCAAGAAAGTGGTTAGGGAAGAAAAGTATTGCAACTGATACTGCCTCAAAAAACTAACAAGGAGTTAGTTGTATTTGTGGAGTATTAAATACTTCTGTTTATGTAACAGTCCTAATACATATATAATCAAATATATGTATCAATTATTTATACTAGTCAAAAGCATGTATTTAAATATCTCTCATAAAATCTGTACATTTGCAAGGCTGCTGTTCTGTGGGGATGCACTGGTACAGCTAGAGTGTGTCTATAGCCCGGTGTGTTCTGGTTAGCTGGTGCTGGTGAACTTTTTGGTATTGAAGAGTTTGAGTGTCACCCCTGCCTAGGTATAGTTTTGTGTTATACTTTAAGACCATTTAATTGAAATTTTATTATTTTTTAATTTTATTTAGTTATTTTTCAAGTACAGTTTTTTGTCTATTTCTCCCATCCCAGCCCCCCCCCCCCCGCCCCGTGCTCCCCACCTTCCTCCCATTTCCTACCCCCCAGTCCTCATCTCTGTGTCTTTCATACTTGTTCCTCCAAATCCCTCCCCTTTTTCCCCCTTAAATTCCCTTCCCTCTCCCCTCTGGTCACTTTCCCCTTGTTCTCTATTTCAGTGTCTTGGTTTTTATTCTGCTTGCTTGTTTGTTTTGTTGTTTAGCTTCCTGTTAAAGGTGAGATCATATGGTATTTTTCTTTCAACACCTGGCCTATTTCATTCAGCGTAATGCTTTCCAGTTCCATCCATGTTGTTGCAAAGGGTAGTAGCTCCTTCTTTCTCTTTGCTGCATAGAATTCCATTGTGTATATGTACCACAATTTTTTGATCCATTCATTTACTGATGGGCACCTAGGTTGCAAAAATATGGAACGCTTCATGAATTTTCGTGTCATCCTTGCACAGGGGCCATGCTAATCTTCTCTGTATCGTTCCAATTTTAGTATATGTGCTGCCGAAGCAAGCACCCATTTAATTGAAATTTTAAAAGAGTGTAGACTCCCAGATGTTCAGTAAACATTTAGTTGGAAAGATACCAAATAAGTCAGGAGAGAGGAGTAATATAAACCCAGTGGGAGAAAAATTTATGAAAATAATCCAAATATTAAATGCTGCTGAAATGTGAAGTAGTAAAAGGTGGGAAAGAAGAATGGTTTAGAACCCCAATAGAAATATGAGCTTGAATTGGTACACTGCATATTTATTTTAATAAATTAACCCAGTTATGGATCTCACACCAAAGATGAGAAATTCTTCAGTGGTTAGGAACAAAAAGTAATTTCCTCTTACACTTCCTCTGGCTGAAAAAGCAGCTGCCTATTTTAGGCACACATGATTAAAAACCAAGCACACCACAGAATGAAAGTTGACTGAGAGTTATTAAAACACACTCATCTAATTAAACAGACTTTTAAGCCTTCTTACCTTCAAAAAGTTTAACTGAAAATCGCCAATATGCGATATTAGAAAATCAATAAAGAATACAAAATTTCATAGAAATCTATGACTCTGAATTACTGAACTTACGTTTACACAGAAAACAAAAACCCCTATTAGAAGTGAAATAGCCAAGAAATGTCTGAAAAGATACCTACCTGTAGTAACACAGCGATGAAACGTTACTTCACACCATGGTTTGGGAACGATGTGGGGAAACGGGCCGGTTCTCCATGGCCAGTGGAAACGCCAATTGGCCCAAACACTCCAAGGAGAGCTGGGTTCACATTCGTAAAGCTGCACAGACTCTCTGACGCAGCGGTTCCACCTGTATGTGCTAGACACTCACGTTCTGGAACACAGGAGGCATTCGCCTCGTCATTCATTACGGTATTGTTTATAATGCCAAAAATACTATCCATATGACAATGAAAATAAACTGTGCAACCAGAATATGGAGCTGAAAACAGATGATTTAACTAGACCAAGATATATCACTATGAATAGGTCACAAACATAATACTGAGGGAAAAAGTAAATACTGAATGCCACTTATAATATCATTTCTGTAAAGTTGAAAACTCATACATCAATAGCATATACGTGTACCGATGTGCAGTAAAAGCTTAAAAACACAGACTGGACTCACACTGACTGATGGAATGATGAGCACAGAGAGGAGGAACACTGGGAACTTAATTTCATCTGTGCTATTTCACTTTTAAAAAATTTACATCTGAAGTGCATATAAAAATGGCTCGATTTTGATGACTTTGGGATGGTCTGTATTTATTATACTTTATACTGATTTTTTTTGGTTTTTTATTTTAATAAGCAACACAATTTAGCTGTATGAAATTAAGATTTAAAGCAGTAAAAACCACCCAAACATCAAATTATGATATTGCACACCTGAAACTAATAGAAAGTTGTATGTCATTTATACCAAGATTTTTAAAAAGCAAGACAAAAATCACGGGAAAAGGACAATTTCTAACAACAGGCCTTTCTATTAATGAAAAAGTGTGCCTGCCCCATGGAAAACAATGCTCTGTTTTTCTTTCGTAGGAACACAAACCAGAGGCCGTTTGGATCGAAGAACGGCTGAAAGCGCACGTGGCGCGGGTCCGCGACGTGGAACTTCTTACTGGGCTCGACTTTTATCAGGAAAAAGCACAGCCTGTCTCCGAAATTTTGCAGCTTAAGACATATTTGCCCACATTTGAAACCATAATTTAACTAAATATATAAGCAATTTTGGCAAAATGTTACCAATTTTTTCTGTTGAAGAATCATAAAATAAAGTTTTCTATTCTTCCCTAATCCCACTGAAAACTTGCTTTACAAAAACACACGGAAGGCTCGACTCGGCCCACGGGCTGTCGTCTGTCGACCGACCCTGGAGTGTATGACGACAACGTTAGGTGGGCAGAGGCAGGAGTTAACCATGAACAGGGAGAGGGAGATAAAATTTTGATGTTGTGCCCTTTTTGTACTGCTTAAAATAAAAAAAAAATTCTCTGCCTGTGTATCACTTTAATGTTTCAAGATGTGGTTATTGATCAAAGAGATCCTAATACTTTTTGAGGGGCAATACCATTGGTCAGCTTTTTGCATTACGGGACTCGCCGTGTCCCAGAGCCCTCTCTGCTCTGAAGACCAGTTAGTTCTTCAGGGGACACAGGCTTTGCTGTGATGAAAAAGCTGGTGCCTGACCTTCAGAAGAAAAAGCGAACTATTTCCATCAAGATTTCAATTGAATTATGGTCATTAATGATAAGTAATTGAGATGTTAGCTTAATGCCTTTGGATTTTTATAAAGCACATTTTATTCATTTGTAGGATTTAGTTTTAAAGTTTATGCAGTGTATAAAAAAGAAGAAACAAAAAATAAAATGAAATTTATGCAGTAAAAACATACAGTACAGAGAGGCTGAAACACAAGGCACAAACTGGAATCTATCTCCACCTACATGGTAAACTGTTAATAGTCTGCATAGATAAAATCCCTCCAAACAGTGTCCCCTGGCCCACTGAGGTCTGGACACACAGGACCGGCTGGAATTTAGAACCCACTGTGGGGAGACAAATGGAGGACGATTACAACCCTGAACCAATTTAACTCTGGATGCCCTCATGGCTTCTGAGTTTCTCTGAAAGTGACTAAATTATTTTCTATATTATTTTTAAATGGTTACCAGACATAAAAGTAAAAATTTCAGTCAGAGAAAAAGTTTATTTTTTGCATAGATATTGTACTATACTCTATTTCCCTTTTATAGGCTTATTATCCCATTAAAAAGAAATATGGTAAAGCACAGCCTATGGCATATAGTCAGTAGTATTGCAAAAACAATGTATGTTGTTAAATGGGTACTGGACTTAATGGGGTGATTGATTGCTTAGTAAGTTATGTAACATCCAATCACTGGGTTGTACACCTGAAACTAATATAATACTGTGCATCAACTATAATTAAAAATAAAAAATTATTTACAGTAAAAAAATAAAGAAAGATGCCTATGTAAAATTATTCTGAAGGAAGGACACAGGTCATGGAATCACACTTTCATTCTGGGATCCAAAACAGAATCATTCATTGCATTATGTTTTCTTTTCTCTTTGATCTTGTATAATGTGCAACTGTTCCTCAGCTTTTACCAAATAATGTTGACATTTTTGAAGAACACAGGTAATTTATTTTGCGGACTGTTCCTCAGCGTGGGCTTGTTGGACATTTCCTCGTAATTGGACGTATGCGTTGCGTCTTTGGCGGGAATACTACATCAGTGATACAGCGTACTCGGTGCTTCGTATCTAGAAGCACTAGCTGTTCATTTGTGCCATTATTATTGATGCCAAATCTGATCGATCACTTGCTTAAGTTGGTGCTCACCAGGCTTCTCTTCTGTAAAGGTAATATTTTTGCCTTGGTGATTTATAAGTTATTTCTGGGGTGGGAGTGGGTTGTGGGCAGTAGTTGAGACCCTGATAAAGTATCCTGATTCTCATTAAATTTTTACCCACTGGCTTTAATATCCATTAATAATTCTTCCCTGGTTCAATTTTTACTATGAGAGTTGCAAAGGGTGATTTTTAAAGCTGTCATTATTCCTTCTACATTTATTTCCATTCTACTGTAAGAAAAAGCCTTCCTTCTTTTCTTATTTGTTGTTTGTTTATTATTTATAAGTTAGCTGTATGAATACCAATGAACTAAAATACACTATAATCATTATTTATTTGGGTACTTAAATTGCCCCAGATTTGGCCTGTGGGAGCTTCTTTATGTGAGCTCTTGAGTCCTTTTGAAATATGCTCATTATTTTTTGAGCACTTTCTTACTTTTTGGTGCCAAAAAAGTGTTTTAGGGAAAGTGCACTTTCCCTATGCTAACTGTGATCAGCCTCTTCTCTGAGGACTTCTGGTTCTAATTAGTGGGAGCTGGTGCCCTAATCACTTCTGGGGTTATCATTGCATTCAGGACTCTCTAGACAACAAAAATACATCTCTGTATCTTTTTGTCTATCTTTATCTCTATAAGTACATGTGTAAAAAGTGATGAGTTCAACTGCTATCCAATATTGCATGGCTATTTCTTACTTTTTCTATTTCTTAATTCTATCTTTATTATCCAATATTGAGAAATTTGGTTCCCAACAACATCAACATATTTTTACTCATTTGCTCAATCCTACAGTATAGGAATGTGGGAGTAGCCAACAAATACCACTGAGAGAAACACATCTACTACATGGAATTCAAGAAATACATCCGGTTCTTTGTGTCTCAAAGAAT
This sequence comes from Artibeus jamaicensis, assembly GCF_021234435.1. Classification (NCBI taxonomy): domain Eukaryota; kingdom Metazoa; phylum Chordata; class Mammalia; order Chiroptera; family Phyllostomidae; genus Artibeus; species Artibeus jamaicensis. Next base: position 5,389,891 of record NW_026521812.1, on the reverse strand, counting down.
TTATAGTGAAAATTTCATGTTCCAGAATTAAAGGACATAGAGGGTATTATACTAAGGGGAATAAGTCATACAGAGAGAGACAAATAGCATATGATTTCACTTATAAGTGGCATCTAAAAAAATAGGGTTTATGGGGGTGGAGGGATTGAGGAAAAAGGAAAAAGGACTCATAGACATGAGAACTGTGGTGATGGCTGGGGAGAGCAGGGTATAATGGGACTAAGTGGCAATGGAAAAAAATACAACAAAGATTAAATAAAAAACTGAAAAGCAAAATAAATGAACAAACAAAACTGAAACATACTCATAAATACAGAGGACACTTTATGGGGAGGTGTGGTTTGGAAGATGGGTAGAAAAAGGGGGACAGATTAAGAAGTATAAAATTGTAGTTGCAAGATAGCAATGGGAATGTTAAATATAGCATAGGAATACAGTCAATAATATTGCATTAACTATACATGGTGTCGGATGGATATTCAATTTATCAGAGTGATCACTTAATAAGTTACATAAATGTCCAATAACTGTGTTGTATACCTGAAACTAATATAATACTGTATGTCAACTATACTTGAAAAATAAAAAAAAATACTTGGATTAATTTTTACCTTTAGTGTAGTTCCTTTATTCCATTTAGAGGCTTTCCCATCCTTGTTGAGTCTATTTTCTTTTCATGAGCATGTAGAATATTAATATGGTTCCAAAGGTAATAGCAGATAAAAAAAACAGAAGAAGTGTCTGTCCTTTCTCCACCCAGTCATTTTCCATTTATCCTGCATTGACAACTAATGTCATTAATTTTTGATTTACCATGCCTGCAATTATTTTGAAAAATAAAGATACTTAAATTTGTTTCTTTTCTTCTACAAAAAGAGATACTTTTTTCCTTTACCTTGACATCCTGTCTTGGAAATCACTCATATACATAAGTTTAGATAGATCTCCCTCATCCTATTCATTACTGCACAGTACTCCATATGACTGTACCACAGTTCTTTTAAAGGCTTTTTTAAAAGAGCAGTTTTAGGTTTATAACAAAATTGAGAGGAAAAAACAGATTTGTTATATACCGTTCACCCCTACACATGCATAACCTCCCCATTATCAACATCACTTACCAGAATGGTCACTTTTTCCAAGGATGAACCTACATAGACACATCATAATCATCCAAAGTTCAGTTTGCCTAAGGGATCATTCTTTGTGTTATAAATTCAATGATTTTGGTTATGCATCATTACAGTATTATATGAAACGTTTTCACTTTCTTAAAAATCCTTTGTGCTCTGCCTGTTCACCTCTCTATCTCCCACTACCTTCCACTACCTCTGACCACTGGCAACCACTGTTTTGCTGTCTCCATACCATTTCCAGAATGTCATATAGTTGGAATCATAGAATATATAGCCTTCTCATATCAGCTTCTTTCGTGTAGTAATATACATTTAAAGTTCTTCCGTGACTTTTTATGGCTTGGTAGGTCTTTTTTTTTTAAGTGTTAAATGATAGTCCATTAGCTTTCACCTATTGATGGACATCTTGGTTGCTTCCAAGTTTTGTCAATTATGAATAAAGTTGCTATTAACATCCATGTATAGGTTTTTGTGTGGGCATAAGTTTACAACTCTTTTTTGGGTAAATACCAAAGAGCATGGTTGCTGAATTATATGGTAAGGGTATGTTCAGTTTTGTAAGAAAGTGTCAAACTGTCTTCCAAGGTGGCTGTACCATTTTCATTTCCACCAGCAATGAATGAGAGTTCCTGCTGCTACATATACTCATTAGCATTTGGTGTTGTCAGTGTTTGGATTTGGCCACCCCAATAGTTGTGTAATGGCATCTTGTTGTTTTCATTTGCATTTCCCTGATGTCATATAATGTGGAGAACCTTTTCACATACTTATTTAATATCTGTATGTCTTCTCTGGAGAGATGTCTGTTAAGGTGTTTGGTCTATTTTTAAATTAGATTCTTGTTTTCTTACTGTTGAGTCTTTTTCATTGTTGACACTACTACAGATGTCCCCATTCTGCCCCCCTTCCCTCTGGCCATTGCCCCACTGTTGTCTGCATCTATGGACTATGCATATATGTTTGTTGGAGTTTTAATAATCGTTTTTATGTTTAAAAAAATTCAACCACCTCTGGATTTTTATTCAGGAAACTGCCTTTCATATTGCCATTTATGAACAAGAGAAGAATGATTCCTAATAGCAGAGGATTAATTTTAGCGTAGCATGTTAAACTTAAGAATTAATAAGCACTCAGTAGCAGGCCTGTTCTAAGGCTTTGGCTTTCAGTGGTTTTGCTATCATTCTCCTGTTGGTTTCTTTGAGTATTTTGGACAACAGTCCTTTGTAAGATGTGCATTTTGCAAATATTTCTCCCAGTTTGTGACTTGTCTTCTAGTTCTCTTGATACTGAGCAGAAATTTTTAATTTGAATGAAATCTAGCTATCAAGTATTTATTTCATGGATTGTGCCTTTGGCATTGTATCTAAAATTCATCACTGAATTATCATCTAGGTTTTTTCCTATGTTATCTTCTAGAATTTAATAATTTTGAATTTTATAGTTATGTCCATGACCCATTTTGAGTTTATTTTTGTGAAGAGCATAGGCTCTGTATCTAGATTTCATTTTTTTTGCATGTAGTTGTCCAGTTCTTCCAATGTCATTTGTTGAAAAGCTATCTTTTCTTCATCATATTGCTTTTGCTCTTTTGTCCAAAATCGTTGATCATATTTATGTGAGCTTATTTATGGGTTGTCTATTCTATTCCATTAATCCATTTGTTTATTTTTTCATCAGTAACACTCTGTCTTGATTATCATAGCTTTATAGTAAGTAATGAAGTCATGTAGCATTAGTCCTTCATAAAATGGTCTTCTCTTCCAATATCATGTTGATTATTCTGGATCTTTTGCTTTTCTATATAAACTTAGAGTCAGTTAGTTGATTTTCATAAAATAATTTCCTGGAATTTTGATTGAGATTTCATTTAATCTATAGATCAAATTGGTCAGTACTAGCATCCCAACAACATTGTGTTCCTATCTATAAACATGGAATATCTCTCCTCTTATTTATTCCTTATTTTAATCTGCTCATCTGTTTTGTAGTTTTCCTCATTTAGATCTTGCACATATTCTGTTAGATTTATACCCAAACATTTCATTTTGGGGAAAGGTAATGTAATGGTATTGTGTTCTTAGTTTCAAATTTCAATTGTAAATTGATTTTGCAACTTGCAACTTTGACATAGTCACTTATTAGTTTCAGGAGTTTTTTTTCTGTTGTTGATTCTTTCAGATCTTCTACATGAACAATCATGTCATTTGCAAACAAAGACATTTTATCTCTTCCTTCCTAATCTGTATGGTTTTTAATTTCCTTTTCTTGTCTTATTACATTAGCTAAAACTTCAAACATGATGATGTAAAAGAGGGGTGAGCCCTGGCTGGTGTAGCTCAGTGGATTGAGTGTTGGCCTGTGAACCAAAGGTCACTGGTCTGATTCCCAGTCAGGGCACATGCCTGGGTGTCATACCAGGTCCCTGGTAGGAGGCACATTAGAGGTAACCACACATTAATGTTTCTCCACCTCTCTTTCTCCCTCCCTTCTCCTTTGTATAAAAATAAATAGATAGATAGATAGATAGATAGATAGATAGATAGATAGATAAATAGATAAAATATTTTAAATAAAAAGAGGGGTAGGAGGTAATATCCCTTCCTTACACTTAATTTTAGTGGGTAAAATTTTAATTTCTTACCATGAAGTATGATGTTAGCTGTTTTGTAGATATTCTTTATCAAGTGGAAGAATACCTCTATTCCTAGTTAATGGAGTTTTTAAAAAAATCATGATAGGATATTTTGTTAAATGCTTTCTCTGCATCTTTTTTCCCATTATTAAATCACTTTTATTTTGCAATAACAGTTGACATACACTATTGTATTAGTTTCAGGGTACACCCGATTGATTACGCATTCTATAACTTACTTAGTAATCATCCCTATAGATCAGCCATCTGACACCAAACATAGTTATTAGAATATTATTGACTATATTCCCTATGCTGTACTTTTTCATTGCCATGTAAAGTATTCTGTAACTATCAATTTGTACTTTGTAATCCCTTCACATTTTTCAGCCATCTCTCTAACCCCCTTCCATGTGGTAACAGTCAAAATGTTGTCTGTATCAACAAGTCTGCTACTGTTCTGCTTGTTTGTTTATTTTGCGTGTTAGATTCAATTGTCGATAGATATATATTTATTGCCACTTTATTGTTCATTTTCTTATCTTTTAATTCTTTTTCTTAAAGAAGATCATTTAACACTGGTTTGATGGTGATGAACTCCTTTAGCTTTTTCTTGTCTGGGAAGTTCTTTATCTTTCCCTTAATTCTGAATGATGGCTTTGCTGGGTAGAATAATCTTGGTTGTAGGTCCTTGCTTTTCATCACTTTGAATATATGTCTTGCCAATCCCTTCTGACCTGCAAAACTTTTGTTGAGAAATTATCTGACAGTCTTCCCTTGTAGGCAACTAATTGCTATTGTTCTTGCTGCACTTAAGATTCTCCCTTTGTCTTTAAACTTTTGCATTTTAATTATGATGTTTCTTGGCATGGGCCTCTTTAAGTTCATCTTGTTTGGAACTCTTCGCACTTCCTGGACTTATATGTCTATTTCCTTCACCAGGTTAAGGAAGTTTTCTGTCATTATTTTTTCAAATAGGCTTTCAATTTCTTACTTTTTCTTTTCTCTTCTGGGACACCCATGGTACAAATGTTGGTACTCTTAAAGTTGTCCCAGAGGCTCCTTATATCATCCTCATTTTTAAAAATTACCTCTTCTTTTTCATCGATGAGAGAGAGAGAGAGAGAGACATCAATTGGTTGCTTCCTATATGTTCTCCAACCAAGCATCAGATCTGCAACCCAGGTAGGTACCCTGACCAGGGATTGAACTCACAACATTTTGGTTTATGAAACAATCCTCCAACTAACTGGGTGATATGGACCAGGACTCTATTTGCTGTTCTGATTGGATATTTTTTGCTTCCTTATATTCCAAATCACTGATTTGATTCTCAGCTTCATCTACTCTACTGTTGATTTCTTTTAAATTGTTCTTCATTTCCCTTAGTGTATCCTTTCTTTCTTTATTATTTATTTTTTTAGATTTTATTTATTTATTTATTTATTTATTTATTTATTTATTTATTTATTTATTTAAAGGGGATAGGAGGGATAAAGAGAAGGAGATATGTGAGAGACACATTGATCAGTTGCCTCTCACACACCCTATCTGGGGGCCTGACCTGCAACTCAGGCCTGTTCTCTGACTGGGAATTATAATATTTTGGTTCAGAGGCCAGCACTCAGTCCACTGAGCCACACCAGCCAGGGCTATCCTCCCTTTCTTACTGGTCCTTTTTTTATGCTGTTGTGGTTCTCACTAAGTTCATTGAGCATCCTTATAATCGATGTTTTGAACTCTGCATCTAGTAGATTGCTTGTCTCCATTTTGTCTAGTTTTTTTTCTGGAATTTTGATCTGTTCTTTCATTTGAGACATGTTTCTTTGTCTCCTCATTCTAATAGCCTTCTTGTGTTATTTCTTTGTATTAGGTAGAGCTGCTATGTCTTCCAGGCTTGGCAGGGTGGCCTAACATAGTAAGTGTTCAATAGGGCCCAGTGGCACTGTTTCCTGGATCATCTAAGCTGGGCACTTGAGGTGTACCCATGTGGGCTATATATACCCTCTTATTGTAGATGAGCTTTGATGGCTATTGGCACATTGAATCTATTGACATAATTGTGTAGTTTTCCTTTTTTAGGCTTTTAGTGTGATGTATTATGTAGTTTTTTTAGGCTATTGCTGTAATGGATGGTATATATATACACACACACAATATAAATTATTACACATAATTCCATTAACCAATGATTATAACTATTAAACCATATTAACTGATGGCCCTTGGGAATAGCTCTCCTTTGAATGTAATATTTGAACATGAGATTTGGGGAAATGTCAATACATGTTTCTATCAGAACATAAGTATAACTTATTGGAGCAAGTAAGAAAATGAATGCTTGAAATTTCAATAAATGCCTTAATTTTTTTTTTACAATTTTGCACCCAAGACATGTGTAGCCGAGAATTAATGGAGCCTCATGTGGCTGATGAATAATCATCACCCCAGTCTCCTTGATTTAGTTGTTTACTTTTGAACAATAGAATTATATAATCTCAAGTAATATAATATCTTTTTTTATTCTGCTGACATTGAAATATCTGATCAATTAAATTTTGACAAGTGTTTTTATATATTGATGCATGATAAATTTAATATAACAGTATTATTTTTAAATAAAAAGAACAACATATTGTTGCTATTTTTAGTTATTTATATTTTTGTGGTCAGGTATATAAGAGGGACATTTTTGTGAGTTCCAATGTTATTGAACCAAGGATTACAATTAATTTTTATTTGTAGAAAGAGAACTTCCCAATCAAATTGAGGTCAGCTAAGGTCTTGGGAGCAGACTTGGGAAGAAGGGAAATTCTAAATGTTGGCTTATTTTGCAGACTTAGTTATAATTCTGGAAATTTATTTCCTCAATCCATTTTTAAAAATAAACTTTCAGTGTTTTTAGTACTAGTTGGAATTAAGGCAGCTCAGTGTCTGTTGTAGAAAATATCAAAAACAAATGAGTTTTCTGGGCAAGCAGAAGTAGAGGGGTGGAAATAAATGGGAAGAAGAGGTGCACGCACCTACTGATGTTCCAACGATTCCTCCTTAGCCACTAATTCAACTGGAATTTAGGATAAGAATGTCCATCAGTGTTTGATCATCTTGGGATAAGTAAATGGAACTTCTATGAGTCTGTGTTTCTGCTTATAGATTGGGCTGATCTTGATCCTATAAATCTCATCTGGTTTTGGCCCTAGAGTTTATTTCCACATTACATCTGGGTTCTTTGAAAACCCTCTTGCCCTGGGGAACTCTCTTTCCGTCCTCCACCTCCATCCCCGCCCTGCATCACCACTACCCACCACAGCTGCTTGTCATCTATTTACTTTGGGAGGGCTGGGCATGGGAATGGAAGCAGGACATAAACTGAAACAGTTTTCGAAAACACAAACAAGGTGGTTGAAAGACACGACTTCCTTTCTGCACAGCACCCTCGGCAGACCACAGTCACTCCCCCAATCAGTGGATTCTCGCTTGGACAAACTTCCAGACAGGAACAAACCTCAGCCTTCCAGTGACAGAGAATTCAGGCTGTTCTGACTTGTCCCAAATCTAGTGTAAGCGTAGCTGGAGGACACTGGGTTTAGAGCTGGGCTGGTTCTGTTATCCTAAGATACTAAGGTTTCTAAATGTGCAAAGAAAGACTCATATGTCTAGAAGGAATCTAAAGAGGCCAGCTAGTCATCTCTTAAGTTCACTCCATTAAGGAATACTTCTCTATATCTCTAAGGGATGAATGAACAAAAACCTTAAACATTTTTTCATATTTCTTGAAATGGAGACATTTTGCTTAGTAATTAGCAGTGTCTTATTTATTTAATGTGATATCTGTAGAGTTGGTGCCTAATAGCATCTTAATGAATCATCTTTTTTTCATTTGAGTGTCATGGGTGATAATAAATTGATAAAAACGTGAGTTCTGATAAAAAATTGGACACCAAGATTTAAATGCTGGCTTTTTAGCTGTGAAAACCAGAGTAGCTTTCTTAAACTCTACAACTCAGTTTTCTCATCTTATAAGGGGGATCACTTAGTAAGTACCTCACCGAGTTGTGGAGATTCAGTAAGTTACCAGATGTAGAACATGTACAACACAGAGTGTAACACGGTCCTCTCTGTCATCTGGAAAGCAGTCTTTTGAACCGAGCAGGCCATTGTTTCTGCTTCACTTTGGCTTAAGCACAGTCTCAGTGATTCAGATTTGTGAATTGGTTCAGGGTGATCTTCTCCCTGTGATGTGGAGAAGATCCACGATTCCTACATTTCCTGCCAGGATGAGATATTCACATCAATATTATCCTCCATCATGGTTTGTGGTTGTCCCAATCTTTAAATTTGGCCTGCCTCTATTACAATCCCTGTTCATTTGTTAGGTTCAAGAATATTTTTATAAGTTATGGCCACATTAGCAGTTCAAGAGTTAAAAAGGAACCGTGGCATGGTTAATTCTGTTTCTCTGGGTCAGATTAACTAGACTTAGCAATAGATGCATATTCCCCTTATCTTTCAGGATCTCATTTCACAAAATAGTTTTATTCTGCAGAGATTTCATCTGTTATCACCTCACATTCTGACCTCAGTGTCTTGGAGCAATTTAAGCAAAATTTTCTACAAATCAAGAACAGAAATTTAGAATCAGACTTTAGTTCATCACTTTGGTACTAAATGTCTTCCTTTCTTGCTGTCCCTTTGAATATGAAACCAACTACCTTTTCCTATTCAATCAGCAACATGTATTGACTAATCAAACTCTTATTAAATGTATTTATTCAACCTATGCTTATGAGGTCCTACACATTCCAGGTATTGTCCTAGGGGTTTTGGATATCATGAACGAACTCGACAAAGATCTCTGCTATTCAGAAATGCATATTCTTGTGGGAAAGATACAATAAAAAACAAGATACAACAAATAAAATTAAATTATATGTGTTAAAAAGTGGTAAATGTTATGGAAAAAATGAAGTAGGGTAAAAAAGATGAGGGCAATGGTTTGTAGGGATGAGGGGACACATTGAAAAAAATGTGAAACAGGGTGGTTAAGTTAAGCTTCCTTGAGATCTGATCAAAGATGTGGGGGAGGAGAGAAGTTAACCAGGCAGATATGTGGAGACAATCACGGTCCATGTCTGGTGTGTTCAAAAAGCAGTAGAAAACCAGCATGCCTCATACCTCGCATAACCATTACCTGGGATCCATCTGAAGAATAAAAAAGTAGCCTGGATGGTGTGGCTCAATGGATTGAGTGCCAGCCTGTGAACCAGAGGGTTGCTAGTTCAATTCCTAGTCAGGGCACATGGCTGGGTTGCCAGACAGGTCCCCAGTAAGGGGCACATGAGAGGCAACCACATATTGATGTTTTTTTTTAAAGTAGATAAGGGAAATGCTTTTTTAAAGTTGCAACCAACTCAAAAAAGTGGTCACTATTTTTCTGTTATTGTTGTGTTTCACAGGTACTCTGCGTCACCCTGTCCCAGAATACAATCTGAATGAGAAAGGGGGTATATCGAGTTCTAGCTGGCAGTAACAAGTATAATTCTGCATTTTATTCTAGCCAAATTATACTATTAAGATAAGTCATTCTTATAACCCCAAAACTGTTAAACATTGACAATTTCATGTAGGTTAACTTATACCCCATTTTGGTAACATTAAAATAACACAAAGTGTGTTGATCGCCAGAGACATACTTTGACATTGTCATATTTCTGTCTTTTGTCATGGAGTTATAATTGCTTTGTGAAGGATTTTTCAACTTATATGACATATCAAACACTTTCACTTATCTCCTTATTTAACTCACAATCTTCTGATGTAGATTTGATTATTCCCAGTTCACATATGGTGAACCTCAGAAAAATGGAGTTTGAATTACTTATATAAGATCATAAAGTTACTACAGTGCTGAGACTAGGCAGTGCACATTCTTTAACTCTTAATCCAGTGCTCATTCTAGATTCCCACAACTACAGTCTATCAATTAATCAAGATATTTAGGGGGGCAAGAATTTCAAAATTCAGGTCTTGCCTTCAGGGAACCCCCATAATCCAGCTGAAGCAGTCATGTGAACCCTGTGGAGTCTTAGTCCCCAGATGTGATAATTGACTTAATGTATTAGCTTGATTGGACCTATTCTGGATGTTTCTGTGGAGGTGTTTTAAATGAGATTTATATTTAAATTGGTGGATTTTGAGAAAGGCAGAGTGTTCTCCATAAGGCAGGTGGGCCTCGTTCAATCAATTGAAGATCTAAATAGAAAAGGCCGACCTTCTCAAGCAAGAGGGAATTTTTACAGCAGAATACCTTCAGATCTCACCTGCAACATCAGCCCTTTTGAACTACATATTGGCTCCTCCTTGGAAGGGCCAACATGTATATGTGTATATGTATATGTATACATGTATAGTCCTATATACGCATATAATAACTATATATAATATATACATATAATAATATATTAGTTTTGTTTCTCTGGAAAACCTTGACTAATAAATCCTGGGTGTTCCATTCCAAAAGGATTTATATGTTTGGCAGTTCTAAGCATTATTTGTTCATTGGAAATATTTATAGTGCACATTAAGATATCAAAGTCTCTAAGAATTATTTTTTTGGTCAAAAAAAGACTTTAAATTTCATTAAAAACAAAACATACCAACAACCTGTGGATATAGTCCTAGTGTTCTAAAGAATACACTTTTGTAAATGGGGAGGAATGGAGCCAATTTGTACAAACTACTCCTGCCCAAGAGGACCCGCCAAGTGCTTTAGGGAAAGCACAGGGAAGAGGGCGTGGCCCGGCGGTTAGACACAGGGCGCTGATATCGTTCCGCATACACTTCGTGTGGTTCATTTCCATGGGTAGAATGAGATCATTTAATAACTTGGTAAGGAGTAAATGACATAACACATAAAATATGCTCAAGAAAAGTAAAAAAATGCTGCTTTTACTAATATAATGTTACTTGCTCTGAAAATTACTGTGAGCTTATAAAGCTCCATGTGAAGGAGTTTAGACTAGCCTTAAAAATTAAATTGCAGGAAAATAATGCACTTGATACAAAATATAAACAATACACAATTTTTACAATATAATTATTTGAACCACAATGGGTGGTACTATTATAAGATACATTATAAATTCAGTTACATTGTTGGCAAGAGACTAGTAAAAAACTGGCTGATGGATATTTCTTTTTGTTTTGTACCCTAACTTCAGAACTTCTGTCAACATCATTACTCTTAAAAGTAATTTTGGTGCATAAACCGTATCACAATTATTTATTTGGATGCCTGTGAGCAATTTGAGGGGAGGGACCTTGTCTTACTCACCTTTGTACCAGTTACTACCAGTGTGTCTGACTGAGAAGCAGCTTAGTAAATGCTGAGCAAACTCGGCTGTTCCCATTTAAGCTTTTGTTAGAAAAGCATTACAAGTCTCAGCTATTCTGAACTATGCCTGGAGAGACTTTGTATGTTGGGAGGCAATAACATGATTTGTTGCACCATAGATTTAAATCTGAGTGAGAATAAGTTCTGCTCCATTTTAACCTTTTTTCTAACTCATTCCATTTTTTTCCATGCTAGTTGCCTGAGATCTGTGGGTAAAACTTGAAGGATAAGGTGCTGATGATCACAGCTCTGTGGCAAGAAACTCATGTTCAGAAGATACGTCTAGAACAGCTGTGGACTGTGGCCACCTCGGACAGGGTGGGTAACTTAGCTTTTGAAAAGCAATGGCAAATGAAAAAGTCAAATATTAAAAGCTGAAATTGCAACTGTCTTTATTTTAAAATAAGAATAACCTAGATAATATGCAAGCCTAAATTTTGAAATCCTAAAACAGCAAGGATGAAAGTGGAAAAATTACACGCTTATGTTTCAAAAAGCAGCAAGAGAAAAACAGTACACCACACCATAGTACTGGAAACCAGTTGTCTGGATGTTTTAGCAGTGCCAATGAGTAGAAAAAGTTTCCATATAATTTCAATAACCAAGTAGAGTCAGAGTGACTCAAGACATGTCTGGCACTTAGACTTAGTTGGTGGAAACTTCGTAGGCTGGTCTTTCCCGCTCTGACTTTACAAGCCAGAACCCACATACTTGGAAAGAGTAACTGGGCGACTCGAAATGGTTGCTGAGTGATGGTGTAAATAGTTGGGAAAAAGCTTGAGTTTGGATCTATGACAGCTATCAAGGTAAGTCTTCCTGCTCTCCTATTATAGACAGCTTTATATACTAATAGGACCCATAGCTATGGAAGGAAAGTAGAATTTTGCTATGTATTTTCAATGCAGATTCATCTTGATCAGCCAAATGTGTTATACAAAGTCTAGAAATTTTTTTTTAGGTTTTCACGGAAAGCTTTTTTCAAACAAAATACTTAGGACTTCACGTGTTCCCAGAAGCCACTGCAATGTGCTTTACGAGATGACAGACAGGAGAGAGCCCCCGAATAGAGGGAACTGAAGTCGCAGAGCCGCGAGCGCCGCCAGCTCATTTTCCTCAGAAGCCGAAGCTCAGGCCGAGGACAGGTTGAGAGCAGAATTGAGAGGGACCATGTCACGATTTTTTATACTCATCAATGTGCTAAAAACCCCATTTTCTTACCTGCGGAATTTCACCACCACCACCATTACCGTCCCTCCACCACACATATACCTGTTTGGTGGAGTGGATATTTTGATAAACTACTGGAGATGAAGCATACACGACACCCACAGGCCAGATTTAACTAACAGTAATCATTGGTCTGTTCTTTTATTGCAACGGTGATGGCTTATCGCTTATATCACAAACATTCATCATTTGTGAAGGTTATTGCTGGCAACTTGCCTAACTATCTTTTTGGTAACTGAAGAATTCAAGCCAAAGGCTTGAATGTTAGAAATTCAAGCCAAAACATTTGAATGTTAGAAAAAGAAAGGGTTTTTCTATTGGCAGACAAGAGCAGGGACTGGGGGCAAACAGTAAAGATTAGCTTTTATGAAGCTTTTTTAGGTTATATGTGATGTAATTTATTTCCTTACTTCCCCTAGAAATCTTCAGAAAAATTGGTATTGCTCAAGAATATATTGTATTCTTGGATTTTACTTGGAGGTGTGGCAAAAGTTAAGTTTGGCGTTAGAGTAGGCACAGGTTAGCAAAAAAACCACAATGGAATTTCAGGTACATGTGGGTTACCTAGACTTCCAGGTAGTGATTCAACTCCTAATTAAAAATGCCATTATGATTATCATTTTATCTACTGTTAATACTTTCCTTCCAAATTTAGGCTGTTGAGTAAAAAAGATGATTGCTTTCTTAGGTGAAAAGTATTTTCTTCCATATATACTTCATGATTTTATCTGTATGTCACTAAAAAATTTTGACACATGTTAAACTCCTAATGAAGAAAATAGAATCCATTTTGTAATGGGTATTTTGGACTATTCTGTTAACAGGAAAATTTTGGGTGTAAAGAGAGATGACTTGATACACACTTGCACTGAATTTAAAATATTATCTTTAAAACTCTAAACCACTTTTTAATTTTTCTTGTCAAAAAGCTATAAATGTTTACTGTAAACAGAGAATACAGATAGGCAAAAGAAATAACACTCAAAATATTACCAGGCAGAGTAAATCACTGCTAATGTCTGGATACATATCCATCTAATGCTGCTGGTGCAGGGTTACACACTGTACATTGACTTCTCTGTCTCCTCTATTCAAGTACTGTGCTAAGTGTTTTACATACACTATTTCACTAAACCTCTTTTGACACTATTTGGTATTGCTAGTTTACACATATGGAAACATTGGCTATATTGCCTTTGGGAGTCCTTCATAGAGCAGTCTCCTTATTTCTCCATGGCCAGTGACAAATTACCTAGGTAAGTTCCATTGTCACTTACGTTACAGCACTCACCGTGCACTAGACTAAATCAGAGAGTCTCGCAAGGGTATTTCAGTCATACAAAGAAATCTAGACCAAAGCCAAACTTCTTAACCTACTGAAGAAACAATTCAGAAATACCTAATGTTCAAGAATTCTCTTTTTACTGATTGGAATGTAAGAGAATGCATCCTTATACTTGGCTAGTTTTTAAATACGAATATGAGTTAGAATTGCCAGAAAACAAACGAAAAAACCCAGAGTCATCCTAAATAAAATACTCAAGGTGGTTGTGTTTGAACATTCTATATTTTTAGTGTGTTTATTAAAACATTTAGCCTTACTCTAATTATGTATGATAATTATGGTTTAAAAAATGAATGTAGGTGACAATATGCTGAAGTAAAAATATCTTACGCTACTAAAATATATATAACTCTTTTCAGCTTTAACAAGCTATGTACTAGTTCATATGTTTAAATTTCTTAACAGACACACTGCATATTTGGGAAAAGTGAAAACATTCCAAATGAAATTGTTAAAGGCAAAATTTATGAAATATGAATCACTTGCCCGACTTCCAAGAAAGCAATACTCCTGGGTTTCCTTACACATGGTGGTTCACTCTTCCAGGATGTTTAAGCAGATGTCCTGGAAGGTGGGTGGCAAAAAAAGAGAAATCAAGAGCAAGAGCAAGAATTAGAGAATAGACTGTGTCTTATTTTACACATCAGCTTCTCACCTAAATGCCTATCCTTCGTGTTCTCACTTTTGGGGGGAACCACTTGACCTTTTGTTTTTTCATTTCTATATGATTGTGGTAATTCACTTTGACATGGAAGTTATCAGGAACCACTTGGGCCACTGAGAGGATGAGTCTTTTTAAGTAACTTAGTGTTTCATGTGCCTGGAGGTTTACCTCTGGGAAACAGTATGTAAGACCATCTAACAATACTTGATCAATTGCTTTATAAAGTGTTTTACAGCCTTTCATATCCCTTTAAACAGGCTGTTCTAAATGTAGCTAAATATTTTCCTAAAGACATTATTCATTTTCATGTACATAAGTGCACTCTGGGGTTTTTAAATGTTTTGTGCTTTGTCTTTATTGTGTTTTCCATGGCCGCCCCCCACTCCCATCCTCCCTCCAGCCTCACACTCACCGTGTTCTCTTGTCGGTCTCAGGGGGTTGAGCATCACTTTTCTCTCTGCTGCCGTGTGATGGCTTAGACCAGCCCTGCCTGCCCCCTTTCTCATTTGCAAAGCAGAGATTGTGTTATGGGCTGAATTGTGTTCTGCCCAAAATCAAAACATTGAATTCTAATCTCTAATACTTCAGAATGTAACGCTCTTTGGAAAAAGAGTATTTGCGGGTATAATCAAGTTAAGATAAGGTTATTAGGGTGGGGCTTAATCCAATATGACTAGTGCTCTGGTAAGCAAAAATTTGGTGACAGACACTTACAGAGGGAAGATAATGTGAAGATACAGGGAAAAGATGGCCATCTACAAACTGAGGAGGGAGGCCTGAACAGAGAGCCTTCCTCACAGCTCTCAGAAGAAACCATCTCTGTTAAGATTTTATTTAGGACTTCTAGTGTCCAGAACTGTAAGAAAAATATTTTTTTAATTTAATCACCCATTCTGCACTACTTTTATGGCAGCCCTAGCAAACTAATACAGGTTGGCTTAAAAGTCATGTAACCAGATTACTTAATACCATAAAAAACTACCTATAAATACATTTTGAAAGAGTCCAAGGATATTATTGCCTATAATAACTCTTATGAGCTTTATGATATGAATATTGGCTATCCAGAGGTCTCATCATTCTATGCTGCCCTCTTAGATGTGGGTAGTCATTCAACTACTTATTCAATCAGGGAGTATTTATTGAGCCTTTTCAATGTACCAAACATTGTGCTAGATGAAACACAATGAAATGTTGGTTTAGCCCTCAGGAAGCTTACAGTTTCAGAGAGGAAAACAGTCATGGTAAGTCACTGGTTGCAGTAAAGCACTATAGGTGCAGAAAATGTTGGTGAGGTTCAAAGGAGTAAGAGATTTATTTTACCTAATATCTCTTTATAGAGCTAGTAATTCTTGAGCACATAAAAGAAAAAAGAAGACATTACACTTGGACATGCTACAGACTGAACTGCATCTCCCCCAAATTCCTATGCCAAAGGCCTCATCCCCAGTGTGATCATATTTGGAGGTGGGGCCTTTAGGAGATGTTAGGTTTAAATGAGGTCAGGAACATGGGACCCTCATGATGAGATTCGTGCCCTTATGAGAAGAGACACTAGAGAACTTGCTTATTCTCTCTCTCTCTCCTACATGAAGATTCAACGAGAAGGAAACTGTCTATGACCTTAAACTTGGACTTCTAGCCTCCAGAACTGTGAGAAAATAAATTGCTATTGTTTAAACCATACGGTCTAGAGTGTTTTGTTAATGGCACTCAGATCTGACTAAAATAGGATATGAAGCACAGGGCTTAAGCACAGACTCAAAAGGAATTCATGGCTAGAGGGCTTAACTATTTATTCATTAATTCATTGGTCTATTCCCTTACTCATTTGTCTTATTAATATATACCAAACACCAACTATGTGTCAGAAACTGTATTAAACTTTGGGAGTTCAGTAGTGAACAAAGTCTTTGCTCTCATAGAACTTACATCCTAATGAAAAGATAGATAATAAACTAGTAAGTTAATACACAAAATACTTTCAGACTGTGAAATGCTATCAAGAAAAGGAAAAAGAATGAGATGAAGTTCACACTTATCTGGGCATTCTGTGTTTTTATTTGCTGAATTTGGTGACACTAGGTAGAAAGCACAAGAGCAAAGGTGAGGCAACCACTGTAATTGTTCAGAGCGAGAAAACAAAGTTCTGAAAAGGTAGGAGAGTGGAAGATTGAGTAGAAAAGAAGGGATATAATAGTCGATTACTCTGGAAGGGTGCAGGCAATGGACGCCAATGGAAAGGAAGGAGTCGAGAGTGACTTTTAGTTTCCGAATTGAGTGGATACCTTGCCAGTCTCTTAGAGACACAAAAGACAGAGCATATTTGGGGGAAGACAGGAATTATGGTCCAGAAATACTGAATTTAAAATGTTAGTGGGCTACTCAGATGAAAATATACGGCAGGTGGCTGGAATTACAGATGTGGAAGTGAAGAAAATCCTGGGTAGAGAATGATGGTTGCTGATTTGTGAGTCACCGGCATATTGTTCTCTGATAATGATTGCACAGTGAGAAGGGGGCCAGGGCAGACCTTATCGTTCTGACATTTAGAGAGCAAGGAACAGAAGAGGAACAAAGAGGAAGATGAGTGACTGAGTGTGATGACCCCAAAGAAAAGGAAAGCTCAGAAACGAAGGTAGGGACTTCCCATTTCAGGTGGTAAGAAGGAACAGCTAACCTGAAAACATCCTTGCTGAGTAACACCTACATCTATCGGAGAAGAGAAGACAAACATGCTTTAAATGTGCAGCTAAGTTTGCAGAAAGTAAGAGGCAGTCCCAGAGTCTATATACAAAGAGAGAACTCAACACCTGAGTGGTGAGCATGCAAACTCGTGCTGTATTTCAGCCCTGGGGAGATTACCATTATGAGGGGAAGGGGCAGGAGATGAGATCTTATAATTTAAAAACATTAGAAATAACCTACATAAAGAGACAACTGTACAAACAAATTCCGGTACGTACATACAATGACATACTATTAAATGCAGTTACAGTTGCGACTATGTGTATCATCATGAATAAATCTGAAAAGCAATGTTCAAAGAAAAAAGAAATCTCAGAATGATACTCCAGTGTTTCATTTAAAGAAAAATTTAAAAGTATGAAGAACTAAATAGTTAATTAATACATGATAATAAGTAATAAAAATGTAAACCACCTATGATATAGTCATGGTAATGGTTACTTCTAGTGACAGAGACAAAGAAAAAGGGTTAAAGAGAGGTATCCAAGAGCTTCTATGGTTTTTATAATGTTGTGTGCCTTTAATAAAAGGAAAACTTTGCTGTAAAATGTGAAGATTTGTCAAAGCTAGGTGGTTAGTATAATGATCCCTGGGGTATGCTGGATATATCTTAATATAATATTTTAATAAATAAGAGGAGAATGTGAGATATCAGCTAAAAGCAAGATCACAGAGCGTAGGTATGTATGTGCATGCACACATGGGTGTGCATGGGTGTGCATGCATGCATGTGCTTATAT
Source organism: Artibeus jamaicensis (assembly GCF_021234435.1). NCBI lineage: Eukaryota > Metazoa > Chordata > Mammalia > Chiroptera > Phyllostomidae > Artibeus > Artibeus jamaicensis. Next base: position 5,372,006 of record NW_026521812.1, on the reverse strand, counting down.
TGAGAGAGACTGAAAGTATTTTTGGAGTTGTGTGGAAGTTGCCGGTATTACTGGAAAGGGACTGGGCTGGCATGGGTCTGCCTTGGGTCAGCCTGTGGTGTGTAGGTTCTTGACTTCATACATTTATTAAATCTGGGGACAGTGAAACAAGGAAGGGCTTAAAACAGAAGAAGCAACAGGAGAGAGCCTAGATGGGGCTGCCTTGGCTGAGAAAACAAGGCCTTACAGGGGGGTAATTTAACCCGATGCCCATTGATCCCTGGATGCAAGTCTCATGGGGTTTCTTAGAATTTAGGAAATGCATGCCTGTCTGGGAAGGAGAGCGGGGAGGGAAACATGTGGGCATTCTCCCGGGTGGAAGAGCGCAGCTAGGTCCTTTGTCTTGAGGGGTCTTTTTTCTTAAATGATTTTATTTAGTTATTTTTTTAATTTTATTTTTATTTTTTAATTTATTAACAGAAGGAAAGGGAGGGAGAGAGGGAGAGAAACGTCAACGTGTGGTTGCCTCTAGTGTGCTCTGGGACCTGGCCCTACACCCCAGGCATGTGCATTGACTGGGAATCAAATGAGAGACCCTTTGGTTCACAGCCCACGTTCATTACACTGAACTACACCAGCCAAGGGCTTATTTTTTAAATTTTTAGAGAGAGGGGAAGGGAAGGAGAAAGAAAGGGAGAGAATCATTGATCAGTTGCCTTTCATATGTGCCCCAGCTGGGGACTGAACCTGCAATCCAGGCATGTTCCCTGATGGGGAATTGAACGGGAGACCCTTCGCTTTATGGGAGGAGGCCCAATGAACTGAGTCCAACTAGTCAGGTGTGGCTCAAAGGTTTTTAAAGCCTTGGGGTTTAGGGAAGTTCTTAGAGAAGGATCTTAATAGACTATTCATCAGCTTTATGCTGATGTGCCAAAATAAGATTTAGTCCCTTAACTTCATTTGTCCTTGGGTGTGGTTGGCACAAATGGCAATAATTGAGTTTCTGCTTTCTATCTCCCTGAGTTGGGTGACTTAAGTTGCTCACCCTCTGGTTGGGGAGAAGAGTAAACCATTTACTTGTAATTGTCCTTGGCTAAGAAAGATAGGATTTTACCATTTACTAGTTCGCTGTAAACTGCTTGGCCATTTAACTCTCTGTCTCATTTTCCTGTTCCACTTGTCCTGGCTGACTAGTCTGTCTCAGCAGGGCAAGTTCACACACACAAGGGAACACATGAATGAACAGATAAAAGATGGCCTTAACGCTCTCTGTCAGCTCCCAAGAGAAAAGAAGCCAAAAGGCTTGACATGAGGTGAAGTTTAAGAATCAGTTCCGTGGGGTACGGAAGAGGAAGCTGACTAGAGGTGAGCCAGTCAACCAACCAATTGATCAGGGGTCTTGAGTTCTGAAGAGTAAGTTCACCAGATGGTTGGATTCAAAATACGTGAAATGTTACAGCGTGTGTCAATGTGAAAACATCCAAACCTGTAAACATTTTTATGAGTTTATTTGAACCAAACTGACTACAATTGCCAGGAAACAAAACGTGAACAGATTGAGAAAACGCTGTGGAAAATGCCAGTTTTGTACCTTATTTTATACATTACGATCAAAAGAAGAGGCGGAAAGGGTTACGTGAAATCCACTGGAGATTGGTTAGACAGGTGGGAGAAAGCAGTGCAGCTAAGCCTCTCGGACTGGATTAAAAAGTAAACTGATAGACACTTAGTGGGTACAGAATAACGACCAGTCAGCATTTAACATGACAACAACAACAGTGAGGGGATTTGTGGTCTCTGCTTTGCTGTGTGATTGTGCCCCAGGGTTTGGGGAAAAGGGAAGTTAAGTTACCTTGACATTCCAAAACTAGGCTGTCATAGATTTAAATAGAAAATAGTCTTGTTTAAGGTAAAGAGGCTTTTGTTAGGGAGGATTTCAGCCCAGACAGGACTACCTCTCATAAACTGCTTTCAGTTAAGAAGTGTTAATTCCAGACCACCCTATGGGGTTCCTCTAGGTCTCTGAGTGTGTAAAGCTGCCACACAGGCCTCTCCCTGAGTTTGTCAGGTTTAGTATGCGGGTCCCTTTTGTCCGTGTGTGTGTGTGTGTGTGTGTGTGTGTGTGTGTGTGTGTAGATACTTCTCAATCTAACTACCTATGTCTCCTAACACATCAGTGCACTTCACATTTCTGCTTGGTTTCAATGCCTGTTGCAGGTTTGTGGAAACCAGGAGATAGGACCACACAGTCAGAGAGGGCCCTTCCTGTCCTGCCTCTCATCTACACAGTCGAGGAGTGACTGTGAGCCATAAACAAACCATGTGGCTTTTCTAAGCCTCATGCCTTCTTTCTAAGTTCGTTGTTCGGGGAATTGAACTATGTGCCACTGGGCTTTGGGAAGTAGAAGGTCTAAATGATCCCATTTTGGTTTATTAAAGAACAAATTGAATGTGCCCAGGAAAAGAAACAGTTAAAACTAATAAATGGCAAAGGAAACCAGGGCTAAATCAGATACAGGGAATATGTTGTCATCTAAAATTATTTGAGTTATTTTAAGTATGAATTAGTTTATTATGGATAAAGGTCGGTTTTCACCGCTTTTCCTGTGGCAATACCAGGAAAATGGTTTTGTCTGTTTGATTGGAAAAGTGTTTACTCTCCTCATCTGTGGGAGCAGCTGGGGGTGCTTGAAGTTGCATCAGAGATATTCCCTGATGGGCAGCATTGCTTTGTGGTTAAACACTCAAGTTACTTACACTCTTCATGTAAAAATGAGCATAACAGTGGTATGTGAGGATTAAATAACTTGAGATTTATAAAGCACTTAGAGTGGTGGGCACATGCAAGCGCTGTGTAAGTGTGAGATTCACAAATTAGTCCTGCACCCCTGAAACTTTCACCAGCTGCTGCAAACCAGCTTTACCCCAAACACAGGCCTGGGCTCTGCTTTCTCACCCACCGACACACTGCCTCAAGCCCTTCTCAGGCGGCCCCCCGGGACTCTCCACTGTTCTGTGATAATAATCTACCTCTGCAGCCGTCTCATTTTACAAGTTTGGGATGGGGACAACACAGGGACAATCATGTACATTATCTCAGTGCCCTGTAAGGGCCCAGGGGAGGGGCCTCCTCCTGACAAAGCAGTGATTTGGTGGCTTCCCTCTCCTCTGATAATTTTGGGGCTCACTGGTTCGCTATATTAGAGGCTTAATAGTACTTTCAAACACTGATTGTGAAATTGTTGTTGGATAATCTTTCTGAGAGGCTGTGTCTCAGAAACCTTAAGAAATGTGCTGGTTTCAGTTTTAGCCATTTATTTTGAGGTAAAAATTGGCAAGTGCTCCAAAATGTATGAATGAGTCTATTGTATTGTTGCTTAATGTGATGTTGAAAAGTAAAGAACTACCTACCTGTTTGACAATACTAAATTGATTAATAAATGATGGTGTGCTTATATATTTCAATGTATATAGGGCAGTAAGAGTTTTTAAATAAAAAACTATTCATGGTATATTGTTATATAAAAACCAAGTTACAAAACTGTGTAGAGAATTTGATTCCATTTTTTTAAAAAGAAACAACTTTTATATGTTTATATTTGGACAGAAAAACCTTCAAAGAAATTTATGGTAATTAACTCTGGATAGTGGTATTTTGAGTGGTTTTAATATACTTATTTTCTTTTTTAAAAAATTGTATTTACTTATTTTTAGAGAGAGGGGAAGGGAAGGAGAAAGAGGGAGAGAAACATCAATGTGTGGTCGCCTCTTCTGCACATCCTACTGGGGACCTGGCCTGCAACCCAGGCATGTGCCCTGACTGGGAACTGAACTAGAAACCCTTTAGTTTGCAGGTTGGCACTCAATCCACTGAACTACACCAGCTGGGCACCTATTATCTTTTTGTTTATATTTCTTGTTAGGTAGCTGAGGTGGCTAAGAAAGGACTGAGAGATAAAAAGGTCCAATTAAGGGTTTTTATTAGTGATGGTACTCTGCAATCAGGTGGACTGAGTCCAAGCAGACTACAGTGGCAAGGAAAGGGTAAAAGAGTTTTTAAGGGAGTGTAGCAGACTCCTGGAGAGGGTGATCCACCCTGCTGATCTGCCCCAGGTGTCCTGGGTATAGGTGTTTGCAAGACAATGCCCTCCAACCAGGGATGGCTGATTCCGAGACAGAAAATGGGGAGATTTATGGGCCTTGTTTCTGGGAGAAGCTGGCGGGGAGGGGCGGGGAGGAATATTTTAAAGAGGTATTTCATTGGTTTGGCTAGTTTTTATCACCAGTTATTTGGAAAGAAAATTTCCATGCATTCCAAGAGAGCCGTAGGGGAGGCAAATCTTTCTTTTTCTTCCTAAATTCTGTGGTGGAGCCTAAGAATTACACCAACAGGAGACAGATTGTCAGAAGAAGAGCACACACACTTTATTTAATGTTTGTGTGCATGCATGGTGCTCTTCGCAATACAAATGATGACCAGAAGAAGTTATGAAGCCCCACAGGTTACACACTTTTTAAAAGAAAGAATGGTAAGTTGTGGAGAGGCGATAAGACAGAGGCTTGGGCTAGGGGCGATACACTGTAAAACAGTAACTAGGAAACACATGCTGGAACCTATTGGAAGTTAGAGGTTGTTTTAGTAGGTTCGTTTGTACACAAATCTCTGGTGCTAAGAATGTTTTTCTCTGCCTGGCGCAGAGAGGGAACCTTTCTCATGAGAAATTTTATGGCCTAGTTTTAGGTATAAAGGAAGAGGTCAGAGAACCCTTCCTACATCTCCCATTTTTTCCAGTGCCTTCAGCTCAAAATAATCAGTACACCAGAGCAGCCTACTTTGGGTTGTGCGTTCAACCCCTTCGGGGCCACAGCTGGCCTTGGAAAGTCATGTTTTTCTCCTGACTCTGCTGGTGATTCACTTCCCTATAGACTTGAGCGAAAGCTGATGGTGTAAACAGGAATGCTGAGAAGTGGTTCAACGCCCCTAACCGCTTCCTGCCTCACTCCCCCGCCTCCTCACCTCACCTTATTCTCAGTGGGAAAGAGGATCTCTCGCTTGAGGTCAAAAGTGCTTCACTATCTAGGGTCTCAAAAGGGGAAAAAAGGAGACAACAATCCTATCTCGACTTAGTAATCAACAGTGAGCTTCGAAACCACAAGGGCTCTCTTTTGTTAAACTAATTATCTTGGTTGAAAGCATATCTTTGAGTTACTCCCAAAAGACAGGTCTCCACGACAAGGAAAAGATCTGAAGCTTTTGGCTAACAACTCCTAGCGGTGATGCCAACAGGTCTAAGGCTGTTCTCAGACTTTTCTGGCAGATTTCCAAAGCCCAGAGATCTGAAAAGCCAAAATAAGAAAGGACAGAGAAAGATGGGATTCTTTCCTCTGTGCGCGGCCGCCCGGAGCTCTTCTTCCAGGCTGGGGCCATGGCCAAGGCAGCGTGACTGCCTGCACACCCAAGGCTCGCTGTGTCTCCTGCCACAGGGTTCATTTTGTTTCTTTTTAAATATTTTTTTATTTTTCTATCAGAGTTGATTTATGATATTATATTGGTTTCAGGTATACAGCCCAGTGATTAGACGTTTATATAATTTGCAAAGTAATCATCTCAGTAAGTCCAGTACCAATCTGACTCATACATAGTTATTAGAATATTACTGACCTATGCTGTTCTTTACATCCCCATGACTAGTCCGTAACTACCCATTTGAACTTCTTAATTCCTTCACCTTTTCACCCATTCCTGCCACCCATCCCCCACCCCCAACAACCATCTCTGTGGCAACTGTCAAAATGTTCTGCCAGGGGGTTCTTTTTGTTTGTAGTGGCCAGAGCTTACAGGTGCCACTAACATGTTTCCCACCTGGGATTTCCCTTTACATTTGGGTGCTCCAGGTTAAATTCAGGTGTCTGTGGGCCCACCCTAGGGGAAGGAGTGGGGCTGGGAGAGGCATTTCAGTGTGATGGTGGAGACCCACAGCTCGGGGCCTGCTGCAGCAGAATTTCTGAGCCTCAGTCTCTGCCTTGGTAAAATGAGAATAAAAATAGTGCCCACTTCAAGAAGTTACTATGAGGATAAAATTTAATTGTGTCCTTAAATGCAGGCATATAATAAGTATTTAATACAAGTCAGCATGAGCAAAGAACAGCTTTGGGGTAGTTCGGGATTTGATTCTGGTTTGAGAGGCGGTGGAAGGGCAGATTGGACTGAGTTTATGGCTGGGATTCATCGAGTCGGGGAATGTGACTGCCCCCACCTCCAGGGAAGCCATCTGGGCAGTTACTTCCTCAGTAAAAGTACTTTCTACTCCCGAACCCCAAGCCATAGTATTTAACACAGCACTCCCCTTCACGAAGGTGATGTTTTGGATGTCTGTGTTCTGAAATCGTTCTTAAATTTATGCCATTAACCATGGAATCTCAGATGTGCCTTCTTCTGCCAGGAACATGACCAGAGAAGAAGAATGCTGCTTCTCATGCTGCCGGTTTCCTTGCAAAGGGGACACCGGGAAGCTCAGAAGACTCAGGTTATTTGAGAATAGTAGGAAATAGTGAACTATGAAATACAAAAAATAAAGAAAAACCGTCAACTGTTCTTACACTGACCACTGCAGCTGGCAACAGCACATTGAATGTCAGTTGCAAAACGTGATTGCTTTCAAAGAACCTTTTCATATGTTTCCTGAGGTCTTTCTGAAAGGATTCCTTTCTTCATGAATGTGGCTGTTACGGGGGGCCTCTGCAAACCAAGATGAGTTTGAAGGTAAGCACAGTTCTTAAAGGAACGGAAGCTTGATTCAGAAATGGTTATTGAACTGGAGACACCCAAGTGACTTTGCCACTCGGCGTACCAACTCTAGTCTTTTCAAAGCAGACCCCACGTCCTCCATTTCTCAAGTCCCGTTGGGGGAGTCAGTGGGCAGCTCTGGGTGCAGGGGCCGTCCTGCCTGTGTGTCAGTGTGTTTTCTGGGAGCTAGGACTGCTATGCTGGCACGTCAGGCTGCACTCCCTGTGTCCTTTCACTTACAACGTCCCTGTGATCTCTGGAAGCGTTTCTCCACCTCCACCCCTTAGTCAAACATTCGCCTGAAAGACAGAATACTTGTTTTCTCTTCTGAATCTTCACCAATCCTAACCTCTGAGAACTTTCACGATGACCCTCTGTTAATGCAGGAGCAGTATTCAGGGCCTGGGAAGAGGAGACTGGACGTGCAGAAGCCACGTCTGTCAGTGTTCCTGGTACGCCTGGGGAGAAATGTGTCTGTGTGCCTCAGAGAGCAGACACTTTAAAGTTAAACTGAGGATTAAGTGAGGATAACACACCAGAGAGTGCCTGACTCAGAGATGCGTCACAAATGTTCAGCCTTTTCCTGCTTTTCCACCCCAATCTGCAGCACCCGTTCATTAACCGAGGCAGCTATTATGTGTCCCCAGAATCTTTATTTCTCTCCTGGCAAACACCTGTTTTTTCTTTGCAATGGCCCCTCGGACAAGAGAATCCGTGTACCCCCTCCAGACCTTTGTATCGTCCTCAGCTTAACATTCCCTTTCATTTCAATTGTGTATGGAACTAAGTAAGGTGACCTTCACAGAAGTGAGTGAGTGGCCTTTATATTGACCTCTCTGAGCACGATTTCTCTCACATATGAGACCGAACTCACCCTCTTGGTTCACCCAATGTGTCATTGATCTGTGTCAATTTACACGTTCGTACAGATGACACCATTGGTTCACCAGGGACCCCTGCTATGCAGCCGGTTGAGAAGATACCTACTTTGTTGGCGTTCCCTGAAAGGTTTCTTCAGGTGCTTTGTGGAGATCCAGCTGTGCTCTGACTATGGCATACCAGGCACAAGGGAGACACTCAGTAAATGACTTTTGTGGGAATGAATGAAACTGCCCTTCATCGAATGGAATTGGCTCTTCTTACTCCCCGAGAGTGGTTTGAACATATGTCCTTTAAAGCCAAGCTGTGGTTTGTGCAATTTGCTGTGGGAAAATGCAACTGTAGCAGCCCAATGGTCATCTGCAGTCCCTCAGTAAATATATTTCAGTTCGCCTCTCTGAAGTAATTGGAAATGGCTCAGAAATTTTCAGAGCCGTGTCCCTTCATGTACGTGACTTTAATTTGTGGAGACGAACTATCCAGAGTGGCCTCCCTGTCTGTCTCACAATCTCAGCCACCTTGTGTTGCTATATCCTCTCATTGAGGTTTGCTCCACCATTCTTGGTCTGAAGTGCATTCTTCCTGAAAGAAAACTGAAAGGCAAAATCAATCACAGTTTTTATTCCTGATTTTTCTCTGGCTTTTGTCAATATTAAAATATTTGTTGCAAGAAATGAGCCTGTGTTCTTTAGTCCTCTAACTTTGCATACTTTTAATGGGACCATTTTGTTGTTCTGGGGTGTTTATCATTTAAGAAACCCTGGCATTAGACAATCATGTGTTTCAGTTGTTGCTGTATTCCAGTAGCTACCTGAACTGCTGACGTTCTTACGGAGAAACCTAGAAGGACTTATGCTGTTAATGAGCCTTAACATTGTCAGTAGTACAGAGGGTGCTAAAGAGAACAAATATTTTTAAGTGTTCAAGCTACAGTTATGTCTTATAGAACACTAAAAAATATAACATTATATTTTTAACTATTTCGTACAAGAATATCACGATGACTATTGGGGTAGATGATCATCTGACCACTAAGCTATACACCTGAAACCAATGCAAAATAAAATTAAAAGAAAAATAAATAAAAATATTGTGATATCAGTAATAACTACACTTATGAAACCCATATCACCTTGGGTGCTTCAGGAAGAATTGTTACAGTGACTCGATTGTTTACATTTTCACAACTTGGGAAACTGAAGCTTCAGAGTATGGAGCACATGCAACTAGAAGGCGCAGAGCCAGTGTTGGAGCTCACACTTGCCGGCTCGAAGCCTGCAGTCCTCCCTGTGTTACCCTGCCCACTGACTGCCTGTCATCTGTTTGAGAATATTTATTGAGTGCCTGCTGTATGCGCCAGGCGCGGTTCTAACTGTTTAGGGAACACCTGTGAATTAAAGCAAGCGTCCTGCCCTTCAGAGTTTCAGATTCCAGTGGGAGAGACAGACAGAAGAAACAACACTTCACTTCTTGGAGACCTTTCTGGATTTCTCACGCTGAGATAAGGAAGAGACAAGCGCTGCATGTACTCACTCTCACAGGACCACTGGGCTCTTGGGAGTGGCTCAGTTCATTTAGCTTATTTCAGTAATTTTTCCCCATGCACGCAATTCTGGCCTTCTTGGGGCAAGCCAGATTCAGATATGGAAAAAGTGTGATAATGTGTCTGTATCTACTTTTACAAGGTTTTAGGTCGATTGCTGGGCCTGTAAAATCTGAATAAACCAAGGTGTCCTGTGGCTTTCATACCTGCACCCTGCTCCTTAAGGGAGCATGTCCCTCAACCATCAGAGAACCCCATTAGAGAATAAACTAGATTAAATATCACAGACCGATCTCACCATATCAGTCTGCTTATTGCTGAAGATTTGAACAATGGTGGGGGGATTGCCTGAGGGAATGGAGGGTGTTGGGTAGATGGGGGGTGGGAGGAGGAAGAAAAATCAGGACACCTGTAATAGTATAATCAATAAAATATATAATTTAAAATGTTTATAATTAAAAAGTAATACCTTTAGCTCTGGCTGGTGTAGCTCAGTGGATTGAATGCTGGCCTGCGAATCAAAGGGTCAGCAGTTTCATTCCCAGTCAGGGCACAGGCCTGGGTTGCAGGCCAGGTCCTCAGTTGGGGGTGTGCAAGAGGCAGCCACACATTGATGTTTCTCTCCCTCTCTTTATCCCTCTCTTCCCCTCCCTCTAAAAATATACAAACAAATAAAAACAATATCTTTAAATAGAACATAAAAATATATTATGTTTAAATTAGAGGATATTTTCCCTTTTCTCAACTTAGTTTTACCTTAATAAAAGATGAACTCTGATATCACGATTTTTTATGTAAAATATTAAGTAGTGCTCCTTTTTTATATACCAACAGTTGGGTATATCTTTTTGTAAATCCTAGTTGTATACTGCCGAAGTGTGATGTGTCACTAAACTCCAACATTTCTTAACCTAAAAAGAAAAGATTTGAGTATATTTTCCCAGTTTTTCATGCCTCCCTCTGCAGCATAAATGAAAATATGTGCCTTTGGCTGCTACAGATAGCAATGCTATACGTATTTCTAAACTCTCTAAGCATCATATTTTTATTTATAAAATGGTATAATAGCAGCATACATCAGAGATGTTTTATGGGTTAATATATGTGAAGAGTTACTATGCACCACCACAGCATCTGGTACAGAATAAGTGTCCTAAAGATTTGTTTTTAATACAGAGAAGTTGTGTGAAACATTGTGATTATGCAGTATGGTTGGGTTAGAATCCAAAGTCCAAAAATCTCTATTTGCTGCTGAATAGATTCCTTGAGTTGTTTTTTTTTAAATAAAGTTCTTTATTTCTTTTTTCCTTTAAAAATTATATTTTATTGATTATACTATTACAGTTGTCCCAATTATCTCGATGTGCTCAGTAAACCCTCTGGTTGCTGTCAGGTAGAAAAGATACACAGTCCTAGGAATCTCCCCAGAGCAGCTTCTCACAGTGCTACTCAGTGTCTGTGTGATTTGGGGGTGGTCAGGGTTGTTCCTCACCTCTGGGCCCAGCCTCTTCACCTCCTTTACCCCACCTGCTCTGATCATCTTTCGCTAGCTCTGCCCCAGGCCCATTGGCCTCCTGGGCATTTCTCCGACAGGCCAGGAAACTCCAGCCTCAGAGCTGCACTAACCGTGCTCCTCCTTCTGTACCCCTCTTTCTGCAGATAGCCTCCCTCACATCCTCTGGGTCTTTACTTAAATGTCACCTTCTCGGTGAGGCCTCCTCTGGCCACCATAATTAAACTTGCAATCACCTTTCCCTAATACACTGTCTTCCTCCCTGCTTATTTTTCCCCGTAGAATTTATCCCTGGCTCTTATACTGCAGGTCTTAGTTATTTTTCTTTTTGTCTGCACCCCACAGATAAAGTGTAAGTGCCAAGACAGGCAGAGATTTGTGTCTCTTTCAGTCACTGGTACCGTCCCAGTGCCAGCCATATACAGTAGGCTACCAGTATCTCTCTATCTGATACATGGATAGATGCTCATGAAAAAGTGGGTGTAAGGGCCTTGATGGTGGTGGCAATGGTTGGAGTGGAGACTAAAATAGTTTGAAAGGTAGTAGGGTGGTCAGACTGACCAGGAGGTGGGCAGATGGAGGGGCTGAGAGGACCTATGGGGCTGCTAAGATTTAGCTTGTTTCCGACCTGCCAGCTCTATGTTGCAAGTAGATGACACCTCTGTTGAGCACTTACGGGCAACCATGTCACTGTATTAAATTAAAGCACTGTTTTCTGTAAACAGAACCCTGAGGAAGACAAACCGGGAGCCCAGGGGTCACTGGGCTGGAGGACATTATAGGCTGTCAGAATATGGATGTGACAGCTTTAAGAGGGACTGAGCAGAGACAACCCCGGGATGCAGCAGACACCAGGGCAACCCCAAAACTTTGGGACTATGGAGCATCATTTCATACCAAGACACCGTGTTCTCAGAGCTCTTTTACATGTACTTTCTATAACACCCTTGTCCCCATGTCCCTCGCCTTTTTCATCCCATATTGATGAAGGGATAAAATTGAATGTGGATTTCATTGAATGTGGATTCCTGGTTTACCTTGTTCACCAGTTTCTGCTTCTTTCTTTTATCTAGATAACTTGTGCTGTCCTGAAGAGGGAATGCTATCGCTGTAAGCTTCGATAAAGGCTGGAAAATGGATAAGCAAATGGATTTCAGAGTCCCTTTTGACCTCAGTGGACACCTCATCCGTCACAGTCTTTTCAGATGCTCGGTGCCCTTGACCGCTTTCTCTTCCTTCCCTGTCAGAACCAGCTCCCGAGTTGCCATAAACTTTCTCCACTAATATTTAAATGCTATATGAAACATATTCTGTTATCCCTTTCAAGAATATTTGCATTTTGGTAAATAAAGTGTTAATACAGATGCTCCTTAATTTATGACGAGGTTATATTTCGATAAATCCATCATGAGTTGAAATATCATAAGTCAAAAAGGCATTTAATACCAAACCATAGCTTAGTCTCGCCTCCTGGAACATGCTCAGAACACTTACACTGACCTACAGTTGGGAAAAGTCATCTAATACAAAGCCTATTTTATAATCAGTGTTGAATAGCTCATGCAGTTTATGCAAAACCAGGAGACACCATATCTAAAAAATGCTGGCATGGAATACACAGGCAGGGGTGTCCAACCTGTGGCCCGTGGGCCACACATGGGCCAGCAAAGCTTTGAATATGGCCCAACACAAAATTGTCAATTTACTTAAAGCCTTTCTTTTGCTCATCAGTTTTCATTAGTGTTTGTGTATTTAATGTGTGGCCCAGGACAACTCCTCTTCTTCCAGAGTGGCCCAGAGATGCCAAAAGGTTGGACACCCTGCTTAGAGTATCCTTTGTTCACCCTCCTGACCGTGTGGCTGGAGGGGATCTGTCACTCGCTGCCACTGCCCGGCATTGGGCCACATATCACCGGCCCGAGAAAAGATCAGAATTCAGAATTCTATGTGTGGTTTCTGCTGAGTGCATATCACTTCAGTACCACCCTAAAGTCAAAAGTAAGTTGAACTATCATAAATCAGGAACCATCTATGGAGGTAAATAAAATATTAGGCCAATCAAAAGCATTCCTAATACAGTAATTATGTAATTCCAGCATCTTCTGGTAACTGGTGGGATGCTGGGATCTGGAGGCTTTTTTCAAAATAAGATTTTATTTATTTATTTTTAGAGAGGGCGAAGGGAGAGAAAAAGAAAGGGAGAGAAACATCAGTGTGCGGTTGCCTCTTGTGTGCTCCTTACTGGGGACCTGGCTGGCAACCTAGGCTTGTCCCCTTACTGGGAACCGAACCAGGAACCATTTGGTTTACAGGCCAGCACTCAATCCAGAGTCACACCAGCCAGGGCTGGAGGCTATAGTTTCTGACGTCAGAGTCTATGTCAATGAGTAGATAGAAGAGATGGAGTCGCTCTTGCCTGACACCTTCAGATCTGTCCTTCCTAGGGCCAGGGATCCTGAGGACTCTCAAATACTGATCCATGTACAATAGATGCTTTATTAAAAAACATTTTATCTATCTATCTATTTAGTTTTAGAGAGTGGGGAAGAGAGGGAGAGGAACATCAATGTGAGGGAGAAACATCGACCAGCTGCTTCTCGAATGCGCCCAGACCAGGGACCACGCTTGGGTTTGTAACCCAGGCATGCGCCCTGACCTGGCATCAGATGGGTGACCCTTCACCTCTTGGGATGATGCCCAGCCAGCTGAGTGAGCCACACTGGCTAGGATGGTGTTCTATTTTTTTATTATAGAATATAGAGACCATAAAATCTTTAGACTTTACTCCTCTGGAATCAGCATTAAGAAGAAATGTAAATATTCGATAACTCTTAGATATAGAAATCAAGCCAATTAATCACCCTGGTGCTTAGTGAGTGGTAAACTGACTTTCGTTTTTGTTTCTCTGTAAGAAATAATCAAGATTACATGATTATATATATGCATTTATACTTCCTGATATTTCCAGCATATATGATTATAACTTTGTTTACAGGTTTTGGGAGTGTTTTGTTTTTTTTCTTTTGAGAACTGTTAGTGCATTCTCCTTAGCAGAGCCGTATTCCAGGCATTGGAGACTCAGAAACTATTAATCATGAAAAATTCTTTCTGGTTGCAGTAATGAAGTCTAGTATCAATGTATTTTTCCATGGTTACTTAGCAAAACACTTAAGCGAGCCCACGGTGACAAGCATGAGCTCGGTTTCCCCTTCCCCTCTGCCTTCCCACTTTTCTCTCGGGAGACTGGTGAGGAAGAGAATTGCTCTTTCTGGGATGGCCACCCTCTCTGCACGTATCCACACTCGGAGCTCTGCCCGGTCCTTCTCCAGACACATAGCGTCAGCTTCACAGGGGACCCTTCGGCCTTGGGTTCACAGTTTCTACAGGAAAGCTGACCGAGGAACAGAAGGGTGGGGCAAACGCAGGGCGTCTGTGCCCCGGGCCAGGGCTGAGGGAGGCTGGATTTCTCTCCTTTTCACCCTGGGAAGCCAGTGGTCTTGTTGACATCCACTCGCAGTACAGAGCCTGGCTTTGGCATGAAAATCAGACAAAATTCTCACAAGGAGCAGAAAGAACAAAAAAGTATGAACAGCATTTCAATATTTCAAAATCTGTTCCTCCCTTAGAAAACCAAATAAGCAACACATGGTCTGAAATTTCAAAATAAGCATTTTTATTTGGTTCTCCAAATATAAAATTGTATCACAATATCGATATATTTTTTGGAAACACGTATGCCTCCTTAAAGTCTAGTACACCACAGAAGCTCTTTGACCTGAAAGGGAAGTCTAGTATCAGTGGGGGGTCTCCCCGGGGTCCTAGCCCCCTGGGGCGTGGAGGTGGGGTGTGGAGAACCTCTGGAATCACCCAGTTCCCCGCTCAGCAGAGGGTTCACCTTTAAAACAACCCCTGGTGTGTTGCTTCTAGGACACAAGGGAAGGGATTTGGCAGTTATCCTAGCGATTTGATTATGGGGAACAGCCAACTGAAATAACTCAACCTGCAAAATATATTTTCTTTCTTCCCTTCCAGTGCGCCTGATGTTTTTGAAATAAAGTGGATGATTCCCACATTTAAAGCTTGTGCACAGATTCATCTTAATGCTGGTGAAAAACTTAGAAACACGGTATGCTATGCAAGCTGTGTATTTTTTTATGAGCTTAATTATTTTACATTGTAAGCTTGTTATTGTTGCAGGAGAATCATTTTTTTAAAGGACTGTTTCTTTAACAGGATGGTATCTTTCAAGGACTTCTTTCTACCATTAGTCAGAGAGTAATCTATAGTCAACAAAACCTTCACTTATTCATGATAATAATAGTACAATTTTGTGTTGTTATGTCTAATTACATTGTGGATATCATATAGTAATAACATATCTTTGAAAAGAAAATAAGCAGGAGATACTGAGGGCAGGGGAAGAGGACCAAGGGCTTTCAGAATCCTCCTTGTGGAAGGATCCTTGAATGGTGTTAATTACTGAATGTCGATGCCATTTTGGAATAGCAGACTAAAAAGAAGTGACAATAGGCCAGGGTATAGTTTTTTTTTTTTTTTAAGGAATGTTAAGCAGCAAACAAATCTTGTGCAATCTCTTTAGGAATGAAGGTCTCCATGGGGAAGGAAAGGGAAGACATACCTATTCATCTCAGCACACACAAATGAGACACTGATTTTTCTTTATAAACTCACATTTTACTTTGAAATAAAAAGTCATTTTCTCCTATAGAGTTCTGTACATTTAGAAATTTACTTTGGATCCTCCGAATGTCTACAAATGTATGCAAAGAATGTCCTTTGGAACAATGAAGGAAAACCAGTTTGCTTTCTCTGTAGTTATAACCTGTACATTTTTTTTCAGAGTAAAAAAGTAATTTTTCAATAGTCATGGTAGAAAACTAGAAATGAATATTCATTTAAACACACCATGTTTACAATTTATGTTTGCCGATACTTAATGAGTTTAAAACATTAAAAAATAAAAATCCTAAGAATTTTAGAAGAAACAAGACACCTCTCCACTGCGGCAAATGCGTCCTGTGAGACAAACAGTTTGCCTTCGGTCTGCAGCTGTGCCACAGTAACCGGGGCTGGAGCATCATCACCGACCCAACGGCATCTGAAAAATCTACAAAGGCCTTCATGTCCAGAATGTTCATTAATATCTTGAACAGCCTTTTTTGTTGTTGTTCTGGGGATTGGCGGGGCCGATAATATTATTATTCTCATTATTAAAATGTGGAAACCAAAGCGGAAGAAAGTTCAACGACTCGGCTGGGGCGGGCCAACTATGAAATGGAGGAACGAGGACTTTAACAAAGGTGGACCGAGTCCAGAGTTTTTTCTCTGCACTAAATATTTCCTCAACTAACTTTGTTCACAAACATCTGTAGACTCACCTCCCCCAACCCCAAATAAGTTCCATTTGGTGCAGCCCAGCTGGGACTCAAAACTACTGGGAACAACCTAATCCCGTCCTGCCCTCCTGTCATCTCCTCGCCTTCTCTTCACCCACTCTACAAGAAAACACAACAAAACAAAAAAACTCCCATTAAAATATCCACAAGGAAAGGAGGAAGTTGCATGAGTAACTGTATTTTAAGAAGCAGATTTTTCAAATGTTGGAGTCAGAGAAACAATTATTTTTTAATAAGTCTTGTGATCACCCTCAGATTCCACATAAACTGATAGACGTATAAATGCTTCGGATGTCTTCAGTGCATCTTTATATAATTTCATAGAAATTATATAAAGAAAGTGAAACAACACAAAATTATGTGCGATATCTTCACGGGAATTCAAGCATCCTGACTCAGCAGTAACTTTCCTCGAAGTTGAGTCAAATGGTCAGAAATATAGCTTCATGTTCTTCCCAAAGATGACCAGAAGAATTAAACAACAACTTTTGATACAGTGTGTCTGTATTCTGATTTGGGTCTATGCCTCCTCTCTCAGAAGCGTTTCTCTCACTGTCCTTCAACAGCTCTCTGTTTCTCTGATGGAAAACAGGGTTCCAATAAGCAGAGAGGCACATAAAGACTAGTATCCCCAACTAGAAGATGATGCCAAGGCCTTGCAAGCAGACATATGCCCACCTGAAGACGTAACTCTCTCTCCCCTCCACTCCCTCACACCTGCCACCCATTCCAATAACTAGGCTCAAGTCACAACTTGGGGAAATGTTATCTAGCAGGTGAACTGCTGGGCCTGCTGGGGGAGAAAGGGGACATTACATCAGATCAGATGCAGAATCTAGCTAACATATATTGGCAGTCTCTAAGAGGACTTTTGGCCAAATCAAGTGGGATAGAATATATAATATTTAATATATTAAAATAAGAGTTTATGGATACAGGAATCCCCTCTCTTGACACGGGACTTAAAGTGGCGAGGTCCACTGAAGATGGTATTAATAATACATTGCTAGACCTAGGCCAGTTTTGGAAACTGGGAAAGTAATAACTCACACTCATTTAAGTAGAAATTCCAGAAGTCCATGATGAAAGGTTGAGCAAGGAATCAAAAGGCTCACAGAAGTGGGCATGCTAGAGTGAATATACCATGTAAGGCCAGAAAGCCCACCGGCTGTGGGAGGGCCCAGAAAGACACAGTTAACTGAGTCCATAAGGGACGCAGTGCTGAGGGTGTGCCGGTGTTGTCCAGGGCAAGTGACACTCTTTTCTGGATGCCAAGGCTGAGACTAGGAACAGCTTCACAGGGCTAGGCTTCTGGAAAGCCACAAGGAGAATGGAAGCCTGATGGCGACATTCTAACTTCAGAAGCAAGGTGGGTGCAGTTATTGCAATGAACAGCATCGTAGGAGCAGTAAATAGAAGAGCCTGGGCCACCAGGAGCTATGTGGCTGGTTAATGGAGCACGATGTTCCTAGGGCAAGAAAACTGGGCTGAGAAATGCAAAAAAAAAAAAGGAAAAAAACCCCAAAATACCACATTACAATGAGGTACCGAAACAAAATTTGAACCACGTAATGAAGGATTTCAAAGCATGGGCCCTGGCCTCCAAAGCCTGTGTGGCTGACTCGTGTTGCCCTGGGCAAGTTTGTTCATCTCTGTTTGCCTCAGTTTTCTCATATATAAAATGGTAATGGTGACAGCACTACTTATCTCTCACAGTTTTGTGAGAATTGCATGCCTTAATGTTTGTAAGCTGTTTAGAACAACACCAGAGTCAAGTAGGCACCAACATGCGACAGCTATGATTATTGCTGTATTGAGAGGTTGGGGTAAGGACAGGACCATTCATGCATGTGGGAAAGCGAATGCATTTATTCTATGTAGAAGGCATTTTCCAGAGTCCTTAGAAACAGAAATAAGTGAGAAAACAGCATTTCCTTGTGTAAGGATACCTCATACAAGCGTAGTCACAGATGTGAGAAATATGGTACATGCAAAGGTATTCACTGTATGCAACACTGTGGTAAGATGATTAGAAACAACCTAGCACCCCACTCCACCCACAAGAAATTGGTTTAAAATTGTGGTTCCTTGGTACAACGAAATACTGTAGAACTATTGCAAACTTTTAGTCTCCTCACAGGTAAAGAGAGTTGACGAGACCCGCTTCTTGCATGTGGGTGATGGCAGCTCAGTTTTCTAGCTGTTGCTGGTTTGTAACCAGTGAAGAGAAGTGAAGTGATTGCAGAGCATCTGAAAATTGCATAGCTCAGTGCCTCGTTTACTCTTAACGTTGCAAAAGTGATACTTAGTATCTTTTTTTTTACTATTTGTCATCATTTACCGTCTCCATGTAATAGAGTCACATTGCAACAAGGTATGTAGGGTTTTTTGTATCAATGTCGGTTGGAGATACAATTGACTTTAAGCCTTTGCTCAAAACAAGCAGCTCAATGTCTCAGCTGCTTGCCAGATGGGTCTGTGAGCAGCTGCTGTTTCCAAGTCATGGCTTACTGACTGAGAGCAGGACAGCATGATTCAGTGAATCCCCAAAGTGCTTTTTGTCTCCACTTGGGGATTCTTGTGTTTACAATAATACAGCAGCTGCTAGAGACTAGGGCTGCCGATTTTGTTCATGTGGCATACTCTGCTCCAGGAGGGGAGGCCAATTGCTTCTCTGTGGAAAGATGGACAAAGACCAAAATGTTGTGACCCACAGTGTCCACATCCCCTTGTTTGGGAAAACACATAATAATTTACTAAAGTGAAATTTGGTACATTTTGCGATTTGCAACTCCATATTTATGAGGTTTAAATTGTCTATTCTGAAGAAAGTATAAAAATCACCAAAATTAATCTTTATGTTGCATTTTCTAGTTTGCCAAGCACACATTCCTATGAAATGTCCTTGTAAGTTTAATTTACATGATTGAGTAGAAAAAGCACAAGGCATTCCATTTCCTATTATAACCTACTGTAGGTCACTTGTTACTTACAGTATCTCACAACTCAAATCAAATCAAAACAAAAATATCTTACTGATTTTCTTTCTCAACATCATTCTCTGACCTGCTTTCTTTCTGAACTTCCTTTTATATTTACTGTGACACTCCTTATTTTCAAAATATACATTTTAACATAGGTTCAAACGTATACTTCAATTTATGGTCTATTTTCTTATTTTTTAAATGTATATACCTGAATTACATTGCAAATACATATTGTTGTTTTAATCCCTTTGAAAAAATGTTTTAACTTGTCCATTCAAGTGCTCCTTGGGATCCAGATCCTAAAATTATTTCTGACAATGTTGGTGTGAGGGGATCTCGGCTCGTTCTCATGTCTAAAAGAGAACCCCTAAACCCGGTGGGTTAAGAACTGATAGTCTCCAGTTTGTGACTCATGGCCAATCTATTTAATTTCTTTCTATATACAGATCTTACACAACCAACAAAAGCCATCTTTCAAAATTATCTGGGTCTGTGGTCTTACTTCCACTTCCTCTAGTTAAGCCCTGCTTATTTCTTAAATCTTGGCTTAAGCATCATTTCCTTAGGGAATTCTTCTCTGGCCACTTCCTTCCCCTACCACAAACTGGTTCAGACACTCCGGTCATACATTCCAGCCTCTCATACTTTTTCTCTGTAGTATTTATTATAATTCTCAGCACTTATTTGATTAATTTTGGTCTCCCTTCTCTTGACTGTTAAACTCCTTAAGGAGACTGATGTTCTCTTACCCTTGTAGACTGAGTCTAGAATAATGCTTGGCTCATGGTAGAGATTCAATAAATATTTAGTGAATAAATGAGTAAATAAGGGGGTTAAAAACATGGATGAATGACTAAAGTCCACAGAACCATGACTAATACACTCAATAAAATGACAGTTAATAATGTTATTGTGAGTTTCCATCCAGATCAGATCAATTTGCTGAGTATTTCAGTTTGTTGAAGACCTGATTTTGGCTTCAGAAAGAATAGGTTATGTGTTCCTTCAAACATGTTGTTTCCTGTGCTTGAATTGTTTTCTATTGTTGTACAATAGACAGATACGTATATAGAGAAGGATAAACATGTGTGGGTACATGTGAATGTATAGCAGTAAAGAATATATCAATAATTTTTAGATATGTGGCATAATCCTTTTTATGACTACATTTTTCTGTATATGCATTTGACTTTAGTAAAGAGAAAAAAGTATATATATGCCAACTTTGGTAGGGGAATGATCATGTGGATCTGAAGGAGGAGGATCTTTAACGACTGGGGAATCTGTTGCAGCTTTCACTCCTGCCACCTCCAGACTCCACCTGTGCACAGAAGCATACGTGCTGTTAGCTGGGACTAAGGTCAAGGTGGACAGCCAAGTCCTGCTTTAACCATCCCAAGACCTTCACTGTCTGTGGCCAAGCCCCACTGTGCCATCCTCCTCAATGACTTTTTAAAAATTACTTTATTGTTGTTTAATTACAGTTGTCTGCATTTCCCCCCCAACACTACCCCCCACCCCAGCCAAACCTCCCTCCCTCCCTTGCTTCCACCCTCCCCCTTGGTTTTGTCCCCGTGTCCTTTATAGTAGTTCCTGAAAACCCTTCTTCCCATTGTTCTCTCCACCCTCCCCTCTGGCTGTTGTTAGAAATCATCTTTTTTTTATTTAGCAATCATGCATATTGAAACATATATTGACTTTGATTTTAATTTTATTAAAACAGTTAAATTTTTAGTAGAAGTTCTACCAGTTCTTATCAGGATTTCCACAATCAAAATACATATAACTTAGAGTAAACCAAGTTAATTATTCATACATTTTTTGAAACTTTGATTTTCTCCATTTTAATTTGAATACTTTAATAACATTTGCAAGTTCAAGACTTTCATTTTCCTTTAGAAAAAATATGATAATCCCAATAATATGGGGATTTATGGACAATTAGTTTTTGTTATAATAAAGTTAACTTCAATTTTGATTCTCAATGTATTGATAGCAAGAACTCAGAATTACTTGATTTTAAATCCACATGGAAAGTTTAAGACTTGTGAATAATTACTATTCCATTTATCTTACATTTAATTTTTAAAATAAGTTTACTTAGAGCTCTAGATAATCAAGATATTTAAAAAACATTTTCACCTCTAAAATCATTTTCTAAACAGAATATTTACACATAGCAATACTCTGTAAATTTTTTCTTAGACCCAGAATATCACAACTTATCCTATTTTTTAATGAGATTTAAATTTTAGATTTTAAATTTAATTTATTAAGGTGATATTGGTTAATAAGATATGTAGGTTTCACGTGTACATTTCTATGATACATGATCTGTATATTGCATTGTGTGCCCACCACCCAAAGCCAAATCATCTCCTGCCACCATTTATTTGATTCTCTCTACTTTTTACAAGACTACCTCTCTACCTTCCCTCTGGTAAGAACCATACTATTGTCTGCATTGCTGAGTTTTTGTTTGTTTGTTTTTCTTGCTTATTCATTTGTTGCTCAATTTTATATTCCACCTATGAGTGAAATCATACGGTTCTTAGCTTTTTCTGCCTGACTTATTTGGCTGAACATGATATTCTCAAGGTCCGTCCATGTTTTTGCAAATGGCAATATTTCATCTTATGGCTGAGTAACATTCCATTGTATATGAGTGTATGCACCACATCTTCGTTATCCAATCATCTACTGAAGGATACTTTGCTTGTCTCCATGTCTTGGCCACTGTAGAAGTGTTATGTCTTCTTCATGTGTTAGTCTTTTTGTATATAAGGAAATAAACCCACTAAAATTAGATCATGGCAAAAAAGAAGGAGCACTCTTTTAAGAATACAACAGGTAAAAGCCGAAGACAGTAAGCAAAACATATCTGAGCCACACAAGTCCTGGGCTGGGATGCTGAAAACCAGAAGGTCACTCACGTTCACTCCCAACACCGCTTCTCTCCAAGTGTCTGCTCCACGCCTCCCTTGAAGTCTACAACAGATTCCTCTGCTGGTTCACCTTGCAGAAGTTCAATGTGGCCTCTTTCACTCACTCTTTAAAGCTGCATCATGGCTTTTCAGCTGCATTTGGTGCAAAATTCTCAAATGACAGCAAGCCTCATAGCTCAAGCCAGAGTTAACCGCAGTCACAGCACCGTCAGTGGATGGGCTGGGTTTCTGTGAGGCATCTGATGAGATCAGTTGTGACCACACAGGGGCAAGGCCATTCCCAGGGTATGTGGGGCTGCCTCTCAGAGAGATAGGTTTTCTAAAGTGGACTCCAGGAGGTGTGAGCACTGATGGCCGTATGGACTATTACCTTCTACTTGGGGGTTGGTACCTTTCTATGGGCTTCTATCACCTTGGGGTACACTTTCATAGTTTTCAACATACTGTACTACAATTAAATGCTAATATTTCTGTCCCTCCCATTGGGATAGGAGCTTCTTGTGAAGATGAATTATTCTTGTTTTTCTGCTTTATTTCCAGTATTTCTAGTACAGTAAACTGTAGGTAATCAATAAGTGTGTGTTCAGAGGGCTGGTGTGTTAGCATTCAGTATAAACATTTTCAATCTATCTTTCATACTAAATATATTACTTTGATAATTATTTATAGCTAATGAAATATATTAATATGATAATTTCTTTTTCTTTTTAACCTTTGTGCATTTTACTCTATGCCAAGTATAATATGTCCATTTCTTATATCTCAGTTCTAGAGTCCTAGAGTCCTAAGTCCTTGTTTTATTTTCTCCACAGAGAATGGAGATGAATTATAGGAAAAAATGCTATATTTTACAAGAATTAAGTAGATGGTAAGTTACGGACATCTAAAATCTCTGGAGCAGAAACTAGAGTTCCTTATTTAAAAAGTGATTACTAAGGAAATCACTCTTTAAAAAAAGCTAAAATTCAACAGAGGAATTGACATAGGATAACAAAAAATAGTTTTAAGATAAACTTAAAGAAGTAAAGGAGGAGCAGAGGACAAATGAAAAAGTTAAAAGACTTGAGGCATATAAAAAATGACAGTAAAGTGACGAGTGTCAGCAGATGATCAGCGACTCTGGGTTCTGTGCAAAACGAGGTCTAAGAGACGACAGGGAGGGACAGAGACCTCAGACAAGCAAAAAGTGAAGGACTGACAGCCCTGCCTTTAGATGAGGTATATATTTCCCATTTTCCCACAGTTTCCGTAACTCTCGATTGCCTCTTACACTTCTGGGTTCACGTGACGCAGTTTGGACCCGACTGAAAACAAGGTGTCTGCCTGCCATCCCAGACCCTAAGTGTTCCTTCCTGCCTCCCCAGCCTCTCCCCCAGTGGAGGCATATCCAGCTGCAGGGCGCAAACCTTCCCCAGAGTTACATGTACGTAAATCATGCCTAATTTACGTAAAAATAGAGTGGGGATAGTCTCTCTCTCTCTCAGGGGTAGGGATTGGATGATTTAAATGCAAAAGAGAATAAATTTAAATTTTTATGTAAATCTGGGGAATGTTAAACATTGTTTTGACATCGAGAGATAGCAGTGGGATTTGATGGCATTATTTGTGACAGCGTTTTATAAATGAGGAAACCAAGTCTCAGAGAGTTCTTGTATCTTCTGCCAGGCCACATGGCTACCCCCGCTCATTCCAGAGGGCGTGCTTTGGTGCTTACAAAAAAGAAAGAGGAATGAAGATGTCATACAAAAACCTTAAAAATAAGTTAGTGTCATAGAAAAACTTTTTTCTAGGTCTCTTAAGGATTAAAGAGCCTTGTGGTGTTTTTCCTTTTAAGACTGGGCTGGGTGTTTCAGATGTCTGGGTGTTTCACCAGAGAATTGGAGAAAGCTGGGAAGCTTCAGAGCAGCTGCAAAAATAGTTTGCGGCACATTTCATTTTGTAAAAGCTGAGAAGAGTCGCTGCTCAGCCTTGAGAGGTCATAGTTCAAACATAGAATAATAGGCTTTGTTTGGTGTTTTGGCCTGTTCTACTCTAAAGCACGAAGGGAGAAATGTTTAAATACTTCTGTACAGTAAAACTTAAGAAATCTTATAAAATATTCAACTATTATCTTCATGATGCACTAGGGTAGAGCCCTCAATCCCTGAAACAAAGTGTTCTAGGACTGAAGGTGAAACATTCCTTGTTCACCTCTGCACTAACCGGAGAACCAAGTTGTGTTGCGGTTTCATGTCCCCTGACCTCATGATGCTTTGGGGTGTAAAGCTGTCCCTCAGACCATTTAGAATCTAAGCAAGACCAAGGCAAGGCGTCATGACAGGCATTGGGATGTCTGCAGCTAAACGATATGAGGGGCATACTTGATTCATTCTTATTCCTCTGGTTTTAGAGCTGCAACTGGATTTTTATAGTGACCCATAAAAGCCCCAACTGGCACAGGCCAGGCTTGAGCTGAAGGCAGAGGCCACATCCTGGTGGCGTGTGTGCCAGGCCCACCCCGCAGATGTGCTACATTTGGTTTGGCCTTTAAAGTGTTTAAAGAAATTGGTTTTATGAATTTCGTAGACAAAAATTTTGCAATCTGGAGTATTCAAACAAACATCTAAATTTCCTGTTTCTCTTGAGAAATCTATCTGGCCACAATGGGCACCCCATCTAGTTCCTGATGAGTAAGTGCTGCCCCCATTGGCGGGGTGCATCCTTGGCCTGAAAGAGGCTGCCTCACTTATTTTTGGTTCCTGAGGATGCCTAGATGTTTGAGTTTGTGACCCTGAAGACTGCATGCTGACTTTTCCAATGGCTGAACTCTTTGAAGTGATTTTTTGCCTTGGGATGCAGACAATACACTTACTCCATTTGTTTTGCCGGGTTCACAGCCACTTTGGAATGTCTGTTGATTGGCTTTTAGAAGTTTTGACACTCATTTGATCGGTCTCCTTTGAGCAAATCTTTGTCCTTGAATTTGATTTTTGGGAACAGTTATGGGAAAATTTGGAGCCAAGTCTGGGGTAAAAAATATGTGACTATGAAATGTTGAAAACTTGTTTCTCTTGGGTGGTTTGGAAGCTGACTCAAAGGTAATTAAAAAAAAAGCTCAATAATGCTTTGACAGATCACTTTTCCTTTTTCTAAATGTCAGTTACCCTCCCCACTAAGCCTTTGAAATATCCTATTTGTGACTCTATAATGCATATATGACTTGGGTTTTAACTTTTTGTTTATTGCTTTCACCCCTTTGGACCAGACTGTAAGCCACTTTGGAAAGATTAATTTTTATTCATCTTTGGTGTAGTATGCATGATTGGAGGCTAACGCTCGAATTGAAGGATTCATTATTGAGTGAGTGAGTGAGTGAATGAGTGAGTCAATGGAAATGGAAAGCCTTCCAAGTTGACCACATTAAAGGGGACAACACGCACTTTATCGGTGAAACACCTGTTGTCATTTTAAAAACTATTTGAATATATTCATGTAATCAAAACGAATTGAACACGACTTGTTTTGGATTGTATCATTTCCCCCATCCATGAAGGCAGTCCCAGGTATTTGCAACGCCCTCGGAAGTCACTGGTTTCCCCTTGAGAGGCAAGACTCCCTTCACCACACATTTGTGGTTTTTCTAACTGATGAGCAAGGACATGTAAAAGTTGTAGAATCAAAGGTGAATCAACACCCACCGAGAATTACAGCCTACTGTTCATGTCCTGGTTCAAAAAATAAACTATCAATATAGTTCAGTTTGCGTTAGATGTTCGATGTCAGTAACCGAGTATCAACGTCAGGAGAGGGCGACATGGTACTTTGAAGCCTTCGGTATAGAAAGTGTAAAAGAACCTAAACATAAAGATTTTAAAGCAAAAGCAACGACAAAAGTCCAGCACCTGCCCCCTCGCCACACACACACACACACACACACCCCGTGGAAAACTAAGTATTCCTTCCGTGTGTGTTTTGTAAAACTAGATCGTTAAGGCTGGATGTTCCGCTGTCTTAGCATAAATAGTGCGTAGCAGGGCTTTGAAGGAATCTTGTTCGTTTCTACGCGGGAGAAATAGAAGTCGCGGCGCCCCTGCTCGGCCCTGCAGGGCGTTTGCAGAGCATCCAGAAACCCGCGCCGTCGGCTCCGCTCTCCCACCTCGCAGCCCCGCCGCTGCACCCTTCTGCTCCCGCTCTATTTCGGGGCCCCATGAGCTCATGCCCTCTGCAGACCACACTGCAATTCCAGTCCCGTCCGGCCCGAGCCGCGAGGCCACGCAGGGCGATCCCTGCAAGTGTTCGCAAGGTGGCCGGGGCGCGGGGAGGGGAAGGCTTTGGAGGAAGGCGAAGACACGCCCACGTAAAGGACCCAAAATAACCGACACGCTGTGTGCTCCAAATCAGACAGGAAGCCAAATAATCAAGGGCGTTGAGTTGCTTTCCCCTTACTCCGAGCGCAGGGCGAAGGGCGAGGAGCCAAGGCTCCGGCCGCGAGGGGCGGTCGCCCGGCGGGCAGGGCGGGGCGGGGCGGCCGCGGAGCCTATTAAAGGCGCGGCCGGGTGGCGGGGCGGGAGCGCCGGGGCCGCGATGGAGCGCGACGGCTGTGCGGGGGGCGGGAGCCGCGGCGAGGGAGGCCAGGGCCGCCGGGTGGGCCCGGCGGGCAACGGCCGCGACGCGAGCGGCGGCCCGGGTGCCCAGGCGCCCGGGGACCCGCAGGCGGCCGCGTCTTTGCTGGCCCCCATGGACCTGGGGGAGGAGCCGCCGGAAAAAGCGGCGCGCGCCCGCCCCGCCAAGGACCCCAACACCTATAAAGTGCTCTCGCTGGTAGGTGCGCGGCCCGGGGTCCCGGGCGGGGAGGGCGGCGCCCTGCTCCTGCGCCGCGATCGCGGTCTGCGCCCGGTGCCCGGAGAAGGCGCGCAGCTCGCCGCGCGTCTCATCCACGCTCCGCTGGCGGCGATTCTTGCTCATCGTTCCCGAGCCTGCACTTTTCCCCGGGGGAATAACTGTGCACTCTCCCTGGCAGTACCTGATGCGTATAAAAGGGCCTGTTGATTAAAGCAGGCTGTTAAAAAAAAAAAAAAAGTGATCTTTAGAAATGCCACTTGTAACCCTCAGAGAGTACAAGGTTCTTAGAGGGAAAAATGACCAACCAGAAAGCTGTTGGTCTTGGGAACCGCCAATAATGTGTCACCCCTGCTGGGTGGCGTTTGGGTGGCTCTGGGAGCAGTGTCGCGGACTTCGCCGATCCCATTAGCTGATTCCACTCGGAAAGATTTAGCGGAGCTCAAGTTTTATCAGAACTTTCGAAAACACATTTCCCTTCGGTTCTGTTTAAGAATTTCCTTGCAGCTGTTCAAAATGTGTGTGTAAAATGTTTATGACTCTACGTCCACTCTTTTCACCATAAGCTACGTGGTTTTGTTGCTAACAGAAGTCCTCATTATTCCTCCGCTATTTTGTTATGACAGTTACAGGATCCACAGTAGTTTTTGAAATGGGGGGGAGGCAGTTGTTTTTCAGTCGAGGTCTGTGGTGAGGAGTGCTGTACTGAGTGAGGATCTGAAGCAGGTGTTCTTGGTTTCATGCCGGAGATTGCTGAGGCCTCGGATAACTTGTCCTTGAACCCCAGTTTGTTCTGTGTTAAAATGAGAACAACATCAACCCCCTTGCACGTTGCATAGGATTATTGTGAGGATCACATGGAACAATGTATGTGGGGAAGTCAATTGAAATCTATGAGGAGATGCAATTATGCCTATTGTGTTATTTGGAAAGAACAGATTTCTATGTGCAGGGTACCCTAAAATATATCCTCACTTATATATTATGATTGGACAATGCTGTATAGAGAAAATCTTTTGATTTTGAAATCTTTTTTTTCTTTCATAAGAATTTCCATTTTCACCATATTTTGGGTATCATGGAGATGTTAGAGTACTTTGAGGAACCAGTCACATGTTTTTATCTGAAGATATTTGTTGCATTATATGTCACCATTGATGGGAACTTAGTTTTGTCTAGAGTCACATTTTTCCCTTTTGTTACAAAGGGAGACCTTAGCTTTTATATCCTGATCATCTAAATTATTTAGTATCAGTACTTCCAGGTATTTAGCACATTACAAGGGATTCAGTAAGTATATATTGAATCTGTATGTGAACTGCAATGTGAAATCCTATCTACCGTATTTTTCGGACTATAAGATGCAATTTTTCCCCCAAATTTGGGAGGAAAAGGTGTGTGTGTCTTATAGTCAGAATGTAGCTTACCTGGCTCTCTAGGGGTGGGGCAGGGGGAGCAGTGGCCTATGTTATTTATGTTATTAAATATTTTACCACATTTTTTGCTTCAAAAATCTTTTTTCTGTTTTCCTCCTCTAAAACCTAGGTGCATCTTATGGTCCATTGTGACTTACAGTCCAAAAAGTTTGGTAAATATTCATAGTCTTGAAATGTGAAATAAATTTCTAAGTGCTAAATTTAGTTTTTAAATCTTTCCTGCTCATTTACTTAGAGTTCCACAATCAGTGTCAGTAAAAGTCTACCTGTGGACCACACACTCCGACCTTTGACCCTTGTAATCTGCTGGCCGGACGGCGTTCTGTTCTGCTCCGATGACACAACTTTGGGCATTTGACACAGAAGATCCTATGACTTATGTCCACAAGTAGGATGATGCTGAATATTTTTTATCTCATTAGATGGGGTCTTCTGCTCTAACACAAATTGAATTGGAAAGAACCTTTGCCTCATGTCTTTTGATGAAATTCTGTTGAACATTACTATACACCAAAACTTATTGCCGTATTTTTAAACTCTTTAACTTGTCCAGTTTTCTTTTTGTTCCCTACGTCAATACCCTTCTTCCCCCAGACCTTTTCCAAATGATGTACATCCGAAGGGCAAAGTCTCCAAAAGAAATGTGACAGTTGTCATCAAAGAGCTCTGAGTCATGTCTTCTAGAAAGAGCTGCAAATATGGGATTCCTTTTTCAGTGTAAACATGAGCATACTTTTCATAAAGCTAGAGAAATGGATTGGCTCAGTGCATCTGGGGTTGAGGTTATGAGAGGCAAGCCACATAGGAGGTCCATATGCACAGTTTGTATCTAGTAGGATAAATACGAGAGGCGCCCTGCAGGAGAAAATCAGTGGCAACCTGACTATTGCATTTTTATGAAGATATTTCAGATAAACTTAAATAATGTAGGTATGTGAGTGGCTGCAGTGGGTGGGGTAGAGATTCTGCCCTACCCTCGCTTCTCCCTAGTGTGGTATTTGATTCCAAGGGAAGACCATCTGGCTGTATTCTAGGCACCAAGCCAAACTCTTGAGAAAACTCTCAAGAGTTTTCTGCTTGTATAGAAAGTAGTATTCTCTTTATGTTCATGGGCTTGTTAAATACTAGACACCTTTCCTTGGTTCCAGATTAACTTTTGAACTGAAATGTCCATTTCCACTGCAGTTGGACTTGAAGATTTATCTAAAATGTCCTTGTCCCTTGGTGTGATTTTCAAAAGATTAGGTAACTTTTAACCACATGGCAGTACATTTCCTCCATTCTCCCGTGAGCTGGTCTACAGCATTATTTTTTTGTGTGACCTTCTGCTGTGCTTATGAATACATAGACCTCTGTATGTGTAAAGGGCCTATGTGTCGGTGGTGGTGAGTGAAAAGTACTTTCACCTTTTAATGAAAGAGTTCTTTCTAAGTGGCAGAAGTAGCCTTGTTTATCAGAAATTCAGACATGAATGTTATGAATTCTGTTAGCTCCTCTCTTCTTCCTCTTGCAACACATTATGTTATTTCTAGAATTCAGCATGTAGAATATTTGAGATAGTTCTCTGCTCCTAATCTGAATTGGAATTGGCACTGCTCTTTGGTTTATAAAATTTAGCATCTGTCCAGCCATAGTTTCACATTTTATTTCAGATGACCAGAGCATCTTAAAGACCAGAGGCCTCCTGTTTGCCACTTATAGTATTTGTTTCACATGTTCTAATAAAATGTGCCAAATGTTTCTTGCAATCCAGCATGAATGCTGTGTTTGCTACCAGGCCTAACAGTGCCTCACACTCCACGTCAGCTTTTGGTTGAATGAGTGAATGAATGCACTGCATTTTCACTTACACCTGGTGGCACTTTGACTTGGAAAAGGGCTAAGTGGAAAGACAAAACATGCAACCCCTTACTCATATAGCCAGTTGAAGGTCGGGAACCCAAAGGTAGGTCCACTAAGAGAGATGAAACTTGGGTATAAATTTAGGGAGATCAAACATTTCATTAGCATATAATGATAACTAGCACTATAATATATAATTGTATATAATTATTGCTATAGAATGGAGATGGAAGAGTCAATGAGTGAACTATAAACAGAAGTTACAACAAAGGCCAGTGTAGTTAAGCAGCCAAGCAGGGCCCCTGTGATAATTTGCATTCACACCTAGGTTCTGGCCACTGGACATTCATTCGCTCAGGTACAAACAACCCAAGTGTGACCATCCGGCAGGCACAAGGAAGGCCATCCTATAGGTGCAACAATGAGGCTTCTTCACTTACACCAATGTCTCTTCTGTTTTGGCGACTTTGCTGTCTCACCCGAATTCAGTCTTTGTGGCTATTGTAGGGAACGGTTTTCTCCACACTTGTTTTCTCTTCCTTTCTTGTGCTTTGAGTCAAATTCTAGTCTTTATCTGTCCCAGCGTTTGTATCTCAGCTGTTTCTACTTCTTTCAGCCTCTCTCATGGACACACAGCCACCCTTTCAATATCTTCCTTCTTCCTTTCTATTCTCCAGCACTTTTTCAGTTGACTCTGGACACTCAGTTCTGCCGTCTTCTGTCTTATCATGTCTTAATTTTGTTTTTGATGAGTCCGTTGCTAAATATTTGCGACTTTTAAGATATAGCTAATGTATTTTTATCGATAGCATGGCTTGTTGGACAATAAGCCAGAGAACTTAATTGTGATTCATAATTTTTTTTTTTGTCCTGGGGAAGGGCATTTCAAGTTCCAAACAATTTAGGAACAAATAAGCTTTTGGGATACAACTTGTAATTAGAGATCTGCATGCCTTTGGTTAAAATAAACATGCCTCTGTCAACTATGAAATGTCCCCCAAACAACAGGAAATAAACAGAGATGCGTCTGGCAGAACAGGGATGACTCTGTTAAGCCTAAATCCTGTGCAACCACAGTTGATAATCAGACCGCTGACCCACCACGAAAAGCTAAGTTATGTACTTATCAATAAAAGAAAATTTAATAATACATTTAAGAGAGCATTAAAAAAATTGTCCATAAAGTTGAGCTAAATATTAACTGGCTAGAGCATCCCATTTCCTGAGTACTTCAGTTATCTGAGATTGAATTACAAGAATTAGGATAACATCTGTAGTATTTTTCATTTTCTTCTTCACTCCCTTTTAGAATGAGATTTGGCAATATAGTGATTTGGCAAATGATTGTGATTATTCATATAGCACTTTGCAGATTTAGAAAGCATTTCCATATATTTTTCTAAAAAGATTTTATTTATTAAAAAATTTAAAAGATTTTACTTACTCGTTTTTAGACAGAGGGGAAGAGAAGGAGAGGGAGAGAAACATCAAGTGTTATTGCCCCTCATGTGTCCCTTACTGGGACCTGGCCAGCAACCTAGGCATCTGCCCTGATCAGGAATCGAACTGGCAACCCCTTGGGTCACAGGCCCGCACTCAGTCCACCGAGCCGTGCTAGCTAGGGCAGATTATATTTATTTTTAGAGAGAGGGGAAGAGGGGGAGAGAAAGAAACATTGGTGTTCGAGGGAAACACTGATCAGTTTCCTCTTGTGTACCCCCAACTGGGGATCTGGGCAGCAGCCAAGGCCTGTGCCCTGACCCGGAATTGAACGGATGACATTTTGATGTCAAGCCACTGAGCAACACCAGTCAGGGTCCATATATTCTTAATTGATCCTCAACACCTTTGGAATAGGAAAGTATGGTGACAATCCTCCCTTACCAATAAGGAAACTTACCAGGCTCACAGTGATACAGTGGGGATTCTCAAATATTAGTGTGCATGGAAACTACTTAGGAACTTAAAGAGGTGGATTCCTGGGCTCCAATCCCAGAGACTGTGATTTGGGATATTTGGAATTGTAATGGACTAAATGTTTGTGTCTGCCCTTTCCTCACCCCCTGCACCAATTCAGGGGTTGAAGCCCTACTCCCAGTGCCATAGTATTTGGTGGTAGGTCCTATGGGAGGTATAATTAGGTCTATAGGAGATCATAAGAGTTGCACTCTCATGGTGGGATTAGTGGCTTTGTAAGAAGAGGAAGAGGAGAGAAAGATCTTACCCTTTTTCTCCATGTACTCACTGAGGAAAGCCATGTGAGGACATGAGAAGGTGGCCATCTGCAAGCCAGGAAAGAGAGCTCTCACCGAGAAGTGGCTTGGTCAGCATCTTCATCTTGGACTCCCCAATCTCCTGAACTGGGAGAAAATAAATTCTATTGTTTAAGCCACCCTGTCTGTGGTACTTTGTTATAGCAGCTGAGGAGACTAAGGCAGGCATGGACCCAAGGAATCTGCATTTTTAAACAAGTGTCTCAAGTGATTTAGATGTAGGTGGTTCATTTACTCTACTGTAGAAACAGAGTTAAATTTATAGAAAGGAATCACACCTTTAGTAAGTAGGAGAGTATGAAAAGTGAAAGGACTTTTAACTCAAATTCTGGGCTAAAGGCTATTACCATCTCATCCATTTGCTGTTTGCATTGTGTGAAGTCCATAGCCCTGTGTTACTGTGAGTTCCCAGTGTGTACAGACTTTTGGGAAAGTAGCTTTCTTCTTTTTATTTTGAGTTTCTTCTTGACTCATTGAAAATGTACCAGAACAGGAAAATAGTTAGGATAGAAAGTCATTTTGGAGGGAGTTTTCCAAGCATATCTGTCTGATTTGTGGACTGATTGTTTTCTCATCATAGCTTTTGACTTTACACATGTTTAGATGGCAAACATGTTTCGCAGGTGTGGTTTGGGACCCTTAAAGGTCATTTTATCTTGGTTTTCAGGAACATAATCCTGAGAGTATCGCTTGTTCTAAAGTTGGTTCTTTCCCTTG
Source organism: Artibeus jamaicensis (assembly GCF_021234435.1). Lineage (NCBI taxonomy): Eukaryota > Metazoa > Chordata > Mammalia > Chiroptera > Phyllostomidae > Artibeus > Artibeus jamaicensis. Next base: position 5,338,870 of record NW_026521812.1, on the reverse strand, counting down.
AAGAGCTTTTTGACATTAGGAAGCCATCTGGAACTTGTAATCTCTCGTGGAGAGAGAGAACTGAAAAGAAACTCTAGTGGTTCTTTTTCTTTTAATAATTTATTTATTTATTTTTAGAGAGGAAAGGGAGGGAGAAGGAAAGGGAGAGAAACATCCATGTGTGGTTGCCTCTTGAGTACCCCCTACTGGGCACGTGGCTGGCAACCCAAGCAGGGCCCTAGACTGGGAATCAAACCAAACCTTTGGTTTTCAGGCCAACACTCAATCCACTGAGCCACACCAGTGAGGACTCAAGTGGTGCTATTATGCAGCAAAATAAATACAATTGCTGTGGGATTCTTCTCAAACAGAGCCTCATATTCTCCAGAATACCTTTATGTGATTTTGGATAAATATGTTTATAAATAAGATAACTCAAGATAGAGGAGAACTTTAGCCAAAATACAGGGTCCGGCAGAAATAACACCCGCTTGAGTGTGGTTGGTAGGTAATAGTTTATAGTTTTAATTTGAACATTTCTCCTAAAATGTCATATGGTGTTCTTGACTGTGATCGTTGTCACAGAATTACATGCTTCTGATTTCGTAATAAAAGATTTTGTAATAAATGTGGGGCGTTATTTGTGCCGCACCCGGTATTTCAGCTGGCGGTTCTGAGTGTGGTCTGTGGATCCCGGCGGGCAGGGGCGTGGCCTCTCAGGGGAACCGTGACGTCCACAGTATTTTACAGCAACAGTAGATGTCCTCTACCCTCTTCCCACGTTGACATTTGCACTTATGGTATCAAACACATTGGTGCCCGTGCGCCTGCTGGGCCCTCAGTGGAAATCAAGGCCATGGCACACTAAGTACAAGCAGTCACGCACTTGCAGACAAAGCCTTTTACCGATCGATGCTTCTCTCTCGCGTCAGTGTTTCTTTCTCTCTCCCTCTCTTTCCAAAAGTAATGAAAATCGCTTCTCGGCCTTTTGGCTAAGATCAAGTGTAATATCTGTTCTTATCAGTTTAAAAGTAATGAAAAAGTGTTCTTAAATAAAGATATTTTTCTTAATGTTTTGCTTAAAAGGATATACTAGGCAAAGCAGTAAAATGTTCCCGATGGAGCAGATTTTATTAAATTTCAACCCTAAAGTATCTGTCTTTACTGGTACGTGGGGAAAAAAAATGGAAGGATGCTTATAGCACCCCTGGGGCGCCCTGAGACACAACCCCACTGTTGTCCGGAGGAAAAGCGGCTGTGCGATTGAGTTTAAGCTGAACTAGCTGCTGCTTTTCATGGGTCATCACTTTCCATAGAAAGAAGAACTGACAAACCACGGTTGTTCAGACTTGGGTATTGGGCACATCTGTTCTCAAAAATGAATGGTGTTAGTGTGTCACTTCAAGGAAAACATATGAAAGTAGGTGTGGCTTCTGATAAAATTTGAGCTTTCAAGCAAAATTTAGAATTCTGAGAAGCTTGTATCTGCCATTGTCAGCTGGACAGCTTCCCAGCCCTTAAAGGCTTTTCTCATGAAATTGGCGGAGATAGGAGTGTGGTTTTTTAAAAAATGGGATAATGACATCTGTCAGCAATTGGAAGAACTTCGTGACTCAATGAAGGGATATTTTCCAAAGGACCGATGGATGATTTACAAAACTATGCATGGGTTTAAGTGCCATTCAAAGTGCAAAATAGACTACTGGATTTTAATGTTACAGTATGGAAATTTCATTAATATAGTTTCAACTTTCATGTTGCATTTTGCCTTTAAAAATTACCACTTGTAGAATTTGATATACTTTTAAAGAAGAATGTCCACAATTATCTCAAAAGGCTCTTTGGGGTCCTCAGTAATTTTTAAGAATATAAAGAAATTCCTAGAGCAAAAGTTTAGAGAATATGTGTGTTAAAAAAAGGTGTACATTCATTACTATTTAAGAACTAGGGAGTGGGGAAAGGAGATTAAGAGGTAAAAAGAATCAGCAAGTTACAACAATTGTGTCTTTGTTTAAATAAGGTCCTTTACTGATTTCAAAATAATCCTACATCTAGTACCTCCTTTGGTCCCACCCACGGCTCCGCCATTATTCCCATGCTAGAGATGAAAAAATGATGGCTCAGAGAAATTTGGGGGACTTTCCAAAATCATAAAACTAATAAACTTCTTAATCTCATCTCTGTAGCTTAATGACGAATGTTGTTGAAGTCAGACAGCTGGGTTTAAATCCTGGTACTGTTCTTAACTTTCAGCTTCCACAACCATGAAAGAGAGATGATAAAACCATGTTGGGTCTTGTTAGGAGAATGAAATACATATCATATATAAAGTGGCACCTAGTGTGGCCTGAATAAATGGTTGTTTTTCTTGTTTTTATTGCTAAACTTCAGTGTGACTGGATTTTTCATTTTTTCCTTACCCAGAAGCCACTTTATATCCTTGCTACCCAAAGTGTGGTCTGCAGCCTAGCACGTCAGCATCAGCTCCTTGGAACTTGTAAGAAATGCAGAGTCTTGGGCCTCATCCCAGACCTAAACCAGAATCTTCGTTTCCACAGATTCCTAGGGATTTGCTTGCACATTAAAGTGTGAGGAGCAGCAAGCTAGAGGCCGTGCGGGGTACACAAGGCACAGCAACTAGAATTCCTTTAGCTGTGGCTGCCAGTCAACCCTTGTTCAGCCATGGACTTCATACATGATGCTACAATAAAAAAATTAAAAGGTTATTCAATGTTCCTACATGACCTCAACCATGTTGGCATCGTGGGTTGAAATGCCTCTGCTGCTGCTGATCGCATTTTGCCCCTTTTCCTCAGTGGACCTGAGAGATGCACTGATAAAGTTGGCCGTTGGATGCACTGGATGCTGCCGTCTCCCTCTCTTGGGAGCCTGTCCATGCTCTCATTAGAGAGCATTGGTTTTCGTGTAGTGTAACTGACTTTTCCTTACTCTGTCCTGGCTTGTCCTGTAATTGCTCTGTATTGCTTTTATCTCTGCCAGTCTTCTGCCTGTGTTGTGATTCGGTAACATTCAGAAGTTTTTTCCAATTCAACCATCCACCTATCAGAATATCAGGTAGGTTTCACTTTGTGTCTTACCACCAATAGTGTTCTTCAAAGTTTCCATGGCAGTACCTTCTCCTTAATCAACAATATACTTGACTCAAAATCAAAACAAGGAAATATTTTATCAGGGTTTTTTCAGGTGGGATTGATCAGGTTAAATGTCCTTGGCACAAAGAATGTTCCATAACACTTAGCCAAACACACTGGCTTTCTATAAAGTGCCACCCAGCATCATTTAAATTAGAACCTTCTGGAGAGTAGGGAACAGGTGAATGAAGTCTATTCAAATGGAAAGGGTGTGGATCAGGGGCATTATGAATAGACTGTGCTGGGCTTTTCTCTTTTTGGATTAACCAGGGAAATAAGTACAAAAACACCTCTATAGGTATACCCTATTAATTTAAGTATCTCACTGATGGCTCAAAGGAAGTAACTGTGAAGCCCGTTGGCATGTAAAAATGGTTTACATTTGTCATCTCTTGGAAGCTTCAAAGAAAAAAAGAACATTGATATTTCTGGGATGATTCAGACAAAGGCTTTGAGAGACCGGGGTTGGGTAAAGAGTCCTAAACTTGAGGTCCCAAGAATTATTCCCCATGTGACCTTTGAACCATCGCTTTCTTCTCTGACTCTCAGTTTCCATAACTATAGTGAGAGGGTTTAGATTATGTGGGTTCCTTCTAGGTGTAAAATCTTTGTATAGAGAGCTTACGATATTTTCCCTTTGTTATAAAAACATTGCATATTGCAGAAAGTGTAGAAAGTGCAGAAAAAAGTATACAGAATATAAAAATCACTCTTATTATATGCTATTTATATTTTGATTTATTCCCAGAGGGTCTTTTTTATGTGTATGGGTCACTTTTTTTATCTTTACAAAAATGGGATCATACTGCATATACTGTACATTTCCTTTCCCCCCTTATGTTCAGTTGTGAATTTACCATTGCTACAAAGCTTTTCACTGCATCTTTCAGAAATAGGATTTGAGACTTTTATGTTATTAACCTTAGTTCATGGTGTAATTTTCGAAATTATCCCTACCAGTAACTCAGATGTAATCAGTCCCCAAGAATTCATTTTTTAGTACACATTTTTTAAAATTCATTTCTCAGCTTTATGGCTATTGCTGTGTTTCTTTTCTGGGTTTGATTATTAGTTTTCCTAGTGGTTTTCCTGCATTATGGTTTTTCTCAGTATCCTGGAGACTGCCACAACATATGTGGGGGAATGTGTACTCCTAAACTCAGTGTTCCTTTTAGCCTCTTTCTCATCACTTGAGCAACACCCAGGGGCTCAGCATGAGCAGTTTCCTGTGTTCACGGTGCCCCTGAAGGCTGGGACACGTGTGTGGTCACTTATTAGTCAATATTTGTCTAGCTCTTAGAGCAGGCCCTTGTGCACAGTGTTTCATAGATGTTTGTTGAATTTATAAGTACCTGCTTGGAGTTCATTCTTTGTCAAACCCTATGTTAAGTTAAGCACTCGATCTCTTTTACTTGACACAAATGTGTGAGGGAGGAGGGAGCAAACCCTTTGGCTGGTGAGTGAGTCTGGTCTGGGACGCACACATCAGTGAAACTCTGTGTCCTTCATCGTAAATGGGACATGTGTATCATGTGCATAACTTGGAATTAGGAGTTGAAAGGGCTGTTTTTCAGTCAACTTGACTCTTATTGCACTTTGTCAGTTTAGAGAGGCAGGGGCTTGAGGTGTGCGTCTCAGATGCTCCAGCTCTGCTAACACACACCTTTCATTCCCATCAGCTCAGACTTGTGCTTTTCCCCAAACACACTTGTGTAGGTTATTTCTGTCTCTACCCCAGGAGTGACCTTTGTACATCCCTTTGTTATGCAACACACTGGGATCCAACTCAATTTATCCTCCCTCAGACAGCGCTCCCTAGCTGCTCTTTGGTCAGCTCTCTCCTGTCCCTGAACTAATCCATTGTCACTTAGGTGTATCAAGGCCAAAGAGTTGAGTCGTTAAGGGCCAGACACTGGACCCAGACTGCTGGAGTGTGACTCCCGTCTCTGCCAATAACTGCTGTCTGTCCGTGGGCAAGTCCCTTAGCTTCTCTGTGCCTAATTTCCTCACCTGTAAAATGTCCACAATAATAGGAGCTACTTCACAAATTTATGCTGAGGGCTAAATGAATAATTGCATGTAAAGTAATTAATAAAAGTGCCTGACAGATAGTAGATGCTAGATTAGGGTTTATCGTTATGGTTAGTGACTAATTCAACAAATGTTTATGGTTACTGCTGTGTGAGCAGCTCTGTGAAGAGGTTGGGGCTAAATGGTGACAGGGGAGGGGAAGACTTACACCCTGGTCCTGTGGTCCATCCCACAGGACCAGATGTTTATGTGTTTGTTTATTTATATTAAAGTATATTTGATATACAATATATCAGTTTCAGGTATACAACATAGTGATTCAATATTTGGATCCTTCAGGACGTGGTCACGACAGTAAGTCTAGTAACATGTCACTGTAAAGTTACTATAATATTATTGGATGCATTTCCAGGATCAGATATTTATCAAAGAATCCCAAAAGCTTTCTCATGCTGCAGCTGTGGTAAGTGCTGCCTAGAAGCTGGACAGAGGGCTTAGTCGCAGAGGTCTGAGGAAGTGACGGGTGAGCAGAAGAGGACGCTGAGAGGAGACAGCAGCATGTGCAAAGGCCCTGAGGTAGCAGGGAGCCTGGGCCTTCCCAGAGAGGGAGGAGGCCAGGGTGGCTGGTCTACAGAGAGGTGTGTGGTGGCTGACGAGACCTGAAAGGTGGTCAGGGGCCAGGTTCAGGCAGGCCTTGCAGGCCAGTTTAGGGATTTTGGTTTTTGTTTTAAGGCCAATCGGAAATTACTAAAGTGATTTTCTGTTTGTTTTCATTTTGGAGCTCTAGTCATTCATTATGCTCCAAAAATTATTTCATAATAAAAAGAAAGAAATCACAGAAACTGAATGTAGTGTCTTTTCTTCTATTCTTTGTGTTTCAACTCTGACCTACTATCAAGAGTTTCTGCTTCTCCAAGAAACCTGCCTAAACAAGAACAAGGTCTTGTAGACAGAACCCAGGCTGCTTATACTTTTAGTCTCTTTTATCCTCTGCCTGAGGGTAGGAAGGGCTGCCCTTTGTCATAGATAGACTAGTTTTCCTCCTTTTTTATCTCATAAGCTTCACTAGACTTAAACCATTTTTTTCTAAATCGATTAATACTAATTTTATTTAATGAGTCATCTTTTTAGATCTTTGCTTTAAAGAAACAAACTGTTTTTAGGATTACCTACAGCAAGATGTAGTTAAAATAATTTTTGCATTTAAGAGATTGAAAATTAAAAACGAGTGAACTCTCAGAATGGAAAGTTTTTTGTGCCCATATTAAATTTAGCTTAGAGTATGCCCTGGGGTGTGTGTGTGTGTCTGTACTTGATAACTTCTTCAGGAGAACTTAACGTAAGAGACAGTTACAAAGGTGGTGGAAGAGCTAAAGCCGAACAGGGGGTGGTGCGGCAATGAGGCAGCCCCTAATCATTTCCTTTCCTCTGATGAAATGATAAAGAACCAGGTGGTGACCTCTGAGTGAGGCTGTCCTGCTGTGCGCTTCCAGCAGAGTCAATTCTTCGATTCTTTCACTGATCACTGCACTTGGGAATGATTTAGGCATAGAACTGTGAGAAGGAGAGAAGCAAGCCCATGCTCTCTTGTGGTCAGAGGGCCGTGTTGGTTAGGTCTACCAAGTTGATAAGTTCATCTCTGTTCAGCATCTGGCCACCAGCTCTGTAACTCTGGAACCTCTCACAGTTTTTGATGGGTCAGTAGTTCAGGGAAGGCATGGCTGGGCCTAGGCGGTTCCAACTCCTGCCATTGTAGTCAGATAGATGGAGGCTGGGCCATAGCAGCAGGGAGTGGAGCATGTAGGAGCTGGCCAGATGTCACTCTCCCACTTTCTGTAGTTTTTGGACTTGCCCAGTGCTCTCAAGTTCTGGGATAGGATGGGCTCATTTACAGCATGATAGGCTCCGGGTAGACTTCTAGGTGGGGTGGCTGAAGGATTTAAGAGCAAGTATTCCAAAGCATTCCAGTGATCTACATAATTAGAATAAGTCAATTTTATATTGTTTGGGTTACCATATGTATTTGATTTACTGAATTTTTTATTAACAGAAATTTAGGTTATTTGTACATTATTGCTATCCTAAATAGCAATATTTAATATCTAAATAAATATCTCTGCATATTTTTGTGTGCTCGTGTGGAAATTTGTATCAGATGGTTGAATAGAGTTGGGAGTGGGGGACATGTACATGTTAAATTTAGGGAGTGTCATCGAAATGACCTTTTAGAAAAGAACTTACACTTCCATGAAGAATTCCTGTCTTTGGAACTATTTCAGTTCCAGTTCCAAAGACAGCGAAAATGTCTGTTTCACTTCACATTCTTATCAGCATTGCAATAGTAATTTCTAAAACATTTTTCAATTTCATTGGGTAAAAAGGAAACTCTTGGATTTATAGTTCTTTGGATTTTAATGAAGGTAAATACCTTGTTTTTTTTTCATCTCTAGTTTCTTTAAATATCTGGTTTACTCTGTTTGGTGTTACAAAGCCGTGGGCTGCCTTTTCCTTCTTGATTTTTGTGCACTTTTAATCTGTCACGGTTATAACCTTTGTCGTATGTTGAAAATATTTTATCCTAGTTCCCTCCACTCCAATTTTGCCTGCAAATTTTTTTTTAAGGTTTACAGAAATTTCTATGGATTTTTATGGATGTGAGTCTATCAAATTTTCCATGATAGTTTCTGAATTCTGCACAATGTTTGTAAAGGTACTTACCATCCTAAAATTATAAAAAATAATTGCCCTTTTTTTCTCTTCACGATTCCCTGGTAAACCTTTCAATATTAACTCCATCTGCCATTTTATTTGGTTATAAGGTAAGAGATAGAAATGCATATTACTATACACCTGCCTCATGATCTTTACTTTCTCAATAGTTTTCCTTAAGAAGCTTAAGGAAATCGGAAGATTATACAAAGTTCACAAAAATGTATTTTGCTATACTAACAGCCCTACTGAAGATAGAAAACAATTATGTAACCAGCAGACCAAAACCGGAGCGCTGGTATTTAATGATTCTGCCATCACTTGTGGTGCGACCCGGTGGTGGGCGTGAAGAGGAGCTCGTGCCACAAGGCTGTGTGAGGAGCTTTCTCTGCCTTCCTCTGTGGTTCGCTTTGTCCCGGGGTGTTTTTTGTTACTGACCTTGTTGACTAGGTGCTCCCACCTCAAGATTTAGTGAGGGTCCACAAGTGATGGGCTGAGTGAGTTTCTACCGAAACCATTACTTACTGTCCATGGATGTTTCACTCTCTGACCTCCAACTTCGCAGAGGAGTGGGCTTTGCGAGTACCCGCTGAGATCTGGGAGAAGGGATTTGCTCACGCAGGTAGGCGTTCTAAGTGCTGGTATTCTTCCCTTTGAAAATGCTCCGTACTTTTTGAAACAAAAACATAATCAACATGATGGGAAAGGAGAATTACTGCCCTAGATAAATGAATTCTCTGGAGCTTAGCAGAGCCTCAGGAAGAAGTTCTAACGTGAAGGTTTATGTAGGATGTTGGTCAGGAGTCATCCACAAAAAGGTAGGGTCAGTTGCCAGGGATAAGTAAAGTCATAAATGTCATAGATTTACTGGGGACCAGGGCGACTGTCTGGGCAGTCCACTGAAGGGGCTGCGGGTGACGTGGCTCTTGTAGTATCACAGAGCTCCAAATGTAACGTGCATCTTAATTTGGACATAAGGGCATGAGAATTGTTGATCTCTTTGTGATTAGGGCCACAATTTTGCCATAGTTATGTCTTTAATTTAAAAAATTGCTCAAATTTTAGCCCTCGCTGGTATGGCTCAGTGGCTTGAACACTGGCCTGTGGACAGAAATGTTGCTGGTTCGGTTTCTGATCAGAGCACATGACTGGGGTGCCGGCCAGGTCCCTGGGTGGGGACCTGTGAGAGGCAAACAATTGATATTTCTTTCCTTCTCATTCTCCCTCCTTTCCCCCCTGTCTAAAAAAATAAATAAATAAATAAGGTCTTTTAAAAAATTGCTAGAATTTTAACAATTTCTGTACAGTTTATGGTAAAGTACTAGCATTGTTCATTTTCTTAAGCCAGCCTTTTAATTGGATACTTAATTGTAACCTGTTCTCCCAAAAAATATTTTTCAATGATCATTACCAGCTTCCATGGGCTACTGATATATGCTTTCTTTGAGACTTCTCTTCAAATGTTTACTTACCAGGATAATTCATTAAAAATCAGGGGAATGATGAAATGACTATTTGCTTAAATATCAAAGGTGCCAAAATACTTCGACTATTAATCTTAGTTTAGAGGAGAATATTATAGTTTTATCTTCCCAAGAAACTAGTTCAACCAAATGTGCACTGCCTGTGTTTATTCAAAACAATTGTTTTAAACTGTACTTTCTTTTATCAGCAACTCCTGACAGATTTATATTAGATTGGGGATGTTGTCTTCTCTGTCTTTCATGTACATAGTGCCACACCTGAATTTTAAAAAGTATGGACAAGCTTATCATCTCTCCTTCTCACTTAGGAAAGGGTTACGGGCCCAGAACCCCTGAATGACAGACACATGGGAGCATTTAAGAGGATCAGTATTTAAAATAATAATAATTTAAAGATTTGTTTGGTGCCTTACAGAATTGCTATATCTCCTCCCAACTTTACTTTTCTTATGTTCTTTTTTTTTTTAAGGTATGAGAAAAAAACATAAAGATCCCAAAGAAAAGTGTGTTTAAAATTTTTTTTTATTGATTTAGAGGGAGGGAAAGGGCAGGAGAGAGAGGGAGAGAAACATCCATGTGAGAGAGAAATGTTGATGGGTTGCTTCTTGCACATGCCCCGACTGGGGACCAAACCCACAACCCAGGCATGTGCCCTGACTGGGAGTGGAATAAGCAACCTTTTGGTTGCAGGACAATGCCCAACCAACCGAGCCACACTGGCCAGGGCGAGCATGCATTTTTCTTAATGTGAATGTAGTTCTCTTGACTCGTAACTAGAATCCATTTGGTAAAGTCTTTTAAACAGCCTGCTGCTGATTTTCCCACTTACTAAATATGAGAAGTATTTGCCATTTTAAAAAAGGCACCAGATTCATGGCACTGTTTCTGACATAAATTAGAAGCAAGTACTGTTTGAAATGATGGCACACATCCAGCAATTCTGTTAATCATTCCTGTAGAAAAGTGTGTTGACGGTGGATTCTTGGAAAGTCAAACAATTTCTGTGATAGGTCTATGAAGCTTCTTCTTGTGGATTTCCTATCTCTCACTCTTCCTTTTTTATGTTTGTGGAAATTGTGCTGGTATCCACAGAGCAGAGATTTTTTTTTTTTATCCACAGAAATAGGAGTCTCTCTGGGAGAAGGTTGTATGGCTTGCAGTCTTAGCATTTTTGTAATACAAGGTCCTGGAAGGGCTCTGGCAACTGGGTTTCATCATGTAGTGACAGTTTCTACCCACATGTCTGAATCTGTGCAAAGCCAAAGCAACCACCACAGAGTTACCCTCTGTTATGTTGTCCTTCGCCTTCTGGTTGGCCCTTCAGTTATTCTTACAAGCAGTGGTTTGGTAATAAATGGCCGTGTTCGCCAAGACCTTGATGTTTTGGGGGTGTGTTGTCATTGTGTGTGTGCATGGGTGGTATGTGCAGCTTAATGAATTGCTACTTATTGCCTATAATTTTATAGAGTGACTCAGATTACTTTTATTTTAGCACTTTTTCTTCCTTCTGTCATTGTAGTCTTCAGCCTATGCTATCCCTAAGTTGATAGATACTGCTATAATGATTTCTATTGATTTTTAATTGAGACTTGTAACGAGGTAACAGATAATATCATTATTGCCCCCTTTGCCAAAACTGACATAATTGTGAGGATAAAGGACATTCTGCTTGAGAAAGTTATCACATGAGATGTTTCCCCTGGCACAGTACAAGTGGGCATTAATATTTATTTTTTGTTATATTGTACTGACTGTGCCATTATAGTTGTCCTGACTCTTCTGCCTTTGTCAGCCCTCCACTCAGCACCCTCCTCTCCCTCAAGCAATTCCCCCCTGGAGCAGTTCAGGTCCACAGGGGTCACGCATACAGGTTCTTGCGCTACTCCATTGCCTATACTTACTTTACATCCCCATGGCTATTCTGTAACCACTCGTTTGTACTTCTTAATCCCCTCACCTCTTCACCCAGTCCCCCATGTTCCCCTCCCAACCGGCAACCATTAAAATGCTTTCTGTATTCAGATTTTTATCTCTGTTCTTGTTTGCTTAGTTTGTTTTTTTAGATTCAATTGTTGATAGATTTGTATTTTTTGCCATTTTTTCATAGTTTAGGTTTTTCTTTTTCTTAAGTCTCTTTAGCATTTCATATAATAATGTTTTTGTAATGATGAACTCTTTTTTTTTTTTTTTGGTCTGGGAAGCTCTTTATCTGCCCTTCAATTCTAAATGATAGTTTTGCTGGGTAGAGCAATCTTGGCTGTAGGACCCTGCTTTTCATGACTGAATATTTCTTGCCAATCTCTTCTAGCCTGCAAAATTTCTTTTGAGAAATTGGCTGACAGTCTTATAGGAACTCCCCTGTAGGTAACTAACTTCTTTTCTCTTACTACTTTTCAGATTCTCTTTTTATCTTTACCTTTTACATAAAAGAAAGATTTTATTTATTTATTTATTTATTTATTTATTTATTTATTTATTTGTATAGAGAGGGGAAGGGAAGGAGAAAGAGATTGAGAGAAACATCAATGTATGGTTGCCTCTCTCACACCTGCTACTGGGGACTGGCCTAAAACCCAGGCATGTGCCTGACTGGGAATCAAACCGGTGACCCTTTGGTTTGCATGCTGGCGCTCAATCCACCGAGCTACACCAGCCAGGGCTACCTTTGGCATTTTAATTATGATGTGTCTTGGAGTGGACCTCTTTTGCATCCATCATAATTGGGACTCTGCACTTCTTGGACTTGCATGTCTATTTTCTTCACCAAATTAGAAAAAATTTTTTCGTTATTTTTTCAAATAGATTTCCAATTTCTTCTCTCTCTGGCACCCCAAAATGTGGATATTGGACCTCTTGAAGTTGTCCCAGAGGCTGCTTACACTACCCTCATTTTTTTGGAATTCTTTTTTCTTGTTGTTCTGATTGGGTTTTTGTTTTTGTTTTTTTGGCTTCCTTATACTCCATATCATTGATTTGATTCTTGGCTTCATCCACTCTAGTATTGTTTCCCTGTAAATTGTTCTTGATTTCAATTAGTGTATCCTTCATTTCTGACTGGATCTTTTTTATGCTGCTGAGATCCTCACTAAGTTCCTTGAACATCCTTATAACCAGTGTTTTGCACTCTGCACCTGATAGAGTGCTTATCTCCATTTTGTTTAGCTGTTTTTCTGGAGTTTGGGTCATGTTTCTTTGTCCCCTTGTTTTGGCAGCCACCCTGTGTTCGATTCTATGTATTAGGTAAAGCTGCTTTGACTCTGTGTCTTGGTAGTGTGGCCATATGTAGTAGGTGTCCGGTAGGGTCAAGTGGCACAGCCACCCCTATCACCCAAGTGGGGTACTTGAGGTGTGCCCTTTGTGTGTGTTGAATAGATCCTCCTCTTATAGTTGAGACTGGGTTGCTGTTGGCAAATCAATGGGAGGGATTTACCCAGGCCATTCAGCTGCAAGAACTGGCTGTGACCACTGACCACCAACATCCGCCCTTCATGCAGGATCAGCTGTGCAGGGGCAGGGTGGTGGGTCTCCAACATGGACTGTAGCTGTCCACTGGGTGAGCTGGTCCTGGGGTTCCTGGGGTGGAGCAGACAAGGCCCCCACCCGTGTTTTTCCCAGGCCCCCCTGTATGAGCTGTAAAACAATCTGAGATGGCTGCTAATTGTCCTGGGCTTGGAGGTTCCCAGGTGAAGTCAAGCTGTGAATCTAGGCTGGCTGCTGCCAGTGCAGTCCTGTGGCTCACTGAGGCCAGCTCTTGCTTGTTTGGTAGGATTTAGGAATTTGTGAAGCGTGAGCCCACTTCAGCCATTCATATGAAAAAGCAGCTTGGATGGGCCCATGAGTTGGGTGGGTCGGAGTCTCTGGGGATGTCCACAATGGGTCAAATGGTATTAGCCAGGTTGATGGAGTCTCAGATATGGCACCGGCTTGCTGGCTGCATAATTCTGTGGGAGGAGGGTTTAGAAAAGGTACAATGACCTCTGCTCACCTTGATGCCAGGCACTTCAGTTCCTTCCTTTATGCCACTGGTGCCTTTCCAGCTACTAACCCAGTGCTGGAGCTCAGAGGGAGTGAATCTGAGTAGGTGAGTCTATGTGTGGGTTCTTTAAGAGGAACTGCTTGTCCAGCAGTTTCTTCTACCAACTCAATCCTTGCTGGTTTTGGCAGCCAGAAGTTGTGGGGACTTATCTTCCTGGCACTGGAACCCTAGACTGAGGGGGCCTGGCGTGGGGCTGGGACTCCTTGCTTCTGAGATATCCCTCCCAAATTTTTATCCACGTGGGTGAGGGACTAGCCTGTTCCATGTCTGGCCCCTCCTACCAGTCTGGATGGATATGGTTTCTTTAATTCTGTAGGTGTCAGAATTTCATTCAACTTGATTTCTGATGGTTCTGAATGATGGTTGTTTTATATTTTAGTTGCAGTTTTGATGTGGTTGTACAAAGAGGTGAACATGTCTGCCTATACTGCCATCTTGACTAGAAGTCCAGGCATTAATAGTTCTTAATTTAATTTAATGAGGTTGAACATGGGTTGGAAATACAGAGATATAAAGTATATATTTTGAAGGCTATCATAAATTAGAAAGGGAGATAGTTTTGAAGTTACAATTTTATTCTATAAAGAAATTGTGCTATTATATTATAGAATTAAACTAATTTAAGAAGAAAATTCAAATGGAATTAGATTTTGCAGCTCTCAAAATTGTTGATGAGAAATTTCCTACTGGAAATTATTCGGATTGGGTGTTGTGTAGTATAGTCATAGGTAATCTAAATTTCATCTTTCATGGGTGGGATTATAGGTGAGAAATGATTGCTTCTGTTGTACTTATGTTTCAATTACATGCTATACATTATCTTATAAAAGGTAAATCTAAGGAATATTTAGCAAAGAAGAGGTGACTCAAAAATCAGTGTATCTCTTCTGTAGCTTAACAAGAGGGTAAAGGTCTATACATACCATATATGTTTTAACCCAGTGGTTAAAAAATAAAAGTGATAAGGCTGGAAGTGAATTACAAATTGAATGTAGATGAGGGGGTGGAAGAAATAGCTAACCGTAGAATGTTAACACTGCCACCCTTTACTAGACTCTGGATATGCAGCCAGAGGAACTCACTGATGGCAAATTTACTGACATAAAGAAGGAGTGTGGTTGTGATGAAAAGGATGAAGATGTCTCAGAGGAAGTGATGCTGACCCCCAAATTTATGTTAAAGGAACTCTTGAAGATATTTCTTAATATTGAAAGGGCAAAGGTTAAAGCATTGGAAACTGATCGAAACTAAGAATGTGACAATTCACAAAGACATAGAAAAGATTCTCACTCTGTATTGTAAGTTATGTGATCAGAAGATAAGCATTGTTTAAACTGTTCTTGAAAAGTTTATTACAATGAACTTAAACTTTAATTTTCTGTGTTTTAAATTACAGTATATTAATATAGGTTAGGTTTACTGTTTTTTCATTTCCCTATAGATTTGACAGAAAGAAAGTTTTTAATATATTTGATGAATACCTTTAAATCATGCATCTATATGGTGTGCCAATTTACACTATTATCAAAGGTTTAGGAGAATCCCTTAGTAATCTCTTCTGGTACCTTGTTCTGCCTCTGCTGGTTTTAGCTATTTGTTCAAGCTCTTCTGATGGTTCCTATTTTAATAGACATAAATGCACTTACATTTTTGATTTCCTAAAAAAGGGAGGGGGCCTTGCCTAGACACTGTAGTGTTTTAGACCCACCACACTCTTGCTCTCCTTTCCTTCACCCCCATTTTTTGGAAATAAGTTATACCTGCTGCTTCAGTTTACTTACCACTCACCTCCCCTTTAGCTCCTACACTCAGCTAAGCTAGGCACCTGGAGTACAGAGGTCATGCCCGTTTTGTTACTGAGTAGCCACTACTGAGTCTAGAGTCTGGCATCAATACTCAGTGCCTCATTTGAAGGAATGTGTTCATAAAAGCCACCACCCACCGTTTACCCCGCCCAGGTCACCCGTTCCTCCTGTCTCTACTCTCTGTTCATCTTGGCCTTTGGGAAATGTGACTCTGCCTTTCCATGCCTCCACCCTGGGTCCCTGTCCATTCTTCTCTGCAGTCACTGTGTCCCAGCCAAAAGAGACCACTGATTGTTCATGTGCCACCTTCCACTGGCCTTCCTTTCTCTGAGCTTTTCCTTATGCTGATCTCCCTCCGAGATCCAAAGATCTGCTCTGCTGTGTCCTCCCTTCGATCCCCTCCACTCTGCCTCCAGTGTCAGTCCCTCATTGGCCCCCAAACACTTTATCTATGATGTACTTTCTACCCTCTCTATCCCCAACCACCCCAAACTTTCTCCTTTAAACAGTGATAGAACTCTGCAACTGCTTTGCAGAGGCTACCAAATATGAGCCGTTTATGCTGTTATATTTACCTCCTTCCACAAAAACAGAAGCCCCCTGAAGTACCTCTTACCCTTTCCTTCAATGCATAATGTAGTTCTTACACATAGTTGGTATTCAATGAATATTTGGTTGAATTGTCCTGCAAAGTGACCTTCCAGAGAGCTGTCAAGGAAACTCCTTCCCACTAAAAATATTATGGATCGTATGGATTCTTCTTTTCCTTCTGACTCACAATTGAAAGTTTTGTCATTATTGTCCTTCAGAGTTGAATGGTATATCCACTTATTTTAAAATGTCAAAGGCCAGAAGAGTCGCGAATGAGAAAGAACCAAGATGATAGAACCGGAAATATTTTTAGGAATCCATGTAGTCCAACCCTTTAATTTTACAGGTGAATAAACTGCTATTTAGAATTCTTAAGTGACTTGTCCCAAATCATACAACCAACTTGTGGTGACATTTGGACTGGAGACATACTCACCTAAGCTTGTCCAGTGCTCATTCCATAGGCTGCCACAGTGCCTGTGAGGATACTGTGCCAGTTTGTGTAGTCAAACTGTTAAAGGAAGCATCCGATACTCGCTTCGCCTTCTCTGGATTAACAAATAGGAAATTGAGGCTCTAAATGGACTTTGTCCATCCTAATAATCACAAGTTCTCTACTTGGATTAATTTATACCAAATGGAAAATGTCTGACAGTATTAACCTTGGATACATAGATTCGTTGCTAACATTTAAGTAGACCTTGTGTTGAAGTTTAACGTACATACAGAAAAGTCCATAAAATGTGTGTGCAGTTTGAATTTTTGCAAAGTGAACACAATTGTGTGACCAGCACCCCAATCAGGAAATAGGGTAACACCAGCAAATTTAGAAACATTTGAAGAGAAAAAAACATTTGAAGAAACAAAAGTGTCTTGAGGTTATATAAATTTCCTTTTTTCTCCCTACAGGTATTGTCAGTCTGTGTGCTAACAACAATCCTCGGTTGTATATTTGGGTTGAAACCAAGCTGTGCCAAAGAAGGTAATTAGTACAGTGTTCGTGTGTGTGTGTGTGTGTGTGTGTGTTGACAGTCCACCTTCAGAGTGTGATGAGCTAATCCTATGGCTACTCCATTAATATTGCATATTTGATGCTGGTTTGAGCCATTTTAAAACTCTTTTATTTTAGCCATATAATATTTTATTTACTTGCAAAACTTATCCCAAAACAACAGAGAGGAGCTATGATCAACAAACCAACCAAAGAAACAGAAAAACCCTGAAAAGGCAGAAAATAAATGAAGAACAAAGAAACAAACCACCAGACACAGCCGACGGATTCTGGTGTCACGCTCCAGGAGGTTCCCTGACTTCCTCCGGGTGCTCCTAGGGTAGATACTCTCTCTTCCCAAGCAGTTAGTTGGGGAGCAGCCCTAGAGGTTACTAGGTGACCAGTCAGCATCCCTAGGCCACCAGAAATTGATCTTCACCTGCTCTTAAGGCTTTTAAAATTGTGGACAGTGGTGGTTTCAAAGCAATTATGGTATTTTTAAGCTTCTACATGTGTTTCTCTTTTATAGTGAGTGTAGAAATTATTCTACACTGCATTGATAAGTTACTATAAATAATAAAACTGAATCACAGGGCATTGTAGTAGTCATTTTGCCTTTGAGGTAGGTTTTCTTCCCCCTTGTAAAAATTAGTGATGGTCTCTCCTTACAGAATTCAACTTTGAAAATTCTTTTCCTATTCAACTACTCTGTAATTGTAATATTAGTCATTTAAATTTTTTCAGGGGTTCTTAAGCTATCATTTCTTATTGAAATGAATAAAATGTAGTAATGTGATATGTTGAGTCAAGAATCTGCAGGCATACCTCAGAGACGTTGCAGGGCTGGTTCCGGACCACTGCCCCGGAGCCAGTATGGCAGCGAAGCAAGCTGGAATCTTTTTGCTGGTTGAGGGTCTTGCCTTCAGTTGGTAAAAAACTGCAGCGTCTGTGAAGCACAGTAAAGTGAGGTGTGCCTATATTCGGAGCAAAAATGAAGAAGCTACAGACTTTAGTGTTTACCTATATAGTTTTTTGATATGGAGTAATTTGCCTTGAGTTCACGTTGACATATAAAATTAGCAATTTTAATCTAAACCCAACATAGTATGCATGGTATTTTAAAAATTGCTTGGTACATATTAATGAGCTTAAGATAATAGCTATTATTCTAATAACTTCCCCCCATCCTGAGTCAGGAGAATAAGTACGTCTGACTCTAAAAATTATTGTTGCCATTTCAAGTCTAGAATTGCCTAGCTTTCCAGTGTCAGGAGAACTCAGTTCTGTGGCAGTGCCTTGTTGGTTCCGAAGACTGTTAAAGTCAAGATCGAGGATTATTCCTGCTTCTTGTTAGACTTCCATTTGTTTCCTCATCGGCCCTATTTGCTAGAAATCTAATAAAGTCCCAGGTTTTTGTAGATATCCAGTAAAGAGTTAATGTGAAATTATTGTTTTTAATGAAAGTCTTTTCTTCCATATCTGTCATTTATCCATCTAACGGAAACTTCTCAGTACCAATTTCTAGTCAAGCGTCTTGTGGGTATAAGGGATATGTTTGTACTGGGCAGAATTTAGGTGTGACCTTTGTCCTCAGAAAGTTTGATTCCAGTCTGGGGCTGGGATTCTAATCAAATACTGTAGTTACAAATGGAATTCAGTGACTGAGAGGAAGGAGAAGATTTTGTAAAAGCTTCAGAAGGGAAAGTGCACGTAGACTGGGGAGTTTGGGAAAGCTCCTGGAAGGGAACCCGGCCGGGCCTGCTGGTGAAAAGGGTGTTTCCGGTGACGGTGGGAGGGGCGGCCCCGCAGAACGTGCCCTGCACAATTTGCATCTCTTCTGCACCCCGAGACTGGGAGTAAGGCACGTCAGGTATTCTTTCTCCTTCTCAAAGAGTCACAGATAATCACCGTAAAAATCTTTTCACACATGTTGAAATTTTAGAAAAGTCCCTGGCTCTTTAAGCCAACTTTCAGAACAAGTGCCCATCCCAACTCTTTACTATACCATAAAAGGTTTTAAGTCTTATCAGACCCAGTAGCGTTCATGATACATGAAAGAAGAAAGTTCTCTTCCCACCTGTACTTGATCAACAATTAAAAAAAAAACTTCTCTTTTATCAATGGCAAGAGAGAGAATCATAAACTGTGTACATAATGTTAACCCTCTCTTTGTATCAGTTTCCACGTGTGTTTGTGAAAGGTTCCCAGGTAACTTTATTTTCCCATCTGTGTTTTCTGAAGTAGTATTTGAATTTGGTCTGTACCCCCAACTTAGGTGTGTTAGTTGATGTTTGCTCTGTGATTCTATAATGATTAGAAACATTTAACTCATTGTTCAATATTTTCAGTTAAAAGTTGCAAAGGTCGCTGTTTCGAAAGAACATTTGGGAACTGTCGCTGTGATGTTGCTTGCGTTGAACTTGGAAACTGCTGTCTTGATTACCAGGAGACATGCATAGAACCAGGTAAAATTGTGCAGGGAGGAAGTGCGGCCACGGGTACCTGTGCCAGAGCACAGGATGGCTCTGCCTCTTCAGTTTTGTGATTCACCTGACTCATCTGAGATTTATAAAAATTTGGCTTTCACATTCCCTTAGAAAAAAAATTCCACCAATTTTGCCATGAAATGTATGGACAGCAAAACTGTGCCTGTTTTTAATGTTTGCTGAAAACCTGCACAGTCTCTGATGTGCATTTAAACCATGTTCACGTGAAAATACGTGAATATTTTTGTTATGGCTTATTAAAGCAAGAGTTCTTAGATGTCCACTTAAACTTTAAAATCAAACCTTCAGAACGTGGAAATTTTTCTCAGTCTGATGTGGAATGTGGAATAATATTTCAGTGGGGGTGAGCCAGATTTAAAGTTTGAGAACCCTGAAAATGGTTGGCCAAAAAAGCCAAGATCTTCATATGAATTGTGTGATGAGAATTGTTTGGCTCATTTTAAAATGATGAGATTCTGGAGTTTTAGTGAAGTAATCACAGTTGCTGCCTACCTGTTTTCTGTCTGTTGGTTGTAGCTGACGTTTGTGATGGCAAAGTCTGTGAGTAACTAAGAGGTAGGGGCTAGCTTGCTGTCTTTTATGGGTCTTGCCCCAAAAGACCACGGTTCTGAGTTTACTCCGGATGTGTTACCTTTGATCCATAACATTTTTGTCAATTTATTTCTAGAGCGCATATGGACTTGCAGCAAATTCAGGTGTGGTGAGAAAAGGTTGCCCAGAAGCCTCTGCGCCTGTTCAGACGACTGCAGGGACCACGGTGACTGCTGCATCAACTACAGCCCCGTGTGTCGAGGTCAGCTTCCCTCCACGTGCTCACTGGGCTCCACAGCAGCCTGACCTCTTCTTCGGTCTTAGCTGGGTTTTGCATAGGTTCTATTTTTTTTTACATTAGGAATCGTATTTATTGACCAACTATATTAGCTGAAAAAATATTCTTAAACATTTTGTTAAAGAACATTTCGAGCATATATATATATATATATATATATATATATATATATATGAGTAAACAGAGAGTATGTAATGAACAGTATACCCATTCCTAGCCTAATAATTGTTATTCGCACATGGCCAACCTTGTTTTGTCTATAGTCACTCATTCACCTGCTGCCACCCCCTCATGTTATTTTGGCATCGGCTATATATTTAATGCTGTGTTGTGGAAAGGTCATCCTAGCTGACTCCTGTGTTCCAGGTTCCCCCATAAAAAATGAGCATAAAGTCTGCCATACCACTCCCACAAATTCAATTAAAAAATAGCAACAGCTTAGATGCTGAATTTATGACATGAGTAATAGGAGGAGCTTAAATTATAGGTTCACTTTTGGGCACACTATAGCCTACATAGCTCAGTAAGTGTGAGCGTGGTCACAAGATTCTGAGACATCAGTGAGAGAACTAACTTGTGGGTTTCAGGGACTGTGCTCCAAGAATGAGCAATATCTCTCTATGCCTCACTGAATAATAAAAGTAAATTTGTCCTTTATGATGGCCTCTGCCTCTCTTAGGAGTCAGGAGGCTCATTTAAATGAACATGGGACTTTCCCACAGGGTCCTGTCTCCTTATTTCTTAAAAGTGTAGTCAGGTAGCTACTGCAGATTGTTGGGGATCCCAGCACAGAGCTGGGTCAGAGGGTTACAAGAAGGAGAGTGACCACTTCCTCAAATTAAAAAAAAAGTTCAACAAGAATATAGCATTGTATCAGATCGGTCATCATGCCTGGGGAAAAAGTGACTACACGTTGCCTAAAGTCTTTTTTTCCAACATCCTCACCTGAGGTTATGTTCATTGATTTTAGAGAGAGAAAAAGAGAGAGAGAGGAAGAAACATCAATGTGAGAGGAGAAACTTTGATTGATTGCCTTTAGTAGATGCCCCAACCAGGGATCAAACATGCAAACCCTGACTGGGTACCAAACCCAAAAACCTTTTCATGTATGAGACAACACTCCAACCAGCCAAGACCCCGGCCAGACCCATTCCCTAAATTCTTACCAGAAGTAATTTAGGCATTTAGGATAACCTGTTCATTTTGTGAAATGTACAGTTGGAAAGTATTGAAAATTCAACCTCCTAAGGCGTATTATTAAGATTACATCTTCTTTTTTAAAAAAAATTAGCTTCTTATACTTTAGTAGGTGGTATTTTAGATTGTTAAGAGGAAGGTTACATTAAAACACAGAGGGAGGAGCATGCACCCTGTCTCCTTTGTTTCTGACCTATTCACATATTGCCTGTGCGACTCATTTCAAACTTAATTGCACATTCTCTCTTGTCACTGATTGTAGTCTCATGCATTTACTTTCTCTTCATAGTTAGATTATGAGTTCTTAGCAAGCAGACACCATCTCACACTTTTATATTAAAAAAAATGTCTGCCATGCATTGAGAGTGGATGTGAAATTACTGCAAAAGATTATAGGGTAGTACATACCCTTGTGTTATTAGGATGCCTTGCCCAGAAGTTTTTGTTGGGTGGAGAGAAGGAAGGTTATAAATTTTGGCTGAAAATAGGAATAATTTGGAAAGGGTAAAGGGGTCAATTACATGCTGATGGAATGAATATGATTGGACTGTGGGTGGTGGGCACACAGTGCAATAGACATCACGTGCCATAGGAATGTGCACCTGAACCCTATGAACCACTGTCACCCCAATAAATTTACTAAAAAATCAAAATGGAAAAGATGCCGTCAGGGTCTCACAAAGGTAATGTTATGTTTAGTCCTGTGATCACACGTTTGCTTTTTTCTTCCTGTTATCAACTAATTCTTTGGAAACAGACTTTTGTTTTGAAACAGATTATCTCCCTATTTTTCTTATTTCCCTAAAATCATATCCCATATTATTTATATAAATGTTAACACATTTTGTTTTGGGAATCTGTCCTAATGTGTCTCACAAGCATCACAATTGTTATTATCAAGTGTGTTCATATGTGTTTTATTTCTTTAAAATACTTAGGTGAGAAAAGTTGGGTAGAAGAATCCTGTGAGAGTATTAATGAGCCACAGTGCCCAGCAGGGTAAGATGATATTCTGAGATGTGAATGTTTTCTTTTTAGAAATGCTGTTTTCTTTCCTAATTGAAAAGATAAAAATAATAATTGTTCATTGATTCATTAAACATGATTTTTAGTTAGTTAGGCTTCATATTTTGCACTGGCGATGTGTGATCCCCTAATCTGGAAGATTAGTGGAGAAGAGAGAGGTGGTGAGTATGTGGTCTTTAGTATTGATAAGTGTTGGGAAATATTTATATCATCCCTCTTAGGAAGGAAGGCCCTTTTCTTTCCTTTTGGAGTTTTGAGAGTTGAATTATTGCAGATTATACCTTCTCTGTATTTTTTGCATTTTGGTACATTTATAAATACTGCGGATAAGCAACACATCTGTGAGAGGATGTTACATAATTTTTACAGTTTATATTTGTTCTTCTTGCCCTTAAATTATTTTACCCAGTACTTTATGTACACAAGGCCATCAAAAAAATTTTTTGTGGAATTCAGATGGCGGAAATTTTGTAAAAGGTGTTAGGTACATTTAGCTTTGTTCCACTTGAGATCTACCTCATATAATTTGAATTACTCATCTTAAGAAGTATATTTTTACTTATTTAAAAATGTTGATTTTTCCAAACTATTAAAAATTTTATATCTGTGTTTTAGTTTATTTTATTTGTGTATATAGTTTATTTTTGTATAAAATATATAAATTTTTTTGGATGGGAGAATATATTTTAGTTGTTTAAAATAATAGTAGTAGCAATAGAAAAAAACTAAACTCAAATGAAAACATTAAAAAAAAGAGGCTCTTTTTTCAAAGGTCACTTCTCATGTATCCCAAGCTGCCTTGAAGTGCAAGGTATAGCAGAAATTTTAAACTTAGTGAATTTGAATTTTTATTTTCCTTCCAAAATTGATTATTATTTTTCAGTTTTAATGTTGACTTCTTAGAGGAAAATGTAACCTCTTTCTTTACAAGAAGAGCATAATTGAAAATACATTTTATCATACTGGAACTTATTATGCCAGCATATTTACCCGATGGTCCAGTCAACTGTTGTTCTGTTTTCTGTTGATTGAATATAAATAACTCAACACAGATACGGACCACTGAGACCAAACGCAGCTGGTTCTGCAGAGTTGCCCAACAGGGCTCTGCTACAAACACTAGTTGGTATAAATTACGTAAGTTCTATACACGTTTTCTCCTTTTTCTGTTTGTGTTTGTATTTGAGAGTAAGCTGGGGAGGAGATAGGGTTGAAATGAGTAAGGCGAGGTAATAAGCATCACCTCTCAGACTTTGAATTACTGAGTGAATTTTCAGTGAAAGGTTCTTGTGGTTGTTCAGTGGTACACAGCTCTCCCACCATCTCCAATACCATCGGAAGACTCCACCTTACCATGCCTGCTTTGGTGAGGCTGTGACAGTTGCCTCTAGTTATTATCTTCGGCTGAGTATATCATTGCATGTTTTTTTTCTTTTTTGCCTCCCTGCTTAGATTTCCACACCACACACATTAACTGTGTGTTCACACATGTGTGCACGGCTGTCATTGTTCATTCATGGCAGTGAATCATTTATTGTTTATATATTTAAATATAGTAAATACCTCTTAAACTTCTCTGTTAAATATATTAAACTTAAAAACTTAATATTGTGTATAATTTATGTGACATCTAGTAGATTCAAGTAAAGACAGTATCAAAAAGTGGTTGTTCAGGAAAAAAATTAATAGAAGCAAAAATGTAATTTAGAAAATACTGTGTGTTAGCATTTCTCCTCCTTCATATTGGGAAAATATCATTTTTTAGTACCATTTGGCCAGGTTGTGGATTAGAAGAAACCATGAATGATACTCTCTGTATGGTAACTCAGTCATATGAGGGCTTAATAAATACTATCTGATGATATATAGGGATATAATAAAATAATAAAAGCACCTTGTATATGAAAATAAATGCTTATAAAATATCCTTTACACGGGTGCTTGCTGAGCTTGTTAGTTTAGTCTAGATTACATACCAGCCTCAGTGGAAAATCCTCACTGGCTCTGTGCCAAGGAGGGAGCGACTCTTCACTGGATGTGTGTCTTCTTTCTTTAAACATGTTTTTTTTTTCTTCTTTCCCTTATTCCCCAGGTTTGAAACACCTCCTACCCTCTTATTTTCTTTGGATGGTTTCAGGGCAGAATATTTACACACTTGGGGTGGACTTCTTCCTGTTATTAGCAGACTAAGTGAGTAACTTCAGAGTTTACTATTGGAGTATCACAATTTCAGTGCGATAGACTAGGGATGCAGTAATCTGTTTTGGAAAAGTACTGGCTGAACTTGACTATGTTACTAAACTCTAATAGAAAGTGGTTGACCTGATGATAAGGAACTAGTCTTTAATATTGTAATTACTCTAAAGCCGCCTTTTAAATACTTCTAAGATAATAGAGTTGTCTTAGGATTTTTTATTTCTTGGCTAATATATGTGTACATATTTACATATATATATATAAATTTTTCCTAGAATTTTCCTTTTTTTCATGAGAAAACCATTTCTTTATTTAATAAGTATTACATCTTAAAATAGAATTTCAAACAGAAGGTATTTCTGGTATGATACTAATAGTGTAGCCATAGAGAATTTGTCTGCTAGTTATCCTGTAGTATTTTGTAGCATCCTTCCAATTTCTTTGTCTCAATCAAGGCCTTAATCGAATGATTATTCTGTAAGTTACTAATGCAATAGAATGGTCTTTCCTCAGTATTAATGCCAACATTTTAAATCACTTTACCCACCAGCAGTATGGGTATCACTTGTATTATCGTTGTTATTGAAAAAGAAACCAAATCTGTGTATGTTGATATAAACTGCAGAACTCTGCTCATTTATCAGTGATCGGTATTTAAATAGCTATACTATAATACTGGATTGAACTAGAAATAAGTAAATACAACCAATTTAGTGTTCTGGAATTCTAAAATATTTGCTGGACTTGAATATCTGAAATTGGTTTAAATATTAATATTACTTCCAGTTAATTCATATGTACATTTATTGTACTTCTCTTGTGACAAGCCAAAATAATTTTGGAAAACTTCTAAAAATTTGAGTTTTTAATATCTACCTGGAAGAAAATGGTTTTTATAAATGATCATTTGACACAAAAACTTCAGTAAAGAGCTTATATAAGCAGGGAAGGCTGTGTCCTCGTTAGCCAGGCCCATGGGCTTTGAAGGTTGAATCAGGTGCATTGTTACCATTAGGAGGAGAGTTTGTCTCAATGGCACCTGATGTGGCAGCCTGAGTTCAGAATTACGTAGCTGTATGTGTCGATATGTGAAGTTTAAAGGAAGCCAATACACAGTTAGATTAAGTCCTAGTTTTGGATAATTGGGGAATGTGTTCTGTGGTTATGAACTGTTTGGAAGGCAATGAGAGGGACACAGGCCAGCCTAAGGGACATCATCAAGCAATGGGGTATTAAAATGCTTAAATCATTAGTTCCATTCTCTGTCCTCAGCAGCAGGCATAGGAGACCAGGAGCATGCCACCAGGGCTGAATCAGGAACAGTCTGACTTCTGCACTGTCTCCGACCTAAGCCAGACCATGCCTCTTTGCACGGTGTCGAGCCCGTCTGGTCAGCTAGTTCTGAATCTGTGGGTCGGGACCTTCACCCCAGCCACTGCCTCACCCTAGTTTTAATTTTACAGACTTAGCTGTTAGTTCAGGTTTTTGTTGTTGCTGTTGCTTTGTTTTGTGCTTTGTACCATCTTGCAATTTAAGTATGTGACCACTAAATGGTAACAAAGATCTAGCAAGCATCCTTATTACAACTGGTTTATCGGGAACTAAATATTATTGTTTACTATGGGATAATGACTTCATTGGCTTAATTATTTTGTTTAATGTTTTTGGCAAAGAAAAAAATAACTCTAATATTAACATTGAATTTGAATTGAAATTTTGCTTTATAATCCCCCGGAATTTATGTGATTACAAACTCCTCCCGCATTATTTTTCATATGATTTAAACTGCTGTGTCAGCAAAGCTAAATGAGGTAAACAGATAGTCAGTTGTATTTAATAACAATCTTTAATATTTAATATTAAATATTAATCTTTAATATTTTTCCTTTGTAGAAAACTGTGGAGCATATGCTAAAAACATGAGACCAGTGTACCCCACAAAAACTTTCCCCAATCACTACAGCATTGTCACAGTAAGCTCCGCATTTCAACCTTTACATGTTCACAGAAGTCAGATGTAAATGTAGGATTGTTTGAGGGATTAATTGTATATCAGATCAGGAAAAAAAGTAACTTCTTTCCCATTGTATGGGTAAGCCAAGAAACCTAGATTCTGGAGTTTGCTCTCCTTCCAACTAGCTATGGCCTTGGAAGGTCACACTTGACCTTCTGAGTCTCAATTTCCTCATCTGTGCAAGGAGGTGACTAATGACCTCAATAAATGTTTTCTTGGTTTCCTTTTAGTTTTAAGATCTACAAGTTTTATATTCTGTCTTTTCCTACTAGTTTTGTAGGTTATGTTATTTGAGCCCTAAATGATCACACTCCTGTGTTCCCAGCTTGTCTTTCCAGTCATGTAGATGTGTGAGTTCGAGCAAGTCACTCTGCCTCACTCTGATAGAATTACAGCCCTGTTTTGGCTGCAAAGTTTCCAGATTTAATTTGAATCCAGAGAAATAAAAGTGGCATTCATTTGGCCTTAAAGCCAGAAAATTAATAATTTAGCTTGTATTGATTGATATAAACCATTGTTGGACCCAACCAAAAAAAGTTTGTTCTACAGAAATGCTTCCCTCGGGAATGCAGAAAGAGTCGTTTTCTTGAAATTTGGGAGGCTGCCTCCTTACATGAACCTTCACCCACAGCATTGCCATCTTATTATCTTCTATATAACTTGAAACACAAATACTACATAAAATTTTGAGTGGTTTATTGTGTTTTTTGACAATACCCATGGTTTTGTTTTTTCCTCCCTAAACTGTGTTAAGTTCCTTGTAGCTTCAGAAACGTGTTTCTCTTTGATAAAATTGTGATTTTAACATTAAAACACTTAAAACTTGCATAAAACCTGTATTTTATATTTTTAGGGTCTTTATCCAGAATCCCATGGCATAATTGACAATAAAATGTATGATCCAAAAATGAATGCTTCCTTTGCCCTTAAAAGTAAAGAGAAATTTAATCCTGAGTGGTACAAAGGAGAACCAGTAAGTTGTTCGTTTGTTTTAGCTACTAAAAGACTTTCTTTTACTATTCTCATCTGTTTCAATCACAGTAAAATACCAGATTCCCCAGTGCTCTTATTAACCTACTTCATTTGCTGTGTTTATGGCCATCCTTTTGTAAATGGAGATGAATGTTGATAATCCTAAAGTCAGTTTGTATTGTTGTATAACGAGAGGAGTCGTTTATTTCAGAGCTGGCTTTGGGTTATTCTGAACCATTTTTCTCTCAGCTGGATTCTGCCTTCTTGCACTAGTAGTATATGGCAGTGGGTGAATGTACTATGTTCACCTATACAAAGGCAGTTGTTTCTGAAGGAGGCAAACTTTGACTTCTTGTGCATATGCTAATTTAGAAGATTCTGTGATTTAGATATATCCTTTTTATTTTTAAAATTCTAACCATAATTCTGTAGGATCTGTTTGAATAGTGTTAATTCTTTCAGAAGAAAAAAGAGCATGATGTTTAATTTGCAGGTTATAAGTTAAAATTGTAGCTTTGACATTTAAAGCTCTGTGACTTTATGCAAACTTTTTCTGTCCCTTAGTTTTGTCATGTCTCTGCTGTGGGTAATAGTGTTCGTACTTCATAGGCTTATTTGAGGAGTACTTAAATTAATACTGTAGGATGCTCATAGGACTACTATTTAGAGTTGTAATTTCAATAAAAATGCTTAATACATATTAGTTATTTAAGTTCAAATATCAATAAATTGGACATGTATATTTGTGAATTTTTCTTTTTTTCATGGGGAACCTATTAAGTAGGTAGATAGCTCTAAAAAACGCAGTAGTTGCCAAGTGACTTATGTCCATATTTTTTAGGTTAAAATAATCTCTAATCCTTTGCTTTATTTTTGCTGCTGTTCAGTCACACTATATGATTATTATTTAATATTGCTGCTGGATCTTATTAACCTTAAAAACTTCCTAGCACTTGAGAAGAATGCATTGGTGTTGCATGAACATACACTTTCCTAAGAGACGAGCATTTGCATAGTTTTCTAACTTTCCTTTGTTATCTTTTTCAGATTTGGCTCACAGCTAGATATCAAGGTCTGAAGACTGGCACGTATTTTTGGCCAGGCTCAGATGTGGAAATTAAAGGGATGTTCCCAGACATCTATAACATATATAATGGGTATGTATAGATATACTTTTTCCAGCACCCATAGAACAGATTATTTTCATCTCAGCACCTCCTTTTTTTCCAGTCCAAAATATATTGAGTATATGTTGGCTGCAAAGTGAGAACTATCAAAGTCAAGAGTCTATTTCAAAGAGTTTTAAGATGAATGGTATAGTAGAACAAGTTATTTTTCTAGAGCTTTTCTAGAAAGCAGTGGTATCCTGTTGGGCTTGCAGCTGGATCTTTGGGCAGGAGCAGGAAAAGCAGTCAGGGTGTCAGAGTGGAGGCCCAGGCCACTTGAACTCCAGGGGGAAGGACTGGGAGTGGGAGGTGAAAGCGTTAAAGAGGATGCAGGTAGGAAAGACTCTGGTGTCTGGAAATATTATCTAAAAGAAGACAGTGATGACATCTCTGGATTTGTATTTCCAAATTAGTCCCATAAATATGCCATCTAATGTGAGAAACTAATTAGAATAACTTCCCGGTGATATTAAAAATCCATGATGTACTGAGAGAAAAACAGAGCAAACTTTGTTGGGGGGAAGACTCCCTTTGGGTGATTTTAGTGAGACTACAAAAATAATTTTGTAAAAATTTTACACTTAGGAAATTTCTGTCACAAAATCAATACAATAGAAAGTAAATTCTAGACACAAAATGCATAGTGGTTTTTTTGGTGATCTTATGCAACTGCTAATTCTTTATGGTTCACTTGAGCACAGTGTGGTGCCTCCCCCCACCCTATTAATTGCCTTTATTTTCATTCCCTGGATTGTAATTGAGATTTAATTGCCGTGCTTTATAGTAGACATGATGGAGGATCCAAGGATTAGTGCTGGATATTCTCTGGCTTCTCACAGTCTAACAGAGAACCCAACTAATCGTACTTGGGCTTGGGCAAGCACTCACTCTGGCGGAGTTTCGTGAACAAAATCTCGTGCCCAGAGGAAGGTGTAATAAATTCCTCTGCTGAGGAAATGTTGCCCACTTCCCACTTTGTCTAAGTCTTTAATAAGCAGGTTCTTCATGAGGTGCCCTTTGAAGAGTGTGTTGACATACGGGTTTTTCTCATGGTAGCAATTGCTCCCCCAGGTACAGGAAAAACATCCTCAGGTGGAGGGCAGGAAGCAAACTCTGAAGTCCAAGGACAACTTTCACATGTGCAAAACCTAACTTCTGTTCCTTCATTGGGAAAACGAACAGGAGTTTCCAAATAAAGCTCTTATGTGGCTTCAGACACACAACTGATGCATTAGATTATTTTAGTTTTTCTTAATGTAATATTTTAAAGAAAAATATTATATTTTATACCTAAAAATTGTCACAGATTTGTTTCATTTGGTTTATTTTTAACTTTAGTTCAGTACCATTTGAAGAAAGAATTTTAGCTGTTCTTAAATGGCTACAGCTTCCGAAGGATGAAAGGTATGTATTGTGAATTCTCCTTTGTTTTATAGAAGTTACACAATATTTTAAAATAGTCTACAGGAAAACTTGGTATATTGGCTCTGAGATTTTATGTCCAAACAAACTCTTTAGCAAGCTATTACAGTTGCATTTTGAGGAATTTGAAACCTGTAAGTTATTTCCTCAACCAGTTTAGAAATGTTGCCCCAGTGTTGTATAATTTTTGTTCACTATGGTTTGTTGAATTATTCTTTCCATTCTGTTTTATAATGTGTTCATAAAATATTACATTTTGATACTGTTTGATTTAGACCACACTTTTACACTCTGTATTTAGAAGAACCAGATTCTTCAGGTCATGCCTATGG
Organism: Artibeus jamaicensis; assembly: GCF_021234435.1. Lineage (NCBI taxonomy): Eukaryota > Metazoa > Chordata > Mammalia > Chiroptera > Phyllostomidae > Artibeus > Artibeus jamaicensis. Next base: position 5,308,431 of record NW_026521812.1, on the reverse strand, counting down.
ACCAGTCAGCAGTGAAGTAAGTACATTTTATCAGTGGGTACCTCATTAAACCTGGTAACAGCTACTGCACCTTGATTCGAAGCAGGTTTCTAGACAGTTTTGTAAGATTTTATGGTTTCTGGAAAGAGTGAGTATTAAGTCCAGTACTCAAGAGTGAGTTTTACTAAACCAAAGAAAGAATGTACTTTAATCAAAGTAAGAGTTGAGAGAATTAGTCTTGTTATATTTTTACAGTGCTGAACTGAACTGATGATGACTTAAACCCAATATTTTCAATTCCAAACCCTTCATCCACTTCATATCCCCCTACATGGCCCTAAAAACTAAGTGCTCTTTGAAAATTTTGTAATTGGATGAGACTCTGGTTTTCTGGGAAGACGTGGGATAGTGTGTCAGACAACAGAAGAAGCCTCCTGTGAACTCTCCACCTCAGGAAATGCATCTCCAACCATCCGAGCCCGTGCTTACAACCGGCTCGAGCATCAAAGGATCGACGATTTTATCGAAAGTATAGAGAACTTGAAATAATCACTGTTTTACTGAGTGGTTACAAGGAAATGAGGGGTAGGGACACTGCTCGTGGTCTAAGGCCCTCGGTGTAACATCCTGTGTGACCTGACACCCTTTTAGGGACTGAGCCCAGTCCTATGTTCGTACGTAAGTGGTCCGGTGCTCTAAAACCTCAAATGCTGCCGTCTGTTTCCAAGTGGCCACGTCATTTGGTACCATGGAGCACAGGAAACATTTGAACAGCAAGTGATATGAACTCCTTTCCTAATGCCTCTAAGTTGCCTTCCCTTATGATTCACATTTTATCTGTGATGTACAGTATGAAAAGTAATAATACGTAAGGACTTGTAAATATTGTTGGTTGTGTTGGAAGAGGAATATATTGGCAGGATCCCTAATCTCAGAATGTTTGTCTAATTATCCTTTGCCTCTGTGATTCTAAGACATAAACACACACTTTCTTATTAACTAGAGTTTCACTCCCAAATTCTCATCAGTTCTGCCCAGGTAGCCCAGACTGGAGGGTTTGTACACCTCAAGGACTCTTTAGTGTAGGGTTCCTAAGGTTGGGCCTGTCTTGTCTGTCATGGGCCCTGGGTTTGAGGGTGCTATGTGCTCTAAGTGCTTACTTTAGAAGCAGCAGAAGGAAGAGAGAAAAAACATGCTCATACGTCTCACTTGAACGTAAAGCATCTGCCTAAACCATCTTCCCCTGGTTTCCCTTCCCCTGGGTCTACCCTAGATTTGCCTTGTTACAGAGTAGCTTCCTGTTGGCGGCCTTCTCATCAGATAAAAAAGCGAGGAGACAGGAAAGGTGACCCTCATTGGGCTGTATTTACCCTTTGTATTTTTTCCAGCAAAATTCATCTCTGGCAGCTCCAGTGCAGCTAGTAACCCCATGTGCTCTTGCCGTGATCCTGTTCTTGAACTAAGCAGCAATGTTCCTTAGAGGAGGGATAAGGAAGATGTGTGGGCAACAACGTGGCAATATCATAACTGGTCAAACGGAACAGTTTCTCGTAGCTGTTGTTCTAGTTTGAACGCTTGGCCAGACGCTAGTGTAATTTTCACTAATTAACTGACACCTAAGACCTGTGTCTAGGTTAGTTTGACTATGAGGAAGTCTAAGGATTATTTCGTAATTGCAGATCACACACGCTTTTAAATCAGTGCTGCCTTTTACAATTCACGGAAGATTTTGCAAGTTACTGGCTTTTCTAATTCATCTTTGTTCAAGGTTGAGCCCACTGTTTTTGAATTATCTTTATCAACTTGTAAACTCTCTTTAACTCAACTATTACTGCCACATCAAAACATGTTTTATCTTAATACTTGAAAATTCCAACTCACTTTGCTTAGATAACTTTGAGTGAATGAAAGAGTGTATTGAAAGAGCTTGTTTCGAAAAACAGTAAAATACACTGACTATAAAAGATTAGGCTGATTTCAAACATAAGTTTTACTCAGGTGGTTTTGTAAAAAGAGAGGAAAGGAGAAACACTAAAAGCAGTTTACCAAAACCATTGGCCCGTTCTTGTGGTATTCGTATGCAAAATACATCTAGTTTAGAAGGAAATAATGTATTGTGTTCCTAGGAGTTCTCATTTTAAAAATTAAGTATATAGAAGCATTTCATGAATAATTTTAACATTTTTGAAAATGATGAAACGTTGCATTTATGCAGTAAATATTTAAATAATCAGAAAGAAAAAAGAGAAATTGGTTGTAGAAAATCAAGTAATAATTAGGATACATTTGTTTTTGGCCAAAACTATGAATTTGGGTTAGTATCACTTTGACCTAAATTGAGTCTGGTCTAAGGAGTGACATTCTGAACTTGAGGGGAGAGCCGATCAGTTCAGGTAATGCCATTTCCAAGACTTATGATTAAGCACATGGAATTTGGACCCTTCTACTGTTAATGGTCAGCAGTTATTTCATGCCTTTTCTGTGTTACCTGACTTGTCTTAGGCTAATGTGAATCAGTTCATCATAGTATTTGCATCTGCTGAACCCCCTCCCTTCCCTTCCCTTCCCTTCCCTTCCCTTCCCTTCCCTTCCCTTCCCTTCCCTTCCCTCCCCTCCCCTTCCCTTCCCTCCCCTCCCCTCCCCTCCCCTCCCTCCCCTCCCTCCCCTCCCCTCCCTCCCCTCCTCCCCTCCCTCCCCTGCCCTCCCCTCCTCTTCCCTTCTTTCCTTTCTCCCCCCTCCTTTTTTCTTTCTTTTCCTTCCTTCCTTCCTTCCTTCCTTCCTTCCTTCCTTCCTTCCTTCCTCCCTCCCTCCCTCCCTCCCTCCCTCCCTCCTCCCTCCCTTCCTCCCTTCCTTCCTTCCTTCCTTCCTTCCTTCCTTCCTTCCTTCCTTCCTTCCTCCTTTCCTCCCTCCCTCCCTCCCTCTTGCTCTCCCTCTCTCCCTTTCTTTCTCTCTCTTTCCTCCTCCCTCCCTCCCTCTTCTTTCTTCTTTTCTTCCTTCCTTCCTTCCTTCCTTCCTTCCTTCCTTCCTTCCTTCCTTCCTTCCTTCCTTCCTTCTTTTCTTTTCTTTTCTTTTCTTTTCTTTTCTTTTCTTTTCTTTTCTTTTCTTTTCTTTTCTTTTCTTTTCTTTTCTTTTCTTTTCTTTTCTTTTCTTTCTTTTCCTCTCTTCCTTCCTTCCCTCATTCCTTCCTTCTTTCCACAGAGATAGCTTTATATAGGAATAGCCATTTCTGTGTAATATATCATGTAAGATGGGTTCTCTTTCTTAGGTAATCAAAGCATTGCAGAGGGTTGACAACATGGTTGGCATGCTGATGGATGGTCTAAAAGAGCTGAATTTGCATCGATGTCTGAACCTCATCCTCATTTCAGATCATGGTAATCTGAATTTGCATCTTTTACCTGTCAAGTTAAATAGTGCCCCACCCTACCCAAATTTACTTGATCAGTCAATTATTGCTTCTTTATATCCTGATTGTTATAGTTGATTTTTTAAAACATAGTGTCTTGTGGAAAGTCTTTAGGAAAATATATTAAATATAAAGTACAAATGAAACAATTTATAGAAATCTAAAGCCTATCAATCAAAATGCACCTATCTCCTGATTTGGGGAAGGTTTTCACCAGGAATTGAAATAGTTATAAACTTTTTTTCATTATTAAATTTTGGTAAATCCACTCGAACAATTTTAAATTTAATTTGAACAAATTATTGTGTGCCTTTTCTATATTTTTTTAGCATGATAAGTCCTACTCAGGCAGTATATGTTAATTTTGGCAATATTTTAGTTTTGCTTTTGCTGTGATTTTTATAACATATGCTTTTTTATAGCCTTGGGACTATAAATGTGATATGTATACAAAAAATAGAAAACAAGTTCTTTTTGCTGTTTTTTCTTGTTATTGTTCATAGCTTCAGAATTAATTACTGAAAATTATTTCTAGAAACAGTCCTAAAAGTCATATCCTACAGAAACTCTAGTCTTGGAATGAGAATAAGAATTTTATACTCCCAGTTAATATCCTAGGTGATTTTTGGGAACATCACTAGGCTTTCATATTTAGTCTAGAAATGTGGTATCACTCCTCACTTGCATAAAGATATTATATATAATACATAAATAAGAGAGTAAACTAATTTTGGATAAGAGAAAAAGAAAAGATTTTTTTTAAAGGTGAAGTGGTAGATACAGCTGAAATTCTGTCTTACCTGTTGGATATTTAACTAGCATAAGCACTGAGCACATTTATTGAATTGAATTCTGGAAGTAAAAGAAGTTGTGTTCTACGTGTTACATTTTTTATTAAAGTTGCAACATGTTTGGGATTTTTTTAAACCTAGGCATGGAACAAGGCAGCTGTAAGAAATATATATACCTGAATAAATATCTGGGGGATGTTAAAAATATTAAAGTTGTATATGGACCTGCAGCTCGACTGAGACCCACTGATGTTCCAGACAAATACTATTCATGTAAGTATAGCTCCTTGCTAACTTTGGATATGGTTCTATTCAGAATATATTCCTCTAAATCATTATATGCCTAAACTAAAGGGAAGCATTAAAGTTCATTTCCTTTTCATGATTAAATACCTCCAGTGCAGATCTTTTGCACCCAAAGGGACTGGATGTTAGGACATGTCTAACCCTTTATCTGTACGGTATTCATGGCTTAGAATATCATTCAAGGAGCTAGTACATCTTTTTGTTATATTGTGTGCTTTTCTTATATTAGGTTTTACTTGTACAAAAAAAAAACCCTTAAAAGTTCAGCTACATTTATTCAACTGTAGTTAGTAACATTCAGTTAAAATAACTTACCAAGGTTATAGAATAATATTCTATTATGAGGAGGAATGCTGGCAGAGATGATTAATTCCATAAGCAACTGATTTCTGTCCTCAAAAGTGGGATTCTTAAGCCATTTCAAAAAGAAATAAGAATGTATTTGGAAACAGAGAAGAAGAGATTTCCTATTCTCTCTTGACCGCCAGAACTGCCAGGACTTTATTTGCAAGTCAAACTTATTTCATAATTGTTCGCACCTGTTTTGTACCCACTCTTTTTCTGTTTGTTTGTACAAGTCATACAATCTTACTATTACAGATAGGAAAATTTTTATCCATTTTTCTAAAATTAGAAGATAATCTTTAAGAATTTATATGTATACCCCTCTTTTTGATTACCATTCTTGGTAACTTTCAGATACTTAGGGCAATTTTGTTTATCTTTTTGTTACAAATTAACTTTCAAAATAGGAGACAAAGCTTTTCTGACAGTTACCAAAACTGGGTTAGGTACCAAAACTGGGTTAGGTTTGGGCACCGCAGTGCTATGTGTTTCTGTTGAATAGAAGATACTGTTGAATATTCTTAAAGAAAAAATAGACTTTGCTGCAGGAAAATGGTCATGCAAATTTATTAACATAAGAACCCAAACTCTATCTGCATGACAATTGTTAATTAGTACCATATTTTTCCGTGTATAATGCACTCCTGTAGATAATGCATACCCCCACTTTTGGCCCAAACTTTCAGGAAAAGAATATTTTGTCTTAATTTTTTAATTCAGTTATTTATTTACTTATATTTAGATACTTGTTTTTGTATTATTGTGTTTTGCATACAGATATTATTATTTCTTTTTAGAGTTGCACTTTTAACACATAAGCACCAGTAAAAGAATTAAAATCATTTATATAGATATGGAATTAGTACTACCCATGTATAAAAATCATCCTTATTTCCCCCTCAAAAATTTGGGCAAAAAAGTGTGCATTATATATCGCAAAATATGGTATTTTTTTAAATACATGAAAGTTAATACATAATACGTATTAAACCTCTTATTACAACTATAGAGGCAATAGCAGGGCCCAGAAATATTTAGGGGATGGCTGGGCTCCGCCATACCCTTAGCTCAGGCCCCCAAGTTTCCCAGATTAAAGCAAACTCTATATCTGTATTTACTTATCTACATGCATACATAAAGATATATGTACAGTACCTATTCTTTTATCCGGATAATTTTCTCCAGCGTCTGTGAAGCCTGACACAAGGCACACTGAGAAGGTGACCGTGAGCTGGCTATGCAAATGCAGCCCCAAAACCACTCTGCTTGTCCTCTCCTCTCAGTCCCCTGCAGGGATACAGGGAACTGATTTCTTATCTTGAAATTCGGGAATTACCGGTGAATATGAAAGTATTATAAAGTACCAAATAGCAGGTTCCCACCCTAAACTCCCCTAATTCACAACTCAGTTTCTCTCTTTAGAGATGAGCACTGTTAAGTTTGGAATGTCTCTCCTTGGATGTTTTCTATATGTAAATAAAACACATTCATTTTTATTTTTACACAATGGAATCATACTAGATCTAGATACATGGATGTATGAGTATTTGGGCAGATGGGCAGACAGATGAAAGGATGGATAGATGGTTGTACAGGTAGTTGGATAGATGGTCAGATACAGACAAACAATGGACAGACAGATGGATAGGCAGATGTTCTGTAACTTGCTTTTTCATTTAATGATAGGACATTATTTCACAGACTTTGGGTGAGGGTTCCTAAACATCTGTCTTATTCCTGTCAGTGGCTAATATATAAAGATTTAAATGAGCTGTTCGAAACCTGCTTTGGTATTTAAATATATGGTTTGAGCCTGACAGTTTATATTTTTGTCTTATTTTTATATCTAATTCTAGCATACCATCAACTATTATTTTTTATCTTTACCCCCTTCAGTTAATTATGAAGGCATTGCCAGAAATCTTTCTGTGAGTATCTTTGATTTTCTATTATCTAATTACTGCCTGTTTCGTATAATATACTTGCATATTTAGGAAAGTTTCAGTGTTTGTTCTTGGCATTATAGAATTAGAATTCTTGAGTATCTGGGCCAACATTTAAAGATTCTATAGTTTTTAAAGAACTTGAAGGTCCTGTCCCAATGATCTGGGTGTGAAAGTTTTTAAGAATTTGTGTATATACGTTGTTAAATGTATGTGGCAGTACAAGAAGTTATTGAAAGCAGACCGAAAACACCCTATAGCTGTTCCACCCTAAACACTATTAGCACCAGGATATATTTTTATCAGTCTTTTTTAATGCCTGTTTTTTTTAAATAAGCTTTTGTCCTAGTACTGAGCTATCTGTATTACATATTTTTTACTTGATAGAACATTTTCATTTTTGGAGAAAATTTTTATAATTGTAGTTGCACAAGTGTTTGAAAATAACATCATCGGTAGCACCTCAAATATAATCTCAAGACACACTTGAAGCATCCTGGGATAGCTGTGCAGTGATTGTGACTTCATGTAAAAATAAGAATATTCAATGGCTGGGAGTATTCTACTTGTACATTATGTTAGTAGTAAGAACTCAGGTGTTTTTCCATGTGTGATTTGTTCGGCATGTTGGTAAAGTGTTTGTGAGAAAAATATTCATATGGAGTTACAATGTACTTTTGAAAGAAGTTTGCACTTAAGAAGCCAGGCAAGTAATGTTTTTCCTTTGCCTCCTGCAATTTCAGTGCCGGGAGCCAAACCAGCACTTCAAACCTTACCTAAAGCAGTTCTTACCCAAACGATTGCATTTTGCTATAAGTGATAGGATTGAGCCCTTGACATTCTATTTGGACCCTCAGTGGCAACTTGCATTGTAAGTTCTGACAACCTCCCAGGTAAACGTAGCCTTACCTACTAGTAATTCAAAGTCACCTTTGAGTCCTTTGCAACAATGTTGTTATATGAACACTGTACAAATATGATTCCCTGCACTCTATCCTGGGTCTTCTCAACCTTGGCATCTCCACATTTTGTGTTAGATAATTCTTCATCGTGGGGAGCTGTCTTGTGTATTGTGGAATGTTTGACAGCGTTCCTGGCTTCTACTCACGAGATGCAAAAGTACCCTTTTTATAGTTGTAACAACCCTAAGCAGTGAACCAGATTTAGTCGACAGATTCACACTGCCTTATTAGAGAGCTGGGTTTTTGGTGCTGGGAAATACGAGACGATTGTTGTTACCCGCAGGGGGAAACTAATATTTAGTGAACATCTGTGTTTCCAGCATGTCTTGAGGTTAAACCATGTAAATTTTGTGAACAACCCAACATGACAAAATTGAAACCAAGAAAAGAAAATTGAATTTCTAAAGTCAAAGCTAATTACTGTCACAATCGGGGTTCAAAACCAGTTCTGTCTCAGTGATAGCATTTGGGTTTTTCTCCCTCTATACCATGTTACGGTTAATTTGTCTAAAAAATAAAAAAGAAAGGTGGCTTCTTAATACTTTTGAAAGCCAAGTGATTATTATTGCATTATTTTATTTGCCTTTTTCTCGGTCTGTTTAACAGCAGTTACGTGTTCTTTATTAGTGAAAATAATGCATGGTTGCCCAAGTTGCTTTATGAATGGACTTTTTATTAATTTATATTATGTAAAAATTAGGAATCCTTCAGAAAGGAAATACTGTGGAAGTGGATTTCACGGCTCTGACAACATATTTTCAAGTATGCAAGTGAGTAAACCTATTATAGTTTTTAAAAATAATACCTATATCTGAAGAAAAAGTGATATATAAACTTTTACATGGAAAAAAAGCCATTATATGTCTTGAATAAGAAGTAATGAAACATACACTTTCATATAGCTGTTTTCTTTTGGGTATTGATTAAAATAATACAATTGTGTTAAAATTTATATTCATATTTCATGAATATGTGACATGTACCTCCCACTAAATTTCCAATAATTATTTTGTACATACTATATACTCCATTAAGAATATATATTACTCCATAGTACATGAAAGACAATTTGTTAATATTTAAAAAGATATACTTAGTTCTAAATGAAGATAATACTTTAAATTTACCTTTCTTTTAAAACTTTAAAAAATATATTTATTTCTTTTTGTAGAGAGAGGGAAAGGAAAGCAGAAAGGGAGATAAACAGCAATGGTTGCCTCTCACATGCCCCCAACTGGGGACCTGGCCTGTAACTCAGGCATGTGCCCTGACTGGGAATTGAACCAGTGACCTTTTGGTTCTCAGGCCAGTGCTTAATCCACTGAGCCACACCAGCCAGGGCTAAAAAAATTTAAATATACTCACAATAATTATCTAATTTGATCCCTGCAACACTGTGTGAGGTGGGCATGGTGAGGTTTATATTCCTATTCATAGATGAATATAGATATCATTGTAATTCTGTTCTGAATGTCAAGTCAGGAATTATAGTAAAGCTAAGAGAAATATCCTAGGTGTCCTCAGATATTTGTGCAATAGGGGTTTAAAAAATTCCACAAAATTTGTTGGGCATAGTCTTTTTTTCTCTTAACATAATCAGTTTATACATGTACAATGTAGAAGATAAGATAACTTTTAAATTTTTTATTTTTTAAATTACAGTCTACATTCAATATTAGTTAGTTTCAGGTGTACAGCATAGCAGTTAGACATTTACATAACTTATGACATGATTTCCCAAAAAGTCTACTTATTGGCACTTGGCACCATACATAGTTATTACAATATTATTGACTATATTCCCTGTGCTGTGCTTTATATTTGGCCGACTACATACATAACAGGAATTTATAAACTGCTACTTTTCTGGTCAACCTAGGCTCTCTTTATTGGCTATGGACCTGGATTCAAGCATGGCATTGAAGTTGATTCCTTTGAAAATATCGAAGTCTATAACTTAATGTGTGGTAAGTGTGAGTAGGGAGCTTTTATATCTTCTGGAAACAGAGCTGGAATAGAATGATCAAAATTAGGTCACTTGATGGGTACCTTGTGGAAATGATGATGAGGCAAGACAGACGCTTACATTTTCACCTTTTTTCTTCCTGAACCAGAGTCATTGAAAAAATGTGCCGAACATTCCATCTGATTACTTATCTGATTCTTCCACTAGGCTGCACCCTGGTAAAGTACAACACCCAGAGTGAAGAGGTGTGTACATCCCCAATGCCTAGTACTTTGACAGGCCCCAGGGCTTAATTATATGACCATTGAATCAGATCAGTGGTGGAAGCCAGAGAAAAGAGTTTGGGGGCTCTGAAAGGGAGACAAAACAAGTGGAACTTCTGGTAGCCTTAATAGATGGCAATGTCAAGTTTGTGAAAATGAAGGCGACCCATTCTTGGTTTACTCTGTACTTTCTTAATTAGTACTTTACGGGTGTAGGGTATTATATCCCGAATATCACTTCCTTTTTCTGATAATGATACTGGGCATTTGCAAACCTTAAATGTATCCTAAGGATAATTCTTTTAATGGGAGCTGATATACATAAGTGAGTTTATAGACCCTAAAGCAGGGCCTGGCATAGAGTAAATGCTTTACTATATGTGTTTGCTATTATTATTATTATTGTTATTATTATTAAAGGCATGAATCTTCAATGTGGACAAAGCTAGTTTTGAATACTAGGTCTATTATGTTAGTAGGTTTTGGACCTTGAGCACAGTGCTGTGATTACTCATCTACCAAATACTGGCAATAACCTATTAAATTGTTTGAAGAATTAAGTAAGAAAGACATATAAGCACAGCAATAGTCATCTAGTAAGCATTCAACATATGCTAACTATAGTTATTATGCACATTAAAGTTCAGATATTTTTATAGAGAATAGAGCATATATGTCAGTATTTCCATTAGCAATAGCATTGTTATAAATACTGTAAAACCCCAAAGAGTTAAGGATTCATATAGATTTGGTTTTGAAAAATAAGAATCATAGTACAAGTCTAGTATTTAGTTGATTTTGAAACTTTTAAGTAAATCTTGACTTTTCTTGGAATCATGCAGATTTACTGAATTTGACACCTGCTCCTAATAATGGAACTCATGGAAGTCTTAACCACCTTCTCAAGAATCCCATTTACACCCCGAAGCACCCCAAAGAAGCTCGGCCTCTGGTACAGTGCCCCGTCACAAGGACCCCCAGAGAGAACCTCGGCTGCTCCTGTGACCCCTCGGTGAGGGCCGCTGAGAGGCTGAGCCAGGGAGGGGGGTTGTTTTCATGGCACTTGCTGCGCTGTGGGAATACTTGAGGGTCTAATTCAAGTTGATGAGCAAGAGTAACAATCAGATTTATTTTTAATTCTAGTGATACACACAGGCCTTTCATTATTTCTTTTTCCTCTACCTTGTTTTTGCATTTTTGCCTCTCTTTTTTATCCCTGGGTCCTGCGACTTGACTTGCAGGTTGGGAGAAGTTAAGCTGAGCCCTGTTCTCCCAGCAGTGAGTTCTTGATTATAAACCAGGAACAATATCCCTTCTCCGAAGTACAACCCCACCTATTTTCAATTTAGGGGGAAAATACCACCTTTCGGTACAAAATGGATATGTGGCACTGTTCCATTTTTCTCCAACCTTAATATATACAGTAGTTGTGAAAGGATGAGAATATGTGACAGGTCATGAACAAAATTGATGGGGTGCCTAAAGATAAGAACTTGGGGAGAAGCTGAGTTTATGGTCTTGCCCTTGTTTTAGACTTTTAGAAAGGCTGAAGACTAGAGATCAGAATTTTAAAGTGGCAATCATATTCTTATTTTCATAAATAGTGTGTTTATGCTAATAATTTTGTATATTTATAACTGTCATCCCTACCCTTTTACTCTTTATCAGAAAAATAATTTGACTTGTACAGAATGGTTTCAAATTTTATCTTTGTCTACAGTGGGATAATTTAGCTATAAAAGTTGTTTGTTACAAAAATAAAACATGTCTGTGATTCCTTAAAAATAATATTATTAATTGTTTAGATTTTTCAAGTCATGGACTTTAAGACACAATTGAATCTGACTGTGACAGAAGGTAAGGCATGTTTATTCTTGAACTTGGACTGTGGAAGTAGGCTTTTTCTCAGTAGTGTGCATCACAGAGAATTGGTTTGGAGGCATTTTTGAGAATAGTCAGTAAAATAAAGGGAGTAGTGGAGGACCACCTGATGAAGCCTAGAGACCTCTTTGCTTGGCAGTCCATACCGTTATTCATAAGGAAAGGGGGATTGACAGTGGAAATAGCATGCAATGTATTTAATGGAGGCTGTTTTGAGATTTTGAAGATTTTTGTTAGGTTTATAAGGTTTGTAATAAATCTTCTGATTTCCATTTTTTAAAAAAGATTTTATTTATTTATTTTAGACAGATGGGAAGGGAGGGAGAAAGTAAGGCATAGAAACATCAGTGTGTGAGAGATACATTGACTGGTTGCCTCTGGCACACCCCCAACTGGGGGCCTGGCCTACAACCCAGGCATGTGCCCTGACTGGGAATCAAACCTGTGATGTTTTGGTTTACAGGCGCATGCTCAGTCCAGTGAGCCACACCAGCCAGGGTTGATTTGCATTTAAGATACCTGTTAAATATCTATCTCACTGGGTTCTTAGTTAATTATAAGAAAGTGTAAGTTGATTTATTTATCAAAAATTATTTCTTCATTACTTTTGAATGAAAATTAAGAATATGCCCTGTAACACACAGCTCAGTAAATAACTGAGACTTTGAAAGAATACCTGTTTAAAACTTGTCTCATAAAATGTGGAAGAGTGAAGGGATTAGGAAATATTGAGTGTAGAATTTTGTGCAAAATTAAACTTTTTCAATATAGCAATGCTTGCAGAGAGTTAAACAATAAAATCTGTTGCTAATAAGAAAAATAACGAGAAATGTAGACACCTGATGAAATTGGTCAGTTGTGACTTGGAGAGTTCAGTGACTCTTCCATACAGTCTCTGATGGACTTTGACAGAGTCTTCAGTAGATTAAATTACTTGTCTTACAGTATTTTTCTGCCAGAATAAAAAGGTGAATTCTGCCCTATTCTTTACTTGAATTTGTCTATAAAATTCTGTAAATGTTCAGGTTGGAGAAATCTGTGATGATCGAAGGTGTTAAAGTCTCATGGTAAAGAATGTCACTTGCAGAATTGGGCAGATCTAAATTCGAAGATGAGTTTAGGAATTATGTATTCACAGAAAAAGTATTTGCTTCCCATAAACTACTGCTTTCTCATCTGTAAAATGGACATATAACCTTAATTCATAGGACTATTTAAAAATTAAACTAGATGATGTCTACAAAGAATCCTACAAAGCACCCGACACTTGGAAAAGGGCAATAAACACTATATAATATTATTGGTCTATTCAGTTTAATCCCATAATTTCAGTTCTGCACTTTTGCTTTCCAAGTACATGTATCATCCAGAAAATTTCTTTCTGGAAAGACATCCTGAAGAGTAAGTAATTGAAATAATATCAAAGAATTTTAGTAATGTAATTTAAATCCCAATTGCTGGGATTTCTAGCAGTTTCACGTATATTGGGATATCTTTGTATTACATTGCTCTTTCATAATCTGCACAGGCAAAAAGTACAGTGAATCCCTTTTGTTTCCTTAATTGTTTATGGTTCTGCTCTTTGTAGTTAGTTTTTGTTAGAGTTGAAAAAATTTTTTCAGCAGGGTCTGAGTACACTTAAATGGTGCTTTTGTTTTCCTCCTGTGACCCAAGAGAAGGTTGTTAAGCGCAGCACTTTACCCTATGGGAGACCCAGAGTTCTCCAGAAGAACAGCACTGTCTGTCTCCTCTACCAGCACTGGTTTGTGAGTGGCTACCGCTCCAACATCCACATGCCCCTCTGGACCTCCTACACTGTGGACAGAAATGCAAGTATTTGTCACCCCATTGTCAAATTATCATTAGGCAGAAATCATTGAGAGCGTTGTTTCTCATGGCTAATCCCAAATTAGGTTACTGAACTGGGAGTCAGAAAAAATAGGGTCCGGTTCGGGCACTCACAGGCTTGTGGCTGTGCAACTCAGAGCGTACTACTTGTCCTACGAAAGGAAGGATGTGTAGGAAAGATGTCTCTCTTACCTTTGATTTAAATATCGTAAGATTTTAACATATAATTTCATGAAATAATTTTTACAGTCAGTCACAGTTATTCACTTTTAAATACATAGTATGTGAGCCCAGGGATTTCCTTCAACTCTCTGTAGATTCTCACTGATGGGGAAAGCTCAGTGGTCTCATGGCATGTGCCATGCATCCACGGGAAGACCCCCAGACCCAGCCAGGGAGAGGCTGGGGATTCTGTTCACCCTCCACACCAGGGGATTTTGGCCTTGAGAGGAGTGAGGGAAAATATCCCAGCGTAAGACCACCATTATTCCTCGGTCCTGGGTGCTGTAGTATGAAGGGCAATGATACGAGATTGCCCTTGAAAGAGAGAGTAAAGGGATTCAATGAGATTTAGATCTTACTTGGAATGGAACTTTTAAACTATTTATTTAATAATAAATCCTACTCATAAATGTTAATATCAAATGTTAATAAATGTTAGTATCACTGAGATTGCTAAATAAAAAGATAAGGATGTGTGTGTGTATATATATGTATATGTATATATAATATATATATGTAATTTATCTGTGTAAAAACATATATATAATGCACATACCTTAATATATTTACATAAAATTTCTACCTTAAACTTGAATTTAAAAAAGTTGTGTATATTCACAATTTTTACTTGAGTTTGTACTCTGTAGCATTCTACACAGTTTTGTAAGTCCTATCTGATTTATTATTGTTTCATACCTCAAATATGATGTTTTCATTGTTTAAATTTTCACTTCTCCTGTGTAACTAAAGCTGCAAAAATTCAGAGTCATCACTACTCCTAAGGTTTTCACACCACATTGCGATTTAGTAGCTTTTTGCATTTGCCCCCTCCTTCTACCCCAAACATTTGCTTGTGCAGTTGAGTCTCAGATCTCTAAAAAGCAGCAATTCCCTATATAAAAGTTTGAAATCAATAAAAAAATTATAAACAAAATTAGCACAATGTAGTAAGAAAATATTGTATATATATGACAAATGATTAATATCCTTAATATTGTAAAGAGTTGTGCATTTCAGATATAAAAAAGATGACTATAATAGTAGAAAATGGAAAAATGATGAAGGACATGAACAGACCGTCAGAGCTCCGTCATATTATGATGTAGTTCACCTTCAACCATGTACAGACTGATCTCCTTTTCTTCTAAACCCCTGTACCTGATGGTGCTTTTTGTTTTGTTTTTCAGGATAGTTTCTCCAGAGAAGACTTTTTCAATTGCCTTTATGAGGATCCGCGGGTTTCCTTTAGTCCTGTCCATAAGTGTTCATTTTATAAAAACAACGCAAAAATAAGTTATGGGTTCCTCTCCCCACCACGTAAGTTCCCTCCGCCCTGCTTTTCCCCTTCCCTTATTTCCTTTCCTTTATTCTCTTTTTCTTCCTTTTCTTTCTTATGGGGCAATGTCAATCATCATATTTATTTGCTGATAAAAATTATGAGTGAGAAATATACTATTAGAGGAAATTGTTTTTTAGTTTTTTTAATTAATTTTTTAAAAATCTCTTCTATTGATGATGCTGTTACAGTTGTGCCAATTTTTTCCCCTTTGCCCCCTACTGCCTGGTACCACCCCACTTTGCTCCAGCAATCCTTCCCATCCCCTTAGTTCATGTCCATGGGTCATGTGTTTCTTTGGCTTCTTTCTTTCCTACACTATTCTTAACCTCCCCCTATTTGGTTCCTACCAATTATGCTTCTTGATCCCTGCACCTTTCCCCCCATTCTTCCCCATCCCCCTCCCTGCCTATAACTCTCCATGTGATCCCCATACCTATGATTGTTTGATTGTCTGAGTGTTTGCTTAGTTTAATTTTTGTTTTTATTTTTTAGATTCAGTTGTTGATAGCTGTAAATTTGTTGTCATTTTAATATTCATACTTTGATTTTCTTCTTTTTCTTAAATAAGTCATTATTAGGGGAAACTTAAACATGAGGTCTAAAACTTGAGGTTTACAAAACTTTTCCTTTTGTTTGAAGGGTAGCTGATTCAGTGCAGATACTGTAGACAAGACACGATTCACTCTTCTCCATGTCTTTTAATCAGAATTTAAGAAAACCCAGTGAGGTCAGAAAAATGCATCTGGGTTCTTCAGAAGGAGATACTATTTTGTTATTTAAAACAAAAATGTAATTTGTCAAAGAACTAACCAAAGGTATAGCCTAAGTATGCTTGCTCTCACCAATTCATGGCCACTAGAGAATACCTTCTTTTAAGTTAAAGGTTCTATTTTTTTTAAGTGGCAAATTTGTGTGCTAATGAGAACACTTTTTGAGGTCACCCTAAAAAGGCAAAAATCAGAAGGTTCCCATTGCTCAAATACCCTCAATACCCAGTCCAGTCCTTGGAAAAAGTGTCTGAAGTCAGAACCTGGCTATTGCATTATAAAAATAGACCAGACCCAAGCTGAAAATCCGTACAAAGAAGCCTTGTACAGCATTTCCAGGCAGACATCCTGTGATGTTTTTTCTGGGTAGAAGGTGTTGTTCTGAAGCCAGATACTGGTTTTTTCTTTTCACTGAAAGAGTTTAAGGACAGAAGATTGTCAACACAATATGCTTTAGTTAAAATAAGACAAATAAGGTAAAATTTGAAAGTGTTTAATTCGGGACCTTTCTTATTACAGTCTTTTTGCTTTTGGTGAATTCATTTTGAAGAAGAAAACATACAAATATTTTTATTTTGTTAAAGGACTCGAACAAACACATTGCATTTCTCCCTTGAACCAATATCTGGGAAAGTTTTATGGGTTTAGGGTGATACTCAGCTTATTTTTTAAAATGCACCCCATGAGAATGTATTATTTCTGTCTATGGCCGTACCACTGTGAACACTCCTGATCTCGTCTGATCTCAGAAGCTAAGCAGGGTTGGGCCTGGTTAGTACTTGGATGGGAGAAAGTATAATTTCTAATGTTATTTGTGAAGAATGAAATAGTTGTCCTTTTCATTTCTTTGTAGAACTAACTAAAGGTTCCAGTAAAATGTATTCTGAAGCATTGCTCACTACTAATATAGTGCCAATGTACCAGAGTTTTCAAGGTAAAAAAATTTAACCCTATGCCTTATAATTTTAATGAATTTCTGTGTATATATGTATATTTTATAGCTATCACTTATATGTAATAAAACCTGTTTTAAATGAAATGGCTAAATATCAAATACATTCTTACTGGTTTGTTTGACTTTAAGAATTCCAGTACACAAAAAAATTCTATAAGTATTAAAATTATAGTATATACCAATACCTGTTATTCTACTCTCTCCTTAAATGTTTATCAACATTTTGGGTGAAAAAAGTATGTAATATTGTGTTTAAGTCACCAAGCTAACATAGTCTACTATCACTAACATTTAGTCTGTTCCTTGTTCAGCTCTTTGGAACAGATAAAGTTCCTGATAATGTTTTTAATCTTAAAATGAATAGATTGTTTATTATTATTAATTATTGCAGCATTTGGTTCTTACAAGAATAAATGTACTTTTTATACTTCAGTGACATAGGGAATTCTAAAATACAGGGCACGCAGGGAAATTTTTATTCTAATTTACATCTAGAATCCTTGTGACTATTTCAAAGGGAATATTCAGACATTAGCAATAAATGTGCATAACCTGCTTTGTTTCTGTTCAAGATTTTTAAAAAATTAACAATAATATGTGACCAAAGTTTATGGTGATGCACAGGTTCTGGGAATGGCAGTAATAGAGTTGAATTCAACATTTGCCAGATACTTACTTTTGAATCACATGGTGTTGGTTTGTTTCACATGACAGCGTGACTCCTTTTGTTTTGAAACTGCACCATCTTCCTTCTTGTTTCAGCGATATGGCGCTACGTCCATGCCACCCTGCTGCCAAGGTACGCCGAGGAAAGAAATGGCATCAACGTTGTCAGCGGTCCCGTGTTTGATTCGGACTACGATGGGCATTATGATGCCTTGGAGACTGTGAAGCAGTAAGAATGTACTTCATTTACTCTTAACAACAGCTCTCAAGTGGGATCACCTTTCAGATGAATCAGCAGAACCTTTTCTATCCGATACTTTTTAGATTTATGTATGTGACATTTCTGATTATCCTGGAAACCCCTTGAAATATGGGATTAATTTTAATGTTTTGCTCAGTGTGTGGTAAAATATTTTTAGATGAAAGAAGTAGTGTTCTTCCACCACTTAGCTCAGATGAGTAACTAGAGCTCAGATTAAATACTGAGCTGCTGAGTTATTGTTAAGAAGGTAACATCAGTGTTTAAAATCTCTATGAGTGACTAAGGTTCTATCTTAATTAACATACTACTAATTAGAAGATGAAGAACCACATGGTGTAGCTAGAAGCATCTTGAGTTGAGGAATCAACAGGGTTATAGAGCTTGTAAGCCTGGGGCGAATGTCCCAGCTTTTCCCCTACTCTGGCTGGAAGGTAACTGTCCAGTGACTGTCTTGAGAAAACCTGTTTTTATAAAGGCGAGGTGAGAACATTTTGGAAACAAGTTGATCTTTATTAAAGTGATACTTGGCAGATTTTGGAAGCAATTTTTCTAGTAAGGCTGTGAGAAAAAGGGACTGAAATCTCTGCTGAGATTTAAGCTTTTTCTGAGAACGCCTCTCACAGGCTGACTTAGGGATTACTGTTTACACGAATACATCTGTAATCACATTAGTTTATAAAATTAAAAATTCTTACTAATATCCCTTGAGGTATAAGGGTCCCCTGTAACTGCCTCATAAGCCATAGCAGTAAAATGGGCAAAGAAAACAACTTCGTAGCTTTCCCATTCACTGCTTCACCCCGTGCTCTCTGTTTTAATTATTATGGTTCTACATAAGATTGTATTTGAAAACAAGGATCCCACTACTTTACCTTTTGAAAGATGCTGGGAAATAAAAAACTAGCTTTGAGATGAAATAAATAGAATTAAAATGAGGCAAAGGTGTTACTGGGATATCTTTGAGAATACGCTTCAATTAAAAAGCATAAAGTTATTCGTATAGGAAAGAAAATCCAGTTAAAACAATTTCATAGCTAGCTGGCCTCTCTGAAGCAGCTGAAATAAAGAAATTCAAACCAGTTCTCTCTCCGTCCACTGTATGTCTATACTACATAGAATTTAAATGACTTATTAATAGGTATTCAAAAATAGTGTGTCTCAACTCCAGTGTGGTAAGGTAGAGTTTTAAAAATTCCAAGTTCCACAAATTTCTAATAAAAGTTATTTAGATTGAGTTTGTCTGTCTTTTAATTCTTCTTCTCTCAACCTGGCAGAATAAGTTGAGTTGTTATAATTGCTGAGTTTTTATAACACACTTAATTATTTGACTGAATGTTATTTTTAGATGTAATATTTGAAAAAATGTTTTACTGAAATATTCATGAAAAGGAAGACAGTTCTTTATTAAAGTGAATATTGTCATGTTTTACAGAAACAGCAGACTCATCCGTAGTCAAGAACTTCTGATCCCAACCCACTTCTTCATTGTGCTAACAAGTTGTAAAAATACAACCCAGACTCCAACACAGTGTGACAGTTTAGATGCCTTAGCCTTCCTTTTGCCTCACAGGACTGATTACAGTGAGAGTTGCGTGGTAAGTCGCTTGCTAATGTACCTCACACATTGAAAATGCAGGTGTATTTGTGTGTGTGTGTGTCTTCCATGTAACAGTGCCATGGGAGAAAACATAACTTGAGTGTACGCGTACGTATACTTTGAAATCACAGGATGGTTTTAAAATTCGATTCTCTGTGATGGCACATCTTCAGTGAGACCTCCCTTATTTATTAAAAACACGAAACATCAGGTCAAAACCTAAAACCTTAGTGACTTTGTATGGCTTAGCCACTAAATTCTAGGCTTATTTGAAGTATGAGCTTATTATTATTTCAAAAGTGGATTTATAATTCCCAGAGTGTCAGCACTCTTATAAATTAGTCTTAAAGTATGGTTAGACAACATTTCAAATTAATTTTTTATATATTATTTTATTATAAGAATTGTGTTTGTGCTTAATTATTTTTTAACTTTATTGTCATTTGAATGTTTGGTTTTATGTTATCTTATTTGCTCGGAATTTAAACAATCTAAGCTCTAGGCTTTGAGGGTCAAGACTGCATTAAAATTGTAGAAGTTTTTATGCTTTTCCTTATAATGAGTCAAAATGTTTTTTTCAGAGTACTTCCCAGAGATCCTGGTTGCTGTTTTCTTTTCTTTTTGTTCTTTTTCATACACTAAAGTTATACAGAGTTTGTCTTGACCTAAACTGGCAAATATATGTGGCTTTCCTACCAGTCTCAGTGTCTCAGGGGTCTAGTGGGAGACACCTGGAGTCCTGTGGGCGGAGGTTCAGAGACCCAGTCTGAGCTTGGTGGGAGGGAGTGCTGTGACCACGTGTTCATCTGTGCCTTCGCTTATTCTTCTGTGCCTCCTTTGATCCAGTGATTCCACCCTTTAATAAATGTTTGCTGCCAGATGCTCCATGTACTAAGGACATAGCAGTGAGGGAAACGGACAGTGGTGTTGGTGGCGGGCCCAGGCGTGGAGTGCAGTGATCCCTTTGTCATCCTTGATCTAGTTGTCTTTCTGTGTATTGGTCATTAAACATTAATGAGGTTGTATCTCCCTTTAATTGTTTCTCTGATAAGCTTCTAGAATTAGTTGGCCAGTCCTCAGAGAACCCATTTCTTATAAAGTTATTTTTCTTTTTTATTCAGAATTACGTGCAAAATAGCAGGATTTTAACTGTTTGGAGGCCTGTTGGGCCCGTAACTCTGCCAACTGGCTGACATTGTGGCTGCTGTCGACACACACCAGATATGTCCCCCTTCATGGCTCCCTCTTTCGTGAGAGACTAAGTTGTCATTAAAGGTGTCAGTTCTGTGCTCTGCAGCATATCACAGAAACAGTGACAGGAACAAATCAGAGGTGCCTCTTGTAGCAGGAAGTCCAGAGCAGACAGTCTGAGGACAGTGTACTGGGTCACAGCACCATTAGGGACCCAGAACTGTCCTGCCTTTCTGCACCATGGTTCCTAGCATGTGGCCCATGTGGGCTAAACATGGCTCGTCCTCATATTGTGTCAGAATTCTGAGCCCTATCCCCCAAAGGAAGTCAGCAACAGATTTATGCTTATGTCTCATTGACCAAGGTGGTGTCAAATGCCAAGAGTTAGGAGTTAAGTTCTCTTTCCATCTCTACCACTCCAAGAGCTATTGCATAGATATCTGAAATACAGACATTTTAATCAAATTTTATGATGACAGTGTACCTAGAGGACACCAAATATTGGACTCGAACCAGGGAGAGAATTATCTGAAGGTGTAACATTCATATTACTGATTCCTTCTGTATCATCTCTGAAGTAGTGAGTAAGGGTAAGCTGGATATTAGCCCAAATCCAGCTAATAATGGTCTGAGAGAACAGACGCCTTATGTGTAGTTTTATCTATTGCTGCAAATGTTGGGGCAGATGGCAGGTATCTGCTGGCCTTGAGAGCTGGAATCCAGACGGTTGCAGAGAAGCCTGCCGAGTGGGGCGGCAGTATTTAGAGAATGATGGGGGGCTAGTGGGAAAATTCAAATTAATGGCCTGCTTCTTTTTTATGTGAAAAGTCTGCATTTATCATTTTTGATAACAATGTCCCAAGGGTACGTGAATCTTTATTGAAGGATGTGTTTAAAGTACAATCATAGCCCACCAACCAGTGGATACTTTCTTCATCTGACCTTCCCCAGTAGCTATTTTCAGAAAAATTTACACTGAACTGTGGGCATGTGATTTTCATCCACCTCTGTCACCTGCTTCAGGTGCCATCTCTGCTTCCATGTGACAGAGCCCATGCCTTTAGTTCTTTACTGACCTTCTATTAGCTAAGACTTCACTACCTCACCAGAAGTCCAGTTGTGTTTTACCACTTTCCTCAACCCTTTTTTCACTGCAACTCTGTATTTAATGGATTCTGGGAAGTACTAGTGTTTGCATTCTGCATTTAAACACATCATTACATTGGATCCTCAGAACAGCCCTGTGTGGAGGGTACAGGAAGAGAATCAGGATTCAGAAGTTTACCTGGTAGGGTAATGGCAGAACCATGATGTAAATCCAGGTTTTGTTATGCTAACTACCATGTCCTTTCTACCATCTCATGTTGCTTCTGTTTTCCAACCTGGTTTAACCCCACCCCATTGTAGTTTCTTGTACCCATGCAATAAATGGGCATGTGATTTGGGTATACTTTTCTTTCCCCAAATTTGATGTCTCTGATTAAACAAATATGCATAGAATATATTACACAGGGAGTTAGTTAAGAGCAGGGATCATGCCTAATAAATCTTGAGGCATCTGCCATTTGGGAGCCAAAGGGTCAAAGTTGATTAAAATGGGGGACATGGGGAGCTTGTCAGAAAAGTGAACTATTTTTCAGTGACTTTTCTGCTTCATTTCCCACCCACCCTCACAGCACGAGCAGCAGGAGTCATTGTGGGTTGAGGAGCTGGTGAAATTACACACAGCTCGGATCACGGATGTGGAGCACATCACTGGACTCAGCTTCTATCAAGAAAGAAAAGAGCCAATTTCAGACATTTTAAAGTTGAAAACTCGTTTGCCAACATTTAACCAAGAAGACTGATTTTTTTTTTATTCTAAAAAACTCGCCATAAATCTTGTTGAAAGAACCCTGTATTTCACACAGTCCTCCTTCACATTCTCATATTGTTTGGAATTGCCAACCAGAGCTAGAACTGGGATATGACCATCTCAGAGAAGCGGCGGCCTCAGCTTGGCAGTTGGGAAGTGTTCCTCCCGAGTCTCGCACACGTTTGGACGTGTAAGAGTTGTTCACATTTGGGAATAAAGACAGACCGAGCCTAAAACTGCTCTTCTACTTCTCTTAAAGGCAGAAGTAGCCTGTGAACATTGTCTGGACTCCAGATATTTGAACCTTCTTACCATGAATAAACTTCTGAGGAACTGGCAGTGCCAGACTCATGAATAGAATTGGAATAGTCCAGGTTACATTGCTATCATCACAAGAATTTCAAGGCGATCCTTGATTCTTTTAAAAGCAATTTTGAAATTTCATTTATTGTAGTTTTAATTTTAAAAAAATTAATGTAAAATATTTCTCAAAAACCAAAATACATTATCTTGTGGGTTTTTAAAAAAAATTATGATTGGGTTTCTTCAGATTTAATGGCTTTAACAAGTTAAAATTTGAGGGCAGATCTGTGCATTGAATATATTGTTCTGTTATAAAATTTTACTCCACATTTGTACCGAAAAAGAAAAATATCCCTATTCTGTTCACTGATAATTAATGAGGGTTGAAAATAGCTCTAAAAGTGGTTCTTTTACATTGTTAAAAATGTCTTATTTTGATGACACTTCAGAGGACTTGTCAACACCTGCTAGTTGGAATTTTTCATGGGGATGGTAGGGATGTTTTCCTCTGAGCACAAAAATGAGCCCACCAGCAGCAGAGCTGTATCGTGCTGAGCCGTTCAATTTGAAGTTCCATAGATTTAAAGAGAACGTGTTGCCACCACCGTGTATCTACTTGGTGGTCATGATGAATGAACTTGATTTCTCCATGGCATAGACTCTATTCTTTAGTGACAACCTGTGACCCTTCAAAGGCTTCATTCACTTTTAGGCTACCTGGTTCTAATTTAGGTGTTCTATTAGTGCACCTAATAGATTAGTTCTATTAGTTCACTGAGATTTGTATTTGTCTTTCAGATGATACTTATTCTTCAAGAGTGTTGGGGCCACAGAGACCTTTAGATAATATAATTTGCATTTAACATTATTTAATAATTTAGAAAGTTTCATTGGTTCTTGTTTTAATACCACAGATCTCTAAAGCTCTATATGTTATTATTGCTTTAATGTTTACTTTTTCTCTGTTCAAACAATTTCTGTTGGGTAATTTCTGTTGTTCTGTCTTCAAGTTCACTGGTTCTTTTCTCTGTCTAGTCCATTACACTCTTAAGCTCATCCATTGTTTTTAATATTTCAGTTATGGTTTTATTATTTCTAAAATTTCCACTTGATTTTTATTTCCATCTTTTTCTTTGCTGAAAATGTTTATCTCTTTGCTGAGACTTCCTATTTTTTCATTTGGTTTAGGAATGTGTGCAAATGCTCACTGAAGCATTTTTATCATGGCTGCTATAAAATCCTTGTCAGATAATTCTGACATCTGTGTCATCTTTATGTTGGCATCTGTTGTCTTTTTTCATTCAAAAAGATTGTTCTGTTTTTCAGTGTGATGAGTGATCTTCAACTGAAACCTGGGTATTTTAGTATTATGTTATTATAACTATGGGTCTTATTCAACTCTTCCATTTTAGCTGAGTTTCTCTAATACCCTAGCAGGAGAATTGGGGGTCACTGCCTCATTATTGGTGGGTGTGTTTCCTACTCAGCCTCCAATGATGCTTGGGGTGAGAGGGGGCCCTCATTGCTATTGGAAGTGGTGGGAATTCAGCTCCCAACTTTGCCTCCATTGATGCCTCCCTGGCTGGGATGTGCAGGGCACCCTGCAGTGCCGCACATGGTCTCTGACACTGTGGACAGGGGAAGCTTTATTGTCAGCAGGTTGGAATGAAATGACCAGTTCTTACTCAGCCTTCTCTAACTCCGCCCTGGCGGGAGACTTTAGGAACCTGTTCACAGCCTGACAAGGGTGGAAGTCTAGGCTTCCCACGCTGTCTTTGCTGGAATGGGTGGGGTCATGGTCTGTTCTGTAGTGTTTGGCTGAAGTGGAGTAGTTACTGTTTTTTTTTCCTTGCTAGGCTGTTCTTCTGTTCCTTTGGCTAGAGAGAATGAGAGAGAGAGAGAATGAGAGAGAGAGAGAGAGAGAGAGAGCAGGCCTTTTTATAGGGCTTCTTTTTGTCTGTACTCAGCATTTCCAGTTTGCTGACTTTGTCACTTCCAAGTCCGGGATATATGATCTAACAAGAAAACTCGGAAACTCACCACAGTATTTTTTTTACTTGGGCCCCAAGTACTCTAGCCTGTCTGTCTTTCCTCCACTTTCACAATTTTCCCGTTTGTTTTCTATAACCAATCTTTTTAGCTGTACTTGAAGAAAGATATCTATTTCTTCATAGGAGTGTCTCACTGATTTTTATTCTTCCAAACACATGCAGGGGAATTGGGGGACACACACGACTGCCTCTACATGAAGCTTCTTGGAAGATCTCAATTACATGGATAGATGCCTCTCACCTTTGCTGGACACCAGGAATACAAAGCAAAACAAGTTAGCATTCTTACAGTCTTGGAGAGAGAAAAGAGGCAGCAGAAGGGTAAATGATCCCTAAAAGGTGATAAATGTATGATGCAGCCATGGGTGAGAGCCAGGGAGCCCAAAGGAGGCACTGGGCGCTGCTTGGCAGTCTTGGCTGTGGCTTCCTGGAGGTGGAGACATGGGGGCAGGGACTTGGAGGATGGGCTGAAGCTCTCCATGTGAATGGGTGAGGAAAGAGCATTGCAGCCTCCCTCGGATGGACGTATTTTTGACATTTTGCCATTTACTGCTACTTCTGATATTTTCTACAATTACCACTATGACCAGTTTATAATATACAACTATTTCATTTTTCTTGCTTTGTTACAATAATCCCCCATTCTTAAAGGAAATGTCAGACTATAAATTCTGTGCTGACTCTAAAGGAAACGACGCCCCTGTTTCTACTCAGCCTTTTTTTCCAGTTGTTCTTACACAGTATTTGTTTTTCTTTTCCTGTCTTGAAAGAGATCCCTTCTTTCACTATTTCATCAGTTTAAAGTGTGTGAGCAGTCACCACTTCCTCAGAGTGGATGATGAGTTCCATATCCATATGTGGAAACTCCTTCTCATACCTTCTAAAATAAAAGCTATTCTTTGCTTCTCAAATGCTGAGCAAAACCTTTATTTAGCCCTAGTTTTACTGCCACGCCTCTGGTCAGTATTTCTTAAATGACATAGTAGTCAGTGTACACATGGCCGGCAAATACCCAGGTGGAACTTAAAAATACTTTCAAATATCAGAGAGAAGAGGGCAGACCTTTGGGGGAAGAGAGAAAACGTGCAGGTTCCAGGGGGTAAGTAGACACACGGGGGACTGTTAGGCCAGTTGGCCTCGTCCCGTTTAAGCAGCTGAGACAGCTGAGCCACCTCTTCCTGCAGGAGAGGCTGTGACCCCTTGACATTTTTCTGTCCTTAGCTGCGATAAGTGTCCTGCCCTGCTCTGTGAGTACAGGCTTATCTATAACAGCAAATGGCATGTGAACTTTGAGACCAAATATGAAGGTTACACTTCCTGCTGAAGCCTATCGCTGGACTTTGGGGTATGGGTGCTTTCATGAGCATTAAGTAAAATTTTAGCATGGCTACAGTCCAAGGGTATTCTCCCTGGATTTTGGCCTGAGTATTGTAAGGTAGAAAAAAATCTATAGAATATAAGAGCCTCTAAGAGCCTCTAAGCTAAGAGAAAGCAGATGCACCAATATGAGTTGTGCATACAGAAGCTTGGCTGCTTTCCCTGTGTGTGCGTGTGTGTGTGTGTGTGTGTGTGTGTGTGTGTGAAAGGGGGAGGGCAGAGGAGGTGGTCATGGTTCTCCAGGGACTGATCCTGAGTGAGACTGTTGTGGACAATAAACTGCAGCTATATTGTTTGAAGGAGAAAAAAGAGCCCAAGTTCATTACAGGTTCACAGAGTAAACATCCACTTCTGATCTGTGACCTATATTCTTGTTGGATAATTTAATTACATTGAATCATACTTCCAGGTAAAAACAAGCAACAGACATATATAAATAGCCTTCCAGTATTTAGAATGGTCTGAAACCAGAGGAAAAGTCTCCAACATGTACCTTCCATAGATTTTTTTTCCAACATGAAATTTTTGCATCTATTCTCTCTATTGTACGTAAATAGCAATTAAAGAAAAGATAATGTTTACTAGAAATTATATCCACCCCAGAAACCATAGATGCATAGAGTGTGTTTTAGCCTACTAGAAATAAAAGAATTGCTGGAACAGGTTGTATATCTATGGGATGCTAAAAGGGAGAGACAACATTTTTTTAAAAGCCCCTTTCATCCCACCAGAGGCTGTTGATTTATATTTAACTCCATACTAGCCCATTGGGGATGAAAACGTGTATGTTTAAATTCAGTGACTGAAAGCAACATCACAGGATGATCTGAACATAAATTTGCAACTGGAAAGGTCCTGGTGGGCAGTCACATTCTGGGCCTATAATTTGTTTAGTAAATGTTTTTTAAGCCAGCCCTGTCCATTGTCCTTGTGCAAAGGGTTTACTCCTTTTAAATGCTGGAAATCCTCCTTCCCAGACCCCTTGAAGGTGTAACCACCCTCACTAGGAGCACCTAACCTTGTTTACTTCTTTAGTGAAAGAATTTAGACCAGCCTGTCCATTGTCCTAATGCACCTAAATTAACATGTCTCTGAAATACCAGAAGTAATAGCCCTCAAAGGGAGTATTAACCTCCAAGAGAACACATATCTTAAGTATCCTGTAATCCGATCCCCACATTGCTCCCTCCCACCTTCATGTAGTCCGCTCCCTCCTTAATTTTAAATGCATAGAAGAAGCTGCAAACCTGCTGTTCTCCAGAGCATTTGACATCTTGCTCCCCAGCTTATGGCATCGGTTTGGCTCAAACAAATTCATAAAATTCTCTCCAGGGTTGGACATTTCTTATGCCAACAGTGCCCAGACACCTGATGCAAGATCCAAGTAGAGCACTTGCTAATGGCTGTCTGACACTGTAAAAGGAAAGAGTAATTTCAGGATGTTGGGTTATTGGTTCCACGTGGGACTTCCATGGACCTGGCAAGATTGTATCCTAAAGAGAACACATTACCACAAACCTCACAAGGAAATTGAGAAATTCCAAGAAGCTGCACTACCTTAAACATTCACCAGCCTGTGTTCTGTTAAACTTGCTGGATTGTATCCTTTAAAACTTTATTTCCCCAAACTGTAACTGATGTCAAGACAGCTGTTTGACAAGGATTACAATTCAATATTGTGGGATTTTCCCCCTAGTGGTTGTAACTCTCATTTGGCGTTTAGCATATTTCTTAAACCAATACATTCCTTTTCACGTATCTGTTGCCTTTGTCTCCTAAATTACCTGCCATTAATAACAGAAACACAGTGTCAGGTACATAGTACTTGCTCAGTTCAAAAAACAAAGTTCAGATGAATAAAAATCAATGAGACGGAAAACATTCATTGAAAATAACTAAGTGATCGCAGGTCACAGACACCAACTAAAGCAATCACATAGAAATGAATTGTTTCTCACATTCTTAGTTTTTAAGTGCAAGGTAGTATTTTTCAATGGGATATTTTTTTTAAATGGAGTTCACTTAGATATTTTCCTAGTGCCCAGGCAGAATTTTAAAAAACAGTAAACAGAGATCAAGTAATGCCGATCAAGGGCCGTTCACAGTTGTTACATTGACTGCATCCTGTGGAAAGTATGATGCCTAATGAACGGCGCAGGAAAATGAACTGAGCTATTAAGAGCGTGAGCATCTCAGATGAAACCTCCCTGCAAAGCACATAGTGTTTCTCCGGCAACAAGCCGCTGCCGCCGCTGTAAACACCCCCTGGCAGCGCGGGAGGCGCGCGAGAGCATCTATCTCAGGTCTCACCTTCAGCAACCCCAGGTTCCACCTTCAGCAGTGAGGAAAAGCAATCAGCCTGGAAGGGAAATAAGCAGGGGGTATAACAACCACACTGGAGCACCCAAAACAAACAGATTTCAGGCAACTTGGCTTCACCAAAGAGGAGAAAAATTTCTCCCATCCCCTTTCTTGTCTTCGAAATTCAAGGCAATGGAGTCTAGCATTGGTGGAGTGTGAACAAAGAAGTGTTCGAGGTGAGGGAAATCATTCTATCCACTAGGTGTCTGATAAATAAACTCAAATTTTCATGTACATAATGAGTCAGTAAATATTGTGGTATCAAAGATCTCTGAAACTAAACCAAATGTGATGATAATTACGATAATAGCTAATCTTCACTAGCACTTTATTTTGTCCCAGACATAATGTTAAATGATTTGTACACAGTACATATTTTCTCAACCATTCTGTAATGTGAACATACTAATCTGTAACCCTGATTAATGGGTTATCCCTTATAGGGATTGGAACCCAGGGCTTGGCAAAGCTGGAAACAGTATATCATGTTACCTCCTTAAAAAGCACACTAAAAATGTTTAAGTTCATCTAGTTGTACTCCATCAGTAGTTGAATTCTAAACCAGCACTTGACATAAATGTATTAATAGTGTATTAAAAGCATGAAATATCATTAATAAAAAAGAGCATAAAACATGCCCTGGCCGGTGAAGCTCAGTTTATTGGAGCATCATTATCCATAAACAAAAAAGTCTGGGTTTCAATTCCGGGTCAGGGCACATGTCAGGGTTGTGTGTTCAGACCCCAGCAGGGACAGCTTAGAGGAAGCAACTGATGGATGTTTCTCACATCGATGTTTTTCTCTGTCTCTGTCTCTTTTTCTTTCTCCCCTTGTCTTTCTCTTTGGAATCGATGAATATCTCCTCGAATGAGGATTAAAAAAAAAATAAAAAGAGTACAAAACACAAAACTGAAAAATGTTAACTCAGTTGAAAAGGGGACAAAAGTTTGGATTAAGACATTCATAGGAAAGAAATGCAAAGAGCAAACAAGTATATAAAAATGTTTTAGCTCATTAACTAAATTGCAGGCACGCTGATGACATTTTGCTCCTCACTGTATGGGAAACAGTTAAAAGAGGCAGATCCCAGATCTCCAGCGTCACGAAGTTGATAGGCGGTCGTGCCTGGGGGCTGGGGGCACAAGGTGCCACGAAGTATCGAAGCCAATTTGATAATCGCGTTCTGTAGGTCTCAGTGTTCATATACCATGACTCACATTTCAGTTCCTCAAATTTATTGTGAAGAAGCCATTTTACAAAGTGGGAAGGTACACAGTGATGCTCGATCTACGTGGTTGATGCTTATTGGAGAAACGAGCGATAGCATATGCATGTAATAGAATACTCCCTTAAAATGTGCTGTTTCACTAAATTTACCGGAGTGGGAAACTTCACAATATAGAAGTTGAAAATGATGGTTTCTAAAATAGCTCACGATCATTTGGTGAAAATACAAATCAAATTCCTTTTTCCTCCTCTTTCCCCTCCTTTTCTTCTGTACTTCTCTGTTCTCCACACTTTTCTTTCCAGCAGTTCATTCACTAAACTATTAACACTGATTTTACCTGTGTGGTGGGATTTGGGGTGATCCTCACTTTCATGTTTCTCTATAATGGATTAATTTTATAATCTGGGGAAAATGAATTCAGAAAATTCCTGTAGGTAATTTAAAAAAAGCCATGAAGTATCAGTTTGGGCACTGATGACCACATATACCAATATCTATGTATGTGACAATCAGTGTCCAAACAGCAGAAAGGAGTGAATAAGAGCTCTTCCCTCAATCGCATTGCTGTTCACTACAGCGATGTTAACACAATTCTAAAAGGTCTGTGCTGAATTGCATTCTGCCCTACTGCACACAACGTTTGTCTTGTGTCATCTTCCTTTCCACTTTTGAGTGTTTCTGTGTTTGCACCTGCCCACCTTCCTTCCTTCCGGTCCTTCACAGAGTGAGCGTGTTTCCCCCCAGACCTGACTGCTTCCTCCAGGGCTTTGTTTCCTTAATTATTAACCCTTCCCCCCTCACACCCACATCAGTGATTCCTACCTCTGTCCTTGTCCTTCCACTTTCCTACAGCCCTCACCCAGTGGCTTCTGTCCCCGGGATCTCTCGCAGTCAGTCTCCTTTCACCGGGGGGGACGGGACAGATCAGGGGCTGGTTTTCATTTTCTGACTTTATTTCCTCATCAACCTGCCCCCCTTTCTGGAACTCCAGTAAGATGGCTTCTGACCACCTTCCGAAACCTCCTTACCTTCCATGAACTCTCTTTTAAAGACTGATAATGTTTCCCTAATCTACAGATTAGGATGTTATTTTATTTTGAAATTAAAAAAATATATTGTAAAGTAAAAGGAGGAAAATAACAACCATCCCAGGCACCCTCTTACTGTTAACACCCCATTTACTATGTTACCTCCTTAATTATGTCATTCATCACTTTCTTTTACACTTTCCATCACTGTCATTATCTCAAGCATCCCTATATGCCTGATTCCACTGTTCAGCAAGGTTTTCTTTCTTTGTTATTTGTAATTTATTCTTTTATTTATTGTCTTTGGGCCTGCTATCCTGTGAGGGGGCTCCACCCACAGGCCCCCCCCCCCCACTGCCATGGATGAGAATAAGTCCACCAAGACATGACCTGCTTGGAGAGGAAAGGCAGCCAATCTCTCAAAGGATAAGGGCCAAGTGCCTTTTGCTCAATGGGTTTTTATTGGGTTCATTGTGCACAGGAATACAGGTAAAGCTCATCAATCATGTCAGGCAGTAAGGATCAAACAATAGATAAGATACAAAGCTGAGGGCCTATCTGAGTCAGGCTTTGTTAGCTAAAGGGCTACAAAACTTTGGGAAACAAACTGGTTTCCTACTTGGACCCTTATCAGTTAATTGAGAGCAGGCTTTACAGAATTTTTTGTATTCTTTCTTAGGCTTGATTGCCCCCAGGAACCTGCCCTTTTCAGCACAGGACAGCACCACCCTCTGTCATTGTTTCAGGCTTAAGTGAGGCAGGGTAAGTAAGGCAGCCAAGAGATTAGGACACTTCTCTAAGACAGAATGAGGACTCAGGCTATGTCAAAGCCGGGGGCAAGGGTCCATCACTCCCTTTTGCTGTAGCCCCCCAAGTCCTTCCCTGGGGGCTCCCTGTTATCATGCCTGTTTTAGGTCATCCCCCCCTTGGGGAATCTTACCCATCATTGGCTAACCTATCAAGCATTGGGGGCCTGTTATGCATGAAGTGAAAGGAGCAGAAGCGGCAAAGGGACATAAGTTTTGTCTCTTAGTGGCTTATGGTCCGAAGGTCGCTCACTCAGCCTTAGCCATGGGGGGAGGGGAGGTGTTACAGCTTCCGAAATGAGGCAGGGCGGTTCACAACACTACCCCCCTTTTAAAGCTCATTTTACATCTTATCATCTCTTTGTTGTGGTTTTTTTTCACTTATTGGATTCACCTTCTCAGTTTTCTGTTCTGTAACGGGAAGCTTTTCTTTGGTATTTCTTCCCATTCTTTGACTTATGATTCCTTTTAGGCGGAAGAGACCAACCCGTCCCTCCTCTCTTCTTCCCTCCCTCCCTTGCTTCTCCTTCATCCTGCAGAATAATTGCTGAGTTTAAGGACATTTTAAACACTCTTACTCATGATTAGCATTCAATTTGACTCTAAGGTGGAGTGGATGGCCATCTGCCAATGTTGCCTGAGAGTCATTTGTTTTTCCCCTTTAAACTGCAGTGTCAGAGGGGAATATTTTGTGTTCTATCCACTCTTTTGAAACCCAAGGGTAGATAGGGAGGGGAGAAAAGATGGACCGAGTTTGAGTTAGAACTTCTGTGCTATTTGGGCTCCTTCCCTCTTCAGAGATTATGGCTCATAAAAAGTTCACTTCATCTGAAGTGTAAACAATTCCTGTGTCCGATACTCCTGGCCTTTGGCTCAGCTCCTCAGTGTAGTGCATAACCCAGGAGATCACACATCCCTGTCAACCCTACTTTCTCTTTCCCTTTTTCACGGTCCCCCATCAGAGTAGTTCCCATTACATCTCCCCTTTCAATACTGTCGTAGAATGTTTGCTCTTTCCATCCTGCAGGCCCCTGTGCAGTGTGACTTCGCTGCTCCATGACTCTAATGTGGGTTCTCCTTGTGACTTGCTTTGACCAAATAGAATATGGCAAAACTGACTTTTCCATTGATGAGGTCACCTCACAGCCTATGCTTTCAGCTCTGTAAATGCTCCTGCCAGCATATAAGGAAGCCCAGGCTACACTACTGAATGAGGGGAGACTATGGAGGAGTGAGGCTCAACTCAGAGCCTGTACCAAGGCCCCATGAGAAGGGGTAAGGCCCGCCAGTCCTAATGGGGCTGATGACTGCAGCTGATGAATGGTCCCAGGTGACACCATCAGAAGAACCACCCAGCTGAGCACAGCCACAGAATCATGAGAAATATTGACCATTCTTTGAAGCTATTATGTCTTAGAGTATTTTTATTACACAAAAACATAAAATTGGTACCTGAAAGAAGTGGTACTATAAGAACAACTTTAAACGTGTGGCATTAGCTTTGGGATCAGACAGTGGGCAGAGACTGGATAGTGGTGAAGAGACTATTGGAGGCAGAAGAAAGCACTTCTTGTTATTACGTGTTCTGTACAGTAACGATTTTTCAAAATCTACTTTCAGTTGTTTGCAAAGCTTTCTGATGGTGAAGAGGCTGAGTTTAAAATTAAGACATGAGTCATTTGTGAGTGCATACCGATTTCATATTTAAAAGGGCATGTGTTGCATACCTGTATTCACTACAGCCTTATTCACAAGAACCAAAAGGGGAAAGCAACTCAAATGTCCACTGATGGATGTGTGGGTAAACAAAATGTGGCCTATACATGCAATAAAATATTATTCAGCCTTAAAAAGTAAGCAAAATCTGCCACCTACTATAGTATGGATGAGTCTTGAGGACACCATGCTAAGTGAAATAAGTCAGACACAAAAGGACAACACTGTCTGATTCCACTAACATGAGGTATCTCTAAGGTGTCAAACGAATAGAAACAGAAAGTAGGATGCTGGTAACCAGGGACTGGAGGAGTGCAATGGGGGTGGGGGGCTGTTGTTTAATGGGTATGGAGTTCGTGTTTTTTAAGATGGAAAAGTTCTGAGATCTATTGAGTAACAATGTGAATATACTCACCATTACTAATCTCCACACTTGAAAATGGCTAAGATGGTAAATTTCATTATGTGGTGTGTGTATGTGTGTGTGTGTGTGTGTGTGTGTGTGTGCGCGCGCGTTTATTTTACCACAATTTGAAGCATAATTGAGGAAGGATGAGGACGTGTTGACTCGGTAGGTGGGAAGTCCTGATTGTAGGTGGGGAAGTTGCAAGTTTATAACTATGCTTCACAGCAACAATTAATATAACAGCAGTAAAAATGACAAAAAACAATTGTCACTCTGGAGACATTGTTAGTTCTATAAATGTAAGCGTTGGATAAAATTAAACACAGGAAACTCCTGTAGTCACAGATAGCGCGTTACATTCCAACTATAAACTAAGGAGTAGTTCTCCCCCTGCTGGTCATCATGGAATTGTTCGGCTTTAGGAAATGAGGGCCACATGTCCCTGTAAGATTAGATGCTTTCATTCTCTAAACTGTTTCCTGTAGAGACACTAAACTCCTATAGCCATTTCTTCAAATGAACATACAGGCAATTTGTTTATAGCTCACCCATTCACTAGCCTTTATTTAATCCCTACAGGGGTGTCAAACTCATCTTCATGGGGGGCCACATCAGCCTCCAGGTTGCCTTCAGAGGGCTGAATGTAACTTTAGGACTGTATAAATGTAACTACTCCTTCAGTAGGGTCAAGGAGCTCGGCGCTGCTGCGGGGTAGAAACAAGGTGCCGGCCGGATAAAACAAAGTGGAAGTCTGGATTTGGCCTGCGGGTCTTGTGTTTGCCACCTGTTCCCTAATAAGTGCCAGGTGCTGAGCTAACATACAGGTTTCAAAAATGACATTGGTGTGGACCTGTGTTTGACATCTCGTAGAATGACTTAGACATGTGAACCATTAAGCCGAATGCAGTAAAAAGTTACCAGTGTGAGAGAACTCACCCAGGTAGAGCATATCAGCACTGAGGCATCCAGGGGGCAGCAAAGAGGTTCTGCTGCCGCTAACCAGCAAACTGGGTTCCTGCCCTTAGAGTTCACTAAGCAGAGCTGAGTTGATCACACATGGGCACACACATGTATTGTCAAAGAGCTTTCTTTTTTTCTAGTGGGATTTTTAAAAACAGCTCTTTATTTTGAAATAATTACAGATTCACAGGAAGGTGCAGAGATGGGACACATGGTCCTAGATAGTCTTCACCCCATTTTCCTAGGGATTGCATCTTCAGGTCGGGAAATTGACAATGGTGTTAAAAAAAGTTTATCATCACCACAGAGACCTCCCAGTCTACCGCTGGGTAGTCAGATCCACCTCCTCTCTGCACCATCCCCAACCCCTGACAGCTGTTCATTTGTTGAAAGAGGACATTGGCCTCTGGAGATGACAGATAATAGAGACACATAGATGTGAAAACCTTGTAAGTCAACTGCAGGAATTACACTTAGGTAGACTATCATTTCAAGGATGTTATATAGATGGAATCACACAGTATGTGCGTTGTTGATCATTGGCTTTTTTTTTCATAGTACAGTACCCTTGAGATCCTTCCCAACTGTTGCATATATCACTCATCCTTTTTTTAAAAATTGCTGAGGAGTATTCTTGTTATAGATGTGCATGGTTTTTGTTTAAACATTCACCTATTATTGGAAATTTTTGTTAATTTCCAGTTTTTACCTCTTACATATAAAACTGCTATTAACAAGCATGTGCAGGTTCGGTGCGGACAGAAGCTTACATTTCTCTGGGACAAATGCCCGGGAGTGTGATTGCTGGATTGTATAGTATGTGTATGTTTAGTTTGCTTGTTTTTTGAGAGACTGCCACACTACTTTCCAGAGTGGCTGTGTCATTTTACATCATTATCCATAATGTAGAAAAGATACAGTTATTCTTCATTTTTGCCAGCCTTCCGGTTGTCAGGGCACACCGCTTCTGTTGTTTTACAGGTGTGTGATGCCTCAGAAGATCCCAGTGCATTTCCCTGTATCACAGTGATGTCCAGTGTGTTCGCAGGGACTTATGTACCATCTACATCCTCTTTGGTGAAACGTCTTTTTGTGTCTTTTGCCTATTTTCTAATTAAACAGTGTTTTTAAACTATTACATTTTGAGAATTCTTTATACATTGTAGGTATGAGTTCTTTATCAGATACATCATTTTCAAATATTTTCTCGTAGTCTGTAGCTTGTGGTTATATTCTCAGCGGGGTCTCATTATAGAACAAATGTTTTAATTTGATGAAGTCTAATTTATTCATTTCTTTCTTTTACAATTTATACTTTTGGTGTCAAGTTTAAGAACTGCTCACCAAGCCTTAGGTCCTGAATATTTTCTTTCATACTTTCTTCTAAAAGTTTAATAGTTAAAATTTCATTTAAATTTACTTATTTTTATTTTTTTAATTTTTATTTTATCAATTATGCCATTACAGTTGTTCTATTCCCCCCTTCATTCCCCTCCACCTGCACCCCCCACCCCACCTTCCCCCCTTTAGTTTATGACCACGTGTCTCAAGTTCTTTAGATTCTATATTTCCCATACTATTCTTGCCCTCCCCCTATCTATTATCTACCTACTGTCTATGCTAACCCTCCTTGAGATCTTCATTTCTATGTTTCCACTCCTGATCTAGCTGTCCTTTAGTTTGCTTTTGTTTTAGGTGTGGTTGTTAATAACTGTGAGTTTGCTGTCCTTTCACTGTTCATATTTTTTATCTTCTTTTTATTAGATAAGTCCCTTTAACATTTCATATAATAAGGGCTTGGCGATGATGAACTCCTTGAATTTGATCTTATCTGAGAAGCACTTTATCTGTCCTTCCATTCTAAATGAAAGTTTTGCTGGATAGAGTGATCTTGGATGTAGGTCTTTGGATTTCATGACTTGGAATACCTCTTTCCAGTCCCTTCTTGCCTGTAAGGTCTCTTTGGAGAAATCCACTGACAGTCTGATGGGAACTCCTTTGTAGGTGACTGTCCCCTTATCTCTTGCTGCTTCTAGGATTCTCTCCTTCATTTTAATCTTGGCTAATGTAATGATGATGTGCTTTGGTGTGTTCCTTCTTGGGTCCAACTTCTTTGGGACTCTCTGAGCTTCCTGAATTTCCTGGAAGTCTATTTCCTTTGCCAGATTGGGGAAATTCTCCTTTATTATTTGTTCAAATAAGTGTTCCACTTGTTGCTGTTCCTCTTCCCCTTCTGGTACCCCTATAATTCAGATGTTGGAGCATTTAAAGATGTCCTGGAGGATCCTAAGTCTCTCCCCATTTTTTTTGAATTCTTGTTTCTTCATATTTTCCTGTTTGGTCATTTTTTTCTTCCTTCTGGTTCACTCCCTTGATTTGAGTCCCAGTTCCCTTTCCATCACTATTGGTTTCCTGTGCAATTCCCTTCATTTCAATTAGTTTAGCCTTCATATGTTCCTCTAATTTGTGACTAAAATCAACCAGTTCTGTGAGCATCCTGATGACCAGTGTTTTGAACTGTGCATCTGAAAGTTTTGCTATTTCTTTGTCTCTTAGAGTTATGGGCTCTGGGGCTTTGAGATCTTCTTGAGCCATTTTTGGTCTGTTCATGCCCGTTAAGTATGAGGAGCGGAGCCTTAGGCGTTCACCAGGGCGGGGCTGTTCAGGTCGCTGGGTTGTGACGCTGTATGTGGGGGCAGGGTCAGAGCAGGGAAATGGTGGCTCCCTCTGCTGCCTCCTGCCACTGGGGCCTGCTCGGTCCCGTCTCACTGCCCACTCCCTCACTGGTCTATCTGCACACGAATGTGGGACCACAGTCAACCTGCTGTCCTGCGCTTTCACTGGGTCGCTCACTGGGTCACTCACTGGGTCCGCTCGTTGCAACCCCACGCCTGGGATCCACGCCCTGAGTCCGTCTGACCGAGTTTTCCTGTGCAACCCCGCTCCACCAGCTGCTGGCTTCACCCCTCTTACCAGTCAGGCTGAAGAATTTGTTGTTATCAGACTTCCAAAAATTTCAATTTTCTGTGTTCTGACTATGTTTTCTGTTGCTAATATTTTGTTGTCTCTAAACTTGGTTGTGTGAGAAAGCACGGTATCTCCACCTATGCCTCCATCTTGGCGGAAGTCCCCTCATTTAAATTTATGATCCACAAATTTGAATTAGTTTTTGCATAAAATGTGAGGTTTAGGGCAGGGTTCATATCTCTGTCTATGAATATCCAGTTGCTACAACACCACATGTTGAAAAGGCTATCCTTCCCTAGCCTTCCTCTATCGCATCACTATTAGACCTGTGACAAAAATTAGTTGGGTATATTTTCATGGCTTTGCGTTAATAACTGCAGTGACAGCAGAAAACAAAGAGCACAGCTACTTAGAGTTGGATTGGAAATCCAATCCAACAAACTCTCTCTAGTTTGTCCTCAAATGCTGCATCTCTTCACCAGCAGATGGCAGTAAAAGATTGTGGGAAATACTCAGTGTCAAAGGCCTTGGAGTTTACTTAAAGCCGTTTGGAAAAGGTAGTTCCAAGAGCATATTGCTCATCATGCTAATCTGAAGTTAGCTTTTAATTTGAATATCACCCAAAATACTCTTCTTTTATTTGACCACTTTAAGCTGGTAAAGTGGTACATACTGTTTAAGCCTCAAAGAGATTTATAGCAGAAATGCTTAGTTGTGTAGGGGCTTGGAGTTTAACCTTGCAGTACCATTCTGCCCAAATAAGGCAGACTTTCGGGGCTTCCAAAACCTCTGCTTTGTTTCAGCTTACACTGGGAACAACACACCTGTGATTCTTTCTAGTCACCTAGATGTCTGACAGTCATCTCAAATTCAACATGTTCAGATCAGGCAGTGATGTGCTGGTTAAGAGCCAGTTGATAATTTGCCAACGATTTTGCAAGCTGGTTGACTTTGCATTGGTAGTTTGAACTTGGCTATCATAGGAGCATTTACAGTAGAAACCTTCTATTGATACAAACCAGGACGTTTCATCAGCTCCTGCTGGTTGTTAAATATTCACGGATATTCCACTGATCCAAGTACACTTGACTTGGCCACAGCAGCACCTCTTTTCCTGCTCACACATCCCTTCCATTCTCAAACCTCAGGTTATTGCACTCTCCAAAGCCTAGTTCAAATTCACCTCCTCCCATGGTTAACCAATATTTTGCAAGGGAGTTAAGAAGATTCAATAAAGAAAAGAGTCTCTTCAATAAATGGTGCTGAGGAAGTTGAGTAGTCACACGCAAAAGAAACTGGACTCCTATCTTACATCACTCAAGAAAATTAACTCAGAGTAGATTAAAGACTTACCCGTAAGACATGGAGTCATAAAACTCTTAGAAGAAAACATGGGAAAAAAAACCTTCTTAACATTGGCCTCGGCAATGATTTTTTTGGCTATGACACCTAAAGCCCAAAACAACAAAAGCAAAAACAAGCAAGGGGAACTGGATCAAACGAAAAAGCTTCTGTGCAACAAGACACATGACCAGCAACATGAAAAGGCAACCCACAGGGTGGGAGACACGATTTGCAAACATATCTCATAGAGGGTTGATATCTAAAATATATAAGGAACTCATGCAACTCAATAGAAAAATAATAATGAGAATCCAATTTAAAAATAGGCGAAGGACCTGAATGCCACATTTTCCCGAAGAAGATACCCAGACAACTAGCAGGTACATGAAAAGGTGCTCCGCATGGCTCATCATCAAGGAAAAAGTGCACATCAAAGCTGCAGCGAGGTATCGCCTCACACCCAGGACCCCAGCTGTGGCTGCAAAGAGAAGTGGGAACAGGCATCAGCGAGGACGTGGAGAAGAGGGCCACGTGTGCACCGCTGGTGGGCGTGGACACTGGCGCAGCCATGGTGTGGCCACACTGTGCTGGAAAACAGCATGGAGGTTTCTCAAAAAACGAAAAAAAGGACTACTCGTGATCCACCAATCCCACTTCTGGGTATACACCGGAAAGAAATGAAACCACCATGTCAGAAAGTGATCCGTGCCCCCATGTTCACTGCGGTGTTATCTGCCATGGCCAAGGCGTGGACACGGTCTGACTGTGCACTAACAGACACGTGGGTGAGGAAAACGTGCTACATATACACTTAATGAAATATAACTTAGCCTAGACAAACGGGAAATTGTCATTTGCAAAAATATGGGTGATGGTTCTTGAGGGTATTAGGCTAAGTGAAATAAGTCAGAGAAAGACAAATACTGTATGTTCTCACTTTTATGTGGAATCTAAAAAAGGTGAACTCATGGAAAGAGAGAAAAGATTGGTGTTTGCCAGAGGTCGGGAGTGGGGGAAAGGGGTGAAGGAAGTCGGAAGGTAAAAACAAAACAAATTCTCTTCCTTCTGCGGCGGCGTTCTACTTGCTCTCCTGCCCCTGCCACCTCCGCCCCTGTGGTTCTGGCTTTTGAGTCACTTTATTAAGTCACAGGGTAAATCACCCTTCCTTTATAATGTGTGTTTCTCAGGAGACTGGTGGGTAGGCAGTAGACTGTGAGTTCCTAGAGGGGATGCTGAGTCCTGTGTCGGAGGCGACGTGGTAACCTCAGTGGCTATGGTGGAACCTGGCACTCAGCAGACACTCAAATGGCTGTGGTTTTGGTTATTGCCACAGAAGGACCTGGAGTTCTTTTACATTCACCATCTGACCCCAACCAACTTATTAACATCATTTTTTACTTCTCATCGTCATTCATCCTGTTATATTTATTACATTTTGCTCAAGCCATGACTCTTGGCGAGCCCCATAAACGCCTCCCGTCTCCTTCTTCATCTTTGTGTGTGTTCTTTCCTGTCCCCAGGGAGTGTCCTTCCCCATTTCCCTCAAGGTCTTGTTCAAATGCCATTTCTTCGGTGGAGCTTTTTTCTCTCTATCCTTCCGATTCTGCTGTACTCCAAGTAATCTGACCCCTCAACAGCAGGATTCTTTAAATTTGTCCACTAACTCCTAAAATTCCGTTAAAAGGGGAAACTGAAATAATCCACTGTGGTTGACTAGACCGCAAAGCGGAATGCTGGAGTTCATGAAGAATATTCTGAGAACCTTGCCAAAGTCACTCCCTGGTCCAGACCAAACAGGCGCGTGAATGATGGATAGAGATTTCGGATGTGGGGCGTAACGAAGGGGAGGAGGGCTTGAGTTGTGTCTATTTAAAGTGGTTGCCTGTCTGGCAGCGCTCCCTGGAGGTGAGAGGGCCGTTTGTGCTCTCATCCATATCAAAGGGCCGCCCGGAACACAGTTCAGGGCTGCTAGCCTTCCCCAGAACGCCGTGTCTGGAGAGACATCTCTGGGGAGGGAATTTTGGTTTGAAACTGGAAGAAAGAAAGCCTGAAACTTAATTGAGAGGTAAAAGATATATGAAGAGGAAAGTGGAAAACATCTTGTGAAGAGTAAAAATAGTGGTTTTTAGGTGGCGCAGGAGGCAATCTGCTGCCAACCCTTTCATTACTTCACTTCCTGCGCCCCACCGGGACTGTCTCCTGGGGGCTGATCGCTGTCTTTGATGCTTCTAACCAGCTGGGGTCACTACGCAGGCCATGGGTTCTAGGATTCCAGGAAGACATACAACTTAGCAGAGCTCAAGAAGTGTTGTTTCAGAAAAGCTGACCTGTCAATCACTTATCAAGAATTTCTTGGGCACCTGCCGCATGCCAAGAACAGTGACAGATTCTGTCACTGTTGTTGTCATATTTTCTTTTCTTATCTTTTTTGTGCTTTGGATAAAGGGAATGGTTTTCATTTGTCTGAGAAGACAGCATACAGGATGAAGTGCTTGCTTATGTTGAAAGTGATGCTGTGTCTGGCTTACCTCCCCTCACTGACTCCTCAGTTAGGTGGTGCACCTTTTCACTAAGCCCATGCTATGTGCTGAGTGCTTCGATGAGCCCCAGGACCTGTTCACACACTGGAACAAAACATCACTCTTCTTTCCTCCAAAGAGCTCAGTGCCTGGTGCTGGAGGCAGATTTCTAAACCTCCAGTCTTAGTCCCTGAGAAGTTATAGTAATAAATGGCTGTAAAAGTACAATGGGAATGCATAAAACCAGTAGGTTGGGGAAGACATTATAGAGAACTTCACATTTCACTGCTACTTCTTTCTTTTATTCACAGACTTTTCATCACCAACTCTCTGATAGCTCCTGGTATGCCTGATCCAGAGAGAGAAAATCAACACACTAAATACACACTACACGGGACCCTTGGGCTTTTCCACCGAGCCTGGACATTGCCTCAGGTCCTCTGGGCATGGAGCTGGGTGGGGGCCCACCATCCACCACATGGCAGGTGACTAAGTGCTTAGAGCAGAAAACTACTTGTCACTCCCACCTCCGTCTTTCGCTGATGTCTGCTCCTCCTTTCTGTTAATTTGGGAAGATCTAAGATTCTTATTTTTTGTGCCCCAATGTTCCCTTCTGAAAGATTATTTTAATGTTTGTTTTATAATTTTGAGTTATGAACTCATCTTT
Source organism: Artibeus jamaicensis (assembly GCF_021234435.1). Taxonomy (NCBI): domain Eukaryota; kingdom Metazoa; phylum Chordata; class Mammalia; order Chiroptera; family Phyllostomidae; genus Artibeus; species Artibeus jamaicensis. The sequence continues at coordinate 5,266,154 of NW_026521812.1, read as the reverse complement.
ATCTATGAAAATCTTCCACAGCCTGGCTTGGGAACATGCCTTCCAATGATGTGTTCACCTTGCTTCAGTCTGGCACCCTGGAGAGATCAGCAGTGTGGGACTAACTTTTTACACTAATCTCCTATTTTTTTATTTTTATAATTAATTTTATTTAGTTATTTTTCAAGTACAGTTTTTTGTCTATTTTTCCCATCCCAGCCTCCCCACCTTGCTCCCCACCTCCCTCCCATTTCCACCCCCCTTAGTTCTCGTCCCTGTGTCCTTCCTATTTGTTCCTCCAAATCCCTCCCCCTTTTTCCCCTTAACTTCCCTTCCTTCTCCCCTCTGGTCACTGTCCCCTTGTTCTCTATTTCAGTGTCTTTGTTTTTTTTTCTGCTTGCTTGTTTGTTTTGTTGTTTAGCTTCCTGTTAAAGGTGAGATCATATGATATTTGTCTTTCAGCACCTGGCCTATTTCACTCAGCATAATGCTTTCCAGTTCTATCCATGTTGTTGCAAAAGGTAGTAGCTCCTTCTTTCTCTCTGCTGCATAGAATTCCATCGTGTATATGTACCACAATTTTTTGATCCATTCATTTACTGATGGGCACCTAGTTTGGGGCATTCTCAGACTACATAAATAGTGCTATTTCAAACCTCAAACTGCCTGTGGAAGAGCCCATGGTTCTATGTCAGAGGAGTTTTCTGTCAGAGGGCAGAAACTGTCCAGACAGAGCAAATTGTTTCTCTGGGGGTTCAGTATACAAGTGCTGTAGCTTTACGGGAGCAGGAGGCTGGTCTTATGTTCATGTCTACCTCCCGGTGTCAGGGCTTCATATTCTGTGCTCCTGTGGGTGTTAAGACCCCAGGCTGTTGGTTCCCGGGACTGGAAACCGCTCCCCTCCCACGCAGCCTCAGTGTCATTTGCATTCAGACTTGAAGGCCCCCTGGGACTGCTTTTTTCCCTTGAGTTCAACAATGCAGTTTAGAGAACCTGGACTATATTTATCCAGAGTTTCCACGTTTTTGCTGGGAGAAAGTTATCTACTGCCCAGAAACAGAAATCCACCCAGAATGTCCTTAATCAGGGATGTCCGACGTCATTCAATCAGTCCCGAGCACCCACAGACACCTGCAGCAGGTGGCCCAGTGACAGTTGCTCCTGATCCGATTATTTGTGTCTTTGTAGGTGCAGGTGTGAGAGACTGAGTCACATTCTCCCCACGTGACCCAAATCACCCATTTCAGTGTACAAATATGGGTCACTTTTCTTTATTTTTCTGTGTAACCCCTTTAAATCTAACTGCTTTTATTAGAAGAGTCTGGATTCTCTCTTTGGAGGCCTCAGTCTCTCCAACAAATTATTCAATAACCCCTAGGGACATTAATACAAAGGGAATGTGACCCCTTCCAAGCCCCAGACAGAGAGAGCCCATCTGTCCCTCAGCACAGATACTGTCAGTCGTTGTCACATGGTGTCACTGTTGAGCACGTGTCCTGCACAGTCCAGGGGCCAGTTGTTTGTGGGTACAGTTTGCAGGAACCCTGATTTGGACAGCCAGGTAGCAGCTCTTTCAGTTCGCTCCCAGATCATGGGCAGCTGTTTTCTGAACCTGTGATAGAGTAGATGCTCCTGAGGGCCTTGAGCCTCCGCCCAGGGCCGTGCCAAACCCGCGTCTCTCTCAGATCGCCCCGCCCCTCTTTGCATTACTGTTTAGACTGCGTATATTTCTTCCAAGAATGTTAAGCTCCCCATTTCTTTCACTTCTCACTCAATCAAAATACTAACTTTCACTGACAGAGTGCCTTACCATCTCGTAATTCAGTGATACTCAAAACCTATTCCACGCTGGCAGCGCCAGAGCCCAGAGAGGGGAAGCAGCTTTCCCAAGAGAATTCTACAAATTAACCGAAAACTGGAACTGCACTGTTCTCTGCACCCACACCATGTCTTCCAGACAGGAATTCTCGCCACACAGCAAGCGGTTTGAGGTAAAAACCAAATATCTTCTATGTATTTACGTGCACCCTGACTTATTTATGTGCAGTTCCCCTCGCTAATAGCGTGTTTTTGATCCTCTGGGTTCCTGAAGTTGCAAACACATCTGTGGTTCTCAAAGTGTGGTCCTCGGACCCAGGGGGTGGGAGTCACCAGAGACTTGTTAGAAATGCAAGTCCTCAGATCGCACCCCAGACCTACTGAGTCAGACTCCAGGGTGGGGGGCAGCAGTCTTTGTTTTAACCAGCCTTGCAGGATTCTGAGATCCCTCCTAATGTTTGAGAATATTTTGATCTGTCGAGTAAGCTAGATAGCATTCCTGTCCAGGGATATGATTTTCAAAGCCTACAAAGAGGGTGTGCAATTTGAAAAACAAAGTTTTATCTCCAAGTCATAAAGAGAGTGGACCAAACTGTGAATCAAAATGAAGGGTTCATTAACTATCTACAAGAAAAAAAAATGTCATTCAGTCAACTAATCTCAGCTCTTACAACTATCCACCTAATGTGTTTAATTGGGAATGTGGATACATTTGAATGTTTCATATGATGTGGATTAGAGCCTCCAAAATAAGTATATATACTTCTGTTGTATTCTATTATTTAACTCTTGAATGTAGGGACTCAGTTCTTCATACAGCAGCTCTGCAGATGAAGGTTAAAAATGTGGGAATAATAATTGTCAATTTCCAGTTACATTCAGAAGGCCACCAGTGTTGGTGTAATTAAAGGAGAGAGTAAATGGCACATTGCAGTGAACTCCCTCTAACATGCCTTTTAAAAATAAGTTATTACAGGCAAGAGAAATGAGAAAGAAAAGCCAAACTATATATACTTTTCTTAGACTGGTTGTCAGGGTGTTTGCTTCATTTCTATTTTCTTCTTATCTTTGCTTGTTTACCTTCATATTCTCTAAAGGACCCAGGTTGGATATTTAAGTAACATAATGTGGGAAGGGGGAAAAAGAATATTTACTGATGGCTTATTATATGTTAGCTATTATGAGCTAGTACATAATAAATGCTTAAAAGGATCCACTGAATGCAATACTTAATTAGATATTTGCATGGACACATAAAGCATTTATTATTTCTTCATTTCACAGATGGGGAAACTGAGGTTTAGGCAGGTTAAATTATATTCTAAGGTCACACAAGTAAAGTGAATCCAGGCTTTAAATGTCAGTCTTTGAAGCACCAGAAATTCATGATTTTTCTACAGTGCGATAATACCTCTCTGAGAAGTAGAATTAATAGTGAATATTGTCTTTGGACAATTTTAATAGTGCAAGGAATATTGATGCCATAAACTACTGCTTTGGAATCCGGAAATTTGTGAAGTAATTTAGTGTTTATATGCCAGTATATGTAGGCATATGTACAAAATAATTATCTCTTATGTATGAGAAATCCAGATTTGTTATACTTGAGTTGAACTTCAAAAGTTGACATTTAAGGAAAAAATTTCTTATACAACATCTATTTTGAGTCTTCATTACTCTCTGTTCTCTTATAAGACTTTAAGTGCAGCAAGTCCGTCAATCCGTTTTGTATTGGTTGCTTAGAGGCACTCTGCAGCTACTGCCTGATTCGTCAACAGTACAGAGTCATCCCCTCAAAATAGTGTTATTGCTTGATCATAAACCTATATAATGGAATAGCCCTTGGGTACTATTAACAGGAGATACAGTCTGTTGTGGTTACTGCAACCAGGGCAAATACAATATGAAAGGTTAAGCTCGTAAACGAGCCTTTTAGCCAAGTTTCTATTCAGATTCCTGGAAACACATTGAGTGGTCCAGGACTCCCCACCTGCCAGCTCTCTGCCATCATTATTTTGGGAGAAAGTTTAATTAAGGAATAGAGGTTCAATTTACATAATTGGCTCAGTAAGAAGCTTATCCCAGCCAACAAGGATCTCTCATTCATTTTAATCCTTATGAAACTGTATGAGTATTCATGTAATATCTTTGACATGTTGAGAAGTAAAAAAAGATTATTAAATCATTTGTATAACACTTGACCATTAAAAATTATAGCATTAAACAATCGAGAGGATATATACAAATATGTAATAGAGTGACACTGTTTAATAAAAATATAAGTCACATGTAATTTTAAATTTTCTAGAAGTCACACTTAAGATAAAAAGAAACAGATAAATTAGTTACAATGATATATTAATATATTTATTTTAAATTTATATAATATATATTTATATAAAATATATGAATGTTTAACATTTATATTCAAATAAATTAAATCAATTTGTTAATATATTTTATAATATATTAATGTACATAATAAAATATATTGATACATTTTATTTAACCCAATACAAATAGCTTATATCAACATGAATCAAAATCATATAAAATTGTTTATATATTTTACTTTTTCATACTTAGTGTTTGAAATCAGTGTGTATTTTACACTTATAGTCCATCTCAATTTGGACACTAATTTTTGTGAGAAATATTTGATGTGTTTAGATTTCATAAAATTTATAGCTGAAAAATACATTTATATACCTAATTTATTCCAATCATACATGAAGTTTTCTAATAAGGGAATTGAGTATTATTAATTTAAAAGTTAAATTAATTGTAATTAAATAAAGTTGCAAAATCAGTTTCTCAGTGACACCAGTAGACACATTGCACGTGCTCAGTAACGATGCATGGCCAGTGGCCACAGGCTGGACAGTGTAACGGCCAGGTTATTTCTGAGAAGTCTCAAACTGACCCTCATCTGGTCCTCAGAGGATGGCTCTTCTGGTTCTGAAACCCAGGACAGCTGGGCTCTGCCCTCTGCTCGCTTGGCCTGATCTGAACTCCATTTCTCTGTTATCAGGCTCAGTGGCCCTTGTCAGGCCCGCAGTGGACAATCACACACATGGCCAACTGTGGAATTCCAGGGGACATCATTCAAATGTCCACCAGAGGCCATGTGATACTGTCAGGTCAGATGGCCCCTTACCTAATGCCTGGCCTGGTGGGTCAGGTCTTTCAGAACATCCTCAGCTCCAGGTCTTCCCACCGTGATGATGTGCTCTCTTGCATCTCATTCATCTCCCTCCAAATCTGCCTGGGATCGGGACAGACAGCTATGTATCTTCTGATGATACTTCTCTCCCGAAGAACTTGTTAACAGAAACAGACATCTCCATGATAGCTCCATGATTAGAGATTGCTTGAGAATATATCCTCGCATTTCATGATAAATAAGGGATGAGATCAGGCGGGGGTCAGACTCATAATGTTGCTCTTCATTGAGGCATCATTACTAAATTAAAAATTTTTTTATAAAAAATGAAACAGAAATTAGAGTCTAAATTTTTTTTGCTGAGGTTAGGTGAAGAGACAACTGATTTTATCATAAAAGAGAAGCTATGGAAACAATTTTACAATGGTATATCAATTGTCTCTGTCTCCAAGTCAAATGGAAACCTAGTGGTCTTCTTCAGACTGGAAATACGAATTCCATGGGAAATGGAAAAGGTCAGAGGGCTGAGATTCTCCTTTGCAGTCAAATAAATCCTTTTAGTCATTGAGGTCACATGAGTGTAAAAGTCACAAAGTGGAGTAAGTATAAGAAAGTGAGAGCAGTACATGGAAATCACATTGGACCTTGGGGTACAGTTCATCTGCAGAAGGAATATACCTCAACAACGGAACAATTTCCATTAGAAAAGTCAAATCGAGAGAGAAATGCATCAGGAAGGATATGGCTTTCCTGGGATCAGAGTCAGCAACACTTCATAAAAAGCTCAGGACAGCCAAATGTCCAAAGGGAAGAACCCTGGGGCACTCTGGGAAGAATGCATCCCCTGCAAAGAGTGTGGAAGGGGATCTACAGGGATCTCTCTGGAAACTTGGAGGGGGCAAGAATGGTGTCATTCAGGAGTCTGGAGTCTAGTGGATTAGTCATTTGGAGCCAGAAAGTGAAAGGCACTTTTTTTCCTCCCAAGATCAACCATAAAAGAATGTCCTCTATTTAAAGGCTATCTTTTCAGCAGCTCCAATCTCCACAGTGGCCACAGAGGCACCAGTGCCTGTGGGATCTTCCTGAAGCTCCCCTTCCCACCCATTCTCCCCATTCACTCTTATTTTCAGGTTTAATCTCAAGTGCTCACTGGTCTTGGGGTCTCACAAACAGATCCTACTCTTTAACTTTTGGACAGTACCTGACTTTATTATAGTTTCTTCTCAAGGCTCTGTCTCTAGACTCCATGCTCTGAGGATGTGTTTTTCCTCACCCAGAATAGATAATTCTGGGACAAAGCATCTTCAGGGCTATTTAATTCATTGGGCAGCGTAGGCACAAATCTGGGGCTTATGAGCTTTTTGTAGGCCCACAAAAATGTTTGATTCCTGAAAATAATGTGTATGGGCTCTAAATCATATAAGAAAACTGGAAAATTGAAAGTAATAAATATTTAATTAAAATCTACAAGTATAACATTGTTGTCAACTATATTCTTTGTCAAATTTGGTGTTTATACAAATTTTATTGCATTTGAATATAATTTGGGAAGTTGGAATTTCTTACTTAGAAATACATCCTGAGTACACATAGTAATAGATGACAAATAATAGCCAATCATAAATCATAAATCATAGCCCCTCATAAGTCAAGTGCTGCCTAGAATCAAATAATTTCAAAAGTAAAGTTATAAGCATCCTTTCAAAAAAACATACAGCCCAAAATTATATTTGGTGTGATATGAGGGTATGTTTTATATGATACAGAGTGGAACCTCCATAATAAAAGAACTCAGTGCCTACCAACATCTTAAAATGACCCTGAAGACCCTTCTCCAGCACTGGGTGCATACCTGACCTTTCCCATTCCTGGATGACGCATGTCCACGTAGTAGGGAGCAAGGTGTGTCAGAAAGTCAATGGAATTCATATCCTGGACATACTAATTTCTAGCATAAGAAGCTGGCAACTTCATTAGCCTCTCAGACCTTCCATTTGAATATGCAGAGATTCCTGGGAGGATTACATATGATCACAAAAGAATGTGATACCTAGTTGGTTGGTCCTGTGGTCTAGATAAGAGGGAAGATGGGTTACACCCTTGTGCCTCATGGGAGAACAGACTTGAACAAAGGAACAGAATTGAACTCAAGATCAAGGACTTAATTAAGGAGTTCAAAACTGCAGGAGGCTTTAGAACCTCAAATCTTATAAAATTCATTATAGTCTATTTCGAGGAAAGGATAAGCTTAAGATGATTGTGCTGATTGGGTCTCCTGGTATATTGCATTATTGTTCCCACTGACTCATTCCCTTCCTTGTAGAATAATTATGCATTCCCACCCATTGCCAGGTGACTTGCAGAGCTACCCTCTGGGCAAAATATACTTCTTGCAACCATGTCAGCTTGGCCATGTGACTTGCTTCATCCAATGGGAAAGGCTAATGACACACTCATGCAACAGATTTAAGGGCAGTTGTGTGATTTGGCTCTACCTCTTACCCTTTCCCCTCTACCTCAGTAATGATGTTGTGTCCCAAATGTGGCTGCCATTTTAGTCTGGTTCCTGGCATGAGAAGGGACATGGAACTAAGCCACAGCAGTAAGGTACAGTTGCCAACATGGCACTGTGCAAGAAATAAACGTTTGTTGTTATTCTGAGATTTGGTACTGCTTTATCACCACAGGAAGGTTGAATAATACAGGTTTTCAGGAGGAAAGATTTCTCCAAGTGAGAAGGCTTTTCTCATTGTTTTTTTACGGATCTAATTTAAAAAAGAGGACTTTTGCATTGATCATTGTGTTACACTCTCCTCAGAATACTGTTGTGCGTACTTTACAGTAATTGACCCTGTAGCAGAATTAGAAAGTCAACATTGAAGGTAATCCCTGTGCCACCCATTCTGCACACCAGGAGGCTCCATGTCAGAATGCTAGGAGTGAAGTCATGGAGATATTTGAATGGCTAATAAAGTTGCTTATTTGTCCCTAGTGACATCTTCTGGGATTTACTGATGTAGGCAGTTTGCATTTTTCAATTACAAGTGTGAAAATATTCTTTGCTGCCAATGTTGCTAGCATTAGGAATTCTTTGCAAGATTCTTTCTGCACTTCATAGAAAATCAACATTAATTAAATTAACTCATTTCCCCTATGGCTTAATTTAGCACACCACTTATTTCTTCATGGCATGAATCTGTTTTTTTCTTCTTCCTCTTCTCTGAGCTCCAGAAAAATGAAGTTCCTTGACTCAGAAGGACCTAACCTTCCATGACTTATAGCAAAATAGCAACCACCAAGACTGTTGTTGTTGTTTCTGGTTTGTTTTTATTAATTGAGTGAAAGTTACTATAACATTTTCTTAGTGAAGCCATCTGGTGAGGCAGTAAAAATTTAACAGAGAGATTGTCTTTTCTGCAGAACCTTGAAATTATCGCACTAATTTGAAAATTTCTGCCTTCTCCCATTGTCTACGAACTTGTCCTCATTTGTCTTTCCATATTCGCCTCATCCATTCGACAAACATTTATTGACTTCATGTCAAGTATTGTTGTATATACCCTACAGTTAAAGTGGAGAAAAAGAGGGACACGACCCAATTCTCTTAGTATTAACCCTCTTAAAAATTCTTAGGAAAAGATCTGCTTAGATATAGGAAATAGAAAGTTCAAAAGCCATGAGGCAGGGCCAAGTTTAAAGCTTATAAGGAGAGGACAGGAGGAAACGCTGATGCAATGAAGTAAAAAAGGGGAGAGTGTTTCCTCACTTTACATGTGACCACACAGTTCACGGGAGCTAGACTTCATTGCTTCTTTTGCCCCACAGAGGATAAGCCCTGACGAAATCCCCATAAGTTAGATTCTGGTAAAATAATTTTTGCTGAGGGCTGGCCTTGTTGAGAAGAACAGAGTATATTTTTAAATGGTTCCTTTTCAGGTGAGTACTAGAATTATTGGGAAAGATCATTTTGTAAGCTATATAAATGGCTAATCACTATGCTGTATACCTGAAACTAATATCAAATGTCAACTGTAAATGAAAATTAAAATAAAAATAATAAATAAACAAAAGAACTGCAAATGGAAAAATGATAAATAAATAAAATGATTACTTTTTTGTCCCTCCTGCATGAAGCAAGAGGGGATTTTCCTCTATTATTCACGGAGCTCCTGGAGGTAAAACTCACAAAAACATGCCCTGCACCCCCCAAACTGGGCCAGGAACTACTTTTTCTGTAAGTGAATTTCTAAACTGAAGTTGCAATATTTGAACGTTGATGAAAGAAGTGGAGTGTGTCCATCTGGGTAACAAGTAGAGTGTCGTTAGTAGATATTCAGGATCATAAGGAGAAGCTGGTTTTGAGGGAAATTACAACGTTCCTTTAGTGTGGAGCATAATAAGACCAACAGTATTCCTCTTTTCCTCTAACATCAAGGATAATTCACTGAAGGATGTTTACACAAAGCAAACAACCTCCTCCTCCCCAATACTCTTCAGCAGACGATCCAGACCTAGCTCTCTATTAGATACAACCAGTGATGCTTCCAGTCGACATCCCCCAGTAGAGTCTCTTGGCTACCATAAAGCTGTTGGCAATGACAGCTTCCATGGACCACTGCTTCCAACGGCATCAGCATGAGTTTCCGTAGCAGCAGCTTCCAGCGGCCACTCACTCTGTCACAGATCCTAACCAGCAGCAACGCTTCCCAGCAGATCCTGCTCCAAGTGATTGCCAGCAGCTCCTGATTCCTATTTCAGTGAAATTCCTTTAAAGTCTAAAAGGCTCCATTTTAAAGGACCTCAATCCCCAAATCTCCCCCCAAAAGCTTCTGGTTTCCTTCAGTGACCAATGAGAGCTTTAGACATTTGGCATTACCCCTCCAGGCCAGCTCTCAGTAGCCTCCCTGGGAAGCCCTTGGGTTGCAATGCCACACTATCTTTCAAAGTCCTTTATGCTCTCCACTGGCTACGCTACGTACCTCTGGAAGAAAACTCCCGTAGACAGAGATGCTGAGCTTCTGGGCTGAAAGACTGATGAGTGTTTTCTTATTGAGGCATCCCCTCTGTACTCCAGTTATCTGAGCAACCTGTGTGTAGGGGAGGTCACTAAACAACTATGTTTGAAACAGTGTGACAGAAAGACTACCATAATGGAGGCAGAAAATTCACAAAGACTCATACCAAAAAGATAGAAAGCCACCAACTATTGCATGACTGAACTAAGAATGTATGTCATGTTACTCAGGACTCCATTCCGGGTGCCTTCCCCCCTTTTTTTCTTTTGCTGTTTACAGAGGCTGAACACACAAACTGGCTTTCTCAGAACCCCAGCACAGCTGCTGCCTTTCTTAGAAGTGATCTCCCAAAGGTCACACTATAAGGTCCTTAACTCCTTCCCCAAATCTAGGGAACTGCAGTGTTTGGCTCATATCCCACACGTGCCCCTTCTCTTACGCTGTCCCTATATCGGGGCATCTATGCAACTGGAGTCCTGGGAATTGCTCCAGACCTCTCAGAGCTCCTTGCATAAATATGCAAACCTGTCTAATAACCCTGGGTTTAAAACTATGAATGACAGGAAATCGTCTTTGCACTGCGATTTATCAGCTCAAATTATGGGTAAAACAAATAAGTAGAATTTTTAAAAAGTTGCCATGTAGAAAATATTTCCTGAGCCCTTAGATTTAATGCCATTTTCAATACTTCATAACAACACACTAGAGAAGATATAACAAATACTGAACACAGATCAGAAAAAAATAGCTACAGAGGAATTCAGTCTGGGGAGAAAAATAAGGAGTTAGGTTCTTTCTCATTTTTAAAAAATTCCTCTGGAATGATATAAAAGAACATCTGAAAAAAGATTAAAAGAATAATAGTTTATCTTCTTTTAATGTTAAGTGTTTCAATTTCAAAAGACTTCAATCCCAAACATAGAATAAATCAGTACAAACTGGACTGAGAAATGGAGACTAGTCAACATTTTTAGCAGTGAATGGAGATGTATAATGTCAACAATTTTTATCACAATTTCCCAGTTTAAATCACTCTACTGAATCTTGAATTACCTATGGTTTGTGATAAATCTGTCTATATTGCCTAAAATCTAACTTCTTTTTATAACACCCATCACATCAGCAGTTAGATTTGGGTGCTTTATGTGTTTTGTATATGGTTTTTATAAAAATGATGCTAGACTAAAGGTCACTTGAAAATACAAAATAATAAGTGCAAGATGTCCCTCATCTATTTAGATTCATGGACCTTATTACTGCCTCTGTTGGTATGACATTGTGAACTAAAAATGTAATCACTGTAGTGTTGACGGCCGAGTCTTCTTAGGGAAAGGACCAGGTGCCATAAGTGACGTTCACGAATCATAGTTTCTTGCATGAAAGTGAGTGTATGCAGAGTAGTTATTATCATTTTTAAAATCAGACAGTGGGTTTGGTTTAAAATTTTTATTTCTTCACATGTGAGTAAAATTTATTGAAAGTATCACCTCCTCCCTTCTCCTGGCTCCTTCTGCCCTGCCCCAGGTGCTTCATTAACTGGGGTCTTTAGTTTTTTCATTTAGTTTGTTTTAATTAGGTAAACACAGAATGGATCAGAGCAGTTTTTGGTTTTTTTTTTTATAAAAGCAGTTGTTTTTAAAAACAACTCGCCTGCCTATATTCTGTAGAAATGCACAAAAACATAATGTAATGTGTTGATAATGGTGATTGCAGAATTGGAACTTCACACAGTGAGCCGTTATTTTCCACACGGGACTCCAGACACCTTCAAATCTTGTTGGGACCTACAATTACATAAGTTTATTGAGTCCCATTGAATGTACGTCAGATACATAATTTATGGCTTCTCTTCATTACTTTCACTTTGGAAGTATGTTTTAATGAATGTGTCTTCTGATAACCTAATAAAACATGAATGTTGGAAGAGGCCAACCTGCCTTCTGAGATTTAAATAAAAATTGGTGTGATTAAAAGGGAAGGCCAGTACCCCTCTAAGATACCTATGCATTTTGGGAGACTTTCTTTTTATAGGTACTTCTAGCTTTGAGTTTTGAATTTATAGTAAGAAATATGTATCCAGCCTTCATTTCTGTTTCTAGCTTAGAGCTCCAAAACATGGTTCTGGGAACCTGTGATTTATAGCCGGCCAGTCAGAAGTGCAAGTGATTACCTGGGCTTTTTTCATTCAGCACAATGTCAGTAGTTCTTTTTATTGATGTATATTTTTCCACTGTACAAATATTTTACATTCTACTGCTTTGAGTTGTTTTCATTGTTGGGGCAGATAAAACTAGTTTGAGAATTTTGTATATGTATTTTGTTCATTTTTTTTGGTATCTGTACCTTTGTTATACCACAGATAGCTATAGATTTAGCTTTACTAAATACTGTCATACAGTTTTCTAAAGTTGTATTTCTCTAAATTACACGTGTTAACTATGTTGACAAAAATAGTGTTAGAATTTGTTGACCTAAGCAATTCTGAATATGTTTTGTATTCTTAAGATATAAGTTCTAATTAATCAATGATACTTTACATTTCTTACTAACTCAACTTTGACTAACTTTTTAACATCTAACATAGGAGACGGTCTCCATGTTTATTGCTTTGGATCCTATATTTAGAACTGGAATCTGACATAGTATTTTAAGGATGTATTTTATATTGTTTACTTTATTCATAGTCTTAGCAACAGTCTATATATAATCAGTATGATTCATGTGGTAAAAAATAGTTATTATAAACTTACGTAGGAAAATCTCTCATGATTTTCTTTAGAGCATAGGAAAATGAGGTAAAAGAATATACTGAATATACATGAATATGGAAATTTTCCAGAAGTTACACGTGTATTGCACACACATCCAGATATGTGGCTAATTCAAAAATAGGTCTTAAACAGCTAAGCCATTTATTGGTTTGTATATTGCGAACTGTTTATCTAAATCTGAAATCATGAAAAATAACATTTTTCAGGCATATTTTTTACTATGTTTTATATGAGGAGATGAAATATTTATTTCAAATATCCTTCTTTTCTGATTATAAAATAGTACATGGAACATTTACAAAAATACAGAAAATTATTAAAAAGAATATAAAATTACTTTAAACTAACCATCATGAGATGAATGTTATTGACTAAGAGATTTATTTTTTTTAACGTCATCTCTAATGATAAAAGTAGGTAGAGACTGGGCCGATCTGTTCTGAGGTGAGATGGGCAGGGCACTGAAGATATGGTACTGAAGTCTTCATAGAAAGGTTATATTTTGAGTATAATGAATAGGTTTCTTAATAATCTCATATGACCAATTAGGTTTCTCTTTAACTCTCATTATGAACTAATGAATTTAAGGATAGATGTTACACGATGCACAGCATTTTTATTCTTATCCTTATTAAAAACCTCAAATTGCCCCATCCTTAATGGGGGGTACCTTCAAATTGTTTCCTGAGTCCTTTTGATATGATCTTAATGGTCCTCATTAACTTCATTATTATACAATATGAAAAGATATTCTAAGCATAAATGTATTTATCTTACACATTTTTTTTGCAAACCTGTTATCAATCATTCTCCAAGAAGCTCAAGTTTCTTTTAAGGGAAAGTAATGTTTCAAGAGCCCAGTCTGGGTTTAGGGATGCTCATTGCTCTTGAGTTGACATTGTATTTAAGCCTTTTCAATGAGTGGGTGCAGTAAAAAAAAAATAGATGTATCTGTTTGTGTTTGTTTGTTTTAAAGATAAAATGCATCATAAGTTTATGCCAATATTTAATTCAAATTCAAGACTATAGAATTTTGCTTAACTACTTTCATATCACATCTCCATTTTGTGCCTTCCTCATTAATCCCAGTTTTCACTAACCCGAGGGATAGAATTAGAATATCCAAAACAGCTAATTCACTTTATTGCACATTCATACCCGCCAGTCTTAGAATAGCAGTGTTAATAACACTATAACCACTAAGATAAACAGTTAAATATTTGGAGGGAGAGTCATATGTTACCTCCATTCTTCCCTCATGTTTTATGGTTGCAGTCTACACTGTCACAACATATAATCACTACATACTGTACTTTCTCCTCATCAATCTTTACTTAGTTGTAATGCTAAAGAGAAATTACATTAAATGTTTACCACCAGTCCTTATGTTAATATGTCTCAGACATTTTGTTGTCTGAGCTTCTTTTTCTAGTAGGTTCCTTAGGAAGGGCTGGAAAGAGCAACATGCTCCCAGTTCTTGAATGTTTATTTACAATTTGTCTGTCACAATTTGAAACATTTTTATTCTTTTTTAATAAATTTTGTCCTTCTCATCATCTATTCTTCTTAGGGAATTACCTGGTGTATTTATTTACTTTTGTGTTTTTTCTAGTTTGATATAATTCTTTTATTTCCAATTCTTTCTTGAGTTTTATCACCATATTTCTGTTTTATTAATTTTGATTTATGTTGCCATTTTATGTTACTATTTGTTTCCTTTTATCATTTATGTCTAATGTCATTTTTAATATTCTTTTGAAATTGCAGGTTATAGTTTGACATGTTTTCTGGGTCTATATTTCTGACATGCTTTTATTATCTGTAGGGGTGTTATTCTGTCCTTTATTTTTTCATGTGATAACGTTGTATAGGATTTGACTCTGATAATTTTGTCTTCCTATTTTTTATGTAAAATTAGTTTTCTCAAATTTTGTTCAGAAAGGAGGCTTGGTTTAGATAATTTTTCTAACTTCACAGAACTCCCTCTTTTGTTGTTTTTATGCAGTATTAAAAATATGAAAAATCATGAAAAACAACGACCTACAACCAAGATTGCTCTACCCAGCAAAGCTATCGTTTAGAATTGAAGGGCAGATAGAGCTTCCCAGACAAGAAAAAACTAAAGGAGTTCATCATTATAGAAACATTATTATATGAAATGTTAAAAAGGACTTACTTAAGAAAGAGATTAAAACTATGAACAATAAAATGGCAACAAATACCTATCTATCAACAATGTAATCTAAAAAACCAACTAAGCAAACAAGAAGAACAGAGACAGAATCATGGATACGGGGATCACTTTGATGGTTGCCAGATGGGAGTGAGGTGCGGGGGAATGAGTGAAGAGGTGAGGAGATTAAGAAGTACAAATAGGTAGTTACAGAATAGCCATGGGGGTGTAAAGTACGGTATAGGCAATGGAGGAGCCAAAGAACGTATACGTATGACCCATGGGCATAAACAATGGTGGGAGATTGCCTGAGGAAGTGGGGGTTGCTGGCTGTAGGGGGAAAAGGGGAGAAAATTGGGACAACTGTAATAGCATAATCAATAAAATGTAATTTGAAAATGACAGTTTTCTTCCTGAGATTTTAATCCTCTGTTTCTCTCCTCAATTTTGTCTGGATCTTCCCCCTCAATACCTTCCTTATCTCTGACGTACTCAATTTTGACTCTGCTCCTGAGTATGAATGGAGTTTTTTCTTGTGAAAGAACCTCGGTCCGCATGTTTTGTTGGAGAGGGCAAAACTACCACCGGTTTCAGTGGCTGACGTGAAGTCGGTGTCCTCTATGTCCCTGTTGGCTACTTTTGAGGGTTCCTGTTCTCAGGAGCATCAGATACCCTCCAGCAACCCTTTGCATTTTTCCTACTCATGTGCTGACATAGTGCAGGTCTTGGGAGGTTGATTTTACCCCACTTACATTTTTAAATAAATATTGCTTATGAAGTTTGATTTTGCAATCTAGTTACTGTCTTCTAATGTGGAAATTTGAAAATTCTAAAATCTATGCTTCTGTTTTACTCCTATCTTGCCAGAATTCTCAAATTCCTTTGAAAACAGTCAGGCTCATTTACCATGGCCCTTCATCTTTGCAGCTAAGAGTCAACTGACAGAAAGAAAAATTGAAGTAAACACAATGTACTGTGTCTGTGTTTGCATGCACACACACGCATGTGTGGATTCACTTGGGGAAGAGACGTAGCAGCTGACGGCATTGCTATATACGTTCACGGGTGTGTCTTAAAGGTCCCGTGTCTTGACCAGAGCATTTTTTACATTTTGAACATGGGAAGTTTTTCTTTCGGTTTGTGGCATGAGCACTGTTTGCTGAACTAGCCTTTATTTTCAGATGTATTTTTGTCTCTCGACATGACACCAGGACTACATTGCCAATTACCCTGTGATGGGTTATTTTGTCAGCAACTATTTTTTGCTTTCCCTTAGGATCTACAGCTCTTCTGATCTGGAAAGAAATGGGCTTCTAGTGGTGCTTGGAGTATTTCTTTTTGCTGTTTACTTTAGTTCACTTTTCATCAGAGGCTTGGATAGGCCCAACAGTATTTCCAGACCATGTTTCTAGAACAATTTCATTTTGTCACTGACAAACCACTCTCTTGGTAAGCTATGGAACTTGAGGTCTGAAAAAAACCAAAAACCTAGGGAAATGGAGGAGTTGCTTTTAATTTAAGAAAAATTTCTCTTAATGTTAATGAAATCAAAGATTTGCTTATCTGCCTTTTTTTATTTATGCCACCATCTATTTGTGATTAGTTATCATGGCAACTGGAAACAGAATTATATGCAATGATATTTATCAAACTGCTCCATTTTGATGCAGCTTTCACTTTATGCTATTTTGGATTTAACAGTAAGATATTAAAGTTCAGAAATAGATCTACAGTAGAGCATACAAATTTGAAGAATGATTAAACATTTTCTATACACAAGGCATAGATGGTTTATCATGTGAAGGGTTAGAAATTAAATGCCTACAATAGCCAGAGACATTAAATGTGAACAGGGCCAAGAATAATATAATAGGGGCTGGTGGAGAATGAAGAATCTAGACACAGTTGAATGTGTTTATAAAGTACTGTGAAGCTAAAAAAAATGCCCGTGTGCTTAATATAATGTGTACCCCTGCAACTTTATGACACCTGATTCATTGTGAAATGCATTACTGTAAACATTATATTGATGTGATTAACCAATTTACTATTACATATTGAGAAGTTTATAGGTGAATAATTTTCAGAAACAAAAGCTTCCCATTTGTCTGCAAGAAAACTCAGAAATGTTTACAGAATAAACGAATAGCCAAGCTCTTTATAGAAAAAATATATACTTTATTTTCGACTAGAAAGGTGCAAACATGTAACTTTTGGTCACACTCTCAACAAATAAACTGTCCCCAAACAGTCATAGTCAAAGTAGAAACAAATGCTCCCAGTTGTTTCTATACAGAAACAACTGTATAGAGCCACTCATTTCAACAAAAGCCATTTGTTCAACAAAAGTGAGGTTATCCCATTTCCAACCTACGAATCAGACTTCCAAGGGCATCGCTGGCTCACCTTCAAACAAAATGATCTGTTTTGATGGACTGTCACTCTGACTGAGCAGAATGTCCATTTAAATATCCATGTCATGCTTTGAATGATCAGACAAGCTTTATGTCTTACCTATGGTGTTCGGAATTGAGGCTAACATTTGAAATATCAAAGCATTAAAACATAAACACAAAGGCACAAACAACTTTAAATTAACTTAGATAACTGTACAAATATATATATATATATACACACACACACAATATTTACAATACCAATAAAAAAATCTGGCTTGTTACAGGCAAATTAGCTTGCCACAAGCTGTCCAGTCTAATAGACAGAGTTCTGATTCCTGAACATTGTCATTCGAATCAGAATGTCAGGGCTGAGTCTGCTGTTCTGACTTAAAGAAGAACGCGACTCGGCCTCACGATGGCAGAACACATCCTAGCTGTCAGCTACAGGCGGGTCAGTGAGCACGCTAACGTTTCCCCTCTCAATGACCCTGCAAATAGCAGGCACGACACTACTGTAAGATTCTGAGCCCTTCCACTGCTCCTAAAGCCACACCTTGGTATACATTCCGGTGCTATGTGCTAATGTAGTCCCACTGTCAAGTCTTACTTTCTTCAAACCAGTGTCTGGGGTTGATAGACTATCTGAATGTCACATGGCACAATATTTTGAATTTGAAGGGAATTTTTCTTTTCCCCAGTTAGAAAAACTGATTTAAATACCTTGTGCTACTGAAATCATGTTTACAGAAAAATGAGATGTAGGTCAGTTCAAGTTACAGCCCAATGAGTTAATGTCTCTCACTGTCTCTGGCTTTGTGCATGTCTCCATGCATCTTCCTGTAGTAGGGTGACTCAAAGATGTCATTGTCTCCAGGACAGTTGTAATGGCAGGCGCAGGTCTTGATGAACATCATGCTCCTCTTCATGACCTCACCGTCAGAACACTTGAACTCCACGGGAAGGGTGGTGGTTCTGTGAGGGGTGCAGCATCGGCCATCTGTGCATACTCCGCAGAACTTAGGCCTGTATGCCTTCACGCTTGTGCAGCCAGAAAGCTCAAATTTGACCGGCTTGGAGATTTTGGGGGTACGGATGCACTTTTTTCCCTTCTGAGGAAGACAAGGGAGGAGAGAAAAATCAATGACTCTACAAGGGAAGTAGCTTTCTTCAGCCTCTGTGTGTTCTAGGCTTATACTGTCTGACTTCTGTTTATATTTTGAGGAGAGGAAGTTTGAGTCTCCTTTGCCAGTTTTCCAAAAATAGGCATAGCCTCTTTTGGGATGTCTTGAATTAACTAACACTGTGGTGGATTTCGTAGTGGAAAACTGGTGGCTCTTATTACATAACATCTCGTTCCAGCAAAACAGCACAATGGTTAGATATTTTTGGAGATAATAGGCCTACAATGACAAGGGTGGCTGGAGACCTAACTCTGGTCCTATCTACCATCATTCCGAGAAAATCAGTTAAAAAGAGCAGAACATGTACCTTAATGTTCTCTTCCAGGTCAGCTTCGCAAGGCCTGACCATGCAGAGCCGGCTCTGCTTCTCCAGCCTGCAGAAGGCGTTGTCGTTGGTAACCCGGGTGGAGATGCCCATCCCACAGGTCTTGGAACAGGCGCTCCACTCTGTGGTCTGGACCAGGCAGTTGGCTCGAATCATAGTTGGGTCTGGGCCCAACGTGTCTTCCAGTCGGTAAGCTGGGAGAGCAGAGCACACAAACACAAGGTAAGATGCCAGGATAAGACATTTCCCCCTTCCCTTGGCAAGGTTAGCACTCAGTCCCTGGGGGAGAATTGCAACACTGACTTAGAGGGAGATTCAACTAACCGGCAAGGGCAGGGCCAACCATGGTTTGGTCCTTGGGCTCATCGCACACCCACTCCTCACAGCATTTCCCGGGCAGCTTGACCCTCCGCGGGAAGGGGCAGTCAGGGCTGGGCAGGCGAACATCCATGCTGCACAGGGGCACGCAGCCCACAGCTCCATCCAGGCAAGTGCACTGGTATTTGCAGCTGCTCTGGAAAGACTCTCCGCTCCGGTACACCGTCCCTCCGAAGATGCAGGGGGCACCATCTTTGGCTGAAGGAGTGAATGGGGAAAATAGGGGGTGCGGAGGTCAGGCATCGGTCTCTGGTACTCTTAACATTAGGCGCACTGGGAATGAGAGTTAGGTTCAGGGCTCCAGGGGGCGGGCTCGAAACAGCCAGAGGAAGGAACTCAACTGGTGAGGCTTATTGGCTTATTTTCTTGTGGGAAAGTGGACGTGAGGGAGAAGGTGGTCGGTCACTAAGTGTCCCCGGCACCTCGGCTGGCCGTGGCGGTAGCGAGGGGCAAGGGGCCCTGGCGGGGCTGCAGGTCTTACCCGTGCACACGCCAATCTTGCGGTTGGCGGGGGAGCCAAAGTCGCAGAAGAGATCTCTGTGCGGGTCGCAGGGGTCGCGCTCGGTGCACAGCTCGCCCAGCTGCTTGGCGCACACCCGGCAGCAGCCGCAGCCGTCCAGCACCAGGCTGACGCCCACGGGGCAGCGCGGCGCCGGGGCCGCGCACTGGCACTGGCCGCTGCAGTCCAGGCCCGAGGCGGGCTGCAGGGAGGAGAGAGCGGTCAGCCTGGCGCACGCCCCTCCCGCCGCCGGCCCTCCCCTTCCCCGCTGAGTCCCTCCCCACCGGCGCCGGCCGCCGCGGGGGTCTCCCAGCGCTTACCCGGCTGCAGAGGGCGAGCAGGATCCCGAAGACGAAAGAGACGCGACCCAGTTCGGCGTACATGGTCGGATCACTGCGGACCCAGGGTCGGAGTATGCAGCAGGGTGGGCGCGGCGCGGTCAGCGGGAGGCTGGATCGTGGGCTCGGGTTGGAGGTGGCTGCCTAGACGCGCCGGGCTGTCGTTTCTGGAGCTGTCGGCCGGGGCGGCTGCCGTCGGACTGGAGGCGGTCGGTCGCCTGTGGTTGGAGTTGCACTGGCTGCCTCCTCTCGGCGGGGAAGAGTTGTTGTGTGAGGTTGGGGCGGGCGGCCGAGGCTTTTATACGCTTAGGGCGGCCCCGGCTCGCCAATGATCTGAATGGAGTCCCACACAAACAGGGACATTCCTCGCATTCCTCCCCACCTTCCTGCCTCATCAACTCACACCGGATTGATCCTGACCCCTTGACACTCAGCATTCCTCCCGTCTGAAAAAGCTGGCACACTCTAGCTCACTTAAAAAAAAAAAAAAAAAGAGAAAGAAAGAAAGAAAAAGAAAAAAAAGGCTCAGTATTTCCAGCACCAAATGGGATTTTTCCCCCTCTGTTCTTCACACCACTCCTGATTTATATCATTTAAAAACACATCGGCAATTACTACTTTTTATACCACTCACTTCTGTTTCTGATAGCTGTGCCTGTTCTACCCACTGATAAATCCTTCTTAGGATGTAGGTAGCTAAAGAAGCCAACAACAGGGATTCCTAGAACAGTTCTAACGGTTTCCTATTTATTACTTTTCTATGATTTTAATTTTAGAGGCTGTCTGCCTTTGAAACTCTTCAGAGAGCAGAAGAGGAGTTAGTTGCTTCTAAGCCGAAATCCACAGGCAGCTTGCCTACCTGCAGAACCCTGAATTCCATAGTGGAGATACAGGAGTCTCATCTGTAGTGCCTTGGGATAACGGTTTGTGTGCCCATTGCCGGAACAGAAAGAGAACAAAGCCTCCGCCTGAGTGTGTATGCACTTTTCTGGGGGAGATTTCCAGCACCCTTGCTTTGTTTCCTCTTAACGCATGTGGCAGTTTTATTGTTGAGGTGTGGGGAGGGAAAGGATGAGTGGGCATCAGTCTTTCCAGAAAAGTGGTCTTATTGTTATGGCAGAGCAGATGGTTATGTGTTGGGTAGGTAGAGGCTCTGAATATTGGGGTGAGAACGCAGGAGTGGGAAGCGAGGGGAATCAGACAAGGGGGAGCCAGCAAGAAGACTGGGGTTCTTGGGGTTCTTGAAAACACCACTATGGGTCTTTGAGAAATGAGTGATTTTCCTTACACTCAAACCTGTTAACTTCAAGCATGGATTGTACTTGGTTTGTCTTGCAGTAGAAATCTGTTTATTTAACAAGAGCAGTGTTATCCATTATATCCGGTTATGAATGGAGTGTCAGTGAGTAGTATATTTTAGTGACGCTCCACATGTCTGTGAATAGTGACTGAGACTTCTTATTACTCAAGCGGTCTACAGCCTAATGGGATGAGATGGGGGCAAGGAGAGAACAGGTGTTATTCCCTCTGCTTGTGCACAGGTGTCTCATATGGCCAATAACGTCGAAGCCTGTCTCCATTTCTTACTGTTGTTCGTTAGCTTCACTAAGGACTTAGTTAATGAACTGTGCTTTCATTTAGAACTATAGTTCAGTTGTGTTTTTTTAATAGCTCCAATTACCATTTCATGTAAAGAGAGTGATTCCAGGACCATGCCGGTTTTTTCTATTGTGATGCCACACGAGTTGATAGTGGTGTTACCAGTGAGTGGTTGATGCTTCCTTTTCCTGGTTGAAGACAACCATGTCCATTTCTGATGTAAAGACAAGCTCTCAGAAACAACATTGTATATGTACAAGTTGCAAACGGCCTGTTAAAGCAGGGCATATTTTTTTTTTAAGTTTCAATTCATTCTGTTGAAAAATAGCCAAGAAAGAAAAGAGCCATTCCAGCTTCAGCCTGGGCCCCATCAACTGTACATGATTACCTTGTTGAGCAATCCGCACGTTGTACAGTGTAGTTGTGTGTCAGCAGTGTGAATGCTCAGCAGAGGGGCCTCTGAAGCTCAGGAAGAATTTTCATCAATGTTATTGAATGTTCTTTCCAAACATTCCTCAAAGAGAAGAGGCCTACAAGTTCCTATTTAAAGAAGGAACATTCCAAGTTATGTGAATAGCCACATGTGTATTAAAGGCAACTTGGCCCCCAACGGTTTCTTCCCTTGTGGATGATTTTAAAAGTCCAAAATATGTGGGAAGCCACAGTGAAATCTTTCAAGACCTAAACCCCCAATTACATCCACCACTAATAGTTGGAAAGGTGTGGTAAATGGGGAAGGGGAGGAATGTGAAGTCCTACCCTCACCTAAGGTGGGATGTGGGCTCAGTGGTGAGCCGTCTCAGCTTGCAGGGTGAGGTAGACGGGAGGAAGGTTGGCGATTTTTGAGTCCTCGGGAGAGTCTGAGAGCCACCATCAACACTTTCGTGTGAAACAGAGTGAAGACTTCCATTCATGGAGAGGATAAATTGATGGACTGGGTTACAGCTGGGTGAGCAGGGTTGTATTCTTGGACCTGCCATTCACAAATCTCAGGGAAGTCACAGTAGGAGCCATCGTCCCCAAGTTTCCATTTAAATGATGATAATAATGAGTATTTTTGATTTCCTAGCATTTAATGATGGTTAATTAGATTAAAATCATCAGGGAATTGGTACTTTATTTTTTTTAGACTTTCTCGATTTGTTCATTCTCCACAAACATAATAAAAAATATTACTATTCTGCCTTGGTGGTAAAAATACCATGACATTGTATATGATTATACTGTAAAATTCACATGGTCCCTTGAAGTGTTAAAAGTCCATAGCAGCTCCAAATGGATGGTTTGAATATTGGCTAAGAGACAATAAGCATATTGAAGTATACAGAATATGAAATGTCAGAAGAGAAAAATAACCTGTGCCTTATAACGTATATGATCAAAACTCTTTTGAAGGGTTTAAAGTAAAAGTTTATTATTGAGACACAGAGAGAGAGAGAAAGAGAGAGAGAGAGAGAGAGAGAAATAACACCCAAGACATTCACAGACTCCAAAGTATGTTTATACTGTGATATGGACCATCCAGTGCCAGGAAATTCAAAGGGAAGGGAAGGGCTGACACTCTGTCCCTAACTCATGCCATGGAGATCTGAATTCTTGCACTATTATAAATGACTCAGCAAATGTTTGTGTGTGCCTGGGCGGTAAAGTGGAAATAGTGGCTTCTTATAACTATGTCCAACTCTGACTTATCCCAGCCCTTTTGACTGACAGCAGGTCTAGCAATGGGAGAAAAAGGTCTTTGAATTTGTGTGCAAAATGGTTAAGATGCACTAATTTTGTCTTGTAAGCAAGTGTTTATCTACCAAAAGCTTTTTAGAGAGCATTTTTCCTCCCAGTGAAATGAGGAATTCACTAAGCTGGCCACTGAACCCTGTTTACGGAGCTATATACGGTGTCTGTGTGTCTCTGTGGGCCTCATTTGTGCGGGTCGTTTGGTTAAGTCTTGTAAGATGTTCAGCTGTGGATGTACTACATTCCTTCTCGTATGTTTCTTGTTGTTTTTCCCCCCTAAAAAAAGGTTACTTGATCAGGTATCAGACAGAGAGAAAACCTGGCAGGACTACAGGAAAGTGGCCAGACTTGGAGTGTTTGTGTACTTAAAGAAGGAATTTTGCACATTTTCAACTTTGAATCCTGGACATTTTCTTATAAGAGCAAGTAGGAGTCTGTGCCAGCCCTCAAAGCGGAAATCAACGCTCCCAGGGAAACATACCGGAGGAATGTGACTCAGAGCCAAGACATACGCAATACATACACTGAACTGTCAGATTTATAGGAAGCCTGGCCATATAAGGGCATCTGGACAGTGAGCGATTTGTTGTGACTGAGGCTTGGGAGTGGGCTTCTGATGATTCTGGCATGCCTCAAATTCAGTCATGTAAATGAATGTGCCAGAGGGCTTTTTGCAAATTCCAATAAATATTATCCTAAAGACTTCAGGGTCCCTGGCTTGGTTTACATTGCCTTATGTTTGCTTAAGAGGAAGGTCAAGGAGAGGGTGCACTTGCTGGGAGTTCAGAGGTGGGAGCTAAGGACGGATGTTTGCGATCTAAATTACATTCAGTTCCTCCTTAATAATTAGTTCTCTGGCTTTCACGGGGTATTTTCTGATGCAAAGGTATTTGTCAGAAGGCAGGAGAGGTTTTCATGTGGTCTGTGTTTTATTTACTTACTTGTAGTTGAAGTAGAGGGTTAGAGGAGTGAGAAAGGAAAGGATTTTAAAAAGAAATGATATGTCCTTCAGTTCACTACTTGTCTCACTTATTTGCTAATTTTATTTTTCAGTTACAGTTTGCATTCAATATTATTTTGTATCAATTTCAGGTGTACAGCATAGTGGTTAGCCAACCATATACTTTACACATTGTTTTTCCCCCAATACTTCTAGCATCCGCTTGGCACCATATGCAGTTATTACAATATTATTGACTGTACTTCCTATGCTGTGCTTCACATGCCCATGACAATTCTGTAACCACCAATCCGTACTTCTCAATCCCGTGACCGTTTTCACCCATTCTTCCATGCCCTCTCTCCTCTGGCAACCATCAGTCTGTTCTCTGTATCTACGAGTCTCTTCTGTTTTGTTTATTCATTGATTTTGTTCTTTAGCATCCACATAAAGGTGAAGCATTTGGTATTTGCCTTTCTTGCTGACTCATTTTACTTAGCAGAATACCTTCTAGGTCAGTCAATGCTGTCGCTGATGATAACGTTTCATTCTTTTTTATGGCTGAGTGTGTCTACATATTTATCTTTTTTAGTCACTTGTCCATTGATGGGCACTTGGGTTGCTTCCACATCTGGGCAATTGTTGACAACACTGCAATAAACATAGGGGTACGTATGGTCTTTTGAATTAGTGTTTTGGGTTCCTTCAGGTATGTATCCAGAAGTGAAATCAGTAGGCCATAAAGCAGTTCCATTTTTAATTTTTTGAGGAAACTCCATACTGTTTTCCACAGTGGCTGCACCAGTCTGCATTCCCACCAACAGTGCAAGGATACCCTTTTCTCCACAACTTTGCCAACACTTGTTTATTGATTGATTGATGATAACCATTCTAACAGGTATGAGGTGATATCTCATTGTGGTTTTAATTTGCATTTCTCTGTTGATTAGTGACATTGAGCATCTTTTCATACATTTATTCAGGTCCTCTGCCCATTTTTAAATTGAATTGTTTGTGGGAATTTTTTGGTATTCAGTTGTATGAGTTCTTTATAAATTTTGGATATTAACTCCTCATTGGATGTATAATGGGCAAATATCTTTTCCCATTTTGTGGGCTTGTCTTTTTGTTTTGTTGATAATTTCCTTTGCTGTGCAAAACATTTTAGTGTGATGTAATCCCCTTTGTTTATTTTTCTTTTTCCCCCCTGCCTGAGGAGATGTATCAGAAAAAAATAAGAGAAATGTCAGAGGTTTCACTGCCTATATTTTCTCCTAAGAGTGTTACATTTAAGTCTTTAGTCCATTTAGAGTTTATTCTTGTACATGGTATAAGACGGTGGTATAGTTTCACTTATTTTCTTAGTTTAGAATTCTGTGTGGCCTCTGGTCTGCTTTCATTGACCTGAGCTGGTGCTGTAGAACATGGGTGCTACTAGCGATGGAGAGAAATCTCTAATACTTTTCCTGACAGATTAGCAGCTCAAATTTTTTACAGTTTAGCAACAGACCATAGTTTTACCAGCCTAAGTAAGAAGAATCTTCTTCGTCACACTTAAGTGACAGTGGGTAGGAATGCAAAAGAGTGCAGATAATCATTCTCTTAAATGTGTAATTTGCTGAAATCAAATCAACAGGCTTAAGAGGAAGAGAGAATTGAATCAGATAACTTATTCCAAAGAACGAGAGAAAGTTAAAGGATACATATTTTGAAAGGACTAGTGTAAAATGTACATGAGTGTGTCCCTAGAAATTCTGCTGGACGGTGGGGAAGTGGGGAGAGGCTAAGCCAGGTCCCATCATTTCATCCTTTGAAATGGGCTCCTACCTCCTGCCAAGAAGCCTGAGTCCCTTCTCACAACTTCATCTCCCTGGAACAGTTTTTAAAAACCATTAGGTAGGGCCCAGAGCACTGGCTGGAAGCCTAGAGGTGTGAATTCCACGCCTGGCATTTACCTGTTACGTGAGCTCAGGGGAGGCACTAATCCTTGCTAAGCTCCGGATTATCCATCTTTTTAGCCCGAGGAGACCATATTTATGAAAGTACTTTCACATGATGTATTAGAATTTAAAATGTACCTGTTTCTTCTGTTCTTTAGTGGCTCTTCTTGACTTTAAGACTAAACCCAACTCAGCCTTGCCTGTAAAAGTCCATCACAGTTCACTTTAGAACTCCATTCATCTTGGTAGGGATTTCAGTGTTAAAACTGTGAGAGCTGAGATAAAAATCAAATCCTATTTGTTCACTTTTTAAATTAGATGTTTAGAGTTGGAAGAAATATTTAACAAAGGAGACTATTTTTGTCTCATGCCTCTGATATCCCTTATATGTCATCTGTATAAAAGAAATATAACAGGATATTTCTCTTTTAATCATAGTTTTCAGGACACATAAAAAGACATCTATACCCAGCTTTGGTCCCATGATAGCATCTGCTCTCTTCATTTCCATTTTATAGTTTTCAGTCCAGTTTTTTTGGGGGGTAGGGTTTTCCAAGTAGTCCTTTTTTCTTCAATGAAAGCATGTGCCACTCACTAATCCTCAATAAGAAATGGTGTGTCAATATTAAAGAAAAAACTAAAAAAGTGTTATTATCTGTATCGATGATGTTTTCTTTAGATTTTTTCTCAGAAACCAAGATGATGTTCTTTTGTTTCACTTAATGCCACAGGCCTTTTGCACTCTATCTTTGTTTTGACACTTTTCTTACATTTTGCTTTATAATGTGAACTGTGGTACCATAATAATGGCAAGCACATTTTCAAATTAAGTGGAAACTGGTTGCCAGCACATTCTAGAATGCTGAAAGCCAAGTTGTTCGAATTGTCCAAAGAGTTTCTGAAATATTTCCCTACCTGTGAACTTTTAACTAAATGTGCCTTTGGGAATCATACATTAGAATCAGACCACATGGATAGGGCTTTTTGAGAAGATGTCTTACCTTCTGGGAGCTCACACCATTTATGAAGAAGAAAAGCACACTCTATTTAAATAAACTCTTGACACCATCAGATTTAAAGTAGAAGTGAACTAATACACTGTTTACTTTGACATTGGAATGCACAAAGCCAATTTTGTGTGATCAATTTAACAAGAAAGTCTCTAAAGCCCTGCCTGGGTACCTGAAATGAAGATCCTACATGGCTGTTATCACTTCTGTTTATGTAGAAACTTTAATTTCAAAGCTCTTTCAAAAACACAATCCACTTTAGCTTCATAACAACCTGTGGGTAACTCCCTGTTTGCAGATGAGAAAACTGAGCCCCGAGAGGGGGATGTAATAACGCAAGCTTGATTAGAAGTGGAGCAGGAGCATGTGTGTTTGAATTCGGCATGTCTAAAGGGCTTGCCTCTCTTCCAGACTCCACTGATTCTTGTCTTCGTGCATAGTGATCTCTGTTCTTATGATAGTTATCTGAGATCTTCTTAAGCTTCTTAACAAAGACACGCTGGAAGGTATGTAAAACACTGTGGGCTGATTGGCAGTCAGTATTACACTGCAGTCTGAGATATATAAGCATGAAGTAGAAAGATAATATTTATTGATCTGTATTAGGAGAGAACCTTGAACTTAGAAAAATATACTCATATTTTAACAGTTAAGATTTTCTATGATTTTGTTCTGTCAACAGATGTGTTGCTTCTTTTCCACTAATGAACTGGTGTAGCTAAAAAAGGAAAAATGAACCAAGATGATGGCTGTGCTTTGGGAAGTTTAATATCAGGGTGTGTACTAACTACCATGACATCAGCTTCAGCCCACACTGAGAACGGTCAGTCTCCAGCCCAGGGTGATCTCCTTTAGGCTGAGACTCAGACCAACCACAGGCATCATAAAAGTCTTCCGGACTACTTGCATCGTTCACTGATAAGCTACTCTTAGGAATAAAAATGACAGAGTTGCAGACAGTCCATCTGCATGGAAGCAATATCTAATGTAAACAGATCTTTTTTCACAAGTGTCCCTTAATAACCATGTCCCCACAAGTTGATGTAGGGCTTATTTTCTGAACTTCCATCTTCAGTGAAAATGCACTTTCCTCAAACTGAATATAGTTTGTATTTCAAGCTTACAATTTTCCCTTCCTTCCTTTTGCTTTGGAATGACTGCCTGGAATCACAGCTAGTTTCATTTTGTTAGTGGAAGGAGGTCTATGTCGTAACTACTGTGACAGAGAATAAGAGTGTTGTCCAGGAGTGGCAGATTTATAATGAGGGGCTTTTCTTATGGATACATGCATGTATGAAAGTTAACAATTTTAGGGTAAAATTTCATATAACCATAGTCTTGCTAATCTCTCAAAATATTTACCATATAGATGGTGAAAGATGATTTTGTGCAAATGAATCTTTTGTGATGTTTTCATCCTTCTGGCTGCTCTCCCTGTTGATTCTTCTTACTCATGTATTTTGCCCTGCTATATCCATATATGGTTGTTTCATGAGACGCTGACTGCTTGCTTTCAGCTCTCCAGGTAAAAAAGCAAACTTCCAGTCCAGCTGCAAATAGGCTTTGAATCAATTTTTCTTTGCAGTACGGCTGGGCACTGCCATAGCCAAATGGGTTCTCTGTTGGCTTTGCCAACATATCAGGTACACCCCTCTCTCACCAGTCAAGCAGATTTTTCCTTGCCAGCTTCTGCAGGAGCTGACCGAGGGGGCCCCATAGCATGGTGGTACCACTTCTGCCTCTCTGAGGCTCTCTTCTTATGCACTGGAGCCTGGTCTTTAATTTTGAGAGGGCTCAGGGACTCCAAACTCCTATAATTTTTTTCACACACCACATCCAAATTTCCAAGAAAGAATAATGACCTTATACTGAGGATAAATTGCAATCCAGAAAGCCATTTGGTCAGTAGTAAGTGCCAAGGATAAAAGAAAGTCTTCAGCTCTGTGTGAGTGAGGGTAGGTTGCCAAATGTGTTGACAGGAACATCTCCTGGTATCTTTCAGAGAAGCGCTGCTGACAGTCTCTTTGCTTAGGGTGCCTTATTGTCCCAGCAGCGGTGGTGGTAGAGAAACACCACCCTTTCGCTGTTTCTGACAGCTCAACATTCCATCAAGCTAGGCCTAGAAGAGCAAAGGGGAAAAAAAGATACCAGTAGATCATTACAAAAACTTTTTGGTGTTTACGTTTATTTTTAAGGTCTCAAAATTTGATTCATATTTTTTTAATATTTAATTAAACAAGATTTTCAGCAATTCTAGTTCAGTGCCCTAGTGTGAAATTTTATTACTTTAAAATAGATTAATTCTGCAGTTTAAAGTATTTCATAAAATGAGCCACCACTTTGGATTTTGCTGGGCCAACTTTCTGTTACTTTGATTTTTAAATGTCCTATTAATAGACATAATATAAAATTGATTTGAATATATCATTTGTTGGACTTTGTATTGCTCTTTCTGTTTCAGGAGAGGTCTTTTCTTCTCCCTTATCTTATTATTTAGCCATCTTATTAAATGCCTAACATTGAGCGAACTACTACACTTGATCTTTCTAAGCCTCAGTTGGCTCCTCTTAATTAATAGCACCCACCACAGAAGATTGTTGTGACAATTTGTGAGGATTAAATACCCCAAATCGACCACAGTGCCTGTCACAGAGTAAGTACACAATGTATGTTCATTAAAGTAAAAAAAAAAAACCCTTTCCTTTTAGTTCATCTTTAAATATTTTAGATACTAAATTTCTGCATTAGCACATTGCCAAACATTAGCCCTTAGCCCGGTAGGTGTCTGGGTCATGCATTATGCAGATTTCATGGAAAGAAAAGAATTTTGTGACAATTTCTGCTGACAGCCTTTTCCTAGAATGACACACGCTATTTTACGTCACTTGTGAGTGAGTTCAGAATTGTGATTCTGTTCTTAAGGATCCCCCCCTTTTTTTGCTATCAAATTGCCACAGGGGGGAGTATACATTTTTGAACAATGGAAATAATATGGTTAAGGAATTTAATACCAATTATATTAAGAATCCCTTATCTAAAATGTCTATATAGATTATATGAATGCCCATGAGCAAGTAGAAATTTTGATGATAAAATAATAAATTCGACTGCTTTTCACTCTTAGATTTAATCATTTTGTGATAGTTGCAAGAATAGTGCCTGGAAAATGTCTCTGTGTGAAACTGAGAAGTGTGTGTATGTGTGTGTGTGTGTGTGTGTGTGTGTGTATACATGGACAATATTGATGCTGCAGGAGAGGGAAGAAAACTTCAGTTTCTAATTTTGCCATTAAAACCATAAAGGAGAGAGAGAAAGTGAGTAAGTGCTGATACATGTAAAGAGAGGACGAGAAGGACTTGGGCACAGAAATGTGCCACCGCCTCAGGACGTGTGCGTTCGGGGACATTTAGCCTGATGGAATTCAATGCTGGATAAGACAACTCCAAAATACAGAGAGGAGCGCAGTGAAAAGTGAAGTATCGTTTTGAATAATACAATTGTATTTAGGAGGTATAACAATCATGACCTAATTTTATAGTACTAATAGCCCAAAATGTGATTATTTCCTCTGCCTTATTGGAGAGAGTGAGGTACAACAGGAGTCCCAGGTAAGCCCGATAGAGACAAATAAAAAATCCCCGCCATTTTC
Source organism: Artibeus jamaicensis (assembly GCF_021234435.1). NCBI lineage: Eukaryota > Metazoa > Chordata > Mammalia > Chiroptera > Phyllostomidae > Artibeus > Artibeus jamaicensis. The sequence goes on along the minus strand of NW_026521812.1, from coordinate 5,235,243 downwards.
TGGTCTTCTGACCTACACCGTTTGCCCCTTCCAATTTATTCCCTTCTCTGCTGCCTGGAGGGTCTATCAGTGCAGAGTGCTTACTCACCCGCTTAAAGCCTCAATAGGGTTTCCACTGCCTCCAAGGTAAGGCCCCTGTCTGTTCTGTCTTGTCCAGTCTTATCTCCCACTTCTCGCCATTCCTGCGCTACTCCTTGTTTTCATCTCCTATTTTGCTCCAATCAGTTTCAATAACTTCTAATTTTATCATGCTATTTCTTATCTTTAGCACTTGCTTATTTTGCTCGTTCAGCACTTGGAAGAGCTGTAAGGTGTGTTTACACTAAATAGACTTTGGCTGTAGTAGGAACTTGTTTCATACTTGGTCCAGTACATGTACACTCACACACACACACCCCCACAATGAAATGAATATTTTAGAGAAATAATGTTTTTTGTTATTGTGTGTGATGATTACATTTCATTTAAAAAAAACATTGATCTTGACCTCCAAGTTTATTTTACTGTCTGACTAACGTACACACACATACATGTATGGCTTTGGAACCCTAGTGGATCAGGACCAGCTACTTGAAGAAGCAGTGGAGGGAGGAGGGAGGTTGTGTGAAGATGTGAGGTTTAGGGGTGTTGTGGACATTGTGGGGCCAACAAGGGAGCATCTGTAGCCACAAGGGAGTGGCCGGGAGACCAACATGTAGAGTCCAAGTGAAATACAGAGCTGAAACAGAGAAAACCTGAGTTTTGGGTGCTAAACCAAGCTTATCAGTTGAATTACTATGTTCTCCCCTTTTAATGGTTTCTGGATATTGTTCTATGAAATATTCTAGGTGATACGGACTTTGCCACTGCAAGAGCTTTTTTTTTTTTGATTCAATTTTTTATTTAGATAGAAGGTAGAATGACATCTGGATCCCATTCTCTAGGCTGTAGAGCCACTCTTTTTTTTTATTTCTTTTAATTTTATTTAGTTATTTTTCAAGTACAGTTTTTTGTCTATTTTTCCCATCCCAGCCTCCCCCGTCCCTTGCTCCCCACCTCCCTCCCATTTCCACCCCCCTTAGTTCTCGTCCCTGTGTCCTTCCTATTTGTTCCTCCTTTTTTTTAACATAAAGGAATACATAGAAAACGATAACTTAAAAAAATCCTTGACTGAGGATATGGTCTTATTAATTTTAGAGAGAAAGGAAGGGGGTGGAGGAGAGAAAAAAGAAAGGAGAGAGAGAGAGAGAGAGAGAGAGAGAGAGAAACATTAAGCATCTTTTGATTACATCCCATACACATGCCAACCAGGGATAGAACCTGCAAGCTTTTTGGTGAACAGGACACCACTCCAACCAAATAAGCCACCTGGCCAGGGAGAAAATGGTAACATATTTATGGCATCTAAGGACAAAGACGTTCTAAGGGTTCTGAAATTTTGGAATGGTAATAGTATAGAAATCTGTTTGATGTAAAGATATCAAAGATCATAAAGGAACTTAGCAGAAAATTGCTTTTTTAAAAAAAGTTTCTAAGTAACTTAAGGTATTTTTTGGAAGTTGAGTATTTGTGAATAATCTCTCACTGCATCAGGCACAAGCAAATCTACCACTGAAGAATTTTTTATATAAAGTTTGGGAACTAGCTTGAACTTTAAAATACTCTGTAAATATTCTATATTTAGCTAAAATTGCATAATTACTAAAATCTTAGAAACTATGATGATTTATATCATAGTATATTTATATCAATTCATAAGTAACCATTTTGTATTTGATTATATAAACATAATTTCTGAAGCTCATGTATTCATACTAGGTAGGTTGGAACTTCTCATAATACTGGGGAATATAGTGTGTATATAATTTAAGACAGTAATTTATTAAAATAAATTAATCTCTAGAAAATTGGATAGTAACATTAGTATATATTTAGGAAGAGTTGCTCATTGACTAACTGCCTGATGTAATTAAAAAGCAATGTAATTGTCAAAGTTACTTAAACTTAAACAGAAGACCTTAGTGTGAAACTCTTCCAGACTAATAAATCTATTCAGATGCTCCAAATTAAAAGTCATCCAGTCATTTGTTGATGTTTCCCTCTCAATTAAATAAATATTTCACAAATATTTTGAGCATTTCCTGTATTTCTAACATCGTGTTAAAAACGGTGGGATAATAAAAACTACCTAGTCCGTACTTACAAGCTGGTTGTGGGAGAATCTGCAGAAGAATATCATATATGGACTAAAACGAGTCACCCTCATAGTTGAGAAACTCAGGACATCGAAAACACTGGAGGATGGGTGTGATGTAACATTTCATGACCCTGAAAGTAGAACTTGTGAGGAAATTTGAAGCACAGATTATGCTAGAGCCACACGCTATGAGGCTCAAGAGCTCTTAGCTATACATGGGTGGGCTGCAAGTCATTAAACAGTCATGGAGGGGGATAGCCCTAAGTGTTTCATGAGAAAAAGGAGGGAGAAATGACCAACATGGAAAAACCTGGTACTTTTTTTTATGGACATGTGCTGGTTTAAAGGAGGAAGAAGAGAGGAGCTGTCAGGGCATTCTAGGCCTTAGGACTGCTGTGAACACCCTTGACTTTGCAAATGCTAAGTCATTCCATTTGTGGCAAAAATGGAACAGAATAGACGGACTGTTTGATTCAAACCAACATGGGGATGAATTGGAAAGTTTGGAGAAGGAAATGCAGTGTGGGAACCAGAATCCTAATTTTTTCCTTTTACTGTGATGTTGAATATATCACTTATATTTTTAGTTCTCTTATTATTTCAGAGACATTTGCAGATTCATCAGGTGAAATTAAGAGAGCCTCAAAACTAAGAATTAGAATGCTGAAATCATCGTTATGCTTCTGTTCTCCCCATGCTTTAATAAACAGCCTCTGTTGCTTTTTCTCTGCCCATTGCAAACTGCCAGGCATATGGAAAAAAGAGGAAGCACAATAAATATTTGTTGAAGTAATGCATCTTTCTTGAGGACAGAGATTCTGTATTTTTTCTATTTATGCTTCTCCACAACTCCTACCAGGACATATGATACATGATGGACATTTGATAACTACGAAGTATAAAAGTGTTCATTTATATTATCGAGGAACAAACATGGCTAAAGTGAATATTACTTGGCTAACCTGTCTGACAGATTACTCTATTCATTCACTCAGTAATGGGCACATTCACTGAACACTGTGCTAATGTGAGGATTATTAGTCTAATGGTGATGTTAGCAAGAGTTTCATGTCTTTATGCCTTTATATAGGCTGTCCAGTTCTTCCTCTTTCTTCAACCCTCAGCCCACATGTCACTTTCCTTTTGACGTTCCAGACTGGGTTGGGTGTGTCTCCTTTGTCCAACTGTATGGTGGTTTGCCTGTGTCCCTTACCAGACAGAGCTTCACAAGAGCAGCATTGAGTCATTCACCTTTATGTCCCCAGTACCAAGCCCAATACTTTGTTTACAGATGTCGCTTGAGGGTTTGTTGAGTAAGTGTTTGTAGAACAAATATAATCTTTAATGATGGCGTTGTCAGATATCTGGCTTTGAACTGTCAGTTTGGCTTTTAAGTGTGGTGTTCAGAAAACTAACTGAAAAAAAAGAACCCTCCCAGAATTATGAGTTTGGAGGTAAATGATGACTGAACATGAAATAAAAATGGAAAAGACATAAAAGGCAATATAAATATAAGATGAAATGTATATTACCATTAGTACACCCTTTGTATTATGAGGGTCTATACATTTTTTATTGCTACACACCTTTTGCTGTGTGCATCTCGTGTTTCTGTTGAATCTTTACAGGCAGCCCTTTCAATATGCCCTGAATGTGGGAGCAGGGCAGCTGGGACCTTAGAGGTCATTCAGTTCCAATGCTGGTTTATTGAAGAAATTAAGCCTTTCGTCCTCAGAGAGGATAAAGACAGGCACATTTCAGTGATACAGTCTTGTCTGTGCTGCAGTAGCAAAGGGAGCCCGTTTTTCCACGACGCCATCTTACCAGTCCAGTAAACAGCTTGGGGCAAAGAGCCGGTGGATGGTGGGCAGTCTGCTTCTTCACACACACTGCTTCTCTGTGGCCACCATGTGCTCTGGAGGAAGAGGGGAGTGGCCACAGTGCATGTCTCTCACATACGTTACTGACGACAATACTGGCTACTATTTATTAAGGACCTATGCTAGACTGATTATGTAGGTTAATGCAGATCCTCACATGACCCTCCAAGCTTATGAAATTTACTCTATTTTTATTGATAAGGGTGGTTGGGGGGGTGGGGAAAATACGTGTCATGTCCATGTCAGAGCCAATAAGTAAGTGGCAAAACCAGGATTCCCACCAGGACTGTCTAACTCCCCAGATTCCATAGGTTTTTCCATATACTACATTACCTTTTATGAAGTAAAGCGGGTATGGTCACCTATTAATACATGTAGGATAATACGGTATATTAAGAACAAAGCATAATGCTTTGATCTGTAGAATTTAAATGCTTACCTATTTTAATAGGTAAGCGTGAATGTGACTACATGAATGTGTATGTGATTCTTACAAAGAAAGCAAATCACCCTTTTAGATTTATGGTCATTAAAGGAAGTTAGAATTACATGTAAATATGAAGGTGAACATCTAAATTCAGGAACTTTTTAATTTTACTTTTTTAGTAACCATTGCATGAGTATAACATACATTTTTTAATTGTATAATATGAAAAACTAACAATTTTCCTGGTAAAGTGTACTTGGAAGAAATTTTGAAAGTTGTCTAATATATACAGTATTTTTCTTGGAACCAACATGAATGCCTATTACCTCATTATTTTCAGATTGAACTTTTTTGGTAAATTTAAAAACCCTAATTAAGATAATTATTAATTAAGGCATAATGTTTATTCAAACTTTGTGTTAATAAAAAGTGTCTTTTTAAAAACCCAACATAAATAACACCTTAAGTCATTTTCACTGAGAGCCAAGTAGTGACTTCTACAAGTGTCTGAATGTTATGAAAGTGGGTAATTGTTACTGTCAGACAGTCAAGAGAACCAACAATTGACTTAAAAGATGAATGGATAAAACATTATAAAGTCACTGTTTTATGGATGTTTATATATATATACATACATATATGTAAATTATATTTACATATATGAACAGTAAATCAAGAGTAAACCAAACTGAAAATTCACTAAAATTGGTGGCTCTTTTTCTTTTAACTTTATACTCATTTGATTTGTGCAGTAATTCTTTTTAAAAAGATTTTATTCATTTATCTTTAGAGGGAAAGGGAAGGAGACTAGGAGAGAAGGAGGGAAATATGAATGTATGGTTGCCTCTCATGGGTCTCCTGCTGGGAACTGGCCTGCAATCCAGGCATGTGCCCTGACTGGGAATCGAACCTCGATCCTTTGGTTCACAGGCCCATGCCTGATCCACAGAGTTACACCAGCCAGGGTGTGATTTGTGCAGTAATTTTTGATGCATATGTTTAACCCAAAATTAAAAACAAATGCAAAGTGAGCGCAAATTTCTATCTTCGTTTCCCTTCTCCAGAGAAAAAAAAGTTGGACATGTTTAATGCACACATTTCACTGAGTTGACTTATTGAAGCTGAGCTGGCCTAAATGGTTATAAAAGCTCTGCACATATAGATGTTAGCAGGTATTGTTATAAGGGCAAATCTTGAATGGAAGGGAAATGTAATGTCCACTTTGAATGTACAACTAGCAAACTTAGGAATAGGAGTTTCTTTTTAGCTTGTCCTAAAAATAACACCATGTTCTTTGCTTTTGGGTAGCAGGATGAAGAAGTGACTGACAGAGCTTGACTTCCTACTTTGAAAAAGGTAAGGATGAATGAAAGGAGGAATACCTGCGAAAATTCCAACATATGATCACATATATTGATCAAATCTTACCATTTAGTGTTTCCATTTGTAAACTAGACTTTATTTTGCATAAATATAGCAAAAAATATGTGCTTTAATTTCAGAGGTTTTTTTTTTTTTACATAAGAACATATGCAAGGCATTTGTCCTATAAGATGAATACACTTAAAGCAATGTCTGCTGATTACCTTACCTTCTAAATGTGGCCTCTCTAGAGTTTATTTAATGTGGTTCATCTTCAGAAAGTTGCAGAGGAGTACAGGAAATGTTGACAATTTTATCTACAGGAAAAGTCCTGTGAAACAAAGGAAACCATTCTTAGAATATCTTTTAAGCTCAGTTTAGGGTAGTATAATAGAAATTAAAACATCACTGTAATTTGCAGGTATTCCTTTAATGACAATTATTATGACAGTTTTGGGCATTAAGAATACAATTGCCATGACTTCTTTATGGATTTTTTATGTAGGTAAAATTAGAATGTTTTCCCCTTCAGGTCTGAAATAAATGTTTAAGACTAGTCCAAAGCCATGTAGCCGGTTAGTGGCAGAACTGGTAAGTGCAAGTTTCCTGACTTTAACTCTGTCTCCGGTGCTTTTTTCCTCATTATGTTATTTTACTTTATTTAATTTGTTATGGGGAAATATATTTTGAGGAAAATAAATATAAATGGAAAAGAGTAAAAGGAATTCTAACTTACGATGGCTGTTTTTAGTAGTTTTCAGCATCCTGGTTTATTTCCTCCCTATGATGTTGATGTCCCTCGGTGGATGCTGATGTGTGGCCATGTGGCCCTGTGGCTCCAGACCTGAGCTCCTGGGTCAGACTGCGTGGGTGAAGCTGGTCCTGCCCTTCACTAGGAGTGATGGAGTGAGAGTTCATGTCTCAGCTGCCCCTTTGGAAAGTAGGGCTGTTGTGAGAATTCAATGAAGTATAGTTTACTTAAAGTATTTAGAATAGTGTTTATAGTACCCCCAGTGTTTATATATATATATATATGTACCCCCAAATGTTAGATATTATTATATTTATTTTAAGAATTACTATTAGCAAGGAAGATGAAAGATTTACTACCCCAATTTAAAATACTAAAAAAATTGGGGACTATGTGGAAGTTCCCTTTCTGGAGGAAGGCTTCTCAGTGCTCCTGTGATCTCTCTTAAAAACATTGTTAGCTCATGGTAAGGACCATTACATGAGAAAGAGAAGGACAGTGTTTTCAATTAGTAAAAATTTTATAAACCAGGTTAATCGGCAGCTTAGTTACTAAATTATTTTTCTTTGAAACTCAGGCTTTATTCTAAAAAATATTTGTTAGATATACTAAAGAGTCCATTTAGAGGTGGACTTCATTTTCAGAAAATAAGCATTGTGATGAATTTTGGGTAAATACACTTAAGAAATGGATTAAATATTCATTAATTATGTGAGTTTAAAGATTATCAAAGTCTTGGGAATTTGTTTTAGAAAGTCTGCCAAAAACTAAGCACCGTGGAAATGGTTTCATTTTTGGTTCTGATTATAAAAGTTGATAGCTACCCCCCCTTATCTAGTGAAACATTCATAGAATTAAGGACACATGGAGTTGGAAAACATCTTTGGGATTATATGGTCTTATGCTTCTCACACTTCTAACCACAGCCCCAATCGCACAAATGTAATCCTCTACAGAAGCCAGGAGGAGCTTCATTGGTCGTTGCAAGGGAGGGGACTAGAGCTGAGCCTAATTTCTCCCCTCCCCCCGCCCCTCGCCGCAGAACCCAGCCCTGCAGGGCAAGTGCACACACCTCTGCTTGTATGGGCGAAGACGCTGGCTTTGTAGGCAATGTGTGTCTTACTCAAAGACACCCTCACAGACAAACAGTGGCTGGGCCAGTTCTTGAATAAATATTCTTTCTTCTGTCGCTCTTTTGATTGCACTCCATAACTGTCGTAGGAAAGAATCTATTATTTAGAACCCTTAACAATCCGGATTCTTTTACCTTCTCCACTTTTATTATAGAGTCGTGTTTGATCAGAAAGTCCATTTATCTTGATATCGGTATGATAGGCATGCCCTTAGACCAGTGCAGTTCTATCCCAAAGTTGTTTAATTAATCTATTCATTATTTACCTATTGATCATCTACTGTGTGTTGGGCATCATGCTAAGTCCTGGGAATATCACATTGATAGATATTCCATCTTTTTCTCATAAGTATAAGATGAATATAAGATCGATATAAATTTATACAGTGTCTCTTTCAGATGCTTGCCTGGAAAGCAAAAATTTATATTATATATGTCGATTCTTTAAACATTAAATTTTAATCATTATATAATACTCTTTTCATGGTAAATGTAATATATGTACTAGAAAGGCAAGGTGACTGATTCATTTTTAAATTTTATTGTGATTTTTTTGAGGCAAAAAACTATTTCTTTGTAAATAATTTTTATTAAGCAAGCAATTTACTTATTGCTGTGAGTCACACATCTGGTGGGCTGGCAGTCCCCTGGCCTCTCTTGGACGGCTAGGTCATGGATGAGGTTGAACAACGCTGACCATGGAGGCATCCATCTCCTGCAGTCTAACTCAGCAGAACCTGAAGGCGTGGTGGAGTGGTGGTGGATGGTAGATGTCCTGATAGAAATATGTCTCCTTCTGTGATGACTGGTGGTGAAGGTCACTGTTTACTCTAGTCAGAATTGCTTTCAGCCCTAAGAATATTTCCTTTTAGTGTTTGTGTTTGATTGATTAGCCATCTAGACAAAATAAAAGACTTCTTTTGCCAGGGAAAATTAATTAGAGCACCAGAGACCCATGCAGCTGTGCTAGGCCTGATTTCAGGATCCTTTGCAGTCTTGAATCCTTGTTCATATTAGAGTTGGGGGTCTTGGGGAATCACCTAGCTTCCCTTGTACGAATACATACCTAATTGTCTGCCACCTTGGTGATAAATTGTGCCTGTCCTTGTCTGTGACAGTAAATCTGGCTGTTTCTATCTTGACGGGCTGTCTAATGTACAGTGAACACTGACTTACTTTATTCTACTATGTCAACCCGTGGTTACTTCTCTACCAAATTTAAGGAGGGCATCTGATGCCCATATCATGATCCATGTGTCTGTGTGTGCTTCCATCTGAAAACTCACTTTATTCTCTAAGTATTCTGTATAATAAAATTTGTACTGAAGGCTTCATTTTCCATAAGGGAGTCACTTGTATTGGACAAGTCCTTCTGCAGTAAATGACTATAAAGCTCAACAGAATATGTAAGACATTACATTGATGGCATTGGAAAGCAACTAATAGAGTTAGGACCTAAGAGGGGTTATGGTCCTTGAGAAGAGAGAAGCATATAAGCTGAACTTAAATTCTCCTTGACTTTTCCCATAAGGAGAGCATTTTCTAAATCATAGCACAGGCGAATGCAGTGTAAGAAGAGTGTCACTGTTATTGGACTAAAGAGAAAGAGAGAGAATTTGGGGCAAGGTAGCCAGGACAAGCGGGACAAATTTCTGGAGAGGAAGAAACCACAGAGAAGTAGTCCAAATACCTGCATAGAAATTCTGCTCAAGTACTAATCTGCACATAGGACAAAGACCCTAAGAAATCTAGCACAAAAGAACATCTGGATGGCCAGATAACTGATCTTGGGTATTTGTAGCCACATAGTGCTAGGGAGAAAGAGAATTCAAATACTGCCAAGGTAGAGGGGCATTGGTAAACATGCTCAAGGGTTCAGTTAGACCATGTCTGTCTTTACCCTAGGAAAACTAAAACAGACCAGCCCTTACAGAGCTTTGAATCAGGCCCAGATAGGATCAGGTCATCTACCAGAATCTTTTTATTATGAATGCCAACAAAAATTTAATTCTCTTTGAAGGAATATATCTTTCAGAGACTCCATAATATTCACCATTCAATAAAAAATTATAAGGCATGCTATAAAACAAGAAGAAATAACCGAAACCCAAGAGAAAAAAGACAATAAACCCATAGGTGACTTAGACATTGCAGTGATCAGATAGAGACTTTAAAAAACTGATTAATAAGATCAAGAAAATGGAGAAAGTGATGGCAAAAAAGATGAAAAGATGGATAACTTCAACAGAGAATTGGAATCTACTTAAATTAATCAAATGGATAGTCTTGAACTGAAAAATATAATATTTAACATTAAAAAATTTAGATGTTTTGAACAGACAGAGGAACACTGGGTTTCAACTAGAAAACCGGTCAAAATAGGGTAGAATACAAGAAAGCAGAGTGGAGCGTAAATGACATGTACAAAAACTGTCTTCGGAAGTCCCTGTTCTCCAGAAAGAGACTTCACACTTAGAAGCTCTGTGAATCACTTCTTTCTAGAGTGTTGGATGCTATTAGAAAGACACTTAGACACGTCCAATTCCATTGCTGATGCAGATCATTTGAGATTTCCAGGGAACTTAAGGAATTGAGAGAGAGTTTTGTTAACTTTAATCTTAATGGAAAATCTGTTTTTTGTAAATGATATTGTTGCCAAAATTTGAAAACTTTTGTAAAGAGAGCAGAGTACAAGATTCTGGGGAATGGGAATACTATGGATCAAGTTTTATTCCTGTAAGAAAAAAATATAGTGCCATAAGAATAAATTAATATTCCCATCTTTTGGTTCTTTCTTATTATGGTTTTCATTTCAGAGGATTTGGCCTCTTAGCAGACCCCTGGCCCTCTGCTTTCTCCTGTTTTCTTTGCTTCCCGCTTTTGATCTGCTCAGCGCTTAGGCCTTTTTACTACAGTAAAAGTCTATAAGGTTTTCCATTTCTGGAAAGTTAGGCAGGGAGCAGAAGTTTCGATCCAAATCTTTGTAATTTGCGGCACGAGAACTCTTTCAGTAGCTGCCATGCATCTTTTATGGGGTTTGAACTGTTTTTCTTGAGAATTTTGTGCATTGCCTGTAGACCCACCCTGACACTGTTGGGGAAAAATAATATCCGGTGACAGTAGTCTTATTGGTGCTTTAGAAAAGGATAAAAATATGGAAGGCGGATTTATGAAGATGGTAATGAAAAATGGATCGCGTATTTTATCTCTCCCCTATTCACTGATTTTCAACTAAAATTAACCAAAAGCCAGTGTTTTTTAAAGCCTTGGCTATTTTATGTTATCTGGAAATGGCTTTAGACCTAGAAATAGCATTGTGTTTCCTCCCTCCCCTCCCCTTTTCATACCCAATCTCCTCCCAAACTTTGATGATAAAGAGGTTTCCTCTGGACACCCAGTAACATAGGAATCCAAATGCAAATGACTACCTCACAACTCTGCTGATGCACTCTGGAGGGTATGATTATTTCTTGATTATAAGTTGCTTTCACAGATGTTATATCATGTGAATTTTTAAAAAATTGTGTGAATTTGGAAGAGCATTATTATTCTTATCTCAGTGAAGAAACTAAGGTACAAGAAGATGTAACTCACCCAAGGTGATAGCTAGTAAGCACTAAAGCCAGGACTCCTGTCTTTGTTGCTATTCAGTATTGACACCCTTACTTAAGAGGTTTGGGTGGACTGGTAGTGGATGCAGGAAGCATTATTATTAAAATGCTTTTATTGTATAAAGTGAGACCATTACAACCTCAAACCCCATACTAAGTATAGACTATACTTTTGAAAACTGTTCTAGTGATAGTGGAAGAGAGGTGTTCTATGTTGCAGAAGCCTTTTGCAGTGTGAATGGAATCCCCAAATCCTTCTGGGAAATGGTCTAAGACAAAAGTTTTAGAAATTTGTACTGATCTTAAAAAGGAAGAAATGAATACTATATGTAGTTTGCAAATTCAGGAGAATGTTCTAAGGAACATGCAATAGTGGTTTGTGCAAATTAGATGACACCCTAAACCAGAAAGGGCTTTGTAGAGCTAGTTATTTAAGCAATCCACCAATAGGATGCCAACATTTAAGCATGTTCTATGTGAGTACTTTATGTCAAAATCACAGTGAGAGACCTCAGAATGGGTCTCATTTCCATATGTCTTATTAGCAGGGGAAGTAACTAACCTTATTCCATTCCATCATTAAAAAAATGTTTGTAGAGTGAACAGCCTTGGAAGATGCAGACAGTGTATCCCTCCAAAGAAAAGGGGAGGCATGCTTACTGTTCAGTATAAAAGATTTGGATTCCCCAAACTCAGGGTCCCTCTCTCATAATGTACATACAGGAGTCTCCTGACCCTTGTTGTGTTCTCCTATGTGAACTGGTACTTCAGGAACCGGTACAAGGAAATTCTGGCTATCTCCTCTACCACTGAGAGTGATAAAGTCTCTTGTCTCTAATCCAGACATGGGGTGCCTTCCTGCAGCATCCATAAAAGTATGACAGTGTTATAACTTAAATGTTAGCTTGCAAATAGCCTTCGTGGTCCTGACAAGTCACAAGGCGCCTCTCCCTTGCACAGTTTGTGGCCTAGTGCAAAACAAAATCAACAACACAACAGCAAAAATACAGGGCATTTTTGAGTCCATGCCTATGCAGTTTCCTGCATCTTATCTATTTCTGGTAGAATGATTCTGGCATTTCACAATGGACCATTTTTTTGTGGATACCAGATATGTAGTTGGTAGAAAGAAATCAGCAAATGACATTTCAGAGAATTTGGGAACTTTCAGATAATTCACTGCTGCTCTTCCACCCCTGACTATGGCTCTGTAAGACCAGTCTTGAGCAGGTCTTACAGGGACTGGGACATAGGTCTTTAGTCTGAGGAGCTGCTTTTACTTTCTCATTTTATTGCTCAATACATTTGGGAATTATCCTCACTGTTCCCCACTAGACTTGATTTTCATCCTTAGTTCAGTACTAGGCTTCCATTTCTGAATAAACTTCCAGTTCATTTTTGTATGATAGTTCTTTTCAAGGTAAATGATTTCAATGTCTTGATTTTTCTTATGATGATGAACAATAACACAGGAGACCATCTCTGATGAGATTTATGCTCATTTAAGATTTATGCTCATTTAAATTTTTCTTTAGCATTCTGGGTTAAGCAGGGTCCAGTTGTGGGTAGGAAAGTTCTCCAAGCTTGGGCTCTCTTCTTGTTAAAGGTTAATGTGATTTCCTAAGACGTAATGCTGCCCAGTAACATTGACATTCACTTCTATACCTGATGCCTTTGATTTATGCTAACTGTCCTCAGGGTATGGACCTTAGTTTGGTCCCACTAACTTATGCTCCACTGATTCTTCCACAATTCTACCTTCTCTCATCCAAGCCCCCAGTAAGTCACCCATTTGATTCTGGGAGTTAGTCAGACCAGTTAAATATTTGTAAAATGATTGAATAAAGATATTTGGTCTTTTTAAATATTTTTTGACTTCTTCAATCTAATTAGAACGTTGATTTCCCCAATAAGAAAGTACATGGAAAGAGGAAAAATAATGCTACAAATAATACAATAATCTTAATCGTAATAGCAACATTGGCTGCATACTTACTATATACCAGATACTATGCCAAGTCTTTACATGTATTGCCACGTTTAATTATCACAGAATTACTGTATGGTTATCAGTATTTCACAGATAAAAAACAGGGGCCCAGAGAGACTTTATATAGTTTTTTAAAGTCGCACAGTGATGGGACTAAGATTCTCCTGCCTCCTAAGGGCCAGAGCATCTGCTATACATACTACATACTTAAAGAAGAAAGCTGAGCTGTTACTTTTGGGTAAGCCTGACTTATTCATAAAAAATGCCTTTTTTTATCCCAAGTGATAGATGAGTCATTAAGAAATGCACTTAAGGAGAGAATCTAAAAAGTAGCAAAGAAAAGGAGACAGTTACCTACTATCAGCTGATTTCTCAAAAGAAACCTTACAGGCAAGAAGGTGCTGGAAAGAACTTTTGAAGTCATGAAAGGCAAGGACTTACATCTAAGATTACTTTATCCAGCAAAGCTAACATTTAGAATGGAAGGGCAGATAAAGTGCTTTCCAGATAAGGTCAAGTTAAAGGAGTTTATCCTCATCAAGCCCTATTATATGAAATGTTAAAGGAACTTGTCTAAGAAAAAGAAGATAAAAATATGAACAGTAAAATGACAACAAACTCACAACTATTAACAACCGAACCCAAAAAGAAACAGAAACAAAAATGAACTAAGCAAACAATAGAACAGAAACAGAACCACAGAAATGGAGATCACGTGGAGGTTATCAGCAGGGGAGTGGGCGGGGGAGAGAGGGGGGAAGGTACAGGGAATAAGAAGCATAAATTGTAGGTACAAAATAGACAGGGGGAGGTTAAGAATAGTATGGGAAATATAGAAGCCAAGGGCATGGCTAAAGGGTGGGGGAATGCAGATGACGGGGGTGTGCAGGGCAGAGAGGAATAAAGGAGGGAAAATGGGACAACTGTAATAGCATAATCAATAAAATATATTTAAAAACAAAAAGAAATGCACTTGAAAACTTAGATCAGAACCAAGTCAGAAAACCTGGCCCTTGTTGAGAGCAAGCTATAGGTGTTCTCATTCAATTCTTCATTTACGGATAGATCTCCCTGTCACACCAACTGGGTGACTAATTAATTTATTCTAAAAATATATATCGAAACCTGAATCGGTTCATAGCACTTTCCTTTAAGGATTCTGGCTAAGTGAAGAGAAGTCATTTTGGGGAGGGAGGAGAACATCTATTGTGGACCTTCCCAAGGTCAGGAGTTTCTGCCAGGGAATGGGAGGAAGATCCAGTGGCTGTGAGTGGCCATGAGATGTGACTGGGGAACTTGCGTTGCATCTAAGTTCCTGAGGGCAGGGACTGTCTGCATCTTTCCTGCCCAGTGTGCTACCTGACACACATGAGTTGCTTCATATATGTGGTCCAGTTCAATGAAAACAGCAGCCTTCTCAGATGGGCTTTGATTTGTGGAGCCTTAATCATTCTGGAATTTTGCTTATTAAGTAGTTGATTGGAATAATATTGGGTATATTGCTTATTATAAATGTTTGGATATTTGATTAAATATGACTACATTGCAGTTTCTGCTGTTTCTTTTTCTTTAATCAGAAAATAACCTCATCATTCATCACATCTGATATCCTTTAGTACTGTATTTTGGATCAGAGCAGTTTTTTTCTTTTTTTTTTTAACTCCTGAGGTTCAGAGGATAATATCATAGAAAAACTTCTTACCTGTGACTAAACTATGTAAAAAAGTGTGCACAGTCTCCTAGATTAGTCATAGTCTACTAGATGACTTAAGAAACTGACAATATTTGAAAGATTTTGACCTTTCATGGTTTGACATAATGAGTTTTGTTTTTTTCTTCTTTTTAAAAGTGGAACACCTGAGATAGCTATCAAAGAATAAATATAGCTTCACAAATATTTCTATGGTACCCTCTCTATGGAGACTTAACTTCTGGACATCATGGAAGATTGGCATTTTCCTTTTCCCTTATCAAAATTCTTCCTAACTGGATGGCCTGCACTGCAAACTAGCTTCCCCATCTCTGGCTGTTATGTGAGTTTGTGCTGGACAATTTACTTCATATTATTTGAGGACTTGTGAGTATTATTAGAATAAGAGGAAACCATGAAAATTATGGGTTCTTGGTTCAGTACTCTAACAAATATTTACCGAATGCCAACAAAAACAATATTTACTGCATGAGCGGAAAACAGAAAGACACAGTTCTTGCCTCTTCAGAATTTATTGTGTATGGTTTGTATCGTTATATCAATATTTGTACTATAAGTAAATGTAAAATTATAGCTATGATCCATGCTTTGAAGGTATGTGCGTAACAGTATAAGTGTAAATGTTGGGGGGAATGATCAAGTCAGGGAGGTCAGGGAGGATCTTTCTGAGGAAGTGGTGGCTGAGTCAAGGTCAAGTACAGTTGTTAACCAGATGAAAGGAGACCCGTGGTGGGGATATGAAGCAACCCAGTTCAGTTCAGTTCAGTGAATGTTTATGGAACACGTACCGTATGCCAGACCCTATGCTTAGGTGCTGGGAAATAAAAACCGAATGAGACATGGTCTTTGCCCCCATAAATAACTCACTATAAAGGGTTTCATTGTTCTGTAATTCATAAATTAGGAGAGTCACTCTGTATGTATTTGTTTTGCTTCTTTATAGTTCGAGTTTCCTTTGTGTCAAAATTACCTCAGTTAGTCAAGCCCTTCCCAAGAGATCAAACACAGTCTTTTTGTTATGGAGTCAAAGTTTAACAAACATGCACAGTCTGTTAACTTAAAAGTCCAGCTACGCTACCCCAGGCTTTACCATGCACCAAAACATGGTCCCCTAGCAGAGCCTGTGTGTGTCTCGGAGCCCGCGAAGAGTGGCTCCAGGAAGGAAGCTCGGCTGCCACCGAACAAGAGACCCATTATTACTTTATCTCTCTCTCTTTTTTTAACTGTTAACTAACATGACTGAATTATTAACCCAGCCATAGAAACAAATGATAAACACACTGTATGTGCACTTGATTAGTCTGTTTTTATGTTGAGTATTACTCAGACTAGGAGCACAAACTCCTGTGGCACACATATGAAGGGTCAAGGGCATAAACAAAGAGGGGAGGCAGGAACGGTAGTGAAATGGAGGCTATTACACCTGCGGAAACAGAGCAGAGCAGCAACAGAGCACACAGTAGTGCTGGGGTTTTGCTTTGGACTACGGGGCAGGCCCCACTCACCGCACCTCCCGAAAGCACATTCCAAGCCTGTCACTCTCCCTCTCCACAAAGGTCTAGGCCCTCTCAGCACCCTCCCGCCTGTGATTCTGGCAGAGCTCCTCACTGATTCTTGCCCTTCTTGGCTTCATACCCTGGTCTCGGTGGAGACCTTGCCACAGGGCTAGTTTTGAGCAGTGGGTCCGCTGCTCTTCTGTTTAACCAAGTCTGGGTTCCTGCAGCACCAAGCTCAAGGTGGCCAGGATGCCACCCTGACCACCGGACTGCCTGGCCTGCACCTTTTGCTAGGACTGCCAGACCTCCACAAAGGGATAGAGGAGGACATTGTTCTGTATCTCGGTTCTGCTGTCTCATTTCCTTATTTTCTCACTTTTCCCTTTTTTTTTTTTTGCAGGGCTTCACAAACTTTGCTTATAAGGTAATGTCAACATTGTATACTATCAAGGCTCTCTCATCCTGACTACGAGTCCTAAATATGTTTCCTTTTTCTCCTGTGTTTTATCATCATCATCATCATCATTATTATTGGCTTCTTTTTGAGGGTTGATTTATTAGGGGGCAGGTAATATTGCCAGGTTCTAGAAGAGGATGTTTACATATTGTATCACTAGGTGCCTTGTCCAACTTTACATCCTTTCCTTTATCATGGAGCAATCAAGGAGAAAACAGCAGTAGTTCCCAAACTTTCTTTCTTAATTGAGTAAGAGCAATCAACAGTGTACAGATCCAATAAAGATGTTAATGAACTGGTTGAATATTAGTAGTCTGAGTTTATCGTTAAGTTTTAGTTTTGAAGGCAGTAGGAAATTAAGTTAGAGACAGCAGCAGTGAGTGGCCTTTCAGAAAATGCAAAATATGCACTCATACCCACAATCCATAAAACTTTTGAGACTTTGCATTTGCAAATTCATTGTGTGTTCTGTCTTTAACAATTTCACACTCTTCCTGTGAAGAGTTATTATCAGTCCTGTTCCTGGGAGCTGTGATTTTTGCTAAGATTTCTAAATGAATGTGGCAAATAACATTATCAGACCGTCTAGCGAGTTGTTTGTGCTTTCGAGACTATTCTGTAAAAAGGAATTTATGTGAGTACCATTTGATCACTGAATAACTGTCTTGCTTAATTTTTTCTGGAAATATTATTAACAATATACTTTAGCAATGATCTAGCCCAAGATGTTCTTGTGTTATTTTGGAGCAAGTTGGGAGTGACTCATAGCATGTTGGGCGGCCAAGCTATGGTTAACTGGTGGTCAAGTTAGGAAATTCTGTTCCCAATAACTCTCCTTTTCTTAGCCCAGAACACCTCTCCACTCAGTTTTTTTCTTCTGATTCGTCACACTCATAGTCTCTGCTTGGTGTTTTCAGACCAAAAGTAGAAGCAGCGACATGCCATAATAAGTATTGTTCCTATTGCACTTCCAGCTTAGCTAAAAACAGGAAATACAGGCCATTTCGTGGAAAAGCCTGCTTTTGTGATATTTCCAACCCAAGAGGTTTGGATCAACTTTGGTTGAGCGTCTGAACTTTTGGCTTCTTACTTACAGTAAATGTTTTAACTTCAGAATTTTAGCACCATTTCTACTTATAAGAGAATGCCTTCCATATTTAGATAATGCTGACACATGAGTTTACTTTTAAACCATTTTTTAAATTTATATTGGGATGTACTTGTAGCCAAAAAGGTGCATAAGAACCTTGTGTGAATCATGAGATTTAAAGCATTTAAAGTCGAAAGAGCTATATTTTCATAGTTTCAAGACTTTACTTACTTATGGGACAGTTTCTTAAAAAAAAAGAGGTTTATTATTCTAAGGCTTTGCTCATTAAGTGAATATATGATACAGAAATTTACTAGGTAACATAAATCCAGAAGCAAAAATTCCAGGTTAGGTAAAATAGTCAGACTCTTCTGGTATAGAATATCCAGACCTACCAGAAAAATAAATATAAATCTATCAGAAAAATAAATCTAAATTACTCTGCACTCTAATAATCAGCCAACTGATTTTTAGTAATCCTTGCAGGCAGAGGGAGTTAAAAGTTGGAACTTCATGTAGACCATATCTTTTTAAAGTTCCATCGAGGTAAAAATCTAATTAGATAGATTAGCAGAAGTCACATATGATTAGATTTATGTGATTCCAGTCAAATAGGGTTCGTTTGGGAAACTCACTTTGTTATTTTCCAACATCGGGGGGGTCCTAATCTTTCTTGGTCTCTATGTTTTGTGACTGTGTGGACTGCCCGTCATGAATTGAATGGATTGCATTGTTTCATTTGTTCTGTTCTGATTTAGCCATCTACCGGGATTCTATAAACCATGTGTTCTGGTCTTTAAGCATGGTACATGGTGATATGAACTATAGTTCCAGATTGAGTTAAGTAAGTTTTTTTGATTACCTTCATAATATACTATTTGCTACATTTCTCTGCACCTTTGATTTCATATTAAAGGCAAGTCATCTCAAGAAAGGAAGATGAAAAAATAATAATGTCAAGGAACATTAGATAACAGAGTCATTTTCAGAGGAACCAGATCCCTTCAGCTTTAACCCTTATTCAGAAAGGAATTTAATTCAATATTTGTTGAAGTTCTGAAATGACTGAATAGTTCCCTTTATTCTATGTCTTCTTATTTCCATTTAGCTGGAATGTACTGAACAGGATTACAAATGACTGTTCTTTCATTTTTTATGGTTTAGACTAAAAGTAAAGTGCCAGAGTTCTTAAAGTAATCTCTCTTTATGAGATTCCAAGCCTTGTGCAGTCTTAGAAGGTGGAGACAGCATTTAGGTTTTTAAAATTTCATCAAACTGTATATAACATACTGAGCTTTTAAAATTTTGCTCATGGTCAGATGACAACACAAGCTTCCGTCCTCAGGTCAGCCCTCCTCCCCTTACTTTTTTCCAAAGCAAGAAAAACAAAGTAAGAGACAGCTAATACCTGTTAACATTCTGCCTAAGCCTACATTTTTCTATTGTGTCTGTATCACATGATATCCATTTTCCCCCCTTAATTCTTGGAATAATATCATTCACAATTTAAGATCTTACATTTCAGATTTTAAGGCTCTAGCTGAATAACACTGGATGAGTTGGAAAGTCCTAATAGTGAATTTATAAAGAAAATGTTGACAGGGCTTGAATTCTCATAGTGCTGGTGAGTACCATGATTATAATAATGGTTTCCTTTTAAACTCTTCCATTAAATGTTCCAAACAGTGGAATTTGTAGTTTTTCCTTTGGTCCAGAGATCAAAAACATGAACAATTTTACATTTCTAAGGTTGGACAGCGTGTGTGTTTCCACAATTTCTGTGGGAAAGCAACCCGCCCTTTCTCAGTTTTATTAAAAACCACCATGTTGGCTTCAATATGTGCCATTACAAGCACTTTCATTACGTCTCATATCTCCTTTTAGGAAGTAGAAGTCTGCCTCTTGCTTTTTTTTACTTATTGACTTTCCAAGACTACATACTGTAAGTGAAAAGTGGTTTAGAAAATTGAAGATAGGGTAACATAGTGGTTAAAAGGGTAAACAAATGTGAGAGATGGATTGTTTGAGGTCATAGCCTTTCTCTACCATTAGTAGCTACATGACTTAGGCAAATTACGTAACTCTAAGCCTTAGTTTCCCCATCTATAAAATGTGTATACTAATAGTATTTGCCTTATAAGGCTTTTGTAAGGTTAGAAAAGGTAACAAATGCCAAGTGACTGGATCACAGTAAATTCTCAACCACTGGTGCCATTGCCCATTGTTCTACTTTTTAACAGAGAGTTTGGAAATATTTTCTAGTAGTAATTACTGTCTTACTAAGACGATTTTATTTTGTACCAAGCATGTTTTAGTGTTTCTATTTCAGAATAAAAAGAATTAAAGTGGATTCATTCAACATCTTTACTGAGTACCCACTGTGTGCCAGTTGACCAAAAAGGTTTTTCCTTTAAAGATCTCATAAAATAGCTACTGTATTTGTGCACTGGAATCATCCTTATATTAGAAGGAAAGCCATTTTTTAAAGTTGAGTTGAATGGGCTCAAGATTTTGGTCTTTCGTATATTAGAATGCAACTTTTTAAAAATTAATGTGGAATATACAGTTTAATTGCAGGAAAAGGTTTATTATAACTCAAATATCCCAGAATCTCCAAGACTTAATATAGGGAATGTTAATAAATGTCATATTTCTTTTTGAAGTAATTTTTGTTCACAAGTAATCTGTGAACTTCACAGGTTGCTTCTTCTCACAAAGACTACTGAAGTCAAACCTAAAGGGTATTCTTGTAATTCAGTTATCTATATTTTGAGAGAGCCTTTGAAATTTATTTTTTTTAAATTGTTGTTCAAGTACAATTGTCTCCATTTTCCTGCCTCAACTTTCCTCCACTCTACCCACCCTGCCCTCAATCCTTCTCCCCTTTGGCTTTGTCCATGATCCTTTATACAAGTTCCTTGATGACACTTAAGTACCTAGGAATAAACCTAACCAAGAAGGTAAAAGACCTGTACTCAGAAAACTACACAACACTGAAGAGAGAAATTAAGGAAGACACAGATAAATGGAAGCATATAATGTGTTCATACATTGGAAGAATTAACATCATCAGACTGTCCATAGTACCCAAAGCAATTTATAGATTCAATGGAATCCCTGTTAAAATACCAATGACATATTTCACAGATCTAGAACAAACATTTAAAAAATTTATATGGAACCATAAATGACCCCAAATAGCCACAGCAATTTTTAGAAACAAGAACGAAGTAGGAGGGATCAAATACCTGATATCAAACTATATTATAAGACCTTTATAATAAAAACAGTCTGGTATTGTCATAAGAATAGACACATAGATCAATGGAACAGAATAGAGAGCCCAGAAATAAACCCAAGTCTTTATGGTTAATTCATATTTGACAAAGGGGGCAGTAGCATAAAATGGAGTAAAAATAGCCTCTTCAGCAAATGGTGTTGAGACATCTGGACAAAAAAAGAAAAAAGAAAAAAGAAAAAAGAAACCATCAACTTACACCATACACAAAAATAAACTCAAGATGTATAAAAGACTTAAATATAAGTCACAGCACCATAAAAGTCCTAGAAGAGAACATAGGCAGGAAAATCTCGGATACTCAACACAGCAACATTTTCACCGATATGTCCCCTAGAGCAAGGGACATAAAAGGAATGCATTTCTTTTAAAAACAACAATATTTTTTAATGGAAAAGAGCAATGTGTTTTAGGATTTAGTGTTATTTAGATTTTTTTCTCACAATAAGAATAATTGAGGCCTTAAGTAGAGGAACTTTTTAACTGAGTCCTATCTTAAGCACTTCCTTGTTTTTTACTTATTTATTCAGGGGTTAATTCTGCTATGGCCTTGAAGTAATTTACAAAGAAAACAAACAAAAGAATACAGCTATAAAATGATTAATACAGAATTTTCTAATGGTAGAAAGAGGAGGGAAAGAATGGATTTATGCAAGTAGTAAATCTTCATGGTCGCCATTGTCCTGCTTTAAATTTCCCATTTATTTTACTGGGCTGAATGTACACTGAACTGCTGTGATTCTTGAAGAGAATGATTGTAATTCTGGAGTCTCTTTAATCAAATAATGCAATAAACAATTTTGGAACACCTATTAAGTTCATTATTACCCTATGCCCATCAACCGTTTATGTTGGAAGAATTCAATTGTTATGTCTCAACTCTCACTAATTGATTTATCAATTTAACAACACATTTTTGTATATTATATTCAAGACAGTGAGTATGGGAAGTGGGTTGGGCTTTTTCTATTTTACTATAAATTACGATGTTTGCTGTATGGGTTTTTTGTTTGTTTTATTTTCATAGCTTTCTTTTATCAGATTATGGAAGTTCTCTCTATTCCTAGGTTAAGAATTTTTTCCTATCATTAATGAATGTTGAGTTTTATCAAATAATTATATTTTTCTGGATCATTTGAGCTGACCATGTGAGTTTTCTTTTTTCCTTTTCCGTAAGTTTGTACGTCTGCCTTTCTGGGGGAAGCCCATTTTGACTGTAGCGTGTTTTTCCTTTTTTTGTACATCTGGACTTACTTTGCTTATAATTTGTATATGATTTTTTGTATCTATGTTCATAGGAAGGTTGTCTTGTTCTTGTGGTGTGTCTTTCCTATAAAATTCTTGTCAGATTTTGATATCAACCTGCTGTCCTCACAAAATGAGATGGGAGACGTTCCCTTGTTTCCTTTCTCTCAAAGACTTTGTGTAAAATTGGTGTTATTTCTTAAAGGTTTTGAGGAGTCACTGATGAAACCTCGGCATGAAGTTCTCTTCTTGGGAGAGAATCTACTGACTTAATTTCTTTGTAGATATAGTACTATTAAGATTTTTCCTTTTTTCTTGTGTCAATTTTCTCCTTCTTTCCTTTCTTCCTCCCTTCCATCTTTCCTTCCTTCTTTCCATCCATCTATTCAGCCCTTATTTTTCCTTTCTGCAGTTCTATTTTTAAAAATTTTGTAAATATGTAATAAATACATAGTATCTTTTAATAAATATATAGTATCTATGTTATTCTGGAACTTACTTTACTTTTTAGTAATATATCCTGGATTTTTTATATCAGTATCTTTAAGGTAACCTCACTCTTTTCATGGCTGTGTAACATTCCATAGTCTGCAATCACCATATTTTATTTAACAAATCCTCTATTGAGGAATATTTAGATTATTTCCAATTTTTGACTGTTATAAACAATAATGTAAGAAACATTATTGCATATATATCTGAATATTTAAATAGAAGTACTTCTGTTTCATCTTACTTTTATTTTTTCATTTCTTAGGAGTAAGTAGATCCATCCTAAACTGAAACAAATAGATCGCTGCTGCTTCTTCTGAAGAAAAAAAGGGAGAACAGCTAGAGAAATACAGTGGAGCTAGGACTAAAAGGACTTGCTGATGAATTCCATATGGAAATTAGAAGAAGGCTAGTTTATAAATATGTTAAGTATTCTATGGATTATCTATAAATTCTAATGGCAACATATTAACTGGGTACTTTTAAATTCTTCCTTGAATGTTCATAAATTAAAAAGTTAATATCTACTGGGATAGCTGGGTTTATTTTGGTCTTTTTGTAAAATTAAAAAGTGAAAAAAGAACAACAGAAAAGGATTTTTAACAGAATAATAATCCCAGCCTAATAATTGCTCTTGAAGACCTTACACGTGTCCTTCATCCTAAGGGAAATTCCTGCTTTTCTGGCCTTTTCAGTTCACAAAGAATAAATGTCCAGAAGCAGAGATATTATGTAGAATTTTTTCAAGTTAGGAGAGTGATGAAAGGAATACAGGAACATCGCTCTCTAGGCTTTCCTTATTGCTCATGCACATTTCTGTGGAATTTAATGACCTCAAGAAAAGCAGATGATTTTCATGTAACTTCATTTAAAATAAACTTAATCTACACCAGTGTGTCCTTCAACTTAATGCACACATAAATTACTTGGAGGTTTGTGGAAATGAAGATTCTGACTCAGGAAGTCTGGGTGGGCCCAAGATTCTGCATGTCTACCAAGCTCTCATCTGGCCCACAGACCACACGGGAACAGGAAGGGTCTCGGCCTCTCTCCGCATAGGCATTTTCCCTGCTCTTAATGGCTTTTATGTTTTAGTGTTTCAGTAAACCCAACCAGTAAACTCATTGGAGCAGCTGACTTATTAAAACACACTTGGTAAGAAGAAGAAACAAATAAGGAATATATTTTTCCTCTGGAAAAAATATTTCTGGATTTACAATTCTCTTTCCATCCTTGGTCTGAGAAAGCCTGGCATATTGATTGTTTTCTGGGGTTCTTTACCCTAATGACTCAGATTCTAATTACATTCCAAATTATGACTATTTCCCTAAATATTCCCAGCTGCTTTCAAGATGAACTCTATAACATCACTAGAAAAAGACTCTCTGTGGCCTTTTTTGGAAAAATCTAAAATATGATCCCAAATAGCTTTTTAAAAACATGTGATGTTCAGAAGACCACAGAATTTTAGGGTATCTTTTCAAGTCAGCATTAATCATATATGGTTTTGTTCTGAAAGCATTTCTTTCTAAATGACATACATTAAAAAAAGCACATATCAATTGAGACAAGATATTGGCACAGGAGAGGCTATAACTCAGAAACCTTATCTGAGAATGACAGTTTAATATGTTTTTGTCTCAATAATAGTTACTGTATATTATCAAACTAGTTACAAACCAAAATGGAGGGCCCACTGGGTGTCCAACCTGTGGCCTGTGGACTGCATTCAGCCCAGAATGGCTAGGAATGTGGTCCAACACACAATTGTAAATTTACTTTAAACACCATGAGATGTTTTTGTGATTACATGTTGCAATGTATTTAATGTGTGGCCTAAGACAACTCTTCTTCTTCCAGTGTGGCCCAGAAATGCCAAAAGGTTGGACAACAAGCTAAAGTACTAAGTTGCAAGTGCCAGAATATTTGCACATAAAATTGAAGTAAAAATTATTTAATCAAAAATGTATTTTATACAAATTACTACTTTATGAATACTCAGAATATCATGAACACAAATATGACTTTTGAAAACCTTATTACCCCTCAAAGTATGGTAATTCTAAAGATGTACTATTACCTAATTATTGAAATGTCATTCTAGTTGGGTATTTACAAAAAATATATTGCATCAAGTTAAGTATTTACTCAGCTGAAAACATGGCAGCAAGACATCCTTCCTGCTATTATGCAATTATGCATCTTTTTCTAAGAGCTCTTCAATTTCTGACCCTTCTACATTTTAATGTGTTATTTTATAGCCTTGGCTGGTGTGGCTCAGTGGATTGAGTGCCGGCTTGTGAACCAAAGGGTCATGGGTTCCATTCCCAGACAGGGCACATGCCTGGAATGCGGGCGGGTCCCCAGTAGAGAGTATGTGTAAGGCAACCACACAGTGATGTTTCTCTCCCTCTCATTCTTTCTCCCTTCCCCTCTGTCTAAAAATAAACAAATGAAGTCTTGAAAAATAATATTATTTTATATGTACAAATTATATGTAATATGAATAATGTATGAAACATTTCCAATACCTATGAATTGGTGAACTCCAGAAAAGTTAGAAAAATACCATACCTTTGTCTACTTTACTTATCTATCTTCTCCTCAGAGGTAACCTCTATGCAGAATTTTGAAATTAATGATTCTGTTAAAAATAGTTTAACACAGGACCATATGAATTGAAATAAGATATTATTTATTCGCTTTTTGAGTTTTATTAAAATGGTTTCATAATGTATATGTCTAGCATTTCCTACTTGATATTGTTTCTGAGATCATACATATTAATGTCAGCAGGTTATTTCTTTTTACTGTTATGTAATATTGACTTGAGAATATATAAAAATTTGTTCTTTTGTAAGTGGGCCTTTAATTTCCTAGATTTTTATTGTTGTTATGAAATATGCTTCTCTCAACATTCTAGTGAATTTCTCCTGATGCACAAATAAAGAGATTTTTTTAGGTTGTAGATATTTTGGAATTGAATTGCTGGGTCATAGCAAATGATCATCTTTTCAAAATAATACCAAGTTATTTTCCACTGCACAATTGTATAGTCCCACAAACAATGTGTATGAATTCTCATTGGTCCATATCTTCTCTTGTTATGTGTCTTCATTTTTATTAAAATCACTATAAAATTATCTTAATTTGAAGTTGCTCGACTATTATTTGAGTTGATTTTTATGTTTATTGACCATTTGTGTTTGTTCATGCTTTTGCTCATTTTTTCTGTTGGGTTATTTGTCTTTGTTAATGTTTCATTTTTCATTTAAGGACTGTATTATATACCAATTTTTTCCTAATTAATTTCCAAACAGGGAATACATCTAATCTTATATTAGATTTAGGTTCTTCTCACAGAGTAGTGCAGTTCTGATCCACCATCCCAATGATAACAGGTGTGCATAAACCCAGAGGACTGCATACACATAATTTTATATACACAGAGAGGCATATTCACGTGTTTTTTGTGTTAAAAATTATATATAGGTACACATGTGTTATATATATGTTGTGTGCATGTGCGTGTGTATACATATCAATATCACACAACTATTGAAGCTACTGGAGTACAAAAAAGGTGGGCAGAAACTGGAGAAGCCCTGATACTTAGAAGCAGGATTAGCATTAGGTAACTTTCCCATAGTTAATGCTTTTCACCTAAGGGCAGCTCTAGTCAGCACTGTAGTCAGGGTGTAGTGAATGGATAGTGGGGGTGAAAATTCTAGAAAGGAGGGAGAGCCCACTATTTTTCATGTTTACTTTGTCCAAGTATCTTGGTGATCTCTGAGAGCCACCTGTGGTTGAAAGTGTTGAACAGAGATTTCAGGTGCTGACCCCATCATTGGGCAAGCATTTTGGAGTTTGAGTTTGCCAAGGTGCCTTTCTGCTAAAATAAACAAATAAATAAAACCTCAATATTCTTCACAGAAGTACAGAAGTATGTATATTTTCTACAAGATTTAGGATGAAGGCAAAATTTCCAGAAGAAAACAGGAAAGTGATAGTCATACTCAAGAGAAAAAGTAATTAATGGAGACTTACTCTAAGAAATTGGAATTATCAAACAACATCACAAAGCAGCTATTATAACTATATAAACATGTAGAGAAAAATATGATCAAAATAAGTCAGTGGAGAATTTCAACTGCAAGATAGGAAACTCTAAAAAAGAGTCAAATAGAAAGTTTAGAACTAAAAATATGATATCTGAAATGAAAAAGATAACTGGGCAGGTTTAAAACTGCTTAAAGATGGTGGAGAAAAAGGCAATGAATTTTAAGATCGATAACAGCAGTTAGTTAATAACAAAGACAAATTAAAAAATGAACAGAGACTTTGTCACTTGAAGGATAATATCAGAAGGTCTAACTTGAATATTAAGTAGAATCTGAAGATAGAAAATAATACAGAAAAATGATTTGAGGAAATAATGACCTAAAAGCTCTCAAATATAATGAAAGATATATGTGGTAATATTACTAAATGCTGTCAGTTCTATTGCTAGAAATCCTTGTGAATCCAGCCTGTCTTTTCTGTCTGCTATTGCCCTTCATTTGGACTATTGCAACAGCCTCCTGTTTGTCACTTGGAGACCTGTCACCTAGTTTTAGTGTATCCTCCAGATTGTCGCTGGAGTTACATATCTAAAATCAGGGTGGAATTGTCCTATAGTTTTTTTTTTTTTCACCGCTGGTTGGTAATCACTTAAAATGATGGCTTTCTTCATTCTTGAGACTGGCGCCGTAGGCAGGTTGTAGTGGGGAGGTCAGTTTGTGGTATTTGAAGGTTGGAGGTTCATGTTTAGGTGCTTGTAGATCTTTGTGTCTCCACCTCCTGGAATTCTGAACACTAGTGACTTTGTAAGTCCTTAGTTAAGACATTAGGTCACTGGATCAGAGAGAGCTAGTGAGTGGTAAAAAACACAGCATTTTCTCTTTACTGATCAACAACCCAACTGTTGTAGGAAAAACTGTGTTCTCCCCAAGATATGTTGAAGTCCCAAATGCTGAAACACATGAAAATGACCTTCTTTGGAATTAAGGTCTTTGCAGATGTAATCAAGTTAAAGTGAGATTATACTGGGTAAGTGTGGGCCCTAATTAATGACTAGTATCCTTATAAGAAGAGGGAGACTCGGACACAGACACACATAGGGGAGAGAGGAGGCCATGTGAAGGCAGGGGCAGAGATTAGAGTGATGCATCCATAAGCCAAGGAACACCAAAGATTGCTAGTAACCACCATGATCTAGAAGAGGCTAGGAAGCACTCTTTCCCAACACTGATTTCACATTTATAGCCTCCAGTATTTAAGAGAACAAATTTCTGTTGTTTTAACACACCTGGTTTGTTACTGTAATCCTAGGAAACCAATACAGCAAGGATTAGAAAAAGAATCATCCAACTCTTAAAATGTAGACAGGAGAGTTTTCTGCTCCCGCTCCCATATTTCTGCAGATCTAAGCAGGAGCTCTCTCTCAGCCTCTAGCATTTTAGTCTCCTAGTGCAATCCTTTCTGTGGAAGTCCTCCAGAACAAATTGGGCATCTCTCATGGGACAAGGCAGGCAGCTTCCAGCCTGTTCCGATGGTATGTACAGGTGTCCTGAGATGAAGTCTTCTTCCGATGCTGCAGGGTCCGGGTCATCCCCTAGCCTCTGTACTTGAAGCCTATGCTCCAGCCTACCATGGTGCTTGACCTCAGAGAGCCTCATGTGCATCCCCAGCTCTTCTAGTTTGCTCTGTGCAGCCAGACCACCATCTCCCTAGAATGTTAAACTAAATTATTGACCAGGAAAGAGGAAAGTATTTTGGAGTAGAGTGTTGTTATATTTGAGATGGATGGATGATGGGTGGATGGATGGATGATGGATGTATAGACACACAATATACAGAGTCTGGCACTGATAATGCCCCTTTTTATTACAAAATATTTTATTACAAAATCATAAGCATGTAATTCTGTAACAACAATATCACACTCAAGTACACCACATGGCATTTTAGGGGAAATGTCCAAATTGCTCTTCATCTCATGCAAGACATTCATGTACCCTACCAACAACACTCAAGCAGGCCTTACTTTTGCCGGGCCCTGTATAATCATGCATACATGTGATCGTGTATATGTATATTTGACTTCCCTCTTCAAATACTTTCAAATACTTTATTTGGTGAATAAAATCTAAAATATAAGCTCTTAGTCTAGCATTCAAGACTAGCCACTACATTGCCTGACAGTTCCCTTTACATAGTTGCTAATCCAGCTGAATTTATGAATTTATTGAACTGCTTCCCTCTCTTTCTTTCTTTCTTTCTTTCTTTCTTTCTTTCTTTCTTCTTTTTTATTTGTTAATAATTTTTAATTTTAAATTCTAGTTGACATATTTTTATTTAATTATTGTTCAAGTACAGTTTTCTGTCTTTTACTCCCATCCCAGCCCACCCCCCGTGCCCCCCACCTCCCTCCCATTTCCACCCCCCTTAGTTGTTGTCCATGTGTCCTTTATACTAGTTCCTGTAAATTCTTCCCCCTTTTCCCCTGAAATTTCCTCCCCTCTCCCCTCTGGTCGCTGTCCCCCCTGTTCTCTATCCTATAAACTCTACTCAAAAACTGCTCGAACTAATAAATGAATTTGGTAAAACAGCGGGTTACAAAGTCAATATCCAGAAATCAAAGGCATTTTTATATACTAACAATAAACCAGCAGAAGCAGAAATCAAGAAAAAATACCATTCAATATAGCAAAAACAAAAATAAAATGTCTGGGAATAAGCCTAACCAAGGAGGTAAAAGACCTGTATGCAGAAAACTACACAACACTGAAGAAAGAAATCAAGGAAGACACAAACAAATGGAAACATATACCGTTTTCATGGATTGGAAGAATTAACATCATGAAAATGTCCGTACTACCCAAAGCAATTTACAGATTCAATGCAATACCTATTAAAGTACCAATGGTATATTTCACAGACATAGAACAAACACTTCAAAAATTTATATGGAACCATAAACTAGCCCAAATAGCAGCTGCTATTTTGAGAAAGAAGAACAAAGTAGGAGGAATCACAATACCTGATATCAAATTGTATTACAAGGCCACTGTAATCAAAACAGCCTGATACTGGCATAAAAACAGGCACACAGACCAATGGAACAGAACAGAGAGCCCAGAAATCAGCCCAACTCTCTACAGTCAATTAATATTCAACAAAGGGGACAGTAACATAAAATGGACTAAAAATTGCCCGCTTCCCACTTTCAAAACCCACAAGAAGGCAGTCTTCCCTGATTTCCACACTGTATTTTGAGCAATTATAATACTTTGCTTTTACCTCCCCAGTTATATTACACATTGTATTGTATTTTTGTACATTTATTTGACCGCTTTTCCCTTGCAGGTGAAAGCTTTTCATTACAAATGAGATGAATAGCACAATGTATTTGTGAAAAATGAAAGCATAGCATTTGGGATGTTTCCTATGAAGAAGAGTCTTCATTGCTGCTGTCATAACTGCGGTAGCTAACATGTACTAAGGGCCTATTCTGTGACAGGCATGCTACACAAATGATCTTAAGCTCTTTCTACCAATGCATGCAGATTTCCTTATATACTTTTATATTCAGCATAGCACATGGCATGATCATAAATATTTGAGAAAGGTTAATCTAGAAGGAAAATGCATGAAGAACATGAAACTTTTGATCCTTCTCTCTTGATTGCAACAGATGAACCATCTTTAAGAAAATTATGCCTCAGCTGATCCATTATGGAAACTACTCCAACATAAACCTCTGTAATAATTGAACTTGTGGGTTTAAACAATAGTGTAAAGAATGAAGCATGTATGGTTTTTAACAACTTCTGTCTTTGAATCACATCTCAGCATCAAGAACTTCAGCCCTGGTGACTGTCTGAAGCTCAAAAGTGTTCACAAGAGGTGCCTAAGGACCAAGTAGCCTGGGGCACTTGGCATTAAATTGAGACGACTTTGAAAACCAGTTCAGATCTTCTATTTTTCCTTTTCTTTCTTACTTTGTATTTCTTTCCGTAATAAGGCTGAGTCTGACCTATTTTTAGGATTTGGCCCATGGAATTGAACTTGGTGGTTTTAGTTTCACTGTTGTTGTTTTTCCTCTTTTAGGTAAAAAAATAGAGCAGACAGGAGTTCTGGCTGCGATGACTAGCAAAGCATTAAAGCTTTCTTCTTTTAATTATATACTTAGAGGCATGCTAGGGTAGATCAGGCTTTATATTTCCTGAAAACTGTGGGGATTTAGTCCCCCTTAACCCTTCTCACCTTTTCCTTCAAACAACTCACTGATTTCTAATGGCCCTTAAAAGAATGACATCATCAAAACATCTAAAATAACCCACCTGAATATTAGTTTCCATTTTGTTTGTGGGGATTTTTTACCATCAAGAATTCTATTTTTTCCTCAGCGTTAGGTCCCATCTTACCCCTCACCTATCCTTAAAACTTGTCTCTCTTTGGCTGCAGAAGATTGACACAAACTCCTTCACCCCTCCATGATCTTAGTGCGAACTAGAGAGAATCATTGAACACTAAGGTTATTCCATCTGAATAGGACGGCCATTATTCCCTTTTGACACTCTCCTGAGTCTCTTCTGAGTTCTTATTAGAGTAGGTATTAGAGGAAATAACAAAAACTATTATCAAGTGCTTTTGTTACTAAAGTTACTGAGTATTAGATGCTGAATAAAGTTACTGAATATTATAGTTTTGAACTTGTTTTCAAGTCTGGCAGGGTTTGAATGATTCTATACATTCTATTACTTTAGGCAGCTATAGGATTGCAGTTCTGGGCATTAGGATTATAGATATAAAGAACACATGATAGGCAATTAATAATCATTAAAACTGTAAAAATTAGGGTAGGTTGACCATCTCAGTAGATAGAGGAACCACAAACTAACTTCCAGAAAATAACCAGCATCACTTTTGTTCCAAAGTTTGTTTTAGAGGTTCAGTAGCATCCACTGAACTTTTCCCCTGACTATCTTAACACATCTTTTTTGTATTTGAGAGTCTGGCCAGGATTGGAAACATAGGTGTGAAAGAATGACGAGAGTGGCTGTTTTGCAGTATTTTTGGCTAGAAGTAAAATAAGCAGGAAGTTCTAAAATGTCTTGAGAAAGTTTGTCTTCAAGAAAATTCTAACTTGAATTTTTTTAAATATGGGATTCAGACATTTAGGTTAATATACTAATAAGAATTGTACTTAAATGGGTAACAACAGTAATTGCAACTATTCTAAAATCTTACTGCCCATATGGTACTTTCGAGGGTTTTTGAGATTCTTCCACATGCTGTTTCTGCTTTGGTGGCCACAGACACCTTACCAGGCAGTAGAGTTTGGTGGTTTTACTTGGGTTTTACAAGAAAGGAAACTGAAACACAGTGTTCACAGTAGTTCATTTCTCTGCTTTGCCTAGGGTCATACGTTTTGCCTGGTAGGCAATCTTGAACTTCTTCATCTAGTTGTATATCAAGGTTACTTTGAAACACAGAAGTGCTGAGGTCTGTGCCTAGTACCCTTTGTGAGTACACATACAACTCTTCATTTATGAATAATTTTAAAAAGATGATTAAATGCTTCAATACACAAATTGCTGTGCTCAGTTGGTATTTTCCTGAAATCAAAATATTCAATACATTGTTCTGCTGTTTCTGACTTTATAAGAAATTATAATCTAATGTTGATTCGAAAGTATAGAGGAATCAATCAAATCCAAACTCCTAAAAATGATTCACTTATGATTAAAATAACAAAGAATTTGGGTTTCAACATTTATAAGAATGTTGTAGATGCTTATAACTGTGATAAGTAAAAGTAAACAAAGTGAATATATTATTATTCACAGAGTTTAACTGAATAGAACTCATTAGCTCAAATCCTGGTTTGTAAGATCACTCATGCATACAGCGTCACAACCCAGCAACCTAGGAGTCCAAGGCTTTGCTCCTCATACTTAACGGGCATGAACAGACCAAAAATGGCTCAAGGAGATCTCAAAGCCCCAGAGCCCATAACTCTAAGCGATGAAGAAATAGCAAAACTCTCAGACGCACAGTTTAAAACACTGGTGATCAGGATCCTCACAGAACTGGTTGATTATAGCCACAAATTAGAGAAACATATGAAGGCGAAACTAATTTAAATGAATGGAATTACACAGGAAACCAATAGCAATGAAAAGGAAACTGGGACTCAAATCAATGGAGTGGACCAGAAGAAAGCAAATAATGGCCAAACAGAAAAGAGTGAAGAAGCGAGAATTCAAAAAAATGAGGAGAGTCTTAGGAACCTCCAGGACATCTTTAAATGCTCCAACATCTGAATTATAGGGGTACCAGAAGGGGGAAAGGAACAGCCACCAGTGGAAAACTTATTTGAACAAATAATAAAGGAGAATTTCCCCAATCTGGCAAAGGAAATAGACTTCCAGGAAATCCAGGAAGCTCAGAGAGTCCCAAAGAAGTTGGACCCAAGAAGAAGCACACCAAGGTACATCATAATTATATTAGCCAAGATTAAAATGAAGGAGAGAATCCTAGAAGCAGCAAGAGGTAAGGGGACAGTCACCTACAAAGGAGTCCCCATCAGCTGATTTCTCAAAAGAGACCTTACAGGCAAGAAGGGGCTGGAAAGAGGTATTCCAAGTCATGAAATTCAAAGACCTACAATCACGATTGCTCTATCCAGCAAAGCTTTCATTTAGAATGGAAGGACAGATGAAGTGCTTCTCAGATAAGATCAAATTCAAGGAGTTCATCACCACCAAGCCCTTATTATATGAAATGTAAAGGGACTTATCTAAGAAAAAGAAGTTAAAAAAACATGAACAGTGAAAGGACAGCAAACTCACAGTTATTAACAACCACACCTAAAACAAAAGCAAACTAAAAGGACAGCTAGATCAGGAGTGGAAACATAGAAATGAAGATCTCAAGGAGGTTTAGCAACAGGGGAGTGGGAGGAGGAGGAGGGGAGAGAAGGTACAGAAAATAAGTAGCATAGACAGTAGGTAGAAAATAGATGGGGGGAAAGAATAGTAGGGGAAATATAGAATCTAAAGAACTTGAGACACATGGTCATAAACTAAAGGGGGGTAATGGTGGGGACGGGGGGGTAGGGTGGAGGGGAATGAAGGGGGGAAGAGAACAACTGTAATGGCATAATCAATAAAAATAAATAAATTTAAAAACTCAAAAAAAGATCTCTCATGCATTTTGAATGTGATAAAATTTCAAAGATATTATTACTAAGTTTTTGTGGTAATCCTACGTTTTAATTGATCTTATAAATATTTGCTATGCTTTCTAAATATTTGAATATTATTCTTCATGATATACTTAATTGCCACATACATTTTACTTGCCTATTTTAAAGCATATCTATACAAAAGCCACCTGACAATGCAGATATTCACATAAGTATTGAATCTGTATTGTGAGAAACATAAGTATGCTTTAGGACCTCTAGGTTATTGTTAGTATTCTTGTTGGATTTAAACCTAAGGTAGAAAGTAGAACATATAATATATGGACTGTACCCTTTGAAACTGCCTGACTCAAGACATGATGTTCATCTTCTTCAGCCACAGGAATGTACGTATGGTATATTACTTATAAATAGTTTATTTTAAGGCTTGATAAGGAAGTCATTAAATTCAATATAGTAACCCTGATACTACAAGGGGTAGTTACATACAATATTCAGTTTTCATGATCTATATGTGAAAATTTTAGAGAGATAGGTTTCAATGTAATAGGTGGAAGAACCTTCTGATGAAAATAACTGCTGGAAGTTTGGAAGGCCTCAGGAGGCAGTAAGTTTCCTGCCAACAGAGATGGTCAAGCAGATGTCGTCGTGGGGATTCCAGCACTGGAAGTCCCCATGACTCACTGCTAATGGAGGATGTTGGCTTCAAGACAGAATCTCAAACATATCACTCTGGGGAGAACTTCAGAAATTGCCTAGTCCCGCCCCTTCACCTTTCAGAGGAAGAAACTGAGCCTAAGGAAGCGTTAATGTTCCAGCCAAGGTCAAGTAGGTAATCTGTTTCAGGGGATTTGTTTGACAGGAGTCATCTTATTGGTTTTATTTATACCCTAGTAAAATGTAACTATTCTTAGTGAACTGTCTACCTGTGCAATGTAGGGAAAATTTGCCACCTATTAAATGCAGGGTCTTTTATCTCAGGTGAGTAGTCTGACAGGTATAACCCACAAAGAATGTGTTTTGTGTATGAATACTTGAGAGTAATAATTTTAAGCTTCTATTTATTTTTCAAAATTCATGTACTTTTTGTAGCAATGGGAATGGGTATCATAGGCTTTATAGTGTAAGGATCATCTAATAAAAGCGAAGGGGAAGGTCAGCATTAGGTTGCAAATAGGATGTGAGTTCTGAGAGTTCTAAACTCACTTCCTCTGTCAGCCATTCCCTGTGGGATATAAGGCAAGATAAACAGGGCTGATATTCAGTTGGTAGGTACTAGAACCGACATTCAGGTTGGTAAAATACTGAGTATTCCCATGTTGATTGGTAATGAACCGTTGATCTGAGCTTTCTGAGTGCCTTGACCTTCACCACTGCCCTGGCTGCCCCACCCCTCCGCACATACATATACTAACCTGACATTGTGGCAGCTGACAGGTATTCATCTTCTCTTGGTTGACTGAATATTGAGTTAACTTCTGGCTGACTTTTGTCCAGCAAACTTATTTCAGGCCACCTAAGGCACTCTTCAGAATTTATTCTTTAGTGAGTTGGGTTATTTGGTAATGGTCATAATGTAGAGGGAAAATTATCTCTTACCTCTGCTATACAGTCTAGGAAAATCTTAATGAAGGCCTTCTATTAAAAGTCTTTAAACATCTCACTGTATTCAGAAATATATTTCAGAACATTGTTTACATGAGTTTGTAACCAGGTCATTCAGATAATGAGTTTTTTGTTTTTAAAATTTTGATTGCTTGAAGGGGTAGGTGAAATTAAAATTTTTTTCTTAGACTCTTAGGTATTATATATATGAAGCACTGGAATAAATTTTTAAAAGCTACCATGTATGAAGTGCTTACTATGTGCCAAGTACTCTACTGTGCCCTGTACATGTATCGTGTCATTTAATTCTTATAATAGCTCTATGAGATATGTCCTTTTATCATTCCCACTTTACAACTGCAGGTTCAGAGAGGTGAAGAGGTGACAGGTGAAGCAGCTCATAAGCAATGCAAAAGGGGTGACCTCTATCTGTCTAGTGCCATTGGGAGTTGTAAGAAATCAGGAGCTGGGCTCCACCTCTGTCTTTAAGAACACTTGGGCCTGCATCTCTTCATAGGCCATGGCCTAGGCCAAACCCAAATGAGAAGAAGAGAGAGAGGAGACTGTGGAGCATTGCACTTTATTCAGGGAAACTCTCACTGAGTGAAGACTTAAAGGAGGCGAGGTAGTGAGCCATGTTCTTATCTTACATAAAAAGTATATTCTTGGAAGAGGTAATAACACTCTGAGGTGAGAGTGAGCCTGGCTTATTCTAGAAACAGTAAGGAGGTCATTGTGACTAGGGCAGAGTCAGGGACAGGTAATGTAGTAAGTAAGAGGGGTCAGAGAAGAAAACAGGGACGATGAAGAGGGCATGAGAGGGCGGTGCTTGGAGATCATAGTCAGGGTTGTGCCATTCACTTTGAGTGACATAAGGAGCCAGTTTTCAGCAGAGGAGTGACATATTTTAAAAGATCAGTCTGTCAGCTGTATTGAGATTAGGGTGAGTGAAGGGACAAGTGTGGAAGCAGGAAGACCACTCAGGTGTCTGTTGTAAAAAGCCAAATGAAAGCAAGAGTGTTGTGGCCCGGGGTAATCACAGCGGAGGTAGTAAATACTGGTCACTATTGCGTATGTTTTGGAGCTAGAGACAATAGGGCTTTCTGATGTATTCCACACCGTGGGCTGGGGAGCAGTGAAAGAAAGAAAGGAGCCAAGGAAGACTCCAGGATTTATTGGCCTGAGCCAGTGGAAAGATAGGGTTGCCACCGCGAGGTGGAAAAAACCACTGGGGAGGTTTCAGAAAGGTGGGGTGGAGCTCAGTTCACGACACCAGCGAGTGCGGTGCCCGTTAGATTTCCTACTGGAGGTGTCAGCCGGGCAGCTGGATGGCTCAGGCCAAGGGCAGGGAGTGTACATCTGGGAAAGCTCAGTAAATAGGTGACGGGTGTTTAAATAGATAAGTTAGGTGCCTGGATGAGATTACCTAGACAGTGAGTAAACACAGAGAAGGGAACAAAGGACCATGGCCTGGGAAACTGCGAATTGGGAAGGTGATGGAGACAGAAAAGGAGCCTGAGAACTGGACAGTTAGGTAGGAAGAAAATCAGGAGGGTAGCCTTGTCTTACATGTCTGCTGGGAAATGCGTTTTCAGGAAGAAGCAGTGGTTGTTGGAAACAGACCAATTAAATGAGGGTTGAGGACCCGTCAGATTAAACAGTGTGGAAATTTTTGTTGCTCTTGACCCAGGCAGCTTCTGTGGAGAGGTGGGGGAGGGGCCCTTTCTTAAAATAAGATTAAGAGAATAGGAGGGGTGATTTGGAGGCAGTGAGTATAGAAAACCCTTGGAAGAGTTTCGTGACAGAAGAGAAATTAAGACAGTAGCTGGAGAGGTAAGAGGTATTAAGAGAGAGTTTTGAAAGATGAGGACTAGTATGTTTGTTTTGAATAATAGTGAGTAGGCTGGGTAAAAATGGGCAGTGAAGGAGTCAGAGAGGAGACTTGGTCAAGAAGGGATCAGAGCTGGGCACAAGTGGAAGGGTTGGCATCAAACAGGTCACAGAGAGCTCATCCCTTGTGATGGGACTGATGGCAGAGAATATAGGAGGAATTGAGATTAAAGTAAAAAAAAGGAACAGTCCTTTAAGAGAGGGAGAGAGGAAGAAGTACGAGCGTTTTAAGGAAACATAACACTGATTCTGCTGTGGTCAAAGGATTGCTGGAGTCAGACATCTTCAGGAGTAAGATTAAAATAAAGGGTGGTGCATGACTATCTTACAAATGAATGGCAGTTCATCTGTTTCTAACTGAGTT
Organism: Artibeus jamaicensis; assembly: GCF_021234435.1. Classification (NCBI taxonomy): domain Eukaryota; kingdom Metazoa; phylum Chordata; class Mammalia; order Chiroptera; family Phyllostomidae; genus Artibeus; species Artibeus jamaicensis. The sequence goes on along the minus strand of NW_026521812.1, from coordinate 5,197,012 downwards.
GTGAGGTAAAAGAGTATTGTACATTTCTCTGAGATTTAAAAGTATCAGGAGACATTTTGGGGCACTATAGTTCGTGCATTTTGTAGAGCCATGTATATTTATCCCGGAAGGCCCGATTAACCTTGACATAGACTGCCGCACAGTATGTGGCAAGACTAAATGAATGGTCTTGGCCAGTAGATTTTGCACTTACAATATGAGCCAGTGAAGGGAGTGGGACTAGTTGGATAAAATACAGCCCCTAGGGAGAGCTGGAGTGAGAGACCTGTGCATTATGCCTTCCAGACCTGAAACAGGAAGTTGGATTTTAATAGCTTTGACTTACAAAATTAATACCCTCCAAAGAAAATTCACCTGTTGCCAAATCTAATGCCAGGGTTTGAATGCTCACAGTTCCTTCAAGTCTCTTGTTTGTTTTCATTTCTTTCTTTTTTTCTCGCTCTTTTTCTTCTCTTCCTTGCCAAAGTTCTCTGACCTTTTAGGCATGAATACTAAAGGGCTTGCAATCTGTCTTCTTGATGAACTGTTTAATCAGAAGGCCATCATGAGGAGAGATTTTAAACATTTTGGCTTAAAATAGATTCCTCCTGGCTAAGAATCTCCCTCAATTTTTGGTGTACATATAAATACAGTGTTTATGTCCTACAGTTTGGCCCACTGATTTTGAAATTCAACTCTTCAAAACATTCCTTTTACTTAGGTAAGCCTGAAAAACAACAGTTCTATCAGAAGAAGGTCTGCTGACCTCGGTGCCAAGAACTTCTTATTCTTGTTCCATATACCTGCATTTTTTAGAATTAGATATCCCAGAGCTGCTAAACCTGATCTATCACACAGTCAGATGTCAGTATTTAGCAAATGCTGCTGCCACTAATGGTTTTTACACTTGCGTTGTTTTGCAAAGTCTACTTTTAGACCTTGTGAATTAGAGTTTCCATTCAGTATTACCAAAAACGAAGCCATAAGAAATATAGACCTAGTTTTCTCATAAAGAGAATATGAAAATATTTATTACCATGCATTTTTTTTGGAATTTTGCTAGTGTTAAGAGGAAAAGGATTTAAAGATCACTCTTAAGATTTGGCTGAAAAAATGTGAGAGAAGATAGATGCAGGAGCATTGAGATAGGTTCCATTTAATTCTTATTAGATATATTATAAGATAAGCTATTTCCAGACTTTATTTTATATTGCTTTGCGTTTTGACTGAGCTCAAGAATGGGCAAATTAGGATGTATTATTATTATTATTACTTCTGATGCAGAATGGCTTTTCCTACTCAGGAATATAACACACACACACTCATCGTAAATATTCTGTGAAACCTAAATAATGAAATGTATAAACTTCAGAGTATGAGTCCTTCCCACACTTCCACCCTCCAGAGAAACCAAAAACAGTTTAAATCGTGTCCTTCCTGGTTTATTCCTATGTATATGTGTGTTTATCTTTAGTTTTTAAAACAAAATGAGCTGTAATTACTTGTTTTTAATTTTGTTAATAAATTATGTATGAATGTATTTTCATATATATTTACATTATTCATTTTAGTGTGTGAAGAAATATCTATTTTATTACTGGTAGTTATTTATGTTTCTGATATTTACTATTATAATGCTACTATTCATGCCTTTATACAATGGGATAACATCATTATTTAGTGATTAGTGTATTTATTTATTAATTCCAAATAAGCACATTAACACATTTAAATTGAAACAGTACATGACACATAAGTGCTTCAAACATTATTATTTATTATTCTTTTTATTTCCTTATTACTAGTGAATATGTCCTTATGATAGACTCCTAGGAATGAAATTATCCAGTTGGTAAATGTTACCAAATTGCCTTCCAAAAAGGTTCTACCAAGTTATACTCCTTTCATCAATGAATAAAGAACATTTGTTTCCTCACAGTCCTTAAATTGAATTTTTCAACGGAAGTATAACATACATATAGAAAAGTGCATGCACATTGTAAGTACTAACTCAGAAGTGAACCCTAGTGTGTGACCAGATCGAGGCAGTACGTTTCCATTCTAGAAGCCTTCTTGGTGTCCCCAACCAGTCATTTACTCGTCCACCCTACATTTAAGCAGTGTCCCACCTTGTCACCAGAGATGACTTCTGTGCTCTTTTATGTCTGGTTTCTTTCACTCAACATGATGTTGGTCTCAGATGGTTGTGACCATCCATGTTGTTGCAGACGTCAGTGGTTCATTCATCTGTCTGGCATCACATTCCGGAATATATTGTAAATTCTCCATTGTACTGTTGATGGACATTGTGCACATACACTAACAGGCATGTAGAATAATCATAGTCACTTTCTTTGTAACAAACACATAAGACTAGTAAACACATAAACTATATACGCACTATATTTGTTAGACATATACTTCAGACTAGAGTTGATAGTTCTAAGGGTAGGTGTGATTTAAACGTTTTCCAAATTGAGCCGAATTATTACAATGACAGCAATGTAAGCAAGCACCGGTTGTAGGTACTGGTCAATTCTTGGTATTATTTCAAAGTTTTTGGTCACACCGATGGGTATGTAGCGGTATATCATTATGGTTTTAATTGTATTTTTCTGATAACTAATGAAGGTTAGTACCTTTTTATGATTTTCAGTCCTTTGGCTATCTTTCTTGATGTGTCTTTTCAAATATTATGCCCATTTTAAAATTGGCTTGTCCTTTTTGTATTATTTTAGTTGGAGGTTTATCTTTTTCTGGGTATGTGTCCCTTGATATGTGTATGCATGTGTATGTGTGTGTTTGTAAGTATATAAAATTAGAGATTTTTTCTTAATCATGTCATTAAAAACCAAGTTCTTAATTTTCATGAAGTCTACCTTTTCAGTATTTTCCTTAAAATTGGTGCTTTTGTTTCTAGCTTAATTTCAGAATCGTGTCCTACCCAAGGCCATGAAGACATTCTCTATGTTTTTACTAGACGCTTCACTTTTTTGCCTTTCTTCGTTAGAGCAGCAACCCATGATAAAGATTTTATGTGGTGTAGAAAAGCAGTCAACACTCATATCTCCCCTGTATAGGTAGGCCAATTGACTGCAGTATTTATTGAGAAGTGCTACAGTGGTGTTTTCATTGTAGAACAGATAACTGTATACTTCTGCTTTTCTGGCCTCTCCTGCTTGATCAGTTGGTTTTTATCCACCCTTTTTGTCAAGACCACCTGCTTGTGAACACAGTGCAGGTGCTCTCTACTTTTTTCTTCTACAAGCTTGTCTTTGCTAGCCCTTGCCGTTTGTGTTTCTGTATGCCATTTAAAATAAGCTCTTGGATTTTGATTGAGGTTGCATTGAAGCGATGCCCTAACTTTGGGAGAATTTATAGTTTTACATGATTGAGTCCTGTAATCCATAAGCATGGTATAACCTTCCATTTATTTAGTTCTCTCAGTAGTACAGCGTTCCAAATTGCTAATCCTGTGGTCACAATCTGTATCTGATTGTGGATTTGTCTATTGCTCTGCTTATTTCTATTAAGTTTTTGCTTTATATATTTTGAGCCTATGTTACCAGGTGCCTTTTGATCATTTTATATTGTTCTGGATTATCAATATAAGTTATAGTTTCTATTTGAAATAATTCTTCCTTCCCTAACATTTTTTGTGTTTGCCTGGTGATTATTAGTACAGCTATACTAGTTTTCATTGTTTAACTTTTTCATGGTATGTCTTTTTGATCTTTTTTATTCATCCTTTTTGTGTCTTTTATTTGAGGCATACTTTTTAAATAGTATATAGTTTGACATTAAAATCAATTTTGACAGTCTTTATCATGAATTAGAATATTTAGTTTATTTACATTTAATAAAATTACCAGTATTTGGGTTTAAATCTACTATAATGCCATTTTTCCTTTTTATTGATCCGTTTTTACTTTTTCTCCTTTATCACTTTTTTAGATTATGCGTATATGTCTTTTTAGCTTGTCATATATGCCTTCTTTTATAACTCTGTGTTAAGTTACCCTTAAGTTGACAGCGTTCATACATGACTTACCAGAACTCTTTTACCATATTGTGGGAAATGGAAATACCTTAATTCCAATTATTACCTTCTGACTTCTCTGGTTTACTCTTTTTTTTCAGGAGTCTTGGATACTTAAATTCTATTTTCCTTAGAAGCTCTGAATTCCAGTTTTTGTCTCATCATTTCCATTAGAGTGGGAAAAACTCTGCTCCAGATAGATCAGAACTTTCTGCTGACCTCGAATTCCTGCTCCAAGTGTTGGCTAATTTGACTGCTCTGTGACACCTTCAGACACATTTTATCAATCTTGCCTGCAAGTTTTGGAGCAAGGGTTCGTCTGATGCAAAGTATTCTCTGTGGTTGGAAGTGGAAGATCTGTTACTCTATACATTTGTTGAAGTCTAATTAGCTACCTTTTTATTATTTGGTGGCCAAAAGAAAATTAGTGTGCTGCCTTCCTCAGTTATGTGGCATGGCCATTGTCTTGGTTCACTGGGACTCTAGCCTTTAAGCCATACTTAATTGGTTCAGGTATGGGTACCTGATTAGAATTTTGTCAATGAATCCCTTCCCTGGTATTTACGGTGTTGGAATCTGAAAGAGTTTGAAACTCTGATTAAAAAACTCAGGGGTTGCTGGACATTTGGGCTTTCCACCATGTGGGAAATGTATTTTGTAGTAAAGATAAATGAAACCAGTATGCAGCAATACAATGAAAAGACATGGAAAGAGACCTGACAGTGTTGGAGTTCTTGATTCTGGTTATTCAGGATCCCAGATGCATCTCTAGTTTTTCCTGTGGATTTTTATTATGGTAAAACCTACATAACATAAAATTTACCACTTTCACCATTTTTAAGTGTAGTGGCTCAAAATGTAAATAAATAGTAAATAAATAATAAATAAAATTTACTATTTTAACCATTTTAAGCTTAATGGCTTTAAGTATATTCACATTGTTGTACGGTCATCACTATTGTCTCTAGAACTTTTTCATCTTAACAAACTGAGACTCCCCCCTACACATCGAATGATAATTGCTGCAGCCTTCCCCCCAGCCCCAGGTAACCACCCTTTCACTTTCTGTCTGTATGAATCAGACCACTCTAGGTACCTCACATAAGAGGAATCACACAGTACTTGCCTTTCTCTGTCCGGTTTATTTCACTTACCATAATGTGGTAAGGGTTCATCTGTTTTATAACGTGTCAGAATTTCCTTCCTCGTAAGCCTGAATAATATTCCATTTTATGTATATATCACATTTTGTTTAACTATTTATTCAGCCATGAACACTTGGACTGCATCCACCTTTCGGCTGTTGTAAATAGTGCTGATATGACCATGTGTACATGTAGATTGATTTTTACAGTTTCTGTTCCTTAATGCATTTTTTATTTTGCTTAAGCAAATTCGACTTAGAGTGCTCCTTGAGGAGAAAAAGGTCTCAGCTAATATGCATAGATCTTTTTCCAGACTCTCTATTCTGTTCATTTGATGTACCACCCTTTTTCTGAACCAATACCACACTGTCTTAATTATTTTAACTTTTAAATTTGGAGGTCTAGTAAACAAGTGCTCTCTCATTACTCTTTTATAAAAATGTATTTACCTACATTTTCAGCATTTCTTCTTAGATGATCAATTCTTAAGTTTTAAAAAGAAAACAAGTGGGATTTTGTTTGGTATTGCACTGCGATTTTAGTTAATTTGGGGAGAATTCACATTCAACCTTCTGTGAAAGCTGAATAAGAGTAATATTGGCTCCCCTTTCCGAATGTTCCATTTATTTTCCCAGTTTGATGTTGTCTAGAAAAAAAAACTCTGTGTTCTCCTCCACTCACAGACTACTTATTCACCACCTAACGTTGGGGGGGCATTCCCACACAAAGCAATTCTGTGACACCATTTGGGTACCCTGAAATTCAGTTTAATTCTGACACTGACCAGACTTAGGGCAGATCCCGCAGGTTCAGGGCTCGGTCTTACAAAACTGCCTTTCTCTTCCTCAGACTCCAGTCTCAAGTTGTTGTCACCAGTGCTTCTGACTGGCTGGCTGTAAGTTAGGATTCTCACAACTCCCTCTTTGGGGTCAGTGATTTGCTGGACTGGCTCACAGAACTCAGGGGAACATTTGCGTATGTTAATGGTTTATTAAAAAGGAGATAGTAAAGGCTACAGATGAACAGCCCGGTGAAGAGAGATATAGGGAAAATCCGGAAGAGCCCCAAGTCTAAGATTTTCTGTCCCCAAGGGGTGGGGTGTGCCGCCCTCCCAGTGTGTGGATGTGTTCACTGCCCTGGAAGCTGTCCCAATCCTGTACTTTGGGGATTTTTATGGAGGCTTCATCACGTGGGCACTGTCCCCTTCTGGAGGGAGGGTGGGGGTCATGGTGTGGCCTTGCTGGTGATATCCTGAAGCCATCCAGGAACCCACCAAGAGGTCCCTCTTTAGAACAAAAGAGACTCCGGTCACCCAGGAAATTCCTAGGAATTTAGAAGCTTTGTGTCAGCACAAAGAGGCAGAGACCAGTATATATTTTTCCTATTCACAGATGTGTATCCTTCTTTATACTATTCATCTAATTTGTTCTTATTTTTAATTTCTTTTTTAAAAAACTGGAATGACACATGTCACGTATTTTTCTTTAATATCTCTATTCTGAGATCTATGTCCATGCAGATATGTCCCCTTATTCTTTCGACTTGTTATAGGGGATTTCATTGTGTAGACACACTTTATTCATCTAATGATGTTTCTGTTTAGGGGCATTTAAGGTGTTACCATTTTTCAATATCACAACAAAATTACCATTAAGTTCTTGAAACATACTTTTTTTTGTTTACACTTTTCTAAGATTGCTGGGTTTAAGGATATGCACATTTGAATTTTAAAACTATTATCAAATTATCCCCGAGGAAGGCAGTTCCAATTCACATTTTTATTTTCTATTAATTCCATATTTTAAAATATTTTGCATAAAGTTCTTTGGCATCCAAAATTTATTTCTGTGCATGTACTGAGGCTACTATATAACTTGTATTCTTTTCCCCCGTTTGTATTACCATGTCTGTAAATTATCTGGTCATTTTTTATTGGGCTAAGGAAGGCCACCCTCCCCCCTCCCTGAACCTTGTGTTTTTGATGTAGGTCGTTCCATCCTTTTCTCATTGGACTAAAATATCCTCTTTATTACCTAACATTTATCTTTCCGACATGGCCCTATTTGTATGTATTCTGTTCTGATCTACTTGACTGCTTCTATACTAATATTCCATTATTTTATTTACCATCAGTTTTTAAAATATTTTATTTTAAAAAGCAATGATCACTTTTTAAATGCATTTTATATTTACATGAAGTTTAGAATCGACTTGTTGGTTGTCATTTTCAATTGTATGAGGAATGCATTGCATTTATAGTTTAATTTGGAGATAATTTACATTTTTATAATAGTGAGACCTTTTATCCAAGAGCATGGTATCTCCATTTATTCAGATCCTTTTTTGTGTAATTCATTAATGTAGTATAACTCTATTTGAAAATAAATGCTTTACCCCATTTATGCTAAACTTATTTTCATTATTTAAGTTATTTTTGCTAGTATGAATGGAAAATTTCCAGTTATTTCAGTAACCAGTTATTTTTGGTATAAAAGGAAAACTGTTAACTGTTGAATAGTTTACTGAAATAAATTTTTATTTGATTTTCATGAATTTTCTTGATGTATTATCATAATGTCTGCAAAGATGCCTTGTCTTTCATTGCTGTCTTTTTTCATTTGCCAGAATCCCCTGTAAAATGTTAAATAATTATGTTGAAAATATATCTTTTTTCTGTCTTTAATGGAAATGCCTTTTATGTGTTATCCTTAACGTGGTGATTTTTGTTGGTTGTTAATAATTCTTATCCTGTACACATGTACAAATTTTACATGTTGTAACAGAGACATGGTATATGTAAGCATATCAAGGTCTGGAGTAAAGAATTGAGCACAATGTATTCAAAAGACTTCAGATCCTAGACTAATCAGGTTGGAATCCCAGCTCCATCACTCACTAGCAGTATGGCATTGAGATTGACACTTGATGAATCTGTTTCCGTATCTGAAATAGGAAGATAACATTGCTCATAAAGTTAGCATTGTTTTGAGCAATAAAAGAAAGGATTTATATCAACGGGCTCACAAATGCCTGATGTTGGTTGAACTCAGCAAATCTAGATTTCTGTGCAGATCGAGAAGGACTTGGACAACAGAGAAAGCTGAATAAAAGTAGCAGGAAACCATTGTACTCCCCCATCCTCTCACTCTTAGTTGAGACCACATGATCTAGTGACAATGTATGAGGTCTGTCCAGAAAATATCCAGCCACGTAACATGAAAAATAGAGACATTTATTGAAGAAGACACAAGAAACATTGTACATAGTACAATGATGTCTTAGTCCCCTTCAAAGTAGGCACCTTGTGACCTCACACAGCTCTCTTAGCATGTCTTCCACTGTTCAAAAACTCTCTGTGAAATCCATTGCTGGAATTGCCAACAGCTGCCCTGTCATATTTTCCTGAATCTCATTGATGGTCTGAAATGTCTTCCCTTTTAAAGGTGGTTTTAGTTTTGGGAAAAGCCAGAAGTCACAGGGTACCAAATCTGGACTGTAGTGGGGCTGAGTCACCTGGGTGATTTGATCTTCTGCCAAAAACCTCTGTATGAGACGTGATGCATGAGCAGGAGCATTGTCATGATGAAGCTGTGGTAGTTTTCATCGTGTTGCATCTCTCAACCACTGAAGAACATTGAGGTGGTATCCTCATTAATTGTTTGGCTTGGACGGGTGTACTCGTGATGGACAACACCTTCCCAATCAAAAAACACAGTTAACATGGTCTTGATCTTGCTGTGACTTTGCTGCACCTTCTTCGGGCGTGGAGAACCAGACAACTCCATTAGGATGACTGGGCCTTCATTTCTGCATCATAGCCATAGACCACCATTCATCTCAGGTTATGACCTTCTTGAGGAAATCTGATTTGTTGGAAGCAGTTTGAATCAAGTCATTAGCAACTGCAGCACAAAGTTCCTTCTGCTCTGGTAGAAGAAGGTGCAGAATGAATTTTGCCACAACAGGTTTCATGCCAAGATCCTGACTCCAAATATTGGGCACAGTCATTTTTGGAATCCCCAGATCAGCTTTCTGGTTCTCACACTGTCAGTTGCTGATCTTTGTGGATTACAGCCCATATGCATTCAACGTTCTCAGGTTTCTGCTTCTTGCAGGCCTTCCAGAACGTGGATCACTTTCAACAGATTTTTGATTATCTTGAAGCATTTGTGCTACACTTTTTTTGTGCTGCACTTACTGCATCATCCCACAAAACCTTCTGAATCATCTGAATATTCTCCATGGAGGAATGCTCAAGCATAAGGTGAAATTTGATGCACATTCATTGCTCTACTCAATCAGTTGTTTTGAATGTGATGGCCACACCGTACACGTGCTCACTCAGCGGTATATACTGCCCCCACTGACTAGTACAATGAAGTTGTCATTGTTCATGCATCTGATTTCCAGTCCACTCTACTTGGCTGCCAGGTTACATTGTTGCCACACACACCATTTTTGTTATATTAACAACGGCTGGACTCAGACAGACCTCAATAGTTTATGTTAGTACATTTAATTTCACTAGTTGACACTTACTATGACTTTTAAGGTTGGATCCACACTGCAACTAAATTAATAATACAAAAGATGAGTGATCCTATTGAGTTTGACATTTTAACTTACAAATAAATCAAAAGAAAAATATTTCTTGCCAAGTTTCATAAAGTTGATTAACTTTGTATATCCATAAATAGAAAAAATTTTCATTACACTAAACCTTTTATTTTAAGGGCCAAGTGGCTTCACCCAGCTTTGAGAAGCCATTCAGGAGTGTTCAAAACCAACGTAAAGGGTCACTTCATTATGAAGGTTTATTAGTGATGTTAGGGTCAAGTTACTGCTGAATTCCAGGGAACCTTTTACTAAGTACTTCACACACGTTCCGATTTTAATAACTTAGAAGTAGAGGCTGGTGCCCACTTGGACAATGGTTTGTTTCTTCTGCTTAGTTTCAGACAGAGCAAATAATCAAAATGAATTGAATGTCCCTACATAGGTTTTCATATCTGAGCAGGCCACATCCTATTAACCTGATTGGCAAATACCACACACAAGCTATGTCATCATGAGCTGTAATATTCTATGATAGTGTAATTCTGTGGCTTTTAGAGAGATAGAGACTCATTTTATGTGTCTCAGTTTCCAAATATAAAGCAATGAGACAAGTGAAACACATCTTCATCTACCCAGACAGATTGTGAGTCCCTCTGTAGCACAGACCATGTTTTCTGTGACTTTTACCCCCATAATATTCACTGGAGAATTCAGATATGTGCTTCCCCAGATAATTTATGGCAGCTAATGAGAATATTTGCATGGTCTAGGGATTCTGAATGGCAAACTATAATGTATAATTTTGAAGTCTGTTTTTCCAAAGTGATTCTATATTCCTTGATGATGGATATATAAATTATCATATTTGTAATAGCTACAAATGCTAGTGGAGTGAGTGAATGAGTGAAAACCAACAATTTGACAGTGATCAAAATAAAGTTTATTGAGTAAACTACAGTTAAATACAAAATAGAGTAAAAGTACAAAGAAACATGAACTTAAAAAATAAGCAACTGACTATATAAAAAGATAATTAGCTAATAAACTCTCCTAGGGGAATAGAGTGTTCTCACATCTCATGTTAGAAAATTGTGTAAATGAGTAACACCTATAATGGTTCATAGTCTATCTTGAAAAATTCAATGGACAAAAGGCATTCTCCCAGGAAAGTTCAGTGTTTTTATGTCTGAGAAGCTCGATGGCCTTCTCTTTGAGGGGTGGTGGTATTCTGCATGGCCATACATACTGATCTGGCATCACTGGGGTTAGGGGCCGTGTCCGTGTCAAAGACCTGAAGCCAACAATAGGTGTTAATGCTTTACTGAAAGTCAAGTGTGGCTGAAAGCGTGTGGTGGGCTCTTCAAGCGTGGACACCGAGAATACTCTAAAGCAAATGAGCAGAATTCCCACAGGAAAAAGAAATGGCTTTATTTTTTTACGTGTCTAATCAAAGGCTGGTTTTGGTTCTTTCAAGCAAATCAGAATGATTATAGGTGAGTGACTGCTGCAGAGATAGTGTGAATGTGTGTGTGTATAAGCAAGCAAGACCTTTCTCGGCCCAAGAGGAAAACTTTGTATATTCGCTTAACATGAGACTTCTGATTTATTCAAGCTGCAGTCAAGTTGGGAAGGTTCTTTTTCTCCATGTGTCCCAGACACAGGAGAGGCCTGACGCAGAGTGACGCAGGCAGGGCCCGGCGGCCTGGTTTTTACCCCCTTGGTGCCTGCCTTCTGGGACCTGGTCTGCTGTGTGGTTGCTGTTTATACCTGCTGAAGTGCTCTCTGTGTTTGAGTTGGCGCTGCCGGCTTACATGCTAGAGCCTTGAGCTGTTCGTGAGCTCTGTCCCGGAGCTTTGAAACCTATGAGCTGGCGGCTGGGGCGAGAGAATGTCTCTCTCAGTTTTTGGGTGAACTCCATGTTTTTTTTCCAAGAGGTTAGATCACTGTCCACAGTCCATGCTTGCTAGACAGAATGTAACAGTTACTGTTTAAGACATCCTGAACTTTTAAAGGCAAAAGGCAGAGAAGGAAGAGAGAGAAAAAGCCCAAGGTCAATTTAACAGCTTGAAAATCAACATTTCTGTGTCTGGTAAACAGAGATTCTTACCAAACTGGAACGCTTTGCTTTATCACAAAGGAAGGAAAACATATCACTTCTTGTTATGGCAAGAGGATATATTGTTACAAATGTCCTAGTTCCATCCCAGTCCTGTTTGAGACCAGACCAGATTAATCAGTGGCTGTGGCAGGGGTATTAAGAGTGATGTAATTTTTGTAGGAACTTACCTGGCCAACCCTCTGGTCCTTTAATCAGTTTGTAAAGATTTTTAGAAGACTTTGCTTTTTCACAAGTGGCCAGATTAGGAAAACCCTGACATCTGCTTGTGCCTTGCCCATAGTTCTTCGCTCTTTCTTCCTGTTGCCCTATTTTTGTCGTATTAGGAATATTGCCGACTGTTTTTTGCCTAAGATTTTTATCCCTTCATCTGTTTCTACAGGAAGTCTTCGTACATGGTTTATATAAACTTGAATGTGGCTAGAATTATATATATATTTTTTACTTTTGGTGTATGATGTGAATGAGCATGGCAGAGATATATGAAAGACATCATATCTAAGAAACTTGTAAATTATTTAAAAATTTCACACCAAGTATAACAATGTTTCAGTGAAAATGTAGACACATAGAAGAATTAAAGCTGGATTGGACTAAATTCCAAGTTTCAGAGTGACTTTGTTTACAGGAACACATAACAGAGTCCTGTTACCTTCTCCCTCTCCACCCCCAATCGAGTACAGTCTATGCTCTTATAAATATGTTAAGAATTTCATCTGTAATGTTTGTGTATAAGGGATATAAAAATGCTTTCTAATGGGGTAAGTGCCAGTCTTATTTCATCAAGCCAAGGGAAAAACTCCCTGTTCTTGGGTTTCCATCTACAGAAATGCTGGTAAGAAGTGAATAGCCTCTCCACACTCTTTAAGGTAGTGTATTTATTCTTGGGTCAGACTTAGTGGTTGTCCACTTTTACAGTGACAGTCTCTTTCTACCTCCTTCTTTATACCTCATCCTCTATCCTGACTTGTACTGTTTGCCTGGTAAGGCCGAAGGACATATAACATGAATATCTCATTTGACCTTTTCTAGAAGCAATCAGGAACAATGCCATTAGAGGCTTTTGTCAATTTTAATGTGATATCGCTGTTCTAACATGTGAGTAGGCTTTGCTTGTCATTCAAGAGATTTATTGATGCAATGTGTGTTCCCTGGTTCTTTCATGAAAAAATGTTTATACCTGTGGGCATGTCCAGATGGCAGTGAATGACTTGCATTCATGAGAACAGCATTCGCAGTTCATGGTTGCCAAGGTAAGCAGCCGAGGCATGCCCTCTGCCACTCCACTGCCTTGTAAAGAAACAGTCTCTAAGGAAACGGACTAGCACCCTGAGGCCAGAGAGCCCTGGTGTTTTAGGCATTGTGGGAAGGGGGAGGAGGGAGAACAAGAGACAACATGAAATAATACCAAGAAAAGCATGTTTTGCTATTGTTCTGGCAATTTAGAAAGGAGGAAAGAGATGAGGGGGTTCAGAATTTTCCATTTGGGTCTCAATAGAGATTTAATTCAGATCTTCACTGTGTATCGTGAGTGTAATGCTCCTTTCATAGGTTAGTTTCTGGGACATGGAGACTAATGGTCTAAGGTTTGACCAAGAACAGGCTCTGGGCTGTCGCAGGTGGTGATGGTTGGGGTGGTGAATAGGCAGGCACTCTGATTCTCTTGGAATTGGGGGCATTTTTAGGATTGATGTTTTTTTCTACTGTATTCCCTTAGTACTATTGTTGGAATGCTAAAATGTCACCTGAACAAGTATTCTGAAGGAGGTATTACTGGCCCAGACTAACAACCTTGATGGGAAGGGTTTTTTCATTAGATCACCTCCAAGTACAAAAGAATCTCAGGTGATAGCTTGTAGCTCTTGCAGCCAGCCGGAGTGTAGATTGTGACCCTGGTAGGTCACAGTTGGATATTATGTCCTTTGTAGAATTTGGTAAATTGTTACTGCTTATTGGGGATTGGGAGCTTGGGAGGCTGGATGGGGAAAACAGTTTTAGAATTAGAAAGGCTCTCAAATTAAAAGAGGAGAATAGAAGCATCATTAGTAGACATAAAATATATGGGGAGAGATAAAAATTGTATAGGAAACAGAGGACTCAAAGAACTTATATGTACAACCCATGGACATGAACTAAAGGGGGGAGAATGAGGGAGGGCGAGGGGGCGGCGTGGAGGGGGGGAAAGGGGGAAAATTGGGAAAACTGTAAAAATATAATCAATAAAAACACTTAGAAATAAATAAAAGAGGAGAATGGTTTCTGATAACTGAGTTTGCATTTTCTTAATTTTGGTGTTACTGGAGAAAAATAAGTCTCCCTAAACATCACCACAGGAGCCTGGATCACAGAAGTGTGATAGCTTGCTTTTGCTAGCCATTGTCTTGTTAATATTGTTCAGAAAGTACTGAAATGGCATGGGGAAGTCAGGGACTGAAATACATGTTACTCTCTAAACCCAAACAGACTGTCATAAATGTATCTGGTTGGATTGGTGTCACCTGAAGCTCTTTCTTAACACCAAATGTGAGTGAACTAGGTCAGACTAACAAAGAGCTGGCCTGGGTTGGAAGAACTACTTGTTCAAGTGCTTCCCCTTTGGTTTACCATCAAGCCAAACAGCATCCTGGGTATTTAACAGAGGAGGACCCAAGTTAGTAGACTGGCTCTTTGACATTTCCTGTTGTGACATAGTAGGGGGTCAATGGAGAGGTCAGTGCAGCCTGGACAGGGACCCACTCATCACAAGGGCAATGAAACTGCCCCTTTTTGTTAAGCAATTTGAATAGAGTTAATGCAGACTCCTCCCTTTTGTACCAACAGTCTGGGAGAAGGGCACGTTAGCACTCATAGAATCTACTGCCATATCAGGGACTCCTTGCTGTACATCAGTTAACATCACACAGTGGTCTCCTGCGCACTGTGTCATCCAGGCACGGAAGGCCGAGGGTCCACACGGCCCGCCTGTATTAACCTCAAAAAGCCCCGGAAACCATTGGTTATTTCCAACATTGAAATGCTATTCATTTCCTGAAAAATCATGTTAGCTAGAGGGAAGGCAAACTGAAGTAAATAAAGCCTTCATGAGGTCTCAAACAGGGACCCATCTCTCGAGAGTCTGATCACTAATATCTGCGTAAAAGAACGAGAGGGCTGCAAAGAGCCTCAGGAGATTCACTTGTTTAATTGTCTGCCTTCCAGCAGGTGAATATTTAAGTCACCCTGAAAAGAGAGTTAGTTGTTTCCTTCTTAACATTTTCAGAGGGCAATACTACATGTGATCTCCCAAAAGTTAATTTCATTGCATTGGCCTCCAAAGAGGTATCAAATTAAAATCCTAGCTTTTAAAATCAAGCTTTCTTGCTATTAGCTATGCATAAAGAGAACAATATCATTCTACTCAATACAAAATGAACATATTCCTAAAATACTTCATCAAAGGAATTTACAGGGGTCCTGCGACTTGAGCACAGATTCTAGTACATAAGGATGTGTACACATTTGCAACCTGTGTAAAATAATAATAATAATAATAATAATAATGATAATTATAAACTACTTGGTACTTGCTCGCCATGTGCCAGATATAGTTCTAAATGCTTCATATGTATTAAGTAAATCATTCCTCTTTAATAAACGTATTAGGTAGGAACCATCTTTCACACATTATACAAACTAGGACACAGAAGATGAACTTTTCCGAGGTCACACTGATGGCAAATGGAAGAGACAAGAATTAAATTTAACCTGGCTTGAGAGCATATGTACCAACCAGTAGGTGAAACTGTCACTTAGTGAAGACTAAGTTTTTAATTATGTCCTCAACCCCACCCAGAAGGGTGCTTCAGTTATAATTTGCTCCTATAATTGAGTATGTTAATATAGTTGTAGAACCTATCGCAATGTCTAAGACACTGTGTGTGTGCATGTGTGTGAGAGGATGTTTACATATTTAACTGTGTATTTCCTCAGTCCCATTTGAAGTTCATAATTGTTATTGTTGCTGTTGTTATTCTTTATTTGCTTAGACCAGTGTAAACCACAAAGGTCATAACAAAAATTTATTCACCTCATCTCTGTTTTATATTTTTTTATTAATTTAGACCCTAAAGGGGAGACACCATTGTATATTGATGAGGTCTTGGGTGCTTTTCCAATCACAGCATTCTGTAAAAGTGAAGAGACTGTCCTATCACCATTCTAATTATTATTATTGTTATTATATTTTTAAAAAGAGGCTTGCATTCATTGTGACTTTATTAATAACAATGATTAGAACAAAAATAGCATTTACTACCATTATTTTAAATAGATGTTGGTAGATACTTCCATAATTAAAAAGGGTTAATGTATATTAATTAGCAAAATTGTATTGGGAGTTCTTGTAAAAATTGAGCAATTTCTTTAGTTTCCAGGAAAATTGAACCCTATGACCCTTTATCCCATTTGAGAGACTATTCGATTAGAAAATATTTCCCCAATTGCTAAGGTAAAATCTATTATGGGGCCAGTGTTCTTACATGTAGAGAAAAACACAGTATTTAATGTTGAATATACTTCCAAATTCATAGTTTTGCTGGCATTTCATCCCACAAGGAAGAACTCCAGATAAAAATGTGTGACTGAAAATGGATTGTGGGAGATCACAGTAAAATCTGATGGTCCAAAGGTGGTAAGGACTTCCAAGTGTAGAAAAAGACTTGAGAAACAAGTTCTTGAGGTCCAACTTCTGTTCTGTAAAGTAGGTTTTAACATCTAAGGAAGCTGTATAACCATTTGTTAAACATAAAATATTTGTATAGTGTCTTCACAATTAAAATAATTCATTGTGGAAAAGCCCTTACAAAAACCTGCTAGGGAGTCTGTTATGATCATCAGTAACATACCCTCAGAGGCTGTGTCTACACGATGATGAACAATGGAGTGAAGCAGAAAGGTTGATTCCAAATCGCTAAAATATTGAATACATGCTCTATGCACTTGACTTTCATCATCACATGTGCAATCATTTAATTTTTTATTGTTGCAAAATTAAAAAATTTGCTCTGGCTGGTTGGGCTCAGTGGGCTGAGTGCCAGCCTGCAAATCAAAGGATCACCAGTTCAATTCTTGATCAGGGCACATGCCCGGGTTGTGGACCAGATCCCCAGTAGGAGGCATGTGAGAGGCAATGTGGTTGAAAAATTAACCACACATTGATTTTTCTCTCCCTTTCTCCCTCCCTCCCCCTCTCTAAAAATCAATACACAAATATTTTAAAAGCCTAGCTGTTTTAAAAAGTTACCATTTTTATTATTTTACGTGTATAGTTCGATAGCATTATATACATTCCCATTATTGTGCAACCATCATCACTGTTCGTCTCCAGAACTTTTGAAACATGTCATAATAAATTCTGTACCCGTTGAACAACTCCCCATTCTCTCTTCCCCCTAGACCTTGGTAACTACTGTTCTACTTCCTGTATCTATGTATTTCACTATTCTAGGTACCTCATATAAATGAAATTGCACAATAATTGCCCATTTGTGTCTAGCTTATGTCACTTAGCATAATGTCTTTAAGGTTCATCCATGCTGTAACACGTATCAAAAACCGTAATGAAGTTCTCTGAACTCTGCATGGTAAGGGATTTTTATACCAAGAACGCTTTTATGGAGGACATGACTATTCCATAATGAAAATAGTTTGTGTTCTGTTTTTTTTAAAGTAAGGACTCAAATTATGTTTTAAAGATGATGTCACACTCCTCAGCTTTGCTTTAGTCAAAAAAGCAAGGAAATTCACAAATTTAAACTTAACACTATGCAAAATAGTGTGCTGTGTTCTCTATTCTTCCTTGGCTTTCAGTTTACTTAATAGTCATTGCTAGGATATACCACTGTCTGACTCCCTTATTCCCCTCTCCCTTTAAGGTTCTGTTGGTCTGTTCCATGTTTCCATGCCTCTGGTTCTATTTTGCTCATTTGTTTTGTTCATTAAGTTCCTGTTATGTTATATGTGCAATCATATGGCATTTGTCTTTCACCGCCTGGCTTATTTCACTTGGCATAATAGTCTCCAGTCTTATCCATGCTGTCACTAAGGGTAGGAGCTCCTTCTTTCTTTCTTCTGTGTAGTATATATTGTGTAAATGTACCATAGTTTTTTTATCCACTCATTTACTGATGGACATTTAGGCTGTTTCCAGCCCCTGTCTACTGTAAATAACGCTGCTGTGAATGTAGAAATGCACAGGTTAAAAGGTATTTTTTTGATTTAATTTAAATCGAGATATTTATTAAGATCACAAGCTCAAGGTTTTGTTACATTGAGGCTGTGGTTCTTGCTCTTGAAGAGATTAAATTTTGGGGGGAGAAATAAAATGCATAATCATGAAACTGTTAATAAAACATTAGAGAAGAGAATTAAGAGGCAGTGTTGTGGTTTTGACAGTAAATTGCCTGGAATCTGGGACCATAAGTCTGGTTTGGTCCCTGTTTGTTTCTTGTTGTGAAACCCTGGGCAAGTCACCATCGTGACCTTGTTGTCCTTACTGTAAAATGAGGAAGTTATAATGGGGGAACATCAAAGATCTTCCTGGCATTTAAACCAGAAGAGATTATGTGAGTATACCGAGAAGATAGTCACTCAAGATTTTAGGACGGAAGCGGAATGTACATTGGGACTTCAGGCAAATTTACAACATAAGGAGTAGCAGGAATTAAATCTAAAATGTAAAAAATTAAAAAACAAATCTTGCCCTTAGACATACAGGACACAATAATCAAAGTAGTGGAGTTGCCTAGTGAAATCTGGGTTTGATGATTAGTTCTCAGTGTATCCCTTTAATTGGTTCACGTAAAACTTAATGTAGGAAATGGTCTTAATTCCATGTTACTTGATAATAACCAAAGATGTACAAGGTTGTTGGTGAAAATAACCACATTTAAAATGGTCAAGTTCAGTATCCTCATCGTATTATTAGTACCTTCCTCCTCCCCTATTTCCTAGCATGCCATTTAGTTTTATTTTTTGGTGTCAGGTTAAGAAGAACCAACTCACATTATCTGGAATGGTTTCATGGGGATTCTGGTTGGATTGGAAGCGATTATTTCAGAACATTTGCAGACCAATTTAGACAACTCAGAAGCTTCAGGTGAAGTTTCTAATTTTTAATATTTATCTAAGCTGCCTCTCAAGTAAGGAGCACCTAAAGTTGACTCATCTACTTCAAAAGAATAATTTATCCCTTTAAAGGGCATTGTGGGGCTTCATATAATACCAGCTCTATAGTATTTTCAGTATATTTTAATATACTTTACTAATTACTACAGTTTTGGACAAATACAGTATATAATTATCATGAAGTCTGAATTATACTTTTTAAAATAAGTGATGTAGAACTATATTACTTTTCAACTTATAACCAAAGCATACAAATGGTGAAACTGTTGAAATGAGAAGGAATGAAAATTGTAACTAGCATGTTAATTACTATTAGGAAATGCACATTTTAAAAACATTCTAGGAAATAGGATATTCAAGATAATTGGTCTTCCTACTCAACGTAGTTAATAAAAACTCATTCAGCACTTGGTGTCTATAAGGTGCAGGACTAAGCACTGTGTGAGAGTACAGAAAAGAGGATGATGGCTTTGTTCTCTGTACCAACAGGGGAAGCAAGGGCATCTAAGTTTCTTGGATGGAAGGGTCACTGTGTGCACTAATCTGTAATTTTGCTGAGGTACCAATTTGAATGGGAGGTTGGTGTCACAGGAAGCCACTTTGCTACTATGTCAATCTGGTCACTTCAGCTTTGTCACAGAGTTTTATAGACTGTACATCTTATTGAAATCTTTGGGTGAGAAATACTCCTTTAAGCAATATTAGGGAAAGGCAATCTGTGACTCTCAATGAAAATGATATTTCAGTGAAAATATTGTGCAACTGAGGACTCGTGAGCTTTTGTTTATGTTGGTTATACTGATCTGTATTTGCTATATTAGAAATTGTTTGAAAATTTTTAATTTGTATTTGCTATTTATTTTAAAATAAACTCATTATATGTAAACATAAACATTTTATAAAAATCAGTTCCAAAACCAAAAAATTAGTGAGAAAAGTGGCATTGTTTTACCTTCTAAAAATACCTTTAATGCTGGTTTACAGAAGACAGCAGTGTTCTAACACCCGCTTCTGCAATCATTTTGTGTGTTAATGCACACCATGAAGGCAAATAAGGTCCTAGGGGTATTACGAAAATAGTTTTGAACTCACAGAACCCCCAAGGAGGCCTCAGGGGGACCCAAAGCATTTGGGCCTCACTTAGAGACACCCCTCTCTACATTCCAGAGCCCACTGAACAAGCAGCTGTCACACTACACAGGTCACGTAATGACCTCCAACAGGCACAAACAATAAATCACAGATATAAAGAATGATTAAATTAGTATAAAACAAAAAAGAATGGTTCTTAAAGGCATAATTTTCAACTATATGCTTTTCTTTTCTTTGTGATAGGAATTATAATGAGGAACAATACAAGGCTGATGTGAGATTCCTGTGAGGTGATAAATGTTAAGTATTTAGAACACTGCCTGGCAAAAAGTAGAAGCTCAGTTAATGATCGCAATTACTTTTGTTAAATTCAACCTGTGAAAGTGGAGGGAAGAAGGCACCATGAGCAAAGGCTCAAAGGCAGGATGGGGCGGGATGTATTCTGTGAATTGTGTATAAGCTACACTAAGGGTAGATGTATTGATTTAGGAAAGAAGCAAAGGTCCGATTAGGGAGATTCTTTCAGGAGAGGTCCGATGGTTTTGATTTTTGTTTCCCATGGAATAAGGAAACCATTGCAACTTGAGAGGAGGAAGTGGCTGGATTAGATCTGTGCTTGATTGGAATCAAATTCTACCTTGTCCTATGTCCCTAAATGATTTGTCTAGCTAGTTCTTTCTTTTTAGATGCGAGGGGAGAGTAACTCTCAGGCACTGTCTGCCTTCTCAGTCAGGTGTGAAGTTAAAATTAGCCCTCTTATTTCTGTTTGCTTCTGGGCAAACCGAAGGCCATGAACTGACTTTGTTATTGACACTTGTACTCTCCTTGGCAGTATAGTCAGTCCTACCAGGGCCCCAGAGGCCCAGTCCTGTGTTTAGCTGCTTGATGGATTTAAAACCTCTGTCTTCTAGGATAGAGGATGGTTTTTAAGGGAGGTGAGGTTTGACGAGGACAAGGACAAAAAGGGCTCCTAGAAAAATAAATAATTTGTATTCAGGATGTATTTAAAAAATCCTCTTGGTAGGATGAGAAGATCGATCTAGCATTGCCAATGCTTTATTGCTGATCTTTTAGCCAGACCCCAAATAGCAGTCTGCCCTAACCATAGTTCCTGCATTCGTTTACTTGTGCATTGCTTTTTATTACCCATGGTCAGCTTTTAGCCTTTGAAACTCTGTGGTATGTGAATAGCTCTAATACTTCAGGTTTTTTATAAGTCATAATTTAACTTTATTTTGAAAGCTTTCCAGTGGCCCAAAGATGTGCATCTTTATTACCTCAAGAAGATTTTGTGAGGCTAAAATGAGATAATATATGTAAAACTCTTTTCAATTTTTTTTTACAGGGAGGTGGTGTGTGTGTGTGTGTGTGTGTGTGTGTGTGTGTGTGTGTGAAGTATCTTCTGCCTTTAGTAGTCTGGGCCTTGAAAGAAAAGTGAGTTCTATACAATAAAATTTTCAGATTGGTTTAGAAGCCCAAGCTATATCTGAATCCATGGAACAAATTGAGAAAATTTAAAAAATCATGGTAATAGGTTATGGTTGAAAGAAATATTGTAGTGGCTATAAACAGGAGTGTTTTAATGTCCTTGCAGAAAAAAAGAAAGAAGAAAGGAAGGAAGGAACAAGGAAGGAAGGAAGGAAGGAAGGAAAAGAAAGGGAAAGAAAGAAAAATGAAGAAAGGAATCATTTTCATAAATATTTCTATCTCTCGATTGGTGTAATGGGAAGTGTTAAGACAAGGGGTTTTGTTTGTCTGTTTCAGCAATGCTTATAGCGAGTGCCCTTGGGGGATGTCCTCAGCATTACTGTGAAGAATGTGCTAAAAGCAACATTTCAGATAAATATATGGGGAAGGGATTCTGGGACTGTGGCAGCTTTGTAGACGTAGTGGCAGCTCTCATATTGCTGTACACATAGTTAAGGCCCTTTAGTACTACCCTAAAAATACAATTAGAAAGACAGGGCAAGAGGATGTAAATGATTCTCATTATTTACCAATATTTTTATTACTTTTAAAAGTGACATATTCTTCTCTGGTGATAAAAGTAACACATGTATTCTTATGTGTTATAAGAAGTATAACACATGCAAGTATAAAGAAAGAAGTTTTTAAATGCTTTTATTATATAGTTTTTTTCCTGTAAGTTGTCTGTTCATTTTCTTTTCCCTATTTCTTTGTAGAAATTCTTGAGCTATTAATATTTTAAATTGTTATCTATCATATTTTTGGCAACTGTTTCCCCAAGATTTTGTTTTTACGTTTTGTTTGGGATGCTTCTTGTGATCCACCCAGTTTTTATTTTTTAAAGACAAATTTACTGACCTTTTATCTTTGGGGTAATTTTTCTTTTGGCCTTGGCTTTAATGCTTAGTAAACCTAAGCATTATCACAAGCAAAAATCACAAGGTCTTCATACCCATCTTTTCTTCTGGGCCTTAAAAAACAACAACACTAAACTCTTAAATACAATGACTATGATTTGAAGTAAGAATTAATGTTATGTATTTTCCAAATAGCTAACCCTATTTCAAATAATTATTTACTGAGTAAACCTTTCTTTCCTAATAGACTTAGAAAGTATCTCTATCATATGCTAAATATATTACTCAGTGAAATTACTGAGCTATGTGTTAGGTCTATTTCTGGCATGTTTATTTTTGCTCCCATACCATACTATTTTAATATTGTAATTATATATAGTAAATTTCAATATCTGTTGGTGCAAATCAGGTTCTTCCTCTTTGTATCATGAACTACAACTGTGAAGTCTCCACACCTGTTCCCGACTTCTTTTTTATACCTGCCTCTATGATATGTGCCGGGAAATCTAAATCTCATTCTTTTGGCATCCCTTGCACCTCTCTGGTTGTGTGCCAAGTTAAAATGATCTCTAAGCACAAGCCTGTAGGGGGTTTTCTAGAACATCATGGTTCTGTGTGGTCGTAGCTTCCAGCAATAGAAAGAAGACGGAGACTCTTATTTTCCTTCTTTTCCCTAAAAGAACTATAACAAGTATGAAACTTTTTAAGGCACCGTTTCCTGTGGCAGTGTTTTCTGCATAATGTTCTTGTAGAGATTAATAGTTATCTCATGAAGAAAGGATCCCATAATCATCTGGAAGAGGCATCTTAGAGCCTTGGAGATACATCTTGCAAATCAGCTTATTGAAACATCTGAACATAAATGTTTTGATCTTGTTTAATCCAGTATTCTCAAAACTGAGTTGAGCATACAAAGTCACTTCCTCCCTTTCTTTTCTTTGAAAAACACCTAATTGGGTGCAGCATTTTAAGGAAGCCTACTACAGGGATTGGTAAATTGTTTTACTTTCACTGGATAAATGACAAAAAATGTAGCAAGTGTGCACTCGATTCGTTATATCTCTCAATTATTCCGAGAGCTATACCCTTTAGTTTAGTCTTTATCCAACTGAAAGAACTAGTTGAGAATCAAACACACATAAAATGGCTTTTATTTATATGTATTTCTTTAAGAAATTTTCACATCATATTGATTATTCCATGTGTATAACACCTACAAACAGTAAATGAGTAACTCTATCACTGGTTTCATGTTTTGGTGAAACTTCGAGAGACTCAGCCCAAGTATCCATGTCCTCATGTTTTTGGATCTCTCTTCTCTTGTACTCTGGTTTTCATTCTGGTTCTCTCTTCCTTGCCAGTCCATATTGGATTAGTCACTAGTGCCAAATTCTCAGTCTCTATTGTCACTCTTTGGCAGTCACTATTGCCAAATTCTCAGCCTGTATGTCTGCAACAGTAATCGTCAGCTGGATAATTCATATTTATTGTGAAACACAGTTTATGAATGATATTCTTTGTTCTTAAAACTTGTTTTCTCTACTAATTATATAGAGACAGTAAGGAAAGTAATTTGCCTGCTATGTGAAAGTAGTTTCAGCAAAATGCTTCCTATAAAGTGCCTAGGCATAGAGTTTGCACAAGAACGTCCGTGACTGTAATACCAACTCAGCCAGCTTGAGGGTTCCCTAGAAGACTCTCCGCCATTACTCAGAAGCTTCTGCTTTTATAAAGTAGCTTTCAGTCGCTTTCATATCCCATTCTTTCTCCCTGCAATAACTGGAGATGAATCAACCTACTTACTGTGACGTGGATACTGAAAATGCTATAATTCCAGATATTAGAGATCAGGTTTTATGGTATGTACCTTCTCAGTTACATAATGGATACTTAAAATGATACAATATCAGATTTTAGAGATCAGGTTGTGTGGTATACACCTTCTCAGCACTTAGTGATCCCCATCAATGTCAAGATAGGGGTCTGGGGAACACAGATTAAGTAGCTGTGGGAGACAGTAATTGGCCAGTTTAGCCGTAGGAACTAAGTGGCAAAGTTTGGAACATAGACACTATTGCCTTCAGTTTCAACTAGTTGGGTAAGGATTATGATTTGTTAGGTTTCAGAGGAAGTATTGTTGTAATGTAGTCGGCCATGGATGGGGTAAGGCCAAGGATTTATTTCAAGGAGTCTGCAACAATACACACATATTATTTGTAGGCTGAAAAAAAAGTAGATGTTTTCCAAATTGGATGCTGTATGAAAGAAAGATAGACTCCATGCTTACATATTAATGGGGAGGATAGACATTAAATGAATAAACAATAGATACAGCACATAAGGATAAAATCACTATAGAGAGGGTTAAAATAAGGTGGTAGGATTTCTGTAGTGACTGGATGACTGTTTAAGTTGGGTGAACAGAGAAAGCCTCTCTGAAGGGCTATCATTTAAACCAAGATCTGGTGACTAAAAGGAGACAGCCAGGTGTTGACCTAAAGAAAGAATATGTCAAGTGGCAGACAGCAAGGGCAAGGCCTGTGGAGGTTGGGAGCTTTATCTGAGGATTGGAAAGAAAGCAGGAGAGTTGGGCAGAGGCCAGAGCGTGAGGAGCCTTGCAGTCCTAGGCAAGGTCTTGGTATTGAATTCTTGGTTTGGTGAGAAAACACTGGAAAGCTTAAATAAATCGACGTTTTATGGCCTGATCAGAGTCAGGTTTGAGAGTCCTTAGGTGAGAGTCCAAAGCACACTCCTTAGGTGTGCTTTGTGTTAGGATAAGATTGGAATGGAAAGATGGTTTAGGAGTCTGATTGTAAGGTAATATGTCTGGAGCAAGAACAGTAATAATAATTGTAGTTGACTTTCATTCTGTACCACTTTATACAGGTACCATGCTGGACATCACACATGTACCTAATTTAGTCACATGCAGGCTTTTTTTTCAAATGAATGAGGGGCTATTTTGAACAAAAAAAGTATACACTGGATTTAAAATTCTCCTAACTGTGGTAGTGACTTTGACTTTTTTGCCACCCGATTAAAACATGTTAAAATCATGGTCACACATGAAAAGGTTTGAGTAATTCCTTGACCTTAAAGTGACCTCTAAGTTTGAAAAACTGGGAATGACTATATTAGGTTGAGAAGAATATTTGGTCCTACTCAATGCTTGTCTGGAAGGACCTCCAGGAGGGCTACACCAGAATGTGGAAATAGGGAGGAGCCGGAAGGGACTGAGTTTAGCAGAAGGGAGCAATGGAGACAGGCCAGCTGTAGAGGCATCCACCTCAACACAGAGACTTTAAACCCCCAAATGCAGGGAATGTAACAAAAACGCCAATGCAGGCAAGTACCAACCTCTGGGGTCAGAGGATCTTATTGCAAAGGAAGAGCTGAGGATAGGTCTTGGGGGCTTATTGCAGTAAGTAGCCAAACCCTGGGTCAAGTGCAGTTTGAGTCATTAACTTTGGAAAGCGATTTCACTTAGTGTTAAGAGAATTGGAGTGAGATTTCTTAACTCTAGAAGGCAAGATTCTAGCGGAAGTGAAGAGAGAGAGTAAACATCTAATCAGACATCTCTGGGAGACCCCGCAGAGAGCCAACTGGATACCAGCCTCAGGGCACAGAAGGAGGTCCAGAGTGGGAGAAGTAGGAGCAGAAAGGTCAGGGAGGTTGGCGGGGCTCCTTAAGACAGCACTGTGAGTTTACCTACCCAAAGTGGATCCCAGTGCCTAAGGCTTCATGATTCTTTGGCTTGTTGGTCGCCAGATGTACAGAATGAAGGCAACTGGAACCCAAGTATACTTAGGAAGGAAGCATACTGTCTTCTGACACATTCTACTGGTCCTGGGCTGTCGGGCTGGCATGAGTCATGTGCTGGAGCTGGCTTACACCTGTATTCAGTGACGTCATCAAGTCAGTGCCCTGGATTTGACCATGATGGGAGAATTTGTACTATAGAAATTGGCCAAGATTATAATCAACCTTTTCTCCTACCTCAATGTTTGGTTTACCAGCATGCCACTGGGATGGCATGTTTCACAGGTGAATGGGTACAATCCTGCAATGACACATAGTTCCAGAAGACCTGATATTGTGAGGAAATTGCTCCTGGGAATTTCATAACAGCAGTCTTCATAATTATTGCAGGTGGCTGCTGGGACTTGCAGCAGAACTGATAACCTTACTTCAACTTGGAAATATAACAGAAATCTCTTGTATCACTTTCCTTAAAATAAGCCATAGTGAAAGTACGTTACAGGGATAAGAATCAGTAATGCGGTCTTGAATGGGACTGCATGGGGTTCGCTAGAGTGTGCGCTGTGGCCACATGGTATTTTTAGGTTAATATGAAGTCTGACTTTCTTTTGAAACTCAAAAGTACAAATTGATGTTATCATGGTTCTTGTTTATAAACTTGAAAGGAGGTTTAACAAGACATAAGGCACTGCATTACTATACAGTTGAATATTTCCACAAGAATTCAAAAGTTGTTTGCTGCCTTGCTTTGATCAACTTCAAGTAAAAGTTTAAGGCAGCCCAGTTACCTGGGCATTAAAGCATTGCATAGCCCAAGGTGACAGGTAGAATGACCTAGAATGGTGTTCTCCTTAGAGCGTTAGTCTGATCTGAAATTGATTATTGGAACACAGCTTCAAGAGGCAATGTTGGAATACTTGAGTTCAAATATTTACAGGTTTCCCCACCTCTTCTGAAGTATTTAAAACAAACTGCTCAATTATAAAACCCTTCCTATGACGGGATTTCCATTGAGTGTGGTCAGCTTTCTGGGAAAATTAAATTGAGTTCAAGAATTTTGAAATCTGAACTTCAAACTTGCTGGATTTCCATTTGGTTTCAGATTTTCTTTCAACTGTTTTATTGCACATTGATTCAGCAGTTCATGAAATCAAAATAACATAATAAGGGTAACAGGTATACTAAGTAAAGTACACCCATCTGGAACTCATTTTATTCAAAAAGAGCATAACTTCAAGATTAAACTAAGTAGAAAAGCACTCCAATGTAGTTAAAGCAAGTTTTAAAAATTGCTTGAATTATAATTCTTAATTATTTGGGTCTTTCTATTTTTTTGTTCTAAATATTTAAAAATTCTTCTTGATAACCAGGATTGTTTCTTTGAAATTTAATAGGATTCTGTGTCTCCAGTCCCTCATCTAACACTCAGAAAACCTTTTTTCTCTTCCCTCCTCTCTATACCCTTCCTTTCACTCATTTTGAACACACACTGCTGAATGCATGCATTCTGAAAGCCAAGGCGAGCCCCTGTTCCACACACTCCTGCCCTTGATATTGATACTACAGCCAGCTTTCCTCCACCCAGATTCATTTTTAACCACAGTAACCATGAGAGTTTAACATCCGTCTTTACCTTTCTCTCTTTCTTTGGTCTTCAAGCCAGGTCTGAGCTATAAATTGAGGCAGGACGTACAGCTGGGTCAATAAAGGGTGCGGAGGGGAGATGAAATGGGTTTCCTATCATTTTTCACAAAGTTTGGAAAACAGAGTTGGCAGAGAGGAAAAAAATAAAACAGGAAGCAGGATAGCACATATAAATTAAATATTCTCACCCCACCCTTTTTCGATAGCCCAGGGGTATTAGGAGTGTGTGTGTTTTGGACGGGCTCAGCACGCATTCCAACAGTAAACGGCTTCCTGCTAAGTGTGTTCGAAGTCAGGCTGTCTTTTGGGGTTGGTTAAAAATATGTGTGAAATATGTACTTTTATTTCAAGCCAAGTCAAATGTTTTCAATCATTCCCCCTTACTTGCTCCTCCTGTCTTCTCATCCTGTCATTTCTTGCCCCCAGACAGTAAAATACACCCCCCAAACTTTTTTCCCAAAAGGAAGTTTAGTGATTAATTATGAGTTACATGTAAACATATATTATTGCCCTCGGAGGTATTCACCAAAAACCTGGCCCGTGTCACTCCTGGTTGGCATTTCTGAGTGTTAGATCTCTGTGAGTAGAAGTTAGAAGAGTACCCAAAGTAACTGAGTATTTGGCTCAGGTACAACAGGGAACCAGTGGATAATTGAGGGTGAGAAATGGTCCATAACTTTTCACCCCAGTGGTGATGAACCTATAATTCCCAAATTGTTTGTGTAATTTTCTATTTCTACCACATCAGTGACAAATATTATTTTGTACTGTATGTTCCTTGTGGATTTTTTTCATCAGCAAGGTCCAGTTGGAATGCCTGAAAGGAAAATAACATACCTGGGCCCATCATACCTAGCAAGAAATGCCACAGATGTACTCAGGAGGAAAAATATAGACTTCTGGTGGAAGCCGCAGGCTCCCTCATGCAAAACGTTACTTTGATGTTGATAGACTTTAAAGATTTATGTCATATGATCTAGTTAGGGAAAGCTCTCAGATACTCAGAAAGCTCTCAAATCTGACATCAAGCTCTCGAGGAACCTTTTCTATCTGGCGTAGGCTCCTGAGCTGCAAATGCTCTGTGCAGACAGTTCAGGCAAAGGCTTTGCTCCCCTATGCCTTCATTCGACTGAGCCTGTTTAAATCCAGAAGTGTTCTTAGACAACTATCTTTCCTAGTGGTATTAGGTGTCAGAATTAACTTTTTACATATTTTAGAATTAGTGTACGAGGTGGATTTAAGAAAAAACTTGTATGCAAATTACATGGCTTGTGTGTGTGTGTGTGGGGGGAAAGCCCACCTCTCCAAATGAATCTCTTTGGATAATTTATCAAAGAATGTCTGTTGACATGTGACTTAAGGTTTTTGGTGTATGCTGTTTTCAAATTGGTTTAATTCAGCAAATACTTATAAAACTGTTGACTATGCAAAGCTTAATACTAGGTGCTGTTTATAGGATGTTATTTACCTGGAAGTAATTCACCCGTACATCCTAAGAATCCTAAAACATCAATATCAAAGAACCTATGCACCACAATGTTCATAGCAGCACAATTTACAATAGCCAAGAGCTGGAAGCAACCTAGGTGCCCATCAGTAAATGAATGGATCAAAAAATTGTGGTACATATACACAATGGAATTCTATGCAGCAGAGAGAAAGAAGGAGCTGCTACCCTTTGCAACAACATGGATGAAACTGGAAAGCATTATGCTGAGTGAAATAGGCCAGGCATTGAAAGACAAATACCATATGATCTTACCTTTAACAGGAAGCTAAACAACAAAACAAACAAGCAAGCAGAATAAAAACAAAGACACTGAAATAGAGAACAAATGGGCAGTAACCAGAGGGGAGAGGGAAGGGAATTTAAGGGGGAAAAAGGGGAGGGATTTTGTGGAGCAAGTATGAAAGACACAGTGATGTAGGAGGGGAGGGGTGGGAGGGAGGTGGGGAGCATGAGGTGGGTGGGGCTGGGATGGGAGAAATACACACAAAAAATGTACTTGAAAAATAATTAAATAAAATTAAAAACAAACAAACAAAAAATTCACCCATACAAAGTCTAACACCCCTTTATTATAAAAACTCTTAGAATACTGGGAACATAGGCAACTTCTTCAACATGGTGAAGGGTATTTGTAAACAAAAAACCCATATTCATACAAAAAATATTATACTCAATGGTGAGAGAATAAAAAGCTTCCCCCCAAAATCAGCAGCAGAACAAGGATCCCCACTTTTACTACTGCTTTTCACCACTGTTCTGGAAGTCTTGGCCAGAGCAATTAGATAAGAAAAATAAATAACAAGATTCAAATTGGAAAATAAGTAAAATTGTCTGTAATCACAAATAACATGATCCCATACAGAGAAAATCCTGAAGAACCCACAAGAAAACTACTGAGAGCTAATAAACCAATTAAGCAAAGTTGCATTGCTCTATGTTTTAGTTATAGTTTAGCACATTAGTGTCCTCACTAAGTAAGTCTAATAGCTTGTCCTCAGAGCAACATTTAACATTTTAAAATGTGAATATGGGAGATCTCTTATCGTATGGTCAATAATAATTTTATGCATTACCCCCATATTCACCTAAATGGGTGAAATTCTCATGAGATTATTTTGGCAGTAGGTCAAATTTTGGGTAAATTCCAAACACTTACAAAACTGGCAGCACATCAAGTGGCACTGCTCCTTGCAGTGTGGTGACTGCTGGGAGTGGGGGGACAAGGGGACTAAATGATAATGGAAGATTAAATAAAAAAATATATTTTATTACATTATCTCCTGAGACCAGAGGAGACATAAAGAAAAAAACAGAGGGAGGAGAGTGGGGATTACTTGTAAAGTGGAGTTAGGAGGGAGGGACAGGGATATGAGAAAGACTTACTTTAAAAGAAAGTGAAGAAAGGAGTAGAATCAAACCAAAGGTACTGTACTTTGCAGTTTATATAGTAGCCATGAGCCACATCTATTTAAATTTAAATTAATTAAAATTAAATAAAATTAAAAACCAAGTTTCTTAGTTTCACTAGCCACTTTTCAAGTGTTTAGCTTCCAAGTGTGGTCATTGACTACCATGTTGGACAGTGTAGATATAGAACATTTTTATCATTACAGAAAGTCTATTGAAAACCACTGCTATTTGTATTTTTGTTCTCATTTCACTCAGCAATATATATTGAATGTATCTCCTTGTCAGAATGGTCTCAAACTCCATTTTTAGTGATTAATAATATTTGATTATATTAATAGACTGTGATGTTTAAAGATCAGTCATTACCAAAATAGCTTTTTGCTATTTTAAATAGGACTATGAAAAAATATGCGGCCAAATTTTTGCATTTAAATTATTTATTTAGAATATATATATTATTAGAATTAACATGTTCAGATCAAATGTTATAAGAAAATTTTAAGGTTTTGATATGTGTGGCTAAATTTTCCTCCAGAAAGTTTTCTGTCTACATACAATAAGCACAAGTGGCAGAAAGGAAAATAACTATGCTCTAAGAACAAGATCAAAACAGCAGCTGCATAGTTTTGGTAATCACTCCTACAGGATTCCTATGTGGTAGGCACTAATTAGGCATTTTGCATCCTGATTCAGTCCTCAGAAAGCATTGTTAGCTGGGTGTTAGTAGATCACATTGCATAGACAAAACCAAGGCACTGGTAGTTAACTAGCTTTCTTGAGAATTCACTGTGGTTCATCCAGACTGGTAAGGGTTCAATAGTCCCTGCCTTATACCACTATATTACATTGCCTCTCAACCATTTTATTCAAATCCTAATTAAATCAAGTTTCAGGGGTTGGTTTATGTCCCTCAAAAAGATAAGTTGGAAGTCCAACACCCAAGTTCCTCAGAATGTGATCTTATTTGGAAATAGGGTCATTGCAGATATAAATAGTTAATGGGGGTTTCTATTCAGGTAGGGTAGACTATAAGTCCAGGATGACCAGTGTTCTTATGAGAAGTTGTCAATCCATGTGAAGACACAGACACACAAGGAGAAGACCATGTGATGGCAAAGACGGGTGGAATTGGGCACTGCCAGCCAAAGAAGGCCAAGGATTATCAGTAACCCAGTGGAAGCTAAGAATAAGCAAGGGGAGTTTACTGGGCAAGTTTCAGAGGAAGCATAGCCCTAGCCTCCAGAATTCTGAGATAAGAAATTTTTATTTTTTTAAGCTACCACTCTATAGCACTCGGTTATGGCAGCCCCAAGAAACTAATACATCGAGTAACTTAGAAAGGCATTCCAGTGTCTGACCAGCTGCCCGGGTAGCCCAGGAGCCCATCTCACCTGCCCATCATTTTGCCCCACTACTACATCTGTCGGATATGTGGTGTCCAATCAGTGGGCTGCAGGCCAAAGACACTAAGTTTGCAGTTGTGACTCTATGTCTTGGAAATATCAAAGAGCACTCTGACTGACTCGTGGAGTGAATATTAATTTGCCAATATTGTATTCATTTTCTGAGAAGCTAATAATTGTATATTTTTGTTCATTTTAGTGAAGAGTGATTCACTAAAACACTATGAACTTTGCTGGTGTGATGTAGCAAGCAGTGATTAGATTTGTCTACATCATAAGAAAAACTGTAAGGTTTCTTTTTTGTTGTTTTGATTTTCACTGCTGTATTTAGTCAGATTATAGTTTGCCTTATTTTGGAAAATCAGTATACCCCTAGGCTTAAAAAAAGTATGTATATAAACCCAATTTGTATATAAATCCTAAGTATGTATATAAACCCAAAGCTATACTCTGATGGAAAATGTTCTCATGATGAAAATAACTATAAATTATTTTATCTTGAATTGAAATATGGCTTCTTAAAATAATTTTTTTCTTTTATAACATCAAGAGAGAAGTCTAGAAGTATTAGGCATCTCACAGGATACCTGCTCTCTAATATACTTTCCCCCACTATCTGTTTGAACTCCTAATTAATTCTCTCCCTCTAAAGAAATACCCTCTACAGCTTGTGCTTGCCACCTGAAATTTTAAAGCAGTCCATTGTATTAATATTAGGCATTGCCTTCTCCCGACAGATGTGATGAAAAAAAA
This sequence comes from Artibeus jamaicensis, assembly GCF_021234435.1. Classification (NCBI taxonomy): domain Eukaryota; kingdom Metazoa; phylum Chordata; class Mammalia; order Chiroptera; family Phyllostomidae; genus Artibeus; species Artibeus jamaicensis. The sequence goes on along the minus strand of NW_026521812.1, from coordinate 5,164,117 downwards.
CCCTAATAGTAGCTTCTTTACAAAGCTTTTACTCTGGCAAGCACTGTGCTAAATGTCTTTATAGAGATCACTGCATTTGAACTTTATAAAAATTTCATGAAGAATAGTAAGATGGATATTGATGACAAACCTGAAGCTCAGATTAGGTTATGTTGTAAAGTCCAGTAAATGGCATTTTAGGTTTCAAATCCAGGGCTGTTTGAATCCCCGTGTATATATTCTATGCCCTATTCTCTCTTGCTTTCCCAAAGCAGGAGTGTGGGCAGCAGATCTCTGGGGCCCTTGAAAGAGGCAACAGGAACTTGCCTCAGTGCAGAACAGAGAGAAGAGGAACTCTAAGGAGAAACTTGTAGCAGCTTCGAATTTTGCCTGGGGTTTACTTAGGTTAAACCCTTCACGTATGATATCTTTAGCACGGTAACCTCTAGACATATGGGATGATCAAGCACTCAAAATGAGGCTGACACAAATTAGGATTTTCTAAGGAGCCTCAAGTGCACACAGGGTTTTGAAAACTTAATATGAAAAAATATGCAAAATATTTCATTAATATTTTTATGTTAATTACATGATGAGTGGTAATATTTAGGTATATTTGGTTAAATAAAATATGTTATTAAAAGTTATTTCCCATATTTATTTTTACTTTTTTTAATGTAGCTACTTAAAATTTTAAATGACATATGTAACTGTCATTGTATTTCTCTCAGATAACTCTGCTTTAGATGTCCAGGCGACTTAGAAACCCTGAATAATGTTAACTTAATTTAAAAAGAAGTAAGATTTAACTTCTTGAGAAAGGGAAATAGCATTACATTTTAAAACTAATACATTTTTCAAGTATACAACATACTATTTTTATCTTTAAAATATTATCATTGTTCACATTTTAAATCCAGTTCCTAAAAATTATAATAGCGAGATGTGAAGATTCTAGTCTTGGTGGTAAACTATTTGAAAAAGTAGATTTAATTCTTTCCTTCTTTGATTTGAGCTGCTTAACAGCTCCTCTCAGTAGGAGGTGGGATTTATATCCCCACTCCTTAAATCTGGGTTGGCCTCCTGATTTGCTGTGGCCAATAGAATATGGCATAAATGATGGTGTGTCATTTATGGGCTTGATGTCAATAGGCATTGCACTCTACCTATTCTGTCTCTTGGATCCTGCCTACCTTCTGAACAGGCCTTGAGATACAACCTGCTAGAGGGTGAGAGAACATGTGGAGCAGAGACAAAGTATCCCAGCTGAGGTGATCTGTGTTATTTTTACATGGCTGCTACAACAAATTATCACAAACTTAGTGTCTTAAAATATCCATTTTACATTTCTGCAAGTCAGAAGTCCAATACAAGTCTCACTGTGCTAAATCAATGTATTGCCCTGGCTTTGTTCTTTTCTGGGAGCTGCAGGAGATGATCCTTTCCTTACCCTTTCCAACTTCAGGGGCTGCCTGCATTCCTTGGTTTATGGCCCCTTCCTCTATCTCCAAAGCCAGCAATTGCAGGTGGAGTTTTTCTTACCTCGTATTCCTCTGACCTCCTCTTTGATTTCCCTTTTACAGATTTAAGGATTCTTGTTATATTGGGTCAACCCTAACAATCCAGGTTAATCTCCTTATTTTAAGATGAATTGATTAACTATAATTCCATCTGCAATCTTAATCTCCTTTTGCCATATAAGGTAACATATTCACAAGTTATAGGGATTAGGTTATGGACATCTTTGGGTCGGGATGGGAATCATTATGTTGCCCATTACCCCATCCTTGACTAACCAGAATTTTACTAACCCCAGGAACTGGTTGAGATGCATGAGTGAGTCTGGTTGTGACCAGAACTGCCCAGCTGACCAGACCAAATTGCTGACCTATAAATGATGATTTATGTAAAGGTTGGTTGAGCACCTTAAATAAAAATTGAGTGATTTGTTGTGCAACAGAAGAAAACTGATAGAGCCTTTGAAAAGGCCCAACAAATGCTAAGTGACTTCTTATGTTTATGTAAAATACTCTAAGATATAATTTCTGAAACAATCCTGACAATTTGAGGCATTCCATTTTTATTGAACTGTTTTATTAATAATTTTTACTCTGGTTTTTGAAGTAATGGTAATATTATTGGGACAAATTCTATCTTCCTACTGAGTTATTTGGATAACATTTTAGGCATAACATTTTAGCCTCCTGAGAAAAACCTCAGAGGAACTGGGACTCTTAAAAAAAGTTTCAAATGGAAAATATGCACCAAGCAGAATGATTTCTAATTGAGGCACATGATGCTTTTGCCTTGTAATGTTTTTAACCTTGTAATGTTTGATCTATGATCCCAAGATTTCCATTTCAAGTATTTACAAGCATAATATGAAAGAGCACTGGGTTGACATCATCAGTTTGGTGGCAGAGTCTCATAAAAAATGGGACTCATCTTCCTGTTAACGATCTCATCCTGTGAAAATTCCACCAGGTGTGTGTGTGTGTGTGTGTGTGTGTGTGTGTGTGTGTGTGTGTGTGTGTGTGGTGTGTCGGGCGGGTAAGGGATTCTTCATTACCAGCAAAATTTATCACTAAAGATCCTGAAACTGAAAGGTAATAAACAAAGGTAATTATTTGGCAATCTAACAAAATTCATACATTTCAAAACTCTTGGAAATTTAAGGCATCTGCTAATGACTCCCAGAATAACAAGTAGAACAGGGGAATATATTTAGGAGTAAGTAAATAAGTTGCATCATTGAAATATCTTGTCTTTTGGTTTGTTTGTTTTGCTTTTCTTTTCCTTAGAGTTTTTTGAACTTTGTCACCATGAAATCTGGGAAATATATGAAAGAATTTACTTTGTTTTCTACCTTTTCCCATAGAGAGCAGAGTGGGTCTGGAGTGACCTATGACATTCTAAAGTCTTATAAACTGGTCTAAATACTGAGGCATATCTGTTTCTTAAATTTATTATTATTATATTTCCTTTGGGAGTCAGGTAACCAGATATCGGCCTCAGGAGGATATCACAGTGCTTTTGAGTGGCAAATTAGATAAGGACTTCTTGTTTTCGGACATGACTCATCTTATTCTTATTGGAAAATTGCAGAGTTTCCAGTGGAACACTGAAAATGGCTTTGCTGCTCATCAGCAACTAAGACATCACACATTTCACTTAGCCATTTGGGGCACTGGGAGCTCTAAACAAAAAGGCCCTCCAAGTGATGCTGCAGGGCTCTGCTTATTGCTCTCTGTTGGGACAGGACCGAGCAACTCACACGTCAGCACATGGGTGTGCCCGTGCGCACAGGTGCATTGACAGGCGGGTTGGAGAGTGAGGTAAGAAGAGACATATTTTCCTACTTATAGAAAAAGGTCAGTGTGCTTAGTGGTGCTTTGACGTGTTTTTACCTCACCTGTTAAGACAAGTTGATTCAGTTTAATTAACCTGGTGAGTGCAAACATTAGGTAATGAAGATAAACTGGGAGATGAGAGGAGGAAACACACTTACTGAGCGCCTGTTGTGGGTGCACCTCTATTATCATCATCGTTTTTAATGCTGGTAACAGTGGGCGTTATGTTTTCAGTGTATGGATGAGGCAAACAGGTCAGAGAGAACCAGCCATGACTACAAAACACCCGGTGTGGTGTCTGGACCAGGGTAAAGGGTAGTTGCTATTAATGTGTATGTTGTAGGATGTAGCATTCTGCTCTCTGACTTTTCTCAAAACACCCAGATTTGTCTCAAGCGAGGATCAGTCTCCTCTCCCCTGATTGACCCCAGAAGGCCACTAGCAGAGACCAGTCAGGGTCTGACTTGTGTGTAGCTGCAGAGCGCTAATCCTTGGGTGTGGGCTGTCGTCTTTGGTCCCTTTTAATCTGGCCAACCTGCTGCTTCACCAGCATCAAACTACTTCCTCCCAAGGTTTTCATTTTGAGAAACAAGAAGACCCTTGAGGCCAATAACTAGTTATTTATTTTTAAATGTTTTAAAATAAAAATAATAGTGTGAGGCTTTTGCTTCTGCTTTCTTTCTGAAATGACCCTTGACAGGAACTGGAAATAGTTTTCATCAATGCAGCCATTATCTCTTGTGACCAAACGGGATGTGGGAGGTAGGGAGGAATTTCTGAGTTCTTTGTACATAGGAATAAAATGTCTGTCATTTAGTTAAAATAAATTATTGATTTTTAAATCAAATCAAAATATCGAGTCAAACAAGCAGGTACTGTACTTGACTTTTCCCTTATTTATAAGAACTGTTTTTCACCAGTTTATGAATAGAGGGGGAAATAAGGGTTATAAATAACAAAAGCATGTTTTAGGCTTTATGAAACCCATGGAGGCAACTATAAGGGACTCTGCAAAAAAGGTCAAATGACCACATTTCCCAGGAAAATAAGTGATTCCCTTTCTTGCCTTATCAAGTAAGCAAGCTGACAAATGCTCTAATAACCATGCTAGAATCCACAGTGCCCCTTTCCATGGGAGGTCTGTGCACAAAGCCCCAATCATCTCTTCCACAGTCCACTGGTTTCTCCTCTCCCCGGCAACAAGGGCGGTGTGTCCTCAGCCGCTCTTCAGGGCTTGGGTTAGGGAAAGTTTTCAGAGCAAGGCAAATGACTGGTTTTGCTGGAAGGGAACTAGAAAAAGCTGGACATGTATTAAAGTGAATAATGGCAGATATCTTTAGCAGATCAGTTGATTTCCTCCAGTGATTAAGAGATGACAAAGTTTGTGGTTACTGGGTAGTTGTTTCACAACCAGCAAAATTGAAGTATCCATGGCCTGGGAGTAAAGAAAGTAAAAGAATGGGTAATGATCATATTATTTTCTCATTTAAATTTCCTTCTGTGTGTGTAAAAGGGGCCACACACCAGACTTGACAAGTTCAGGGGAAACCATCACGGCAGGCTCTGCAAACTGAGAGACCCCAAGCAACCACATAGAATGGTCTGAATGTAAAGGTTCCTGAGAGGAGATCATGGCAGGTAGTCATGTCCTAGGCTTGTAGCTTCTGTTGGTGTGGAGGGCCTAGAATGAGTCACCCCAAGATGTGCCTCTGTGTTATTCAGTTCAATTTGCACTAAAGGCGACTGTAGCAGTAGGCTCAAGAGAAACTTGTGCCTCTCCCCAACTACCTAGAAGAATTTGGAAAGGAGCTTTGCCCATAGTAAGCTATTATTAGAGATAACTTCTTCTGACCCAGTTATAAAGCTGGGCAAGCTTCTATTTACTAAACCTCTGTTCTTATCTTCCCGAGATGGCCCCTTGCCCTGCCCAAGAATGGCCCTTTAAAGACCCCAAGGTGCATTGCCTCATCCCCCTTCTGCCTCTGACCCTCTCCCGCAGGTGGTGGTCTCTGACTCTCACATGTGCAAGGCTCTCATACATGTACATGTATTGAATTTGGTCATTTTCTTTTGCTAATCTGTCTTATGTCTATTTGATTATTAGACCAGTCAGAAGAACCTTGAGGGTAGAAGAAATTTTGTTCCTCCTTCATACTTTGAATCTTTACCTTACGTGAACATGTCTATTGTTTTTTTGCATCTAAGGTAACATACACCTTTGAAATATCAGGTAAGCCTTTTCCCTGACCCCTTAGGGCACAGCCACACCAGAGCAGAGACCACAGAACTGCTTGCTCTCTGTTACCTTATTCTCTGAAAACCATCTCTGTATCTCATAGAGACACAATTATTATTAAGTATGTCCTGTTTCCACTAATGTGAATAAATATGTATCTCTGTTTTACTTTTACCCCAATCCCAGAGATTGCCCCCCATCACAAGTCTGCTCTTTCCCACCCTCTTAAGCTATAATACCACCACTGGATTTCATGTAACCCTCCTTCCCTCTCATCTTTCGATTCTAGTGTATAAAATAAGCTGTAAAACTGCCATTCTCAGGGGCATTTTCTTTGTTGATATTTTGCTTCCCAGCAGTTGTTGTCAGTTGGGTTCAAAAAATTCATAAAAATTCCCTACAAGTTTGTACATTTCTTACGTCAACACTCCACATCTTTAGTTGTTTCTGGAACAAACTCCCAAATCCTCAGCATGAGAATTTAGGGTTTTCTTGCTCTGGCTTCTACCTGCTCTCCAGTCCCTATGGTTGTCTTTCTCTCTTTGAACTTTGTGCTTCACATGCTATACTCATAATAAGTAGCAATTTCCAAGGCTAACTCATTTAAAACCAGTCACTCAGCCCCTGAATCTGGGTTGTGTGTACTTTCTATGTTATTTGAAAATATACTTTATTTTTCTCAGTCATTACATTGATAATCTATTTTATTGCCTGCATCTACACCTGAATCAGTGACCTTGATTTAATTGGCTTTGGGTGGGGTCTTGTCAGTGGTCTATTTTAAACACTCCCCTGTGATTCTGGTTCACAGCCAGGGTTAAGACTCACTTAGCTAGACTGAAATTTCCAAGAAGGTAGGATGGTTGACTGTTGAGTTCACCATCATATCCCATTTTCTAGCTCGGTGCCAGAAACATAGTAAATGCTCAAGAAATATCCATGGATCAAAGGTCATCGTATCCCCAGTGCTTAGAACAATGTTAAGCATAATTGTTGAATGAATAAGTTAAGTCCTATGGGGATTACACTAGTCAGTAAATCACAGGCTTTACTTTGAAAAGGATATATTTGTATACAAATGAAGGAAATTGGAGAAGCACACTTAGAATTCTGATATAATCACTCATACAATTAATGATAAAAATATTTTCAGTGGTTGCAAAGATTTCTTATGGAAGAACACCTCTCATGGTGAGACTCTTTGTCCTTCCTGAATGCAGAAATTTTCCAAGTGGTTTGGCAAATGTTCAGTTCATTGAAGCTTTGCAAAAACTCAGTTTTTCTTTGGAAAACTGCTAAATCTTCTGAGGTCATTCCAGACTATTTGCCTTTCTCTGTTATGCACTAAGGCAGGAAATGTTTTCCTCCTTTTTGAAACGAGCAATTCAAGGGGCTGGGAAAGAGTGTCTCCATGCAACACGCTATCAGTGCCCTTGATCTGTTTACCAGGGTCTTTTTCATTCTCAACGGGGACATCAAGTCCTTTTCAGGGCTGGTCGTGGTTTTATACATAAGACAAAACAAACACTTCCTGGAGGACTTCAGAGGGCTGCTACTTTTAGGTCTTATCTAGCATTTTTCTTCAATCAAAAGAGGAAAAAATAAGTTAAATTTGAAGAAAGGCTAACATTTAGCAGGTTATGCTGTAGTCCGTTGGTACATTTAATTTTTTTTTAGCTTGAAAGCAATAAACCCCTCTGTCCTTGATTTCCTCCATCTTGTATCACTTAAATTTTTTTGTACTTGTGAGTGGTCATGGCCCCACCCAAGGTCATCTGAGAATAATAATACCTGAGTCATTGACATTCTCAGGGTCTTGTTTAGAAGGGGGTGTTTGAAGCTGCTCTACTTTGACCTGAGTCACCTCACGTCGTGCCAGGGAAGCTAAAGAATTGGACTCTTCCCAAAGGAACGCTGTTACGGTGGTGAACATCCAGAAAGAAACATGCAGTTAGTGCTGAGCACGTGTTCATGTGCTTCGCCTCGGATTCACTGTGGGCCAGGGACAAAGCATGACCAAATTTTAATCAGGATAGTCTTTGACCAAGTGTTTTATACAATTTGCTCCCAGTAGAACTTGCCAGAGAGATAACCCTAGAAGAAAGGGTGATGATTTATTTAGTGGGAAGACCATAGAATTGGGAGTCAGACTGTGGTTTAAATCCTGTCTCCACTACATACTGTGTGAATTAGAAAAGATACTTGACCTTTTTGAGGCTCGGTTTTCTCATTTATAAAATATAATAACCTACTAAGAGAAATCCAATACCCCTGATTTTGTCAGATACTCACTTTATTCAAAAATATTAGTGAATTGATGCTATGTGCTACGGAAAGAGAAACAGATAAAGTGTTCTATTACCCAGGTGTTATAATTCCTGTTAATATAGAGAAATGTGTAGAGGACAAAAGCCACTTGAATAAGGTGGAGGAGAAGATTGTCACGGAAAAAGTACTGAACTTGGGATCCAGAGACTGGGTTCCTAATCTCAATTCTAGCTATGTGCCAGGAGGCTCTCTTAGAGACAATATCTATCTTAATATTATTGTTTAGAAAAATCAAATGGTGTAATGTTTTAAATCTACCTTGAAAATGCTGATAACATACTACCTACATTAGTTATCAAGAACTGGTTGTATTTCTTCTCCTACTGACCAAAAAAACAAACTATTTTGAGAGTGAAGAAAGCTACCCTATTGGAGAAGGGATTTTTCTAGAAGCCAGAGAGGAAGATGGCAAGTTTGGTATAGTACGCTGAAAGCAATTTTTGCATTGTCTCCACTGCCCCCTTAGAAACAAACCTCCAGGTCATGTGGGTGGCGCAGGTGTTTGCTCAGTGGAGTGATTAGGTGGGATTGGGAGGTAGACCTACCTGGAAATAGAATAATCTTTCATAAACTTTGTATGGAGCGCTTGTGAGAAAGAATGGTGTGTAAAACTATAGATGGCAATTCTGAGGATTTAAAAAAAATACAGGTTTTTGGGAAGAGCAGTAAAAAGGTGTGTATGTGTGTTTAACAATCAAAGTTCATAGTTCTTGAAGGCATTCACTACTGAAACAAACTCAGTTTACTGGTGTTAAGAAGTTGCTCTTCCGGGGAATCATTTTCCTGACTGTCCTGAATTGTTCCTGAAATCTTCCAAAACAGATTCTTTCAGGAGTGGCATGTTTTGATAACTCATTTAAACACTTTTGGTCCCTGCTGACTTCAGATTTCCTTTTTGTTTTTTTTCATTTATATTATCATTTGGTAAGTTTCCTCAAGTATTAGCAAAATGTTTGTGTGGCCCTCAGGCCTGGGCTTGGTCTCCGTACCCCAGGTACTGAGAAAACGGGGCCTAATTAGGACTCCTTTTTACACCATGTGTTCCTGTTCTTGGGGGCAAGGAGGGGGAACAGTAATGGTTTGGGGGCTCTTCTCTTTAAGGACTGAAGTTTACAAAATATAGGTTTAAAATTTTGCAGACTTAAAGACTTTAAAAAGTTGCTATATAAACATTAGACTGCTTATTCTTATCATTGTAATTTGAAGCCCAGATTAATGAGTCACTGGTTTCAGTAATATCTTGGGAATAGACACAATTTGTAGGTGTATGTTTGGATTTTGTGGCTGGTTTTTAAGTAGCCAGAATTTTGCAAGACATGGACCCTGAAAAGAGAAAGCCGCAGAAGTTAGACACCACAAAATCTGGGTAAAGATTCACCATGGATCTGTGGCTTGGGGTTAGTTAGTTAGACTTGTTGTAAGGCAAGACTCCATGGAGCCTATCAGGGACCTGCTACAGGGCTGAACACTGATGCCAGAGGTTGTGCATTGCTGAGAGATGTTGGTGTTGTGGCCCAATTGAAGAGCAAATAAAAGATAAGTATGTATAATATCCATTGTATGTTGCATTCATACACTCAGACAGTGGCATGGAGGCATTCATGCTCCTTCCTCCCTTCTAGTCTCTGCTCTTTTTCTCTCTATAAATATCCTTTTGAAAAATAGTATAAAATAACTTGTCTATATGGAAGTGTGCATATTCTCTACGCCCTGCTGGAATAATTCCTGGGAGAATTTTCTATCATTTATCCTCCTCCAATTATGAAATTAACATTAATTTGCAAAGCAATGGGTGAGAAATCATCACTTGATTTTTAAGTTTAATAATCTTAAACTACTACTAAGTCAAAGTAGAGAAAATTGGAATTCACAGACTTTTCAATTATTTTGAAATTGATCTGGGTTTGGCAGTTCTTAAAACTGATATGCTAACAAACTTGTGCTTTAATATTTAAGAATTGTGATTAAAAAATGACTTAGCTGACTTTTTACTTTTGCATTAAATGTCATATTTTTGGTATGTACAAAAGCTATTGGTATAGAGTTAAAAACACTGAAGACTTTTAAGAGCTGAGAACAAAAGGAAGTTAAATTTTTCAGTTATTTCAAGTTAGGTAGAAATCTATAATATTATTGAGTTGAAAACTTTACTCCTAAGTATTTTCAAACTACACAAATTAAAAGTAGTTATTTGTTTTGTTTAGAATAATATTACTTTTTAAAAAAGAATATTTTAGTTTTCAATTAGAGTTGACATACAATATTTGTCAGTTTCATGTGTACAACATAATGATTAGACATTTATATAGCTTATAAAGTGATCACCCCAATAAATCTAGTACCCATCAGACACTATACATAGTTATTACAATATTACTGACTATATTCTCTGTTGTATTTTATATCCTCATGACTATTTTGTAGCTACCAATTTGTACTTCTTAATCCCTTCTTCCTTTCCAGCCATCTCCTTTACATCTGGCAACTCTCAACATATTTGTTTTCTGTATCTACGAGTTTGTTTTTGTTTTGTTTTGTCTTTTAGACTCCACATACAAGAAATCATATGGCGTTTGCCTTTCTTTTTCTATTTATTTCACTCAGCACGATACCCTCTAGGTCCATCCATGTTGTTGCCAATGGCAAGATTTCTTTGAATAATGTTACTTTTAACATAATTAAAAATAGCTTTAATATAGTTACATTGTGTATGGTACTAGAACAATGCAAATGATAGGTATAAGACAAACATAATCTTCAATTAATCGTTGTAATGCAAAACAAGAAGACTTCATGGTGTTAAATAGCCTTGACCAAGTGCTAAGTGTGCTTCACAGCTGTTTGGGCTTTTCAAAAGTCCTGCTATCTTTATAATGCACAATTTTAGCTTTTTGTGTTCACTATGTATATCTATGCCTATTCATGCTGAACAGAAAATAGTTTATGTATGTTTATTCCTAGTATCTAAGCAACTTTATTGCTACTATTTTTTGTCACTTTTTCTTAGCTCAGACACTTGCAAGCCTATTAGTGAAAAAAGAGAGAGAGAGCAAGAGGGCTAAGTGGGTGGCTTTCTGTGTAGCCTGGAGATAGCACGAAGTCATCCACCATTATTTATTAAGTTTAAAAGTCCTTATAAGTTGTATGTTCTACAGAGTGGATGTGTGTGAGAACGAAGAATACGTGGTTTTACCATTTATTGGATGATCATGATACAGGTAGACAGCGTGCCTGGGCTGCTGGGAGCAGGATGAGGGCAGAGAATATGAGGGGCAGCCAGGGGAGGTGGAGCTGGGCCATGGGAATGGAATCTGGGAGCCGCTTGTGCACCTCGCTGCACCCCTGGGGATGGATGGAGGTCGGAGGACAATACCTTCCCAAACTGCCCGGGGCCACGGCAAGGGCATTAGGTTTTGCAGTCCTTCCATGGGATTCCGAGGCTGCATTCTCTGAGGTTCGTGCCACACTGAAACTGACAGAAGCCCAGGGGAAGAGAAACCCTCCCCACACTTTCTTGCTCGTTGCTCACTGCTCAGGACCTGCACTCCCGCGGTACCCTGACCCGCCTTCTCAAAGAGCCACGTGACCTTAGCAGTCACAGGGCCCCGATCTCCAGGAGGGAGTCTCTCTTTCTCTCTCATTGACCTGGTGGAACATTTGCTGGTATGTTCACACACTTTCTGGCCCGGGAGCATGGGACCTTGTGGCCCTCGAAGCTACATGACCAATGGTGGCACTGGTTCCACATGAAACCTCCAGGAGGGGCCCTGAAGCCAGACAGCAGGTGGGAACAAGCTAAGCTGCCTGGCTGACCACTTAGCCACCTCTGGCTCCAAAGGACAGAACTTTAAAACGGAGCTCTGCGTTTTGTTTTGGTCTTGCTGAGGATGGCTGGGTGCTGCTGAGAAGATACGCTTTGAGACAGGGAGGCCCCCATTCTTTTCATTTCTCAGAATGCAAGAAAAAACTTTCCTTTGTCATCAGCCTCTGTCTCTAGAGTTTGCCTTTTGTCAGAACAGGCAGCCAAACCCTCATCCGTGTTGGGTAACAATCACCTTCGTAACAAACTTTCCTTTTCATTTGGAAAAGTATTTATTTGTCTTCTCAGCTATAACATACCTAGGTCTTCCAAAATCTATATACATAATAAGTAAGATACATATTGCTGGAATTTTTCAGTTAAGAGTTTTGTCAGTCTCCTATGTGCATGATTCCTCTTTATCATATTTGGCCCTGAAAAGAAACCAGTTTCCCAACATAAAACTTAAAAACATATCATATAACAGTTCCCACCTATATTGATTAAAGATTTTATATCAATATTTGAAGTTTATGAATAAATTTTAGACTTACATTTTTTTGATTAAACTTTATCCTAGGTGGAAAAGTTACATTGAGAGGATATGAGAGCTTATTTTCTCACATGGTTTTTAAATCTCTTTTGAGCTTATGTTCAGAATTAATCTTTGATCATTTTGTGACATCTGAACTGAGTGTGTATTTCTCCAGACAGGATATCATTTGTTTCAGCCAAGCATCCTGGGACATTGTTTAACAAACATGCTTTAATTTGTTATCTTGGCTTTTTTGGACCCCATGGGTAACTTTAGTTCGAATTCCAAACTTGTAGTTTTCAATATTTCCCCCCTAAGCCCAGACAAAGATGGAAAGATTTTGTTGACACTTCACTTTCTTAGGCGATAAATACTTTCTAGACACCCTCTCCTGTCCCTGGCCATGAAGGGTCCAACTTTCTGGCCAGTATCTACATTTTAACTCAGCATGTTGTGAGTTAAAACTCAGTGCTCTCTAGGCTCCAGGTATTGGCAAATGCCCTTAGGGAAAGATTTCATTTCGGCCTTAACCTTCATTTATCCCATGGTTAACTGCTTCCTCTTCTCGATGGGACCTTGAAGGTGGTGTGGGTTCTCCTACTTCACTGTTCTTCGGGAATGTTTCACTATTCTTGACCCTTTGCTTTTTCACATAAATTTTAGTAAACAGATTTTCAGTCCCTGTTGAAATACACATTAAGATGGATTTTTCAGTTTGTAAATTGATTTCAGAAATACTGAAATTTTTATACTCTTGATTTTACCAATCCATGAATATATATTGCTATATTTTAAATTTCTCTCAGCAATATTTTTTAGTACTTTATAGAAGTATCACACACTTTTTGTTTGATTTATTCCTACATATTCATTTTTATACTCTTCTAGATGTTATCTTAAAAAACTGCATTTTAGCTGGTTTTGTTAGTATATATAAACACAAAAGATTGCTTTATTTAGCAACCCTTGTTAAATTTGCTTATTAATTATATTAGTTTTCTAGTTTTTAGATGTATTATGCTTTTTCTTTCATTGTTTAATTGGATGATGAATAGAAGTGCTTTAAGCAAAAACCCTAGTTTTATTTCCAAATTCTGGGGCAAGCATTCAGTATTTCACCTGAATGTTTGATGTTTGCTGTAGGTTCTTGTTTGCTGTATTATATTTGCTGTATGTTTCTGAAGATGTCCATTGTCGAGTTAAGGAAGTCCCTGTCTACTGGCAGTTTGCTAAGAGTTTTTATAATAATTTCTGATGGATCAGACATAAGTATTAAAGAGAGAGAATGGCCCTGGCCAGGTCGCTCAGGTGGTTGGAGCATCGTCCTATACAACAAAAGGTTGTGGGTTTGAGTCCCAGTCAGGGCACACACCTAGCTTGTAGCTTGATTGCCTGATTGGGGTGCATATGAGGCATTTCTCTCTCTCCTCTCCTTCACCCCCCCTCCCTAAAATCAATAAACATATCCTTGGTTGAAGATAAAAAAATAAAAGAAAATAAAAAGTGGAGTCATAGATAATGCTAAGGTTTTTTTGATCTGGACAATTGGAAGGATGGCTCTGTTCTGTACCATTTCTCCTCTATTTTAATCATCTTTTCTCTTATCTTCACTACTTTATGCTTGTTTATATTCTTCCAATGGTAGTTTAGTGGAGCTTTGGGTTGAATCAATAATAAACCTGTGTGTTTAATTCAACATGTTTATCCATAAGTCCATGTGGTTTTTTTTTTTCTGGTAAATTAATTTTGCTTAATTTTGTTTTGTGGGGAAAAAACACCTTTCACTTCAATGTGATACTTTATTTTTAAAAAAGTGATTGAAACGAAGTGCCCAACACCAAAACAGTGTGGCTCATGTCCATGTAATATGTGCGATTTAATTAGAATTTCCTTGTTGTATTTGGTTTCCATGGAGATTATTTTTTTACCCATGTGCCACTGCCAAAATGATATCCATGAATTATCTTCTCCGTAATTAAACTAGTTCATTTTTGTATTTTTGGAATGACTAGTGGCACTCATCCAAGAACTTCGATTTGAGTCAAAACAGATACTGTATACCCTGTATAATTCCACAAGGAATTGGAAAAGGTCCAACTAATTGAAGCTGGTATTTAATGCTTCTCATTGAGAAGCATGAGAAGGATTCATCCAAAGTGATGGGTAAATATATAAATTATTGTCATCGGTATTTTGTTAATTAGCTTTGTTTCCTAGTTGAGGATGTCAAGTTAGACTTTTATGTCATTATTGCCTAGTCACTATCCTTTTTCCTAATTTGTTGAAGAATGACAAAAGTTAAATGTATTTGTTTATTTCTTTTAAATATTTCCCATATTCTCTCCCAATTCCTTCCATGGCCAACAATGGTCAGGTCAAAATATTACGGAAGAAATATATTACCATACCTTTAAAAACCATGTGCTAAAAAATTTTGCATATATGAAAACCTGAAAGCTTTAATAAGGATAATTTAGTCAGCCCAAGGCATTAATTGAAGATGCAAATGATGACTTTAAGTCAACATGGTAACTTTATGTTGAGAATCAGATACACCTTCTGAATAAATTTTAAGAATATAAAATTCTGTAAATGGACAGTGCACTCAATAATCACACTTTAATTCTTTTCAAAGTGTTAATACACATGGAAATTATCAGAGAACCAGAATAGTCAGGTTTTCTCCTTCCTGTGCCTCTTATTTCACGACTCTGTGTTGAATACTTTCGTGACCTATTTCAGTAGCCTATTTCGTGTAATGGAATTCTGTTTGTATCTCCTGTTGCCATGCTTCTCACATTGGAGGAGTTGAATCCTCCAGGATGAACCATGCCAGGTTGCCGGTGGTTGATATGCCAGGATGAACGAGGTGAAACTTTCTGGAACATCCATCCTAGAATTCTTGTGAGGACTCTCTATATGTAAGCAGATATATTTTGGTGTGCAACACAAAATGTACAAAGGAGACAAAAGAAATCTGTACTCTCCACAATTGCCTTTGGGCTGTACCTTACCCCAAAATGCTAGGTGTTCTATTTCCTCTATTATCTGAATACTTAGAGATAAATATTTGAGTAGCTCATTATTGAAGTCTTCAGAAGAGTTTATCTGAAGCTAGCCCATTCTTTAAAGATTCCTAGGGTTAGATACTGATGATACCATATTCCATGACTTATACATGTGCAGAATAGTCTAGAATAGTCTTCAGAATATGATGTGAATGTTTACTTATCCAACTAAGTTTCTCAGTCATCTTTTACCAGAGCATGCCTAACTTTGTCTCAAGCCAGTCAGTTCTGTGACTTGGGGTGACATTTTTACTTCTGTATAGAAAATTCTTATAACTGATATGAATTGGGAGCTTTCTGTGTATAAAGACCCTCTTTTGTCATATTTCTTTTAATCATCAGAGCAACCCTTTGAGTTAGGTACCATTATCATCCTTTTTTACAGAGAAAAACCTGGGCACGGAGTGGTCAGCTTACGTTCTCAAGATCACACAGCCTGAGAGGGGGATCCAGGATTGGAATTTTCCTTGAAGACTCCGCCTTTATGTATTATTCTTTATCTGGAAATAATCTTAAGTTGACATCATTCCTGTGCAAAAGGAAAATAAAGCAAGTAAAATCTTCATAATCATGTATAGCAGGGCTGGCTTCTGCAATGTAAGATGATCCTTCCTTAACCAGAGGGATCCAGCTGCACTCAGGGTTCAGCTCCCGCAAATGGCATCGGCTTACACATCCCTGGAGCGGAGCAGTCAATCTCGAAGCAAACTGCAAAGTTGATGAAATTCGTATTCCCTTTACACAGCCCTCAGCTTCCACATTCTTGACCTTTCTTGGCACACTCTCTCAAACTGCTTTCTAACCTTCCCCTCTTGTGTAAACACAAAAGAATTTGATAGAGGCCTTTATAGTGCGCTTGATGGATTTCACTTTGTAAGAATGTGAATGAATTTTAATCATGTGCATTACCTTCACTGAGTGTCTTCATTCAAGCCTTTGGTTTTATCTCTAATGGAAGGATCCGAGCCCATTAACATGCCAGCCTCAGCAACCATGGGATGAAATAATTTGAGGGTGGATGTTTGTGCACTAATTCTAGATCTTCGTAAGTTAGTCCAATAATGTAACTGAAGGAGGGCAAAGACAGCCTAACGAAGATTACCACGTAGTTTTTCTGCTTATTTAGACCAACCCTCTTGGTGAAACTAAGGCTAAGAGCGACCAATCAATTGCAGCAGCATTTTCCAGGAGTTTCTGGGGCAGAAAAGCACATACCCTATTGTTACCATGTCTGTCGAAGACTGGAAGAGGTGTCTAAGGGCACATGTGTTGTTCCTAGATATTCTTCCCACCATCGCTGCTGATATAGCTTTTGTGATATCCTGGGATTCATAAGCCTTTAAAAAAATTCTCACCCGAGGAAATGTTTTATTCATGTATATATATATACATATATATACATATATATACACACACACACACACACACACACACACACACTTTTTTAAGAGAGAAGAAGGGAGAGAGAGAGAAACATCAATTGGTTGCCTCCTGACATGTCCTGACCAGGGATCACGCCTGCACCCTAGGTGTGTGCTCTGACTGGGAATCGAACTCACAGCCTTTTGATATATGGGATGACACTACCGCCAACTGAGCCCCACGTGCAGGAGTGTATGTCTTTTTATGTCGTTAGTCTGATAAAATAAATAGTTTCCCTTATTAAAAGAAGTGCTGCAAGTGGACGTTTTCCTCCGTCACACACAGTTTTATTTTTATCTGTTTTGTGTTGATCTTTCCCTCTGGACTAACATGGACTGCTTCTTTTTGCATCCTCCGTGCCTACTAGAGCGCTTGACACAGTGGGTGCTCAGTAAATGTGGATTTGATTAACCAGCGAATGAGGGAGTGAACAATAAATTTATACTGATTCTATAGATCACTTTAACTTCTTTAGAAGTATATATAAAATAATTCTCCAACAGCATTTATATAACATCAAAATGCATCCTACAATATTAAGCAGCCTAATTTATGCTACTAGAATAAGACACTAGCCCAAGTAAAAATCATCTTATTTATTAACAAAAATTTAAGACTTAGGTCATCAGTAAGTACTAATTTTAGAATATTTCCAGACAAGCCCAAATTTGAGGAATATTTTTTTAAGAGTCCCACAAAAAATATCAAACTGCCTGTTCTTATACATGACATAACTTGTATTAAAAAAAAGCACAATAGCCCTTCATTACTTATCACCTAGTTTTGTGGTCCTCTTCACACTGTATGTAGCTCCGCTCTGCTCTTCCAATCTCATATCCCCTCAATTTCCAATGCAGCCTTTTCCCATGCAAACCAGTATCCTCAGTCATCTCCTGTTACATGCATCAGGCCCTTTGTGGGCTCTGCTCACTTCAGTCCCCCTCAGACAGCGCCTCCCCACCTTTCCTCGGCCCCATTCAGTCAGTTTCTACTCACCCTCAGGGTCCAGCTCAAGTCCTTCCTCCCCCTTCAGTCTTTCCCTGACTACTCTTACCAAGTGATTTTCTTTGTTCTTTTTCTGGGTGTCTACTGCTCGTGTTGTCAGTGTCACAGTTGAAAGCTTCTTTCTGTTTACTCAGTGTTTTCCCTCCAAATATAAACTCTATGAGGGCAATGATTGTGTCAAAAGTTCTCAATCCTTTGTAATACCAAATAAAAGGCTAAGCACATAAAAGCATATTCAGAGGAAGGCAACACAGGCAAAAATAAACAAGTGGGACTACATTAAACTGAAAGCTCTGTACAGCATAGAAAACTAGAAAAAAAATCAACGTGTAGACTGAGACAAAATATTTGCAAATCACATATCTAGAAGAGCTTATTATCCAAAATATACAAAGAACTCGTACAGCTCAATAGAAAAAAAGAAAAACAATCTGATTTTAAAAATGGGCAGAGATATTGAATGGATATTTTTTCAAATAAGTGATACAATTAATGTCCAAGAACATGAAAAGGTGGTCAACATCACTAATTATCAAGGAAATGCAAATCAAAGCTACAATGAGATATCACTTCACACATGGTAGAATGGATATTATCAAAAAGACAAGAAATAACTAGTATTAGCAAGAATATGGGGAAAAGGGAAACCTTGTACACAGTGAGGATGTAATGGCTGCAGCCACTATAGAAAACAGTATGGAGATTCCTTAAAACACTAAAAATAGATTCAACAATTCCACTCTGGGTCTATATCCTAAGGAAATAAAAACACCATATTGATGATATATCTGTACCCTCATGTTTATTGAAATGACGTTATTCACAATAGCCAAGGTATGGGAACAACCTAAGTGTCCAAAGACAAATGAATGGCTAAAGAAAACGTGATGTATATACACATATAGATATGTGTATGTATGTATGTAAAATGAAATATTATTCAGCCTTGAGAAAGAAGGAAACCCTGCCATTTGTGACAGAAGAAATGGACCTTGAAGGCATTATCCCAGGTGAAGTAAGCCAGACAAAGAAAGACAAATACTGCATGATATTATTTGTATATGGAATCTGTTTTTTAAAAAGTCAAATTCATAGAAACAGCAGAGAAGCGGCTGTCAGGTGTTGGTGTTTTGAAGGAAATAGGGAGAGGTTGGTAAAAGGGTACAAATTTGTAGCTACAAGGTACAATTTCTGAGGGTCTAATGTATAAAATGTAAATATAGTTGATAACACTGTATAGTATAACTGAAATTTGCTAAGAGAGTAGAACTTAAGGGTCCTTGCATATACACACACAAGATAAATGTGTGAGATGATGGATGTGTTAATTAACTAGATGGGGATACCCTTTCACAACATATATGTATACCGCATCACCCCGTGTACACGTTATTTATTTATTTATTTATTTATTTATTTATTTATTTGAGAGAGGGGAAGAGATGTTCCCTGATTAGGAATCAAACCAGTGACCTTTCAGTGGCCTGTGAACTGAATCAGCCAGAGCAGCCCTCTGTGGACTTTAAATAGCTTACAATTTTATTTGTCAATTATAACTCAGTAAAGCAGAAATTAAAAAAAAAAGTCTCATGCCCTGTCTGGTGTGGCTCAGTGGGTTGAGTGCCACACTGTGAGATGAAGCCTGGGCAGTTGGATTCCCGGTCAAGGGCACATGGCTGGGTTGTGGGACGGGTTCCCTGTGAGGGGCTTGCGAGAGACAACCAATCGTTTCTCTCATACATCAATGTTTCTGTCCCTCTTTCTCCCTCCCTTCCCTGTCTCTAAAAAATAAGTAAACATCTTAAGAAAATGTACTCAGTATTATTGCTTGTTTGTTGGCAGAGTCAAAGCTTATTTCTGTTTCTCTGATCCCTTTATCGACACTTTCACGTTCATTTCTTATTATCTGATATTCTCTAAAAATTAAAATCACTTCTCTAATCCTTTTCATAACCTGACATATAATGATATGCCTTAAGCAAATGATAGCCAGACTTGTCTGAAAGGAAATTTTGTCTTCCTATTTTGGAACCTTACTCAACCTTCTGCCCACCAGATGTCAATGCTTCTTTTGGAAACACTCTTTGTATGGTTTTCCTTCTCATCATACAAAGAGCAGAGTCTGTAGTTTAAACATCTTCGCAGCTTTGACATCCATGGGTGACAGGTCCAGGAAACTGTATGGCCACAATGGAATGGATAAACAAGGTATATACCAAAGACGTGCTTGCTGGAAAGGACATTTTCCCGAACTTTGTGCTTAGACCTGAGAAGTGACATGAAGAGAAAGCTGAAGGACAACCTGTAAGTCTGAAACAGCACTTTTCCAGGTGTGGGAGAGGACGTGAAATTGCTGACATTGGTTTTAATAAGTTTGAACTGTAAAGAAAAGGGAAATAGTACCTGGGATAGTGTTTTTTTTTTAACTGGAACTAAGATCAAAGCTAATTATATTCAAGTATAAAGTAAGTGGAGGCTCTGGGAATTGCTCTGATTTTAGTATAAGACAATTTTATGTATTTCATCCACCTTCCACTGGCTCATACCTCTGCAGTTACATTGAGTTGAAATGTCTATTTTATAAAGAAAAAAATTAACCCCTTTTCTTTTAACTTGGCAATGTGATTATTAGTAGGAGGTCCATTTGCTTAGCAGCTGGACTGCTATAGTACTCCTTAGAAAGGTCAGCATATGTTTCAGATTCCTGTATAGCTTTATACACTGCACCTAGAATACATTTTATTATACTGTCACACTGTAAGGTATCACATCAGAGGTAGTTATGTGTATGATGGAAGGATTTGGTCTCTTGACTTAAAACTTAGAATAATTGTTGCCCACATATTAAATGACCTCCGCCTACTTTGACAAAAGAAAATGGGCTATCAATATCACTTTTTAATTTTCCTGAGTATGTGGAAATTGTAAAGGTAGACCAAACCTCAGGTATGGTTATGGGCCACTTCAGAACTTAGCCTTTGTATTTTGTGTTTTCTAACTGTTCTGCTTTTTGAACAGCCTTACCACTTTTTAGAAGCAAGTGGGTTAAGATTTATTTTTTCAGTTTTACTTTTTAAAACTTACACTTTCTTTATACATACATGAGTTAACATCAAGAATACCATGATTGATTACGCTCCATGCAATTAATTAACACATTCATTTTATCTAGGGATTTTGATGGCAGAGGATAAGGCTTTGATAAATGATTACTTGGCCCAGAGAAATGTGGGCTCTAAGGGCTAGATTGGCAAAGTCTTGGGGAAAATCCCCAAAGCCAAGAAGCTGAAATGAGTCCCCCTTAAAAACTCTTTGAAGGATACATTTAAATTAGAAAAAATGAACTCAGTCATGTGTATATGCTTCTTACAGGGGCAAAGTCAGTTTACATAAGTATTTTAACAGCCACCATGGAGATCTAAACCGCTAAGAACGAGAATTAACATGGGCATTCTCATGTTGAAAGGGAAGAGAGAAGGAATTTTTTGAAGGAAAAGGAGTTTAGAAGATTCACTTAAAAATAACTTTATTTAGACACCCTGTTAACTTTATGTGGACATTTTAAATGCCTGAAGCAGAACCTTTGTGTATGCAAGTCGTTAGAGTTTTATTGATATGTTGAAGGTCTCATCTGGCAAAGACGTGTGAGACTGTTTTGGTGTTTCCTGACTCCAGAACTACCACTACTACATGTTTGCACGTCCATTTCCTCAACTTTAGTTGGGTTTATGTTCCAGTCCAAGAGCCAACTGAAAAAGTCTTAGGACAATTGTTCTATTCTCTTTCCTTTTTCTGATTTCAGTAAAAGTGTCATTAGTTACACATGGTTAAAAGGTAAACTGAAGCACATTAAATTCTTTCAAGAGCTTATTTGAGCATGTATTAATTTGAATCGGGCAGTGCCAAAGCAAAGGTGGTTAGGAGAGCTACATTAATAGAAGCTAGGGGCAAGGTTATTACAGAGAGGATGCTGAACCAAAGCAAATGAATCATTTGATTCGTTATAGCTTAAGCAGTTGCTTTATTTGAGAAAGCCTGGTTGGCTGTTTGTAATTGGTTGTTCTTAAGTTTTGCTTTCTTGAATGTATTGACTGGCTTAGGTTTGGGTTTGCTGGTGTAGGCTACTGAGGCATTAGAGACACTTCAGCATAAAGTCTTCCTTACTTAAATACTTCGACAACATTATAGACATGAGCTATTTTTTGGTATCATAAGAGCTCTGATTTGCATTATAAATATGAACCAGACTTGAATTCAAAATTATGTGCCATACTGTTTAAATTGAACATCATTATGGTGTGTTCAGATATTTCTATATAACATCTCTGAACAAAGTGTATTTATTCTAACTTTTCAAAAGATCCAGAATCACTAAAACCACCCACTTCCTATCTGAAGACCTAGGGATTCAGGTCAAGAAAAGTATAGTAGCCACACAAAAACTGGAGATCACGGCCCTTTGCAGTGGAGTTTGGGATGTGGCGATTTTGGTGAAAGGCCAATTATCCAGACAGGGAAGCTCTTTAGAATTATATTTTGTCACCCCAATCAAGAGCCATACATTTTTACCATGTGCCTTCTGATCTTGTAGCAAAATGAGAAATATTTCTAGGTTTAGACATTGAAGCTTAAAAATCCCCTTTACAAATATGACAGTTTCCTGATTATTAAACAAGAAAAATTTTATGATTGTAACTGTCTTTACATTTTTATATGCAACATTGATTGGTTGTTGTTAAAAAAATGTTTATGTAAAGTTTAGAATGTCTCTCACATTCACTTCTTTGTACATAAGAAAAAGAATGAGTTCATTTTTTGAAGCTATTGATTCTATGGACTCAACTTGGTGTCTTCTGTAATGTGTTTCTAGCAGCGTCATGCTTTTGGCTTTCAGATGCCCTTCTGAACAGGCCTTTACATGAACTATGTTTGTTCTTGGAGAACGCAGTATGACTACACAGATTTGATCAAAATAATGAACATTCCTTTAAAGGCCAACTGAGGGAGAAAGGTATTGTTCAGCACATTTTTACCACTGATGCAACTTCCTCTCTCTTCTTTCTTTTTTTTTTCTCACATGAAAACATCACATCATCCCTAAGGACGAGAAACTCACAGGCTAAAAATGTAAGGCTTTCTCTGTGTCTGGGGGAAAATTTTGTCATTTAAAATAAAATAGCTCTTACCAAGCAGGACGATCTTCTCAAGTATTTCATTCCTGGGGCTGTTTGCATTCTTTCCCAGTGAGCTAGAGTGATAGGCTCCAGAACCTATTTATAACCGGCAAAACGAGCTATTCCACTATCGGCCCTGGGTTAAGAATAAAAGCGGCAAGTGATTGGGTGGCATTTCATTGTGCCTCTTCCTAGAAAATATCCTTTGCCTTTTTGGGGGGAGAGTGGCTGTCACATTTGTGAACAGCATGTGATGTGAAAAGGGAAATGGTTGGATCGAAACCATACATGGTGATGTCAAAAGGATGCCGTTTCTTGAGCTGTTACTGATACGTGCTATGGTTATTTCGGTGCTTGAAGAATCCGTAGAACCTCAGGCACTTTGGAAGATAATGTAAAAGTATGTGACGGGACTCTGAATTTTCCCAGGCAACATCTGCCGCTTTCACTCTGACTTCAGAAAACATGATTCCGGTGCAGTAGGTCTGCGCCCTCAGTGAGTACACAGAGGGTGCCCTGCTTGTTTGAAGACAGGGGAGAAGTGTCCACCGGACACTGTGCTCTCAGGATTGCCCAGAGCTGAAGCAAAACCCAAAGAAACAAACCACATGCCCCCCATACAAGCACACCAAGCCATTGCAAATTATGTGATAACCGATAAATCACACAGAATCATAGAATGTATGACCTGTGCAGGTAGTTCTTTAGATGAAGAGAACAAGACAAAAATTAGAATAACCTAAGAGCCTAGCCAGTTATCGTAGAACTGGAATAATTTCTCATGGCTCTGGTCTCCCTGTCCAAGGGTGCGTTCCATTGGGCAATGCAAATTAATAGTAAAATTTACAAATGGAGAGTGTACTTATAAGGTGGTGTTGCAATTTAGTCCATTGGCAGTCCCCTAGACCCATCCAGCCTGTGGCCCCTGTTAGCTGTGTAGCAGCCAGAAATAAGCCACAACATCTTGGTATTACCAGTACTAAGGCTCATCTGGTTTGGTTACCCCCCAGGGAGAGTAAAGTAGTTGGGTGTTTCCAGGAAAATATAGCCATTCAAATTAAAGAGAGGATAGTGCTGGTACCCTGAAAAACAGACACAGGTGTAGCCAGTTAAGAGGAATATTTTGAGAGGAGACAATTTTCTCTGCTTAGGGGAGGAGGGCTTTAATTATTTTGGAAGCATTGAGATGTTCTCTTTGAATGATTTAGGCATTTAATGCTATGAGACTGTCTGACGGAATCCATTCTTTTAAACCTGTTGTCATAGCTAAACCTAATTTCTTAGCTGAAGTCATGTATGGGAATTTCTCTCTCTGAGGGTAAATTGGCATGTCGAGCTTCTCCTACAGACACAAAGTCGTGTCTGGGAGGCTCAGGCCCCCAGGAACAACTCAGCGGGGAGGACGGTGCTTGTTATTGATGGCCTCTCCTCAGTTCTTATTTTTTTAAAGATTTCATTTATCTATAGTGTTAGAGATAAGGAAATGGAGGGACAAAGAGAGGAAGAGAATATCAATGTGTGGTTGTCTTTCATCGCTCCCAGATGGGGATCTGGCCTGCAACCCAAGCATGCGCCTGCCCTGACTGGGTATGGAACCAGCGACCCTTTCCTTCCCAGGCCGGCACTCAGTCCACTGAGCATACCAGCCAGGGCCCAACTTTTCTTCTAATTCAACACTGCTAAGCCATCAGAGCTACACTAGAAAAGCTACTGAAGCTAGATCAGTTCGCGTTATGAATTTGAGTCTTACATCTGAAAGTCATTCCTAAGCTTTCCCTTCGGGTACCTTAATAGAGCAAACATTTTCAGGATAAAGGAGAAAGGAAAGTCTAGAACAAACTTGGTTACTCTGTGTTTTGTCCTAGCAGGTTTCAGAGTGGATCAAATGATGACAGACATAAAAATTAGAGATGATTTTTGTGACATTTAACATTAATTTGAAGAAGTTTAGAGCGGAAGTGGAAGAAAGTTCTAGTGGGTTGAGGTATTAGTGGGAGCAGCCAGGTGGTGGGAGGAGCCGTTAAAGTAGCTGAAGCTGTCGGTTAACCCTGATCAAGGGATGAGAACCTCCCAAAAGCACCGAGACTTCGTGGCAGAGCCCATGGGGGGAAAAGCCGGTGGGGAGCCTGGCTGGAATTGGTGAAGTCCTGGGCAAGAAGCTGGAGGAAAGGGGCTTTGACAAGGCCTATGTGGTCCTTGGGCAGTTTCTGGTGCTAGAGAAAGATGACCTCTTCCGGGAATGGCTAAAGGACACAGGTGGCGCCAATGTCGAGAGTGGTGCGACGCCTTCTTGTGATGCTCTCTCGGGAGCCCCTTACCCCTGACCCCAGCCTTAGTCTCCAGAGTTTGCAGCTGAGTGGGAGCTCCTCCCTTGTCCTTTACAAAAGAAACAGTTGCTGTCTACTCACCTCCAATGTCCTCCAGGGTCTTTGTGGGGGTTCTCTCCCCTCACCATTTCAACTTTTTTTTTGGAATTCTTGCTCTTGCATGCATCTCCCTTTTCCCCTCTCAGTTTCACATCAGTAATTATTAGCTTTTCTGAGTGGATTCCTGGCCCCTTCCCTCACCCCCACCCTCACCTCTTGTCTGTTTTATGCCATTTAGCTTCTCTTTTGGGAGAACAGTCACTGTTCATATAAAGTTTTTTGAGTCAATAAAGTCAGTGGCCTTCAAAAAAAAGTTTATTTTAATTGATAGTGTTAAAATATATAAAGGGATATAAGCATGTACATCAGGAAATTATAGCAATGGCACATGTATCCCGTTAGTCACTGACTGGAGTATGTGCACTGACTACCTCACATGATCTTCTCAACCCTCTAAGAGTAACTACTATTATTATTTCCATTTTTAAAGGTGAAAACTAGTCACAGATCTTCATGACTCCAGAATATATGCTTCTGACAACACGGTTCAACTGCCTGAAATAAAATGATACTTTTTATTGTCCAATAACAACTCTTAGTAGATAACCTCACTGGTTGTGTGCTGAGCTTATCAGGTTTTGATTGGTTTGGTGTGCTCGGTCTCTCTCTTTTTTTAATGAAAAGTCTCAGAAGACTGAACTTTTCCTATGTTCTTTAGGAAGAGAGATCAGAACAAAGTAGGCTGTCAGCAACTGGCAAATCAGTGACTTGCGAAAAACTGATTGTCTTCAGTGATAGACCTAGTTCTGGGCTAAGAGCCAGGGACAGGAATCTGCCGTGTCCTGGCTGTGGATCCACGCGAACCATGTTATTGGAAAACATTGTCTACAATCCCCTCCTACCTCTGGAATTCTGTGATTCTCTTACAGAACCTTCCCACTGAAGATCCGCATTGTTTACTTAAAGGTTTATGTAGTGTAAATCACAGGTAAATGATAATGATTTCCATATGTAAGTAAATTCATATTCAAGAGTACCATAATTCCATTGAAACATTATTTCTCAGAAAAGCAGTGCCAACAAATTGATAGTAAAATGCCTAAATTAAAAGAATGTGGAATAGGAGGCACTCTGATAACTGGAGAAAGTATACATGATGTTCTTTTTTGAGAGAGAGCTTTTGAGCATTTTTCCTCCATAGTCCTCTGCTGACAGCAGCTTTAGTGCGAGGCTAAAGCAGTGGAAATTGTTCAATGTGTACCTACCCTGAGGGTGTTCTGCCTCAAGAGTTAAGTTATTGATGTTCAACTCAATTCTTCTCACTCCACGTTCTGCAACTTCTGTTCATTTTTCTATCACTCTTTTTTATTTTGTAGATATTGAAACTGAGCAAGAAGGGCCTGGGTTACTTACCCCTGGTCACCCAGTCACTGGCAAGATAGACACCAGAGCCTCGGTGCATATGAAGCTGCTAAGCTACACAATAATAGAGACACTTTCTACTTTAAAGTAACTTAGTGAGTCGTGGAGACATGACACTTGGAATTAATCCCACACTTCTGCTTTGAATTACTCCTACGGGCTGATTGCAAATGACATTGAGTTTGCCCAGTCTTCTTTTTGTCCTTATTCATAAGAAAATTTGAGAGTATAAACAGGTCACAACTGTTAGAAAATAACAGAGCCAGTAAGGTTAATTTATAAATGAGAAATACCATATTTTGTCTTCTCTATACACACAGATGGAAACACAAAGTAAAGAAATGAACAGAAACTCACAAATATTCTCAAAACATCTATCTAGATCTTTCTTACACTTTAGTCTGCTAAAAATGTATTAAGATATCTTCTACCAATATAAAAACCAATTAATCTGGGAAGTTTGATTCTTTTAGCAAAATGAATATTTTGTGACTGAGCTGAGAAGACAAGTTTTTTAGTATTGATGCCGTGTGCTTTTGGGGCCTGGTATCACCTTGCACCTCTGAGCTCGCCATTCACCAAGCAGCAATATTTTAATGAAGGAAGCTCATTCCTACAAAGAAAACTCAGAGTAGCTTTGCAAATAATGGTAATATTATGTATATGTTGTACTGGATAACACTTACCAAGAATTCTACATACATTTAATTTTTAGAACGGGAAATTTCTATTTAGTCTATGGCTTTGTGTGTGACTGTCAGCCAGTGTCTTCTTATTCAGATGGCAGATTTTTTTTCTGTCTTGATTATTTTCTTGGGATTTCTGGCCACCCTGTTTAGGCTCCCACTGCTGGCAGGTGGGGCTCGTCAGCAACCAAAAGATGCAGCGCTTGCGATGCTCCACAAATGCCTACCCAAGGAGGTTAGAATAATTTTCCTCTTTTACAAATACCCACAGGGTACAAGACCTTCTAAACATACGCCTAGCTTTTGTAAACATATCTATAGAATGTTTTTTTCTTAAGGGATTCTTAACACATTTTCCTCAAGTCTTTTTAAAAATATAAATTTCTTTTCACATTTGAGACTAATTTTGCTCATCGTAAATTAACATTATTCAAAAAGAAATTGCTTGGTATGTGAAATAATGAAACTGGGAAAAGCAAGTATATGAAACTGTATCATTTAAGAAAACCTTTATTATATATTATTGTATTTATTTTTCTATTAATTTTCTATTCATTTCCCATTATTAAATTATATTGTTATCTCATATTCATATTGCCATTTTTATATTCATTTGCCTGTTATATATTTTTGTATTCCTTTATTGTCAAATTCTGTGTTCTTTGTTTGCTTCTTAAAACATAATTAGCTGGATTTCTAAAAAAAATCAACTTAATAATTTCTTCTGTTAATATATTAGTTTACTACCAGTTATTATGATTTACTGACTTACATCTTTGATTTTATTTTCCATACATTTTATTTGCTTATTTTTCTCTTTTCTGTGTTTTATTTTACTAAACTTTCAGAAAATTTACCTTTATATTCTTTGCTGATTCTGAAGCTATAGATTATATTTCTCTCCATTTAGTGGACACTCACTAAGCTTTATGCTCTTTATTCAAGTGCATACAAAGTTTAAAGTTATTCAAAACGAGATGTCTGACCTGCGTCCTGTGGGCTGCAGGTGGCTCAGGGTGGCTGTGAATGCGGCCCAACAAAAAATCATACATTTACTTAAAACATTATGAGATTTTTTTGTGATTACGTGTCCCAGTGTATTTAATGTGTGGCCCAAGACAACTCCTCTCCCACTGTGGCCCAGAGATGCCAAAAGGTCGGACACCCCTGATACAGGGCTTCTCTTATGGATCTCAGTGCGCTTTAACTAGTCATAGACACTCAATCCCATACAGTTCTTAACTATTACATACCATTTTGAAAGTAGCAATTTCTCAAGATTTTTTGCTCTAAGATTTTAATTGCCCATATTTTTGAATGATAATTTAACTAAGTATAGAGTTCTAAAAGAAAGTTATTGCATTTAGAATCTGGGAGATATTACTCTACTGTTTTATTATATAATCTATTGTTAATGATAACATTTTTTTTTACTTTTCTTGTTTTGAAAAAGAAATGGTTAATATTTATCTTTGATTCACTATATGTAGTTTCTTTGTTATGTATTTAGATATGAATTTATCTCTATCGTCCTTGTATTTTACTTGGTGTACACTCACAGTGTACATCAATAATCCTTTTTTAAATATTTTTTGATTTTATTTATTTATCTTTAGAGAGGAAGGGAAGGAGAGGAGGAGAGAAACATCAATGTCTGGTTGTGAGTCCCCTGATGGGAACTGGCCTGCAACCCAGGCATGTGCCCTCACTGGGAATCGAACCTCGATCGTGTGGTTTGTAGGCTCGCGTTCAATCCGCTGAGCTACACCAGCCAGGTCAATAATCCTTTAATCAGTTATCCTGCTTCTCATATTGACAACACACTCATTAATTTATGTTCTCTCCAACTGTGTAACTGTGCTAAATTTAGAATATGTCATTATTTTTATTTAAAAAAAATTTTAAATTACATTCAATACCATATTAGTTTCAGATGTACAGCATAATGGTTACACATTCATATAACTAACAAAATGACCCCCCCAATAAGTCTAACATTGACCTAACACCATATCCAGTTATCACAATGTTGTTGACTAGATTCCCTAGGCTGTACTTTACATGCTGTGACTATTTTGTAACTGCCAATTTGTACTTCTTAATCCTTTCTCCTTTTCTACCCAGACCACAACCCTCTTCACATCTAGCAACCATCAGCTTATTCTCTGTATTTATGAACTTGTTTCTGTTGTTTATTTTTTCGAGATTCCACATATAAGTGGAATTATATGGATAATCAACAGGTATGTAGTTACTACCATCTTATTGACTGTTTTTGTCATTTTTCTTTGTTCCTTTCTTATTCTCTTGTTCTCTTATACGTTGACGACTTCGTAATGTTGTTTTGATTCCTTTTGTTTATTTCTGGTATATTTCTTATAGATTTTTATTTGTGGTTATCATATGCTTCACATATACTAAGCTATGTTTATAGCAGTCTATTTTAAGTTGGTGGTCCCTTAAGTTCGAACACATTTTATAAGCACTACATTTTTGCTCAGTCTCTCCCTGTATACATTTTGGTCATTTTTTACTTTTTGTTTGTGTGTGTTTGTGTGTGTCCCTTAATTTACTATTGTAATTACACATAATCTTCCTATTTTGGCCCTTTAATCACTGTTTTAGCTTTAGTATTGGTTGATCCACTACTTTTATTATGTGTTTTCCTTTGCCAGTGAGAATTTTTTTCCTTGAGATATTTTTTTCATATCTCTTTCTTTTAAAAGGATTTTTTGTAATACTTGTTTGGTGGTGATGAAGTCCTTCAGCTTTTTCTTTCCTGGGAAACACTTCATCTCTCCTTATCTCTCCTTTGATTCTAAACGATAGCCTTACAGGTTGAGTAATCTTGGTTGTAGGTTCATGCTTTTCATCACTTTGAACATTTTGTACATTTTCCTCTGGCTTATAAAGTTTCTGTCGAAACTTTGAAATCAGCTGACAGTCTTATGGGAGATTCCTTGTATGTAGCTGCTTTTCTCTTTCTGCTTTTATGATTTTCTCTTTGTCTTTAATCTTTGGCACTTTAATTATGATGTTTCTTAGTGTGTACCATTTTGAGTTCTTGTTTGGGACTCTACACTTCCTGAACTTGTATGTGTATTTCCTTCACTAGATTAGAGAAGTTTTCCATCATAATTTCTTCAAATAGGTTTTCAGTCCCTTGCTCTCTCTCTCTCCTCCTGGTACCCCCATGATGCAAATGTTGTTATTCTTGATATAGCCCCAGAGGATCATTAAACTTTCTTCATTTTTAAAAATTATTATTCTTTGCTACTCTGATTGTTTTCTATTCCTTGTCCTTCAAATTGCTGATTCAGTCCTCTCTTCATCTAATTTGATATTGATTCTATCTTATGTATTCATCATTTCAGGTACTGTATTCTTCATTTCTGACTGTTTTTAAAATGTTTTCTCTATCCTTTTTCATGTTTTCTCTTTGTTAAAGTTCTCTCTTAGACAATCTATTCTTCCCCTAAGTTCATTGAGCATTTTTAATAACGACTGTTTTGAACTCTGCATCTGGTAGACTTTTTGTCTACATTTTGTTTAGTTCTTCTGGAGTTTTGTCTTATTCTTTCATTTGGGATATGCGTTTTTGTCTTCTCATTTTGTCTGCCTGTCTGTGTTTGTTTCTATGTATTACACAGATGTGCTGTGTATCCCAGTCTTGGCAGAGTGGCCTTATGTATAGGTGTCCTGTGGGGTCTGGTGGCATAGTCTTCTTCTTCACCTAAGCCAGGTGCTTACAGGGATGTCCATTGTGTGGGTTGTGTGTGCCCCTTCTTATAGTTGAACCTTGATTGCTGTTGGCACCTCAGAGAGTTGGATAGACTCTCAGGCTGACTGGCTGTGGGAATTAGCCATGACTATAGTCAACAAGCTGTTGTGCAGGGACCAACTCCAATGGAGAGGGATGCACTTTGGTGGGACTATGGTGCCTGCTGAATCCACTCTTTGGATGTGTCATTTGTGGCATTAATTGGTGGTGATCTGGTGTGGTCTGAGGTTGGCCACCAAGTGTGTTGGTGCTGGGTCTCTTAGGAGGGGCTCTGGTGCAGGCCAAGGTCAGCCACTGCCTACGTCCAGCCCAGGACCACTCGATAGGAGCTACAGGGTGATCTACAGTTGGCAGATGTCTTTGATGGGCTTAGAGGCTCCTGGAAGTGGTTATGCTGTGAACCAAGGCCAGTTGCCACTAGGGTCAGTCTTGTACCACTTAGCAAGTGGTACAGGGCATGCCAAGGTCAGCCACTGCTTGTTTGTGGTTTGTGGACCTTTGAGAGATTTTAGGAAAGGCCACAGCCCAGGCTGAGGCTGGCCACTTGTGTGGATTAGCCTCCAAAAGAGGTTCAGGCCAGGTACATGGATTGGGAGAGGTGGGGTCTCAGAATCACCAAGATGGGACTAGAGCAGTATTAGTCAGGTTAATGGAGACTCGGATTTGGTGCCTGCCTGTACCTCAGGCTGTGGGAAGACAGAGCTCAGCAAAGGAGCAATGGCTCCTGCTGGCACCTTAGTCCTGGAAAGAACTGCCCTCTAACCCTTGCCCTGAAGCCAGAAAATTCACTTCTGTATGAATTGTCCCTGGTATTTTTGAGCTGCTGTACTTGCTCTGGAGCTGAGGGCAACTGTCTGTGAGCAGATGAGTCCGTGTATTGGCCCTTTAAGAGGAATGCCTAGATCTACAGCAGCCCTGTCTCATCAGACACAATCCCCACTGATTTTCACAGTCAGTTAGTTGTAAGGACTCCTCTTCCCAGCACTGGTGGTCCGTGTTGGGGAATACTGTGTGGGGCTGGATTCCTCCAGGGGGATCTCTGCAGTCGAGCTATCTCTCCTGATTCTTAGCTACCACAAGTGGGTGTGGGGCCAGCCTGATTTGTATTTCTGCCCCTCTTCCAATCTTGATGGGCTTCTTTTTTATACCCCTGTTAATAGGAGTTCTGTTCAGCTAATATTTAGGTGGTTCTCAAGGACACAACCATAATTTAGTTTTAATTTTGATGTGGTCATGGGAGGAGGTGAGCACAACATTTACCTATCCCTACATCTTTCCCAGAAGTCTATAAGTCATTATTCTTTAGGGGTCAGTCTCAGTGTGAGCATGTGATATGCTCTCACATCACTACCCTGTGTGGTAGGCTGTTAAAATAATGGTTTCAATGAATGATGCCTGCCAGCATTTATGTCCTTATGTAGTCCCTTCCACATTGACTCTTGGCTTGACTCATGTGACTTACTTTGCCTAATAAGACATCAGCAAACGTGACATAAGTAAACTATTAATATATACTTGTGCATCGTGTTGGGGACCCTGATATCACCATGTTATATGAACTCATGCCTTAGCTTCTCTGAGATGATCCCAGCTAACCCTCTAGTTGAATGCAGACACAGGTGAAATAATAGCAACCACCAGGCCAATACTGAGAATTAAGAAAAATAGTAATTTCTTATTGTTCTAACCTTCTGAGGTTTAGAGTGCTTTCCCCCACAGCAATAGTTAACTATTACAATGTCTGATTTTTAACCACTCCCTCCTCAAGAATATGTTCCAGGGGTTGAAAGACAAATACCATATGATCTCACCTTTAACAGGAAGCTAAACAACAAAACAAACAAGCAGCAGAATAAAAACAAAGACACTGAAATAGAGAACAAGGGGGCAGTGACCAGAGGGGAGAGGGAAGGGAATTTAAGGGGGAAAAGGGGAGGGGTTTGGAGGAACAAATATGAAGGACACAGGGATGAGAACTGGGGGGGGGGGGAAATGGGAGGGAGGTGGGGAGCAAGGGGGGGGGGCTGGGATGGGAGAAACAGGCAAAAAACTTTACTTGAAAAATAACTAAATAAAATTATTAAGAAAAAAAAGAATATGTTCCAAATTACACACAGATTTTGATACCTAGTTGAGATGATGGTGTACCACACAAACTTTTCTGTTCCTTTTTTTTTTATGTTTTGTTATTCCCAGAATGAAGTCATAGTACTCTGGGCTACAATTAGTCATACTTAAGAATTTATGTACAGTAGTCAGGGTCTCACTGTGAATAAATAATAAGAAAAAAAGATTAAGTATATAAATAAAACAGGTTTTTTTAGGACTGAGAGAGAAATTAAGATAGTGTTGCTGTGGATGGAACAGAGTCCTTATAAAAATCCCAGAGCTCTGAAAAAAAGAACAAGAGATATTGGTAGGTGACATGAAGACTGTGACTCATCATTGCTGTCGTGATTTTCCTTTCCAATGGAATGAAATCCAATTTTACATGGAAAAGACACATGGTTGCCTCTCGTATTTACACAATGAGCTTTTAAGTCTTACTTCCTCGGAGGCCATGCGACTACCCCAGAGATCAAACTTGGAGTTAGTCATTTGCTGGCCTTCAGTCCGGCAGGGTGGATTTCACGGCCTTGGGATGAACAGTCTACGGGTGAAATTTAGATAGAACAACTGCAGAGGGTTATCCAGGTTGTCCTAGAGACATAGAAAATTACTTTTAAAAGACCACCTCCTTGTTTTTTATTAACAGTGTGTCTACCTTTTTTGGCTTAGAAATATTTCAGTTAGAGGCAAAAAAAATGTACTAAGGGAATTGAGTAAACTTAACCAGGAAATTCTGATGCTTACCAAATGGGAGGGGGGTTGACGGAAGGGGTGGAAGAGGGGAAGAGATTACGCTGTAGAAATTGCCAATTATAAAGTCAGTCATGGGATCTAAAGTACAGCATAGGGAATATAGTTGATAATGTAATAACTATGTATGGTGTCAGATGGGTACTAGACTTACTGGGGTGATCAATTCCTAAATTATATAAATGTCCACTCACTATGTTGTACACCTGAAAATAATATAATATTGTACGTTACTTGTAATTTAAAAAACAAAGAAGACTGTAGTAATGGAATTGAGTAAACTTAATTAGTCTAAGGGATATAGGAGCTAAGCTAATAGTTACAGCCATTCAGCTAAAAGACTCTTTATTTTTAAAAAATATTTTTATATGGAACCTTAAAATAAGATGCAAAGCTTATCTTTCTAAGAAACTCACAGAAAACAATGAAAAAATATAAAGGATTTAAGAGGAACTGGACATGCATTTCATATCCTTATAATCAGAAGGCAAATGTTTCTATGCCTAGAGGGTCAGCTTGGGCACATTTCTCTTTATCTCAAATAAAGTTAAATGGAATATGAAAAGCTTACCAGGGGATAGGGTGAGGGAAACCATTGTTTGTCCTGAAGTGAGTGTTGGCTTTTACCTTGATGGACTTTCAAGAAGTTAAGCTTTTGCTGGTTTCAACATTTAGCTATACTAAAGTTAATGTGCCTTCTACCCCAACCACCCACCACGTCACTCGCCACACCTTCCTCTTCTAGGTTGCATGATTTGGGTTACAGAATCCTCTCTCACATTACAACCTATGCATTTGTTATGAAAAAAATATTGATACTGAATACCCTGTAATACTTAAGAAAAAGAGTAAGTTTTACACTAATTTAATGCTGGTTATTTCATTATATTGGTAGAATGAGATTTTTTTTTTTTTTGCCTAAAACTACTAGCTGAACAATAAGTACAAAATACAGAAAGGAAATATCCATACACCTGCTCTATCCTGGTGATGTCTTCCATTATAAAATGTTTCATAATTAATAACTCTTCTAATATAGTTATTGGCATAGAATTAGAGTACCAAAAATATAACAAATTTCAAAAGAGGGAGGACACAATTTATAATGGACTAGGAGGTAAAGAAGTAATATTACAAAGCTCAAGTTATGTTTGGCCTTTACAAATGAAAGTCTGAATTATCTTATTCTGTACCTTATGAGGTACAGGCCAAGACTGAGGATTCAATGTAAGCAAAAAGAATCAAATATTAAATAAACATGAACTTCCTGAAGGAAGCGTTTTTGATCTGCAAATTGGATTAGGTGGTGTTATATACAAAGCCACAGCTGTCAGTACTTATCTTTCTGCTGCACTTCTGATCATGGAAATGTAAAAAAGAATTGGTTGGTTAACATTTTTTCTGCTGCATAATGAAATTAAAACTCCATGAGAGCAAGGACCAGATCTGTCTTGTTTGATGCCTAGCAGCTGATCAATGGTCTATTTACTGAGTCAATGCATTACTACACAGGAGACTGGGAACGACTCCTCCATAGGGAGAGAGAGATAATTCTTCAAAAATAGCAGAGTAGAAGCATGGCTATTGGTCTTATAGTTAGAGGGGCTCTGTTGTTACTGCAGTTAGTCTTGACTAAAGTAGAAAAAGGCTTGGTTATAATTCTGTAGATACTAGGATTTCAAAAGAAGGCTAGTTCTCTTGAGGAGCCTAAATAGTTCCAGTAGTGCTTTCTTCTCCTGTGTTGCATGGGTCTGTTCTCAGGGGTCTTGGTTTTTCAGAGCAGGCTTAGAGGAAGGATCACATCATAGCTGCGGCACAAATAATCTCTGCAGGCTTAAAAAACAGTATTCTAATTCATATTCTTTCTAATTTGGCAAGTAGAGATACCTCTTCTAATCATCGATATTTTTTTCCTTGAGTAATGACAGCTTGAGAAATCATGGCAACACTAATAACAAGTGCACTGTATAAGTGGTATACAAGCAGTTTTTGCCTTCTGGACGGACCTAGGAAGGATTTCTAGAGGAGCTGGCAATTCAGTGGGATTAGTGAGGATGAATAGAGTTCAGTAGGCAAAATAGGAGTAGAATTTGCAGACAAATAAAAGAGAAAGAGTTTAATGAAGGGACTTCATTAAATGCATGATGAGTTGGGAGAACAGTGTTAGCTGTCTTGCTTAATTAGGATTTAAGCTGTATGGCTACCTAGGGATAATTATAAACTGTTTAGAGATGAAGTTGGAAAGCTTAGAATTATATTTTAAGAAAACTTATCTACCAAAGTAACCAATTGCTTGTTTATGGGGAACCACTAGAGGTTATTAAGCAGAGAAATGAATAATAAAAATTGGGACACTTAAAAAATTTTCCCATATTTGTGTTTTAGGATAATGTTGGTGGTTATCCTGGGAGAATACTATATAAGGAGAGCAAGTTTGAGAGTTTCGGCAGTCATGAACAGCTTAAGTAGCTTGAGCCACAGATTATTGCTGGTGGTGAATTCTAGGGGAAAAAAAGTGTTTTTTTCATTGGTGTGAGTCTTACCTATGAATAGAGATTAGAGGTTTATAATATCAGACTGACATGGAACACTCATTTTCAGTGTGAGGAAGTGGCTGGCTGCAGCATTTAGACTTGAAGTCAATGCAGAGTGGAGTTTGGGGTGTAGCCGTGCATTAAGGATCCATGGAAAAAAGAAGCCAGCGAGACCAGAATGAAGACGGAAGCTCGAGAACTGTGCCTCTGGATGTGGATGAGAGAACAGGTGCACACAGCAGCTCAGCTGGGTTATGACTATTGCTCCCACGTTGCCGACATCTCTCCCTGCCGTTTAGACCTGCTGTTGTGGTGAGAGTAAATAGTGCAAGAAAGTATGGGGAGCTCTTCTGAGAAGACCTCTTCGTGAAAGCTGGGTGGTATTTGGACACTTTGTCATTGCAGTTTTGAGGAAGGATTCCAAACGGTTATGTTAACCTGAGAGCTAGTTAATAATGTAAGGAAGAAACGTAAGGCAAAAAGGTGCACAGGAGGAAAAGCCCAGGCAGAGATGGTCAGCATCCAGGCTTGCTATCAAGGAGAAAGTGTGAAAGGTGACCCTACAGAGACTGAAAAGAGCAAGATACTTCCACAGGCCAATAAGAACACGGGCAGGGGAGATTTGGTGTACTTGGAATTAGAATTGTATCTGAATACCCTTGAAATCAAATAAAATGAAAAACATGTTTGGAAAGGGAAATAAAATAGGAGCTAGTGCTTTTTTTTTAGAAGCTCATTATTGGTATCTAAAAATGCCAAAATGAACATTCTAACAAGGTTGTTAATACAATATAGTCAAACCTTGGTTCTCATATGTCTCCTGTCTCCAACAATTTGGTTCTCCAGGTTGTTTAAGGGACAAATTTTGTGGTTGTTAAACAAAACTTTGCTTCTCAACAATACGTTCATGCTCACACGATATGTCTAATGGGAAAAAAATGATTCGGTTTTCAAACAAATCACTTCTTGAACAAATTAAGCTCAAGAACTGAGGTTCTACTGTAATGCCATTTTAACTCAAAGAATGTTAAGTTTTAAATATTTGTGAAAGAATGTCAACTGCTTACTGAATGAGTATGAAAAGGAAGAGGTTGCTTTCCAGCAAGCTTTATCAGATTTGAACCATAGTAATGGCCATAGCTTAAAAACAAATAAAGGAAAACACAAAAATCAAGAATTACCTCCATCATTACTGCCAACACTTAAAAAAATGCAAAGCCACCATTTTTATGGCGCATCCAATTAGTTCACTTCTTTCTTGTGTTTAACATACATGCCTCCAACCTAATTAAAGTGTGACAGTCAGTTAAATTAGCATCTAAATAAAAGATTGGAGCTAGAGGGTGATTACTAAATTGGAAAAAAAGTCC
Source organism: Artibeus jamaicensis (assembly GCF_021234435.1). Classification (NCBI taxonomy): domain Eukaryota; kingdom Metazoa; phylum Chordata; class Mammalia; order Chiroptera; family Phyllostomidae; genus Artibeus; species Artibeus jamaicensis. The sequence continues at coordinate 5,126,203 of NW_026521812.1, read as the reverse complement.
TGGGAACATCAAAGACTTCTTAGGAATATCAGATCAGTGTGCTCACTTAATGACAAAAAAAGTAGAGTGATTAAACTCAGAAAGCTACACAGGCCTGAAGATGTTTAGGATCTAAGTTTATCGAAGTATTGAATTGGTTTTGTTGTGCATGTTAAAAGCTATCTCAAGAGCCCTGGCTGGTGTAGTTCAGTGGATTGAGCATGGGCCTGCCCATTCCCAGTCAGGGCATACGCCTGGGTTGCAGGCCAGTTCCCAGCAGAGGATGCATGAGAGGCAACCATACATTGATGTTTCTCTCTGTCCTTCCCTTCCCCTCTAAAGATAAATAAATAAAATCTTAAAAAGTAAAATAAATAAATTTAAATTGCCTGTGAACCTCAATCTTGATTTTTCCTTCAAATCAACAGAACTGTTTCAAGTTGAGGATAATTATATAAAAAACCCAAACCCAAGGAGTTATTAGGAAATCCAAATTAATTTTGTTAAATTAACTGAGTGACTTCCTGCCTGCATCCCACACCCTGCTTTGCAGGCCTGACTCTTTTAGTCCTAATTTACCTCCTGGCCTGATTTTATTTTTGTCCTCAGTTTGAGTGGTCCAGAAGCCACTTCATGAATAATAAATAAAAATCTAAAAATTATTCATTCCATAATGGTCTGTATGGCTTAACGTTGCATAAAATGCCGCAAGTCCTGGAATCTCAAGATTCTTAGTTGGGAGCTGAGCTATATTTTATTTAGTTTCCCCAGCGTAGCTTTACAGCTTCTGGTTTAACAATTAACATCACACACTTTTTGACAAAATTTCTGCGATGGTGTGGGGGTAAGAGGGGAAAAAGAGGCAGGGAGGGCAACAGGGAGGGAAAGAGAGATATCACAAAAGGTTTAAGAAGCAGTTTTTAAGGAATAAGAAAAATATTTTTTCCATTATGTCCATTAAATGGAGACTGTGTTGCCAGGGTGTCCATGAACCTGTCACTACCGTGTTTGGTGGGTGATTAAGGGCTACAAAGAAGTAAATAATTTTTCTTTAAAAGGGATGATCAAGTGAGGATGTCAGAATCTAAAATTAGTCCCAAACTTAACTGCCCCACCAGAAACCAAGGGTCCTTATGACTTTCATTAAATTTGGTTTTAAACCCTAGCTCTAGAAATAAGAGAGAGAGAGAGAGACTGATGCGCCCCTCTGAGACCTGGACTTCCCCCAGGTGATTAGCAACCCCAGGGCAGCAGAAGGCTGCGGCTGGCACCAGACAATGGTCAGGAGGTGTTTTGGACCTCTGGCAGGCTAAAGATAACGTCTTGACCTCAGTTATGTTTTATTCCCTAGGCCCTAAGGTAGAGTGACCTCAGAGCTTTCCTCCAGACCTGAAGAAATGATTCATCACCCTTACCTCACCTATGAACAATGAGCTTCCAGCATGACTCCCAACCCCCTAACCCAGGTGTCTTGTGATTTTGCCCTAAATACTCTGTAACTTACAGGCCATCTGCTTGGGCTTTTAAGCATTAGCTTCCCATTTTCCTGGGTGGCCTGATTCATGATAAAATAGCCAATCTTTCTCCATTGCAATTCTCGGGCTTTAGTGTTTGGCTCTGATAGTGCCAGGTGGGCAAACCTCTTCTGTTCTGTCACATACCCAGTGTATTGTATCCCAGACATTACTGAGCTTGTATCTCAGCCAGGCCTGCCTTGCTCACAGCTGGGTCTTTCTGCACCTTTAATACATCCCCATGCCCTTATTCCCCGACCCCAGTCACTAGATGTCACCCCTCAAAGAATAACCTCAAATTGATTTTCTAAGTGGTCTATTTACCTTTTCTAATGAGAACTTGCTCTTTAACCATCCCTTGCCCCCGCCATCCAGATAAGCAGTGCCTTAATTCAGGGGAATGGAGGTGAGTGAAGGTTTCAGCCAGTATTGCCTGTTCTTGGGAGAGGTGACATGATGCTCTCCAAGACATACTGTTTTGGTACTTAACATGGACATTCCTAATTCTCCTATTTCCTTTAGTTTAACTTCCAATGCCTTTAGGAAAATAGATTGCCATTTTTATCATATTGATGTTATTCAGAGCTGTGTTGAGGACCTTGTGATCTTATTTTTGGCTGCCCTTCATGTATAATATATCAAACAAATTAAATCCCACCCATATTCCACATTAAATATAATTTATAATGCAATTACAGATGAGAGTTGCAGTTGACTAGTTGATGTAATGTTATTTTTTGTAGACATTTAATTATTTATTCATTTCCATTTTGCAGCTTTCATTTTGTAGTTCGGAGCCAATACTTTTTTTATTTTCAGGTTTCTATCATTTTTGTAGACATTTAAAAGTCTCAGAGCCAGTTGGCCCTGGGCTCTAACATCAGACTAATGGATAAAATGTCCTTGATAATGCTAATTTAATAGAGAAGTGTATTTTAAAATTATTTTTTTAATAGAGCCATTTAGAATGCTTGCTTTTTAAAAAAAAATGTGTGATTTTTACAGCAAACTATGTTTCTGAATTTTCTGTATCCTTCCCAAGTCTCTAATTTTTGAAAAGAAGTACTTTTCTTTTTTATAGACTAATCTGTTTATTTTTACATTTTGGTATTTAAGATCTAAAGTGACAGTCATTCCATTTTAAGGCAGTTTCTGTAATTTGCTACTCATTGTCCATCCTCTGAAACACTGATGTATAGAGCACCCGCTGGTTTGTCCCTTTCAAAAATTAGGCCTTGCCCCTGGATTCTACAGAGATGCTCTGTCAACACCTCCACCCGCCCAACTGCAGTAGTTTCCAGAGACTGGGTGTGCAAGCGTCCCCTTTGGGTTTCTCCAGACAATGATTCTTAGACCTAATCTCAGTGCATCATGCCACCCTGCTTTGGAGAATGATGTTCGAATGTAACTGCGCCATGCTCTGAGAAGAAATCCAAAGGAAGGATGCAGACTGGTCCTTGAAAATGGGCACTCTCAGATCACAGCGTTCAGAATTTCTCATATCCTCCAAGACTGGGGAGCATTTTAGGAGAGTCTGCAAACTGTTCTTAGGTGAGCTGAGGAACTTCTTCCCTGTGGACTCTTGGAAAGCCTCTGTCTCTCACATTGTTTTATTTTTTCTGCAGAGAGTGTAAGGCCCACACCAGGCTAGTTGTTCTGCAAGGAGTGAACCTCTGTGTCAAAGAGGGTGACGTGTGGTGGAGTTATCAGCATCCACTGGTGAAGCGTCAGAGCTTGCGCTGGGAAAACACACACTTATATTATTAAACCCAACATCTATTTTCTGGTATAATGCTTTGTGGCCTGCCTAAATTATTGTCATTCATTTTAGGATGGATCAAAATGACATGAAGAGGATATTAAATAAAAACATTTTTTTCTATTTCTGTCTTAGAGTCCTGAAGACAAACATGAATAGTACTTTTATTCCCATCGGGGTTGTTTTTTTTAAAAAAAATATGCCTTTGCTGGGCCTTAGTTTTGGGGTATCTGCAGAGTCAGGTTTCTCTTAGAGAGAAACCTGAATGTAATACTGCAGGACAGAGCTCTGGTCAAGCTGTCCCTGCTCAGAGGAAGCCATGGAACTCACAGCGACGAAGAATGTTTTCGAATGCTGGCAAAAAGCAAAAACAGTGTGTCCTCTCCACACATTTAGAAAAATAAAGGTACGGAGGACATGGTGTACTTCTTATTAAAGGCTTTGAAAAACACCACCCTTCAGTAAACATTCCTCAGGAGCCGAGGAAACACTCTGGTCAATGGCTTACCTCAGCTCCCTCAATTCTGGTTTTAGTAAAGTGGACAATAGCACAGACCCAGTGCCAGCCTCGGAGCGGGGAGAGCCAAGGACATACAGGCACTCTCTTGAAACAAGCCCAATATCCTGCTCCAGGAACTTTGTGCTCACTTGCCCCCCACCCTCCGCCCCAACCCACCCCAAGAGGTGTTTGCGATTTGCTGAACCTCCACCGCTAGGTCATCAAGTCTTGGCGCTTTCTTCTGCCCCTGAATGAGACACTTAGCAGCTTCCTCGTCTTTGGCCTGGAGAGCTCCTGAATAAGGATCCCTTTGGAGCTCCACAGAGACCATTTCAAGTCCAGCTGCCCTGGCACCATGTTAATGTCCCTCTCTTCTTAGTGACACCCTCCATGGCAGTAACAGAGAGAACCAAGTATTCAGCTAATCATCCGAGGATTGGGTATCGATATTCTCTTTTGTTTCCTAAATGTTTCAACACAGGTAACCAGTGAGAGGAAAAGACCTATAAAAAAGGTTCCCGTGCAATTGCTTGATTTGTTTCACTTCAAGAAAAGCTTTATGCAATGGCTTTGTCAAAATTATTTATGAGTGATACACAAAGAATAATAAATAGGGAGACCGCCACTCACAACCTTGGGCTTCAGAAATTGCATCGTCCTTGGTGGCATCTTCTTTGCTCTAGCTGAGTTCCACTGTCTTCCACGTTAAGAGTAAGTAAGGATGTAGGCTTGTAGATGTAGGCAGCTGCCACCCTCTGCAGGAGGGCACGATAAGCAGGCAAAGAGAAGACATTATCTGTGGTTATATGAAGCACTGTTTGAAGATTCAGCCACACTGGGGACTGCTGAAAAGGAATAACATCATAGACTGACTTTGAAAGTTTTAATCCATGATGGGATTGGTAATCTGGAGGAAAGCTATCAGAGCCCCTCAAGGGATAACAGAGAAAAAACAAGAACAAAAACTTTAATTAAAAAAATAATTCAAATTAGCCAAACCAGGCTGAAAGATACAGTACTTTAGAATTCTGAGGCCTGCCCAGAAAAAATCCAGCCCGTGTTAATGCAATGAGAACACTTCATGCGCCATCTACGGGGTCTGGCAGAAGTAGGGCTTGCTTGAGTGTGGTTGGTAGGGTAGTAAAATGAGTGTAATAATTTATAGTTTTCATTTGAACATTTCATCTAAAATGTCCTATGGTATGCATGAGTGGGATATGTTACAGAATTATATGCTTATGATTTTGTAATAAAAGATTTTCTAATAAAAAGGGGCGTTATCTGTGCCGGACCCTCTATGGAACCTGGCAGCCTGGGAGAGTGGACTGGAATGTGCACGCACGAACAATGGTGATTTCACTGCCCCAGTCAGTGGGGGCGGTAGACATTGAGTGAACATGTGTATCGTGCGGGTCGCATTCAAAATGACCGCGTGAGTAGAGCAATGAAGTTACATCAAATTTTGTGTTAAGCTTAAACATTCCTCCATGGAAACTATTTGGGTGATTCAGAAGGCTGCAGCTATGGGCAACTAGTGACTGACAGCTTCACCACAACAACTCGCCTGCTTATATGTCACATCTCGTGCAGAGTATTTTGGCAAAACATCAAATCACCCAGGTGACTCAGCCCCCCCTACAGCTCAGACTTGGCGCCCTGTGACTTCTGGCTTTCCCAAACCTAAAATCACCTTTAAAAGGGAAGAGATTTCAGACCATTGATGAGATCCAGGCATCTGATGGCAACTGGCAAAATTGTATGAGGTGCCAAGGTGCCCACTTTGAAGGGAAATGAGGCCTCATTGTCCTGTGTACAATGTTTGTTATATCTTGCATCTACTTCAATAACTATTCTGTTTTTCATACCACATGGCAGATACCTTCTGGATAGACGATAACGTAAACTAACATACATTTAGTGTTTTGAAATAGATTGCAAATAATGAGGAGAAATCCTACATGCGAGAGTTTGACTTTATCCTCTGTGTGTTTCCCACGCATTCAGCTATTCGATTTTGTTACATGCTTCTTCAAATGTTTTGGCCATACTTAAAATTGGCCTTTTATAATTTCCAAGAGAGTCCTATTTTTTCCAACAATTTTTTTCAGTAAATAAAGATATTTGTCTTTGTTGAATTCTGTCTTCTAATTCCCTACCAACCTTCATTTCTCAAGGTGTAGTCTGGTAATATCAAATTGGTTATAGTAAAACCAAATTGCTTTTTTTGGTTATTCTTCTCCCTTTACCTGGAATACCCATCCCATTCTTTCTTAAAGTGCCAAAATTTAAATTGTGCAAAATTTAGTTTAGGCCTGACTTCCTTTTAGAATTTCTTCCCTGAGCTTCTGTACCATACCATGCTTAACTTTCTCTGTCTCTATACCACACTATGCTTCTTGAACTTACCTTGCAGTATCAAATTTATCGTTTTGTGTGTCTACCCTCTTTCATGTGTCTTTGTCATATCTTTGCACCATCACCTTGCACACCTCCTGACTCCTATTAAGTAGTCACGTCACTCAACATTGATGGCAATCTTTAATCTAGACAGTTCTTGCCCGAGAGCAGTTCCTGGACAACTTGAAGTCTTCTTTGGGTATTTGTTGCAGCTGTTTTCATGTTTTACACTAATTTTTGCATCCAAAACAATTGAGTAGGATGATACCCAGTAACAGGTGAAACTTGTGTGCTAAAGGCTTCTGATTTCCTAAAGAAGCTTGGGCTATGAATCCAAGTGGGGATGTCGTATCTCACATCACTTGGCGGCTTCCTGTATCTGGGCTTCAGGGTTTCTGGTCAGACTCACTTCTTAGATCTGCACAGGCCAATCTAACAGCTTTCAGCTATCTCTCTGAAGCAGCTTGGTTATAAGTCCAAGTGGAGACTCCTCACTTGGAGAGAATTAGAGCTTTGCTGCCTCAGAATATTATACCTGTTAAAGGCATTGCCAAGCAGGAGAAATGCTCAGCCAACATCTAATTACTAATGGGAATTAAATGAATAACTTAACCTCCTACTCTTACTGCATTTGAACGGCACCCAACATGTTTAAGTGCTGCTCTAAAAGCTCCTTTACACAAATAATTTATATAATCTTTCATCAGCCCCAGTGGACTGGGTTGAAATTTTACCTACGTAAGAACAAACTGTTTCTGATGACTTTGACATCTGTGAGATACAATGTCATCCTTTCTCTGTGGTTACACTTCTGGGCCTAAGTGATATTTAGCCTGTGTGTATGCATTGCAGGGTGGGGTGGGGGGTATCAAGTAGGAATAGATTGTGCTGCCAACCAGAAGCAGTTGTTTCTTGTAGTTGAACTGGATTTTCCCAAAGAAGCGTTTCATTGATATGTTTGCTTCAAAATGACTCTGTTCTGCTGCAGCGAGGAGAGACTTCCAGTTAAAACATTTAATTAGTTCCCAATTTAGACAGCCAGAATGATCAGACAGCCTGTGTTTTGGAACCTGAGTTTGTACATTCCTTGGGATTGGTGAGTCTTGCCCAGCGGATGTGGTCGGCTGTGAATAGTGAGTGTGCAATTCACATCACGGAACCGATTTCTCTCCAGCCTTTGAAGCACAGCTAGAAAGGGATTAGGAAAAAGGTGGTGATCTAGAGATAATACTCCTCTGTCTTCTCCTTAGTCTCCCCACAGAAGCATATAATAAGGGTGTCTCCGGTTTCAGATGTTGCAGAAGCTAGGAACTGTATGTGGAACCGAAGTGAGCATGGATCTGGTTTAAACTGGTTAGATTGTTTTCACCCACTTTCAGGGCAATCATGACCTGGCTAGTGGCTTTAGACACACTATGTGTTAAGTAAGTATTTTTTAGATAATACAAATAAGTTGGTATCTTGGAGTTTATGTGTGTGTGTGTGTGAATATGTGTTTTGTATGTCTGTGAGAAATCAATTCTTCAGTCAAGCTAACCTTCCTATTCATTTCCATATGTATCTAACCTTCTTTTTCCATCTATACCACATGGAAGGCTGCCCAAATTCTATATAATAGTTGTTAGCCTAATGTGCTTATAATTCTTTGCAGAGAAAATGCCTTCAGGCTTTCTGAGTTCCTTTTCATCAAGGAGTCCTTGAGAAATGGGTGCTTCTGGGTAATTTTCAACCCAGCTCTTTCCCCTTCAGAGAACTCCAATCTCATTGGCCACCTCTCTAATCCCAGCATTTAATGTTCTGGAAATAGCAAGTAGCATAGATTCCTGCATTGTTTATGACATTTCACACTATTCTGCTCTTCACTATGACCATTATTCACCCAGAATGACTTAGCCCTGTCTTCATCTGTGTATGAATAACAGTTCAAATGTTATTTCACACAGGAAATCAGCTCTGAACTGTCCAGGTGGGCTAAGAGCCTTTGCTCTGGGTTCCCTTCCCCTGTCATGACCCACATGGTGCCTGGCATTGGGGCGTCTCAATGTGAGTGAATGCATAATACTCACATTCTGTACTGGATTTTCCTCAGAGTGTTTCTGTTTACTAGTCTATGAGCCTCTTGAGATCAGAGACTCTATTTTATTTATATTAATTATATTTGTGTTCCTGGGGTCCTGCCAAAGCCTCATAGGGTATGTAGGGTGCTTAGTAGTTATTTGATAACAGATGGGAAACATTTTAGCTTCTTGAAAACAGCTCGAACTGGGCCCCTTCCTGAGGGCAACACAACTTTGGAATTATTTTCTCATGTCAGAATTTCCCAGGACACTGAAGCCAAGAACTCACAGATAAACACGCCACCTTGTATCACGTACTCAAGTCCTCCTGCCTCCGGTTGTTCAGCTGGTGAAAAGAAAAGTGTCTGTGATTTACAAAAGATTTTTGCTAGTGGATACAGCCTCTCAGAATTTCAGGAAACTAATTGATGTGATCTGACAAAGCATAAATATGAAGAAGATTTTCATAAGGAAAATCTTCTGTAAAGAATTTACAGAAGCAACTTTTGCTAATGTCAAAGATTAATGGGGGGAGAATCAGAACAGGAATAAAAGGTAAACAAAGGCTACTCATCAGTGAATCATTTGGACAGAATCATAATGTTCCAAAAGTTGAAACTCTTGTTTTCTTTTTACATTTTTTGATTTTCATGCAGACAACTGAAAGAAGGGATGATAAAAAACACAAATGTGGGCTAAGTGGTTAAATAATACATAATTGTTTTGACACCGATGCTTCATTCATTCCAAGCTTATTTTGTAGAATAAGTTTTGTGAGTGTAGCAGTTGGCAGTGAGCACTCAGGTTGAGTGTAAGAGATAACATTCTTGGAGAGCTTTCCGAGACATTTTAGTCTCTGTTTCAGAAATTAATATGAATAAAAATGAGAATGCTTTATCTAAGGAAACCTTATACCACTGAAAGCATATGTATTTAAATGATCAGGAAATTTGTTTCTTGGGTCTTAATCCTTCTACAAAACAGTAAGTATTTTGTTTCCTTTGATTCTAAAATGTAATATTCTGCTTGCTGCAAAATACTCAAAAGAACCCGGCACCCATAGGAAATTGGCATGGGAAGGGGTGTTAAAACCAAAAGCAAAAAAGTCTCCAACAAAACAAGTACAGGTACTTTTAAAGAACAGGGCCTGTAGGAAAACTCAGGCAAATGCGAGACTGCTAAGGCCACCCTCACACTGACGTGGGCACCTGACAGGAGAGGACCAAGTAAATGAACTCATCAGATTTTTGATATTTTGGTTTTCTGGGTTACTATAATGAGTTACCATTATTCTGAAGAAAGCAATGTTACTTTAAAAATTTTTTTTTGCATGGGAAGCACAATTATTCACAAGCCAGGAATATCTTTGCAGAAGTTTGAAAGTAGATCTGTCAAATATTTGATATGCTTAGAAGGAAGGAACTGTGCGTTTTAGTCAGTACAGGTTTTGGCAAGTCTGTTAATTCACATAGTTACAACACAAATCTCAGGTTTTGACTTGTGCCTCAGTAATTCACACTCATATCATACCTGTAAATGTGCATGACCTGAAAAACAAGACACCCAAATAGAATGTAAGTTGGCCAGATCTTCAATGAACTTGAATTATTTTCTTAGGTTTATTGCAGATTGACTTGAACATTCTGCCCAATGTTTAACTATACGAAATTGAAGTGGTGATGGTAATATTGGCCATCTGCTTTGAGAAATTGCTATGGTTTCTGAAATTTTCTTCAAGATATACTACTTATATACACAGCATAAGTAGAATGAAAATAAAAAGATCACCTTCACTCATTTTGCTAACTATTGTAAGTGGCACACTTAAAAATTTACTCCAGGCAGTTATAATGTAATGACATAGGACACTATAGAGTACCACTGCACATGGAGAGCATATTTCACGTCTCTGTGCTTTGAAGTATGATCCCCTTGGATCGTTGCCGCCATCTGTCCTTTTCCCATTCCACTCTTGGTCCTGGAGCTTTGAAAAGAATACTTTTTGTACCATTTCACATACAGCTTCCACTTCCCTACCTTTCTGGTAGCACTGGCTAAACAATTTTTTTTTTGCCTGTAAGAGAGATGTAAACAGAGCTGAAAGCTCTGGCACATTCTTTGACTCCAGGCGGAAGGTTGTTCATACATCTGTGGTCTGCACATCTGGAAATGGCACCATACTGATACCCTTCTGCACCTGAGGGGGTGGTGGGGTTACTAGCAGAAGGATGAGCAGACAGGGCATTTTCTACTGGCTTTGCATAATTGTGAGGACTGTCCTTGATTTCTCAACAAGGTAGATCCTCATAACCTTGGGCTAGATCCTCCTACCAAGGTGGATGTCTCCTTGGGCTTCTACCTTTGTGTTGTTCAGATTAAGCCATTCTACTGCATGTTGTCAGCCATGTTAGTTAGCTTTCATAGGTTTACTGCCCAAACCTATGGAGACAGTAGTTATTACATTTTTGGCCTCAATATCCATTTAAAATCTTAAAAGTTATTGAGAACTTTAAAGAGCTTTTGTTTATGTGGATTATATCTATTGATATTATATCTGTTTAGCCATTAAAACTAAGAAATGAATATGTTTATTTAGTAATTTATTTAAAATAATCATAAATCTATTATATACAAATAATATATCTCTATGAAAAATATATATTTCAAATGAAAGTATTAGTAAGAAGGTGTATTTTTTACACTTATACATATACATTTATTTTTACAAATTATATAACTAATAGCTTCTTTTTGAATGTAAAAAGAACTTTTGTACATTTTTGTTATTAATTTATATGCTTGACCTTGTTGTTTTTGTTGACCAGTATATTGTTGCAACTAAAGTCACAGTTATAAAAATTCACAATTATTTGTTATTTTATAGTTAATAATTCAATTCACTAACATGCTTTATCAATTCCTGTGTTCATCGTTTAATGTTGCCTTGATCAGCCTCCTGGGTTCTCAATCTCGGGACATCTGCTTGAACGCTGCTTATGTTTGGACACAGATTTGTCCTGACCTCCACACTCATTCTGGGGCCAGCCCTAAAGATAGATGGGTCCCCGGAGCCCAACTCCACTACTTCCCAGTTTATTTACTTCTCCACTGGTCTGCTTAACTAGACAGCCAGCCTGGGTTTTGGAACCTGAGTTTGTACATTCCTTGGGATTGGAGAGTCTTGCCCAGCAGATGTGGTCAGCTGTGAATAGTCAGTATGCAATTCACATCATGGAACAGATTTCTCTCCAGCCCTTGAAGGACAGCTAGAGAGGGATTAAGAAAAAGTGAATGATCTAGAGATGATACTCCTCTGTTTTCCCAACTCCAGTACTTCCCAATTTATTTACTTCCCCACTGGTCTGCTTAACTAGAGAATGAGTTAAAGAATCTACAAGCCATCTTTTTATTTCATTTTCATTATCATCATCTACTTCATTATCATCTTTGTCAGCCTTATAAGAGAAGAGCCCTCTGTGTATCTGAGCTAATTTTTTCCCTGGGTCCCCAAAAATGACCTGATAGATCTTTAAATATCTAAAAACTCCTTAGTATTGCTTTTCAATAATCTCATTTTATACTCTCCTTTCTGTTATTATATGTTACAGATGTTTGTGTAGAAAAGATCATGCTGACTCAAGTGTAGTAGAAGGGGAAGACTAGAGCCAGTGAGACCAGTTAGGAGGATCTTCAGGGAATCTCAGTTAAAGATTGTAATGACCAAGACTAAGGAGGGCAGTGATGTTGTTCACAGGTGGAAAGACTAAGAAAATACTTGAAGTAAAATCAGTAGGACTTTACTGACTGGATATGTGGGTTATAATAGAGGCAACACCTTTCTCTCTGGTTTAGATTATTGATGGAATAATTCTGTGGTTCCACTGGAAAATACAAGAAATGGAGACAATCAGGCTTTGGGGGATAAATGATAGGACCTGGACCTAGGTATCTGGGGATACTCAAGAGCAGTTAGATAATTGAAGATATGTGCTTGAGACAAAAAAAGTATACTGGAAATACATAGTTGAAGTCATAAATATATAGATTATAACTGAAGCATGTGGAAGTATAAATTGTACAAAGAGATAATATGCAATAATCCCTCCTTATGCTTATGGGGGGTGCATTCCAAGAGCCCCAGTGGATGACTGAAGCCACAGGCAGTACCAAACACTGTGTTCTGTGTTCTTCCTGGTACATACATACCTGTGATAAAGTTCAATTTATAAATTAGACACAAGAGATTAACAATAATAACTAATAATAAAACATAATGATTATTACATATGCTATAATAAAAGTTATGTGAATATAGACTCTCTCAAAATCTTTTTGTATTGTACTCACCCTTGTATCTATGATGAAGATATGAGACACAATGTCTAGGTGGTAAGATAAAATGAGTGAATGACACAGGCATTCTCTCATGCAAGTGACAGAATGATGAAGTAGTGTCAGGAGGATCACTGAGACATCACAATGTCATGCCTCCCGCCCACAAATGTAACATCATTTCCATCTTAACTAAGCCCCTCCCACGTGTGGTGGCCAGTTAAGGTGCAACAGCAAAACTAGCTCGAACTTCTTTTTATTCACAGTTTCATGGAAAGAAGATTCATTATTACCATAGCTCTTAGCAAACTCAGCATCCATTTTTTTCACTTATTAAGTTGAGAACTTTCACCTTTTCAACTTTAAAGGAGCACTTTACAATTTGACTTTGGTGTATCTGAATTGCTGGCATTAGTACTGCTGCACTTGAGGCTCATTACTGAGTGAAATGCGGAGGACTTGGACTCAAGCACTGAAGTGCTGCACTGCCAAGACAGTCAATCTGATAACAGAGAGGGCAGCTAAGTAACTACTGGATGGGGTATGTCTACAGAGAGTTAACATTGTGTTAACTTAATGTATAACTCAAATATTAAGACACGTGCTGTTCAAAGGAATCACGAAATCAATATTCTTATAATGGCAATTTCAGTTTACATTTCCTTTGTTTTAGAAAGCTTTTTAGGCTATTAATGAAGGGAGTAGTACCTGGTAGGAAAAAAAAACATTGCTCTTTAAGATTTATTGCATAAATTTGTCAGTAAAGTACACAAGAATTATTTCTACTGTTTTTAAACTACATAGGTTTCTATTACAAAAAATATTATCAAGAGCTATAATCCTTATGGCTCTGTTTTGGATTCCTTTATATACAACTTTGTAAATTAAAAAAGGACAACAACAGCATCACATAACAGAAGTTAACAAGAGCGCACAAGACTGGGCTGCATTAAATCTATGAGAAGCATCTTTGTTTCCGTGAGTTCTTCTGTTTTCACACAGTGTGTGCTCTTGATGTCTTTCCCAGGCCAGGCCTCGTGATTTGTCTCAGAGCCTAACCCAGCCTCCTTCAGATACCTGAGAAAAAAGGACAGAATAAAATTAGCTTACACTCTAGATGAGGGCAGCACACTCTCTCTGAGACCATAGAGTTGATGGATCTCTCTCATAAACAAAGTGTCATGTATGAAACCAGTTTCCTCTGGTTCTCCATGTCATCTTAGTCTCTTTTGTTGGCTGTTTTTCACTATTCACTTCAATAATATTGATGCTATCAAATCTTGCTTATTCTCTCAAGCAATATTCTCCATAACCATGTCTTCAAGGACCACACACGGATGACCCCCAAATGCCTATGACATTTCTCATGTTCAGGCCATATACCCAGGCTGCCCAGTAAACATTCACTGGAGAATCTTTAAGTAACTCAAACTCAGTATGTGCCCAAGTGAACTCATCACTGTCTCTTCATATTTTCCTAATTGTCCTTTCTTCCCTCATTTCAGCTAAGGACTATCAAACTCACCTACTCATGAGAAGGACAGTATCTGTTACAATGCTTTTGGCTGCAAGTAATGGGAACCCCTAACTCAACTGGCTCTAACTATATGACTGCATCATCTTACATAATGAGAAGTCTAAAGTTATGGAATTTTATGGCTAGTCAATTCACTGTCTTGATGTCATCATGAATACTTCGGGCACTTTTATCTTGCCATGTGGCCTTCCCTGGTTTACGTGCCTCTTCTGTAGACCAGTCATGAGTTGAATTCAGCAGTTCCAGACTTTGCCTCCTCAAGACAATATCCAGGGACAGAAAAAGAGTGTTCCTCTTTATTGTGGCTCTTAAGATGAAGACATGAAGACATATTTTTGTTTCTTCCCAGGGCTGAGCACCTACTCCCCTCTTCCAGCATGAAAAGTGAAGTCTAGAAAAAGAGAAAATGCATTTGTTGTTTGTATCTCAGCTTAATCTTATTAAGCAATAACTTATGCTTGGAGTACCTGGTGGCAGTCTTAACTTCCTTCCCTGAGCAAGTAGAAACCTGAATAAAACAGGTGACATTGGCAACGGGACCTGAGCAACCAGCAACCAGAACTATGATGTCTGAGAGAAGGGAAAGGAAGGAAGTGAGCCCAGGGAATGTCCTTATTTTCACCCCAAAGGCATTTACCTGACCAAGAGCCATGCAGCAGGCACCCCAACAGACCACTTCAGCCTTACCGAGTTGAGCAGGTAGAGACTGGAGTTCAGATAGGCAGAGACAGCTGCAGTCATCAGGGCATCCCACCAGTGAGAAGAAAGCTATGCAGAGGAAGACCTCTGCATTTCTGATTAGGGTGCCTTGAGTCTGTTGCTAAATATTAAACTGGAGGGGCATGCACAAGGCAAAACTCCATAAAGCTGGACAGTAAACAAGCAGTTGAATGGAAATCTGTAAGATGAACAATCCCTAGAGGTTGCAGACAATTCAGGAATGGGGTAAAATATCACCCCGTCTTTATTTCTCTGAAGCAGGCATAGCAAGTTGATCTAATCAGACTACCAAGTCATGAGGTATGTAGCCACAGGGCATCAGTTCTAAGGGCTGAATACTGTCTGGTAAGCTCTTGAAAATGACAAACCCTCACTGTATTTGTTTATCTGGCCACCAGATCTGATCCTTTCTCTCCCATTTGAGCATAAATGGGAAAAAGTAAAGATGACAAGCTGAGTTGAGTTTCATAGTTAACTCTGAACTGGCTTAAAGGATCTGAGCAAAGTGTAGCTGATGCAGCTTTGTTTGTACCTAAATCTACATGACCACCTTTTCAAGGTTCCTTAATTCTCACCCATGCGGAGAGCCACATGCAAGACCATCCAGCTGGTGAGAATAAACAACCATTCAGCGCTTTTGGCTTTCTGTGTGTGTGAGTCGCGGAGGGATGCCTGTTGCAGTGTTATGAAAGATAAACACATGGCAGCTCTCTAAAGCCTGTTTTGCGAAAACTAACAGGAGGGAACAGATAGTCATTGTTTAGAGCCTGCAGTGCTATGCGACTGGAGTAGGAAATGCAGGCTTGGGGAAGACCAAACTTTTGATGGATCAGAAATTGAGAATGCTTGTAATTAAAATGAAATTGAGTTAATGGTGACAGAGGGATTTGGGGGTGACAAGATAGAGTGGCATGAGAGCAAGAAAACAGGGTCATGATCAAGGTATTGCCAAGTTCAATCGGATCAGGCATTCTCATAAGAAAACTGGATTTCTCTTGGAATAGACCTGACCGTGTCCATGAGAAAGAAGAAAAAAAATTGCTGAAGCAATTTTGCTAGAAGCAAATCTACACCTGTCTTCCTATATGACAGTGGCCGGTCACTTTGATAATACCATGTAGTACATAGAATTACAAAACCTTAGTCTTCTAAGGAACCCCCAAATAATATCTTTCTGTGGAAAGCTTGTTCATGCCTTAAACATTTTTAGACCTTGTACATCTCTGAAAACACTTGAGAAATAATCTAAATCTAGTATTGCCTTTACATGGAACCAAAGGGCCCTTGCCCTTGGTTCTGTACTTCAAGCCCTGCATGTCACAAACACATGATAATGAAATTTAGTAAAGAAATAAGAGCACCCCCACTATGGGTCCAGCACTCAGCACTGACGCAGCACAGCCTGGAACCCTGAACATCCACGTTGTGATTGACACCATTCAGGCTCCGTGGAAAATGTTTGTGCCTCGCTTGTGTCCTGCTTCCTAGAAAAAGGGCTGCATCTGACTGGCTGCAGCTGTTGGAGAGAAAATCTGCTTTGGAGTGGAGGCAGGATTGGACCAGCGTAAGCCCTCAGGCAAGAGAAAATGTATTAAGTAATTTATCAAATCCCTCCTCTCAGATAAGATGAATGCATATTCATTCTTTCATAAGAGAGTGTTTCCCAGTGGTGCTTAGCAACCATTTTTCTTGCTATTTTTCATGCTCTAATTTGTGGTTTCAGAGATACATACAAACTAGTGTGGTTTTCCTAAGAGTTGCATATAGTAACCGTTGAACATTTTGCAACATTAAAAACTTCATATTACTCTTAAAGTTCTATACCTGTTTTATTAGTCATCTAAATATCATTAGACCATCAGCAGAACAATCAGACATGCTCAATAAAAGTTAATTACTTCTGCTCTGTCAGAAGTAAGTGTGGCTCAGCCAGTTGGAGCATCATCCCATAGCCAAAAGTTGTGGGTTTGATTCCCAGTCAGTGCATATAGCTAGGTTGCAGGTTCAATCCTCGGTCTGGGCACGTATGGGAGGAAACCGATAGATGTTTCTCTCTCACATCAGTGTTTCTCTCTCTCCCTTCCTTTCTCTCTAGGAACAATGAAAGAATGTCTTCAGGTGAAGATAAAAAAAAAAACAAAACCCTGCCTTTGATAATTTGCTGACTTTCGGCCATTTGAAAAGCATAGATTTATACATATTTCCAATTTTGCCATTATGACAATTATATATGTCAATATAATAAAACATGTTTTTACACTGGATTATAACTTAAATATTAAGATGTGTGGTATGTTGGCCTCATAGCTTGAGCCCTGAAATCCTTGCTCCCATGCCTGTTTGAAGACCCTGGACCCAGCACTATCCATGTGCTCAGAGCTTGAGAGCCTGGAATCCTGGGACTGACATTTCAACGAAGAAAAGAAATGATGTCCTTTAAACCTGAAAATATCTTACTCTTCATTCATAAAATATTGTTACATGTTTTGGGCTCTGGTGATGTAGTTTTGTTTCTAAAGATTTTCTTATCTTGGAAAAATCAGTCATTCTAATTTTCTGCCTCTTACGAAGTTTTGTCACTGAAATCTCCAGGCTGCAAGCTGCAATACAGACCATGTGTAGAACAAATTCTGGTCCTAGGTAAAGAAAGATTTAGGGAAGTCTGCACTTTTCAAAAGTTATTCCTCACCATTCACAACACTTTGTAATTAACTCCACTCCTCATTGAACTGGATTCCAGAAACATTGTTTTATGAACTGTGTGTGTTGATAACAGAATAGGATGTCAAATTAGTGTTTGATATATGCAAACTTCCTCAAGAATATATATGTATGTGTATAAAATATATATATTTATAATGAATTTATCTCTGTAAATAAATGAAGATAATGAGAGAGGAGGGAAGTAACAAAAATGTTAAATCTAGATCAGGAAAAAATATTTTCTATAATAGTGAGTAAAAGCCATCTCTTAGGGCAACTTCCAGAATAGAGAGAATATAGTGGTTTGACCTCAAGGACAAATGACAAAAATAGGAACCCACCCTAAGGGGCAGTCCAAAAGCTGATATGGATGACCCATACCTCCTGCTCCTCTTTTTCATTTTACAAATGAGAAGATCAAATCTTTGAAGGAGCCACCCAATGAGATACATGTCCAGTAGCAAGAGACTTCCCTGAGATTCCAGGTTCCCTGATGAGTGCCTCTAATCTTCTTTTCTCTTCCTACAAGTCCAGAACTGCTTGGATCTCTCCTGATGTTGGATTTTGTACTCAATTACTTCTTAACTAGTCTTTAAATAGAGATTTAATGACTTTTCTTCCAAAAAAAGGTTAAGGAATCTTGACTAGAACTTTGAAACCAAGCTCAAGAAACCTTACCCTTAAAACCATAACCCTGGATTTATCACTACTAAAAAGTCTGTGTTTATTCCCAACATGTTTTGGAAATTTAGGATAAGTCACTCATTTATATGAACTTTAAGAAGAAAAATAACATTTGGCTTTAAAGATATGTCTAGCTTTCCCTGAAAGTGTTGTGTGAAATGCAGTGTTATCAATAAAATAATGAAGCCTGGTTTCTGATGGATTTGACAGCATTAGATTGACTTATAACACCCAAGATTTTCTAAAAGTGGTTTAAAATTATGTGAATTTTGAGAAAAAATATTGGCAGAAGTTTACATCATTGGTAGATAATTACAGACACCCTCCCTTTAGGTGACTGGAAACCAGACTATTAATTTTCATGATGCCATCGTATGTGTGACTGAAAATGTCATCAGCTCTGCTTCACTGCCGTTTCTTAAAATTTTCTTTTATTTGTCTTTTTAAATAAAGCCCTTTGGATTAAAAACCCCATTGTAGAATCGTTGAAGTGAAAATGCTCTTTAAATAGGATACTTGTTGCTGAGGTTGTTTTCTGCCTAAAATTAAGGTCATACATAATAATAAAAATCAGTATCTACTCACATCATTCCCCTTTCCAGTTTTTAATACTAAGCCTCCTATTTTCTCTATGTCTTGTCTCCCTTTCTCTGAAGCCATTTTATACATTTTTTAGTTTTCTAACTCTCAAGTATATCTTTCTTGAGCATTAATTTATCTGTCCCAAGCTATTTCACAGGCATTTAAATTTATTTTTATCCAACTTGGCTTGGGTCTCACCTCTAATGCTTTCCTGTAAGAATTCTCTCCTTTCTAATATCTATATGTTAATAAAAATCTACATGGCTTTTATGTGTTTGATTACAGGGTCCTTCTGCCAATTCTCTCCCATCCATTCATTGCCTCTTCACTCTAGTCAATGTATTTTTACTCATGACTTGACTGTGGTCATCAAAGCTTAATTAATCTGGTGCACCATTTGATTTCTCAAAGTCTCTAGTTTGTTTTTTTCCCCTGTTATCTACCCCAAACCAGGCCAGACTTGGCAACTGGGATCTCCCAGCCATGGGAAAATGTGCTTCTATATTTCCCCAGCTAAAACTCTTTAGAAAGAAAATACTTTAGATTTTTAAATAACTGTGTGTCTAGACTGACCTCACCAATCTTCAGATTTTGTCTTCTCTTGCCTCTGCCCAAATAGTCACCTTCTCTTAGGAAAAGTATACTATTCTCCAGATTTTTCCTTCCAGGAACTCTTTTGGCTTTTGAAAATGCATCATGTGGATGTCTCACTCCTCTTTAATTTGTTCGCACATTGTTCCAGGCAACAAATTCATGCTAAATTTTAATTAAGGTCTCCTCCCTCACCCTGGGAATGAAATTAGGAGGAAAGAAGTTGTCCTGTGCACTCTTTTTACTTAGAAAATTTATTTCTTTCCTTAAAGTGTGACCGTATCTCAATTCACTAGTTTCCCTCTTCCTATCTCTTCTTAAAAGAGGCATCTAAAGACCAGATGCCAAGGTCTCAGTCCAGATCAAGACCATCCCTCAGCTATAGTTTTCAAAACTCCAACTACCACCAGTGAAGAACTTCAAGTGCCACAATTACTGTAACTTATCTGCTCTGCAGATGTGGATATATTCATGTCTTCTCTGTCCAATTAAGTTGTAAATCTCCTTAGGGCAAGAACTTGTTTGTTTCTTTGATTTGCAACCAAATACAGCACCCAGTCAATGACAAAATTAATTTAGAGAGCTGTGACCAGCACTAAAAATAAATACAATATAAGTGAAGTGAAAGTGTCCTGGTGAATTACTTACAGTAAAAGTAGGAATTGTTTTGGGAAATGTTTTCCCATGTACTCACTGAGTCATAACCAAATTTTGCAAAGCCCTTCACTACAATGTAAGGATACAATAGATGCTTGGTATTTGGCCATTTAAGTTGTTAAGAGAAGAGTTGAGGGAAGATTTGGAAGAACCCTGTCTATGTAATTAGGAGAGTCTTCTGATGCCTCTTGCTGTTTGGACCTTCAGTTTAAGCAACCCCTAAGCTTGTCTCAGGAGCCTGGCAGAGCACCTCCCTCTCTTATTCAAAACATTTGGATGAGCCATGAACTCCCTGAGGGAATTCGCATGCTCAAGGAAGCCTTGGGGTAAACACAATCCATGAACCCTACTCTGGGTTTTCAGTCACCCAAATGGGATGTTAATTATTATTGACACAAAGTGCTAAATTTCACAACCGTCCAATTATTTTAGCCAATGTTCACAGAGCGCCTCCTCCTCTGGGCCACGATTACGTGGCCTGAAGATACCCGGCTGAGTCTGACCCAGGTTACACCTTAGAAGAGCTGATGATTTAACACAGGAGTTTATAAAGTGCAGCCCAAAGCCCAGATCTGGCTCAGTATGTTTGGATAAATAAAGTTTTATTGGAACTCAGCCAGGCTCATTCATCTCTATTGTCTGCAGCTGCTTTAGTGCAGCCACAGAGTTGAGTAGTTGCAGCGGAGACCATGCGGTCTGCAAAGGCTAAATATTTACTGACAGTTATCTGTGAAAAGCATGCCGATCTCTGATTTAGAAAAACGTCAAAAAATTTTAAAATAACATTTTTTCTATATCCAAATGTGACAGATACATAAAGAGCAATGTAATATTTTTCTTATTTTTATACAAAACCTAGATGGGGCAGCTTGAAGAGGATTCAAGAACTGGCCCCTTTTGAAAAGTTGGTAAGAAAAATATTGTGATCTTAATGAAATGACAGATCATGTTTTTCTGTCTTACACATACATCATCGCCCTGCCCAGGGCTTAGACGTCTGACTGCAAAGTGCCGATAATTTCACAAAAAATTACAGAGCTTAATCAGCTGAATATTAGATGAGAGAAGGTCAAGGGCCTGCCCATTGGCTGGTTGTAGCCCATCATCATCATGTACTTGGTTTCAAAAATTTTGAACAACATTAATTTGATAAATTTAATTAATTTTACATCAAAATGTAGCTCTCCTCATCCTCTTAGACAATCACATTTGGCAGTGCTGGGCCTCCATCTCTCATGATGACAGCCCAGTGGAGCTGGAAAGCTGCTTACATCTTTGAACAAGAGGTCTATCCAGAAAAAGTCCAGCCATTCTTAATATAATGAGAATGGTTTTCATAACATCGAAGTAACCTGGAAGCCAAGTAGAGTGGACTGGAATGCACATGTGCGAACAAGGACGACTTCACTGTACTAGTCAATGGGGGTGGTAGATGCTGTTGAATTAGCGTGAGTACTGTGTGACTCTCACATTCAAAATGACTGAGCTAGTAAAGTAATGAATCTGCATCAGATTTTGCGCTAAGCTCGAACATTCCTGGATAGAAAGTATTCAGATGATTCAAAAGGTTTTTGGGGATGATGCAATGAGTGCAGCACAAATAAAAGTGTGGCACAAATGCTTCAAAGATGGTCGAGAATCTCTTAAAAGTAATCCACATTCTGCGAGTTCCTGCAACAAGCAGAACATTTGAGAATGTTGAACGTGTACAGGCTACAATCTACAAGGACCAGCAACTTACAGCGCAAGAACTAGAAGCCGATCTGGGGATTCCAGAAACTACTGTGCCCAAGATTTTTGATTCAGGAAACTGGCGTGAAACATGTCGTGACAAAATTCATTCAGTGGCTTCTGCTAAGGGAGCAGAAGGAGCATTATGCTGCAGTTGTTAATCACTTGATTCAGACTGCTACCAATGAACCATACTTGGTGCCCTGTGATTTCTGGCTTTTCCCAAAACTAAAATCACCTTTGAAAGGAAGAGATTTTCATGAGATTCAGGAAAATACTCATGTAACAGGCAGCTGATGATGATTCCAACAAAAGATTTTGCAGAGTGTTTTGACCAGTGGAGAAGACATTGAGAGAACTGTGTGAGGTCTCAAGCTGCTTACTTGGAAGGAGACTGAAGTGTCATTGTTCTTTATACAACATTTCTTGTATTTTCTTCAATAAATGCCTCTATTTTTCATATTGCATAGCTGGATACTTTCTGGACAGGCTTGCTCCAGACTCTCCCAATCTCTACCGCTCCCTGACCTGATGATCAGTTGCAATTTACACTTAGTTTAAGAAGTTACACTGCTATTGTCCCCCATGAAAAATTTCTCTGTAACTATTCTCTTTTAAAATATTAACCAAGAAGATTATATGGTTTGGATTTCTTTATTTTTATGGTTGACACTATTGCAGTTATCCCCATTTTCCTCTTTTGCCTGCCTCCACCAAACCCTGCCCTTTTGTCCATTTGGCCATCACTACACTGTTGTCTGCGTCTATGGGTTATACACATATGTTCTGTAGCTAATCCTGTCACCTTCCTTCTCAACCAGTCCCTCCTACCCCCTCCCCTCTGATAGCTGTCAGTCCATTCCATGTATGTATGCCTCTGTTTCTATTTTATTCATCAGCTATTTTATACATGCATATTTAATATGCAAAGGGTATACATTCTGCAGCCACTTCACTGACTTATGGGTTTTTTTAGCCCCTATGGAAGTGGTTGTTTAAGATTAATGTCTTATAAACATGAAGAAATGCAAAGCTGAAATCAACCTTAGAGCAGTGACCTTCAGAGAGGAATGAGCCCCAGGGAGTGTTCTGTGTAAACGGTTGAGGTTTGTAGAGAAAAATATTAGAATTTACATTTTTACATTCCTTTTTAATTTGTATTTTATGTATTTTTAAATTTATAATAAGATATAAAGCAGGACATATCTGTATGTATATATACACAAACATCCACACACATATCTAAACAGATGTTCAAGTTTATTTTAGTGACTGAAGCATGCGATCAAAAAACTTAGACTCTAGTCTTGGGAACCCAGAAAAGACCTGGGAGTTCATCACATCTACACCTTCATTTCTTTATTTATTGACTTGAGAGAGAGAAACACACACAATTTGTTGTTCCGCTTGTTTATGCATTCATAGGTTTCTTGTATGTGCCCTGACCAGGGATCAAACCCACACCCTTGGTGAATTGAGAGGACACTCTAATCAACTGAGCTACCTGGCCAGAGTCAAACCTTCATTTGACAAAGAGTAAAAAATCTGAAGCCCCAGGAGTATCAATGACCTGGTCAAAGGCACAGGCATGTTAGTGACAGAGGCCAGCTCGCTCCTAATTCCTGTCCCAGTCCTCTTTCTGGGACTGCAATCAGCAGGCTATGCCACACTGCCTGCTTTCTTAAGGCCTCCATGAGAAAATGAGACCAATTCCCCTAAAACAGCTGGGCAACATGTAGCAAACTGTCAGACTTCTTCCTCAGCGCGGCACAAATTTTAACAGGTGGGACTGAGAATAGTTTCTTTTTGTGTGTGAAAAATGGCATCCAATCAATCTCCCCACTGCCAGTAGGGGCTGCCTGCTGTTGCTGCCTCTCATTGGCCAGTATCTGCCTTCTTTTCCTGTGGAAATAAAATACAAGGGCAGGAGAAAGGACATATTTGGGAATGTTACGCTCTTCAGCTTCCTGGTCAGGGCTGTCTCAGCTGCAAAATGTCAAGGGAAAAAATATCCCTCCAACTTGGAATGAATTCCAGACAGACCCTGATGCCTGCGAATTTGTCAGAGGGAGCCAAGTCCAGGAAAGCAGAACATGAAGAAGGTTCATTATTCGACTTCAAGGGACGCTCAAATAATCAGACACTCTGGTATTTATGATTTTCCCAGTTTCAGATGGTCTGTAGTTCACAACATTCCCCTCCCTTTACCGCTGATTCTGAGTTTCCTTTTAAATTAAACCTCAACAGTTATAAAAAGACTTTCACATTACTTGGAACCACAACCACTACTGGGAGACACTGTTCATACAGGGCTGTTTGGGGCTGGAGAAGGGCCGTTCTTTTTGATTATTAGTCTGGGGAGGGCAGGCCAGGAAGTCAGACTCACTTCACCTTGACCAAGCCTCAGTCCCATCTAGTCAGGACATCTGTGCCAAGGCCTCCTGACACAGTGTTTGATAGGGTGATCTTTACTAAAACAGTGGTCATTTTGTTCCATTGGCTTTCTTTTTTCATTTGAGCTTTGATTTTCCTGGGGAGGGGAACATGGAATAATCAGAAAGTTTATCCTTACACTACCGGCGTGTGAATATACCAGAACTGTTCGTAAGGCTGAGTTTTGGGGGATCTTAGTATTTTCCTGGCATGTAGCACATTTTCTTCTCTTGTAAAACCGTTGCCACATGCTGGCAAAAAGGTAAGGAAACAGAACTTGTAATCCAAACCTCATTAAATTGCTACATAGACATTTTCCCTGCTACATTTTGCTCTTCATTTCTAAATGCCATGCTATTTGTTTGTACTTGGTCTCCCGGAATCCTTATTTGGGTTCTAATAGGCACGAAGTCATCCCAATCTCAGTTTTAGCAGGTGGTGGAAGTGTGCACTGGAGGAATGGGATGTTCAGTTTTAACATGTGGTCTCGATGAATAAGGGTCTCCTTTTTCCTCCTCTTTCTTTTAACTCTCCAGAATCTCTACTCTGGTTTTGCTCCTCAACAGTCGAAGGTCTGTGCAGCTTCCATGGTGATCAACTGTTAGGTCATAAACATTAGATTGTGGCATCACTGAATGAGTCAGTTGGGAGGAAGCTGTGCTGCAAATACAGCCTAACGCCTCTGTTGACAGACTGATGCCTTCTTAATCATGGCCTCGGGGGTACCCCACCCCACCCCCACCGCTTGTCTGGGCATTGATTCACAAACCTGGACCGCTCTGGAGGAGGCTGGGGAAGCCCATCCTGAGGGAATACCATTTCTTCCTCTTCCAGACCTCTCCCAGGACACCCACACAACCAAGAGGGAAAGGAAAGTGAGCAAGAGAGCTCTTTCTGGTGCCTTGGTGAGTGCCAGCAAAGTAAACGAGCTTTCATTTTCTTTTCAAAATCCCGTACCATTCCTTCTTAAACAGCTTATATTGTTAGCTTTTCTGTTTCTCAGTGCATTCATTATAGAAAGGGATACTGTTCCACTTTATCTGCCTTGTCCACAAAATGGGCATCATAAGAGCCCACCCTTGAGAAAGCAGGAGGTAAGTCTAGACAACATCGTTAGGCTCCCTTCAATCATTTTTTTTGTGTCTTTCTTAAGCACTGGTACTTCTGGAAAGATTTCCCTTCTACCATATTTTTTAGTACAATTCCCTGAGCCCATATTTCACTTTGGAAGAATTTGTTTAAGATTTCAGAACTTGCAGTTTCCGAGAGCACTATGTCAAGAGCTGCTACTGTGCACTAGGCTGCTAGGAGCCTGGTCATCGAAGGAAACAATGCCCTTCCCTGTGTCCATATCAAGAGCTGCTCAGTATTTCTGCCAGCCTGTTAGTCTTTATCTTCCAGTCATTTTAGACCTGAAAGAGCACATTCCATCAGCAGGTCAGCCTCTATCATTTCACTGGAATGCACTGTAAGGCCACAGTAACTCCAGTACAAACAAATTCACTGTGGCTCAGATTCTTAAGAGATAGCACTTGAATGGTCTGCTCCCATTGTATTCTCTCTCTGCTCATGGAGAGAATACATGAAAATAAACTGCAAATCCAGCTGGGAGACTCGGGCCAGACATAAGGAAGATCTTCTGGCATTAAGGCTACAGAAGAAGTTGTGAAGTTGGCCCCTTGGGGAGAATCTTTAAGATTAGCCTGGAAGGGCATATTTGAATGATTAAGATGTGGTTCTGACTGGAGAGGAGGGATAAGGTTATATGATTTCCAAGGCTTTCATCAAGACACAAGATTCTCCAAGTTGTTGAAAAGTGACTCCATGCATTACTCACTGCTATTAAGATGGTTATTTATGATCAGACTACTTTTAAATAACAAAGTCAGATTCTCCTGGTTGGAAGATAACTGAGAACGTTTTCATTCCATTGCTCTTATTTCACTGCTGAGAAAACCTCGGCACAGAGAGGGTTCCTGACAGCCAGTGGAAGAGCTGGGCCCACAACACAGACCTCCCTAGCTCCCTGCACTTTGGACTTGACCATAACCCATTTTTACTAATCATAGATATCTAGTTAAGATGTAGCTCCATTTTATAAGAATTTTGTTTATTTCATGAGCAGTGCTGAGACAGAAACATGAGAATCCCTGGGAAATGGTGTGGCTAAATAGTACAGTTTAGGACGATAGTTCAGGCAAAGCACAAAAGAGGAAATGCTGTTTAGATGAGCTCATTTCTACTTACGAAAAAAATTTAAAAATTAAATTCAAGATCCAACAACTTTTTCCTTCACTTAGCCCAACACCAGAGGCTTACACAGAAACTCCCCAAACAAATCTGTTTCATATATTTCTTCTCTTCAAACTCAGGAATTTCTTTGATATCTAATCTTGAGTTTATTAACTTCCCTTAGAAAAAGTTCTATTTCATCTCTCCAAATGCAAAATTGTGCCTAATTTTACTTCTCTCTCTTTTTATAACCCTTTAAGTGGATAATGTTGCCTAATCTTAGAAACTATTCAACAACTTTTATTTCTAAATTATAATCTTTCTTTCTCTTTCTTTCTTTCTTTCTTTCTTTCTTTCTTTCTTTCTTTCTTTCTTTCTTTCTCTTTCTCTCTCTCTCTCTCTCTTTCTTTCTTTCTTTCTTTCTTCTTTCTTTCTTTTCTTTCCTTTCATTTCCTCCCCCATCTCTCTTTCCCTCAATCCTCCTTCCCTTTCTTTTTTTGTCTTAGAAGGTGATCTGTCATTTCCCATAGAAATCCAGTTGTCATTCCTGTTTTCTTCATGGAAGTTGCATTAGAAGGGCTTCCTCAACACCGCTGTAGATCACAAGTGGTCCTGCCTCACAGATTCACTTCCTTATGAATGAGCTTAGAAGCCAGAATTTTTAATATATAGGAGGTAAAATAATTGTATTAACAAAATTCTCACTTAAAGCTGATTTTAATATTATATCTCTTCTCTTACCTATTTTAGTGTTTTTCATATTTTTTCCTTGGGCACCTAAGATAATCATACCTCTGGTGGACTCCCAGGTAGTCTGAGGAGGCAGTTTCTTCATTGGTGTGGTTCAAGGGGCTCCAAAAGCCACTTGTAACCCAAATATTCTTTTTGCTGATCAGTTGACAACTGGAATTCCAAGTAATGGAATCCATTTATCAGGTTAAGGCATTGCCCCCAGAAAACTGGGCCTCTGGCAGTGTCAAAAGTATTAACCCATGAGTACATTTGCTTTATACCCTCAATCCCAGCTTGAGAAAAAGAAGAACTACATTATGATAGTAAATATAAATGGTCTAGATTGATTTTGCTCGAAAAAGAGTCCAGCTGGGACAATAGCTGTAGAAGATTAAGATGAGAATAAGTGAGGGAGCCAAGGCACCATCATTGAACCATAGTTTTCTCTTAACCTGTTTTCAGGGTCTTTATTTATAGCATTTGTACCTCAACATCCTTAATTCATTTATTTACTTATTTCTCAAAAGTCTTCACTACCACTACTAGATTTGATCATTCATATTGAGTCACAGTATGAGTTAAATGGTATGGAATGAGAGTTTGCTGGGTCCAGAAGGTTCTTCTAGAATACATGGGCATAAGAGTAAATAAAATTTGTACAAGGCAAAATAAGAGAGTTTGTAGTGAAGTTTTGCAGTGGCTGTGTGTCAAAGGAGATAAGCAAGGGGTGGAATGTAAAAGGGGAGGAAACTTAGGTCATTTTTTTTAGGTTAAAAAATAGTTGGGGTAATGAGAGGACTGGAAACACCAGTACACAACCAAACACACATTTTAATTCCAGGCATGGCCTCTTAGTAAACAAGTCTCGCTTCAGCGCAGTTTAGAAACCACTGTGGCCTTGCTTTCACTGCTGCTCTTTTCAGATAAAGCAAGCAAATGCATTTCCATAGATAAGCACCTTTAACCGTGTGTGTGTGTGTGTGTGTGTGTGTGTGTGTGTGTGTGTGTGTGTTGAAGTTGACTTTGGAAGATACAAGTAAACTCTGAGCTACATGTTATATTTCTAATGTTTCCTTGGATCATTGCCACCTATAACTGGCTATTTATATCAAGCATATCAAAGAAATTCTAGTGATATACAACCATTATTTTCCAGAAAATGGAGGCTTTTTGGAAAAAAGGCTTCTTTCTGGGAACAAAATCCCAGGTTAGGTTTTAGAGGGTGGTTAAACATGAACAATTTCATTGTGGAATGGTGTTGGAAGCATGGTGATGGGTTGGTGGAATTTCAGATAAAGCTATCATGGCTCTCCTATCCCAATACAGAAAAAAGCTAGATAGCACCAACATGAGTCATCAATAAAATAGAAGCAAGAGTCTCAACAGTTAAATTTTATTTCTGGATTGTGGAATTTGTACAAAAGAGCTTTAATGATTATTTTGACATCAAAATTTGAGCACTTGCAAAACCCAGTCATTGAAGACATACTTATTTTGCTCGTGAATTAGTGGTTCATTCACTCAGCAAATGCTGTTTGTAACCACTCTGTACCTACTGCATTGTAGCAGTCAGCGTTCTCAGAGAAACAACTGACAGGATGTCTCTGTGTGCATGTGCTATGAGGGAGGGAGGGAGGGAGACAGACATGGAGATTTTAAGACATTGGTTCACATGATATGATTGTGGAAGCTTGGCAAGTCTCAAATCCGCAGGGTAGGGTGGCAGGCTAGAGACCCACAAAAGAAATACAGTTTGAGTTTAAGGAGGGTCTACTGGCAGCATAGGAGATCAGTCTTTTTCTACTAAGGCTTCCAATTGATTGGATGAGGCCTACCTATATCGTGGATGGTAATTTGCTTTACTCAAAGTCTGATGATTTAAATGTTAATTTCATTTTCAATAAGCCTTCACAGAAACATCTAGAATAATGTGTGACCTAATATCTGGATACCATGGCCTAGCCAAATTGACAGATAAAATTAACATCACATAAGCTCTAAGCATACTTCTAAGCACTATGAGAACAACCATTATCTCAGAACTTGGAGGCTAGTGGCATTGAGAAGCTTGAGACATGCTGCCACTGACTTTTCAAAAAAAATACCTAAAGTTAAATCAATTGATAGCATTCTTGCTTTTATCCAGTGATGAAAAGGAAGAGGAGGAGAAGGAGGAGGAGGAAGAATAAGAAGCATCTTCTGGGATTACCAAAGCTGAGAAACCCAATGCAAACCAGTATTCGTAAAGAGAGATGATTGAATGATGGCAATTCTGGGATCATAAGAATCTTTCCGAAGAATACAGCATCCTTTTCTTTATCCTACTAAGACTGAGGAGTAGAGACTGTGATGAGAAGACACTTTTCCTGACATTTATACATTATGCAGTACATCTCTTAGCAGAATCAGACTGTCAGGCTCATGATAAGACAGTAGATTGGCTGCAATACCGAAGACATACTAGAGAGTTTCATGGCTTGCACTTTGTTTACCTGCAAGGGAAATACCTGAAAGCCTGAAGTATAGGTTACACATACTTGGGCTGCACTTAGAGAAAAATCTTGGCTTGCCCTGACCCTTCTAACTTTTACCGAAGGACATTTTATGCACTCTCTATGTCCATCTGTGAAGCACAGAAAATTTCTATTATTATTATTATTATTATTATTATTATTATTATTATTATTTTCCTATAGCTTCAGTGTTTTCCACTTCCTTATACCTGTTTTCAAGTGCTAAGTGAAGTCACTCCTTATCCTGGGGGGGAAATGACAGACAAGAAATGGCAGCAGTGGAATTTCCTCTGGACGTGAGAGCAGAAATACCTCTCAAAATAAACTGTGGCCAGAGGTGACTAGGTGACTTCACAAGAGAGGCGCTTCTCCACCCACTTGGGATGAGCAAGACAGGCTGCATCCTCTTCTGGGGCCTGTAGTTACGGTACAAAGATGAAGGTGCACCCATGAAAGCAAACTCTGTCCAGTTGTCTCAAATACACACTCTGACTTTTTCAAATTACCTCCACTGGGAGAGTAAATAATAGAAAAAAATCATAGACTGTCTCTAGGGAAATACATGGAAGACCTGGTAACATTGTTTCTTCTGGGGTGGAGAGCTGGAACTCTGGATAAATTAGGGCAGAAGCTTATTTCCAAACATACCTTCCTTTGCACTATTGAAAATTAGCACTACTGAAAATTACCATGTGCATATATTGTCTCCTTAAATTAGCTACCCACCCAGCTTCTTAACTGAGTAAATTAATAAGATATAACTTCTTAAAAGCTAAATAACTGGAAACACTTGTATCCTCTCTTCCCATTTAGCCAACTTTGATTTAACTCTTAAATCAGGGATTCTTTCTTTTCTGTTTCTCCTCCAGAGATATTCTGTGCAGAAAAACCTCCTGCTCTTCCTAGAATATTCCAGGCCCATTCCTGACTCACGTTCTTGGCAAAAACAATGTCCAACACCTAGAAAAACTCTTCATTATCTGTATGGCTCATTTTTTTCTTCTTTAAATCTTCACTCAAATACTACATTCTAAAGAGGACTTACCTTGACAACCCTGTTTAAAATTGCAAGTCTGTACTCTAGTATTCCTTTTTTCAGAGCTCCATGAGAGTTGGGATCTGTCTGTTTTGTTTACTGCCTTTCTTCAGCATCTCCATACCGCCTGGAAATTGTCGGTTGTCAAGAAATAACTGTTAAATAAAATCAGAGAGAGAAAAAAGGAGGTGTAGTTTCCAGATGTGTTATCCCTGCTTGACATTAATAAGTGATTCAAGACTGGCACATCTAGTTTTTAATTCTAGTAATGGTTCTGAAGTTTTTTGAAAACATTCTTTTATGCGCGTTTTGAAGATAAGCTTAAGAATAACCTTTCATTATAGCAAGGTAAAGTGTGCTTTTTCTTTTGTTACTTCATAACTCTTTTGCCTAGCTTTTCAACTATGTCAACAATATTTTACAACCTTGATTATTAAGGTATTTATTTTTTGTTTATAGATTTTTAAGTTCTGAGAATATTTTGGACAAGTCGTTCTCTTTGAACAAATGTACTATAAATTTAGATGTATTTATATTTATAAATTTTTAATACTCATCACCTGTAACAGATTTAATCATCTACAGTTGTCAACTTACTACTTCAACCAGGAGAAGGTTTAGAATAGGGAAGTAAGTGCTGAAAACAAGTCCACTGGAGCAGTGAGGGCAGGGCAAACCTCTGTGACCTTTGGGGAACTCAGGACGTTGCCAGAGTCACAAGAAACCATCCCACTGCTCCCTGCCTCAGCCCCAGCCTCAGCCTCAGCCTCGGCCTCAGCCTCAGCCTCAGCCTCAGCCCCAGCCCCAGCCCCAGCCCCAGCCTCAGCCTCAGCCTCAGCCCCAGCCCCAGCCTCAGCCTCAGCCTCAGCCTCAGTCAGCGGCACTCAGCTATTTGCAGATAGTTTCCCAGAAGCTGTTGTGAAATCTGCTTTCTGCTCCAGTCGCTACATCACCCACCTGTTCTAGAGAGACAATAATGACTTCTACATCTCTTCTTCTGTGGAATTAATCTTTCCCAATGAGCTCAGAGATTCAAATGGACAAAGGATTACCGTTATCAACACCCCCCACCCCGAGGTCCATTGATAGATAGATTTCCATAAGCTTCAAACTTAAAATAACTAGAAAGGGAAAAGATGAGTGAATTTCTCATCAGAATTTCATCCAGATAGTTCCTCATCCCTC
Source organism: Artibeus jamaicensis (assembly GCF_021234435.1). Classification (NCBI taxonomy): domain Eukaryota; kingdom Metazoa; phylum Chordata; class Mammalia; order Chiroptera; family Phyllostomidae; genus Artibeus; species Artibeus jamaicensis. Next base: position 5,094,330 of record NW_026521812.1, on the reverse strand, counting down.
ATTTTAATTTTCTTTCTTTCTTTTTTTTTCTCTTGAGCCAAGAGTGTTTATTAGTTTATTATGGAGGTCATTGTTGCTAAGTTCTACTCATATTTGCATTCTACAGGTAAACCCCAGTAATGAGCACAATACATTCTTCTCCCTGGTCCTTAATAACCATGGCATAATGGTTGAGACTGTCTGTAATGACTCCCAAGACTGGAAATACCCAGGGGGGAAATCCCAAAGCTACCTTACATAATCCACCTAATATGCCTGTATAATAGTTTCAGTAGTTTAAAAAAATTAGCAACCACTGTTATTTTAAATGAATAATTTCCTATTATTTGGTTATAATTTCTTTCCCTAACAATGTTACCTAGCCTGTAAAATGAGAATACAGTAGCACTCATTTCATAGGATTGTTGTGAGGATTTAATGAGATTTTGTACACACACATATGTATGTGTGTATGTACAGAGGGAGAAAGAGAGGGGGAGAGAGTTTGGAATAATATAATTCCTGGGCTACTGGAAACTTATAATAAAAGATAGCTGCTATTATCACAAGCATAATATCATCAGTATCAACATTATTGCTTTTTTCCAGAACAACTCACAGGTTCATGTGGTAGATTGGTTTGTTGGACCTAATTCTTTATTTGCCCCTGCACCTACACCTTTGTGGTGGTCTCTTCATGGACGGGGCGGTTCCTCCCTTCTTGAATGTGGACTTGGCCACATGACTTGCTTGAGTCAAGAGCATATGAGCAGAAGTGACAGTTTGTCTGTTCTGTGGCAAGTCCCGGCGTGAAGAGCCTGCACTTCCACCTGCACCCTTGTGCTTCTGCCATTGTTTCCATCCAGGCTGCTCCCGCCCCTTCAGCCCGGGCCTCAGAATGAATGAACGCACACACGCCAGGGTTACCTTGGTCAACCCACAAAACTGCAGTAAGAAACAAAGCCATCCAGCCAAGCCAGGCCTAGATCATCTGAACCTAATCCTGCCCACATAAGTGTAAGCAATAATAAATGATTGCTGTTTAAAGACCCTGAGTGTGGGGTGGTTTATTACACAGCACTAGTGAACTAATATGCTTCATTTCTGGGTGTACCTGCACAGAAGACCTACCAGTGACGGAGTCCAGTGATGACACCTGATATCGGGCTGAATTATATTATATTGTCTGCAAATGCCAGCCATGGCTGTCTGTGAACCCTGCCTGGGGTAGTGCTGCTGGGACTGAGCGAGTGTGGGCAGAGGGAAGGATTGGTGCCAGTTTCTTCCTTGTTTTCTGCCACTTTCTAAAGCTGCCAGCTGGTGCAGCTGCACCTTTTGGACAAAGATATGATATCCTGGGCATTAGCCTAAGCGGTACCACACGTGCAAAGAGCCACAGCTGCTATTTGTTGTGTTCCTTGCTGTTCTTGGCTCTGTTGCAATGCCTAGGGGTGGCATAGATTTCTACACATGGAGTGTGGCTTTCCAAGATTCATAGATAGAAGTTTGATCAATGCAGCCACTAATGATGATGACTGTGTGTTTGGAAAATAGATCAGATTCATTTTGCATAGTTTGGGTTTTTAAGAATTGTGCTAATAAATTAATCCTATAAGATTTTAACATAATATCATATAGTTTGCCCTTCCAGGAAAGCATTAAAACCTCACCCATATTTTAAATATACTTTACAATTTTTAAAAGGAAGGAATATTTTTCCTTACTTTGCTTTATAATAATATTTATATTGGCATGTATGTAGATAAATCCCATGAATTAATCACTCGAATTAAATTTATAATTAGTTTCCATTGCTAAGTAAAAAGGTGGTTTGTTCTGCATGTGTTGTCTGGTATAATTAAAAATCATTACTAATTAGCACATGCAGTTGGTGAGTGTGATCCCTCTGTAATATTTCTGAGCTAGGCTTAAAACTTAAAAGTATGAAAATATGAATAAATATGAGTCTAATGTATAGTCCACAGGATAGAGATCGTATTCCTAGCCTATTCAAAACTTAATCAAAAGTATATTTTTTAAATTGATGACATTTTCCAGTGCTATGGGGAGGTGAGAAGAAATAAAGAGAAGAAAACAATTAACATACATGGTCCAGCCTGAGTCCATAATTTAATAGAATGGAACATTGTCATCCTTCAAAACAATCTCAATGAAAATACAGGGAAATAAATATATAGCTTGTTCTTTTTAGCCCTAGTTGCAAATTAAACACTTGGGGAGCTTTTCAAAAGTATCAATGGCAAGCCCCACCCAAAGCTTTCTAATTCAGTTGGGCCTGGGGGGGAATTGAGGATTGCATGCTCTGTGGAAGCTCCCTTTGCGATCCTGATGTTTAGAGGTAGACCCACTAGTATATGGTATTTTCAAATCTTAATTCAAAATGGATGACAAAATGGGTACAGTGACTAATTTCAGACCTCTTTAGAGCAGGTTCATTGAGAATTTGAGTTTAACATAAGTTTTTGAAGGAAAGAAGCATGGATTGACATAGAAAAGTGTGTTTCTTTTAAAATCAGTACTTTGATTTGGGTTTTTACAAGTTTTACCATTTCATTCAGAAAGAGTTAGATTCATTAATTTGTAAGATGATGATCTTTAGATGATGGCCTACTAATTTCTCCTCTCAGTATTTCTAGCAGATGTCAATCTAGATTGCATTTTCATATATGTCCTTTTTTTGCAGAACTATGACTTCAGCTGGCAGTGTGCTGGAGCAGCTCCTAGTGACTCGTGCGAGTTGACTGTGCGTGTCTCTTCCCGGCTCCGTATTCAGGGATGTCAGGTTGGTGCATTGAAGTTAGCTATGATAACCGTGTTCACACCATGGAAATTGGCCAGTGTTAAAGAATCAGATACTCTCTCACCCTAGAGATGATAATTAAAAACATTTAGTAGTATATAAATGACTTCGGTGGAAGAGAATTATGTCACATTAAGTTGATATTTTAGTTCATCTCAGGTACCTTAAAACTATGTCTCAAATTTTAAGTACCTATTTATCTGGTGAACATTACATCTACATTTTACACAAGTGCCTTTCCTGTATTTTTTACCTTTCCTCATTTTACCCTCTCTATCCCAAACCAGGATTTTCACATATTCTATGCTGACAGGGGTTTTACTTATGTTAGCGTAAGAATGACTTTGTTTTCCCATGCTGGCCTTCATACCACCCCATACCACAGTTTGCAGTTTTTTAACCTCCACAGCAGTCTTTTTTTAGTTTGAAGAGGAAAGATAACCAAGAAAATAAATTAGGAGTCGTATGATTGACCCCATTTTTTTGTTATTCAAGGAAACCCAAAATGAAGCAAAATAACCAATGTTTGCCAAGGAAAACATTTTCAACCATTTCAATTACTGTTTTAATTGGCTGGATCTGGCTGCCAGATTATCCTCTAATCTCTACAAGAATGCTGTTTGGGAAGAGCTGAAATATGCCCTGCATGGAAGCCACAGTCATCCCTTCATCCCATTCTAGTTGGAAGAACTTTCTCAGCATACTGGAATCTTATTAGAGTGGAATTGGCAGTTCCTGGAAGAACATAATCCATAGATCATATAAAAGCCTAATTCACTTTCAGCATATTATTGAAAAAATATGAAAAGTATTGTGTGCCTGAACCCAAAATAAAGAAAAATGCTGATGATGAGACACTTGTGTAACGAATACCTCCAGACGATGTGCAGGCATGTGCGTGTGTACATGGCTGTGCGTGTGTGCTAAGTAACACAACAGCAGAAGGAGACAAGTGTAGTTATTGGGATGATTTCAGGAAAGCACGCTGGGGCGTGGGGTGCATTTTATGAAGATGACTACTGAGAAACAGCCCCAGCTGCTTAGCTGCTTCTCAGACTTTTGAGTTTAGAGACCGGAAAGGACCTTCCTTTATTGTTTGTTTTAACTGAGTCTTGAAAAGATGGATATGAATACTAGTTTATTCTATCTGCAGATTGCTCTTTTCAATGTGCTCTCATTCAGGTGGAATGAGAACTACTGTGTACGATTTTTTTAAAAAACTTATTTGTAGTCAGGTGACACAAATAGACTCCAGAAAATGCAAGAAAAAAGGTGTGACTGCAAGAACCAGTTGGGTTTTTACCCTAGACTAGTCTCTTCAATACATTTGGGTTGTTGGCACTATATTCAAATTATAAGATTTAACATAAAAGGCTGTTTAACCTCTGTCTCGTATGTTGGAGCAAGGCTATCATGAAGGAGCGTGCCATTAAAAGTCTGTGAAAATGCGTTCCAGGGACGGCCTCTGCAGTGCACATCACCCGTCCTCTGGAGCCTTGCTACTCACACTACGGGCCCCTGAGCAGCAGCTGCAGCAGCAGCGCCTGAGAACTTGCCAGAAATGCAGGCTGCTGGGTCCATTCAGACCAACTGGATCAAAGTCTGCATTTTAACAATGTTGCCTGGTGAGTCATTTGAGCATAAAGTTTGATAAACATGGGCTTAGGTTATCTTGATTAATTGTCTAAGACTGAAAGCAAATGGGTGAATTTATTCAGTGTCTGTATCTAGAATGTTATGGATACTATAGTATTTGCTGAAGTATTGATCAGTAGGTCTAATAGCTCTAAGTATAAAATAAAACCAGGACTCTATTTGTGGTGTTTCAGCAAGTACTAAAAATATCATCCATTGCCAAGATTATTAAACACACTGTATATGCACTTCGAGATTCCCAATGTGCAGTTGTAGCCAGAAGTTTTGCTGTGCCTGCTCAGAGTACATACTTCTCTGAGGACCTACTCTGTGTTGTCATCAAGGGTGTGGAAAAGTTTCCTCATACTTAACATGACTGAGTGACTGGACCTTTGCATTTATAACTTTGGATCGTTTATACTGATCCAGTGCATTTATATTTTTGGATCAGCTTCTCCAGAGCAGTCTGCACAGAGAAAGAAGTAGCTTGAAAGGTCTGGTCTCCATCATTTAATCCCACAATGGTGCTATTACATCAAAAATGACAAATGTAATGACTCTTTAGATCTGAAGTTATTGAGAGAGAGAAATGGGGAGAAAAGGGTATAGAGTCCTCATACTCTGAGAATAAAACAGGCAGAGAGAGAGAGAGAAAGAAGGCAGTAAGATCCTCCACCTGAAATTTGTCTTAAGGATTGCTACTTGGACTTCATCAGTTGTGCTGTTACTACAGTTGCAGTCTGAGTACAAATGAACACATTTATGTTAAAAACTATTATAAGTGCCTGAAAAATGAGACTGATCAATTAAAGCAAGAATTCTCAAAGTACAAGAACTGTACTTTGTAGCCTCCTTGTGCCCACATTACAACACTTTGGTTCCTAAGAGTCACAGCACATGCACAGCCAAATATACGTCTTCTTGCCTATACAATCCCTGTCTTCTTACTTATCTTAGTGATGTTTCAGGAACCTCTGGCAGGAAATAGGAAGAACCACCAGCCACCATCATTTCTCCCGCTCCCCAGATAAAGCACTTGGAGGCAGTTCCCAGGTTTCCCACCTCTGGATCTCTCCCCTGAGCTCTCCAGAGCCGAGGTGTCCTGCTTGCACAAAATCTGCCCCTCTCTCACTGACACCCCTCCACTCTCAGGGAAGATCCTCCCAAGGGCCCAGGAACCCCAGCCCTGTAGATCTAGCAGGAACACTGAACCCCTGCAGCAGACAATCCTGTGTTTGTGTTCCAGTTTAGGAGCTCAGCGGCTCTGCAAGAGAGTTCTGAGTTTCCAAATCTATAAGAAAACACCTATTTCAGAAGGCATCATGAATATTCAACAGAAGAGCACAGTTTAAGTGCTTGGGAAATGGTTACAGGAAATAGTAACTCCTTTTCCCCCTCCCCACCTCCACGTTCCTCTTCACTCCTCTCTCCCTCTCAGTCTGCTCCTCTGTCTCTCCCTCTCCCCACACTCCTTTCCCTCTTCCCTCTCACCTTTACCCTTCCACATGCTCAGGTCATAAAAGCTCACAAATATCATGAGCCAAAATGACGTTCGGATCCAAAGAATCTCAGAAGCCCCGAAGCCGTTATGTCCACAGGGACTGTCAACCATTTCTTACCCGAGACCTGAGTGGAATTTTATCATATTTCCTGTACCTCCTGACTTCTTTTCCATCCCACACAGAGATTTTTCCTGTAGGTGGAGTGGAGTGAAGTCAGGAGATAGAAACTTTCACAACAGTGCTCGGATCTCTTAGCAACCAGAATTCTGGCTGCAAGCCCTACAGTCCCTAGGGTTCACCTGTTGCCCAAGAACAGGCTGGGGTCCTCTTGGAGAGAATCTCTTTACAGCTTCCTGTCCCAGCACTGACTTGTTTCAATCAACTGCCAAAACAGAGTTTGGTTCAAAAAAGCCTTAGAATACTGAGTTGGTGAGTGAGTTAATTTTTATAATATCAATTAGAGTGCTTTAAAATTTCTCTCTGCAGTCATTTCTCCCACTGGCTTTCATCTGATGGACTTTTGTAGAAGAGAACAGAGTTTCAGCAAACTGCTCAGAAATTGTACCTTACCTGCAGCCTCTGATGACTGCGTGGGAGTCACGGCTGCTGACCGACCATTAACAACCGTAAAGATTCTAAATCGTCGAATCAACTGATGAAAGAGAGTTTTCAGATGACCTGAAAATTCACACGGGCCCATGAGAGTATGTTGAGCACATCCGTTTGTTGCTTGGTGTGTCACTGAGAAATTTATGAGCTACTTTTTCGGAGTAAGAAATAGCACAGAATTCAGTTTCAGACTGAAGTGCCTTATGAAGGCTCTGGCCATCAAAAATGTAGACAGCACCACATTTCACTCTGACCTAGGTGTGCAGTGGAAGATGCACCAAGTTCCTTCATTGAAAATAAACTCGAATGAACCTTTAGGCAGAATGTGCAAATATCAACAGACATTTTACTATGGTTAATGTAAATTTCTTGACAAGGTAAGTATTTTCTGGAGCCATCCAGCCTGCTGAAGAAGAAACCTCTGTCACACATGCGACAAGACATTTGATTGTTGAGTAAGGAGGAATAGAGGAGGTCTTCTGGAAGGATGAGAAGATTTTGGGGGTGAGCACCATGTGCTTCTTGCTGTTTGGAGTAGAACCTTTGTTGCCTTCCACTTATGTGCTCCGTGAAGTAGAATGTGGTTAGTCAGATGGTTTTAGCCAAATTAGATTGTCCATGGGTATCAGCTTCTTTGGCTTATAACTGAGACCTTAAATACCATTTTATAAACACTAAAAAGTAAATCTCTCTCTAGATAAATGTTAGGAATTTGAGGATTCTAATTAATGCCCTACACTGATATAGATCTTACAGATTTCATGCTTTGAAAAAATACGACTTCATAACCCGACAACGGCAGCCACTAGAGGAAAGTCAAAGAAAGATCCACATGCAGCAGGTAGTGTTCCCACAGCAGGAAATAATTATGGTCAGCAATGTGGGAGTAGAATCATCCCAAAGTTAGCTGACTACAGTGGATTAAGTTCACATCTGGCTAATAGACACTGTCCAAAAATGATTCTGGGAATGCAGGGAGACGTTTGACCGTGCTGTGATTTTATTCTGCCTCTGTGAGTGTCAGCTGACAGTGCTGCATGGAGGCCTTCATTATGACATCATTTTATGGACAAACAATTTGTGGACCAAGAGATCTGAGAATCCCTGGGGTGAAGGGAAGTGTCACAGACATTCGTGGTCTTGGATGCTCGGTGAGTAAACTCTGGTTTTTAAGAAGTTCCTCGGGCCTGAGAAATAGTTGGTCATGACCCAGGCCTCCAGCCTCCAGCCTGAGCTTTCTCTGGGTGGAGTTGGAGACGTCTGCTAATCCCATACTGGCCCTCATGTCTCTAACATGGCAGCAGAGGCTCCTGAACTGCACTCTTTAATGAAGAATGTGCGAGGAGCCTGAAGGCAACCATTACAATGGTTCCAATCAACGCAATGCCCTGACATAGCATTGGCATGCGTGAGGCATATGCATAACCTTGCTCTGGAAAAAAAATAAATTCAGAAAATTTGTATGCTTACATGTATAACCATTCATGATTATATTTTAAGCATATGGAAAGATACACTTTCAGCTCAGTAGATACAGATATAGTTATAGATTTAGATATACATTAAATATACACATATAGATATACATACAGACATATAATACTCACACATAAATATATAAAAAATTGTCCATCATGGACACCCAACCTACATTCTCTGTATTAACTCTCATAACTCTTTTGGGATTTTGGGTGTTATCTAAACTGGGTTTATTTCCTCCTATCATGCCTTTATTTTGAATTTCCACTAATGCTCAGCCCAGTCTCACTACCTCTCTTTAAGACTTCTGAACAAATATGGCTACATTCCTCCAAAAGCTCTACCTTGACAATGACTCCATCCTCTGCTAGTTTTTGGGACTGTTTTTTCCACTCTTGTTTTGCATTCCATTCCATAAATTTACATTTAAGTGCATATGGGTGTGCACTTAAATATGAGTTAGATTTTGAAAGTGATCTTTGAGCTTTTATTGCAGGCAACTTTGCCTGTGAAAGATAAAATGGAACTGTATTTTTTGCTCAGTTAAGTTGGCCTTTCTTTTTGAGACTCAAGACTACAAACCAAAATGGTTTATGCATATATTTAGAGTCAGGTAATATAAGGGCTATGTACAGAAATGGTTGTATTTGCAAACTGACTTCCAGTGTCATAAGGCCTCCCTGGGCAATAATACCTTTTTATCTCAAAATAAAAAAGATTGGTATCTTCTGTAGAGGGCTCATAAAGATGTTGGTTTGGGGCCTACTGAAATTATTCTAACTAAATTCATTTCACTTTTGAGTTACATGACATCCAGCTATGCTTAACATAAAAAAATGAATGGTAGTCCCTTGATTTATGACATACCCTTAGTTCTAAGTAGACCTGTGGGAGAGAGACGGTGCCCTGATGTGACTACTGCCTGAATGCTGCCAGACTGCCAGTTAGACCGGAGGCAGAATGGCAATAGACTCCGCTCTGAGAGTCATTATCCCAACTCTCCCCTGTGCCCCACAGCATGCTGTCTGGTTTGTGCTGGTTCCTGGAACAGGCAGTCTTCCTGCCCTTGGCAAGCATAGTAGTCAGGCAAACATGATAGGTATTTCCCCTTATCTGGGTTGAGTCATACCCCCATAACCCCTATCCATCTTACCCTGTCCTGTATAACCCCTAGCATCTGCCTGGTTGCAAAGAGGATACCCATGTCATCCTGCTGCCTGGGACACACTTCATGTGTAAATACTCTTAATAAACTCTTAATGTAATGGTAAGAGTTGTTAGCCTATCCTCTCATTTCCCAGCCCTGGGAAATTCTAGTGGCCGAACCGTCTCAACATCAAACACATTTAACTTATCAAACATAAGCAGCACATGGTTTCCTTTGGCAGCTGCTAATTTCTACGTCTGCCTGTTCACAGGATGTATTTTACTCCCTTAGGACCCAGTCCCACATGAATAATATGAACATTACTGACTCCTAATAAAAAGTATTAAAGTATTAAATAAAAATGAGAAAAAAGCAGTTAATACTTACATTGCTAGTCTAAGCGATTCTATGCTGTTATAAAATACCAGACTTCATTTAATATATATTTACTCAAAATTGGAAACATATTTCAGCACCAGGCAATGTACCATCTTATGAAGAACATGGACTTTGGCATCAGACAGACCCTGATTCAAATTATGGTTTAGCTTGATAGCTCTGTACCACTGGCTGGCATATTGAAAACAAACCACAGATTCTTTCTAGCAAAAGAAACCATCAAAAAAAATAAAAAGGGAACCACTGTATGGGAGAACATATTCGCCAATGATACATCTGATAAGGGTGTAATTCCAAAATATATAAAGAATTTATACAACTCAACATCAGGAAGACAAACAATCCAATTTAAAAAAATGGGCAAAGGACCCGAATAGACACTTCTCCAAAGAGAATGTATAGATGGCCAAGAGACATATGAAAGAATGTTCAATGTCATTAATCATCAGATAGCTACAAATTAAAACCACTATATTACTTAATACCCACCAGGAGAGTTATCATTAAAAATCAAACAAGTGCTGGCAAAGGATGTGGCAAAAAGAAAACCCCTCTGTGCTGTTGCTGGGCATGCAGACTGGTGCAGCCACTGTGGAGAACAGCATGGAGTTTCCTCAGAAAACTAAAAACGCAGCCGCATTTTGACTCAGTGATTCCACTTGCAGGAATATATCCTAAGAATCCAGAAAAACCAAAAGAATATATGCATCTCTATGTTCATAGCAGCATTATTGGCAATAGCTAACATCTGGAAGCAACCCAAGTGCCCATCAGTAGGTGAGTGGATAAAAGAGCTGTGGCACATTTACACAATGGAATACTACATGCTGTCAAAAAGAAGGAAATTTTACCTTTTGCAGCAGCATGGATGGACCTGGAGATTATTATGCTGAGTGAAATAAGCCATGACCTCACTTATAAGTGGAATGTAATGAATAAAATAAACTGATGCACAAAATAGAAATAGAGTCTTGGACACACATGGAACACACTGACAGCTGTCAGAAGGAAGGGGGAGGGGGGACTGGATGAAACTGAATAATGTATATGCATGACCCGCAGATGTAGACTACAGTGTGATGATGGCCAGAGGGAGAGGGAGGGCAGGGGCTGGATGCAGGAGGGCAAAACATCCGTAATAGCATTAAAAATAAAGAAAAAAGGAATAATAATAGTTTTATTAAAAACTGTAGTGATATGTTCACTATAGCACTATTTGTAATGACAAAATGAAAACAATTTCAAGGCCCAATTTCAGTCGTATTTATCAGCTATTGTGCCAAGAGTACATGTAAAAAAAAATCCCCCAAAACTCCAAACACGGTAATTTGCAACAGCAAACATATATTCTAATGTTCCTGTGTCTGCATATCAACTGAGAATGGCTAATTTAGAGTACACTCCACTGGGATTTGATGAAATTAGGCTCCAAGATCCAGTGTAGGTTCAAATTTGTTCCAAGGTGTTTATTTGGGGGTCCGAGCTGAAAGGAGCACAGCTACCTATGGTGAGTCATCAAAGCATTAGAGCCAAAATAACCTGGGCAAGCAAAATCAACATCTGTCTGCATACAATTCATTAACTTCCATTGACCAGAATATGTTCCGTAGTCAAGCTCAACATCATCCGAGTTAAGAAGTCACCTGCAGCAGGAGGGGAGGGAGGCACACATGTTCTGTCAACCCACAATAGCTGAGTAGTAAGTGATTTAATGATGAAGCCACATTCACACGACGAAAAGCTATTTATACTTTTAAAAAATTGTAATAGGAAAAAATGATTCCCCTCAAATGATAGTTTTACTAAGAATAAAATTCTAGGTTGACAGTTATTTTCTTTCAGAGCTTTGAAAATAATTATTTCGGCTTCCAGTGTTGTTACTGAAAGGCTGCTTCAGTTTAATTTTTATTTGAAGTTACTGCATCTTGTCTCTCTTTCACAATCTTCTTGTTTTTGATGTGAGGCTATTTCATTGCAATGAGTCTAGGTGATTTTTTCTTTTTCTTTTTACTCTTCTTGATATCTATTCTACTTACAGAAGATAAAATTAGTATTTATCAGTAATAGTATTAGAAAATCCTAAATTATTACTTTTGAATATGTCCTTGTTATCATCTTTCTCTCTGTCTTTCCTCTCTCTCTCTCTCTGCTGAAACTTCAGTTACCTTCCCTGTCTTCTGTTTTGCTTAGCTATGTTTCGTATATTTAATTTCTTTGTCCCTCTACTATATTCTGAGTCATGCCTTTATTTCCAGATTCATCTTATGTTTTTTTTTCAAAAATGCCTGGTAATTTTTTAAAGATCCCTTTTCCATCTTTGTAATATTATTATATCTTTTTGCTTTTCTTGAAAAATGTGGCGGTTTTTTTATTAGTCTGTATGTGTCTCTTCAAAATCTGCAGTCTTTTCAGCTTGATATTTTCATGCTTCTCATTCCATAGTTGCTTGTATGGCTTAAATATTCTTGTGAGAATGTTCTTTCCTAGTTTATCCACTGAGATGCCATCTTTTGGAAGCTTTTGGTTCAATGTCGTCTCTTTGCTCTCATATCACTGCCCTTAAATAGATTCCAGGCTTTTCTCTGCTCTGGTGTAGCTGTAACCACAGGTATGGTCCTCAGGGACTTTGAAACTTGATTACCTCTCTGTATTCACACTTTTTTGCCATCTGTCCATCAAGATTTTTTTTTTACTTTCTAATCTGTTCAACAAGTAATACACAAATATATTATTTACTTAGTGTTTTTAGGTATTATTTTTATGGAAGAGTTTTTCTGGACAACTATCTCAGCATGTTTTTGAAAATAAAGTGCTTAATCCTCTTTTAAATTATCTTTACCTCAAGACCAATGAAAGCTCTTCAGAAATATGTGCCATATTATGCATATAGAAATCCCTAAACCCTAATGCAGTACTTAATACATAAGGCAATGAAAGAATAAAGCAGAAATGAATGGAGCTGACCATATAATCTTATAGCACAAGGCCTTTGAAAACTCTAGACCATTCAAGAAATATGACATTACTAGTTCTCCAAGAGATTTAGAATTCATACTAGGTTTCTCATTTTACTATAAAGGTCTCTAAAAGAGATTGAATAGACCAGTGAAAATGTTAATTATCTGAGAAAAAAGTCAAAACATTACTAAAATCTATAATTCTGTATAACTAGATATCTTTAAAATTTTGTGGCAGCCAACAGAAAGAATACAATTTAATATTGGACCACTATGCTTGAATTGCCTAGCTTTGAATTAATTAATTTTGCATCTAAGAGAAAGATAACACAATAGGTGTCTTTATCCCTTTATTTGGGGGTATTTTCTGTCCTCTACTCAAATAAGCCAGTTTGATAGAGGGAGGAAAACGCAATTCATGCTAGAAATTCCTGTATTTTAGAGAAATATTTGGGGACTGGGTCCTAGAAGATCTGAAGCACAGTCATTTATTTTCAACTTTAATTGGCTACGTATGCCCTATCATTAAAAACTTACTTCCATGGGTTTTATCTGTTATGTTTTTAAGGAACGTTTTTTGTTTTATTTAGAATATTCACAATATTTGCAAAGCCAAACATTTAAACATAAAAAGAGACATGGAATTTTTATATACTTTTACTAGGATGTTAATGAGCTTTTTAAAAAAATCTACTTTAAGGAAAATTTGTAGGAAATGGGCAGATCTGTGTCACTTTGTATGCATGTGTGTGCACACACACGTGTGTGTGTTGTGTCTACTTGTTATTTATACTTACTTGTGGTTCACATATTTCGTGGTTGAGTAATCCAAAATTTGTTCTCTCCATTCTGATGAAGACTTGCATTCCAACTTCACTGCAGTGTGCAGTTCTTCTGAGTGGTTTGCTTTTTCTTGCAGCTGAAAATAATTTAGGAGAAACAGAAACATAAAATTTGATTTGGCCTGGAAAATCTTTCTTCCATTTCTTTTTAAAATGTGACCAGTCCAGTCATTTCTATATAAGGATAAAGTGTCAAAGACAGGCCAATCCAGGAAAAAATGTGAACCTTAAGACTTCCTCAAATTTGATATTTGGACAAACCAATCCCAAAATATCCAAAACTTATTCCTTGGCTCTGATAATTGCAACATCATAGGAATAGTTCTTTCCCATTATTGGCAGTTTTTTGCTTGTTCACACTTTGCCATTGAGGTTTTCTTCTTAAGATTCTTGAGAGAAAGACTGAGTTTAACTAGAATGAGCACTGCCTCCTGAAGTCACAAGAGATGCAAGTCAAAATGATTTTATTTTCAGGCATCTGTGCAAAATATTTAAGCCTGGAGGACTTCACTGCAAACTTAGACAGAAATAGAACCCATTTTCTCAACTATGGAACATCCAAATCAATGAAACCCCACCCAGATGTATTTACAAAAGTTTGAAAATGCTATGTGTTTGCTATAAAATTAAATAGAAAAGTAGTATCTAAAATTATATGATGCCATTAATATACAACATTAGTACAACAATGATTTCTTTTAAAACTAAAATAGAAAATCAAGTAAAACACACCACGAAATTGTTGATAATCATTATATTTTCTGTTTAGAGACTATGGGATTAAAACAAGACTTTGCCACTTTTCTAAACATAATGAATGTGGGTATTTTGTGATTTTATTTATCTATTACTGATTTAGAGATTTAGGTTTGAAGGGACATAATATTAAAGCAGAATGAGTTTCCAGGGACCTGAGTTATAACATGTTCTTTACCATTTGTTAATAAAGGCCTCATACTAAAATATTTATGATCCAAAAAATACTATTATCTTGGGGATTATATCTAATTTCATGCCTTATTCTGGTGATTCATAGAAAATATGTATTTTTCTCTTTCCCTTAGAGAGGGATCTGGATAGCTAATTTGAAATGTATTTGTATTTATAGATGTCACAAGTCACATATTTCACTTTGAAGTGACATTTAAGATGAAAACATTTGCCTCCATGACTCTGCTTCACATGGAGAATAAACACCAATGTGTGGTACAGGCAGGACAATGAAAGCGAAGGTGAGTTAGGAACCATTGCTTTTCTGGGTTTGTATGGGTTAAGTTCTCTCATGCAAAGCACCGTGTGCATAGGATATTGCTTTAAATCCTCAGGTTGTGGTGGGCATTATTTTATAACAGCAAACAACTTATGTGAAATTATTTACCAAATAACTGAGTATATTTTCTCTCAACTCAACTTTTTTACCACCATGTTCAGTCAACTTACTTCTAAACCAAAACCATGAAAATTTCCAGAATTTTTAACTCTAATGTATACACTGGTTCTAATTTTCAACCTCTGTAATCTGATTTTCAATATGAACTGTAGGCTGCGCCTTTAATCCATTAAAAATTGCATATTTTTCTATTTCTTACTCTCCTTCAATAGAAATATTTTCCCCTCTAATCAAAGGCTGATGCATTCTGGTACCTTCAAGTAGTACCTTCTGTGGATATGATTTCTTAGAAGTTTTTTGAAAAAATGTTATAAAATAGTCTACACAAGACCGCAAACTTTCCCTTGCAACATAGTGCAAATTATACACGAGTCTCATGAACAGCCTCCCTATTTAAATTATCCAGTGGAGAGTTCTGACAGTGGTTTTTCTGTGGAATTCCTGCCTCTGCCATTTAAGGCAGACCAATTGCCTTAGCTGTTTTAAGAGGACATTTGTCTTGACCACTCTGGTTGAAGTTTTTCAAGGATAAAGTAATTTAAAGCAATATCCTTAAAGATATTGGAAGCTATATGGAGTGGAAATAACAGTTGCTGTATGGAAACTTGGCCATATTCAAGAGGATACTAATAGAGAGTCTGAAAGGCCATGGGTATCTCTCCATAGGTTCATAAGTGGTTATTTAAGATGATTAATATAGAGTTTATATTTTAGTTTCATGAGGCTAATGAATACAATTTTAGGTGGAAAAATATTGTTGCATCATTGTATCTTACTAAAGTTTTAAATGTCTCTATTACATATAGGTAGCTGATGGACCCAGCTTGGATAATGGGCTCAGTGCTTGATCCATTAGGAAATTTACATCTTTAAAGTAAAACTGGGGTGCTGTTCCAGATAAGTGGGAATGAGGGCTAAGAATAGAAGAAACAATTGTTCAGTCCTTTTCTTAAGTCAGAGTCAATGAGGTATATGCGTGAAAAAATACTGGCCTTTTCCTGAAGTTGCTGATTATCTGAAATATTTGACCCCTTCCCTCCCCTTCCCTCCCCTTCCCTCCCCTTCCCTCCCCTCCCCTTCCCTCCCCTTCCCTTCCCTTCCCTTCCCTTCCCTTCCCTTCCCTTCCCTTCCCTTCCCTTCCCTTCCCTTCCCTTCCCTCCCTCCCTTCCCTCCCCTCCCCCCCCTTCCCTCCCTCCCTTCCCTTCTCCCCTTCCCTTCCTTCCCTTCCCTTCCTTCCCTTCCCTTCCCTCCCTCCCCTTCCCTTCCCTCCTTCCTTCCCTTCCCTCCTTCCCACCTTCCCTTCCTTCCCTTCCCTTCCCTTCCCTTCCCTTCCCTTCCCTTCCCTTCCCTTCCCTTCCCTTCCCTCTGCCTTTCTGCCATTTTCCTTTTCCCGCCTTCTTCCTCGCTCCTTACTTCTTCTCTTCTCTCTACTGTGAGGGCCACACTAACATGCCAAAAGACAGTATCAAACTCACAGGCCCAGTTCAGGTTAACAATTAAGACTCAAAATCATATTAATCAAACACTTATTTATTATAGTTTTGTCCATTTTTGTAGCTTGCTACAAAGTTATTTAGACATCTTGATCAAGCTATTATCATAAAATAGTAATTTCTCTTTCATATTTTAAAATCAAATAGAATTTTTTCAATATCAAGTATTCCTCCAGATGTTTTTTAAAAACTCTTTACCCTGTTATATTAAAGCAACTATAGAAATTGGGAAATAGTTTGTTTCTTGTTGTGCTCAGGGTAACTTTTTGATATTGCATGAAGATATATTCCTGCTATTATCATTGGTTCAAATGTATATAATGGCATTAAATATCTGTATCTTAAAATGTCCCCCAAACCTCCCCCCAGATATTTTGTGTTCTGCAGGTGACGAGCTGGAGAACTTTCATCAGTGGCACAAAGATTTTCCCAAAGACTGTTGTTAAGATTGGTGCTAAGAGATGTGTTTCTCCTCACCCACCATTCAGTTCCTTAAACATTTCACAAATGAAATATATTTTTTCTTTTATTTTATCCTAAAACTCATTGTCTGAAAGGTTAGATGATCATGTCCATCTTGTATATTGGCTGAATTACCATATTATTACGCTGCACATGCAAGGCAGTGGGGGCTGTCTAAGAAGAGGCATTACTGACCTACTAGAGTCTTTTCGAAGACAACAGATAATCTTGATTGCAATCAAGAAAATTTGCATCATTTACATCCATGCATACATATTTGTGTGTGTGTGTGTGTGTGTATGGATTATTTTATACCCAAAATGTGCAGTCACTGGTGTTGATTTCAAATTCTCTTTCAAATGAAAATGACCATAGAAAGAGTAGAAATTCAATCAAAATGGTCAATAAGAAGAGAACTTCCACTTCAGCAAAGAACAAGTAGACATACTTTTCCTTATTCCTCCTGCTCTGGACAACTAAAATTTTGCTATTACATACAAAACATGAGAGGACTCCAAAACTTGGGAGAAGAAGGTAGACTCACTAGGGACCTCAGGACCCAAGAAATAACTCAGTGGTGGGTTCCTGTATTTTCTTTTTGTCTCATACATCCAAGATTTGGAGCTAAAGAAACTGTCAGTCCGGAAACGCAAATGGCTATAGACAAAACAGCCCCAACAAAAGCCTGTTTTTCTTAGCTAGAAGACCAAGAACAGGGTAGTCTAGAAGGGCAGAAAATTTTTAGATGGCAACTGCTCCACTTTAACCAAATACCACAGGAAAATTGTGGCCCCACTCTCACCTTTGCCAGCAGAGCCTGAAAGGAGAGTCCAGACTTCCACCCCCTCCAGGCCATGAGGAGTGTCCTCTAACACTGGGGCGTGGTCAGAGGAAGTCCAGTGGAGTGTCGGGACTTTGAATACCCAGCAGCAGTACTGAGGCAGTCCCTCACCCTGTGGTGCCCCGTGGGGAACAGTACAATGTACTCTGTCTCTGCCAGTCATGGTGGTGTCACAAGATACCTACTGGGAGTCTGAGTTTTCACCCCCACCAAGCAGTAATGAGGAGCCCCATTTCTTTTTACAAAGGGACAGTCTGGTAGGGTAACCAGAAACTCCTATCTAGCAGCAATGGGATGGTGCCCACATTTCACCTGCTAGACTGATATCAGAGGGAGCTGAAACTGAAGCTAATAAAATTACCAGGGACACTACATATTGTTCAATGGTCCACCCACTTAGAAGACATAGCAATCCTACATGTATGTGCACCGAAACCCAGAGCAGCAAAATACATGTAGCAAAAATGGGTAGAACCAAAAAGAGAAGTAAATAAACCTACAGTTATAGTTAATGATTTCAACAAGCCTTCTCTCAGTAACTGATGGAACAATTAGACAGGAAATCAGCAAGGATATACAAAACTCAACAATACCATCCACTCACAGGCTTGAACTGACATTTATAGAATACTCCACCACCACCAGCAGAATACCCATTTTTCTCAAGGACCTGTGGAATGCATACCAAAAATAGACTATATTCTGGGCAATAAAACAAACTACAACAAAATTAAAATAATTGAAATTACACAAAGTGTGGTCTTTGACCACAGGAATAAAGTTAGATACCAATAGCAAAAAGATAACAGGAAAACCTCCAACCACTTGGAAACTAAATAACACATTTGAAAACATGTCTGAGGAAGTCTCAAGGGAAATAAAACATACATTGGCTTGGATGGAAATTAAAATACAACAAATCAAAATTATTAGCATATAGTTAATGCATTTTGGGGAGGGGATTTATAACACTAGATGCATATATTATAATGAAGGAAATGACTCAAATCCATTTAATTCCAGAGTCAAATCACAAAAAGGCAATTGTAAGGATAGACATATAGATCCTGCTTACTAGGAAGTATGAGTTTTTTGCAAAACCCAGGACCCAGTTTTTTGCAAAACCCAGTTTTGCAAAAACCCAGTTTTTTGCAAAAACTCATACTTCCTAGTAAGTGTTGACTGGTAAAATAGGATGAATACACACTGACCCTACACAGAAATAAAGTATCATGGATGATAAAAGAGCATGAAAGAATGATTACAATTAATTCTTAAAAATTAGGCTTTTGAAAATAATTACTATTGCATTGTAGAATCTTATAACTAATTTTTTTTCATTTGAACAGTATTTTTTCTTTTTTTAAAAGATTTTAAAAAATTCATTTGTCTTTAGAGAAGAAGGGAAGGAGAAAGAGAGGGAGAGAAATATCAATGTATGGTTGCCTCTCATGTGTCCCCTGCTGGGACCTGGCCTGCAACCCAGGCATGTGCCCTGACTGGGAATTGAACCACAATACTCTGGTTCACAGGCCTGCACTCAATCCACTGAGCTACACCAGCCAGGGTTAAAAATTTTTCATTTGGAAGCAATGTTTTATATTATATTATAACTATGTTAAAAGATGTATAATTTCCAAATGAGCTGGGAAGGAAGCATTCATACAGAGTTGGTGGGAGTATTACTACAGACTATTTGGCAAAAAAATTGCTAATAAATAATAAACTATAAAATTTTTGTATCCTTTGACTCAGTTTTGGCCCTTGTGGAAATACAATCTGAAGAAACAGTTATGTAAATACACAAGGATATATATGTTAAATGCAGGAGAAACATGTCCAATTTGTGATAATGATATCTAGAAATAATCAATAGTGGAATACTTAGACAGATTATGTTATAGTCACACTATAACATATATAGTCATTTTAAGGAATAAATTATGTCTGAATGTGTAGACATGGTTGATTGTTCATGATCTTTTTTTGAAATATATTTTATTGATTATGCCATTATAGCTATTGTATTTCCCCCCCTTCATTCCCCTCCACCCTGCACACCCCTCTCCCACCATTCCTCCCCTTTAGTTTATGACCACGTGTCTCAAGTTCTTTAGATTCTATATTTCCCATACTATTCTTGCCCTCCCTCCTATCTATTTTCTATCTATGGTCTATGCCACTTATTTTCTGTACCTTCTTCCCCCTTCTCCTTCTCCCACTCCCCTGTTGCTAACCCTTCATATGATCTTCATTTCTATGGTTCGCTCCTGATCTAGATGTCCTCTTTGTTTTTGTTTTAGGTATGGTTGTTAATAATTGTGAGTTTGCTGTCCTTTCACTGTTCATCTTTTTTATCTTCTTTTTCTTAGGTAAGTCCCTTTAACATTTCACATAATAATGGCTTGGTGATAATAAACTCCTTGAACTTGATCTTATTTGTCCTTCCATTCTAAATGAAAGCTTTGCTGGATAGAGCAATCTTGGTTGTAGGTCTTTGGATTTCATGACTTGGAATAGTTCTTTCCAGCACCTTCTTGCCTGTAAGCTCTCTTTTGAGAAATCAGCTGACAGTCTGATGGAAGCTCCTTTGTAGGTGACTGTCCCCTTATCTCTTGCTGCTTCTAGGATTCTCTCCTTCATTTTAATCTTGGCTAATGTAATGATGATGTGCCTTGGTGTGTTTCTTCTTGGATCCAACTTCTTTGGGACTCTCTGAGCTTCCTGGATTTCCTGGAAGTCTATTGCCTTTGCCAGATTGGGGAAATTCTCCTTTATTATTTGTTCAAATAAGTTTTCCACTGGTGGCTGTTCCTTTCCCCCTTCTGGTACACCTATAATTCAGATGTTGGAGCATTTAAAGATGTCCTGGAGGTTTCTTAGCCTCTCCTCATTTTTTTTGAATTCTTGTTTGTTCATATTTTTCTGTTTGGTCATTTTTTTCTTCCTTCTGGTCCACTCCCTTGATTTGAGTCCCAGTTTCCTTTCCATTACTATTGGTTTCCTGTGCATTTCCATTCATTTCAATTAGTTTAGCCTTCATATGTTCCTCTGATTTGTGGCTCAAATCAACCAGTTCTGTGAGCATCCTGATCACCAGTGTTTTGAACTGTGCTTCTGATAGGTTGGCAATTTTTTGTTTGCTTAGATTTATTTGCTCTGGGGCTCTGAGTTCTTCTTGAGCCATGGTTAGATCTGTTCACACCTGTTAGGTATGAGGAGTGGAGTCTTAGTTGTTCACCAGGGCGGGGCTACCCAGGTTGCTGGTTTGTGACGCTGTCTGTGGGGGCAGGGTCAGAGAGGGAGCAATAGCGTCCCCTCTGCTCCTTCCCGCCGCTGGGGCCTGCCTGGTCTGTCTCACTGTTCACTCCTTTGCTGGTTTATCTGCATGCAAATGTGTGACTGCGGTCAGCCTGCCACCTTGCGCTTTCACTGGGTCCACCCATCACTACCCCACACCTGGGATCCGCACTTGGATGCCTTATGCCTGGGTGGTGGATCTTTTTTGCCCCACCTGCTCTGCTGCTGGCTCTGCCCCTCTTACTGGTCTGGCTGAGTGGTTCGTTGTTGTCGGACTCCTGTATTGTTCAATTTTCTGTGGTTTGGCTGTGTTTTTTGTTGCTAAAATATTATTGTTTTTAGACTTGGTTGTGCAAGAAGGCACAATGTTTCCACCTACACCTCCACCTTGGCAGAAGTCTGTTCATGATATTTTATTGACAAGGAAAAGCAGGTTACAATGTAGAATGTATATATGGTGTCAGTACTCTACAAGTTATAAAGTAAGCAAAACTTATCAGTTGCATAAAAGGAAGTATGAAACAGGAGGCAGATCAATATGAATTACTGATTTTAAGGGCAAGGGATTGCTGTTTTCTCTCTTTGCTTCATATGCTTCTCTGTTATTTAAATATAGTTTCAGAAAACACATACAACTTCTCTAATTTTTTAATGTAAATCAAAAGGCAGATATGTGAGTAAATCATGCTCACTGAAATGGAACTAGCACTATAAAAATTATGAAAAGAGCTACTATTTTTGTGAAAAATAAACTTACTAAAATAATTTTTTACAATAATTTTCCAATTACTAATATTTGCTAGCAGGACAATTATGAATGGGAAAAACGTAGATACTATTCAGCTTAAGATTTCAAAGTTTTTAGGTATATTTAAAAGTGTAAGTATATTTTGTCACTTGTGTTTTTTTCTCTAATTAATCAGTTATTAAAGACAAGTAAAATAAGGCCTAAACTTTAATCATATTCTAAATGTCTGGCAAAAAATACTATTACCAGAAACAGGTGAACATGAGTAATTAATTAGTTGTCACTGGAATGGAAGTTTGAACAGTTTATATATTAATGCACATCTTATATTAGCAATGGTATTGTACATTTCCAGTATATTAATTTATAATAACTAAATTAAATAAGGACAATATGATTTATTTTTATCTTGTTTATTTGAATACACCTTTAGACAAAAATCAGTATTACAAAGATTAACATTAAAACGTCTCCTATATTGTAGACATCTCAGGATCTTGGTTTTCCACCTTAAAAAAAGTGAGGGGAATACACTAAATCAGTGGTGAGAAAAACTTAATTGCACAAGGACAAATACAAAAATATGTACTCATAGGCCACATTTTTAGCAACAGAAATATCTTGAAAATCAGGAAATGCAGTAACTGTCACTGTGTTTAAACAGTCCTTCACTAATTTGTTGTCACATGAGGGTTTCAACACGTTAGCCAACCTTCCAAAAGTTGCCTAAATAATGCATACTGCAGTATCCAACTATAACATTGTGACTTGCACAAAATGTGATTTTGAAAACATTTCTGAAGCCAATTTACTTTATAATCTGTGTTATAGTTAACTTTATGTGTCAACTTGGCTGGGCCATCATGCCTATTTTATGTGATCAAACATTTTTCTGGATGTTTTCCAAAAGGAGAGTTTTAAGTGAGATTAACACAAATCAATGGACTTTGAATAAAGCAGATTGACCTCCATAACATGGATGGACCTCATCCAATCAGCTGAAGGCTTGAAGAGAACAAAAGACTGAGTTCCTCTGAGCAGGGCAGTCTGCAGCAGATGGTCCTTGTATGGCCCTTGGACTTGAACTGCAACACTGGCTCTGAGTCTACAGCCTGTTGGCCCACCCTACGGATTTTGGACTTCACAGACTCCATAATCACATAAGCCAATTCCTTACAGTAAATCTCTTTATACACACCCACACAATTGGTTCTGTTTCTTCAGAGATCCCTGAGTAATATAATCTGCTTGAT
Organism: Artibeus jamaicensis; assembly: GCF_021234435.1. NCBI lineage: Eukaryota > Metazoa > Chordata > Mammalia > Chiroptera > Phyllostomidae > Artibeus > Artibeus jamaicensis. The sequence goes on along the minus strand of NW_026521812.1, from coordinate 5,071,473 downwards.
CACAATAATAGTGCATTTAATTAACTTGAAAATAGTTTTCCCATTGGAAATAAGTTAGCAGCAATGCTCATGTCTCATAGTCTCCCATCACAAAATATCTCTGACTTAGTCAATTGGCTCTCACTGAGTGTTTAGTGAACCCACACTTGAATGGTCTCCTTTCTTGCAAGCATGATTATAATGCACCAAAGTATTCAAGACTATAAGGGTCCCAAGCAGGGCCCAAATACCTGAGTTTCCCACTGACAAATTAGGCTTTTTGAGGCTAGTGAGCTCAGGTAGTTCATTTCTGAGGTTTCTCTAATGGAAATCTTGTATTCTATAATTCTAAATTTAACACTTACTATAAATTCAGTGTATAGGTGATTGTGCAAGCTGGTACAAGAAATGGAGTGGTGAACACTTGAAACACTGTTGCCCTTGTGGGCATAGGGGATTTTTATTGGCTTTCGAATCATTGCTTTCTCACAGTTATGATAGTTTAATTGGTTATGATGGTCATAAAAAGGGCATTTGTGGTTTTCATAGGTAAGACCATGTAATAGACCCAAGGTCATAAAACAAAGGTATTATAGCTGCCAGCATCTACCATCATTCAAAATGCAAAATTGTGCTTCCTCTAATAAAATTCTAGAATTGGAAAGGAAGAGGTTATTTCAGTCAACCTCTCACTTTAGGGATGGCGAAAAAAGAGTCAAAGAGGTCAAATTATGTACTTTATCAGACCCATGAAGTCTTAGGTCAAAAGTGGTACATCCAGGATTAGGCACAAGAGGCCCCAGGATCCCTAGAGTGAGCAGCCCAGGCTGGAAGCTCAAACTTCCGTTTCATCCACCACAGTTGCACCAAGCAAGGCCCCCCATCAGCATTTACGTATACTGCATAAAGGATGCCTTATAGCAGCTGTCAGAGGAGGGCAGGAGCAGAGCTGATTTATAAACTGTCAGCTCAGCGTGTGTGTGTGTGTGTGTGTGAGCTAAAAAATGACTGGGGTTTCACTACGGCTGCTCTCCATGGTGGCCTGGAGACATAGTGGTGGCAAAAATCTTCCCAATAGGCTAAGTAAGCTCCAGGTAGCACAACTGACCTTCCTCTTTTGGTAGAAGGAGAATGGCCAAGATTTTAATCTATGCAAATTCATGGGTGGTAAATAGCCAGGAAGAAGCAAGACAGGAGATCAGGGACAAGAAGGTCTGTGGTCAAAGTACACAGATGGACTAATGGGATTAAGCACAAAATGTGAAGACCTCTGTATTGCATCCGAACATTCACCCGACATCTTCCACCCTGGACCAGGCATTAAACAACCAAGTAATCTCACACAACAGATCAGCCAGCTCTCTCTGTCATCAGACACCCCAGGGCTTGAACACTGGGCACAATGAATAGAGTAACCAGGGTTTCACAGATGGAGGCTATGCATGCGTCCAAACGCATGAACTCCCACTTATTGAGGCTAGTACAGTTTGTGCCGAATGACCAACATCACTATCCCTCCAAGAGGCCAACCAGCCACCTGGTGGCAAGTTAAACACACTGACTCCTTCCATCCTAGAAGAAGCAGGAATTCATTTTGAATTAACAGTTTTCAAACCTATACTTATTCTAGGCATGGATTTGTCGTTCCTACCTTGAAGAAATCAGACAGCACCATTATCCATAGGATTACAGAAAGTTATTCCACTCATACAGAATCACATGTAACATGGCATCAGATTAATGGAGACTCTCTTAACTGGAGACAACTCCTCCTTTCCCCACCCCTCCCAGGGGACTTTTGGCAGATTGTGGACAAATTCGGTTGTCACAACTGGGAGAATGCTACTGACATCTAGTGGCTAGAAGCCAGGGCTGCTGTGAAAAGTCCTGCAGTGTCCTAGACAGCTCCCCATACCAAAGAATCATCTTGTCCCAAATGTCAATATGCCACTGTTCATAAACCCTAGACTAAGAGACTCACTTTACAGCAAAAGAAATATAGCAGTGGGCCCACAAACAGGAGACCCACTAGTCTCATCACGTACTATAGCATCCAAAAAGCAGCTGGCATTGGAAAGCAATAGAATAACTTATGGATGGGGCACAGATAAGGCACAGCTTGAAAATGATAGCATTCAAGCACAAGGACCCATATTCCAGGAAGCAGTCTATACTCAGATCAATGGCCAGTTTATGGCACTGTGCCCCTTAGATAGGATACATGGTGCCAGAAATCAAGGTATGAAAGTAAAATGACCCTCAGGGGGTTTCTGCTTTCTTTGTCTGAAATGTTGAGTCTGTGTATTAAGTGGTCTTAATTCCTAATGTAGGGAACATTCACCAGGAAAATATAAGCTGTGATTTATGCCTTTGTACTTTATACTTTTCTTGCCAAGGGGCCAGCAGGCAAGGTAAGGAACACAGTATTGACAGAGGCAATTGATCTGATTCTCAAGAGGAAGGCTGTTATGTCTCACTGGGGACAGAGAGGAATGTGTTTGATCCTTGGTTATTTCTTAGTACTTCTTTGCCCAGTTTTCATAGTAAAGGGACAAATACAGTAGCCACAGTCTAAGAAGAGATCAATGACCAGGGATTTAGACAATCAGAGATAGGACTTTGGGTCACCCCAGCAGCCAAGCCACCAAGACCAGGACAGAAACTGACTGTGGGAGAAGAGAATCCAGGATAGATTGCAGAGGAAGGAATCTATGACATGAAAGCTCTTGCCTCACACTCACCTGCATCAGTGAAAGTTATAGTTTTCCCTGTTAACTTTTCTCTAAGAAAGAGGACCACCAGAGTCCTGGAGGATTAACTTTGGAGGCTTAGATGAAGCAAGAGAACCAAGTCACAGAGGAGTGGACAGTTGCAGATGCTGTGATACATGGCCCAGACTTCCAGGAAGGACTTGTGCCTCAGTTGCTGAGATGTGTTACTGGCCGAGAGCTCTCAGCAGTCAGTCATCTCTGAGATTTGCTGTTCCACTGAAGAGAGCCACACTGCTCAAGATCACTCCTCCTCCAAAAGACAAGATGCATCCCAAGACTGGTTATATTTAAAGGGCCATTCCAGCCTCAGGGCTCCCCTTGGGCTTGCCTGAGTTCTTGTTACTGCACTGAAGCTTAACTTCTCCCTCACCTAATTCTGCTTCCCTCCCATTCCACACAGGTGTTGATCCTGCCAACAATTCCCCAGATCCTTTTGTATACTAAGTTCCAACTCAAAGTCAACATTCTGGGGGACCCAACTTGCAACATTAATACATATTCATACACAGCAGTCCATACACTTAAACATTTAGTCCAAGTACGCTGCGTATGCCTGCCAGAACTTCCTTCTTCCTTGAAAGCTTGCCTTCCAAATATCTGTTCACAGATACATGCTACTCATTTTCTTCCTCACTTTTGCCTATTCTCTTTCATATTTGGGAAAGTTTTTTGCTAAAAGCTGGGATAACAATTGTTGGAACCAGAAAGAAAAGCATGTTGAAGGTTGTTCTTTCTTACTGTCTTTTTTTTTTTACGGGCAACAAATATCCTGTGATCAAAAGCCTGAAAGGAATCACAATTAGTGTTTGTTCGCCAAGTATTTGGCTTGAAGCATTTGCTTACGAAACTCAAAACTCACCTTGATCTAGTATCAAATTTACCAATGCTCCTTTTCTTTCTTCTATAAAACACCAACCTTATTTATATTGATGTCGATATTATCCTCTCCATGAAGACTCTAACTTTGATTTCTTTGTCCAATAGCAATGCCAGGTTATGTTTTCTGTTTCATTTCTATCAATCAGCCTATAGCAGAGGAGAAATTGGCTGGAGTGAAGGGCTGATTTAAATGCTAACTGAACAACAAATGAATAAAGTCAACAGTTCTATAGCCCAATTGAAATTATAGTCAAATTCTTTATTGGCCAGATCTAAGAGCTCAAATCTCCATTCAACAAATAAACTCAGAATATTCCCTTAAGTACACATTCCTACTGAAAACAAATAAAAAGAGAATAAGTATGATTGAAACAATTTCTTCTTTAAATTCTTGATACAAGTCACAAATGAAACAACCAGAGCCTAAAATTTCCTTGAGGGAAGGTAATTTTTAAATTAAGATAAAATTGACATATAACATTTGTTTTGGGTATACAACATGATGATTGCAAAATGATCAACACAATAAGTCTAGTTATCATCTGTCATCAGCATGATTGGTTAAAAAATTTTGTGATGAGAATTTGTAAGATCTACTCTTTTAGCAACTTACAGATCGACAGTGCAGTATTGGTAACTATAGTCACCATGCTGTACATTGTGTCCCCAGGATTGATTTATTTTAAATTTGGGAGCTTGTGTCTTTTGACTACCTTTTTAATTATAAATTCTATTTACTTAATGGGACTATTTCATTTTTGTCATTTTGGTTTATTACTTTTCTCAAAACTGTATTCCTTTTATCTAACTTATTTTCATAAAAGTTATCATAATATGAAATCTTTCATTCATATCAAATTTTCAACTGGTATAGCTTTCCTTTAGTTGAAAAAATTTTCTCCAACATTTCTTGTAAGGTGTATCTGCTTATCGGTGCTTTTTAAAAAATTGCTTTAATATGTTTGTTCATTTTAGAGAGAGAGGAAGGTGGAGAATGGGAGAGAGAAACATCAATGTGAGAGAGAAAGGTGGATTAGTTGCCTCTCGTACTCACCCCAACCAGGGATCAAACCCACAGCCTAGGGATGTGCCCTGACCAGGAGTCAAACCCCCAACTTTCTGGTGCACGGGACGTTGCTCCAACCAGCTGAGCTACACTGGCCAGAGCTTATCAGTGCTTTTGTAGGTGGACAGGTTTTGCATTTTTCTTAAATAAGTTTAAAGATACTGCTTCATTGTCTTCTGATTTTCATTGTTTCTGATGAGCAGACAGTCTCCTTATTGTTGATCTGTGTATTTAACATGTATTTTTCCTTTTGCTATTTTTAGGTTTTGTTTAACTTGGGCTTTCAGCAATTTAATGTAATGTGCCAGGGTGTTCCCACCCCACCTCCCACCCCACCCCCCTACTTGGCGTTTGCTTAGATTCTTGTAATTATGGATGGGTTTTTAAATTATGTTTTAAGATTTTCCAATCAATATTTTCTCAAACAATTCTTCTATTTTGTATTCTCTCCTCTTCTAAGACTTCAGTTACACAAAAGTTAGTTAATTTCCTATTATGCCATAGGTTATAACGTTCTGCTTTTGATTTTAAAAAGTTTTATGGTAAATTTTCTCAGAATTATTAATACTTCAGATAAAAAATTCAGAAAGATAAAAAGGTAAGAAGTATCAACAATTCACATCATGTCTTTAGAAATGGCAGTTGTTTTTCCTTCTCTCCCAAACCTTAAACATTATTTTTTAAAAAAAACTATCTTATTGTGTTGGTTAGAACTTGCAGTTCATATTGATTAATAGTAATAAGAATAAGCATTGTTTGTGTTTAATCTTAAGGGGGAAATATCTAAAATTTCACCAGAGGGAAGCTATTTGCTAAGATTAATAAAAGACAGCATCAGTCAAATTTAGGGAGTGTCTGGATTTTAAGTATTTTGCTGAGTTCAAGTAAATTTTAAAATGTATTGCTTTTGTTGTTCTCCAACTCATGGGAAGATATAGGGCAATAGTCACTAGTACTATTCTCCAAAAATTTGAAAATATCTATATTTCTGATTGCTTGCAAGGTTGTACTTCTCTGTCCCCTGGAAGTCAGATTGGCCATGTGACTTGTTTTGACTTACATTGTGGGAGCAGAAGAGAAAATGAGGTATGTCACTTCTGGATAGAAATTGTCAAAGCTAGTATGGAGTAGTTCACTAGGTCCCCCTTTTCTAACTCTGATTGTGTAAACATGTGTAGAGAAGGAACTTACAGTGGCCTGGATCCCTCGGTGGCTATGATGAACAGAATCTCTTTGCCAATATTCACTGTATGGGTAACATGATATAAATTCAATTATTAGCATGATAAACTAAGAAGATATTGGAGTTGTTTATTCATGCAGAATAACCTAATCTAGCCTTTATTTTTATTTTATGCTAAAGCACCTTTTCATTTAAGGTACTTGCACTTGATCACACTATGTTACTTATTAACATTTTAAATTCCATAGCTTCCTTTTATAGATATTATCATACTTGGTGTACCTAATAGGCAAAAACAGGTAAGCAATGCAATTGGAGAATATTTTCTTGAAAAAACATTTCTTTCTAAGTGTGAAATGAGTAAGAGGAAAATAATTAAATATGTAGTTCCTGTCTTCAGGAAAAATATGCAGAGTTTATTAAAAGAAATTAAGTTCCCAGTGAGAATTATGCATGTGCCATGTTGAGCTTAGGTATAAAAAGGAAGAAAAAAGAAATCTTTTCTAGATGTAATGATTCTGGAAGGCTTTCTAGAAAAAATGACATTTAAAATGAGCTTGAAGAATGAACACAGTGATGATAGGAAAATTTCTAGGCAAGGTCCATTAATGAAATATACAATGAAGACAGTATCAGCAGGACATATTAATGAAAGAGCAAGTTCAAACAGTTTGGCTTATTATAGCAGAATTAAACTTAGGAGTATGAATCTGATTCAATAGGCATCAAAGATTTTTGACAGTGGAGAAATTTTGTTATTATTTTAGGAAGATGATTAGTATTGTCATATGTAGGATGAATTAATTACAAGAGGTGGATCCGAGAAGTCATAAAAGGTTGGGAGGGGCAAGAACTTTTAATTATTGAGATGAGACAGTGGGAGCCTGGAAAAGAGGATGGAAAAGAAGGCATGGCTTAGCATTTGTTGAGCTACATGGTTTATGGATGTATTCGTGACTTGGCGCTTGGAAACCTACTGTCTTTTATTTTTGTATATTGCGGGCCATATAAATAAAGTCCATAATTATACACCTTGTTGGATAACCACCCCAAACATAGTATTTTACTATTGGACACTGACTCAGTTATGCTGAAGTTCAACACTAAAACCGAAAGTGAAAAACACAGATGCCTGGAGAAGAAAAGTTGGCAGCACATACTTCTAGAAATTAGGTAGGGTTTCTTGTTCATTTTTGCCATTTGCTGCACAATGGGCAATTGTGATTCAGGTATATTTGTTTATTCTGTAGAAAAATAATCCTGCCACTAAAGAAAAGTACCATTATAAAGAGCTAGACATAATCAATGACACTTTGACATGTCTTGCGTGACTGTAAGGGGGTCACATTCTAAGACTGATCAAACTTCTTTGTCTCCTTTTAAAAAGGCATTTTGAGAATTGTGATACTTCTCTGTGTTCTAAAGCATCATTTGTCCAAGGGAAAGGGTTGAGTGTCCAGCAGAGGAGGAGCAAGGATACTAGGGGTTTCTAAAGTGGTCACTACAAGACTCATTTCGTAATATATTTGTCAGCATGTCTTTCCTCCAGTCCTAGTTTTGTTACCTTCTCTCTGTTTTCAATGTAAACAGAGGTACCAAGGGAGCTATCTTCCTGCTGCTCCAAATAAGTACTTCGTTGGATAAAATTTATAACATTGGATTCTTCTTTTAGCCAGGAAATGCAAACAAAGCATGGAGGCTGCTTGTTCCCTGACTCCAAATTCATTCCATGTTGCTATAGCATCACTCCTGAGAAAATGGGCCCGCCTGTTTTCCACTCCATAGACGCACTCAATGGGCTTTTGTCAGCTCTTGAATTATAGCATTAAAATTTAAACACTAGGGATTTAATGGAGGATTATTATGACACCCCCAGGCATTCTTTCTGTTGCTATTAGCAACAGGCCAAGGATGAAATAAAATAATTGTTTTAGAGTTGTTGTTTTCCTAAAAGATGAAGGACCTACCTTACATGTTTGGAATTTTACAAACTGGCTTGTGTGGGTTACTATGAACTTGAGAAGAGTATTGGTAGTATATACCAGTGCAATGACTGAAGGCAATTTTTCCTTTTAGTTCACCAATGTACAAAGGCAGAAGATATTTTCACAGGCCCCAGAAGATGAACTTCAGGCTGCTGCTCTCAAACACATTCTCCACCGTCTGGAGGATGTGCAGAGGCAACTGTGCAGTGTTCTCCATCTGAAACCCTTCAAAGAGCTGTGGGAATAAAAGAATCCCCGCCAAAAGCCCCAGAGAGATCTCTATTGAAATCTAATGAGTGGAACTGAGAATTCTGTGTTACAGTACTGTTTGTTTCTTTCAGTGGTCATACCCTTGTCTCTAAGAGGACATCATAACAAATAACAAAAGCAAGATATTCTTGGGCTGGTATTTGAGAAATTTTCTGATAGGTAATTTTGTATCTAGACTTGTTTTCTCTGTGAGACATTTGCCTTTCTAGTTGTGTGTCATTTTCACCTTTGCCCTGTTCTATTATTAACATCCAGGTTTATATTCAGGATTGTATTTTCAGTTTCAGCAACAGAGATAACGACAATTTTTGTTGCTCTCCCAGCTACCAAAATACAGATATAGCCTTTCTTCTCCTGTATTTTTGTTGGATAATGCTTTTCAAATATTTTAAGTTTTTTTGTCTTTGGAATGAATTCAAGTTCTTGTAGAAATAACACAAAATGAGTAACAAGCAGTAAATAGTCCCTTGGATTTTCACCACCCAGAGATAATATGTCTTAACCTAAGTGTTATTCTTTATATACAGCAATGAAAATAAGATTTATTTTCACCAAAGACTTTCAACTTCCCCTGCCCTATTCTCAGAGGTAACCCTATTACTGGTGTCTTGGGGTTTTCTTTCATATGTAGTGTGTGCAAACATCTTTATACCAAGGAGGACACCAAAATAACTGGAATTATCCTCTGGAGGACAGGTGCCTTGTAGTATAAGCTTCCCCTGCTACCGGAGTATTCTAGGAAACCATCTGTATCAGTGTACCAGCTGGTGTTGATGTGGGAGGCCGCATTGGGATTCAGTGAATTTTTCTGAAGACTCTTTCAATGCATTTGCCCATTTCATGATGGATGATTTACTGGCACACCTGCCCATATCACGTTGAGCGTTCAGCCCTTTTTGACCAAAAATGGCTTGACCTCCATGTCCCACCCTCCCTATTTACTGGATCTCACTCCAGTGACTATTTCTTTGTTTCCCTGGATGAAAAAATGTCCTCAAATGCAAACATTTTGCTGATGTGGAAGAGATAAAGCAAATAAACAACAACAACAGAAACAGCAGAACCACTAAAAGTCATCAAAATGGATGAGTTCAAAAACTGTTTTGAGCAGTGGAAAAAACACCTCAGTAGGTGTATTGCACCAGATAGAGAGTACTTTGAAAGTGATTGAAATGTACACATGTAAGAATAGTTACACATTTTTATAAATAAATGCCAATTGTTGGATCCCCCCTCATATATGCTATTTTTTTACATGAAAATGATAGATTTTACATTTTTGAGCTCCTTGAGCTTTCATATAATAATACATCTTAAAACAAGTATTTTTATGGGAAAATGTAGGAATAGTATTTTTGTGGGACTTTGGGTTGTGGATTTGAGGGAGGACACTAAGCATCTTGCCTTAAAGGGGCCTTTGCCAAGCAAGCACACTGTTGTTTATTAGCCAGTCAGCAAATGGAAAAGGTAACAAAACATGCCTTTGTTCACACTTTATACAACACTGAGAATACTCACTGTCCACACAAACAAAAAATTGTTAACATTTTTATTTGTCATGTTTTGGGATAATTTGCTATGGTTTGTGTGGAACAGCTAATTTCTCTGTCCAGTCCCTAAATAAGAGGTTTGTAGTGGCTCCTTGTCATTTGCTGTCCAAAATAAACCTCTTTACAAATATGACTCTATGCACACATATCAATATACTGTATTTTGCTGTATATAAGGCACACTGTTTTGCTCAAATTTTTGAGGGAAAAATAAGGATGTGCACTCTACATGGGTAGTACTAATTCCCAGGAATAATGTGAAATCTACAGTGAATTATACCTGGGAATTAGCACTAAAATGTGGATCCTCATTATACACAGCAAAATACGTACTTATACTCTAAATTGATGGAAGTTGAATTACTTACAAGATACATACATGTTCATCATCAGTGAACCAGATCAGCATTTAGGACAACCTCTCTGAGCGGTGGGCTCCCAAATGAACCAATGGCGTTGCTTCAGGAAGCAGATGCCAGATGAAATACCCCCAGAGGGAAGCTGCCACCTTTCATGTCAAGGTGCTACTGGGGCCAGGCTGGCTATGCTTTGGAATAGATCATTCTCACCTGACAGGTGGGCCTTTGCCACCTCATAAATCACATAATCTCGGTTGACCCACCACAAAAATGGGTTAGAGTCACAAAGCTTCCACAGATCAGGTGTTTAGCTTTTCTAAAAGTTCAGTAGCAAGCCATTAGCTGGTTTCAAAAAAAAAGTTGCACTTGGTAACATACCGAAGGCCATGAGTCTGAAACCCTGAAGGAATCTGGGTAAAGACTTCCTCCCATAGTCAGAGATCCCGACTGACTAAAACTTGTCAACCAAACTTGAGCTCAGAGGTGTCAAATTTCAGTTAACTAACTTCTAAGGTATGTTCTTCAGCAAAAAAAAAAAAAATTACTGCCAACAAAAAGACCAAAAAGCAAAGAAACTGAAAAAAATTTATGTACAAAATAGGCAAATTACTGGTGAATTGTTTTTTTAAAAAAGGTAAATAAAAAAGAGATAGAACCAAATAAATAACATTAGTAATGAAAAAGAGAACATAACTAAAGAGAGCAGAAATTTAAAAGATAATATTAGAATACTATGAATATTTAGATTTGGATGGAGGAAAAATTGAATTTCCTGGGAACAAAGTAATACAATAAAAGAGTACTCTTTTAATAATACAATTAATTTTATAAGATTAAAAATAATCTGATAGGATTCAAGACACACTACTCCAAAATATGGTATCTTGGTATATTGAATATTTTAAGTTAAAGAAGTTTGAGAAAACAGGAAATGTTGTTCTGATGTTGCCCTTGACCTTGTTCTCTGAAAGAGGTTATAAAACTCTCATACACGTGGTACCCTCCTTATCCTGGAGGAAAGGAGCATCTTTTTCTCCAAAGACAAAGGGACACCAAGAAGAATCCTAACAAGACTTGCTAAATTTCTCCCAGTTTACTACACTTCTCTTTCACCTGTCATATTTCACATGACTCTCCACTCATCACCAAACCTAGCATAGAACTACTCCAGTTGAACTGTTTCTTCAAATCTTCAAAAGGTTTCTTCAAATCTTTTAAGGCTCTTATATTATATAAATCTTTTTTTAAAATTTGATTATTGTTCAAGTACAGTTTTCTCTTTTTTACTCCCCTCAGCCCACTCCCCCAGTGCTCCCCACCTCCCTCCCATTTCCACCCCCCTTAGCTGTTGTCCATGTGTCCTTTATACTAGTTCCTGAAAATCCTTCCCCTTTCCCCCTGTAATTCCCTCCCCTCTCTTAAATAAAATTTTTTAGTTTTCTGTTTTTGTCAGTTTAACTTTCAGATCTAGCCAAGAACCCTATGAAAGTCAAGGAAAAATTGTTTCCCCTTCAAATCTTATAATAATTTAAAATTAAACCAATATTAAAAAAAATACTTTACAAAGCCAATAGTATGCCCAGATAATTTTAAAGAAAATGTTTCACTGATTTTTTTGTACATAAAATGGAAATAAAAGGAAAGAAATCCCATTTCATTTTTCTGAGCCAAATACGATCTTCATGACAAAACCAGATATATTAATTTTTTATTGCTGCTGTAACAAACTACCACAAACTCTGTTGCTTAAAACATACATTCATTATGATATAGTCCTACAGGGCAGAAGCCTTGCATGGCTCTCACCAAGACTACGGTGTGGGCAGAGCTATGTTCCTTTCTGGGTTTTAAAGAATTGGTTTCTAGGGGCTCTCCAATCTTCCTCTTCATCTTTTTTTTCTGTCTCTCTCTCATTCTCCACAGCTGGGAAATGCTCTGTGCATTTAAAAACTAATATGATTAGATTGTGTCCAAATGAGTAATCCAGGATAACATCCCATGTAAAGATTCTTAATGTTAATCAAAATGGAAAAATTTCTTTTACCCAAATAACACAGAATGTTCACAGGTTACAGATATTATGACTTGTCCATGTTTTAGGGTGGGAGGCTTTATTTTGTCTATCATAGCAACAAGCAAATATAAGGAAAATGTAAGATCATGAGTGTATAGGCAAATATTCTAATCAATATTTTGGCAAAAGAATACTTGGGAATCTTAATCCATAATCATATTTTGCTCAAGAAATTCAACATTGTTAAATACCTAAGAAAAAGCTATAATGCAACTTACTATATATTAACAGGAAAAAAGAGAGAGACATTATCTAGTTAGAGAAAAATTGCTAAAATTCAACAAGTTTTAAGATCTTAAAAACTTGTAGTAAACTAGGAATAAAGGGGATTTTTAAAATTTTATTTATTTTAATTGTTCAAGCACAGTTTTCTGTCTTCTGTACTCCCATCCCAGCCCACTGCCCCCCCCCCCGCCGCTCCGTGCTCCCCACCTCCCTCCCATTTCCATCCCCTGTAATTTTTGTCCATGTGTCATTTACACTTGTTCCTGTAAACCCTTCCCCTTTTCCCCTGAAGTTCCTTCCCCTTTCCCCTTTGGACACTGTCAGCTTGTTCTCTGTTTCAATGTCTCTGGTTCTATTTTGCTTGCTTGTTTGTTTTGTTGTTTAGGTTCCTGTTAAAGGTGAGATCATAAGGTATTTGTCTTTCACCACCTGGCTTATTTCACTCAACATAATGCTTTCCAGTTCCATTCATGGTGTTACAAAGGGTAGGAGCTCCTTCTTTCTTTCTGCTGCATAGAATTCCATTGTGTAAATGTACCATAGTTTTTCTTTTTTTTTTTAATTTTTAACTTTTTTATTGATTATGCCATTACATTTGTTCTATTCCCCCCCTCCACCCTGCATGCCCCTCCCCCACCATTTCCCCCTTTAGTTCATGAACACGTGTCTCAAATTCTTTAGATTCTGTATTTCCCCTACTATTCTTACCCTCCCCCTATCTATTTTCTATCTACTGTACCGTAGTTTTTTGATCCATTCTTTTACTGCTGGGCACCTAGGTTGCTTCCAACACTTGGCTATTGTGAATTGTGCTGGTATGAACATTGCGGTGCATAAGTTCTTTTGAATTGGTGTTTCAGCGTTCTTAGGATATAATCCTAGCAGTGAATTGTTGGGTCAAAAGGCAAGATCCATTTTTAGTTTTCTTATAAAGGGGAATTTTTATAATCTGATCAAAGAAAGCAACAGAAAAGCAACAAATATCAACTTTTGAGGCAAAATATTAAAAGTGCCTTTTTAAAAGCAAGAAACTGGCCCTGGCTGGTGTAGCTCAGTGGATTGAGCACGGGCCTGCGAACCAGACAATCGCGGTTCGATTCCCAGTCAGGGCACATGCCTAGGTTGCAGACCAGTTTCCTGCAGGCTAGTTCCCAGCAGGGGCTGCACGAAAGGCAACCATACATTGATGTTTCTCTCCCTCTCTCCTTCCCTTCCCCTCTAAAGACAAATAAATAAAATATTTAAAAAAAAAAAGCAAGAAACTGCAAGACTACACTGCATTGTTTTAGCCTTGCATTGTTGACTGTGATGAATATTCTTGAACCTGGTCTTTTGCACATATAACCTTGATTATGCCCTTAGTGTAAATTTCTAGAATTAGAATTGCTGAATCAAAGTATACAGATTTAGGAGGTAAAATTAACCTTTACTCTAGACTGTACCCATAAGTATGAGTCATAACTTTCTTTCTCCCACATACTGTGGTGTTAAATACCTCAATGTAGACTCTGGGAAGAAGAATAAACCTAGTCAGTGGAAAAGTCATCATGCCACTTCCTTATCTTCCTTGCCCCTTCCTTTCTCTCTTCTATTAATATACACAAACAAACCACTACAGATCATCAAGTATTGGGAGAAAACCAACAAGAATAACGAAGGATGTTTCCTTAGGAAACATCCAGTACCTTAGGAAAGAGAAAATTCTCATGAAAGGGAAATTTAAAACAATTGTCCTCCACAAGTTTCCAGAGAATAGTGTATCAATAAAAAATTGCTACTGTGGAAAAAGAAAGGACAAAACTAAAAGTTTTCTTGGAATCTAAAACTGTAGAAATAAAATATTTTAAGACCCTGATTGTGAAAATAAAATTTTGTTTGTTTCTAAAATTTTTTAATTTTAATTGTTGTTCAAGTATAGTTTTCTGTTTTGTACTCCCATCCAAGCCCACCCACCCAACCCTCCTGTTCCCTCCCATTTCCACTCCCCCTAGTTTTTGTCCATGTGTTTTGTATACTTGTTCCTGTAAACCCTTCCTCCTTTCCCCTGAAATTCCCTCCCCACTGGTCATCCTGTTCTCTATGGAAATGAAATTATTAATGAAGGGGCTAAATAAAAAAATATTTCTGGTCAAAACTTGGTCACATCAAGGAAAATCTCTCAGAATGAGAGGCAAAAAACAGAGAGATAAACATTAAAGGATGGATGTGAAAATGTTTTGGATACCGAATTACCATACGTATATTAGGTAGCATTAGCCATAGATAATGAAATGGAATGTAAGATGAAATGACTCTAAATATTTGGGCAGACTATTGGAATAAATATATTTACCTAATATATAAATATATAAGGTTATTCATTTGAGTGTATCTGATGGAACAGTTGTATAATATGACTAAATTGTTTTCTCTTTTGGAAGGCACATTTTATGTAGAAATATTTCTCAGCATTGTGGGAATCACATAGGTTCCTAAAAATTATAAGATGCAATTTTGCGCAGGCTGGGAATGTTCTGATACCTCTGTGACCATAGAGATGCAATGCTTGGATAGACAGACACCAGAAACAAACAGTGGACATCTGAAAAGATGGGTCAGTTTTCCCAACTTCTTCAAGGGTTGGCTTGAGTTTGGAATTATACCAGAGAAGGATTCTTCATAGTGTTCATTTAATCTCAAATCAGTTTTCCTTTTCAGTGGCTTTGAAACTAAATAGTATAGAGAATTTCATCTGCAGGCCAAGCTCCCTATGTGGGATTTAGGTTTTTGTTAATATGTTATTTTAAGTGTCTGCACATGGATTTTTCATGAAGACTTGTGCTTCCTACACGATATAAATGCTCAGCTGGATAGCCCAAAATTCCTAAAATAGGACCTCAAACATCACTGAAACCTGACGGTAATGCCAAGAAGTCCACTAATACCTATGTTTGCGAACCACAGAGACATGCTCTCCACAGAAAAAAAGCACCGTTAGCCTAGTCTTCTAGCAACAAGAAGTTAGGGTGGTAGCACACCATTTCTGGCAAAATGAGAATAACTAAACCACTGACTAAAGTTGTCAACCCCCAAAAGGGGGATTAAGTTATGGAGAAAATAAAAATATTCAATGAAGCGGCCCTGATAAATATTGACTTTCTGGCAAATTTGGATCTCTTCATGCTAAATAAAAATATGAGGTTTCTTACTGACACTTGACCTATGAAGTCATCTCCAATAATGTTATAATACATTGCACAAGAAATGCAAAATAAATGAATGCTCTAACTGAGCCAAATTACAACAGTTTTTGACTAATTCTCTCCATATTACACTTTCCTTTTGCCAATTACCACCCGCTTCCTCAGTATGATTTTCTTAATTTATTGAAATTTCAGGCTGTTGCTGTCATAAACTTACAGAATAATAATTATCAAGAGAGAAACTATAAACAAAATAATCAACTTCACATCTGAATTTTGGGAAGAAAGGTGAAAATGAATAAAATTACTGAAAAATGTGCAAAAAACAGAGACAAGGTTTCTTGGTTGGGTTAAGTTTATTAAATTATTCTCCGAGAATTCTAATATTGATCTTCCTACTTATTTATGACCGCTTATAAACAAAAGTCAAAGCCTAAGGCTCCTCAGCATTTCCCTCTTTCTTCTCTCTTAAACTGGGCTTATTGTAATATATCATCATATTTTTCTACAAAAGAGGATGATGGTAAATTACACTAGACTCTGCACAGGTGTATCTCCATGTAAATATCATCATGAATAATATAAATTTTGATTGGGTATTTGCCAGGTAAAGAGCACAACAGCTCAGTACAGATTATGGTGTGTGAAAGCGGGGATGTAAATACGAAAAACAGTGCACGGTCACTGTGCTGAAAGGAACTTACCATCTATCAGAGGAAAATGATGTATTCAAAAAAGTTTCATGTGTTTTGGGTGTAAACAAAGGTAAAGGTAGAGAGGAGAGGGAAGTGTAACTGCATGCTGGGTATAAATTAGGTTTTGACACCTGAATGCTGATTTTATGACTTGAACTTATGAAAAGTCACCCTCCATTGCCATAATAGAGCACTTTTCCAGGTCTGGGAGAGCAGGTCAGTTTTCAGTGCATGGCATACTGATGTTGCAAGTTCTTCTGGGTTGAATTTCAGGAAAGCCAGCTATGTGTGCATGAAGTCAAATGTATGGGTGTATAATATGTATATTATATAATATACATATTATATACATAATTTCTAGTTCCAGCAAATGATCTCATACATAGTTCAAGAAAATGTCATTTTACTCCATTTACATAAAAATTCTGATTTTAATATTGATAAAATAATCACTAAAATTTATCCAAAAAATCACCACGACAATTTTCTTTTGATATTATAGAGATAAAAAATGATAGTTTGGTTGACTGATTTCACTCACTTTTCAGCCCAATTGCGGTTTTACAGAAACAAGATACTGGCTTTATAACCATTCTTTCTTTTCCAGTTCAGTTCATGATTGACTTCATGACCACGGGAATGGAGTAAACTAGTGCCCCATTTATCAAAGGTTAGCAGTCAGTTCTTTCCATCTATGAAATGAATCAATTGAAGGGACAATTGATATGACTAGAGAAAAAGGAATACAAAAATGTGAAATAGTCAAAAAACAGGCTTGAGTTCTTTCCTGTTCTGGCACTTAACAAGCTGTATTTCCGCGGAAAAGTCACTTCAGTTCAACAAGTGGGATCCCTGGTGAATGTAAGACCGTCAACACCTGCTTCCTCTGGCTTTTCTACATCAAAAAGAAATGAAATTAGCACAGGTTAGTATAGGTCAGTTTGTTTGTGTTTGGTTTGTTTTAATCAGACAGGGAGAAAAACCTGTGTCCTGGGTCTGGCTCTGCCTGTTGGGGAGTGTATGATATCATGTCCTTCCTGCTCTCCCTTCTCATCTGTGGAACAGAAGTTGGACTTGATGATCTCTCTGGTTCTTTCTAGCTCAAAATTCTCTTTTTGAAAAAATAAAGAGAGCACCTCTAGGCTTTTAATTTCAATGCCAGGTGTCAGCTTGATGTGAATTAAACTGTCTGGGTTACACACCAACTACAAAACAAGGTTTTTAATGGAAACAGCAAGTGACCCTTGGCTGCAGCAAAGCAAATGGTTCCCGCTGTGATATTCGGTTACTGTTCATACCCCTGGGCAGCAACTGGTATGTTATGTAACAGTGACTATTGAATGCTTACCTAATCCCTTCACCAAACCTTAATTGTACAGTCTGCTTGTGGCTCCCAAAATCCCTGGTTATCTTCAGTGACATGCTCATTGGGGTAGATGTGGCTGCCACCACCAAACCCAGCTTTTGCTGCTTTGAAATAATACGGTTAAGTGTGGTTTGCAAGTACCATCCTTTTTAGAGTACATAATTTTTGTTCTTTCTTTCGCCTCTTTCAAGCTGGCAATGACTTCCTGTCCAAAATAACCTAACAGTAGGAAAAAATCTTACAAATAATCAAATGCTCCAGTACAGGTAGAGTACATACCGTCCTCTATCTTAAGTCACAGCCTAAGTAAAGAGCTCCATCTGGAAAGATCCAGAGGAAAGGCAGAGGGAAATGATTCACATTAACAACAAGTCCAAGATCTAATGGAACTGACCCTTTTTTGCCTTTGTATTTAGTCTATTCTCTATCACATATGTTTTGACTCTCGCAAAAGAAAAAAATTAATGGTAATTTAAAAAAAAAGTTTTATAGCACCAGAGAAGTAGATAGCTATGTAAATATCAGTTCTGACTTTTAAGGTGAAACAATAGATTTATCTAGTGAGTGCACATCATCTAAAAGTTTGGTAATTAGGCCCTGGCTGGTGTAGCTCAGTGGATTGAGTGCGGGCCTGCGAACCAAAGGATCAAGGTTCGATTCCCAGTGAGGGCACATGCCTGGGTTGCAGGCCAGTTCCCAGCAGCGGGCACATGAGAGGCAACCATACACTGATATTTCCCTCTCTCCTCCCCTTCCCCTCTAAAGATAAATAAATTAAAAACATTTTTTAAAAATTAAAAAATAAAAGTTTGGTAATTAGAAGTAACTTAAACATATGTTCCTCAAAATGCAAAAATCAAAGAATATGTTTTTCAAAATATATATTTTTTCTGTTTATAAAATGTTTCCTTTCCCATTTTAGACAACACAAGTAAGTAGAAAAGTAAAGTATCAAAACAAACAACTTAAATAATATTCTAAACCTTTCAATGAATGTTTATATTAACACAAAGAACAAAATGATTTATAATTCTTACACTGTTTTTGTTTATTAATCACTGTCATATAAACATTCATCTAAATTCTTTAAATCCTTTATGAATAATATTATAAATGGCTATGGATTTTATGCCACAATATACACATTCATTCTGACTTTGAATTTTAAATCATATCCATTTTTTGTATGTATTTTTGTGAAGAATTATGCAATAAGCATCTTTCCTCCCTTTGATAGGTAAATATTTTTATTAATCGTGTCTGTGTGTACTGGCTCTCTTCCTTATTGTCCAATTACACCTCAATCCATCTGAATATGGCTTCTACTCCGGTAATTCAACTGCCCTTGTCAACTCTGTAGTTTTGCTATTACATGTCATGTCCAGCAGTCTTCTTCTGTCTTGGCCTTGCCCTC
Organism: Artibeus jamaicensis; assembly: GCF_021234435.1. Lineage (NCBI taxonomy): Eukaryota > Metazoa > Chordata > Mammalia > Chiroptera > Phyllostomidae > Artibeus > Artibeus jamaicensis. The sequence goes on along the minus strand of NW_026521812.1, from coordinate 5,052,475 downwards.
CTCCTTTTATCTTTGCCTAAAGGATAGTCCACAGGATTTTGTTTTTTAAGTCTCTTTTCATTCTACCCACTCCCCCTGGGGAATTTCATTTACTGCCATGATTTCAAACATCTTTTATAAAATGATGAATCCCAGAGCTTCATCTCCAGCATAGATTTATTCCTTTATATTCAGAATACATATCCATCTACCTACTGTCCCTTTCTACTTGAAGATCATTCAAGAACTTCAAATTTAACACACTCAAAATTAAATTCATGTTTTTATCCAATCTTGCTTCTTCCCCTCCTGTTTTCTTTTTTTTCCCTTCCAGTGCATGTCATCATCAACCATCTGGACACCCAAGGCAGGAACTTGGACATTCTCCATGCCCTAATTTTAGGTGTGTTGGTTCATGTGTAATTATACTCAGGTAGCCCACCCACACTGCCCAGGTTAGAGTTCAAGGCCTGTCCTATGTGACCCAAGAGTACCCCTATGTTTCTCTGCCACTGTCTGCATAACACAATTAAATCTTCCAATTTGCACATTTACCTATTACAAGGCTATAAGTATTATGTTTATATTTTCTTATATCCTCCTAAATATTTTTTAAATACATAAAGAAAGAATTATTATGTTGTAGTTGTTCAAGGAAAACTAGTGATAATTTTGCTTCTGACCAGCAAATACGTATCATATAAGCTTTAAATATATTGAAGTATAATAGAATTTATAAATATATAATAGTGTATATGGGTGTCTATATAATAAAATATTTTTCTTACCCCTGATAAGTCTGTGAGGTGTACTATATTCTTCTGAAAAGTTACAGAAGTCAAGCCATGCCTGTATACTCCATTAAATGGTTTCTTATTAATAGTCTATGAAGTTTTTACCCATGGGACTCTATCTCGGGTCCAGTTGAATCAACACAGGACTGGATGTACCCTGAAGGAAGCTGTCTATAAGCTTACCAGACATCAAGCCCATGGCCTCATACTGGAGCTCTGCCTACTAGAAATTCCCTGTCATGGGTAGTCTCACAGGACTCATTCCAATTCTCTTCCTTGGGAAGACACGGAGAACGTCGGGTATTGGTGGGAGGGTCAGACAAGCCAAGACCATGTGCATTTAGAGCAATAATGGATTTTTAGATTTTCAGTGGACATAGATAGTTAGAACATCCATGGTGTCCTTAATGGCAATGAATTAAGTCCAGGCTATGGGGCTGCCAAGGCAGCACCCTGGTGTCTGTCTTTCCTGAGTACCTGTCTGATTGGCCAAGGACTATATAGCATCGATTAAGCTAGCATGACTTATAAAACCTACCAATTACTATAATGTTTTATTTATGTCACAGTTTACTACATTCTATCTTTGAATTTTGAATACTATATCATTAATGAATATAATCAACTTTATAAATATGTATCAGCAAACCTTTCATCAGTAAATACCTATTAAGTTTGTATTCACAATTATATATTCACTTATATATTATAGTTTTTTACCTTTTCTTAAGTGTGCTGCTGTAGCTGGAAAACCCCCATTTAAATCTATTTCTCAGTAACTAAAACAGTAAGTTTTAAAAATAAAGTTTGATGTTCTTTCTTTGTAAAGCACATATACCTTTTATGCTGGGGTGGCGGTCATTGAGGAGTGATCCTTGAAAGCAATAAACTGATTCTACATAGAAATACAAATTTATTCCCACCATATTCTTATGTAAAGATGGACGATAACCTCAGAGGTTTGGATGCTGGATGTCAACTCTGTTCTTTCCAGGGTGCCTGGTACTGACGTTGGGGAAGATGTCCTTCTTCACATGCCTTGGACTTCACTTGGCAACTGGCAGAGGCTGACCGTGCACTGGCACAGCAAAGTATTCATGGGAAGCAGGTTCCAGGCTGATGGCCTGCTGGGATTCCTCCTCCCACCACAGCTCCTGAGAAGCCCAGCTGGTGTGCAGTGAGATGCATGCAGGGCCTATGTCCTGCCTGTTCCATACACACACTAAGACATTATACTTTAGTTCTTTTGTATTTCTAGAAAGTTTAAAGTAGACATGCAAAAATATTGACTGTTTACTAATGGTGAGCTTGTTCAGTGGAATTGTCTGTTTCATGACACATTTAGGCTTTCTAATTGGGTTTTGGTACTGAGATAGCTTTAAAAGAGGGTTGTGCGTATGTGTGTAACAGAACAACTGGTATCTGCTAGCGAACCTTAAGTAAGTGAGCTGCTGAGTGATAGAACCAACCGGGTCACCTGTGACTGCATTGCTATGAATGTCTACATACTTACTGTTTTATTGTGTATGTTTATTTTTAATGCAACTTTTTATAGGTTTATTGAAAGTCTTCTCAAAAGAAACACTGTCAAAACCACTAAAATGCATGTTAAAAAGTGTGCTGTAGAACAGAATAAAATTGTTACTTGGACTTGTAAAGTGAAAAACAAACACCCCACAGAGAAAGATAAAATTCTCAGTGAGAGACAGAGTCCAGACAACACACACCCAGGACCTGCAGTGTGCCTACTGCTGCCCTCATCTCACACACCAGACATTCCCAGAAGCCACACAGCCGCGCGGAGAAAATCAGACATGAAATGGCCTTACCCATTGGGTAACTTATATTACTTATCCAAACAAAGAAAGCACATTTTTAGGCCATGACACACTGCAATGTAGGAGCGTACAGTACAAACTGTACGCTAATAAAATTTTGTCTTGTGTGGGTTGGAGGCATAAATTTTCATGCTGGACCAAGTTATAATCACATTCTTGGGTTTGGGATTTTCCTCTTTTTTAATAGCTCAAGAATAACCTTCTATTTTATAAATATAATCTTAAAAGTTTGGATTATAAAAAAGTGAGTATGGCAATAATATCATAATAAAAATTTCAAACAAACCTCCGGAAAATAGAAGGCTATTTTCCAAATGATTAGTCAGAAGTCTAACTTAATTTGGAATAGATTTCTGCCTAAGACAGTGGCAAAAAAACCTTTACAACAACCACACATACACACTGAAAAACAAAACGAAAGAACATTAAAAACCAAACAATTATCATGTGTATCCAGCAGTATTTAGGTTTGCATTTAGAATGAGTCATTTGATATAGTCAATAGCTACACTTACCAAGCCAGGTGAAATATTAAGGAAAGTACCACAACCAAAGCCAGAATGCCATCGATTTTAAAACTCTTCCTTTGTATATATCAGGTGATAGAGCTTGAAATAACGTAACGTGAACCAAGTGCTGATTTAAATAACCAATGATGCCAACATAGTGCAGCTGTAATAACGTTGTTTTAAGACAACTAAGAAGGAAAATTGCCTCCCCAATATCTCATGAGCACATACAGCCCTGAGAATGTTTGGACAGGTTCTATATAGAGAGTAAGGCCCTCCCCTACACCATTGAGCTTCACTTCCTGAGATGCGAAGATTCATTTGGTTTAAGCCTCAGCACAGAGCAGAATAACTTTCACATTGATTTTCTAAAAAAAATTTTAGAAAAATTTTTTGCTAAGAATTTTGGAGGTTTAGAAGAAGTAGCTTTCCAAACAGTCCTAGGAGAGTTTTTGAGGACTTTTTTAATAGTTAGAATATTATTCACAGCCTCAGATGGAAAGGATCATTTAAATGAAGGCATACTTGGTTGAAATTAAGAACAATCTGACAGTAACCAGAGGGGAGGTGGGAAAGAATAACGGGGGAAGGGTTTTTAGGAACTACTACCATAAAGGACACATGGACAAAACCAAGGCGGGGTGGAAGCAGGGGGAGGCAGGTGGGAATGGCTGGGGTGGTGGGGAGAGGTGGCGAGTGAATGCAGACAACTGTAACTGAATGACAATAAAATCATTTTAAAAAGCATATAATTGGGACATGAAAGAAATAAACACATTAAATAGATTGAGTTTATCCTTACAGCCAGCCCTATTCTGCCACGCTTTGTTAAGGCATAGTAAACTGCCCCACTTCTCAGAGGCCTCATGAAGGCATTTTCCTGTGTATAAAACTCTCAAGATTCAAGCATAAGTTATCAAATATTGTGAATTAATATATTCTGCAAGTATTTACTGAGCTACTACTATATGCCAGCTAGTATTCACATTCTAAGGATGCAAGGGTAAATAATATAAATATAATTCTTGACTTCTTGGAAATTTAGTGTTCAATAACTTTTTTCTAGCTTTTTATTATGGAAATTTAAAAATATTTATAAGTGTTAAGAGAATAGTTTAAGGAACTTATGAGCCTGTTACTCTCAACAGTTTTTTGAATATATGAACAATTTGTTTTTTTATACCACTATTTATTTTCTACACTATGCCAAACATATTGGTTTGAAGCAGGTGTCAGGTGATCTACTATTTTATTTAAAACTATTTCAGTTTGTATTTCTTAAAGACAAAAACTCTCTAAAAAACCATAATACCATATTATACCTAAATATGTTAATATCAGTTACTTACCCTCATAAAAATGATTTATTGCTCACATTTCCCTGTTAATTTATCACTCACACACGTATACATACACACCTCTTTATAAATAAGTTCCATGATAGACTGTTATGTTCATTAAATTTTGGGGTGGGGGCTGGAATGCCTTTGTCGTGGCAAAGAGCCCAGGCCGCATGGACTAGAATCCTAGTGCCATGCTTAACTGTATCTATGACCTTGAGCAAGATATTTAATTGCTCTATTACTTAATTTCTTCATCTAAAAAGTGAGGATAATAATAGTATGAATCTCAGTTCTCATCACAAGAAAATACATTTTGTTGCTATGGTGAGAAATGTTAACTGGATTTATTATGGTGATCATTTCATTTTTAGATATGTATATATATAATGCTGCGTACCTGAAACTAGTGCGTTATTTCAATTACACCTCAAAAATAATAGCACATATCTTATATTGAATATCAAATGAGTTAATATATATGCAATGCTTAGGAAAACCTGGCATATCGTTAAGTGCCATGTTAAGTGTTTGCTATTTTTATTGTTATGGTTAAGCAATCACTGTTGACCTGGTCAGCTGCATATTTATTGAGACAGACTATTTGCCCACAGTAAATCCAACAACATCTCTGCATTCGATTTTATGACACTTAATAATGTCTTGTGCCATTATAACAAAGCTGATAAGTAATGATAGGATTTTAGGTCAATATTCATAGAAAATCGCTTCTGCACAAACCTGTGAACTGAAGTGGTACAACGTTAATCGAATGGAGTTATACTCGGAGGAATTGTGTTTAGCAGTTCCTCAGTAGGAGTGAGTGAGTAGATGAGTTGGTGTAATCTCACCCTCTGCAACAGCATGGCTGGACCTGAGAACATTACGCTGAGTGAAATGAGGCAGTCAGAGAAAGACGAATACCCTATGATTTCACTCATATGTGGAATCTAATGAACAAGCTGAACTCACAAGCAAAACAGAGACAGACTCATAGATGACAGTTAGTGGTGGGGAAGGTTGAGGACAAAGGGGATGAACAAAAACAAGAAAGGACTCATGGGCATGGACAACAGTGTGATGATTGCTGAGGGGAGGGGAGTAGAAGAGGACTAAATGATATTGGGAAAAATGCAATAAAGATTAAATACAGAGACATTTATATTATTTTTAAATTTTTTTTTTAAATTTAATCTTTATTATATTTTTTCAGTTACCATTTAGTCCCCTTATACCCCCATCCCCCCAGCAATAAAAAACATTTATATGAATAAGGAGAAAAAAATTACAGGAAGAACCTGAATAATGACCAATGCTAACACATGGTAAATACCTCTTCTTCAAATAGGTGTTCCTTTTCTTCATGTGCCAATAACTTATTTTGCTGCCTTTCGTCCCCAAAGGAGGTGAGGGCATGTACGATCCACTCATAACATTCTCTCTGAGAAGAGATGAAAAGATCATTGTTAAATTCCTTTTAACTTAGTGTCCTTCTTCATAACACATTCTTGTGTGTGTTGAAGAAGCAAGACCTTCTGCCTAGTTGAGTTTCACTCCCTCGAATTTGCCAACTGCATCCCCACAATGCCATCTTACGTACTCCTTTGTCTCTCAAATGTTTATAAAGTGTTAGTGATTTTCAGTCTTGGTAAGACTCAAGTTTGATATTTTTATTTTTATAAAGACCTATTTATACGTAGATGTTTTTGTTAAACATGTATTTATTTAAAACAATGTTTTCAGATTCCATAAAAATCAGCCACTTATAGAATTCAAAAATTAAACTAAACATAGGTTAAATGTTTTTAAATGATATCTAAACTTCTAGAACCAATAAGTGATTATGGCAAGGTTGCAGATGCAGGATTAATACACAGGATTCAATCATGTTACTACATTCATGCAATAGAGAAGTGTGTTTTAAAATTAAGAACACAATAGTATTTGCATTAGTACCCCCCAAAATTAAATACCCAGGTTTAAATCTAACAAATTATGTGCAAGATCTAAATGAGGAAAACTAAAAAATTCTGATGAATGAAATCAAAGAATGAAATAAATGAAAGACATTCTATGTTTACAGATAGAAAGACTCAATAGTATCAAGATGTTGAGTTTTCCCAATTTGATTATAGAGTCCGTGCAAGCTGAATCAAAGTTCCACATTATTTTTGGATATCAATAAGCTGATTCTAAAGTTTATATGGAGAGACAAAAGATTCAAAGTACCCAACACAGAACTAAAATGGAAGAACAAAGGTGGAGGACTGATACTACCCACCTTCAAGACATACAATAAAGCTACAGTAATGGAGGCAGTGTGAACAGAGAAAGAACAGACAAACACATCAGTGCAATAGAATAAAGAGCCCAGAAATAGACCCACTTGAATATAGTCCACTGATCTTTGGTAAAGGAAGAAAATAATACAATGGAACAAAGAATTTTTTACAAATTATGAAAAATTTGGACATCCAAGTGCAAAAAAAATGAGTCTAGGCACAAACCTTCTATCTGTCACAAAATTAACTCAAAATAGATTATAAACATAAATAAAAATGCAAAACTATAAACTTCTAGAAGATAACATAAGGGAAAACCTAGATGACCTGGAGTATGATGATGACTTATTGGATAAAACACCAAAGGCATAATCCCTGAAAGAAATAACATAAACTGGACTTCATTAAAGTTAAAATATTCTGCTCTGCATAAGTTAATGTCTAGAGAATGAGAATACAAGTCACATACTGGGGGAAAATACTTGCAAAACACAGCTGATAAAGGACTATAGTCTAAAATATGCAAAGAATTCTTAAATACTCAACATTGAGAAATGCCAACACCGTTTACCAACATCTTTCTACTGTTCACAGTCAGTCAGACGAGCCCCTATGATTCATCATTTGATGCACAATTTCATTCTCAGCAAGCCAAACACAAGTCAGATACACTGAAACACCCACATAATTCCCTTTGTCTTTGAAAGAGATAAATGGTTAATATTCTAGAAAATTTTATTGCCCTAACTTTGTCCCATTTCCCCAAATCTCATTTGCTCAATTTTCCAAGTAATGCTTGAGTAAACTCTTTTCAGATTGGGTGAGGATGTCTAGCAAACAAAGTAAGTTTAAGTATTTGAAGTCAAACTAGTTACATTAGTACATTATAAACAAAGGCAGCAACAGTTTATTTTTGCATTGTTAACATAAACGGTCTTTATAAAATCCCATTTCATTGCTGAATTTTCACTAAAGCATATCTATTTCAGCTATTTAAGAATTCAGTACTTTAAAACACGTATTTTTCTGTATTGGAAAATATTGATTTTCCAAAGGGCATTATTTTTAGTTTTTCATTTCCATGAAAATAGTAAAAATCAATAAATATGAATACGCCTATAATGCAGTCTATTTGAACAACCCAGTCTCCCATAATTCCTCAGCGGCAGTCAGGACCGCTCTTAGAATCACATAATGAAGGAAGTTCTCTGAATTTACTTCAGACCTCTCCTTGCATATAGTATCTTCAGGGAGACATTATTTCATAGGTCAGGGATCGGCTCTCAGGGAATGCACACCTGTTACAGCAGGACAGATAGAACAGTCCGTGGGAACCCCCCACAGACATCTGCTCAGTCCTCAGAGAGGGTGCCGGCTTGTTTATGGTAAGAACTTGCTGCTCGACAGCAGCAGAACTCCTTCGGAATCGGCTCCCATAATAGTCCCTAAGGCGGTGACGCACAGCTGTGGAGAGGAAATAGGCTCTTTAACTTGTTAACCATGCCCAGAGAAGAAAAAAACAAAATGCTCAAAAGAGACTATAAAAAGGCCTTTTCAAAGTCTCCAGAAACAGCTAAAAAAAAGCAATATAAATTCCCCTCCCCCAAACAAACACACATACACACACTATATGTCATGTATGTATGACATACACACATATAGGTATATGTATATGTGTGTATATGTCATATAAATGTCTTGTTTGTTCTTTACCATATTGGCAAACTTTGATTTGAATCCCACGAAATCTTTTCTTCTTAGTTTCACGGTCTCTTAATGATCATCTTAATAATCGTACTTCCTAAAGATTCTGCTACCGTAAGACTTCTGAATCATTACTGCTGAAAGAAACTATTTAGAAAAATTCAGCAAGTCATGAAAACAGGGCTAAATTTTTATGGAGAAGATTGAGATTAAGATAAGGATGTGATTTCCTTAAAATGAAGTTCTAGGTTTTTAGAGGAGGGAGTGAAATATTTTAATCCACTTCACACTGTATACAGCCCTTAACCTGTATCCATTCAAAAAAATGGTCTCCAGTTTCTTAGGGTTTTTTTAATGCTTTTACTTTGGTTATCATGAAACATCAAATATACTCATGTACCACTTAATGGCAGGCATAGAGCTGAGGATGGTATCAGCAGGCAGTTTTGTCTCGGGAAAATCATAGAGTGCACTTCCACAAACCTCCACGGTGTAGCCCGCAGCACACCTAGACCACATGGCATATTCTATTTCTCTTAGGCCACACGCCTGCCCAGCCTGTCACTGTACAAAACCAACACAGGATCAAATGGAGCACAAGAGAAAATGAGGGAATCGGGAGATGAGGTAAACCGTGAGATGTGTGAGGCTGCTGCAGGGAAACACGGTGTCCTGCTTCACAGCAAAATGATTCTTTACGAGTAGAAAGTGAATATCCTAAGTTAGCAGTAATGAATGTCCAGTATTACAGCAAATGCATGAACCAGTAACATAGTCATTTATTATGATTACCAAGTACTATGCATTGTTCATATTTGTATATTCTATGCTTTTATATGATGGGCAATGTGGTAGGTTTGTTTACACCAATATGACCACAAATTCATGAGTAATGCTTTGGACTATAATGTTAATATGATTATGTTACCGTAGATACTTAGTTATTTTTAAAGGGAGCAAAGGGAATTAAACATTGAGCTTAATGAACTGGGGAGCATGAGTCTGTCTGCTTCATCCTCACACACTGTATGCCCATATAAATCATATCTTTTTAATAAGACATGACTTTTAGTCTTTTACTATGAAAAATTTCAAACATATTAAAATAGAAAAATATGATGATGAAACCTATGTATAATATCTATCATTAAATTATTTTTAGTAATTATGAACATGTGATCAGTTTTGTGTCATCTATCAGCACTGACATTCTTTAACTTTAATTTCCATAATTAGATTTTTAATTTTTGTGATCTGTTTAATATTTTTATGGGTTAACTATTTACTTGTAGCATTATGACTTGATCTTTCAGGTATGAATTATTTGGTTACTTAAATGTGTAGGTTCCTTTACAGGGTATTTATAAATGTTTGGTGATTCTTGATTGCGCTCTGGAATTTATGGCAGAAATTTCTGATAATATTTTCAGCTGTATGTGTTTGCTCAACCCAAGGAGGGGTTAAGGGTCATGGTGAGCTGCTGGAACTTGTGTAGCCGTCTGTTTGTAGAGAGATGTTCTGGAAGAGGCAGAACGTACCGCTGGGCTGAGTATATCCACAGCTGGTGTCGTGGGCGTGAACACACCCACTTCCAGGTCTGGCCAACCACTTGGAGCTCTGCTCATTTCTCTAACTCATACCCCACTGATGGGCCCCTCAGGACACAGACATTGTGACGGGCCATGAAATAATGTACCAGGAGTTTGATCTAGATGTTCTTGTTATTGTGCCAAGTGAATTACCCCAAGAGTCATCCCAGAGCTTCTGCTCACACTACCTGCCTAGTGTTATTTTACTTGTTTTCTTTCCAGCTTTCAGTTATTCTCCAGAGTATCTGGTCAGTGAGAGATTTTTTTCTGATTTTCTATTACAGTTCTGAGTCTGAAGCTTTTTATTTTGTAGATGCCACATGACAGAGATTAAGAATTTGGGCTCTAGATTCAGCCTGCCTGGGTTGAATCCTGACTCTGCTATTTTCTGTGTGGCCTTGAGTAAGTTTATTAACTTCTGTGCCTCAGTTTCCTCAACTGTAAGATGACAATCAACATAGTTCATGGGTTGTTATGAAGAGCCAATGTATTGGCATCTAAACTGCTCAGAACAGTGATCAGTTCTGAGGGTGTCATCATTCTAAAATACAGTGTGTAGCATGATTCTAAAATACAAAGCCGATTTCTTTAAACTTGCTATGCAAGGGAGATCTACATTCAAAAACACAACCTCTCAAAATGAAACCTGAAAAGATCTTATATATGCAGCTCCAGACAAACAGAGCATTTTTGAAGATCTCTATCCAAAACTGGGAATAATTCCGTTTGGCTCCTAGATTCAAGCAGAACCACTTTAACATGCCTGGCTTTCTGATGTGTTCCAGGTTAAAGCTGGTTTGTTTTTATCTTGTAGTTTGGATATGATTTCCAACAGCCAAGTCTCTCAAGGTGTCTAATTTTAAATGAGGGGGATTCAAATGTTACGTTCTTGCTGTTTGTATGATCTAAGGAATAAGGCTGTTATAACTCCATCCTTAATGGTCACCAGCTGGACATTGTAGAGTTTAACAATACTAAGTGTTCAATAAATGTCACTTGCCATTCCTATTGTTACTATTTAGAGCGAGCATTGTTATAGTGCTCTTTTTGTGGCCAGTCGTGTCATTTGTTACCACTATGTGACCTTGGGCAAGTCACCTAGAAGTTATTATCATCACACGTTTCATTAGCAGAAGGAGATAACAATACCTATCTCATGAGATTGTCATGAAGACTAGAAATAATGTATTTAATCACACAATCATGGAAATTTTTAAATAAATTATAGTTCTTAAAATTATCACAGTTGACCCATTCTGGCTCAAGTGACTAAAATATCTGTTGGGTAGCACAGGATGGTCATTAGCCCATGAACATCCACGCTCATCAGGAGGGAAGAGTGTGCCATTGGGTAAGCGCAGCATACTTTAGTGCTCAGTGTAAAGGTTCATTTCTGGTCCAGCAGGAGCAGCCCACACATTCTTACTGTGGGTTGTTTCAGAATGATGTGGTTGCATCACTGTGGGCAGGGTATCAGTCCACTGGAGCTGTATCAGCTCAGGGTGCTGGCTGTCAGACTGTCACAGCAGAATGGTAGACTATTAAGTGGTAGCCTAGAACAGTGGTCCTTACATTGGAAGAATCTGGATATATACAAAAGCTTTAGAGAAGACAACCCTTGTTCATCAATTCCATTTGTATTCTTACCTCAAATTTTCTGCCTGACCCCTCCAGAATTGCCTGTGGTAGAACTGGAATCCCCAGCCCCTCCTGCCCTCTTACTACTATTCCCTTTCTCTTTATGACGGCCCACTTCTCACTTCATGGAAGAAAACACGCCCATTGGGATACATACTTCTAGGATGTCAAACAAAAGGGCTCTTTGAAACAAGGGTGCCTTTAGGTAACGTCATATTGCCAGTCAGGTAGTTTTAATACTAGCTTTCAGCAAAATTGAAGAAGAACCTAATCAATCTCTTAACTGATGTCTCATTAAATTTTTTTCAATGACAGATAACTATGCGACATTTGATACTAACTCAAGGGTAGTTTAAAGAACTGAGTGTCAGCACGATCAAGTTCACCTGTATTTTTTTTTATGTGATTCAGTTTTCAGTGTTTACATCTATGCAATTTAAAATAAAAAAATACACTGGCACTGGACTCTGTCTCATCCCAGCGACAAGCAATATTCTCCCTGGGAAATGTGACGCTGAAAACAGAAGAGCCCCATTTATCTCCTTGAGAACTAACTGCATTTCCACAACATTGGACTATTTGTCTGACTAAGTACCAGCATTTTAATGTATTTCATATTGCTTTTAAAGTTGTATGCTCATTATTATTGACTCAAGTACAACAAAAAATTACAACATAGAGCCTTCTGGTTATAGAAATGTGGAAAGCCTTTGAATTTCACTTTCATTCATTCAGAATATATTTAGTCAGCATGTACTCTGTACTAGGCCTCATCTCAAGTGTTAGGAATGCAGCAGTGAAACAAAGGAAAAGAAATTTCAACCATATGGAGTTTACATTCTAATAGGTAAACAAATAGATAAAAAACAAATAACAAATGTATGTAAAACATAATTGCAGATACATATATTTGTGCCAGAAAAATGACAGAAAAATGTGGTAGGGTGTTTAACAGGACTTTCAAGCATAAAATATGCTGCAATAATATTCTGTGGAGAGAGCATAAGTTTAAGGGGAAAAGGACCATTAAAATGAAAGGCATGATCATGAATTTTAGAAATGGATGATGGTGAAGATTATATGGCTCTAACCTTAGATGCCACTGCAATGTTAAAAAGAGTAATAAAATATCTTAAAATTCTTATTTTGTCATTTTTAAAATATACTCTGGAAATCTCACTTTTCAAAAATAATGAAAAAGGTAGAAGTCATCTTTGAAATGTATGAGAGAGGACATAGTTGTATAAACCACATGTGCAAATTTGAGGACAACGTGGTAGAAGACACAAACTCTGACCTTTGGGGAGGGCAAAGGACGAGGTTAACCTGTACAGTATACCCTAAAATCTGGATTCTGTTATATCAATTTCGGGTATGTGATGAAATATAACTTAAGGACTCAGTATAAATCCATGTTAGTTTCGCCTAAGTATTTGCTTTGTATTTATGTCAAAGCAAACAATTTGCTTGAAATTTGAACAGCAAATACCTGCTTAATAATATAGTAATAGGGAAACTCTTTCTAATGTTTAATCAAAAACAATTTTATTAAACCTTAAAAAATACTTTTTATTCTGAAGATATTGATCAATTTCATGAGGGGTAAAAATAGGGACTTATTTTTATAATATCATCATTATTTAGTTTGGAAATTACTTCCCAGTGATCATAGAAAATCTTTTGTGTAAACACATACCACATTACTCTGAGTAAGCAGCTCCTGAGACCTGTGAGGCTGGGGGTACACGAAACCCCCTGACACGTGTCTCTGTTAGGATTCTACACATCCAGGACTGCACTAACTAACCCAGCTCTGCTGTTGCCGGTTTCTATTCACAGAAAGCGAGCTATCATTGGTGAAGCTAGGAGGGCTTGTCTCCATCTAGTGGTCGATGTGTTGTACTAATACTGTTCTAAAAACTATTCAGGGTATTTTCTTAATTGTAGTGAAAAAATGACTCTAACCACGATACTACTGTTACTTTCTAGGGTATATGTATCAAAGTTGATAAGTAAATAATCAGAAATAAAAGACATAATTTTGAATAAATGCATTGAAATATGTGGTTTGAATAAAATATATTTTTCAAATTCCATGAAACTCTCTGCTACAGAAAAAAATTAAAAAATATATGCCTATGTAATTTCTACAGTTCATCCAGGGACTTACTCACATGCTTACAGAAAGTTACATTAAAAGGTATGATTTTATTTCTTTATCGGGCATTTCGTTTTGATACTACATGTAAAATAACATTCATTAGCTTATGCGAAAGGTAGATGATACTGTTTGGAGCTGTTCTTGAGAAAATTATTGTGTCTAATGAAATTTGAAATACTTCTTACCAAATAAAGAGACTAATTTCTAATGTGTCTGTTTGTCATACCCAGTATTTTTTTGTAAAAATGTGTAATTCTTCATAATGACTTTTTTCTTCTCACTTTTTCTTTTTGTAAACCCCTTACAGGCAAGAGATTAGAGATAAGAATATAGATCCCATGTTTATTGAAATTGTATCATAAAATACTGCCTTTCTTTTTTGTAGCATGTCACAGCTTACAAAAGGTCTCACATGGTTTGTATTACTATCCCCATTTGCATGTAAGAAAGGTGTTCATTGAGTCTCCCACTCCCTGCTGTAAGATTGTCTTACATATTAATTCATGCTTTTAGAAATCCAAAGTCCTCCCTCAAGATTTCTGCACATGCCCAGGGGTCTCACATCCTTAAGGCCATGTCCATCTCTGGGCTGCTGAAGGAATTACAGCAACCCAGACATGAAAAACAATTTTTTAAATTCCTAAATACATATCTGTTCAACCCTGGCAGGTGTGAGTACGGTAAGCCAGACTGATTATTACAAGGAAAGGAAGGAAGAGAAAGAAGTTTAGATCCTATCAGTTCAAACTTCAACTTGAACATGAGGTAGCTGGGTTCCAAGGATGTCCTTACAGCTCTCCTCCACCTGGAAAATAAAAGGTCTTTCTCTCCATCTGTCCCTCAGATCCGCACGGAAGGCCCTCCGACAAAAGATGCCTTCCTAGAAAGGAATGGCAAGCACTTTTTTTTCATAAAGAAAAGAAATTGATGTTCATGTGCACAGTTTTACAGAAATTTTGTGTGCTGAGTATTTGCAACATGAGACTAAAGGCAGCCTCTAGATCTTAAAACCCTGTATTTTGCTTATATATTTCTTAAACATCCAACAGAGAAAGGGTTGCCCTACCAGGAGTGAGGTTATTTCTTATACAAACTATGGATGTAATGTGCAAGCATGTCAGAACAGAGTTTTGCCCAGAACAAAGAGGGAAAAAAAGCATATTTGTTTTTGATAGGAAGTTTATGGCACCATCAAAAGTGGGTATATTTTCATTTTGTGACCTGGAACTTGCTTATCTCAAGGCCCTAAAATCTGTGGCAAAGGGAATTTTATACCTAAATTAAAAATTCAAAACATTAGAAATGAAGGCAACAGCCTGCCTTCACTTTTATTAGCAATAAAAATAGGTGATCTCATACAAATTACTCCAGGTTCAGTTTGACTTGTTTTTAAAAATTGTAGTGTTTGGAATATCTCCTCCTAAGCCTCCTCAGATCTGTGGCCAGTTCTTCTTTGGCCACGATTACCAGGAGGAATAAACAGGAGATCAATATGTAGAATAGGTAAGATTAGAGGTTTGCCTCACATTAAGAAAGGGACTTCTTATTGTACAAAGTGATAATGTGGTGTGGAATGATGATAGACACTAGTTAATATTAGCTAATTATGCTGGTAAGGTGGCATATACAGACTGTTCAGTTCTTTCACGCCAAAAGAGAACATGTTTATAGCTTAAACATGGCTTCTTATACTGAGATTAAATAGTTAAAATATTTCTAAGCCACTAGGACAAGGGTCAAATGGTAACAGATCACAGCCAACGACGTTCATGGTTATTTCCTCACTCTGGGAAATTGGAAGCTATGCAAGCTTTTTAAGAAAATAAGAAATGGCTGGGTATATTCAGAAAAATCTTATAGATGGTAACTCCCAAAGGATAAGTATAATTCATATTGGATAAAGAGAAAAGGAGGCAAATAATATGTGTTTCACTGCCATGATTATAGAATGGCTCTCTCTAATCCCTCAAAAATG